>NC_086354.1:19185372-20452039 GCF_036324505.1 Eleginops maclovinus
CTTCAGCCTACGGACCGTGGCCGTGAATCACAGGAGGAGCTTTGTTTTGCATATAGGGTCGAAACTGATGCTCACTTTGTTGATCTGCAGGATTTATTAACGGACTGACAGAAACCTGAACCGTCCATTACTACCACTTTACTGTTCCTCTCTGCGCTGAAGGAATCCATCGTCACTTTCTCTCTCGCGCACTAGAACACTTAACTACTCTTGTAAAATATGCAGCAAACTGTGTCAACACCTCACAAGTCAAAACAAATACACAGGAAAACAGAAATGTAAACAGATATAAAAGCAGCACTGTATTTTCGAGCTTCAAATATCTCAAGTGAGGCTTTCAGGGTCGAGGTATATGTTAAAAAGGATTTTGTGACTGAAAATGCACAGCAAGTAAAATCCATATCATGATCCATCTGTTTGTGTGCCATTTTTTTCTACTGTGCAGCATTTTTTCCATCCTCTCTGCCATCCTGCACCTGGGAAATGTGACGTACACACAGTCAGAGGACGCTGAAGTCCTGGAGGTCGGACCGCCAGATGTTTTGACCACACTGTCTGACCTGCTCAAAGTACGTTCACTGAAGGGAAACGGTGGATTTTGTATTCTGTGTGCTAAACTCAGCATCTGGATTGATTATCTAAAGGGTTTGGTTTACTTTTTATAAGGCTGCCTGATGTGGAAAAAATTACTTTAGGCTAATATTTTATTTGCGGTGTGAGTAACGATATTGGACGGATTGATGATTTTTGCATCTCATTCTCATCGAAAGATCTATTTAAAATGAACTCCGTATAGCACTAGTCCATCTGGCAATATTATAATTATTGCAACCCCCATTTTTCTAGTGCTCAAATTCAAATACTTGGGATGAAATCACTGTCAATTCAGAGCAACTCCTACAGATTAAATGCGTCACCGCTACGCCTAAAATTAGCTCTCTGTATTGTTGTTTCTGTAAACATGTTTCAACCTGTTCTGTTGATGAAGGGCAGACATAAAACGTAATTTAATTTGGTATGAATATTGTGTAACAGTGTTGTGGAAACCTCTGTATATCTGTTTTTTCCAGGTGAAAAAGGAGCTTCTGGTGAAGACTTTGACCAAGAGGAGAGAAGTGACCGCGACAGAGATCGTAGATTCACCGTACACACTACAAGAGGTACAGAGTGAAGACAAAGTTGACTTATCAAATGCTTAAATACAATATGGACAGGTTTGATTTTGATCTGTATTTCTTTTGAGTTGAAGCAGTAATTTGCTTTGTGTGCTGTCTCTGAAACATTAGGCCTGCACAATGCGGGACTCCATGGCTAAGTGTTTATATAGCGCTCTGTTCGACTGGATCCTCCTTCACATCAACCACGCAATGCTCAACCGACGAGACATGGAGGAGTCCGTCTCTGTAAGTCACACCGCCAGAAACTATAACACTAAGAAATGCAGGCAGCTGACATTTTTTGTCAAATGGAGAGAGGGTAAACATTTTTTAATGATCCTCCTAACCTGCCTATTGGAACATTTATGTGATATATTGAAATACAAAAAAGTATAATCAATTGAATAGAAAGGAATGATCTTTGTTGTCACTAAAATTGGGAAAAACGAAATTAGTCAAATTATATGTTTATGGTATTTTCTACTGCAAGTTTAGAAGTACATTGCTGTGAAACAAGTAATTATATAAGCATATAAAATGCATACATTGGTTAAGCAGTGGCATTAACAGTCCCATACGCAGACCTTACTGACCTAGTGCAGTAGTTAATTACACTGTGTTGTAGTATGCATGTTGTTTATGAATTGTTTTGTTTGTTGCTTTCAGTGTTTGTCCATCGGTGTCCTGGATATGTTTGGATTTGAGAACCTCAAGACAAACAGCTTTGAGCAGCTGTGCATCAACTACACTAATGAGAGACTGCAGTGTTACATCAACGAGCACATCTTCAAGCTCAAGCAGGTATGTGTTTAATGAGTGGTTCGTATTCATTCTTTATTTGGACTTGCAATGAGTGAATAATGAATTCATAGCCTGTGAGTTACCACTGACACTGGGAAAGTCTTAAAACATTTGCATTGTCTCACAGACAGATATACTAAAGAGTTCTGCACTATAACGCCATTTTTAAAGTGTTCTTTGTGCTTTCCTGGATTTATTTTTAATCCATTTGGCATTAAGGAGACTTAAAACTTGCAGCCACTGTATGTACTGTTTGACTGTTACTAATATATTACTTCATCAGTGCCACAGAGACAAATTAATTGACTTCCTCTGAGTAACATAATTATGTATTTGTGATTGAATTATCTTCCAGGCGGATTATGTGTCAGAGGGCATCACCTGGACAAATGTCGACTACACGGACCACAGTGGCTGCAGTCAGCTGATCAGTCAGAAGTCGACAGGACTCTTTGACCTGCTGGATATTGAGAGCAGGTAGGTGAACCTGGCTTGTAACATTAAGTGTTATGATTTCTAATACTAAGCATATAGTAATATTATAATAAATGTATCGACAAAGTGGTTTGTCAGGCTAGCCTTAGTGGGAACCTTTAACAAAAGCTCCCAGGATAAATAGAGGTATAGTTTGTTTCGTGAACAGCAAGTTACAAACCCTTTCCTCCAATTGTTCTGTGTCAGCTATTCAATCCCTATAGATACTGTATATATCTAGCTTTTGGATTTCATCTTCCGAAAGTCATGCCCAAGGTACAAAACTAAAATATTTCCTGGGTTTCCTGAACACCTAAAATGCTGAGTCATTTTTAAGCTAGTTTTCCAGGCAAGTCACAACTAACAGGGACTAACTAGAACAATGACTGCATATACCTATATTTTCTATGTCAATATGCCTTAGTAAACAAACAGCATGCATCAAGATAATATCGGACAAACATCAGGCCAGTTCAAGCAAAGCATCATCTAAAATCTAAAATCATTTGTAGCTTTGTCCTTTGAGAACGACATGTCTGTAATCCTGATCCAAGAGTCTTCCAAATACTTTATTTGGCTTCAGATGTAGGAGAATTTTCTCAACAAATAAAAGAATAACTTATATATGATAAACATCATTTCAGCATGTTCTTTTTCATCAGTTGACAATTTCTATTGCTTGTGACCTACGGTTTTCACCCAAATCACATTTATTGTCATTCCCACATACCATACTGTGTTTTGATATTGATAGTCTGTCCTTCTTTGTGTTCGTCTTCAGCCTCCCCGAAGCCACAGATGAAACCCTGCTGGACAAGTTGAAGCAGCAGCATCATCACAACCCATTCTTTGAACCCACCTCAAATACAGAGCCAACTTTTGTCATTCAGCACTTTGCTGGGAGGGTTACATATCACATCAAGGTGGAGTATATTTCCCACAATGCAAACATCTACATACCACAGAGTTAATATAAAAGCAGTTCAGTAAGTGTCCACTGTGAGAGTGGGGGTCTGCAGTAGCCTTCACAGATAAGCCACCGTGGGAAAAACCTGGAAAATATTTGAACTAAGTGAATGATTAATGCTGCACCCTTCACAAGAAGCCTGTTGTTGCACTATGACATGTAAAGTTCAATACATGTCATGAATGTGGAGCTCCCTTTCGTGCGACTACAGCCAGAATTAAGGAATAACACCACGTTGATCGTGATTTTTCTTCCTCTTCAGGATTTCCGACATAAAAACACAGAGCACATGCGCCCTGAAGTCGTATCACTTCTACGGAGCAGCGAGAAGGCGTTCATTCATCACTTGGTCGCATCCAGTCCAGAAGCTCTTTTCAGATGGGGGGTGTTGCGAGCCACCATCCGCATCCTCACAATTTTCAAGCAATTGGGACGCAAGCGGGCAGAATCACGTGGGTAACTTTAGTTTCATATGGAGCCACATTATCATTTCAGACCCATCTGTCCTCCACTTGATTCATGTTTTTTTTACTCTTCTTTGAGTGACGTTGTGGTGATCTATATCTACTGACTTGTTGTATTGTCTCTATAGTATCTGCCAAGCGAGGCTCCCGCATAACCCTCCGAGAGATGAGACAGAGCACCACTGCTGTGAGCAGGCTGTCCAGGTAAATTTACTACAATGATTCACTAAAAAATGATTTTACCGCCTCTGACATGTCTCAGGTAGTTGGTTAGCTGAGCTTTATGAATCAAATAATGAAATCCTGTGCTTGTCAAAAAGAAAATATACACTTAAAATCTCTCTCTCTCTCTCTCTCTCTTCTCTCTCTCTCTCTCTCTCTCTCTCTCTCTGTGACATTTTCAGCCACAGTCTGACTCTGGATTTCTCTTTTGACCGCTCTGATGAACATCCTCTTGATGTATTCGAAGACATCTTTGTGAATTTTGAGAAAAGAAAGTAAGTGGACATATGGCTTTAGTTTAGACAGACTCCACACACATTATTTCCAAAGCTGGTTGTGGTATCGAGCTGTATTTTGTGTGTTTTTTCTGCAGGAAGATTCGAACCGGTCGCCAGAAGCAGCTCATTCCAAAGGTACAGTTTTAACGAGAAGTGCAGCGTTAGCGTTTTGATTCATTTTAAAAGCAGCACTTCTACAGAGACATTTGTGAGGGATTTTTTTGTTTGACACCTTATGCATCTACCTGTGTGTTTATCAATCTATCATCTATGTCAAAAGCTCACTACTTTATCATGTCTCTTTTAACAGAACCTCATGGATTTGAACTCCCTCCGACATATTGTTGGTGTCACCGCACATGACAGAACCAGCAAATATATTTTCCACCCTCACCGTAAGACAAAGCCTCCGACAGTCGCTGCTCAGTTTCAGGTTCGTACCTCTGCTGACTGATATTCCTGCCCTGTGTCATAAACTTAAAATCATGAGAGAATGTGAGGAACAGGAATGCAGTAGGGAATATTGCTTGTAATTTGGATAAAACCAAAGCACTATGAACAAATCTTAATCAGCAGGAAAACAATATAATAGCTTTTGCACAAATTCTATTCCTTAAATAAAAGGAACAATTTCATCGAACCTTCAAGCTATGGATTAAATACCTTTATACATCATTTGACATTGGAGAAAAAATTGGACACCACTGATATTCTATTTAATTTTGGACTATTGACACCATATCATATTTATTCCATATTTTAAGTGCACACTCAGAGAAAAAGTAAAAACAAAGAAAGCTTTATTTACCATTAGATAATTAACTACCAAAGACATCAACTCACCTGACAGCACTTTATAAAAACACAATTATTAGGAAACCTGGAAAGAAAATAGGAATATTTTTGCTATTATTTATTTTCGTATTTCTAATATTTTTTGTTGCTATATTTTGTATTCTATCTTTTTGTACCTCAACATTTTTGCTTCATTTAGAAATAATAATATTAATAATAAGAATAAGAATTCAGTTATTTATATTTACATGAAAGCGTTTATTGAATCAACTCAGTTTGATTAATAAACTGTACAGTATCTACAATTTTCTTCATTACATTTCAAACTGTATTTCATTTAAAGGCCATTAGTATAGTTTTAAAACTCCACACTCTTCCCTCTATCTTAAAACAAATTCTGTTTTATTATCTACTATGACCACCCACCAAATCACCACTCTCTGCACTTGTATCTACCAGGCGTCCCTCGGAAAGCTGATGGACACAATTGAAAAGGCTGAGCCGTTCTTTATTTTCTGTGTTCGCTCCAACGCTGAAGAGGTATCTGTCACTCTGAAATATCCTCCTAAATGTAAATGCAGTCCTACACATGTACTGTAAGGCACAGTTCATAACTTGGGAACATGTTTTGTGTTTGCAGAAGGAGCTGCACTTTGATGAAGAGCTTGTTCTGAAGCAAATCAGGTACATCGGCATACTGCGGATGGTTCAAATTCAGAAATCTGGCTTCAGCGCCAATTACACGTTCAAGGTGGGAAATCATTTTCTTAATGATGTCGAACATTATATATATTCAAGCTATTTTTAATGACAAGGAACTCACTGCCGTACCTATCATTGACGAGAAAGTACATTTGCATTTCTGATTATGTTTTGTCCCGGTTGACAGGAATTTGACGAAAAGTTCAGGATGTTGCTTCCAAAAGGAGCTACTGCAACATCAGAGAAAATAACTGAGCTGTTTGAGAGGATGCAGCTCGACAAGACCAGCTATCAAATAGGAAAAACCAAGGTAAACATTCTTGGTTATGCCTTACATTTATTCTGATAGTAAAACCACAGGATGAAAGTGATGGTGGAAACTGACATCACACTGAGCTCACCCATAAGCACTGTTTCTACCTGCCTTTATGTTGTTGTTTTTTAAATTTTTAATGAAGAACTAACAGTTGACTTTCAGGAATTTCCTGAACATCAAGATCTCTCTTACGGTAAACTGTTTCTTAACCCTCAAATGGTTTCCGTATCATAGTGAATACACTCATTTGACAGAGTGTGTCCATGTCTTACAGGTGTGTTTAAGCAAAATATGGACGTTTAAATGTTCCCGTTGTTTTCAAAAGGTGTTTGTTTCTCACTCATCTACCCAGGTGTTCCTCAAGGAGAAGGAGAGGCAACTGCTCCAAGACACTTACAACAAAGAAGTGATGCGTCACATCATCGTCCTGCAGCGCTGGTTCAGGGCCTGTCTGATGAGGTCACACTTTCTGCAAAAAAAAGATGCCACTCGGATTATACAGGTACCGTTTAAAGTGTAAAATTGAAGTGCTCCAACACATTGTACTTGGTAGGCTGAGGGGTGGTGTGGTGGAAACTTCTGAAGCAATGGAGACGAAACTCAGAGAGACACAGGAGAGCTGGAACTTTGATGGCAAACACTGAAGGTTTATTATGAAGTTGCATGTCTGCTGCAGCCACAAGTTGACAGAGCGGTTGCCCGACCAATTCTGAAGATCTCTACTACAATACGAGGTTTGAACTAGTTCCGAATGGACAATGAACATCCTTCAGTCGCTAGGCTAAACAAATATGGACCCTGAATCCAACTAAAGCTGTTGTTCATGGGAAAAGAATGTACGTCAGGGAACCTACGTTAAGAGGGGGCTTCTAGATGTCCCTGAACAATAAAATATCTCATGTCAGCTTGTGCTCGGTCAGAAACTGGCATCAACAATGTGCCCAAGCTGCCCCTCCTTATGGGAGATTACAGCAACCCCAAGGCCAAAGGACTATGCCATGGGAACGCAGACAAGGAAGGAGAAAATGATGAAGTATGTCAAAGGTTATGCACCTAAGCAAAACATTCCCTAACATGCGGGACATCTCTAAGCAGTTGACCAATCACAACAGAGCTGGCCAGCTAACCAATCAGAGCATTCTTGACTCTGGTTTCGGACAGAAGTGCTGTAGCACAGGCAGTATGAGAAAAATAAAGAGCTTTTTGAACATTAAAGCATGTAAACATGTCCCAGTAGAGGCACTAAATATAAATATGAAGCTTCTGTCCTTTTAGTTGTTTTCGTTTGTTTTTTCTGCTCCAGCCAAAAATATATACCCAAAGTCTCAAATACAAATAAAGACACAGGAGAATAAAGTCGATGATTTCTGATGTTTTCAGAGGAGCTGGCGTGAGTTTTACGAGAACCAAAACCGAGCTGCTTCAGTGATCCAGACAGCGTGGAGAACTTCCCTGAAGAAGCACCATCATGAGACAGAGGGCGAGAATACACCCGAAAATCGTCTGGGACGAGAACGGTACAAACACCACTAAAACTACACTGCTTACATTGTAGCAGCTCCAGCTAGCAGAGGTTCACTGACTGTAAAGGATATTATTGAAGAGCCACAAAGGCAATGTCAATGTAAAAGCTAACTAAGTTAAATATTTTCAGCATTTCTGTTCTGTGATTTATTGCAACTGACAGGCCCACATACATACTGATATACCAATATATCTTGTATTGATTTTAGCTGCAAAGAATGGTTTGAAGCTTCAAACTAAAAGTTAAATTGGTATACATTAAAAAAAGTTGATGTTTATTAACAATACTAACAGGTTTATTCCGACGAATTTAAGACTGAGGGCTCTGTTGGAGGACTTTTTCGTTTTATTTTAAGGTGATAAAATCACAAAATATAAGAACGGTTTATCAAAGCATCATCCAAAACATTTCAGTTTATTGTATCATCATCATTCCAGAAAATAAGAAAGAAATACAGATCATAAAGCACTAGCATTTACATACTATGGATATGTTGATTTAAGCCTAATTTAACGTTCCTTACATAACAGCTTGAAGAAGGAGTTAAAGAGGCAGGGGAAAGTGGAGCTGAGCCCCAGAAGGAACAACGACGGGTCCCGGAGTCGAGAGAGACGAGAGGGCAGAGGAACGCCTCCCCCTCTCGGCAGACCCCTCTCCCTCCCCCTGGACGCTAAAGAACACAGAGATGACGGCTCTTCCGGCCCCTCAAGTAAGAGCAGCTCGCTCCAGCGCTACAAAGATATGGGGGGCATCAAGGAAAAGGCAGAAAAGTGGAGAGAAAGAAAGAGCGACGGCGAACCCATGGATGACTCAAGTCCAGAAGTACGGCGCAAAGATGAGTTTCGGTCAGTATCATAAACCGTTGAAAAAGATGGAAATGAGCTAATAACTAAATCTGCCATAAATCATCTTTCCTCTTTTTAAGTTTATCGTATTTGTATGCATGATCCTTGTTTAATAGACACACATTTAACTTAATCATTCTTAACTCAACTCAATTAACATCGCCACAACAAGGTTCCTTTTTATCTATGTTTTTATCTTAGCGGTTATAGTTTCTCTCATAATGAGATGTTGACAATGATTTCTCTCAACTTTTATCCTGATGCTCTTCAAGTGTTTTATTAAGTGCCACAAGGGTCATGAAGCATTTCTATATCATTCTTTAACACAGGTTCAAAGGCAAGTCCATGTCTGTAGATGAACTGTCCAGGATCAGCACATCAGGCTCGGATAGCTCACCTTCTACCAATGAGGTAAACATTTGAGATATGTTGTTACATTTACAAAAACACTAGAACATTGAATGTATTTTACTGTTTGTTGTTGTCAGTGTCCTGTACAAAAATAAAAGTGTTGGCACTGGCTTTTTAACGTCCTGCAGTTACAGTACAGTATGTGTGCTGTACGCTGACAAACACAAAAATGGAGGTTCCTTACACATGAAAAAAAAAAAAGGCCCTCAACTCATCACCTCTCCTGGCTCAATTAGGTCAAGGTGCGTTTCCGCAAGAAGCCCAAACGAAAGCGGCGCTTAGCCTATCCCCGCAGTGGTTTGATGCTTAACGCTGGGAGCTCCAAGGAGAGCGAGTACTGGAGCTATCCGCTGCCCCCAATCAGCCCTTTTCTGCCCATAATGAAGAACTCAGCCAGTAGCGTGGATGTTCGGCCCTCAGAAACCAAGGTCAAGGTACTGACCAAACGGACATTTTAAAGCAACAACGACAACCCTCTGCATGCAGGCATGTGTATGTCCCAAACCGATGAAGGTGGATTGTTCGGGGACTTCTCCTTTCTGCTCTGCAGCCCAGGGGAAAAAAGAAATGAGCTGTTTCTTCTGAAAAACTAAAAGGAAATCTCTCAGCAGATTTCCGAAAGCTCATTTCTGATCTTTTTTGTCCTTTCAACAAATGTAGGTCAGCAGGTACAGTTCAGAGTCACCACAGAATTGCATTTATGTTGGTGTTTTTAGTCACTTGAACATTAAGTTTTGTGACTTTGAATTATTTTAGCTTATTGCTTAGTTTGTGTTCATTACGTTTACATTTCAGGAGTACAATCACTTACCACACATTCATTATGAGGTGATAGGGGATGTAACACTAATCCATCTTGGTCTAACCATATCATATTTATCTTTTTAAACTTTAACCGTATGAAAAAAAGAGTCAAAACCATGTAATAAAGAACGGATGAACGATGGAATAGGATTCAAAATAACATGAATGTGTAAATACTGAATGCACTTAACACTGACACAATGTTACTATTGTATGAACTAACTTCAATCAAACTAATTATGGCAAAAAAGGTCAAAGCGCAGCTGGTGGCACAAAAAGAAAGCAGCTTGCAGGGTGAGCAATGGTGATGTTTATGGGGCCGGGTTTGGTGATGGTACAGCCACTTATGTGCGATGTGGAGGTGAAACAGAATCAACTTGGACAAACAATTTGGGGTTCCTTGGATTATTTTATGAAGTTCTTGTGGTTTAAGTTTTAAACTCTGGCATGTTCCTGTGTTGATACTGTTGCAGATACCGTCAGAAACTGATGGGTCAAGATTCAGTCTTCCACCCAGAAGCAGCAACGAGGACTCAGACATACATGCCTCTAACCAATCACTGCTCACAACTCCGGAGAGGTAAAACTGCACTCAGTTCAAAGGAAATATTAAAAGTTTTGTAGTTTTTAATTTCAAGCTTTATATTTCTTTTTTTTTAAAGGACCATATTAGGACCCTTAAAGTGATAGCTATACCAATAAAGTCATCTGATTGATACCTTTTTCATTTATTGGATACTCCCCTTGTGACTGAAAGCATTCAATTGCATACCACAACTTCTCACCAACCAAATTATTTTTAAACAATTCATTTTGATTTAAAAGTGTTTTAAGGGAGCCAATGACACTTTACCTTAAACCAAAAAATGTTTGATGTAATTGACTGCACGCAGAAACTCGCCAATGTATTTTTTCCTGATATCTGCATACACAAAATGCAGGTACAGTTCAACTGAAGAAATGTCAATGCTTGGTTCTGGGTTCTTTTTGTTGATACCTTAAAGATGTCAAGTATTGGTGATGAGCCCTGATACCAAAAACATATATATTTTGCTGTCTTTCCTGCAGGATTTGGTTTCTCAGTAGATTCCTGAAGAAGCGGGCCCCTAAATATCCCCCGGGAAATGAATCAGATAAAGGAGGTAACCAAAAGGACCAGAGTGGCGATCTGTATCTATTTGTAAAATGCAGATATTTAAAATGTACAAATACCGTTAAATGCATCAAAATAATAAAGAGGTATGTCATTTTCTGGTAATGGTCCACTCTTCACTGCCATCTGGAGGTTATGCTGATCAGTAATAAGAAAGAAATAAAGAGGTTCTTTGTATCCTATCCAGTTAATATAGAGTTTGAACCTGTATTCGTTGTGTCAGACTAATAATACAACATCTCTCTCTTCTGACTACAGTCACCTTGTCCAGCTACACCCCTAACCCCTACCACAGGCCAAACCAGAGCAGTGAGAAGATCGCTCGAAACCCAACCATTCGAATCAGCCGGGCCACACGGGCTTTGCAGTCCAACGCCTCTCTGGAGCGGGAGATCACCAACCCAAAAGAGCTGCGAAACCTGGACGAATTCCTCGGCAATCAGGTGAGAACAACACCTGAAGAGGGGAAATCTGAAGTCCAATCATCAGCTTATTCAGGTTTTATTTCTAGCACTTTGCAAAACTAGTGCACTATTGTCATTGGTGGGAGGAAAACCCAACACAATTTTGGAGTGGATCCAAATCACGGCACAGATACACAAATTATTTTTCCCTTTTATTAACATTAGACTTCGATATATTGTAATCATCTTTTATTTAGTGCATGTTCCTAGTTGATTAGTTTTAGAAATGTGTACGTCATTGGGGTCCAATCTTTAAGGGACATCTAGACTTTAGAACTCTGGTACCCAACAGGTTAAAGCTTTATTTTGTTTCCATTTATACCCTTCTCTATCCTAAATCCTGTGTTCCACATGTCGCTTGGTGTTTGTCCTCAGGTGAATGATCTGCAAAGTAGGATAAAAGATCTGTCAGCTCCAGAGAACCTCTTCCTCACAGCCACCATGGAGTTCAGAGAGACCATCAAAGGGATGTACTCGATGCAGGTCAGCCAAGCCTCCTCCTCTGTACAATATAATGCTTCATCTAGTTGTAAGAAAGTAGGGGGACAGTATGTTTTATGATCATTGTAGGAACATTCGTTGTACTTGTTGCCTTAACTTCTGCAGAGTGTTTTGCATGTTAAAATCTAAATTGATTGAAGTTTATTTAACTGTCTACAAACTAATGTCTTCTGTGACCGACAGACACCTCAAATCGCCTACAAAGATCTGATGAAGGGCTACCAAAACAAAGTGAACACACTAGCAGGGATGAAGAAGAAGGCAGACGCCTCACTGGTGGTCAACCTGTTTCAGTCTGTGCTGGACGGCTTCATTAGGGGCGAGCTAAAACGAGTGGATTCTGAGCCAGCCAAGGTGAATTAGAGAATTTCAATCTCTAAACTACTTTGTGAGTGTAAACTTTCCATTGACTCACTCTTATATCCCAATTCTGGTTTCTCTCAGGCCAACAAGACGACGAAGAAGAGGAGAAAAAATGATAAATGTGTAAGTTGAACACCTGCATCGTATTGTTTCTACATTATACATCCAGGTAAATTAACCCAGTCTGTGAATCCTTCCTTTTCAGCCGAATAGTCCCCTGGATCACTTGTTCAGCACATACCAGGTGAATATCATGCAGTCATGTGACCTGTGTGGCTCCTACATCTGGGGAATGGAGAAAGCCTACATGTGCAGTGGTGAGTTGAAAAAGCTGCAATAACACAAAATGCAACAGAATTTTTTTTCCAATACAAGCAATTTAATCAATGTTTTTCATTTTCAGCTTGCAAGTTAATATGTCACAAGAAATGTCTCGATAAAATCATCACAGATTGCTCGACACGATGTGCTAGGCAGGTAGGAACGAACATTTTCAATACTCCATAAATAAAAAAACATTGATTTCTTAAATTCTCTCCATAACTCTCTGTAAATGTACACTCCTGTCTTTTCTTATGGTAGGATGACAGTGTGCCAGGCTCCCTTCACTTCGGGGTGCAGGTGTGTGTCCTCACCAATAAAACTAACCCTGTGCCCAAAGTGGTGGAGCTGCTGCTGATGCACGTGGAGCTGAACGGCCTCTACACCGAGGGCATTTACCGCAAGTCGGGCTCAACATGCCGAGCTAGGGAGCTCCACCAGATTTTAGAGACTGGTAATACATTCTTTGCACACCAGCTGAAACTCTTTACTTACGTTTCAGAGATCCACATTACATGAGTGTTATTTACCTTGCATAGTTGGTGTGTAGCGGCAACAGCCATAGAGGAAAAATTCATTCTTGAAGTTGGAGCGATGTTCCATATCTTCCATAGAGACACTTAAAATTGGGTTTATGATATGGCAACAGTCTCTCTTTGTCTTTATTTCCTATATTCTCTCAATTTTCTTTCCTGTTTGTCTTTGTTTTGTCTTCTCGGTTTATTTTTCTGCTCATGTTCAACTCAAGAATAATTATAGCTTAGAACTTATGACAGCTGTGTTTTTAAAATGTCTAAAAATGATTTGTGTTGGGTATGTCGCCATTATAACAACCATAAAAGTGATAATGAACTTTAATGATTAAAACGGAAGACATAAAAAAAAGGTTAACTTTAATGTAATAAACTTCTAAAAAAGGGATGGTAAAAAACCTCTAAAAAGTAATTTCATACACTATTAAAATGTTCAATGTTTGGTCTTTGTATCAGATCCGGAGGGGCCATCTTTAGACAACTACCCAATCCACACCATCACAGGTCTGGTGAAACGTTGGCTGAGAGAGCTGCCGGACCCCCTCATGACCTTTTCCCTCTACAACGACTTTCTGCATGCCGTGGGTGAGTAAACATTTATGTTATAGAAAACAGTGTGTGAATATATTTGTAGGATAAAACTGAAATGAAAACTAAGTTGAAAATTTCAGAAGTAGTTTCAGCTCTGTTTGTCATCATCTTGATATACATTATTGAAATTCCTTGCTGGGATCTTTACTCTTGGATTTTTAAAGTTCATTGATATCCATGTTTTTTTGCCCCCAGAGCTGCCAGAGAAAGCTGAGAGAATAAGGGCTGTTTACCAAAAGGTTGATGAACTTCCTCCTGCTAATTACAACACGTTAGAGCGGCTCATCTTTCACCTTGTCAGGTAGGACAAACTCTACATAATGTATGTTAAAGATTCGTCACTTGATTAATTCATCCTGCTACATTTATCAATTATTTTACTATTGAATATGCTATAATTTAAAAAAAAAAGAAAATAAACAAGACCGAAAACTATAATTAAAAAAGACAAGAAGGAATTGTGTTAATATAAACCAAGAAAATATTATTCGATTATATGTTTACATTTAGTAACGTTACGAGGACCTTTATCTGTGTGTCTTTTTAGGGTTGCGAAAGAGGAAGAAAACAATAAGATGTCACCAAGCTCTCTTGCTATTGTGTTTGCTCCCTGCATCCTGCGTTCCCCTGATACTGACGACCCATTTCTGGGTATGAAGGATGTGTCGAAGACTACAACGTGAGTCATTCTGCACACTCCCATATTTATTTGTTTGTGTATCTTTGCCGAATATTGGGTCTGCTCTTTTATTTTTTAGAGATGAATGTTGTTTATATGGGGGTGTTTTTTTCTTTGAACCTGTTTCTGGCAGCTGTGTGGAGATCTTGATCTCGGAACAGCTCAGACGATATAATGAGAAGATGCAGAATATCCAGCAGCTGGAATACGCGGAGGCACTGGCTGTCAATCAGCTCAAACTAAGGAGACAAAACACGGTGAGAGAAAACTAAAGCCCAAAGGAAGATGCATCCTGAAACATGTCGGTCACTAGGCCTCAGTAAGTCATTTCGATTAAGTAAGTTGTCAGTCCGGCTATTATATATTTTTTTAATGTATCAGGACAGCACACACCATACCACAGGAAAAGGTATACCAACGCAAATGAACAAATATGAAATTGCTTCTAGCATTAATTATTATTAAATGAATATAAATCTGAGATAAGTAACATTCAAGAAATTAACATCCTCCTTTATATTGATTTTGTTCCACACATTTACACCTGGGAGACGGCCACTCTAAGCCAAAATCGGCAACTGTCACCTAAGTTAAATGCATATCAAATGTAAACAAAGAGCAGCTAAAAATGACCATTAAGCTAAACTTTTAATGCATTGTCTCGCTCTATATACACACACACCCTTCTTACTCCAGCTCCTCTGACCTTTGTTCAGGTTGTTGAAAAGCCTTCAGAGCTGGATGTTCCCGATCATATTCCTTCGGATGAAATGGAGAGGACCCTCATTGATAGGATCAAGTCCATCAAACAAGAAAAGTGGGTTTTGACTTTTCCATTTGAGTTAAGTGCTCTTTGTGCAATGCATTTAATTAATAATGACACCTTGTTTTGTTATCTTCAGGGTGGACTTGGCCTGCAGGTTACCTGAACTGGAGCAGGATAACTCTGACAACGACAACCTGGACTCATCATCATCGATGAGCTCAGAGAGTATAGAGGACCGTCTGGGCAGCCTGGACTCGGAAGGTCAGTAGGGAGGTACGGTACTTTCACCTTCTTCTCGGTTAAGGGAGACAATTTCCTAAACATCGTATTAAATAATAAAAAAAATCCCCACAATGATACATGGTATAATATATAATGTCCACATGACAGTGTTCTGCCTGTGTGTAAAGGGTGAGGTATTCTTAAATAAAAAATAGTCATCATGATAACAGCAGAAATATACTGTTCAAGTAATCTACCAGGAATGTGTGCTTACACGTAGTTGATTGGGCCTCATTGTATCTTTGTGGATGGCATTGAGTTGTGGCTCTATCATAGGTCGAGCCAGGTTAAAGTTTTTGCAGGGTGATCCTGTGTTTTATTTTGGCGGGGCAATGTTGGAATCCCTGCCGCACCTCCTGACTGGTCTCATTCAAATTCACAGGGCATGCAATATTGATATACTTTAACTTGTAATTGCAATACAAAAAATTACGGTTAATGTGACTACTGTATGAGATTCTATATATATTGTTGAATGGAGGTACAAAAATATACAGAAAAAGATCCTTATTATCCTTTATAAACATCATTATTAATTTGGTCAAGTTGATTTCAACGCTAAGCCCTAATGGCCATTTGTTTTGCTTTGAAAGTGGTATTGCATTTTCTCTATCTAGGTCTCTAAAAAAATCTTTGGAAACAGTATGTTTGTTTTTAAATGTGTGCAGCAGCTCTAGTGAGCTACTTCAGCTTCATATCCACTGTAACCACACAGACCATTAGCCATTAGTAACTGGTTCCATATACATCAAGCCTCTTGTGTTTATTGTTTATTTAATTTTAAAGTTCTTAACAAGTTTGTTCATCTGTTTCTAGTATCAGCCAAGGTGACCATGCGATCAAAAACCCAGAAACCCAACTGCCCGCCTAAACCCCCTGACCTGGCGCAGAGAATCAGAAGTCTGATGGCTCAGACAGGTAATGCATGGGAAGGGTTCATACCAGGACGACAGACAGATGCTACTAAATCCATGTGCTTCCTGCCCAGCCAAGATAGCCCCTCCCCTGACGACAAGCCGCAAATCACCAGCAAGTCTTTCAACGGGAGCTATGACGACCTGGACATCCCATACATTGACGATGATGAAGATCCCACCTGTGAATAGTACCACAACCTAAAACAGGAATATGCTCATGTATGTGTTAATAGAAGACTTGATTTGTGTCCAACAAAGAACTCTGCACTTTGTTTTATAGACTTTTACATTTGTCAATGCTGCTATGGAAACAAAGTGCCTTGAGACTTTATATGTATTTAATGCAAGATTGTACGGACTGTCTGGAGAAGATCCAACTGAAATGAGAACTGTGTGTTATTTTAAAATTATTTCAGAAGTGTACTGTTCACATTTTATAAAAAGGTAGGTACTTTCGTGAGACCAGCTGTGTCTCATCTGTAAAGGAGAAACATGACAAAGCGATCAGGAGCATTTGAGGATACAAGGGTCTCCTTTACTAATGGACATCATTCTAAGCTCATCCACTGTTGCAAATAATAGGACTTTATGGTGTTTGTGGGTTAAAATGTTTTGTAAGTGTTCCAAAAATGTGTGCTTTTCTATTGTACAGACAAAGAGCCATTGCATTTTGGGCTCTCTTTTAGTGCATGGTCGTATATATGAAACTTTTCAGTTATGTTTTTCTGCTTTGAATACTTCTGTGGTGTCAACTGCTGTGACTGACTCATTCAATTCACTTGTAAGGCAAATGGCCATATTGCTGCCTTTAAGACTGACTGAAAAATACTTCACTGGGCAGTTTCACCAAATAATCATTTTGTCTACAAATGTAGGTTTAAAAAAGAAATATGCATATTTGGGTGAGCATCCTCAGAATTTGTCTTTTGTCACATAAATAAACTGACCATTTTGAAATGTCTAACTTTGACAATGACATGTCTATTAACAACATTAATTTAGTTTTAATAGAGCTATATCAGTTAGAAACTATATCCAGGCTGCACTTGATACATGTTTCGTTTTAGACCTGAAGGTTAAGTAACATTCAAGTACATTTGTGAATGTATTTTTATGTCTAAACAATTAATACTTTAAGAAAAATGTGAAAATGAGTGTAAGAAAAGAGAAACTGAAGGATATGGATGTAGCTGAACATCTTGTACACTTTTATTATAAAACACAACCACTCACCTTATAAGGTAGTTCCTCTTTCTACACAGAACCGCGGTGTGGGATTCACCAATCACCGTTTCAGGATCAATACCACAACGTTTTTCTCAAGCAATCAGACGCACGAGTTGGATATGGTCGTTTATCAGACAGCCAATCGCTGAGCAGTGTTGCACTGGAAGGGCGGGTCAACATTTAGTACAGGAAGAGGGGTTGAGGTGAGGTGGAGAAATCATCAGTTAGCTCACTGCTAGCTATCTCCTGGAGCCGACTGCCGATGTGTTATGAGCTTTGTATCCAAAACCAGTTTATTATTTTAGTTTCGATAGGTGCAACGATGACCCTCTGACACCAAGAATGGACATAAGTTAACAATGACGGGGGAGAAAAAGAAGAAAAAGCGGCTGAACCGCAGCATTCTTCTTGCAAAGAAAATTATAATAAAAGATGGAGGAAGTGTGAGTTAAATATTTATTTATCTTCGTTGAACCAGCTTGCCACGGAGCTAAACTGACTCTTGGCCTCTGAATAAGTTAGTAGCCCATGTTTATATCAGGAAAAACAGTGGAAGCCGCTTTTGTTTACGGCTTTGTGTCTTTGGTGGTTTGTCCCAGCGGGTAATGTTAACCGTTAGCTGGGTCCGCCTAGCTAACACATCTAGCTATGTGCTACCATTGGCTAATGTAAGCGGCCTTCGTTTACACGTCAGCTCAGGTAACGCAGGCTAGCTCATGTCAACGTTAGCTGTTTTTATTGATGTTTTCACTGTAATTCAGCTACCCAAAATATATTATTAACTTACTTTACTCTAGCACTTTATTGCTTAAAGGTGTCTGTCGTTTGTTCAGATGTTGTTGAATTTACGCCTGACAGTGCATCACTAAACTGGTGCTAGGTTAAAATTAGCTCCCTAGCATATGTGTGTTTAATGTGGGGTGTTTTTGTCCTGTTGCAAACAACGGATCGTTTAATAAAGGGTTTAAAATAATACATTTACTACTAAGAAACCAAGTAAGGTAACTTGTAGGATAACGTCAGATATCGTGTGGTTTGATCGTGTATGAAGGCAAGACAGGGTTTGGTAGTGTTTGTTTAAAAACAAGCAACCATACGTTTAAGTCAACATACCAGTAAAGCAAATATACTAGTTGCCACTGTATTAACAGCTGTGTAACGCAACTGAGCGTTTAACCCATACAGGGTCTGGAATATGCTGCCAATGATTTGTTAAACACAATTCAAGATGTTTGTTTATGACACATTTATACCCCATTGTCTGGGTTATTGACACCTGTATTCAAGGTCGGATGAATTCCTACTATAACGACCATTTGATAAGATGCCCTTACCTGAAGGCATCAAACCTCTTTAATAGACAGACCAAAATACGAGCAATTTAGGATCAGTGAACCAATAGGTCGTGGAAGTGATAAATGTCCCAAATGAGACTGTGGACAAAGAAAAGTGAGTATGGTAGGATTGTTAGAAAAACAGTGAGGCATCAGTGCTGGTTATGTAATCAGTTGAAAAGCTTTGTCAAACAAACTGGGTGTACAAATAAAGACACACAGGCTTGTAATATTGATTAAGAGATGACAACCTTCTGCCTGAACACCTGACATGATGTGGCGTTGTTCCAATTAAGTCTTTAGTGTAAATGACAGATATTTCTTTACTTTACAACTGCAGCAAGGTCTGACCACCCATCCATTAACATTTCACTTTCAGCGACCAACCCATTATCCAGTCATAGTATCTAATAGGCTTAGTTGCATGCGTCTCAATAGCAAAATGTGATATCTAAAGCTGCAGCTCGCTGGTATTTCAGTGGAGAGGAAGTTGCAACATCCATATAATACAACCGTTAGGGATTGTTTTAAAAAAATAATAAAAAAACCAACATGTTAGCAGGTTTTAGTGATCTTAAACAAAAGGCTGGAGCATTCTTCTGGTTAACTGCTTGTCCATCAGTCAAACTCTGACCTGTTGGCTGTTTTCTTTGCGATGCTTTTACTCTCCCCTCATAGGGAAGTGGCAAACCACATGAGCGAGTAAACTAGCAACTAGCGTCTTTGTAAAGTTGGACCTGGCCTAGTTTTACTGATAAATGTTTCCACCTCGCTTTGTTTCCTGCCAAAGATCCTGCATCCACCCTCACTTTTATTCGCATTTTGTCTTCACCTCACAGACTTGTGCAGATTTTACTGTGCAGCGGTGAAGTGACTACTTTCCAATGTAGTGAATTTTAATCATTAAATATATATGTTTGTATTAAAAGTTTCCCAGTAAACAATAGCACATAATAGTCAACTTGTTGGATTAAATACTTTGCCTCGTACCTGTGAAATTTTAAGATTTGAATGAATATTGTTGTTTAAAATTGTGCGTGTAAATATTCTATTCAATCTGATGCCACTTTAACCTGTTTACATTCAACCTTCTCTTGCTACACAGTCTATGCATATTCTTGTACTCAATAAAAACATTTTTCCTCCATCATATCAATTATAGTATGGCAATTTATCTAAAAGTGCACGTCATGTAAATGGTTGAGCCCAATATCTTACATTCATTTTGTTGATTTATTTATTTATAGCGTTTAATTACAGTTATCAGGTCATTTTTGTGCATTTAAATCTACAGATTTTCTTGGTTTTGGGTCCCGTGAGCAGCTCTTCAATAGTTAAATGAAGAAAATGAAGACATATATGATATGGCGGCTTCTTTAAGTTAACATTCAGTATTGTGTTGACTAAGTCAAAACTTCCCCAGTGTAAAGACTTCCTGGATTCTCAGACTGAAAGACTATTTCTCATAATCTTACTCACTATTTCCTAACTGTGGGCTGTCTTTCAGATCGGCTGATGCGAGTATGAGTATTGTGTCAGCAGATGAATATTGCTTTGAAATGGATTCCAGTTTAAAGTTTGATCTGTTAATGTGTACTGGCAATTTGATGCTTGTAAAAATAATTGATGCTTCTCTTCTAATGATCTTTTCTAATTGCATCTCTCTGTCTCCATCCAGCCTCAGGGAATCGGTGAGCCGAGTGTTTACCATGCTGTGGTGGTCATCTTCCTGGAGTTTTTTGCATGGGGTCTTCTTACCACCCCAATGCTCACGGTAAGCCTGGACACAATGCACTGTAACATAGAAGCACTGTAATGTAAACTGAATAGAGTCAGTAATAAATTCATACGCCTACACCTCTCCTCTCTGGAAACTTAGCCAGAGAGTTTCCCATTGACTGGAATCACACAAGGCCCATCAGTGTCTATGAATGATTGAACTCCTAATCCAATGAGCGAGGCCCTGTGTGACGCACTGCTGTTTTTTCTGCGTGTGTGTTAGCAGATGTTTTGCCAAGCGCTAATGGACTGAGAAATATGAAAAGGGCATCAAACAGTTGTATTGTCTGAGCCCCAGTTCTTTGTTGAAAAGGCTTATCAGGGGGTCACTGGTTTGTGTTGTCAGGCCACAGCAGTGATACCGGCCCAGCAAACCACACACTCACCTCTGTGCACTGCTCAGTGGTGGGGTGTACGTTTCTGCTACAGCCAGCTCAACCAGCATTATTTAAACTACTTTTATTCTTAAATGTCACCTGTGGGCAACAAAAGATCAACCAATTTTGGGAAAACAAAGACTATTATTTCCTTTAAAAAATCTAAATTGTAAGCTAAGAGCTAAGGCGACTCATAGTGACGACATGCTTTATTTCACACTAGCAGGGGATTGTGTATTCAGCAGATTTCCATTTTTCAGCCAATCTCAATATTTATTAAAATCCTGTCCAGGTTTTCTTAGCCTACATGGTTTTTTTCTACCAAAATAAATTACTTTTGTTTGAAACTAATATCCCAAACAAATGATGGGCAGACATCTGTTCGCCACATGATGTTAACCAGACAGGCCTTTGCATTGCAGTCTGTTGTTTGAAGAGGTGGTTGTATGTGTAACTGTTAAGCATTAATCACTGGGGGTTTGTTGCCCTCAAGATCCCTGGGCGGAGGCAGGATTTGCATTTTGGACTAATCAGAGGGTGCCTGAAGATGAGAGGGTCTGCTTCACTGCTCCCAATGAGTGCACTGCTTCATTAGTATCCAGCAGCAACAGCCGTCACTGAGCCTTCAGTCAGTGTGTGTTGTGTAGCTTACTCCCAGAGGAACCGAGGAGATTCTTAGCCATGCCACAAGCTTCCCCTTTTTACCCCTACACAATAACCAGAACCTGTTATTCAGTGGAGCTCCACATGTTCTAATTTAAACCGAGGCTCCATTTTCCCACAGCAGTGTCAATGACACTTGTGCTCCTGGCTTGCTGCACAGAGACATATGGACTTTGAACTGAACCAAATATCACTGATTTTGTTTTTCTTTCTAAACACCTCCTTCTCTTGTGCATTCAAACTAAGATACAGTTTTAGAGGAACAGAGTTTCTTTTGTTTTCTGAAATACTCGACTATTCTTTTGGTTTTTGGGAAAGCACAGTAAACGAGCATGGTCAAAAATATAACAGTTCTCCATATTTCAACCTTGCAAGTGAAGCATTGAGTTAACTTCTTGTAAATGTATGACTCTAATCTCGGTAAATCTGAGTTTTTACTTAGAATATTACCTCCCTCCCCAACTCCATACTTAAAAAAAGTTGAGAAAATAAATACATTTTCTACAATTAAGATCAAATTAATTGATAAAAGATTGTGCAGCCTTGAAAAGGTATAAACTCTCTGACTACCTCACACAAAACAGAGCAGTGTCTCAGCATAACAGTTTGTCATTTAGACACCAACAATCGGGTGTCACTGTAAGTCAAATGTTCTGAGATGATCTGATACCACGAGAAAAATGTGCAAAGAGGAAGGTTATTTTTCACACTGTTTGATTATTTTCATTAACCATATTACTCAGCTCCTCAGTTTAAAACCTGACTCTGCTTTATATCAAGATTAGTATGCTCTCTAGTGTCCGTGGCTACGCTTGGACTGTCAAATGTACTAAAAGTATAAATGTTCCTCTCGGAGGAAACAGCAGTTTGAAACAGGGGGAAAGCACTGAGTTTTGGTTACTGCTGAACTTCATGACTGGATGTAACCTTTAACCCCTGGGTGCACTTAGTGCAGACCAAAACTGAAAACTGTGAATTTTGTAAATAAGCAGGTTTTAGCGCTCGCATGAGGAATGATAAACATGCAGTGTGATCGCAGCGTCCAACTTTGTTTTCACACGTTTTGTGTATAAACGTGTGAATTGCTTTCACATGTCTTGAGCAAAGACGGATGATAAAATGTCACTTTTTTATTTAAAGTGTTAAGTAAATTCACAACTGTTCTATAACTGTTGATTTGCTTGTCAGTGTTTGTTTTATTTTTTTGTGGTTTCCCAATGAATAAATGAAGATGGTGTTAGAATAAAACCAACTAAACCTGTTTAACGATTTATATGTTTATATGTGGGTCGTGTCCCTGTGGAAAGTTCCAGAAAAAACACATAAAATATACAATATTTATGCTCCACTTAGGCCTGTATGATGTCAAATATTTTTCCTTTACTTATACAGTTGTTTTGCAGCGTCTAGTTTAATGCCATCGGCCTCAATGATTGAATTAATGCTCCATTGTTTTGTTAGATTTTCCAGTGACATCACTAGTTAACTCTACAAACAACACAATCCCTTTTTTGAAATGTGGCGCAAACTATTTGGATAAATTGGTTTCATGTTGCATTATTTGTGTTTGGTCTCCAGGTATTACACCAGACATTCCCACAACACACATTCCTGATGAATGGGCTCATCCATGGTGTCAAGGTAAGACAACAGCACACACACACACACACACACAATCTTCTGTTGTGACAAATGATGATGCAAATAAACAAAAACGGGTTCCTGTGTGCATGCTTGCAACATATTACTGCTATTACAGCATCCTAATACTAAGCTGTATCCTTGTGTTATGACTTTAAATTACATTTGTGTTCACGTGTAATAGCATCATTCTTCTTTAAACCTGTTCTATTTCAGAATCAGAATAGCTTTAATTGTCCCACAGAGGGGACATTTTCATCTGTACAGCAGAAAGAGCCAAATACAGCTTAATATTATCACACCCAAGATACTAAAAAATATACAACAATTTACAAAATACACAAAAATAGACCTCAGAAACCATAGAGTGATATGCAATAAATAAAACAAGAGCAAAAAAAAGTACGTTGAATAAAGTAAATGTAAGGAAATGGTTCTGGGAGTAGGAGCTGCTGTAACAGGCTGCCACTCCATGCGGCGCAGAATCGTAGAGATATTTGTGATAGTTTGCAGTATTACTCTTGCTGTCAACTAACGTTCTACTTCAGTGTGTTGATTTTGGATTTAATCGCCCTTGGAAGATTAGCTGAGCGTGTGTGCTCTTGTTCAGCGACGCCCTGCTCGTCAGAAAACACAGTTACATGTTAACACCTGCGAGCTGTCCAGTAACTGCAGCAGGTCCCCAGCTAGAGACTGAGCAGCAAACGAGAGCACACAGAGCCTAGGGCCTCGAGTTCACCTTAATGACCTTTATTTAGGGAAAGTGGGTCTAAACATAGTTGAAGAGTACACACTTGTAATTATTTCAGTTTTTTTCCTTGTTATTACAGGGATAAAATAATGATGTCTCTGTGAACAAGAGGAATCAAGAGGGCACAGCTATTAGTATTAGTGACACATAGCTATAATGGCAATCTGTTGTCCCTTTGCCAACATAAAGGGTTTCTTATTGCAGCAAAGCCTACCAGCTACAATTTCTCGGTGACACAAGACATCACAGTCCAAAAAAAAGACTCTTAATTTGTAGCTTAAATGTCAGTAAAGGACAAACTGCAGCTAGAGTTTGAGATTTGTCACTGATGTTAATTTTCCACTCGAGCTAGCAACAAGCTCTTATAGATATGTTTTGTACATTGCTCTCTTCTAAACCTGCAGGTTTTAGAGCTAACTGAGTATGTTCATGAACTCGATTCACTCTCCCTGTTAGTCTACAAGTGGTAGCTTTACTCACTTATCCATTAACAGCACTCTTCTGATACATTTACCTCCCTTTCTGTCCCATGTCCTCCCCCCATCTTCCTCTCTCCATCCTCTGCAGGGTTTATTATCATTTCTGAGTGCTCCGCTGATCGGAGCGTTGTCAGACGTATGGGGACGCAAATCTTTCTTGCTGCTAACGGTCTTCTTCACGTGTGCACCCATTCCACTGATGAAGATCAGCCCATGGTGAGTGCAAAACACAGACAACTCTAACAAGTGAATGAATTAAAGCTCCAAAGATTATCCGTTAACAATATTAGAAACGTAACAAAGGTATTATTTCAAAAGGTTGAATTTTATTGTATGTTTGTTTCTATATTGATAATCTAAACTCCGTTCCTCTTTCAGGTGGTACTTTGCAGTCATCTCCATGTCCGGCGTCTTCGCCGTCACCTTCTCTGTGATCTTCGCCTATGTGGCCGATATCACGCAGGAGCATGAGAGGAGCACAGCATACGGTTTGGTAAGGAGACCAAAATAGTGTCCTGTTCAAATCTGAATGTAAAGTCATCTTTATAACTATGGGTGAACCTCAACATTATTTTGGATTGCTGAAGACAAAAGTTGATATTTCGTTTAGTTCCTTAGTCTAATAACTATGTATACCGTGTATATGATTCAACAAACCTTTCCAGGAAAACTGAGTAATCAAGATTTGAATTACTTGACTTAAATCTTACATTTGTGATGAAATGGATGAAATATGTCACTGGAGTAATATGCAGATCAAAGAATCAATGGCAAATTCGTTTTTCCATCAGTGTGGGGAAAGGTAAACAATGTAAAGATGATAACAGCAGTCTTATACATTAGTTTGAACCCGTCTGTCACTCAAATGAAACGGCTGAATAACAACATTAGATGATGAATGGGGTAAAGAATGTTACCGTAACAGCAGCGGTGGATAAATGACTTTAGACCGGCCCGTAAAGTAACACTAAGGATATAAAAACGGTTGACAAAGCTCTCTGGAATCTTATATTCCTGCATAGCGATTGTTCTGCTGTTACAAACCACTTCCAAGTTGCAGAGCTTATAGAGCACCACAGCCTGTGTCTGTTGTAAGTCTTTAACCCAAGAGTCCTCAGAGACAACAGCATGAGAAGAAGGGTGGATCACTTCCTGTTTTAACCATCAGCTCTGCTTCTCCCTCCAGGTTTCGGCTACCTTCGCGGCCAGCCTGGTTACCAGCCCAGCCATCGGCGCCTACCTGTCCGTTAAATACGGCGACACCTTAGTGGTGATCCTGGCCACGGCTATCGCTCTGCTCGATATATGCTTCATCCTGGTGGCCGTACCTGAGTCGCTCCCGGAGAAGATGAGACCAGCATCATGGGGAGCACCGATCTCCTGGGAGCAGGCAGACCCCTTCGCTGTGAGTACATATGAGAGAGTGTAAAGAATGGGTTAATACAAAAAGAAAAGCAGCAGTTTGTTTTATTGGAATAAAATGGGATGATAATTTATGATTAAGTTATTCAACGGAAGCTTTTACTTCACAGTAAACTGGAGACTCATGAGAGCGCACATTGCCCACAACGATTTCAATCTGTAAAAAAGAACAACTCTTTAATTCAATCATTAATTCCTGCATAGCAGATCCATGATACATAACCAGATTGCTTTTTTCTAATGAATACATTTGAATAATGGAGTAATGCTGCAGCTTTAGGGATGAGTTGTTACTTTATAATGAAATCTTACTGTAGTAAGTTTTATTGCTGCCTACATTTGAATTTTGACAAAGGAAATCAGATTAAGGGGCTTCTGGATTATACATGTATTTTACAGGAAAGAGTGTCAAAGTAAAAAAGTTTCAATGAATATTAAATAAATTGTAATATCGTTTTTAATCCAATGTAAGTGATTAGGGACAGATTCCACAGTCCTGGTTCTGTGCCCTCACAATGCTCATGTTTTAAATGATGTAACAAGCTAAATCCTTCTTCTTGCTGTTCTCTTGGTCAGTCGCTGCGTAAGGTGGGCCAGGACTCCACGGTGCTGCTCATCTGTATCACAGTGTTTCTCTCATACCTCCCTGAGGCCGGCCAGTACTCCAGCTTCTTCCTCTATCTCAGACAGGTAACACACTGCTCTCCCTGCTGATCACACCCACGTTATATCGCCTCATCATCCAAAGTGTCACCTCAAAGTGTTATTTAAAGATGAAACTCTAACCTGTTTTCCTTTCAGCACCATCTGCTCTTTACTCTTTCTGTATTGTAAAATGAGTTACATAATGATTGTGGTGATATTCAGAAATTAAAAACTGCCTTCTCAGCTCAAGTTGGGTTTTCTTATGGAGGACATTGCAATGTGGTATTTTATGCAGCAGCATCCTACTTTCACCATTTGTTTTGCTAATAAAAGACTTAAATTGCTACTGGAAAGCTCAGGGAACAACGTAAGTGTAACTGAGGAAGGGAAATTGTCCAACACACACTTTTGCTAACATCACTTTAAGATTCGATCAGTAGATCTGCTGAGCAGCCCTTCTCAGTGTGTGTATAAGTAGAGCAAATTTACAAGGTGTCTCAGCAAAAGGCAGGAAATGTATTTTAAAACCACCATGAGCCAAACATGGAGAGTATCATCTGTAAACAGCTGGCAGCTTATAGACAAACTGACAAGATTTAATGTCCTTTTGCAATCTGCTGAAGTGACGTTGTTTAGGTTGTGTAAACCTTGTCGGGTAAACCAGTCGGGTCAGTCGGAAACACATTCTCTGCTGCCGCCATCTTTACAATGCCAGCAAAGTAGTTCTGAAGTATTGGTGTTAACATTACTCTACATGCCTTTCTGTTCCCTTTATGCCATTCATCATACATCTCCCGACATTCATTGTGATATATTATTCATACTATTAAAGTGTAGAACTAAATACAAGGCGCACAAACACACAATAGTCCACAGCTCGTGTTTACAAATGGTCAAATACAAATACTTTTTTTCCATTGTGTTTAGTGAGGAAAGAGGAGATACCTGCTCGTCCCGGCGCGTACTAACGTGTTATCTGAATGCTCTCTCCCTCAGGTCATAGGCTTCACATCAGAGACAGTCGCTGCCTTTATCGCTGTCGTGGGGATCCTCTCAATACTAGCCCAGGTACTGACAAATACACTTCTGCTGAATGACATGTAATACTGAGGAGTCGTACTCATGTTTTGAGTTTTAGTATTGTGCTTTTTGTCTGTAACATGGCAGAAATCAGTAAAGGATTTCAGAATTCACACAATCTTTGAACCCAAGTTGCCAATTTTGAAGTCTAAAATAGGTACTTCCATTTAAAAGAGAAATAAGAAAAAAGGAAAAAGCTCTGGGAAAGCAGCAGGTGACGGACAGACATGCGATGGATGTGTAGACAGAAGAAACAGTCTTCATGTTTCTTACTTTGTCTAAAAAACACCCAGAGTTTTTCAGTTGACCATAACAGAAGACAAATGTGGTCAAGCTTAAATTACAGCTAATTGTTTCAGATCATCTTTCTGTCCATATAACAACGTTTAATTTTACATAAGATTTAAGAGGGTGATAAATCACTTAATGCCTCTTTAAAGGTTTCTTGTCTGACCTTTGTTTCTTTGCTTCTGCAGACGGTGGTGTTGGGGATCCTGATGCGGTCCATCGGGAACAAGAACACAATCCTGCTCGGCCTCGGCTTCCAGATCCTCCAGCTGGCGTGGTACGGCTTCGGCTCTCAGCCCTGGTCAGTAACCTCACAGACACACACACACACACACACACACACACACACACACACACACACACACACACACACACACACACACCTATCCACTACTTATATTTCAAATATCCGACCACACATTCTAAAAACATTAAAAAAATATATGGTTTTCATTTCCACTTATTGATTCCCAAAAGCAAAGTTGAGCTCAGGTTTCAAGGTTGGCAAGCTTCACAGAAATTAGTAGCGATGCAAGAAAAAGAAAAGTCATCGGTAAATGAATATAATTCAAGGAAGGAAGGAAGGAAGCTTGTCTAACATCACTAACATTTCCTGCAACATTTCCTGCAACATTGTGCAACGCTGCAGTCATAGTCATACTGCCTGTGAATTAGTGAGTGATGGCTCATGTAAAACCAGTGAAATGGCGAATATATATAACTTCTGTATGGCACATATATTAACTGTTGAGTATAACAACGAATTAAAGTGTTGGTGTAATACCGAGACAAACCACCAGAGGAAAGCATAGCCTCGATCAACAGCACTGTAACCAGACACTGGTGATGGTTCATTCTGATAAGCTCAGTGTAGTGTGTAACTCGAAACCTTTAGTTTGACCATTGCGTAATTGTTTTTTTTAACATGCAAAGTCATTGAACAGTCTTTCACATTACAGTTTGAGATGATTTGCCTTTCAAAACATGACTTTTTATGTGGGAAAAAAACAGTAGTACAACCAATCCTTCTGTGTTCATTCACTTGTAACAAGTTGTGGTTTTTATAAAAAAAAATCCCCCACCCAAACACAAGCCACACTATCAGTTTCACTTCTCTCGAAGGGAGATCATATCAAGTGCATCAGCTTGTTGTTTTGGCCTGAAGGAGAAGTCACAATGTCTATTGATTCTGAAGGAAAACGTTTACAACATGACTTCTTATTGCTCTTCTCTGCTTCAGTCAATACCCAGGAATTAGGTTGAATAAAGGTCAAGCTGTTCCAGGTTCACACAAAAAATAAACAATATCCACTCTGTTAAGTGTCTTATGTTTGGGATTATCGTTGATTTTCTATGAAGCGGTCAGTTTATGATGGCAAAACAAAACTTTGTCATTGTTTTAGTTTTTCACCCGGAAGGTTTTAACCAAAATATGTGTGCCAACCTTTAATCCACCTTTTTGAAGAACATATCCAATTCTTGAAAAGGTTAAATAAAGCTTTGTTTGTATCCTTAACAAATGTGTGTTCTTGGTTGTAGGATGATGTGGGCTGCTGGAGCGGTTGCAGCCATGTCCAGCATCACCTTCCCCGCCATCAGCGCCATCGTGTCCCGTAATGCAGACCCCGACCAACAAGGTGAACTGTCACATCTCTCCCCTTTAACTGCTGTATCTTGTTTTTATACAGCTATATGTGATCTTTTAATAATGACCATTCTTCTCAAATAAAGTACCGTCTTAAATAAGCCAAATGATTCGTTAAATTATAGAAACACAAAATTAAAAATGTCACATCGATGCAAGTAGAGCATCTACCATCTATTTTCTTGACAGTATTTTGTTTATATCTGTCTACCTGCAGGAGTCGTCCAGGGGATGATTACTGGAATCCGGGGCCTCTGTAACGGTTTGGGCCCCGCTCTTTACGGTTTCGTCTTCTACCTGTTCCACGTGGAGCTGACCGACACGGACGGCTCAGAGAAAGGTGTCAAATCCAACATGGCCAACCCCACTGATGAGGTAGTTGCACAATACTGTTGCACAACACCAGGAACATGTTGCACATATTGAAGCTGTAAAAGAGACGGCTCTTCGGGTGCTAAAAGTGGCCAAAAAATATATACAGAAATGTCTCTTTCTAGGAAACAGAAAAGGTTACTCAATATAGTCCACAGACCTTGTTGTGAGCATTTTTATGTAAGCACTATTTTCTTTCTGCAGAAATACACCCTCCAACCATATCACTGCACAGGAGGAAGCGTGTTGATGTACAAAGACTTTTATAGAAGGACAATAATGTCTATGAGACATAATGCTGTCTGGTTTTTATCTACGGTTATCTATTTTAGATTTAAACAGAATGATTTCTGTCTTTCTTTCAGAGTTCCATCATCCCCGGTCCTCCCTTCCTGTTTGGTGCATGCTCAGTGCTGCTGTCCTTGCTGGTGGCCCTGTTCATCCCGGAGCACACGGGGCCCGGCATGAGGCCCGGGGCCTACAAGAAGCACAGCAACGGGGCGCAGAGTCACTCCCACAGCCCTCAGGGCAGCGGGGCCGAGGGCAAGGAGCCGCTGCTGGAGGACAGCAGCGTATAACCACAGCTAAGGGGGGCAGAGAGCGCTCCAACCAAACACCCCTGCACACACGGACTGATACACACATTTCACCACATGGACACACACTCACCTCAGGCACACATCAGACTCAAGTGCCACGAAGAAGTGTTTGTGTCCACGGCACAAAAAGTGGGCACCCCTAACTTAGCATCCCTTTTCTTTTTTAAAGAAAGTGTGAAGACTCAAAACGCCCTGTATAAAGAGAGAGTGTGTCGAGGATTTTTTTTGGGCTGCAGTGCAAAGGTGTGTGACTTGACTGAGCTGGACTCTAATCCTCAGTTGAAATTAAAGCAGTGAAAGAGTGAGCAACAGCTTGCCCCCCCCCCTTCTCCTCTCCTCTCCTCTCCTAGTGCAAAACCAACCGAAGGTATTTGGTTTTTGGGACTGGGGTGAAATGTTACTAAATCCCTGTGTGATAATTCATATTCCTCTGAAGCCAGTGAAGTGGCAACTTTGCTTGTCCAACGAGGGTTTAACAAACAGTTAGTAGTGGAGCACTTGTCTAATGGTTTTTCACGAGCCAACCTCTGATTGGATGCTTGTGAATGCAGCTCTGTTGAAGCCTCGCAGAAGGGAAGTCAGATCTTCCTCTGAATGCACAGCAGATACCTGCGAGGGGAGTCTCTGCAAACCCGTGTTGGGAGTGGCGCTGCCTAATCAAGGCCAGGATGGGTCAACCAGTTCAGATATAAAAAGCTTCGTAAGACCACACTTTGTCAAAACATCACACTTCTTACAGAGAGAAGTTTGTGAGAGACCACTTTATTAGCAGAAACTGTTTCTCAATGTTTACTTGCCATTCTCTAGGTAGTAGTACAGTTTGGGTTGTATATTTTCTCTGTTGGAAACTGAAGGCTAGTTGTGCTTCAAGTTTTTATTCAAGAAACAAATGTTGCCTCGAAGTGACTTAATATATATATATATATATAAATATATATATTAATTACGTAACCTGTATGAAGACCGATGTCTGAGAAGGCTCTGTAATCTTTACGCTATCGCTCCCATCGGAGCCGTTACACACTTTTTATTCCTCCTGTTTTCACGCCCTCTCGTTAATTTGTTTCTGGACATTTATCACCATCATGGTTAAGGCTTGCAAAATTTCATAAGCTTCTGGAACATTTGTAGCTAGAGAGGGGTTGCTATCAGGATGTCAGTGTTGGCACTGACTGTTAATACGGAGTCTTTGAATTAATATCATTAGGTTAAACAGAATATCACTCGTGCTGCTGCAGTAGATAATTCAAAGGTAAAGTGCGATGTAATGAACAATGAAATGGTTTCACAGAATCCCTGGCATTAAATACAAACCATTAACAGGCACTGCACATTTCTCAGACTATAGTGAACAGGTGGTTAACATTTCAGAAGTGAAGCAACTCAAGGTACTGGCTTTAACTCTCAATTGAGTTAGAATCCAGAGTAAGGGAGCCAGTTGGTTTTCTGACCGGTTTTGTGAACTTTAACATGCACCACTGATACGAGTAGTGTTGCCCCCTACTGCTCAGAGTTTAGCAGATGTTACAGCTGGAGATTCCTTCTTTTTAAAAGCTGATGTTTGGTGTTTTTAAGGTTTAAAAATGTCCACAAAAAACATGTTAACTGTGATAAAGTAAAAGTATTCCATCATAAAGTGTTTTCAAGAATCAATATCCAATTTATTCCTTCATAGAAGCATGGAAACACACATCCTAGTAAACCAATGCAAATTACTCAAATATAGAAAAGAAAAACAACATAAAACTACAAGACATGAGAAAGAAAATAACCTGTCGAAGGGAATTAGTGTTTTGAGACTTCCTTCTACCCTCTAGTATACATTAAAATTAAGCAGCCTGTGTTTTAAATCCATTCCATGGTCAATGCCTCACCCTCCATTGCACATCAGCATATATCTCTGCTGTTACCGCTCTTGCCGATAGGTGGCGCAGGTTCAACATGACACTCAGAATCTGTTGCAGCTCCATGATTCAGTGATTTTGTTCTGCACATATGTTTGGGTCTTTGCATCAGTGACACTGTGATCCTTTTTGTTGACAAATAAGAAAATGGTAAATGATCCTAGAATTTAATTTGTGACTGCCTCGGTTGCGTTTAAATCAAAGCCTGATGCGGCTTCGAAGCTAACAGTGGGTGTGACGCCGTTTAACATCTATCTGAAGAGAAGTGTACGTCTTATATTTTGTGCCAAATGTTTTATTTTTCTTGCTTTGCTTTTTCATACAGTGTGTGTGTGTGTGTGTATGTGTGTGCTTGCTCACTTGAGTGATTTTGAATATTTTTCTTTTGTTGGTCTTAATTTCTTTGACTGAAGATTTAAGTTTTAGAGCTCAAACTTCATCTGGTAATTTCTAAGAATCGTTTCAACATTTTGCATTATAGATGGTTAATTAACATGTGTCCATCTGTCCGTCTTTCAGTTTCAATCTTCATTTAACAACAAGCATTTCACTGTGTTTAGTTATATTTTTCCCACATAGATCAGTAGATAATAACAAGTCACTGAATGTTTGAAGCCAAGCTGTACATGTTGACCACACTATACCCTCAACGTTTGGACTTAACCTGTCCTAGTTTTTATTATTTCAGAAGGGGAGTTACTAGACAGGAGGCCATCAGTGTTGATTTATTCTCTAAATATCATATATTTCTTTTATTGATCATTTATTGGACCAACACATTGGTGAACCCATGAATCCGGATCCTACTGAAATTGGTAAGATTCTGCACCAGCCCCATGTGCACCCGTACAGCTTCCGAGCAGACTACTGTAAATGTACAAACGTCACCTGTACGTACAGCTAATGTATATATTTATTGCTCAAGGAGACGGCCACCTCTTGGTCTATTTGGTTGTATGGTGCAATTATTATTCTATATTTCTCAAGACTTACCTGCTAGCCACTCCTGTTTTTAGTACGATGTGGTTTGTGGCCTGAACCCCCCTCTCTGTGTGCCTAAAATTAGCCAAGAAATGAGTATGGCAACATAAGTAAATGGTGGTTATTATGTAAATATGGGAAACTAATGACAAACTATTTATTAAAGGTTTATTGTACAATGAAATGTTTGAGTTTGTCTTTGTGGGTTTTGGGGTGTGTGTACCGTGTGTTTCATCTTTGAGCCAAAGCTAATTGATTGATCTGTGTGTGCCTGAGCAAGTAAACATTAAATAATATGTTGTTTAAACGGGGATCCTAAATGTCATGGCTGCTAAATCCCATTCGATCCCATAACAAACGGTTAGTAACCCATTCAGCTTACCGTTCATAATACCAGACTTTTATTTAATCTCTCACTTTTCTGGTTATTTGTTTAGTAATCCTGCCCTTCGGACTTCTACCTCTAATGCTTCCCTCCACCGACACACGGTCTGTACTCTGCGGTTATTAATGCACAGACATAAGCTTATTTACTCTCTGAGCCTTTCTTTATTAAAGCCACATGGAGGCAGTAGTCAAGTCTGGCAGGAAACAAGGCCGTTACTGCTTTCCCCTGATCAAGTGTGTAGTAGACGTGGGCGGTTTGTTCCAGTATCAAGTAATTTCAGAGCCAGACTAATATCTCTTCTAATATTAAAAGCAGCTACTGTAATAAGGTGCAGGGGAGAGGCACGTGTTGGGATTCATGAGCTGAAGGCATCAGTAATGGTTTACTTCTGAATATATTGAACATTCCAGCTAATCATTTGAACATCATCACCTTTCTGTGCCGCCATGGTACATTAATATTTAGTTTTAGGTCAGCGCTCACAGAGTTTTGTGCCCAAAACTTCAACTTTAAAAACATCCATTTCTTTCTCTGGTCATCGATCTTGTTGAAATGAGTATTTGTAGCATCAATACTTTTAAGACCCGTTCACAACCATGCATCCTAATCCTTTCATTTCTATACGTTTCCTATTACTTCAATAGACTTGGTTTCTGACAGCAATACAGTACAACGACAATCCTGAAAAAATGTGTTCCTTTTCATGAAGTAGTGTAGACAGGAATGTGGAGTTCTGTTAAATTTACTTTGGCACTGTTGAAGTGGTTATGAACCGATGTAAATGACTGTGTGATTAGATGTAGATAGTCTTAGATATTTCGGCTCGTTCATATTGTTTATTATTTGTAGGAGGAGAATAATGTCTGCCTTGCTGCCTCTTCCTACGGTCTGTGATGATGCAGGCAGAGTGTCCGAGTGGAGCAACATGTGCTGTGTGGTCTTAGGGAGAGATAATAATAAGACTCTTAACTTTAATCCACGCTCATTGTTTCAAGATCTGTAATAGCACCGGACACTGAGCAGTAGTGAAAAGTAACTAATAACATTTTTCAAGTCCAATTCTATCCTGTATTTTACCTGATTATTTACATTTTAAGCTACTTTATACTGCTACTTTATACTTCTACTGTGTAAAAACATAATATTTTTAGAAGGATCTGAGGTAGATTTTATTCAAATGGGCTCATCAGCACAATGGGGTCTCATATTGAGAGTCCTTAATCATTCAAATACCCCTTCAGTTGGCTTCAGTGTGAGAAAGACATCCACTTTAACACTGTTCCATGTCATACTCTACATGTACAAGTTATACAAACTTTGCTTGCACTACAAACTTGTTCCTATGTAAAACACAAATGGCTCCTGTTTTAACTCTAGGCCTTGTTGTTTGTCGCTACACAACACATAAATAACTGCAGGTTTCAGCTCCCTTGGAATTAGGGGCGCGCTGCCTTGTTGGGATTAACAGCTCCCTGGCAGGGAAAGGATTGGGCATGTTTTAACAAGAGCGACTTTTCGGAGCGCTTTGGAGAAGGTAGCTGTTAGATCCCTTCTAAGGCGTAAGGGTGAGTGCAGGAGCCCCTCTGTACTTTTTGTGCTCATGTTAGTGATGAAAAGAGGCCATGTGACTATTTGGGGGAGCTGCTGGAATGTATTGTGATGCAGAGTCGCTGTCATAGCACATTTACTTTCCAGGCTTCAATTAGGTGCATGAGAGTGGAAGAGTGCTTACATGTTTGGAAAGAGGCCTCCCTGACTTGGCTACAGGCCATGCATAGGCCACAGCACTATAAATGAGAGAGTCCATTAACCTCAGATAGGAAAGAGTATCCATCAAGTTCAGCCTCAAAAACGAAAAGTATTGTCTTAGCAAACACTGTACGTGTCAGCAGGAAGAAATCTTTCTTTAGAGGCGTACAGCTACGACGTACTGGGAAAGGGAAGTGGGCCCAGTCGATGTCCCACTCTGCACTGACATACGGCAGCATCTTTTCCTGTAGCAGACTGGCGTCGAGGAAGAGCCCGAAGATGAATCATGTGTGAACCTCATTGTTCTTCCAGTCAAACACGTCTGTGTGAGCCTGGGTTTGTCACTAACCTCTGCCACAATGTCAACTTTTTCATGTTCTATATGCAGACCCTCAACGTTTCCTCACATGACTTCCCAGCACATTAGTTGACGATTAACTCAGAGATAGGTGTGGGCCTCCGGGTGCTTGCTTTTTCACACACAAGCAACCCAACATCTCTGGATGCTTTTCCTCCTTTTTGGCAATTTATACATTTTAAGCCCTCTACCTCACCTCTTGTAGATATTGAGGGACGTAAATAACACCAGTATGTCACACAGTGTTCATAAAAACAGAGCGAGTCCGCCTTATCACGCTGAACCCTGACCCTGTTGTTTTTGCTGTCTGTGAGTTACCGACGTACCTTGTGTGAGGTGGTTTGTAATGCAGCCACATGAAACAGACATCTTAAAGAGTGGCAGAGAGCGCATCCTTATGTAAGAGCACTTTAATAATCCCTGTCTGATGATTTCAAGCAGATTGATGTCATTACTGAGAGAGACACACCATAACTAATGCACCTGTTGTTGTGAGTGGCAGTGGGAGTACCACAATGATGGGTTTTCGATGGCTGTTTACCACAAACAGGGTCTACTTTATGCTGCTTCTTCCGCTTATAATAAAATGTATTAAACAGCTCTTACCTCGCTGTGTGCTTCATTATAGCCTTTTAGTTGACTTTCAGCTAAGCGCCAATCAAACTCTGGGGACACGTCAGTGCTGAAAGAGGTATTCAGAACTCTTACTAGGGTGTAGAAATACTCTGTTACAAGTCCTGCATTCAAAATCTTGCTTAGGTGGAATAACAGAAGCATAATCATCAAAATATAAATCTTTTCATACTGGATTATAATTATTGATGCGTTACCGTGTTAATTATTTTAATGTCACGGCGTGTCGCATAAAGTAGAAATAAAATGGGTCACCTGAACTCAGAAATAGTAATGACCCAAATCCCTACTGAAAACTCTCGCTACTTTTAGGAGATTGTTTTTGTTTGTTGACATATTCGGTTCAATGACATTTCTGCTTATTTCAGAAACCAAAAAGCACGCGGAAGCAGAGGCTGCTGAGAAAAAGTTTAGGATCTAGCAGTGAAAAACAAATTATTTCTCAAAGGAATTGGTGAAGACCAAACTAGAGCTAAAAGGCAGGTTGTCATGATTTTGTTTTATGTCTGTTTCCTGTTTTATTTTGAAATGTTTCCCCCTCTTGTGTCATGTTTAGCTTCACTTCCTGTCTGCTTTCCCCCCCTGTGCCTGATTGTGTCATTGTGTTCACCTGTTGCCCCTGTGTTTCTCCTCCCCCCTCCAGCTGTGCCTTGTCTTGTAACCCTTGTATATTTAGTCTCTGTTGCCCTTTTGTTTCTTGTTCGGTTGTCGTCGTTTCCCACCTGGTCTAGTCCATGTTACCTGCCTGTTCCTGTCCGTCCTTCAAGTGTCAAGTTGAGTATTTTTCATGCCCTGTATTCCCCAAGCTTTGCATTTTTGTTAACAGCTTTTTTTTTTTAAATAAAGCTTGGTTTTAGTTCCAACCCCCATACCTGTCTCCCCTTGTTTTACTGCACTTGGGTCCTGTTTCCCCCACCCGTGACACAGGTGTTTATAAGATGTTCTGCTTCCAGTGGCTGCAACAGCTTCCATTTGAATTATAGGTTTCTCTCCCACACACTCTCTCCCTGCCTGAAATGCCTCCATTGGACTCCTTTGTTTACATCCGTAACATTATGTTACGGATGCGTTTTTTCTTTGCTAACGCTCCAACACATACTTTGTGATAGGCTAAGGGACGGGACATCTCTAAGTGTTTGACAAATCACATCAGAGCCAGCCAGCTAACCAATCAGAGCAGACTGGGCTCTGGTTTCAGACGGAGGGTGAAAAGAGGTGCTCCAGCACAGACAGTGTGAGAAAAATAAAGAGCTTTTTGAACATGTGACAGTAGAGGAACAACACACAAATATTAGCCTGAAAATAAGCATCATTTTAACACATTTGTTGAGACGGTTAAATCACTGTCGAATGTTTAACACATGTGGTCCTTGTTTTATGTTACCTTCCTTTTTTCTCATCCCCTTCAGTGACATTGTTTCTGCTTTGTAAACCGCTTAAGAATCAGTTGCCAAAAAGCTCCGAATGTTGATGTTTTGCCAAATTCCTTTCCAGGACATCTATTTTTGTATACTGCTTGTCTTCTGGGTCTTATTTCCTGTCAACATAGCTTGTGAAATCAGTGTTTTTTGACAGTCCTCATGTAAATATCAGATGTTAAAGCTTCCTTGAAGGCACCACAGAGGAAGAGTTATTTCTCAAGCAGCATGACCACACGACATAACTGCCGACAGGAAACCAATAATTGGCGGGAAATTGTTCAAGCAAGTTTAAACACTCGCAAATATGATTTTTAATACTTCAGTTCAATGAATGAAAAACAAAGCCTGGTGGGGTAAATCTGTCGGAACAGGGTGTGCTTTGAAAATGTGTAACCAATTATTCAAGAGTGTGTTATTTGGCAATGGGCTAATGGATGCAGGAACAGACCACTGTGTTTGCAAGTTGTGGCTTGTTAACGGTGACACTTTCCAGATATTCAAGATAGTTAGTATGTTTCTCTGGTACAGGGACCAATGCTTTGCATGCTATGTATGGTACCAAAGGAAAGTGGTCTGAATGCCCACCAGATCTCATGGTGCAGAATAGCACTTATTACTGGATGTAGGATAGTGTTGCGACACTGGAAAACTAAAGGGGACATATCACTTAAGGAATGGATGGATGAAATAACCAAAATCTCCTCCTTTGAAAGAGTACGTTATAAGATGATGGACAGAGTAGATATTTACATTAAAATATGGGGCCCCTTTGTGGCGGCGACTTAAAGTGCTGAAGAGTTCCACCCTTTCAAATAATTCAACACCCCAAAAATGAAGCAACAATATGATGTAGTATGTATTTGATGTATAAATATAATGTGTGTATCCTGATAGGTGCAGGATGGTTTGCATACTGCGTATCATGTATATCGTGTATATCATGGAGGATGCTCTACCTCTGTACCGTTCCCTTTGTCCGTCTTTTCTGTTTTTGTCCTGTCTATGGTGTAGCTTGCTGTGGTACTTTGACATTTTGATATGTGAAGTGTTTAGCAGGCTGTGTTGGTAGGTATGTCTTTCTTTTTCTGAAAAACAATAAAATGACAATACCAACAAAAAAAAAGACAGTGAGTTTGTTGTATTTTTCAATCTTTCCATTGAAGCCCCTGGTTCTTATTGTCTGGTCTGGTCTGCAATAATAATAAAGTTGAATTTATTTATCTATAATTACACAGAAATGAAAGTGCTCCCATTCAAATCAACCACCGTTTCTCAAGATGTAAATAAATACACCAAAAAGATCAACAAAACATTATTTCACATCTGCTCTATTCAAACAGAAACAGAAAAAAACTAACTCAGATTAGAATAAGGATTAAACTACAACTACAAAGTTTATTTTCCTTGATTTGGGTGGTTGTACCACTAAAAGAACAACTCCAATGATGCTGCTAAATAACTGTCTTTACGGCACTGTAGGACAAACAAAATGTCTGAATTGAACATGGCTATTTATGAAATCTATTACTTGCAGTACTGAAACTAAAACATGCAAAACCACTTTTATGAGGAACCAACAGCCATAAGATTAAAACTTCATTTATGGCTGAAGATGATCTTTGTGGTCACCTTTCACCTCAAGGCAATCCACGACATGGTGCTGTAGTGGTGGTAAAGTGTGAGTGCTCCACCATCACAGACCCCAGCAGAGGTCAGGATTAGCAGGTTGTCTGGATTAGGAGACACGGCTCAAACCACTTCTCTTTAGTCCTCAGCAACAGGCAGCAGGCTGTTAGCATTCATGTTTTTATGACTCATTTATATTTTTGTTCAGAACATCCTCTATAACATAAAAACAGTTCTGAGCTATTATGCCCCCGATTTGGTCAAAACAGCACATGGGGTGTAATTTAAGTATTAGGCCTGAAAAAATGTTGTTGTTGTTGTTCTTTTTCTTCTTCTTCCTGTTCTTCTTCCTGTTCTTCTTCTTCTTGTTGTTGTTCTTGTTCTTGTTCTTCTTCGTCTTCGTCTTCGTCTTCGTCTTCGTCTTCGTCTTCGTCTTCTTCTTCTTCTTAAAATGATAACGGTTTGGTGAGATTTCTTTAAACATAGGTTATTTGTTTTGCAATCTAAATAAATTACCAATCAATATATACAATGGTCTGAAAAAAAAAATTGCACTTTTTCTGCACCACCTGAGTTCACCACATGATAAGCTTGAAAGCTGAGGATTTACTACAGCCATTTTCTTTTTGACGTTAATAATTATACTTTTAGGTTCATAGTAATATTGGGGTGGGGCTCTGAAGGAGCCTGAAGGGACACGTTGTCAGTGTTGTAAACTTTAATGACTTTCCGGATAGATTTATTGACTTTTGATCATGAGCTGCGGCCTTCTTTCATTGAAAAAAAAAGAACAACAGGCTGGGTTTTCAGTTATCATGAAAAGCTAACTTAGTGGCTTTCCTAATGATACCCATGCAAGCTTTAAGGAGATGTCTTTGAATGGGGTTAATGGTTCACTTTCACATCACATACAAATCTGAAAAAGAAGTGCTTATGGTGTATAGAAGATTAACTTCAGGTTGAATAACTAATTATAAAAGAGGGTATTTAAAGAAGGTATAAGGCACTTTTAAATGTGTTGTACTGACATACAACCAATCCACACGTAGAAAACAGCTCTAGAATATTTTGATACGTTTTAATTGGCTGTTTTTATGCATTTTATTGTATTTTGTAAATCTTGTTCAATTGAATTTGAACTTTTATGCTGAGGTGTTATTCTTTAAAGCACTCTGTTACAAAAATGAAAAGATAATTGTTTATTATTTGTTGTTGTATGATAGCATGTATCTAAACCTTAAATGCTACTGTAATAACCCCGTATGTAAAACATATCCTCTTCTCAAAATATCCATTACAAGCACAAAATACTGAAAACAAAACAAAAACCTAAACTTCTTACTTACCATATTTGTTGTTAGTGAAATATAAAACTGTTTATGTCCAGCTCATGAATTTGTTTTGGCTCATGGCTCCATGAAGTAATTCGCTAGGATTTAATCTCATTAGAGCACCTCACTCCTGCAGACTGCACAATCTGTGTGATTATATTTAAGATATGGAAATTATAGCCATGCAGTTCAGCTCTGCTTCCTCTTTAATACAAGATGCTCCTGCGTTGCAAGATGTCCTAATCGGCTCAGTAACTAATTATTTTTGTGCCATTGTAACCTTCCTCTTACAAATGACGCATGTTGAGAGGCGTTAGCCCGCATCACCTCTTGACCTTGCTATGTGCTCTTCCTTCCACCTCAGGAGTGTTGTTGGGAACATGTGAGAACCTCCAAGTTTTCCTCTCATGCTAAATAACTCCAAAATGCTGATGTTACTAATGAGCTCCTCTTGTGTTTTGCTTTTCTTCTAAGTGGCCCCTTCCGTCTGAATGAATGCCTGCAACAGCAGATAGTGGCTGGTGTTCGTTCGCACACGTGCAGACGAATCTCAACTAGAGAATTTTTCATGATAAAACGATGATTGAAATGTCACAGCTGCCACAGAAATCCCGTAATTGCAGCTTTTTTAGCATTCCAGTCAAATCTATTTCAGCATAATAAACAACAGGATATTATTATCTTGCACCGAGCAGGCTGCTGTGTAATCAGGTAGTGAATTAGCAGTGATGAAAGAGATGGCATTGGGGCACAATCTCAGCTCACATAAACAAGATATTTCCAGCCTCTGAAAGCTCCTGTGTGAAATCTGTGTTGATGGTTTTTTTCTATTAGAGCGTCCGAGTGTGAGAACATCACTGGATCAAACGGCGCATCATGTTCAGTTTCTAAACAATAGTTGAATCAGACAAGGGTTTTCCTTCCTCATGTCTTCCTCAAAAGCTTCCTAGAATAACAGAGGAACTTCTGAATTTCCGAACATGTATATACAACTTGTACTTCCTTGGATGTTTGTTGATACTGCGTACTTGGATTTGCAGGTTGCATATGATACTGCAGTGGTCCACATCTGTATTTCAAGACATCCCCAGGCCCTATCAGAAACACATATCACTTCATAAAAACAACCCCTGCAATGTATTAAATGTTGGATTTTAATTGTTGTTTAACACTATTAACTACATAAATAACATTTGTGCTACTCGTGACAGAGGCTAGAGCTTTTATACCAAAGTTGATGAAAAATGTTTCCCTGATGTCAATTTTTTTAAATGAATTATTCCATCCCTTAATCCATTACAATTCATAATATCTGTTCAAACCTGCTTACTTGTTGTTGTGCACTCCATTTAAAACTAAATGTGTCATGATATATGGAAGATGTATATGATATCCTATCAATGGATTTAACTTTAATTTAATTTCAGCACTTACAATATTGAGTACATCTTATCAATTATGTTTCAAACCTGCAAAAAAATGTGCAATCTATTTGACGAAACATGAAAGAAGTGTTTGTAAATGTTTCACAATTTGCAGTTAGTAAAATAGTTCAATACACCAGCTGCTCCTCTGTCTGTGGGATGTTGCAATGTGAACAAACAAAAGGGGAGATCAACAACAACTGAGACCGGGATGTGGTTAAAAAGTCTGCAAAAGAGCTTGAGCTAAGATTGATTGTTTCCAAGGTCCAGAGTGACTTTATTGTATTTAATTCTGAATCCAATTTCTTTCACTCTTTGCACAAATGTGTCAGGGGAGGGGTCAAAGCTGCAAAGCTGTGAGCCAATCCCAGTAATGGTCTATAACATACAAACGAATGATTATGATAATGATCTCCAAAAAACACAGTTTAATTTGAATAATTGTATTCATTTTAATAAAGACTACATTCGTCAAATAATTGGAAATATCCGTGATTAAGTATAATTATTTTAACTATAGTAGCATGGTCATTACATTTTGAAAGCAGAACAATTGTATTTTCTTGATGAAACTGAAATTATGTTTATTTATGTTTCAATTTTATTAAGCCATTCTTTTTGCCAATTTTTAAATTAGTTGGTCATTTAATGTGTTGATAAAACGTCACCTAACGTAATTAATCTCTAATATTTTATTATAATAATGTTTGTATTTGTAGAACAGGCCTAATGTAACTTGTGTATTAATATCATACTATATACACAGCCTTTTTGTTTATATATGTGTATATATATTTATTTATTAAAGTATAAAATTATAAAGTTAAAATAAACCAAAACCTAAAGAATATATATTGTTTTCTTCCGATTATAATTATTAATGCATTCATTCATTTATCACTTTACCTCTGCAGCTTGTAAGAGTAGATATCATTTTCATTATTAACTATATACTGCTGGAAAGCTTGATCTATAATAACATATCATCATATCTTTAGTTGATTATGTATTTTTTCAATTTAAGAAAGTAATTTAAGTGGTCAAGTAAATTAAGTGGAGTAGATAGTCCCTAATAATAGTAGCATAAAATGGAGTTATTCAAATAATGGACAACGGAGTAACACAAAGTATATACTTCAATACAGTACTAGTCAATGTACTTAGTTACTCTGTATATAAATAAATGCATTACTTTTCTGACGCGTTACCACCTGACAGTAGGATCAGTTTGTTGTGTAATCCAATAAGCTCCAGTCCGTATTTCCCCTGGAGCCCATCTGGCTCTCTGGCTCGGTTTGTTTACTGGCGGAGGCTGAAGAAGGGGATCCTACAGGACCTGCTGGGAGACTGTACAATCTACCTCTGTTTGTGGAAGAAGAACAGGGAAAAAACAACTTTATTTCCCCTGCTTTCCTCTCATTCAGATACACGCTTAGTTGCTGTGAGGGCAGGAGCCTAAACACAACTCGGAGCAATTATATGTTGGTTTTTTTTCTATTCCCAAACAAAAAAAGAAGAAGTGCCGAGCCACGACTGAAGTCTGTCAGAGAGTGGAGGTCTCACTGCAATCTCTGCACTGACTGAAGAGGACTCGTTGGAGCTAACCAGCGGAACATAATACACTTTATTTCCCAAGCAAGATAAATTCACTGCAGTGTGTGGTGTTCGCAGGAGTACTTGAGGGATTTTTTTTTTAATTTTAATTTTTACGAAAGACACGCTAACGTTACGCCACGCATGCCACAAGCATCGAGTCAGCAGCTCCAAAAAATCCTCTAAATTAAGTTATCAGTCGATTTAATGTGATTTTCTTGCATGCAAATTGACTCTTGTATTAATAATACCCTGTGCAGCTGTAAAGGTATGCGGGGGGTTTCTTAAAGTTAAAATGAATTGCGATAGTTGCTGAAAAGCAGCGCAAACTTCACTTGTGGCCTGGACTAGAGAGGTGGAGCTAGGCTAGGCTAGCTAGCTTAACGTTAGCATTTTTTCGGAACAACATATCTATTTTTGCATTTTTTTTCGGACACGGACAAACAAAACTGGGTCAGTTTATCCAACAAATGCATTTAAAGACATAAAATGAACTCTCATGTCCCGTGGTAGTGTGTGTTAAGGGTGCTTTTCCATGAGGTGGCTAACTTTAGCAGTGTTAGCTTGTATTTCAGTGAACACGTTGGATTCGTTCCTCCGCCCATCTTCCGGGATGTCTTTTATTTATTTTTGTTTACCTGTTGGCCCACGCCGCCAAACAAAACCAATTTCCTGAAGGCATTTCTCCTCCAGTCTGAACTGTGTCCTCGCCAAGGATTATTCTGTAATTGACCCGGAATAGTGCTGCATGATATTTTATTCCGAGTCAGTTATGTGGCTCCGGACTTGGTGTTTTGTTTTCACGGCTGTCTGCTTTGTGATGAGCTGTCATCGAGCAAGTGGAGAGGGTAAGTAACATTATTATCACCTTTATTCATAGTTTATCTCAAACATTTTAATTATGTGAAATTGTCTGAAAACGTGGTTGGGTGTACTGTTTTTGTATAAAACATAACAATTATGCAATATGCTAAGGATCAAGAAATGACAAATTACAAACCAAGACTACAATTCTATTTAGAAATGTCAGACGGTCAAATATTTTGCATTGTTTGTGTGTATTGCATGTGAAGGGATTAACAATGGCATCGAAAAAGATTGCTTATTCGTTAATTTCACCAAGATAGTGGGGAAATGACTGACTCTGCTTCTATATTTTGGTACAAACCATAGGAACCACAGCATTAAGACACATTCATTTTGACATTAATTGTCATGACAGTTTATAGAAATGATAAACTATACAATAGTCAGTGCAATTAAATTAAATTGAAAGACATGCTTGGACATATTTAAAACAGACTTATGATCATCATTGCTGCAAAATTGACATTCAAATAATTATTTTATGTTATTGATGGTGATTTTTTTGATGGCACGTAGGCAGCAACAGTGGTGTCGTAGACAGTCACTGCATTGAAGGGACAAAGGTTAACACTTATCGGCTATTTGTAGTCTGCAGGCACTGTAAACAATATATTTTTCTCCCAAATAAGTAAGCAGTCTGAGCATTAGCAAGAATTAAATGTCTGTTATTGTGAAAGGGAAAGCCTTGGCTTGTTGCTGCGGTCAGTGCAGGAATGCAACAATAAGCCCTCTTTACAGCTCCTGACAATCCCTTTCTATACTCAGCAGCCAGCAAGCTCCGGGTGATAAGAATGAATGAATAATATTTGCAATCACCCGGGGACATTTGAACATTTTTCCAACACCACAATCAGTATTTCTCACTCCTGGAATCTGTTAACCTAAGTATTGGTTGTATGTGTGAGGAAATGTAAAGCAAACTGGTGGGAACAATGTGCAAGTGTAGTGTGCATTTTAAGTATGACAACAACAGAATCCAGGCTGCTGAACAGTTCTTTAACTGTCCCATATACCAGCAAATGTTACAGTTTTGATCCAATCAGATGATTCACTGGATTTTACTGGTGCTTTATAAGTTAGATGATCATATTCCAAGTTAACAGCTCTTCATGTGGTTTCTGTTCAAACTTTTTGAAAAAGCTGGGTTTTTTTCAACTCATGGATTTGCATATTTGAAAGAAATGTGGCTTGTGTGTTCAGTCCATATCATAACTTTGTTTTGAGTTGGGAAATTAACTCTCACAGTATTGGGAAGACACAAGGCAGACATTTAAAATAAACAAAAAAGCTTCAAAAATCCTAATGAAGCTTAAAAACTCCACAATAAGGAATTAAAAATGTATATAGCTTTCAATTAAAACTCTGTAGTGTCATGGCTTGTATTCAAAAGAATAATTTCTATAATTGTTGCTCTCATTAATTTCCTTAAAATCTTTACATGCAACAAGGAATGGATGTCAAAATATATCACATTTCATTTTGGTGCACAATTGCAAAACATAATAAAGGCTTTAAAGATGCTTTTATTGGGATTATCACTCAGTAAATACTCCCTAAATGCACTTGTGTTTTGACCCTTTTTTGTGCTCTTTGCGAAAACATTGCTTCCAGGTTTGTGTGTCTTACAATAACGTTGACTCAAGCAACACACAATCCTCTTTTGTACGGTATAATAAGTTTGTCCACTTTATGTAAACACAGCATGTAGCCCCAGGTAGCTCAAAATCTCCCCGACTACTGCAGTGCTGCGTTTGGCTGTGGTCGGATTTAAAAGGCGCTCTGGAGGAAAAGCAAAGCACAAGCTCTCTCACCTTTCATCGGATTTTAGTGAGGGGCGAATAGAGCGATGTCATCAAACCAGTTTGAGCAAGAATTTTAAGACATAAATCAAAAGCAAGTTGTGTAATTGTGCACTTCAGCCCCTTCCACCCCCCTCGAGCTCCTCTCAGACTAGAGAGTGAACCGCAGAAGTGGAGAGAACCTGGGCCTCGCACCGGTCTATTTTATAAGCCTCACTGACCAGTGTCCAAGTCAGGAAACCTTGATGGAAACACTCACTTAATAATAGGAGCTTATATTTAGTGGCAGCGTGATAGTCATTTCCTTTTATTTATAATCAGATGGCTGCTAAAACGTTCAGATAGCTCCAGTTTTGGCCTCTTATTGTATTATTACATTCCAGTCACAGAGCTTACCATCTGTCTACCACAAAGGTAAATATAAACAACTGATCCCACTTACGTTTACAGTTGTTCTAGAAGGGCTTTCTAAAGTTTATATCTTACAATCATGATAAAGAAATATTCTGCTGTCTGCTGCACAATGACATTTGTATGCTGTTTCTCGAGTTGTCTCACGGTCTTCTTACAAATATGTCAGCTGGGAATAACTTAAGCTCGGGCTCAATTTGTACATCGTGAAACAAAATGTAAAAGACAGCTTTACCTCAGGCTGTTTGTCTCTATGTCTGAAGGTTTTTCTTTCTTAAAAACATTTTTATTAAGCCAAATAAGTTCATAGATACAGTAAATTGTTGGATCAAGATATAGAATTGTATTTTGAGATTGTAGTATCAATAGTAAGCAAATGAAAAAGAGAATAGAGAGTTAATAATGAAATGAATGGGTGAGGTATTCTAGCAACAATGATTAGTAGCAAATAAATGAGTTTCTCTTGTCTGGCAGGAGGTATGTCATCATCTGGATCGGAAACCGTTGCAGCTATGGAAATATTTCTAAAATCTTTTTTATCGTGCAGCAGAAATATAATAGGATAAAAAGTCTTTAAGGATTCTGGAAATGCTTTAGAAAAGTGTTAAGCCTGTCATTTTATATGAAATGTTGGGTTTTTCAGTTGCCCTTTGATGTACCTCAATAACGAGTTCCAATGAGCTTTAATGCCATGAAAATATTGTATCACAATATTGCCAAAGCACGATGTACAACATGAACCAAAAGAGGCACAAACAGCGTTTTTCCATCAGCTTGTTTCACCTCAGGATTTGTGTGGAGGTGGCCAGGTTGTCAGATTGCTGTGTTTTGGTAGTATTATAAAGCATCACTTTATCAAGAATGTAAAGCAGCGGGGGATCCGATGAAGCCCCCCAGCTGCCTGTTGTTGAGATGCACTACGGTCACAGCAGGTCTCGAAGGCAGGCAGCAATCCAGAGACCTGCTACTCGTGATTTAGGCGTCCCGACAATGAGGGCATTAGTAAAGGGATGAAACTGTCGCCCCCCCCCCTCCTGCACCACTACTTCTCCAAAAAACACTACAAACAAACTGCCACCGCTGTTTTTAAGAAGTCACAAGCACGTTTGACATGTATACAATAGAATCATCTTTACACTTGTCAACCCTCAACAAGGTCCGTTTAATCCCGGTTGACAAGTTCATGTTTGAACATTATATACTGCTTTGAAAATGGAGTAAACTGGCACTCCTTCACTCCGACCGTACAGGCGTCTGTCAAGCAAGCCTTGTTGTGTCACATCTTTACCCTTGACACCGTTAAGAGGAAATGAGCTTGTTGTTGTGCTCTCACACTTCAGAGGTAATAATTACCTCACTGCCAACATTCGCCGAGAGAATAATGTGTATACGAGTGCAGCTGGCGGGCGTTCACCAAATGATCTTTGGTCCGGAGCCAACAATACAGGATCCTCTTGAAACGCCCCACGAGGGAACTTTGTGGTTTAATAGGCTTTCTCTATAAGCCTGAATCACTTTTATTTAATTGTATTCTGTCTAATGTATTGAATTGTCATTGGGCTGCACTTGCTATGTCACCCCTACCTAACAGCTGGCTCATTTGATAACCTGCTCGGCCACCAGCCCTGCTATAAAGACATTTATAGGCGAGCCTGTACTCTTGAGACATTCACCAGGAATAGAGCTGCAGTGATAATTCAAGGGATCTTTATTTTAATCAACAGAAAAATAACCTGCAACCCCTTTGATATGAGGTTAATCGTAATTTTTCTCACAAAAGTGGTAGAAAATACTATTTTCAGCTTCTCATAAATTGAGATTTCCTGCCTTTTCTCAGTTTTCACATCATGTTAGATGCACTATATCATGGTTTTTGATTGACAAAACATAGCAATCAAACACCTTGAATTTGGAGACCGACAAACTTTTTCAAAATGTTCTGATATTTTGCAAATCAAATGATCGTTCGTTGCAGCCCTCTCCTTGAAGGTTGTGTCTCTTAGAGTTATAGTAATGCCACTGTCTTAACTGCTGTAATATATCTCAACCTGTGGAGCTCAAGCCAGGAGAAACCTCTCCTAATTAACCATAATTGCAGCCAGGAGCGTTTTTGAAGTAAAAGTCAAATGGGTGGTTTGCCGACACATCAAACATATCCTCGAGCCAAAACAGTTGTCAGAATTTCAACTTGTTTGCCTTTGATTTTACTTTAAGAACTATAGTGAGTAATGGATTGAAGTTGATTGATGTTTTTTGTGTTTACAGTGTATCTTTTATAACTGAGGGGTGGTGAGGTTTTATAGCCGTTCTTAAAGTGGATTACATCACACAACAGTTTGGAAAAGGTGAACGTGTATCTCGGTGACCTCGGCATTTTGTGGATTCGGGGTTAGTTGTAGCCTGGGTTGGAAAACAACAGAGCAGCGAAACCTTGAAAAGGGAAGTGTTGCAATCAGCGAGTGTTTGTTCCTGCATGCTCATTGAGGCCTCAGTTTTATCTGAGGCCCTGGGATAGTACACGCCACCAGTCTAACAACCTGTAGCCCCTCTGCTCCATCCACCTCCTTTTCAAGATCAGAAGCTTTAGTGCCTGTTGATGCTTGCAGCTGTATTGAAAGGATTGTGCTCAGACTGTGAAGAGCTGTCACCCTTTAGCATACAGTATTTGTGCTCTTGCTTCAGAGATATATCTCTGTGCATGATGATATAAAATTAGGGCTCGCTTGTGGCCTAGGCGTGTTTTACATCACGCATTCACAATGGTATCCATCTGGATTTATTACATTGGCATTGCATTAATACTCTTCTTGTTTACAACTTCTCTGCATTATGTACAGAATTGTGACATAGAAATTACAAAAGTAGGGTCACAGAAGTCAGTTGCCGGATGTGAAGAAATTGACGTTTTCTTGTTGTGGGCGTATTTCTTTACTTAATTTGATTAAGCTCTATGGATTTCATTTCATGCCTGGCTGACTCACTGTGGTGTGCTGACTGTGTGTACTGGGCCAGCTTCAGTGGATCTACACAAATCTGATTGCATTTCGCTTATATTTTGCAATAATGTGTAGTGGTTTAACTAACAATCACTTACTTGCCTGATTTATTAATCCATCAGAAATATTTAAAAAATACCCCGCACATCTTTTCCAAATCGTTGTCTTGGTTTGTGCATCCAAAAGTCCCAAACCAAAACATACTCAGTTTACATTTACTGTAAGTTTTGACAACAAAAAGAAGCAAATCCTCTCAATTTATAAACTGAAACCAGAAAATGTGTGCAGTATCTTTCTTTTGCTTGAAAGTTATCAAATAGTTGACAATTGTTCTCCGTCTAGTACATGTTGATGTTTGATTGACTAATCGTTCAGCTGTAATCAGAGACACAGATTGTATTTGTTACATACGTATGGAGTCTAGAAGTTAATAATGCTAGTGTTATTTCAAATCTTTTAATGATTGTCAACAAATGGCCTGAACAGTTTATCTATTCTTATTTGAGTAGGTTTTATACTAAATTGGTTGTCCTAACCATTTCCAGTTTAAGGTCCACTTCGAAGCTTTTCTTTTGGGCTTTTTATTTGATCTGGGCATTACGTTTCATCCATAGCATCTGTTGGCTTACAGTGACACAATACGTTGTGTTTTTAAATGCCATTTTAATTCATTTCCATGCCTGAGTGAGGGCACTTTGATTACATCCGTTTTCGAATAGTGCTCTACAAATCAGCATTGCCTGTCTTGTTAGTGGGATAAATGTTTTGTTTTGATCGATTCTTGACCAAGTGATGGGAAACCATCCTTCTGCTCCTTTTTAATTAACCTTAAAAGTTCATCTGCCTCAGAGGTGCGGGCACGGAGAGACTTGGGCCATTAGAGATCTGCTCCACTAATGACTCTAATCGTCGGTTCGCAGCACCCTGGCTGTGTTTTCGGTCTTGTCTGGCTCAGATTAGGTGATGTATAGAGAGCAGGAGCTGGCCTTGTCGCCATAGTAACCTTTGTGATGTCTCCCAGTTTGTTCTGTTTCTCAACAATACAGGCAGCATTTAAATTCTGGGATGCAACTGGTTCGTTTAGCTGGAGCTGTGTGAAGTCTTCATGGACATCATTTTTAGTTCTCTATGCCAGAGTGACAACAGGGCTGTTTTTATATATAAAATAGAAGCATCATTTCTGCCAAAGTTTAGTTTCTAAACTAACTGTTCACACATGGAGAAGTGGGCTTGGCCAATGTTTTCTCTGCCGTCGCTCTAAAATTCCTCACTTACACACCAAGGCTGCCATGTTCTAGTTTCCAATGTGAGCCACTATCAGTACGGCTGGAGTGTATTAGATTCTCTATTGGGAATGCGGTGCTAAAAATACTGGCCTGGCTGAAAGTGTACACTGATAGGAGCCTGGACTCGCCGCCCTGTGATGATTCGCCTTCTTCACAGGGTCACTCAGTGCTCTGCTGGAGACCACACTGTTCCCTGGTACACTGCTAGAGTCTTTGTCTATTAAATTGTTTAGTTTGAGTGTGTGTGGGGTCTTTTATGAAAAGATGGAGGCTCTTTGTAGCTTTTAAATGTGTTTTTCAATGGATCTCCAGGAGGCATTTATTGCAAATTCTTCCCGCAGTTGCCGTCATTTTGATTAGCAGTGTTTAATTTGGAGGTGGATGAGGTTTTGTGCTACGCCACGTCATGCTTACAATTCAGCTGTACTCCCGGGCCACAACCACAAAGGGAGCTGCACATCTAAATGTATGACATGTACTTTTTTATTATGCCAGGCTGCTGTTAATAGCTTGCAGTTTAAACCCATGTTAGGACATTTTGTGTGTATTCTAAACAAGCCTCAAAGTTGTAGGCTGAACTTTAGATAACTGCTGCGGGGTGAGTCTGCTGGTTAAGGTCATGCAGTGAAAAGCTTGTTGTTTGGACACCCAGCGATCGGACACTCCGTGTGTGAGTGTGACGGTTGTCTGGTAGTGTTATGCAACAGAAGGTGTATATACCTCTTCCCCCCCCTCATGGTTGACCAGTTAGCCCGATGCAGCCAGCTCTATGGTCGGTAAACAAATACAGTCCACTCTCCAGGCAGCACACCTCCAGCTGCAGCTATGACTTGTGAACTGTAAAATTGGGCCTGGAATGTCCCACATCGCAGCCGCAAAGGAAAACATCTTCATGAGCGTCATAACTTGTGTTATGTCACACAAAGCATATGCTTAAGAGTTTGGCTCATTTGCAGAACAGAGAGCTAAGGATATCCTCATTACTGTTAGCTCTGCTCATACAGAGCCCCCTGAGTGTGATATGGTTTAATGTATTTTCCAGGAGGTTTCAAAAGTTGTAGTGCCGTTGAAATTCATCCAGAGCTAAAAAAACAATGAGGTTAATTAGTTTAAAACACAAATATCTTTCCACATATAAGGAGAGAAGGTGCACCCCTTCCTCAAAACATAAATAAACAATAAAAATGGTTGTCAATAGTATTAATTAACTACCAATATTAACTGTAACATATTTACAGTAACTCATAGTATAGAGCCATACACTTGTATTCACCATTAACTAAGAAAACAGTCCGGTACCTGACACTTGATAAAGTCTAAACTAAGTGATTCACTGAAAAAAATCCCGATTTATAATTGCTATTTGAAACCCTACATCTGTTGTGTATATACAGTAGTAGCATTTGAAATGATTGAGACTGTATAAACGAAACTCATCTCTAGCATAGTTAAGGAATGTCTCATGAAACAGGATCATGTGTCTGGGTGAAGACTGACAAAGCCACAAATCTACTACTGGTGCAATATGCAATCATTAGTGCTTCAATCCCCACCCTCCCACCCAGACAAATATTTTTAATGCATTAGCTAGTGTTTTTTATGGTGTTGAGTTACAGAAGCAACTCCACAAATCAACTCGGCATTACCAAGGATGAGCACAGACTCGCTCTGATGACAGCACTCCATATTTGACAGTGGCTCGCGGCCAGATATGTGGTTGCTAAACAAAATGTCAGCAAAGATGGTCTGGTCTTTATCAAAGCCAGAGACATAACCACATATTTTTCAGTCAAATATCCCCTCTAATTACCAAGAAATCTATTTATTTTAATATTTTTTTACTCCTTGAGACCTTGTCTGACTTCTTTAACCTCCTTTTTCCAGTTTACAGAGCAGACATCTTGCCTAATGCATCAGTCACGTTCAGCAGTTGGAATCCGCCAACAACAGCACACCATACATTTACTGAGGGAAATCCTTTTTATTGTTGATGTCCAAAAGCCATAACATTTCCCTATCATAATAAAATAATGTTTAGTTACTCATAAAACGTAACTGTGCATCTTATCCTTTAAACAGAATGGTGTTTGTTTTGTGAGTCATCGATGAAGGTTGTACATCTAGTTTCTAAAGAACGCTTCTGTTTCCTTTTATATCTTTTCAGTTTGTCCGAGCAAGGACATCCGCAACAATGTGACCAACCTACGAACGCTAGAGAACTGCACTGTGATCGAAGGCCACCTGAAGATCTTACTCATGTTCAGGACCAAGCCTGAGGATTTCCGAGGCCTCAGTTACCCCAAACTGACGGTGGTCACCGACTACCTGTTGCTCTTCAGAGTTTACGGCATGGAGACCCTCAGCGATCTCTTCCCCAACCTGACGGTCATCAGAGGCAACAACTTGTTCTTCAACTACGCCCTGGTGATGTTCGAGATGCTCCAGCTGCGAGAGATCGGCCTCCATAGCTTGATGAACATCACCCGGGGAGCAGTGAGGATTGAGAAGAACCCCGATCTCTGCTACCTCTCCACTCTGGACTGGTCTAAGATCCTGGACACGGTGGAGGACAACTACATCATGGCTAACAAGAACGACAGAGAGTGCGGAGACGTTTGTCCGGGGGCGGCTATCGGAAAGACCACCTGTCAGACCACCACCATCAACGGACACTTCAGTGAACGCTGCTGGACCCAGAACAACTGTCAAAGAAGTAAGCCGTCTTTTTTTAAACGCACATGTTTATATATTTTGTATCTCTGTGATTGTTTGCGACAGAGCTGGAGCAATCTGATCCAGAACCATCAGACAACATATCCCGGCCCTGGGAGGCAAACATTTCATACACTTGACAATCATAGAGTTTGAAATGAACCAAATAATCAGACACTTTCTGGCAGGGATTTAAAATGCTATATAAATAGGACTCCCATTTGAATCTGGTGTGGCTGCAGTGTTATTCCTGGCCACTGGTGGCTGCAGGCTAAATGCAACCAAGAGAATGATTAATTGCTTATTCTTACACTTCTGATCATTGTAAAAACATTTGTAGGTCTAATTGTCAGCATATTGTTCAGCCCTACATCTTAAACATTTGTACTGAACTTGTTTTAGATGAGAAACCCTATCAAGTGCTTACCATTTTTCATAATTTCCCTACTGTTAAAAAGTTTCCAGTGACCAGTATTAGCTTATGTAGTTTTTCCTCAGCTACTTTCCGCCAACACATCATTATTTCCGCGTCCAACCGGTCTAACATTAACTGAATTCAACTCTCCATTTGGACCAAATTAAAGCACACGAGGGTTGGTGTTTGAAACAAAAATAGTTCCTTGATCAGCGACTGCTTGTAGCCTGAAGCTGTTTTGCCAAAAGTTGGTTGGGTCCGTTTTTTAGTGTTGAAATGTCAGAGCTGTGTCATGTGCTCAGGTTTAGTTAAGTAGGCCAAGTTCTGTGTCAATGCTGCTTGAACTGTACTCTAATGTGACACAACACCTCGTCTTTGAATGTTTACTCTCAATAGACTGAAGAGTTGTTATTGCTCACGGTGTGGACAAGGTAAAGAAGACCTCTCACGTCATGGGACATTTCACATTTTCCCATTTCCGCAAAGCTCCTGCGAGACGGGCCTTCCCTCTGTGTTCTGGTTTTTACTGTAAAATAACAAGCCCACCCATTTCACACTGCCAAAGAGTTCAAGTTCGAGTGCTGGGAAGAATTTTGCGCATGGGTGCTGTCTGAACACCTTGGCTCGCGCCATTGCCCAACAGTGCATGCATTAGGTTAACAGCTCTTTTGAACAAGTTTCCCTGCACGTCTGCCTTTCAAAACTCTTAGTAATGTTTGTTTTGTGTGGCAGCTACATGTTGAGCTGACCCTCATTATGCTCCTCAGTACCCTTTTCACTGGAGTGTTTTATTTATAGAATTTCCAGTAATGACTTGAATGATTGCTCAGCACAAATTGCTCAGAAACATGCCACATTTGAGTTAAGGAAGTGTTGTATGAAGATGATTTCCTTATTGTGTGCCACTCTGAAGATAAATCAAGCCCAAATGTTGACCGGCAAGCTCTGATCTCCAATCATTGGCCTGCATTCGGCACGGGCAGGGCCTGTGGTCTTGTGGTCTGTGACTTGCGGTTTTTTGCGTACTTTCACTAAGGCATGAAAAGATCTGTTAAGCCCTAGCTAGAACCACAGGACAGAGAGCAAGGCATTCCTTGTAGACTTCAGATGTGCCAGTTGCTCCTGCTTTTTATAGACCTACTGAAGTTTATAAAGTAAGCTGCTATTCCCAAATGTGTTGCTTTAGTAATATCCATCCTCTTCAGCTCTCAGGTCTGCTGTTGTTGTGACTTTATAAACAAACATGGAGGATTGGTCTGATCAGAAGTAGCATCTTAGAGGTAAAGCTGAAATATAATTTCAGCTTTTTTATGCCTAAAAATCTCACTCAATTAGGGACTGTCATGTTTTTTCGACTCGATAAAGTGTCTGTCAGCTCTCTTAATGAAAAAGGACAACAGCAAAGTGTACGCAGTGGTTAAGTGCCAGAGGTGACTGTGGGTCACACATCATTTCTGCAGTCTGTACACCAACAGAAAACAAAGCGGCAGAACCACGAGGCTTGGCTTAACGCCCATGTTTGGAGTCACAACCCGTTTTCCTTCCCTGCTTCTATAACAGGGGTAATTTGAACTCATCTCCTAATTTCCCCCTCCCTTTTACACCAAATTGGGTGCGTCCCTTAAGCAAAGTGGCAAAGCAAGGTTTCAGGAGATGCGCATCACCAAAGCTGATTAGATTTGGCTACAGAGACACACAAACGCACACCACGTCAAAGTGTTTAGTAGTGGCAAATTCAAGACCTCATCCTGTGCAGCATCTCTGTCATTCTTGAAATGAATTCCTCAAAATTATAATTTTTTCGAACTCTTTTGGTAAGTTATGGAGTTTTATTAGAAAAGAAACAACCTGTAACAGCCAATAATCAGTAGTTTTAAAGCTCCTTTTTCTGTTTGAGTTTTGTTGTGAACAAAGGTTTATACATTATGAAGTGTGTTTCAAAATAACGCAGGCTGTTTATTTCCTTCTAAAATAATTGAGTTGAATGGGTAAAAGGAAATGGTACCGTTGAGTGTATTTACTTGTGATGAAGTACCATTTCTTGCCAACAGCTATTTGAAGATAATGGGCATTTGATTATGTTTTGGTAATGGCTTTTATGTGGCACAGCTTGTTTGGGTGATAGGACCACGGCTTAGTCCTGAAAGGGCCTGGCAGCTGGACATATTGGCTGCAACTCAATAAGAAATCTGAGGCTTCCAATTGGGATATTATCTTTTTTCACTGCCGAGCTGCACGTACAGAATGTCCATCTGCCCCTCACATATTGTCTTTAATTTCGTGTAATATGTTTTCTTATTTATTTGGCACTTTATGTCTTTATTAGACAGCGGACTTAAGAGGGATAACGGGAAATGAAGGGAGGAGGATCGATGGTGAATGACATGCAACAATATCGGAAAACTGTGGTTTATGGTCAGCACCATAAAACCTTTTGGCCCTCAAGGGTGCCCCCTAATCTTGCATATTTAACAGGCGGTTTGTTATTCAAATGTGTTGAAAAGGCCACAAGAATTTAGATTGCTGTGAAAGGAAATCCAATGGCATTTTCCTATTTTTATGTGTATGATTCATTCTCACTAGATCCCATTTGTTAAGGGACATGCTTTCACCGTCATTTCCATCTTTACATAAGTTTAGAATGCAGCTTAGGTGTGTTCTCTTTCCCGAAGTAGCCTTTCTTGCATCGAGCCCACAGAGTTATACATGGGCCTGTATTTCCCAGGTGGCCAGTACTTTACACACATGATTAAAAGTGATCTTAATTATCTATCCTCTGCCAGAGATGAGACACCCACGGGAGGCCTTCATCTTCCTTCTCCTCCTCCTTCTTCTCATTCGCAGCAGCTTTTTGCCAGTGTTTTGGTTTGAAATATATGTTGCATATTTAATAAGGTCGAGCACGGCTTTTAGCAGATGCTCTGACCCGATTGGTTTAGCACTTTTACACTTGTAGCGCGTGTGCCCCTGTGGCTTTTGAAAGGGGTTAGTTGGTTGCGTGCAGGCTGTCACAATTGGAGTATTTCTATGAATCACATTACAGTCAGGTCAGGTGAGGACTTGCTGCCGAGCCTTTCCGTGATATGGATGTTCCAAATTTACCCTTGGCTCCCATCACATATGTCTGTCCGTCAAACACAAGATGTACATGAAGTTTTGTCAGGGTCAGTGTGTGTGTGTGTGTGTGTGTGTGTGTGTGTGCAGACAGAGCGGATAGCTATTGTTTAGTCTTGCTGCTAGGAAACAGGAGAGTAACACTGTGGTGTAATCGTGCATATGAAAACATCAGTCATTCACCCAGGCGATATCAGAAGGAAAAGCGAGGTCACAGGTCACTACCGGGGTGATGCGAGTCGGGGAGGATGGTTCCCGCCTCAACGTCGTTGACCTTTAACCCACCTCTTCACTGACCTTGTCGCTGCTCCCACACGCACCGGTCAGCGCTGGCGCCACGATCCTTTTCCACCCCGAACAATGGCTGTCGTAGAAGTTCATGGAGTGTTCTTCCCAATTGCTTCCTGTCTTTGTTGGTCTGCTTCCTCTCCGAGGTTATGAATGGACGCACAGGCCTTAGGTGATGTCTCGGTAGTGGCAGACACTTTTATGAGACCAAAATACTGATGGCTGACCCTTGAGAGGTCAGCAAGGAAGGAAAGAGGACAAATTTAGCCTCTGGTAAAGCTGTCTGTGGGGAAATGGAAGGATATTGTTACTAAGCTTTATTATTTTGAGGTGGAAGTGACCCCTGGCGTGACATAACATGAAGAAACTATGGCTTTGTTTTATTGCCTTGACTCTTGACTTGCCTGTTTGCCACTTTAGATTCTTGGATGTCTCGGTGACATGTTAAAGGCTTCCCTATTCATTGTGTGTGGCATTGCCTGAAAAACATGAACTGTGTTTGAAAGCCAAGCCAGCCTGTTGCTCCTCCCATCACATGAATCATTCCTTCTGTTTCTATTTCTGTAATGGCTCCTCATTCATTCTGTATACTCTATAATATTAAACCTTTAAGCTTAAATCGTTTAAATGTTTTCAAAGCGAGTCAAAGTTGATAGAAAATGTGTGCTTGGAAAGACATTACATCATCGCTGATCTTAAACTGCTGTGTCACTGAATGAAAATGTTCTAAAAACCACCAGCCAAGACAAACCTACTTTACATTTCCTCCCAATGTGCACTGCTGTGATTTTACAGGACTGCAACCCCTGGTAGTTTAAACATTATACAAACACATAGCACATTTTCATATGGCTAGTGAGTATGTAAGGGCAATAGATTTGGTTTTTGGCAGTGAGATTACCCTTCCAAAAGAAGGATTTACAACCCGGTCATCATGTATGAATTACTTTCATATCTTTCTTTGTTGCCAAAGGTTTCTAAACAAATATTTAGCCCACATGTGGGTTGTTATAATTTCTCTTGTATAAATGTTTTCCCTTTTTTATAAGCTAACATATTTCGAGGAATTGGAGCAAATCAAAATCATTGACTTTGGAAAGTTTTGAGATGAAGATAAAACACTCGGCATCAGTACAGCAGCCTTTTCTCCTTCTGTGTTGATATTAATGTGTTGACAAAGTGGCAAAACTTGGAATACACAAAAGCTAAATTCCCCAGTACTACTAATACGACTCAAATGCATGGAAAACAAAGGAAATATAGCACATTTCCACAAGGCAAGTCCACATGCTTTACATAAACATTAAAAGCCATTCTACAAAAAAAACACACATTATAAGTTACATTTAAAAACACAAAAAAAGCAAATGGAATTTAAGAAGAAAAGCTATAGAAGACGGGTACAAAATACAATAAAATACCCAATGGATCTTCTGTATTGGGACTTATTTACTAGAGGAAATTCTGTCTTGTTTCTTTCACCAAGCATTAAGTTTGTAATCAGCCATGAAAGAAAAAAAGGAATCAGACAAGATCAGACAGATACGCGGCAGCCTGCCTTTACAGTCTGCTGCTCTGTTCATGGTTCAGTATGCAGAGTGCTATTCTACTAGCCTAAATCCAGAATGCTCTCAGCCCCCCCCCCACACACACACACACACACATATACACCCACCCACCATGAGTCTTTTCCTTTGAGCTGACTTAACTGCTCTGGCACTCAGTCTTGTGGAGCTGCACCCTGCGAACCCTCGGCGCTCAGCTCCTGGAGCCATTCCCATGGAATCCCAGACATTTCAGGCATTCGGTAAAGCTGGGCCGACAGGCGTTTCTTCACCACTGTACGCGCTCACACTCACCACAGCCATTCGATTCACCTCACTGTTGTTTATTTAATCAGACCCGCAGGAAAAATGTTTGCTCTTTATCTACTTTTACAATTGATACGAGGACTTGTTCCATACGTTTAATGAGTTTACCTTTACTCGTCATTAAGGTCTTTTTATTGGTAGTCTTTTTTTGTTGCAATTTATTGAACCTGTGTTATTTAAATTTCCTCATGCACAGTGGCAAAATATCATTATTATTTAATACTGTTACACTGATGCAGCGGTGCCAAGCCCTAATAATAAATGAGTTAGTACTGTACTGTAAATAAATGAAGAAATAAAAAACTTAATATAACAGTGTTTTTTATTTCTTCATGCTTTAAAGGTTTGAGTGGGATTTTTCCGCAGTCCAGGTAAAGCCAAATGGAAAAAGAAGTAGAAAATTGCAATAGATTTGTAAATCCAAAACACAACATTTTAATTTGAGTTCAAGCAAAACTCGAATAACTTTTATTGTTCTTTGTAACTTTTCTTACGTTCGTTTGGGACATTTTCGTTTCACAATCACTCTGCTTCATTGTGAACTGTTTTTAAACCTCCATTGTTAGTCTTACATTTTTAGGAGTACAAAGCTAAATTGGTTTGTCTTTTTATACTTTGCCATGTTTATTGCCCATAACATAATCTGTATATGGCACCTGCTGGAAACCAAAAAAAAACGAGGCACTTAAAAGAGATTTAGAAATAGACCATTGATTTCCAAAGAGCAGCAGTACCTGTGCTCTCTTGACTTGGATCCAGAACTCATTTGTACCTCACTTAGGGCAAAAGTGTCTGCCAAAACATAAAATACTTTCCAGCGTAACTGGTTTTGTGATTATTGTCTTTACGTGAACATTTAGGATTTATTTTCACTAATTCCCTTTTAAGTAAGAAGATTAATTGCGTGGGATAGGATTAGGATTTGACAAAGACAATGGGTGTTCGTTTTATTATGATGTAAATGTGACATTAATAGTTTTGATGACATAACAGGTAGTCAAAGTTAACCGGCGAGGTAGTGATTGTTTTAGCTTGACACTGGGCCCTGGAAGGAAATGAAGATTCAAGGCTGTGGCGTGCGTCATTTGCCTGTAAAGCAGGCAGTGTAATTGCCCATCAATGAGTGCACAGTGTTTATCATTCCTATTCTAGTCACGGACAAACTGGATATCCTGCCTTCAGATGACAGCGGCGGCCTGGCGGCATTAAAAACAAAAAGTGCTTTTCCATGTTGTTTGTGTGTTTTTGTTCTATTAAAGGAGGCTGGGCCAGTTAATGAAATTGTTTACGGTTCCTGTTGCCGCTCGAGTCGCCTCGACCGGGCCCCGCTGCAGCTGAGTCAGAGCAGCTGAAGAGTGGGTAGCGGTAAAAAATTAAGAGGCATAAATGGATTGTTTTTCATAAACGTCTGGTTCAGGAAGATTCAATCATTCCGATTATGTACTTAATTTAACTTGATTTATTTTCTGGGTTCAATATGTACTCTTTAATATTTAGAGTGACTTATTTCTGTGATGGACAAAACTAAATCCCTGAAATTAGTGAGTATATAAAATGGAATAAATATCACCTGTTTGTCATTCTTATAATTATAAATCATCAAACAATAAAAAGGAAACAACTCAAACTAGAGGAACTTCAGATGCATGATAATGAGAATAATGTAAAGAAATGGATGGATACAGGATAACATTCTGTTAATAAATGAAGAGTTTTGTCTATGAAAGTCCAGACACAGATTCAAACACCCACAAAATGTCCCAGATCCCACGGTGTTGTGGTCCAAAACATCCCATCTTCAGATTATTCATTTATATATAAAATAACAGCAGCTCCAATGTCAGAAGCTTGTTAACAGCAAAGAAGTTACACTTTTCATGTTTAATGACTAATAATAATAGAGGATTTACTATTAAAATTGAGTGTTGGTCGATTTATTGATAGATCAACCGAACACCTCAAAACCAACCCCTAAAATTACAACACAAAGAAGGAGAAAGCGTTGCATTTGAGGAGCTTGAAACAGCATTGTTGTTGGTTGTTTGAAAAATGACTTGAATTAAGTTATCAATCCAAAGTTTTTATGTCCACTAATGATCTAATCGTTCGCTGTCAGCTGTTTTTTCTCCTCTTAATTAATCCTTCCCTTTCTTTGTCCGGAGGCCCTTTAAAAACCAGGCCGCTTGTCTCTAACGTTTTACAAAATTAGGTTATTTTGTGCTAATAAATACAAGATTATAAGTAATTACCCTCAAATGATATAAAGCCTTAACTCACAAACGACATTAAAATGGATTGTTTTCAGTCAACCAGGCCTGGGGTTGTTTGAGTCATAAAGCAATTAATGAAGTGTCTATATAAGTGTCATTGTCACTGACTTGCTTTTCAAAGGGAAAGTGAGCATTATTAAAGCGTTATCGCTGATGTCCCTGTGACTCTTTGAAATTAAACAGCCCGACTCGATGCCATGCGCTCGATGAATTGATTCATTGCTGATTGATCCTCATTTGCGGAAGCTGCAGTTTGCAGAGACATGTTTGGAAATAGAAGTGGGTACTATAATGCATCTGTTGCTCACTAGCAGAGAGGAAACCAGGCCGCTCTGAATTAATGACAGACGTTTTCAGGGCAGAGACCAGTAATCACACTAAGGGCCGCCTCAGGGATCTTGATTCTGTTATAAAACTAGAGTTAAAGATCGTGCAGACCACTGTTTTATCTAACTTTTTCAACAATGTTCCCCCCGATGTTTTTTCCCCCAGAACAATGCAAAATGTTTTTGGTGGAGAAGTAAAATAAGGTAGAAGAGGTACAATGCACTGTTCCACCATTGGTGTCTGATTTACTGGATAGCAACCGTGTTGAAACACTTAAAGTTTCAAATGTTGGTCTCTCAATTCGTGCAATAACACTAAGATGGTGTTGAAGTTAGATTTTTAGTGAGAAACATGAATGTTTTGTTCACCTTTCTTTTCGTTTTTAGCTGTTTTGCTGCTATGTTTCAAGCTAAAATGACTTCTCTGGATTTCCGTCTGTCTTCAACAACCAAACTTGCTTCCCTGTCACACGCACAAACAACATCATAAACTTGTTTGTTTGTTTGCCGTTAACCTTTTGTATGTGGTCGATCGTATTGAAACTCTCATTCTATTAAACTTATTGAAGTATAATTATTTTAAGAACAGTGCAAATCTGATATTTTAGAAAATAAACAAGCTCAAGTACCCCCTGGAGCACATCCCCCGACTAGAGTTATTTTTGTTTGAATTGGAAAGGGGAACAAAGATTCAGATGTGTAACTCACGTGCCTCCATTTTTAGGACATATTGTTTCGTACAATCTGTGTTCCTCTGGCTCTGTACGGCTTTAACTGTTCTGTAAAAGAGATCAACGTGCCGATACTGTGGGTATCTGCAAACCTACACCTCTGTGTGCAGTTATGAAACCAGTAAATGAGTTAGGCTTTTTTTTTCTTTGTGCCTTTTCCACGTTTAATGCATGACCTCATCATCCCTGAATATCGGGTCAGCTGTTGTGCAGCCACTGCCAAGCAATGCATGTCACATTTCAAACATAAATCACAGTTCAAATTTGGCATTTAATTCAGCGCTCAAGTTGCAGCTCTTTTATTCTGTCAGTGAGTTTGAAAGTTCACCATTTTTCTTAAGCACTTTATTTCTTCTCCTTAAGATTGTTCTCTTGTGGAGCTTCAGCAAAACTTTCTTTAATAAGAAACTAAATACTACCAACGTCACGACCGTGGAATTTTAATTACCAGCCAGCGCACCACCGCATTCCCGTTTGGCATTTTCTGGGGTCTAATATGATCTTGACGCAGAAAGCCTGATTATACTGCTGTTTTACTCCTGCCAAATAAAAGCAACTTGGAAAAACTCACAACCCTTAATAATTTCAGAGAGAACTGTGGTTCATAAAAAGTATGGAGGCTCTTAATTTTAGGCAGGGATCTCAGGGTTTGGGGTTTGGTGAAGTCTGCTCCTCCTTGCCTGAATGAACACATTACTAATGGCTAGTATAACTAGTGTGCATTTCAATGTTGGTAGAAACCAGGCACATAGAGCTAGAAAACTCTTCATACAGTGCGTGTGTGTCGGTTGCAGATATCAGACAAGGAGCCGATTATGATGAACTGTGCGAGTCATTCCTTGCAAGCTAAGTGGATTCTTTCTGCCTTTTCGACACCCCACGTTGTTGAAACTTGCCTTGTGTTGGCAGCCTGCGCAAATCTGTTTCTTCACCTCCCATTTCGAAGTTGGCATGGACCTGACAGCATGTGTTATTCTCTGTCGCACAGGGGCTCGGAGTTGAGTTGATTTGTTGTTGATGTTTGTGTCGAGCAACGGTGATTGAGCGTCTCATTGTGTGGCAATCATCCAAGTGAAACCTCTGTTGATGAGATAAAGAGACAGGCATTACTGCGGCATTGTTCCCCGGGCCTTCATGTGATCATGCCGCATCAACGGCATAACAAGAGATCAGAGCGGTGTGTGTCAGAGGAACCAGAGCAATACGGATAAGGACTACAGACACGGGAGGCGATACATTCAGCGTCAAGATAAATAAATACAAAATGTAACTAAATTGTAAAGAGACCTAAGTCCAACTGCCGACCCAGCACTTGTCAACCAAAAACCCCATTGATTTATTGTTGTCAGGTGATTTTACACTGTCCAAATCCAAGATAAGTCCTGGAGATGCTGACAAGAGCAAACTCAAGCCAAGCATGACTAATTGACCCACTGAGAAAAGACCTCTGCTCTTCATGAGCGGCTAACTGAATGCCCTCTAACGGTAATAAAGAAACGGGGCCTGTATCTGGAGATTTGCATGTTTTAGGGAAAGAATGACAAACCGTCTCCTCGGCGTCCTTCTGGCTCGGGGAGATCAAAGGTGGCTTGGGGTGGCCCCACTCTCAAAGGTCCTCTGGGTCTCGACCTTGAAAACATTTTTGACAGGCACACAAGAAACAGGTCTATCTCCTTCAGTGTGGTCACTGTTGTTGATTTAATAAAAGCCCCAGTGATGAATAATACAGCTAATTTAGGATCAACTCCCAGCTGATTGATTACAACTCGGCAGACACGGACAAGTCAGCTGCCGGCGAAGTGAAGTGTGCAAATCTTTTCTTTTGGACAGTGATTGGTTTGTTCTCGAGCTTCACGAAAGTGTTGGTTCATGTCTGAAGGTTGATATCAGTTACTAGAATTAACTGACCCTCTTTAACCCTGTTTCTTTTTGCTATAAAAGCCTGCATCCATTTTTGGCTCTGTTAAAAAAGCATTAGACATTGCTTCAGCAGGCAACCATGGATTGATATTATTATCATCTAGTGACCTCATGTGAAGTGTAGCCAGATACATGCATTTTTACTTGGACACAAAACTGAAGTGATTTCCAGGGTGCAAAAACATTTCCAAATAAATGTCTGTCTTTCTCTAATTAATTGATGAATTTATACCAATTGTTTTAGATCTAATTGAAACCTCAAACAGATTCGGCAACTACCTAGTTATACTTACTTATCTTATTTTGAATGACACTTTTATTTAGTACATGCAAAATAATAAGAATTGTTTTTGATTGATCTAACACAAAATCCAATCATATTTGACCCCCCGAAAATGTTTGGGGGATCATACCTGAAATGCTTTATCAAAGCTGTTGATATTAATGAGCAACTTATTGTTTCAGCTTTAATGCAGGATTCATATGATAACAGGATTGTGTGATTACCTTACATTAGAAGTTGGATCAAATGTAGTTATAAGTAAATCATTATTTAATAATAATGAATGGCCTCCTGATTTTTCCTAAGCCTCAGATCAGATCAGTTTGATAAAGGACTTATAACCTTTTTTTTCAAACCGATATTTCAATTTGCATGGGCGTTTTCCAGTCGTTCCCGTGCGGTTGAAGTCTGTTAAAACTGCTAATGAGTTAAAACATGATGAGACCTGATGCATCGCCTCAGGCAGCGAGCTGTTCAGCACAATACCAACACAGGATTGTCTCAACACGTGTTTGAACCCATTTTACTACTGAATTCCTATCAACAAACACTTTGAATACAAAGAAAAAGTTCTGACAAGATTAATGTGCCTGAAAATCGGAAATACTTGTGTTTACATTAGTAGAAAACAAGCCGATTCACAGTTATGAGGAGACGAAAAAAGTAGAGCAGCTCCAGCCTGTTACTATGTGGCTCTTGTGTCAGAGGCTTTTTCAGACCTACCATTGCTGCTGCCGCTGTCTGACTGGCTGTGGGGGGAGAGAGGGATTACAAAGGGTTAAACTGTGCGCCTGTCTTCCTTGGAGATGGGAGAGGCCATTTGAATGGCTAGCTTCAGCAGCTAGCCTACACATTGGCTAAGGCTGAGGGTGGATCTGCTGCTGGGCCTGTGCTCCGACATGGAGCCTGCTGCAGGATCAGGAGTCAGTGTGCGCAGACTGCAGCGCTTTGTGAGGGTGTGTGTTTGTGTTTGTGTGTACATACATCACATTGGAGGTAAAGTTGAAGGGCAGCTTTTATAACATTCAGGCTGAAAAGAAACCTATCAAAAGGATATGTTTATTTTTTTGAGTCTGAAAATCATCTCTTTTTTTGTTGTAAATCCTGTTGCAGAGTAGATTATTTCAACCAACAGGCTGACGTAGATAAAAGGTGGTTATATCATTTGTTGTTCTAGCACCAAGCCCCCTTAAACTCTCCCCCACACACTGTCATTCTCATATTGCTGCCGCCCGCCCCAAACACACACTCTTCTAAGCTTTAAGAGCTTACCTCTTCAAATGTAAGAGGACAGGGGGTCCGTGTTTTGTTAATTTAAGGGTCACCTCATGTCACTAATATAACCAAGAAGCGACAGCAGGCAGCGAGCAAAGAACAACAGGCAGTTGAGATAATTGTCTCCTGCAATGGGAACACACATTTCCCATCTTGTTTTGTTTTATGTGGTTGAAAATGATTTCAAACCACTAAAAGACGGCACATAATCCCAACTTTACGGGCTGACCTGTAACTTGCCCTCAACCTCAGAGAACCATTATCTCCTCGGCTGTCAAACGGTCTTAATGTGGCTCTCGTGGATGATGAGCTAATCTCAGCAGGCAGGTCAGTCAGCTGTATTTACCTCTGAGAATCCTCCATCTATCCTCACACACTTGTTCTCACAAACTGTGCTGATGCGCACACACACACACACACACACACACACACACACACACACACACACACACACACACACACACACACACACACACACACACACACACACACCTGCCAATCCTGAGAGTCTGATGTTATGTAACAGGCTGAATTAAGGGCATGCACACATGTACAAACAGCCAACTTGTTTGCACCACTAAAACATTCCCTGAACTTCAGGGTGTGTGTGTGTGTGTGTAGGTGTGTAGGTGCTGCATTTAGAGCTCTGTGTAAGTTGTACTACTAGAAAGAAGGCCAGGCAGGCCAGTGTCTTAACGTTGGATTACATGGAACATTTGTTAAGTGTTGGACAGCTGAGCCCTAGATGATTGTTATGGACATTTATAAAAATTTTAAAAAGATAAACTAAACAGTTTTGTTTTACATATTGATTAATTGAATATATCCCTTTTAAGATTGAATTGAATATTGTTTAATTATCAGAATAATAGTTCATTCCAGCCCTGAGTTGTTTTAGTTTTTCTCAGTGTGAGGGTGCTGGAAGATTTAGAAAAATTAAACCTTTTCTAAACATAAATAAGAAAGGGCTATTTGATCAGTTAAATCACTCCTAAAATGTGTTTAAAAGAATAAAAACAAGCAAGACATCAAGCACGTGTCTCGCTCCAGTTTTTTCTCCCCCTCTGTCTCACTTTCACCAAGCCTTCTGGATAAGTGTCTATCTTTTTTCAACTAGTGTTGGATCCCCGCTGTTTGTATTCAACATGCTTGTTGGCCAATGACAGATGGCCTTCTAGGCGGCTAGCTAGTGAGGGAGGAGGGATTTCCCCCCTGCTGACAGACAGCTCAGAGTTGGAGATATAAATATATATTGTCATTGAAGATATAAATCACCTGTAACTTGGGGGACTCAGAATCAGAATACCTCTATTTGTCCCACAGAGGGGAAATGTACATTGTTACAGCAAAAGCAAAGAGGCAAAATATTAATTAGGAGGCATGAATAAATTATTAGAGAAATGACGACAATAAGTACAGTAACAGTATTTAAAAAATAAAATGAAATGAGTGTGGCACGTAGAAGAAGTGTGAAAGCAGCCAGTAGACAGTAGTACAAATAAAAGTCTATGTTGCACATTTATTGTAGATTATGTTACTGAGGTTGAACTGAAATCATACGCAGGTGTTTGAATGCTGATAAGGTTCTGTTTCCTGCCTCTTTCCCTGCAGCTCATATTCAACCCTTTCTTGAACTTTCACATTTGCTTCACTAACTCTGTCCTTCCTCTGTCTCCTGCAGTGTGCCCGATGCATTGCAAACATCGAGCCTGCACCAAGGACGACCAGTGCTGCCACGACCAGTGTCTGGGCGGCTGCCTGAAGCCCCACTCAGCCGATCACTGCGTGGCCTGCCGCGGCCTCCAGCACGAGGACAAGTGTGTGGACCGCTGCCCCGAAAACCACTTCACCTACAGGGGCTGGCGCTGCGTCTCTTTCGCTTTCTGCCAAGACCTCCACAACAGATGCAAGCGGGAGAAGGAGCACAGCAAGAACGCTGACTGCCACGAGTACGTCATCCACAACGGGGCCTGCATCCACGAGTGTCCCTCCGGCTACACCACCGTCAACTCCTCTGCGTAAGTGGATACTCATGTATGTCTGATGGGCCCCTGATGGTCTGGTGGAACAATGTGGGATCAGTGAAGCTGGCCCAAAAATGTGCACACACACATTCACAGAAAAGTGTAATCCTGTTATTGTTCCCCCACACATTTAAAATTGATAATTGAAATGAAAAAATGCTTTAGTTTACATATTATTTTTGCAAACTACAAACTTGTTATTATCCGGTGTGAAGAACATGGCGATGCTAGAACATTCACAACCTATTTCAGATTTCTAATAAATGTTACAGTAGTGATCATAACTAGAGCAACAACAGACTCCAATTTGAAAGAAAAAAAATAGTTCTAACAAATAAAAAGAAGGTGTTAACTGAAAAGTAATACATTCCTGCCTTGGTTTAGTTATTGTCACTGTGTTCAGAGCACAGTGACTCAGCAGGAACTGAAGGTCCTGCTGAGCTCAGACAGCACTGTTTATGAGCACATACACACACCTCTTTTTAGCGTGTGTGTAAGACCGCAGGAAGCCATCTGAAAGTGGTGCAGCGCAGTAAGCAGCCTGGCACATCCTGGTTTCTGATTCTGACTCTACCCATCTGCTAAAAAAAAAAAGTCACACGCTGCACAAATGATTGATGATTGTTTACCAACTGCTGCTGTCCGCATTGCAGTGAGCGAGCTATAGGCGCTGACGAGATGTGAAGTGTTTTTTTCCCTTTTTATCCTCATCTGTAATTTACAACCTGTTGTGTGCATATCTTGGTGAGCTGCAGCCGAACAGACTTCCCTCTCTGGAGTGTGCTGTTGTGGTTGTGCTGACTTGCCGTTGACCTTTATCGCATCCCTCTTTGACAACTTCACTGACCGTGACGGGCTGTTGATTATTGTGGGCGTGGCTGCGAGACACTGCAGACAGCACTAATCATTCTGCTCGGGTAGAGGTTGAAAACGCAGCTGGATCTTTCAGGACTTGTTGTCTTCTGTTACAACAAGACTGGGAGGCAGTTAAACTCCAGGGGAGGCTGTCAGTGACCCGGGGAGCAGGACTCCATTGGCTGGCTGCAAATAGACGGTGTGTGTGTGTCTGGCAAGCAGCCGCACTAGCGTCGACGGGGCAGTCTGCCTCTGACGACAGTGATGACAGGGAAAAAGTAATGTGTGTTTAACCTTTATTTATCCACAGAAGATTTGCCAAGCACCAATAATTTCTGTTCAAACAACACACAGCTTCACATGCATGGAGCGACACGCTGAACATTCACACCTGGGAGGTTTCTAGAAGTACTCCGTAAGCAGATGCAGCTCCACTGGAGCAGATGAGGGTGAAGTGTCTTGCTCAAGTGCACCCCATTGCTGTAAAAAACAAAGTGCTACTGATTTTCAATCACTGTTCAGATCCAACGTGAGATCAGAGAAAGATAAGCAATCACATCCAGATGTTCCTTTTTGGGGAACAGAAATAGTGAAAGTCCTTTCAGATCAATTTATAATCAGTTAAATAAATCGCTTCAAGCTGCAGTGCATTTCATCAGGCTCGTAAAACAATACGAAACATTATTAACACATTGGTTGGGTTCAAGTTCTTTGTTCACATCATATGCGCAACAATTACAGTTGGCAGTAAAATCCTTCGGCCTCAGGCACTCTCCAACAATGCTCATTAAGTATCTATAAAAGTGAAAGCAATTCAGCTGAATGTTAAATCTGTATACGAGACATAAATTAAGTGCAAGTTAGTATTGAAAATCAATAATATGAATGTAAACAGGACTTAAAGGTGCATAATCAGAATTCATAAGGAGGAGCTTGATACACCGCAGCCATCTTCAGTGCCAAGTTTGAAGGGTTTTGTCATAAGGACTTCACATTTTTGACACATAACATTAATTGCATTTTATGATACAGTCCTCAGATATATAGATATCTTTATTTTTAATCAGCAGAGTTAAAACAATAGGACTGTTGTAATAACTAAAAGGTTAAGCATGCAAATGAATAACATCTCATTAGTGCATCTCAATATAAAGCAAAAAATGTTTGTAGTATTGTATACTTTCCAGGTGAAACTTTAGTGGAAGCTGCTCGTATCTTTGAAACAATGCTTGAACCAATTTCATTGAAAGCAGCCTCTCGATGGGCAGATTTGATCACTTCCTGCCAGGTGATCAGAGCTGTAATCTAAACCTTTATACCACCGCTGACCTGTGATGAACCCAGCCCCGTCTCAACCTCTGAATCCCGTTCTGCTCTTCTCTCTGGCATCTATCTCCCGTTCTGGCTTTAACCTAAGCTGTGGAAATGAAAGTGCTTTGTGGATAAGCGGAGTACTCCAAGGCGTTATGAGTGTCTAAGCTGAAAGTGCAGATGTGGCACTAGAGAGGGAAAAAGGTCAAGAGATAGACAATGCCAGCAGCCTTCTTTTGTCCACGAGACACAGACACGCTTTTCAGCTATTTTATCTTGTGTGTTTTGTCCTACGCATGGTTTGTTTTGTTATTGAAAGCTGTGATTAAGAGCCTCTGTAACTTCTGCTTTATATTTCCCCTGTTATTATATATACCTGTGGATTAACCATGCAGTGCCATGATATCCGTAGCTGCCACCAGCTTCCATTATTTGGCATTGACAAAAGAAATGTCACATTCTTCTGTAATTGTTGTGACAGCTTAGTCAACCATTGCTAAACAATGGCACTCTCACCTCATAAACCAACCAGCCAGCAGACAAAAAATACTTGAACACAATCAAGACAAACTCACTGCAGTGCCAACAGCCCATATTTGCGTAATTCTCTACCTAAATATTACATTTTAACCTTCAAAAAGTCTCTTCACTGTGCTGTCTGAGAGGCTGTGGTGTACTTTATATTCAACCTCATCATGCAGGGGATAGCACTGACCACAATATGAGTGTGGGGATTGTACAGGCAGCTTTTCAGGAAACGGTCGACACACAAAGCCATGACCATACACCGGTTATGAGAAGAGACTTGTTGTGAAATCATTATGTAAACCAGGCTGTTTGACTTTCTTGCTAAAGTGAAGGGTTGGGGTCTGATCATTAAAAACACAGGTTGAGTAAAGCTTCTCTTTTAGGGTTTTTGTTTTGTTTTCAGTCCAGCTTTGAACTGTTTAAAGGGACAGTTCACCTCCAAATCAAAAATACATATCTTTTCAGAAATCCTGACCTTGTTACTCGAGATCAAACCTAAATCTTGAATTTCCAGCTCTTTCGAAAGATTTGGCTTTTTAAAGTTACTTTTATGTCCGGCGACTTTACTGTTTCAGTTTAATATCGGTGCTTTTATCAGCTCTTTCAGCCATAACAGACAGCCAGTTTCAGCAAAAACAAAATCAGACTGCACGCAACCTGCAGGCCAGATGCTTCTAGTATGTCTGTGTTAAAGGGAACTGTAAAACCTTTTTAGAAATTAACTTCAAAACACATCTATCAGTTTTGATTTGTTGCCCCTACACACATATTTCAGAATATTTGTACTAATCTGTGTTTTTTTAATCACGCTTTTCTTCAATAGGCTCAACTGCACTCCCTGTGCCGGGCTCTGTCCGAAGGTGTGTATGGGTCTGAAGACGGTGGACTCAGTGACGGCTGCCCAGGCTCTGAGAGGCTGCACTGTCCTCAACGGGAGCCTGGTCATCAACCTGCGCGGAGGAAGTGAGTATCTGTGGTGTAATCAGATTACATCATGCAACAGAACAACAATAAGAGACATGACACAGATCAAGGAAGTGACTTGAAGGCAGGCAAAGTCAAATAAACCAGATTTTAAATAGAAATGTTCTCAAGTTGTTCGTTGTGTTTTTATAATACAATTAAAATATTTTGAACAAAAATACATCGATATATATATTAATGAACAGATTAAAAGGTCAGCACAGATGTTAGGGGTTTGCATGTGAGGATGTTTTGGTCCTTTCTCTAAGAAAATGTAGAAGTGTAGATTAACACACACTATTGGTATCTGATTTCTAGCACATTTAACATAACCATTATCACAAAGACACAATCTGAATAATTCTGTATCAGGAAAAAAACAGGACATTTATTAGGAAAATATATAAAAGTGTATTTGGTTGTAGAAAGCCGATTCTGTGCTTGAGCAGCATATTTTTATTTTGACAAAAAGAAAGGCTGGGATGAAAAGAGATGAGTCCAGAATTGAAAACAGAGAGTAGTTTGTTGCCAAACAACAGCTGCCGGAGGAGCTGAGCATGCTGTGGAAGTAGAGGTCACTTCAGGGCTTTTGTCTTCTTGTTTTCTGCAGACAACATAGCAGCTGAACTTGAGGCGAGCCTGGGCCAGCTGGAGGAGATCACTGGCTACCTGACAGTGCGACGTTCCTACGCCCTCGTATCCCTCTCGTTTTTCCGTAAACTCTGTGTTATTCGTGGAGAAGAACAGGAAATCGGGTGAGACTCCTTCTTCTGCGCCTCCTCTCATCCCCGCCATGTCACAGCCTCTGCCTGTAATTATGAGTTAAAAGAGGAAAGACTGACCTTTTCCAAAATGTCTTTCTGTGGTAACTGTTTTTGGTTAGATGTTCCCAAATCATATATGAACCTTCATGCAGACGAGGTGGAAGGCGCTTGCAGCACATTGGGCTACACTTAGGCATATGATGCAAAATGTGGGCTAACCACTGTGAAACACTTTTCAGTCTTTCATAAAATCCTCAGCTAAAGGTTATGCATCATGACAGATATGTTTCATGCAATCTTGTGTGTTCTTTCCCAGAAATTACTCGTTCTATGCCCTGGATAACCAGAATCTGCGGCAGCTCTGGGATTGGTCCAAACACAAGCTGACCATCCTGCAGGGACGCATGTTCTTCCACTACAACTCCAAACTCTGCATGTCCGAGATCCGCAAGATGGAGGAAGTGACGGGGACCAAAGACCGGCAAATCAAGAACGACATCGCCTCCAAGACCAACGGGGACCAGGCCTCATGTAAGGACCTCTAAAAATGTGACAGCTGTTACATGAGTCACTATGGCAACAGAGGAGGTGACTCTGGTACAAACATAGACCTAGTTATTGTTATGATGGTCATTTCCTGTTCCTATATGTTTACTGATGGATTAACTGGGAACAACAAACAGAGCAGAGCAAATAATAACTGTTGACATGGTAACAGTGATATAAGGTTTGTCCTATTTGTCTGTTCTGTCTTTAACTACATATTCTGATCTAGGTAGGTGACAGGGAGCAGGGAGGAGTTCATAGGGTTTCTATATAGATTGATGCAAGGGGCCAATCTTTCATACGTCGTTGATACTTTTACTTTATTATTTTGAAAATAAAAGAGACTCAGGGTTCCAACTTTCCCTGGAAAACATTGTTGGAAAATGTTTTTGTGAGGGAAAAGAGAGAAAGTAAAATATCCTGGAAAGTCTTTGCTGCTCTGGAAGGTTGTTTCAACTAGCCCTGTTTTTTTTTGTAACAGAAAGACAGAAAACATTGTTATCTGAAAAAGGTGACGTTTCCAATAGTAGTTTACGAACATTACTTCCTTTTGGCTGCCTGTAGGTCATGTTGTAATGTGAACACACCCACATGTCACATGATAGCAGGTTGGATGGTATCACAGGAAGAGGCTTTCTTCCCCACTTGTTTCAAACTGTTAAATAAAGTTGGCTTGTTTTGCCTGCAAACATTAAGCATTTGTGCTTTAACGCTATCTAGAAGTAGTAGTCGTGTGTGTTGGGGTTTGTTGAAAGAGTTCTATAATAATAGATGTGCAGGTCATAACAGCAAATTCGAGCCCGACTGGTCAAATTGATCATCATGACATTGTGTAGTGCTACTTTACAATGAGGTGAAGTGCTGTTGTAAGAGATAATCTTATAGATAAGTTATAGCCATGTGATCCAATTTTTATTTTGTTTTCTTTTCTGTCGTTTGTTGATCAGGTGAGAACCATGTGTTGAAGTTTACCCAGATTCGAACCATGAGCGATAAGATAATGATCAAGTGGGAGCCCTTCTGGCCTCCAGACTTCAGAGACCTGCTCGGCTTCATGGTACTCTACAAAGAAGCGTAAGTAAATCTTAAATCCACCTTTTAACAGTCAGATCTGGATTACTGCCAGACAAATATTTTCATTAGCTGCCTTTTATTAGTAATTAGGAATTTTGGATGGTGGTAATGGCAAAACACTTGACCCAACATACTACTGCTTACGATGTTAGTCCTGTACTATATAACATTAACGTCTGAAAGAGTCTCTTCAAATAATTAAACTGAACTGACTAAGAAGTAATGCGAGGAAGCATTTTAGATTCAACACCATGGATGGAAAAAGCTCTGCCTGCAGGAGCATTACCACAAACACTAATATGAGGTCACCTGTTGGCTTTAGTGAAGCTCCAATCAATGACCCGGACATCAGTCATGCAATATATGTTATCATTAGGTCATGCAGGTTGAGACTGAATGATTTAGAAAATGTTATTTATTAGTTTAAGTTTGAAATAATGTGTTTTCTCCTCTGCCTCAGATATGTTTTGTAAGGCTCTTTCCCTTCACTGCCTGGCCAGAGATATTCCATGATAAATTGCTGTAAAACCTCAAAGTGAAACTCGATACCCTTTTCTCAACTGGAATACAATTTAAGCCTCCATATAACTTTTTTCTTTCTTTCATCTACTGTTATTGTTTGTCCCCAAAATAGATCTTTTCAGAACGTAACTGAGTTTGACGGGCAGGACGCCTGCGGCTCCAATAGCTGGGTGATTGCTGACGTTGACCCTCCACGCCGGGCCACAGAGGGGGACAAAGAGCAATTTGAGCCGGGTCACCTCATCCTGCCTCTGAAGCCGTGGACGCAGTACGCTATCATGGTGAAAACCCAGCTCTCAGCCTCTGACGAGCACCAGGTCCACGGAGCCAAGAGCGAGATCATATACGTCCGCACCAACGCCACCAGTAAGGCTGATTTAGATCTGTGTCGTTCACTGGATATTGAGTCAAATACTCCTCTGATGTAGTTAAAATCTCTGGATTATTTATGTGTGGCAATTATTCCAGGTTAATTCTGGTTAGAGGCCAAGTTAATGAACATACAAGTAAGCACTTATCAGGAGCTAGTCTTTTAGTGTTTGGATTTTTTTTCTTTCGGGGAGCATTAAATATAACAAATATTTCAATTTAAAGTTTCACTTTTTAAATGTAATTTTTATTATTTAAATAGTGCTGACCATTTAAAAATGTTGCTCAAAGCTCTGCATGTGTAAAAATGTGACTAAAATAAATCAGTAGATGAAGTTGTTAGAAGGGGTTGGATTAGCACAGCATACCTGTACAAATGTTTGAATAAAAGATTAGCTGTTTAAGAGAAAGAAAGAAGATGGTAATGCTAAAGGCATGAGGTTACAGAAATGGACCAAAAAAGTGCTATCATCGAGCAATCTCTTAAAAGGAAGTCAATGTTCGTGACGCGTCTTCCTTCATTTTTCATAATTGTGTGTCTCACAATGTGACTCAAAAACAAACAAAAAATAAAACCAAATTCTTACAGGTTATCAAAAGGTATTTGAAGCTCCTACTTCTTTTCTGTGCTAGAATTTCACTATTTTTAGGGTTGTCTGGAATCCATTTTTTTTGCGCTGTCACTATCATTGACTGGTGCACTCAGTGTTGTGTGTGTCAGTCTGTCAGCTCAAAAATGTCCTTGGCACAAGAACAGGGGAGAGGCAGACAGATGGCACGCTCCGCCCAGGGCGCCATCGACCGACAGTGTGCTACCTCGTGCAAGGTGTCTGCAGCAGGCGGTCACGCCATGATGATAAATCTCATCCCCAGTACTTAATTGTACTCTGCCACCCACGGTGTGCGTTGTGTACAGTTGAATTGTCGTAGTCATGATGGCCTGTCTAACCGGCTTCCTTTTGCACAATGTGCTCTTGCTTCCTGATAAACCGCATCAAACGTGACATCCCTCGCTCACATAACAGGCTTCCAGCAGCAGACACATCACTCAGTCAGTCAGCGATGTCAAAGGAGGGTTGTTTTTTACCCGTCTGGCAACCTCCCCGGTTCCTGGTCTGTCTCATGTCTAACCAGAATATCTCCTCAGAAGGGCAAAACTGTCATTACGAATAAGCTGCTGCTGGTGAAACTTAGTCTGACAATGCAGTCGGACCAGTGTATGGCACCGTCATGAAACGGGGACAACACAATCACACTGTGACAACCCAGCCTGGGTCTTTGTGTCTCCTCAGGGTTCAGTCTGTCGCGCTTCCTCCCGTTCATTCCCCTCTTCACAGTTTCTGTTCAGTGATATTTCTATCTTCCCTGAACTCCTAATTTACCTCAGGCCAGGATGCTGTTAAGATGTAAGGTGTCTGTTTTTTTTTTGTCCTCCCACTCGAGAATCTGATTCATACATCTACTTAAAAGACAGCTCAGCGGACTGACAGTTATACAGTGATGCCCGTCTGTGTTCCTGCCACATGTAGCTGGTGACCTCTTTTTGTACTCCGTACTGCACAAAATCACACTTTGTAATCAGCTGCCCACATTTGGTGCAAATGAAAGATCACAACTTGGTTAGGTAGTCGCTAAATACATTTTGTCAGCTTCATTTAATTTTCACAAACAACAAGCACTTAGAGCCAGAGTTCCCTTACTGCTCTTGCAAATCACACTGACGCATGTTTATCAGGCATCCTGCATTAGTGTAGCTAATCTGTGTTCACTAAGTAGGATCAAATTAGGAATAGAAAATGAATGAACATGCAGTTTGTTTTGCAACTGGAAATAACACGTAACTTTACACATTGTGAGATTATACTGAAACTTCACTGATGCACCTCCTACCATGAGGATGCATAGTTGTTAAAAAACCAAGGTGAAAAATGTGAATCAAATGTATAATTCTAAAACAATTAGGAATTTAAAATGTATTTTCTTACAGCAACACTTTTAAATATTCAATATATGTCACTTTCAGGTGACCCTATTTCTCACTCAGTTTTTACTTTTTTGTGTTTACAAGGTGTATTTTTGTGTTAAATCAACGATCATGTGTATGCTTTAAGAAGTCCTGCTGAACATGAACCAGTCCCACTTGTTAAACCTCTATTCCTGTGGTGTCTTCTCAGAACCCTCTGTCCCGCTGGACCCCATTTCCTCATCCAACTCGTCCTCCCAGATCATCCTCAAGTGGAAACCTCCCAACGACCCCAACGGTAACATCACCCACTACCTGGTCACCTGCCAGCGTCAGCCGGAAGCCATTGAGCTCTACAAGTTCGACTACTGTCAGAAGGGTGAGACGCATTGTTGTGGTGGGGTTGTTTTTGGTTTGACTGTCGAAGAGCAAGAGAAAGAAGGAATGTCTTCTGTCATCTTCCCGTTACTAGAAAAGCTCCTCCCACTCAACAGCATTTCAAGTGCTTAACAGCTTCTGATTACCTGATGGGTATCATGACATTTGATGTATATATTTATTCTGGGGTGTGAATCTAAAGGGATCTCACAGCTCAATTCCAATTCAAAAGGCTATGATGCCAATATAAATCAATTACTGGTGCATTAAAACAATTCAACACTTACAAACACATCCAAAACTAACAACCATCAAAAGCAAACAAGCTTATGCAAATGTTCTCTATAAATTAGTTTGCTTCTTTCATGGACATAAAACAGTATTAAGTTAGTTGTAGTAAAAGCCCTGGCAAATCTAGAAGAGTGGCTTGTTGTCTTTTATTTATTTAAAAACCTATAAATCACCAAAACTGGAGATGAATAAATGTCAACAGAAATATGTTAAAGACACAGTGTTCATGTTGCCTCAGCAGGAAGGACAAACAAGGGCAAGAGAAAAACATTTATGGAAAGGTTTTATCTTTGAGGGCATTTCAAACATAGTGACACACTTTTGTGATTTGAACCAAGATCTACTCCGTTCCAAATGAGCGAGAAAATGTAGTGCCGTTAAGGTGATCTCTTTATTTGCGTAGTATTATTTAGACTAATCTACGTACAACCTGACTCTAGGATCTTCCTCTCACTCAGGGAGAGTTCAGACATTTATTTTGGTTCAGTTTTTGCCAACTCGCCCTGACCTACGCGGATGCACTGCCATCAGTACAATGTTTGCACAAAACTGAGCCGAAACTTTCCTCTTCTGAACTCAAGTGGCTCCCTCACATCCTGGAGAGATAGGAGTCAGTAGGGAGGTAGTGTCACTGGTAATTTATCTCAGTGACAGGGTGAGGACTTTGTGATGACAATGACAGACTTGCCCCTCAGGCTGGTGCCAGTGTGTACGCTGACGTGTGTGCAGAAAACGTGTGTGTGTTTATTGCACCAACAATCCCATTGACTCCCTTGTTCTGTTCGCCAGGGATGAAGGTGCCGTCTCGAGTGCCCACTCAGGTGGACAGTGACGAGGAGCAGAAATGGAACCAGACAGAGGATCAGGGCCCAGGGATGCGATGCTGCGGCTGCCCCAAGACCGACAAGGAGCTGAAGAAGGAGAAAGAGGACTCAGAGTACCGCAAGACCTTTGAGAATTACCTCCACAACGAGGTCTTTGAGATCAAGTAAGACAACTGAAAACAGAGTGGTTCTTTTAAGAATTAAACATAAGGAAACTGTAGTGTTCCCTTTATTATTTATGAATGTTTTCCTCAAGGGAAATGCTTCGCAAGGTCTTTTTTGTCAAGTTGGATTAACTCAGAGACATTTTTTTTTTTTGTCTTCATGTTGTCAAACTCCATACACTTCAACATTAATTCCCATTTAGCTTCCCACAAAACATGCTCCATCTTGTGGTTGCTATTTGGATCCTGCCAAGCACTTTTATATAAGAGAGTTAGAGTATTTGGGCTGAAGAAAATAATGTTGATACATTCTTCCCTATTATGTAGTATATTAGTCTCACTAATATAGGGAAACTAGCTAAGTATTTCCTGCAGAGCTTTCTGCTTATCAGTTGCATGGTAACAGTAAATATAATTGTAAATGCATCCTAGAACTGTCCCGTTTTCTCAGAAACTCAGAAGAGGACACTAAACTGTATAATACAGGGTGATACTAGGAAATAAGTCGCTCTTACAAAGAGTTGTCCACACTTTCAAATTCAAGTGTTAAAGCTGATCCAAAAATCACACTGGTCATCTTCATAGAGAAAGTAAGACCCATTATCAATTAATTATGGATCTTAAAGCACAGTTTTAGACGATCTCTCCTTAACAAGCACTAATATTGTTGCTGTCATACACAGTAAAAATTGCACAAATGGTTATATAATAAAAACAAATAGGAAATAGAGAAAGAAGGTTAAACATAACTCCTTTTTTATCGCAGCACAGCTAGCCAATTACGCTGTGAAGTTCACATTCAGGAAGTTACAGACTTTATCAGATACAGGTTTGCAAAGTTGCAAGCAGATCTGACATGGAATCATTATTGGCTCCAACCAGTACTGGTTGTAATCACTCCTATTTCATTCTGTGTTTTCATCTCTTTAATGTCTTAACTAAATCTTGCCTTGCCTTTTAGACGCTCCAGACAGCGGCGCTCTGTGATGGGCATCGCCAACCAAACCCACCCCTTCCTCACCACCGCCCCTAGCCCGCCCCACGGCACAGGCACCCCCGAGGAAGAGGAACCGTTGGAAGGCCTGAAGACGCTCGTCACTGTCCTCGCCAAGGAGTCCACTGTCATCTCAAACCTGCGTCACTTCACCAGCTACCAGATCGAAATTCACGCCTGCAACCACCTGACCGACCAGGCCCGCTGCAGCATGGCGACATTCGTCAGCGCCCGCACCATGCCTGAAGGTAAGGAGGCACTGAGAGCTCTCACAACAAAAACCAACAAACCAGTTTCTCCCTGGAGATGTTGGTTATTTACTGTAGCTCTCAAAATATGTAGCCTTTCATTCCCTTTCTATCACAAACATTTTCTCAATCTTGGTAAAGAAAGAAGAAGTGGTAACCTTAAAGAAGCTCATCTGTTTGTTTGACAACAAACTCATTTTGTATTTTGGTAACACCTTCGACCCTTAGAAGCGTAGGAGAATGTTTTTGTTCTCTCTGTTGCAATTCCTCACATTTTTGTTGAACATTCAATAAAAAAAAGTCCAACTAAAAAAGACATTAAACATTTCTTATCGTCCTTTAAAATCCAACCACCTTTTGTTGTCTTGACAGTCCATTGGTTAAAACATCACATTTTGTTAAGCATTGCAACCCATTGTCAAAATGAATGCAACAGGACCAGAGATGTATTTTCCTTGTTGATAATAAAAACAAACTTTAACACTATTCTAAAAGATAGCCATGTAGGTTAAAGTATAATGATGTGTTGCTACTTGGCATTTTTAAATTTGTTTGACAAAGGACAAGTGAGTACAGGAGAGAGAAAAAGAAAAGTACTCGTACTGAATGACCACACATCTCATCTTTTATTTTTATCCAAAGAAATCAAAAAAGAGTTTTGATAGAAACATGATTTATGAGACAATGTGATTTTGTTCTCCCCGCAGACAAAGCCGATAACATCTTGGGACCCATCAACTGTGATGTGACAGAAACTTCTGTTCACATCACATGGCAGGAACCAAATTCTCCCAATGGTATGATCATCCTGTACGAGGTCAACTACAAGAGACTGGGAGATACTGAGGTGAAGAAACACACACGACACACACACACACACGCATGCACACAGTGTATCAGCCGTCAGGTCACTGAGTACATCAGTTCACAGCGAGTTTACAACAGCACATAAACACTTTTACTCATTCACAGTCACAAAGCACTTGACTTTACATTTCCCTTTCTCATTCGTCTAACGAGCCGCTAATGAAAGACAATTTAACCCAGAATCAAATGTAATGCTTCCATCTTTAAACTACCCATGCAGCGCGGACAAGTAAGAAAGGCAATACTTATTACTGGACTTGCATTTTGAATGTGTGGTTTCACTAATGTGATTTGGGTGATAAAGTTAATGGAAAAGTTAATTTAGAGTTGCACCATGTTTCAGTTGCTATGGAGACAGGTCTACAAAACATCTGGCTGATGCTGCAGACTGTTATTCGCTGTGGAAAACAATAAAAGACACGGATGCTTTCCTCAGTGGAAACATTAAATAAAATGTTGAATCCTACGCATGAGCCAACATTTGAAAGTTGGAAAGGGTGAAGCAATGGTTTGTCGTTTATTGTGCACTGCCTGAACCTTGACCTTGTTCTTCTGCAGGAGCTGCACTACTGCGTGTCCAGGAGCATGTTCAGAGAAACCCAAGGCTGCCGGCTGAAAGTGATGCATCCTGGTAACTACACGGTAAGGATCCGGGCCACCTCTCTGGCTGGTAACGGATCCTGGACTGACCCCACATTCTTCTACGTAAAGGACGCAAGTAAGTCTGCATGTGACATGAAGGCCAACCAAATCAAGACGTGCAAACATCAATATGACTCTACTGACACAGTTTTAAAAGTTAGTTAGTTACACAATTATCAACACACTTAGTTATGTTATAAAAACAGGAAGTCATTTAGTAAATGTGTTAATCAAACTGCAACTTCGGAACACTACTTTGATGTGAATGTTGGCAAAAGCAGGAGATTTAGATGCAGATACTTTAATAACCAAGTCCTCTCAACCATAACATTGAGATCAAAAGATACTACAAGTAATCGTGTATCTTTGCAGAGCCGGATATTGATTCTTGAGCTGCAGCTCACTGAGGGTTTCATAAGAGCTTGTTGTTGTTCTAACCTGAAATGTGACTCATGGTCTGTGTGTTGAACAGGCGATCCCCTCTACGTGATGAAGATCATCATCGGACCGATCATTTGCTTTGTGCTGCTCCTGTTTGTGGCCGGGGCAGGATTCGTCATGTTCAAGAAGAAGTACGCAATTAGTTCATCCTGTTATTGTCATGCATTTTCTTATTGTGATATATTTTTTTAAGTAAATGCTGTCTTTTTCCTTTTAGTCAAACTCAAGGACCTAGTGGTCCCATCTATGCCTCTTCAAACCCAGAGTACCTCAGTGCTGCTGACGGTAAGCATAGGGCCGTTTCTTCAATGATATAGAAGCTTACTTACTTTTTTATGTCCTCTTTAATATGTTCGCTAATGACACAGTCTGATTGGATTTCCAAAACAAATACATTTGTCGGAATGAGTCAAATCTTTACTGTACTAAAAAACATGCCCAATGACCTCTTCAGTCCTTCATCATGTAACACTAACCAGATGTCTTGTTTTAAATGTGATTACTGATAAATTGCATGATCACATTATCCAATTTCTTGTCCTAACATATTACAACATTACAAGCTGCATGTGTAACGCGTTCCTGTGAAATGTGCTTTCAGTGTACGAGGAGGACGAGTGGGAGGTGCCCAGGGACAAGATCAATATTTTGAGGGAGCTGGGGCAGGGCTCGTTCGGCATGGTGTACGAGGGCATCGCCAAGGACATCATCAAGGGCGAGGGGGACTCGCACGTTGCAGTGAAGACCGTGAACGAGTCGGCCAGCCTGCGGGAGAGAATCGAGTTCTTGAATGAGGCCTCGGTCATGAAGGCCTTCAGCTGCCACCATGTGGTAAGGAGAGACGACATCATCTGAAACCTGGCTTGTACATAAACACAGCTTTTTGGTTACTGATACGTAAAAGTGCGGGGTGTGAGTCAATGAAGCCACAGGGTATTTTATTTTTTTCAGTATTTAAGAAACTTTACAGTTTTTGTATATATTTAGTTATGGTCTGTTTTGTTAGTGCCAGGCACAATGTCTGGGTAGAATGTAGCTACAATACACACAAATTATGTTTACAACAAATAACCTTGTTATAAAAAGGTAAGTGCTATCTGTCTCACCTTGCAGAGACCAGTCCTGTCCTACATATAGCTGTGTGGAGGGCAACAGAATCACCTTGCTGTTCCCAGACCAGTTGTTAGTTAGATAAAGCCAGCTGAAATACTCAAAAGAAGAAATCCCTTCTTCTTGTCCCCACAGGTGCGTCTGCTGGGCGTTGTATCTAAAGGGCAGCCCACCCTGGTGGTGATGGAGCTGATGACGCACGGAGACCTGAAGAGCTTCCTGCGGTCTCTGCGACCCGACGCTGAAGTAATGCTCATATCTGCTTTTAGCTGTAGTGAACATGCAGTAATACTCTTATCTTCTGCCATGCACTGCTTTTTTCTTCTTCTCTTTTCTGTTGATAAATGGTGCAATTCTTCTTTGTAGCACTTTTATGTATAGGTATACACATTTGGGAAAGGGAAATATTGGTTACTGTTTTACTCATGATAAGAGTAGTTAAGGTCTCCTTCTGCACTTATCGAAGTCTGGTCTTGAAAAGTGAGTATAAATACACTTTACTTAACCTACTTCACAAGAAACGCGCATTGTTTCCCCAACTGCTGTCTTGGATTGAGCCACAGATGTTCAAACCGAGAACAATTTAAATTAACCAACAGTGAACACAATAAGTAGGAAGTATTTTCTGATTACAAATTTTGACCCATCTGCTGGTTTCCTCCCAGACAGATTGTTGTGGATTCACGACTGCTAACCTAATATAATCGGATCTTAATACGGATCTATTTGTGCCGTTATCGCACTAGTTTTAACTACTGTACCTTCTGAGTACCCACATATAGTGTTTGACAATGAATCTCTTTTTATTGGTGTTCAGACCAGCAGGTACAATTTGATTATCTATTTAAGTGTCATTTTCACAAGTGTGTTGATATCCAGATGGCACTTGGATTGCAATAGGAGAAGGAGGATTAAGTTCTTGGATGTTGACAGAGGAGTTTAGCAGTCAGCACTTAATTCAGCTGAAAACAGACTTGTTTGGAGAAGAACAGCAGGTCTCCAAACTGACTGCAAAAGCTAGCCTCTCGTCTAAAGTGCAAACCTCAGGTCAGCATCACACACGTGCAACACTGAGGCAACTGTGTGCTGGCTCCATCTGGTCCGAGCCCTAATCATCTTAAAGGCTTCAATTTTATACCACTGCAACACATTAAGACAAGGATAAACACTACAGAATCAATAAATAAACCTCAATAAAGGACTAGAACAGGCCATCAGAAACCAAAGATTCAAATAACAGTCATATTAAAAGAGAATAAAGATAATAATAATAGGTAGAATTATGAAACCCTACACTATGTATTATTTGGTAGTGTAGTGATAATGTCTCACTTATATTTTGTCGCGAAAATAGACTTGAAGTGTAAATAAAGGCTTCATGTTGCGGTTACGCACGAGAGACGCGAGCCTGCACGGAGACAGCTGCGAAGTTTAAAATGAGATCGTATCTATTGCATGAGTCGGTAAGTATAAAATGCACACGGCACGCTTGCGGTCTTGACGGCTGAAGTTGTGTGTGATAATATTCTTTTGGTTATAATGAACCTGATTATTTTTACTTCATGCTGTGGGATCAAAGTATCCAAAGCACGTGTTAATGACATAAAACAAGGTGTGAATTCTTATGTTAGCAGATCAGAAATTAAAATCTGTCTTGTGTCCTTTCAGAACAACCCCGGGCGTCCGCCTCCCACTCTGAAGGAGATGATCCAAATGGCCGCTGAGATCGCAGACGGCATGGCGTACCTTAACGCCAAGAAGTTTGTCCACAGAGACCTGGCAGCCAGAAACTGCATGGTGGCTACCGACCTCACCGTCAAAATAGGAGGTACGTTTTGGCACAAGACTTTTGGCAACAATGCGCGATGGTACTCGCATCACTGGGACTGCAGATTCATTCCAAATAAGTATTTACCCTTTTAGGAGCCTTTTTTAAAAACAGATCAATTGAATAATTTTACTGTCTCTTCTCTTTTCTGTGTAGAGCAAACCTTATGAGCACGTAGTCAGGAAATTGCTGCTGTTTGTAAAAAAATGTTGGGGATTTTGTGGGATAAATGTGTGACTTTATGCATCAATAACTTGACAATGGTTGAATGTCGGACAAAAGATATTCCACATAAAGTTAGATAAATTGTGAGGGCTGCGTTTCTCTGGACCTGCAGTATGTTGTGTTTCATGGATACATTAGCTGGTTGACGTAGCCTCTCAGTGGCTTTGGGTTTGGATTTACAACCATTATTATGTATTCATTATTTACTTTTAATTAAACATTACTTATTTATGCAGAACAGACAACAGACCTAAACTGGCTCTGCTCAACAAAAGCATCAAGTCAAATAACATTTATTAAACATATTAAACATAAAACACGGTTTTCAAAAGCAGATTAAGCACTCCAGGGACGAAGAAATCCATAAAGAATAAGTGCTAAATTGTATTAGTGCCTTAAAAACATACCGCTTGCTAATCACATCAGTGTGGGTGTATAGGAGTACAATCAATAACCATCTTTTCCTCGCAGACTTCGGCATGACGAGAGACATCTACGAGACGGACTATTACAGGAAGGGAGGGAAGGGGCTGCTGCCCGTCAGGTGGATGGCTCCGGAGTCTCTGAAGGACGGAGTCTTCACCGCAAATTCAGACTGCTGGTCAGTGACGCCTCATTATGTGTGTGTGTTGGAGTGAAGATGCTGTACGTGATATAACGGGTGTTAAGTGACAGCTGGTGTTGAACAGTATCTTGAACGGGAGAGTTATATCTCAAGAAATCTGGGTTTTTCGAGGACTTGATCATTTTTCATACATCAGCTTCAAAGATTTGCAAGCGAAGAAAAATCAAGGCTCATCAGAAGCAGTGTCCTCTAAATAAAATACACATTTTACAACATTTTCCTATATTGGATGCTGGTTTAAAATAAAAATGGTTATAAGTTGATAGAAAATCAACAAGCTTATCTTCCAGGAGTCGATCATTTCCTGTTGCATCATTTACTATAAGCGCATTAACAGACCATAATAACCAACAGTACACATGTTACAAACATTAAGTTCCTCTCCTTGATCAAACCCCTAGAAGTTAACGGATACAAATCCTGTGTACAATATAATGACTTAGATGTTTCTCTGCACGTCTGCCCCATTTAGTGTGTGTATATCTATGATTATGCAAATTAATCTGACTGATACAACATGTTGGCTCATGCTCGCTGTGTCCCAAAGATAAATAGATGGAACATTGTTTGCCTTTGCTTTGTAGCAAAACCCATCTGTTTTTGGGTACACATTAAAAAAGAGCTCTGGAAAATAGCTAGAACATAAAAAAAATGGTATTTCCATCGATGGCAAAGTAGATTGAAGACCCTGTCTGTGTGTTCGAGACCATCATCGTTACACTGCAGGCATTGACTGCCTATTTGGCTCATAATATGTCTTGTAGTATACAGTATAAACGTAATAAGTGCATGTTAATTAGGTCTTTAACATATGAGATCAGATCATGAGTGTGTTCGGTAGCTAACCTGTTTTCATCTGACATTGTTTACTAGCATCGCAGCCGCCGCCTACGCCCCGGGGCTCGCTGCATCAAGTGTTTACAGACAGATTTACGCTGTCAGGTGTCTGATTGGCTTGTCCTCTTTGTCCCTGTGTGGCTGTTGTTTGTTGCCAATTGTTTTCCAGGTCGTTTGGGGTTGTGTTGTGGGAGATCAGCACGCTGGCCGAGCAGCCATACCAGGGCCTGTCCAACGAGCAGGTCCTCAAGTTCGTCATGGACGGAGGCTACCTGGACCGGCCGGACAACTGCGCCGACAGAATGTGAGTTCAAGAGCAGGGTTAGAGATGGACTGAGAAAAATATTGTGACCATTTTCCCTTTACTTGAGTCAGTTTGTTGACATTACTCAGAATCATTTATTTGAGGCAGTTGTTCTTACTATCTGCAATAGAGCCTCAACAGGCAGTCAATATAACAGTCACAACTAGGGAATGGGTTATATCCCTGATATTTTATTAAGTTAATTGAATAAAGAATAAAACTCAAATAGTATCTGATAAGAAAGAAAACTCATGTATGCTCTTTTTTAATGTATTTTTAAAAAACTTGTAAAGCGTAAATTTAACTCTGGTGAACTAACAAAACTAACCCTGATCTCACTCTGTATCCTCCACCAGACACAACCTGATGCAGATGTGTTGGCAGTACAACCCCAAGATGCGTCCCGCCTTCCAGGAGATCATCGAGATGCTGCGCGAGGACCTGCATCCTTCCTTCCAGGAGTTGTCCTTCTTCTACAGCGAGGAGAACAAGCCGCCTGAGAGCGAAGACTTTGACCTGGACATGGAGAACATGGAGAGCATCCCCCTGGACCCGTCATCCTACTCCCAGAGGGAGCAGTGTTTGGACAGGGACGAGGCCTCCTCCATGGGCCTGAGGGGCAGCTATGAGGAGCACCACATCCCCTTCCAACACATGAACGGGGGAAAGACCAACGGACGAATACTGGCCCTGCCGCGGTCCAGCCCCTCATAACATACTGTACACATCCCGTGCAAACACATCATTGCTATAGATTTGAATATATTTTTGTTTTTTGTTGTCATTTTATATAGAGCACACTTTTATCACACTCTCTACAGGTGCCCCACAGTGCATTTCTCAGGACCTTATTTTTCTCCTCCGATGCCGCAAAACACACACTACAGCAAGTCCGCACACGGATGCCAGAAGACACTTTTTGTATTTAAGGACGGATCCTCCCGCGTCCCCCTCGTTCATGATTGTAGTTTATATACTGTATATATATATAAATATATATATTGCCAAGTTTGTGCTAGATTGGGTGGATTAAATGATTCAACTGTGAAACAAACTCTTGACAAACAAGAAGGCTGCTAAAACCCTCCCGAGTCCAGACTGTTCCCTCCCCTTAATTCAGCAAGAGGCTTCATCCCCGGGTTGCTATGTTTTTTGAAAAAAAGTGCCCTTCTATTTTGTCTGTGGCCTAAATCAGTTGTCATGGAACTGTGTCTGAGTCTTTGTGCGTAAGCGGATGACAAACTATGAATGAAAGACTTTGGGAACGCTGTTGGATGGTCAGCTTCGGTCCATCGTCGAACAAACTCTTATCCACTGGGGAAGCTGGTTGAAGTGGCCTACCTCCTCACACTCTGCAGTATTCCAAAATGGCACACATGATAAACACAGGACTTTTGTTGGGTTATATTTTTAACATTTTATTTACGTGTCTCTCTCTTTTTTTTTTTTTCTTTTTGGAGTTTTCACATTTACAGCTGAAGGATATTTAAACAGTTTTCAAAAACATGTTGGTGAACGAGTTCCTCAGATTGACCAATAGCTGCTTCTTTGGTATATTTTAGTGGGTATAGAAGATAAAAAATATATATATATATATAAATATATATATATATATGAATATATTGTTGATGTTTTTGTACATAGCTGATATGTTGTCCTTCTTGAGGTATTTACGGTCATAGAAAAATGTTTTTACATGTTAGTCTCTATGTTTATTTTTTCTAATCCAGAAAATCATACTAATTCGCTTTTTTTGAACCCATGATCAACCAACAGCACTTGGTATTTTTGCTACGCGATGCCTGGGAGAAAAGAGTGTTTGGCGTCTTCAGCTTAAGATGTCTGCCCGTCATATCATGATCAAATAAAATAGTGCTGTAAATAATGCAGCGAGGTGCATTCATGAAGAGGCTCCTTCAATTTGTTTCTGGTATTTTCCATTCTTTCATTAATACTGTTTCTCAAGTCAGTTCTCTGTTCCTTCAGGTTGTACTGAGATTGTCACGTGTGTGTATGCAAAGGGAGCATGGGTGAGATGGGAATTCGGGAAAGGCCAACACAGATATTGATCTTTTTGGATTTGAGATAAATCCTTTAGCAGATTATTTTTGTTACACAACCACTCAACACTATACAACCAAATATTTTTGGCAATGAATGCTCAAATTGTTTTTTTTGAAGATATTCTATTTTTTACATACTGATAATTTACTCATAATGATTAGGCTTTTAATTTGGAATACACTTTTCAATCATTGCAATCATTATAGATAAAAACCAATACAACAACTAAGTACAAATAAAATAAATGTCTAGATTAAAATGCAGCCTATAAATGTTTATGTACAGCAATTTTCCATGTGTATGTCTGCCAATACGCCTATCATATTTAATAAAAACCTATTGCTAGGGCATAAGACTAATGCATTTATCCAATTGCATATATTAAATGCTATGTGCAGTAATGTTTGTCATTGTTTATAATGCTGGATGGCGGTGCCACTGTTCGTGTATAAGGTTTAGCACAATGATGCCACCTGCTGGACGGCAATATAAAGAAAGTACCCAGTCTATGTGATGGCACACTACATGGCCAAGCTTTGCACCATTTATATACATATTAATCGTGCACATAACTGCACAATATTAAAAACACATTTAATGACAAATCCTGATGTGAAAAACAACTCAACTTTGAGGAAAATTGGTTTAACACTTGCATGGGGAGTAACTTTACTTCTCCTTTAACAAAGCATTTCAAAGTGTTTGCTGACAAATCAGGAGCTTTCAATTATAGCACAATCTCTTACCCAGCAGGTGGAGACACCCATTTGTTCTGAAAGTGAAGATACAGTTTTTTGATCACTTAAAGGCTCAGAAAAAAAACCACAGAATGCATCACTTGTAATTGTTGAGGCATGTATGTGTTATCACTTTAATGTTGCAGAGCTAAAGGTGAAGCTAATGTATTTGCTTTACTGCTGGCTATCTTGATCTTACACTTTTAGGCTACACAATCTATACATTAATTTCGATTTTTTTTTTGTATTAAGGATTTCAGTTTGTTAATTTAGTAAAGTTAAAAAACAAATATATATTGGAGTTAAAATGACAATATATTCCCTATTAATCTAGTGGTGTAGAAATATTAAGTAGCATAATTATTCAAAATGTTACAGAATACCACCTCTGCCCACGTGTTTTCAGTTTGATTAAAACAATGCTGTATGGAAAATTTGACCTTGGCTCCTACCAGCATTCCCTTCAGTTGCCTACATAAAGAAAAGCTGTTTCTTTTTTCCAAAATAAATAAACATCTCAGTTTTCACACAAACAGGTTTCCACCCTGAGCGTGCTGGGCGTGGTGTCATTGCTTCTTACAGTGAAATTCATCCTCAAATGTAATGTGGTAATTAATGTCAATGCCACATAATTACTGCAGAGCATGCAAGCTGCACAAACTGGCATGTAATTTAGACAGAGGTGTAAGGCATATTCAGGTTTTTGACTTAAGTACATAGCAATATAGCAGTGTGAAAATACCCACTACAAGTAGAAGTACCAAACAAAAAGTACTCATTATGCAGAAATGGCCCATTTAGGCAGCATACATTTAAAATGATTGTATTCTACTTATTGATGCATTTATGTGTTCATCAGTTCAATGTGGTTTATTTTAATTACTTCAAATACTACTGGTTGGCTTAACCTTTCAAAATATATGATAATGTATTAGTTGATTTATATTTTGTATTAATAACATAAATCTGGAAAGTAACTTGTAACTCATTCTGGTAAATACATGTTAGTGAGTGTGAAAAGTACAACATTTGCCAACAAACTGTAGCGGAGTAAAAGTATAAAATAGCACGAAACGGAAATACACACGTAAAGTACAAGTACATACATGTTTTACTTAGAGTACCATCCTTGAGTAGATGTACTAAATTACATTCCACCACTGAATTTAAAGGGAATCTGAGCAGGTGTCAGTCCTGCTGGATGAACCTGCGGAATGTGTTGACTGACCTAAACCATTCCCACAATAGAGGAGGAAGGAGGGCTCATCCAGAGGAGGCTGGGATTTATTTTAAACACCCTCCTCCAGCCATGCCTCTAACCTCCCTTATTAATGTGTGCACTTGTTCTTCCTGAAGCATCCTCACTGTGTCTCCTTAATATTGGACATTGTTGGAATATATATTTCATATCTTGCCTTTCCGTGGGAATAAACTGAAACTTGCTGCTGCTGCTGCTTTATTTCAACACCAGGTGAGTGGAAATGATACATTAATTGTTAACATGGCGGACAAACAAGTGGATAAACGGCCGTTGATTAATGTTAAAATGTGTTAGCAACGTAAATTAGCATGTTTTTGTTAGCATAGGTGAAGGTTAGCTACCTTTACTAGCTAACTAACTTTATAAAGCATGATGAAAACAAAAGCTGTTTCCTCTTAGTGTTTTCTTATTTAACTCGACATGTCATGGACAACTCCCACTAATTTGTTACTTTAACTTTAACCAGCAGAGGTTAATAGATAACGACTTGTAATGTGACGTTGCCGTCGTCGGTTTAGTGACGTTATGAAAGTTAGCTAAGGAAACGTCTTTTTCACTTGATTTGTCAACTGGTAACGTTAGCCATGGGAAGCACAGGTAGCTAATAAGTAGCCACCTGCTGTCGACCCCTTCTCAACTCTGGACTGGCTAGTTTTATCTGCTGAAACTGACAAAGCATTATAGCGTTATAGTGGCTAATGTTAATGTTAGGAATTCAGGTCAGTAGCTCTCACCTGTCGGATTCCTCACATACCCTACCGTTGATAACACACATTACCTTACAGTAAAACTGGTAATTATCTGCTTAAAAACGCCCCAAGATGACACAATGTTTTAGTTGTAACAGTAAATATCCAGTCCTTATGGCTCAATCACATTATTGTTAGGTAATTCAACTATAATTGTTGGGTACATGTCAAAATGCTAATGAAGAATGGACAGCTTACATGAATTATAGTAAAAGAGCTTAAATGTGTTGGTAAACAAGGTCATTTATGGAGGTTATTGGTTAAGAGACTAGATTCTTTTGACAGTCTCATATGGGTACAATTAGAAAGTGCTGTAAGTTACACAGGGCTCACACTGCAATGCATGCACACTACATCACTTTTGGTAAAGGGTAGGAGCCCCCTGTTCATTCTGACAGAAACAGATTGGCATGCATTTTACACACTACACAGACGGTATTGAGAAGGGAATGAGCAAACTGTGTCAAGGCTGGTTGATGTAATGGCATTATTTGTTATTCATTATGCCTTTTGCTTCAGCATTTTGTGTATTAAACAAATCCTTCTGTGATCATGTGAAACAACTACCCCCCAGGGTTTATCAGAAACAAGAGCATTTCACACCACTGTTTTCTTTGTATCAGTTCTATTGAATAGAGATGTATATATTGTACATCTTTACATCTCTATTGTTGTTATTGTATTCTTCTCTCTTTTTCCACAATTTATTTATCTTATTTGCACCATGTATGTTGCGTTGTTGGAGGAGCCTGGGATATAAGATTTTCATTGTCAACATACGTTGTATATGCAGTGCATATGACCAATAAAACCTTTGAACCTTGAACCTATTGTGTGAAGGGTAATGTTTCTCGGATTATAACCGTCGATTAGCCTGGTCTCAGTTGTCTTGTCATGAAGAAACATCAACAGCTCTCACTTGTTTTAATAGTCTTCTAATAGTTGTGGTGTCGAAGTGATTTAAGGCCCCTGTCTTTCTCAGTGAAACTACTCTCCACACATAATGCATTTAGCAGTTTTTCCTTTCTGTCTCACAGTCCTCTGCAGGATACTTGGCAGACTTGCTGGTCTTGTTTTGTCTCTAGCAGGGAATGACCTGTATTTCATGCTGCTCTGTTCCCTTTCCACCCTGTGTGTGTGAATCATTTGAGGTGTGGCTGTCACTCACAACAAGGGGCTTAACCCTGCAACAGCTAGCTAATACCATACAAGGAAGCTTAGAAACATGTTCATAAAGAAAGTAATGTGATGCAGGTGCCTTGAAAAGAGTGCTTAACCCTGGGCCTCACTTTGAAAGAGTTGCGTTGATGCCCTTAGAGAACAACAATGACTACGTAGACAAAAATAACTATAATTATAAATACTATGTTGCTGGTCACCACTTCCAAATATTACATATTTTTCAGTATTGTATTTATAGTATGTTGACATAATGCAACTGCTGTTGTTTTTTAATGGAAAACAAATGTATACTAGATTTTTATTTTACAGCCTGGGATAAACCATTGATTTGGCATGTGTTTGTGTAGTCAGATTTAAAACGGAAAAGAAAAGGATAACATGAAATAAGTGGCTCTATCTTATCGCAAATATCTTTATTTGGGAGTATTGTAATACAAACTGGGGCATTGTGATTCCCCCCCATGATTTTGATGACCCAACAAGAAATGTGTGGGCAAAGGTAGAGCAGAATAGATCTAAAGAGTATCAAGATTCGAGACTAGATTACAGCAAATAACCACTAATTTATTGAATATCTGGCATTTTTATGCATGCTAAACTCCATGTCTTAGCCCTGGCAACTTATTTTTTTCTGGTTGGTCTGTCTGTCTGTCGTTTCACCTCTTTATTCCATAATAAAGAATTATCTCCAGAGCTGTTAGACATGTACATGTTGCTATTGTCATCTGTGTCGTAATGTAAACATCACAGCTTGGCATTGTTATTGTGAGCTTGTTTGCATGGTGACATTTGCATTAGCTCAAGGCACTTCTATGCTTGTGTCTTCTTCAATTCACTGCTGTACGGAATTAATAGAATATCACAATTGTAAGTGGTATAATAAAAAACCAAACACCCACCTCCAGGAGCATACTGGATCTATTATGAATCTAAGGTTTTATAAGCCTTTCTAAGCAGTTATTTGCAAACACTGATACTATAGTTTCTACTCTTCTGTAAGACATGTCGGAGTAGAACAGGTCAGCCAGAGGCTAGCAGAAAGCTCCTGTGTGACTTTGTGTCCCAACTTCTTTAGTCAAACAGCTATGTGTTTGTTTTAGGTGTGTCTGACTTTTAACAGCTGCTGCTTTGATGCTATTAGAATGCAGTTTGTACCGTAGTTCTAGCAGTTGCGGCTTTATTTATGCATTGTTTATTTGTTTAGTATGATTTACGTTACCACATGCATTATAGAACTGTTTACGGTCTTATTTGCCTCAAGCTTTGCTACTGCTGCATTGAAGGTAGGTGGAGGCCTTAGTACTCAACAGTGGGTCGGTCTCATTGACTCTCATTAGCATGCACACACATACAGACCCTCAGACACAGGCAGCAGGGTCACTGAGGGCCTTTGCACTAACACAGGACACACACCGCTCTCTGTCCGACTAAGCACCTAATTCACTCAGACTGTGACTAGAGAGCCTTCAATGTCAGTTTTGTTCTGCATTTTCTGCTCCTGTTTTTATCCTCCACTTTAAAAGGGTTTTCCCCTTTTTTTTTTTACCAGTGTCACGAGGAAACGCGGAACACAATAATATAAAAAAAAAGGTGAGCCACTCTTGGTTACAGACAGAGATTGTTTTTCTTCAGAGTCATTCAAAAACAGAAATGAGGAACGGTTTTTCTTCAAAGCTGGATTTGAAAGGATGTGTCAGTCATAGGATTAATATGGCGTCTCCCCACACCCCATTCAGCAGAGACGTGCATCACAGAGTCACAAGGAAATGCTGAAAATATTAAGGCTTGTTGACATTCATGTCTAGTGATGTCTCATTAAAGTCCAAAAGGATGTTGGCTAGTGCACCTGTTTCCCTTTAATGAATTGTGTCATTTTTATTACAGCTGTTTTTTTCTTCGTAGTTTTTGGTTATTGTGTGTTTGTCTTAGGGCTGGTCTGACTTGAGCTGTGCTGTCGCAGTTTGTCAAACCAGTTCCCGCTTGTTTTGTCAGATTTAGCACCATGAAATTCACTCTCTCTCTCTACTGTTTCTTTTGGAGGTAACCTTTCTGGCTGAGGGCTTGTGAGCCAGCAAAGACCTTTCAGGAACAAACAAGGTATGTTTATTTGCACTTCCTGTTAAGAAATACACTCTTAATCCTGTAAAACCTCATTGCTTCTAATGTGGTGCCGGCCGGGCAAGGATCTGTCAGTGTTACTGTCCTGTGAGGATGTGTTCATGTTATACAGAAAATCTGATTGAAGGTTATTTTTACACATTAAAATAATCTGATTTGTAGAACACAGCTCAATTTATTGCGATCTTAGTTTGATATCAATAAATTGTAGATGCATGTCAAATCAAATTTTCAATTATTCTTCATATTTTGAATTATTTTTAGTTAAAGGGGAGGAGAAGGTTCCAGTGTTTTCTGCCTTGACTTTGGAAATTATCAACCCACTCTTGGATCTACAGTGCTCAGCGCAAATGAGTAAACCCCTTTCGAAGTAACATTTTAAACAATATCTCAATGAACACAAAATCATTTTCCAAAATGTTGACAAGACTTAAGTTTTATATAACATCTGTTTAACTAAAGTTAATAATATAACTTAGATTACACAGTTTTACTCAAATAAGGGTGATGCAAAAATGAGTAAAGTCTGGAGCAAAGCTAAATTTTAGACTACAAATGTCTAATTTGACAATAATCAACCACAGGTGAGTCTAATTATTCATTACACAGGTGTCCAGCAGACCGTTGACTATAAAAGGGTGTTACTTAAAGAAAACCCCTTCCCATTTCATGTTGTTAACAATGGCAGAGAAAGAAAAATTCTTTACACTACAAAGGTGAAGGCTACAAGAAGGTCAGCAAAGCTTTACTTATCAGTCAGAATACTGCAGCAAAAGTGCTACAAAAACTTAAAAAAGATGGAACTGCAACCATCTCACAGAGACGTCCAGGTCGTCCACGGAAGTTGACACCTCGACAGGAGCGTCTTCTGATGAGAAGGTTGGAAGAAAACCGGCATGGAATTTGACTGCAGTTATCCAAGGAAGTAGAAAGCCAAACTGGGGTGACTATTTCCCGTGACACAATACGGCGTACACTGCAGAGGAATGGCATGCATGGGTGCCGTCCACGAAGGAAGCCTCTCCTAAAGCCCAGGCACAAAAAAGCCCGCCTAGAGTTTGCCAGGGCCCATGCTGACAAAGATGAAGACTACTGGGACTCTATACTCTGGAGTGATGAGACCAAGATAAATGTTTTGGGAACTGATGGCTTCAAAGCTGTATGGCGTCGCAAAGGTGAGGAATACAATAAGAAAAATGCATGGTGCCCACAGTGAAACATGGGGGTGGCAGTGTCCTTATGTAGGGTTGCATGAGTGCTGCTGGTGTCGGGGAGCTGCGTTTCATTGATGGCATCATGAATTCACAGATGTACTGCTCTATACTGAAAGAGAAGATGCTACCATCACTCCCTGCCCTTAGTCGTCGTGCACTTCTCCTACATGACAATGATCCTAGTCACACATCTAAGGCCACTGTTGGATTTTCTGATGAAGAACAGGGTGAAAGTGATTCAGTGGCCAAGTATGTCTCCTGATCTGAACCCAATTGAACACCTATGGGGAATTCTGAAGAGACGAGTTGAGCATCACTCTCCATCCAGCATCCGGTCCCTAAAAGAGGTCATTCTTGAAGAATGGAAAAAAGATTGCCTAGAAGACTTAGTGCTGTCATTAAAAATCATGGAGGCCACACAAAGTACTAGATGTAGTAGTTTTTGTTGTGGGGTGTACTCTTTTTTGCATTGTCCTTATTTGAGTAAAACTGAAAAATGTGTAATCTAAGTTATATGATTAACCTTACTTTCAAGTTATAAGTTAAACAGATGTTCTATAAAACTTGGTCTTGTCAACATTTTGAAAATGGTTTTTGTGTTCATTGAGATATTGTTTAAAATGTTACTTTTCAAAGGGGGTGTACTCATTTACGCTGAGCACTGTATGTATATGTTTTCCGATTGTAAATAAATGTTATGGCATGTTTGGACAAATCCAGAATTCCACGTGTTTTACATACAGAAAATTGAAATACTGTCTCTGGCAGTCTCACAGTGCAAATATAAAAGGACATATAACATAAAAAATTCATCCATATTGCGTAAAAAAAAAAAAATGCAAACCTGCAAGTTTAAACCTTCTTCCTCTAAACCTGTCCGCTTTTCTTTGAAAAATGTCTTTCTGTCTTTGTTACTCGGTCTGTTTATCTCTCTCTCTATCAGCTCTGGGGAGAGAGTTTCTCCCCCGGCTTCCTATGGCCATGCCTGCTTCATCAGTCCAGGAATGACCGTCACCCCTAAAAAAAACACAGACTGCTCAACCTGATTCTTCCTTTAACAAAGGCACAAGTCCCAGGTAGGTGAACATCTATTTTAAAAACACATTTTCCTTTAAGAACCTTCCGTGTGTTCAGGGACATTTACAGTAATGAAAGCTCCTTGTATAGCTGCTGACGGGAAACAAACAGTGGCATGCTTTTTCACATTCACTGCGGCCTGATAAAGAAGAGCATTACATTACCTCAACCTCAAAGTCTTGTGATGTTTCTGGTGTTTTTTACTGGCATTTCCCCCTTTTGGCTTCAAGGTAGTGTAACACTTGACATGGGATAGATTAGATCGCTTACAGTGTTTGAATGTTTGCGTGCTGATATCATTGTTACCTTATTTAGGTTTATCTCATCACATACCAACTAGATCGGATCCGGTGCAGATGGATGAGGTGGAAGGCCTGCGGTCGAAGCACTCCTCTGAAGACGCCGTGTCGCCGGCTCACTCGTTGGCTGAGCCCATCAACCTCGAAAGTGAGTGGGTTGTTGATGACTGGATGAGAAGCTGCTGAAAGCTCCCTGTACCATCAACACAACACAAACACACTTTTTGTTATTGAAACTTTGTAAAAGTTTTATCTAGTGACAGGGATTTTACTACCATGATCCTAAAATAAAATCTAATGTATAGAAAAAGTTTCATCCGTACAAAGATTACATTTAGTATTATAAGAGAAACAAGCTTTTCAGCCAAGGCGTTTGACTGATAATAACTCATTCACAGACAGAAAATATTTCAATATGTTTATTTTTGAAGATAACCAAATATCCTGCAACAAAACGATATGAAAACTACAGGAACATTTAACACTTGTCACGCTTTTGTGGCTTTATGGTGTTACATTTTCAAAGCACCCGCAGAAGAAGCTGAAATAACTACATTTCACCTTCATTCATACCTTCCTTTATTTTTGTAAAGAATGACATTGGAAATGGTAAAGAAAATAGCCTGTACTTGACCATTAATGAATACTCATATGAACACAGAGCCCAATACTTGTTTGGGTTATTAAAGTCCTAATGTGGCTTTCTGTGTGTTACCAGATAGCCATTATACTTTGCTGCAAGGCGAGCTGGTGTCCGACTTCCAGAATCTGGAGGCGGAGTCGTGGAGCGTGCGAGTGGACCAGAACTACCAGAAGGCCTTGAGCAAAGAGGCTGTGAAGAGACAGGATGTCATCTACGGTAATTTCCACCAGCTACATCTGAAAACCTTTCTCATGTCAATCAGCAGCTGAAGGAGAGGAATCTTCCACAGAGATGACAGTGTCTTTCATTATGATGATGAGTAATGCTTCTTTTTAACTCGTATGACCTTTCCAACCACGCTATGATAAAAAGGAGTGGAAGAATATCCCTAAGTACAGTTAACCAATTACTGTACTCTTTTGAGCTACTTGAACTTTATAGAAGCATTTCCAGTTTATGCTTCTTTATATTTCTACTCCGCTTCTCTATGGAGGCTTTAATGAACTGCCTTTTATATAACAGCTTTACCCACTTTGCAGACTTGGATTATTTATTCCTAATATAAGTCCATTTATAAAATGTAATGTGATATAGGTTAAGCTGCACAGCAAAGTATAAAGTAGCATCTGCTTCACCTAATATTTGTCCTTCACTCATTTTAATAATAGCTCTTTAACATGCATTATTGAGTATTTTACACTGTGATATTGCTTTAGAGGGTCTAAAAGGGTCTAAACACTTCTTCAACTACAATTTTAATCACCTAAGAATATATTTTTCCAGCTTTAACCTGTTTTGACTACTTATATTTACTTACATGACTTTTGGCCTTCCTTGTCTTTCCCCATACAAATGTTGCTATATATTTTCCTTCTCAACCCGGACATCACATTTTTTTTGTATCTTTCTTTATCCTAGAGTTGATCCAGACGGAGATGCACCATGTACGCACCTTAAAAATCCTCCTCCGTGTCTACCTGCACGAGATGAGGCAGTCTGCGCAGGTAGAAGAGGCCAGGCTGGAGCGGCTCTTCCCTGGAGTGGAAACCCTGCTCAGCCTCCACCAGCACTTCCTCAATTGCCTCAAAATGCTCCAACACCAAAGTCTGGAGGAAGGAAGCACAAACAACTACCAGATCACACAACTGGGGGACATTCTCATCGCTCAGGTAGGGTAGAGTCATTTGAAAGCAGGGTTTCATGTTAATTATCAATCATTTCAATTGATCCTCTTTTAAGTGATGTGTTTCATTAGAGAGGGATTCTTTAAGTAAATGGGTTGAACAGGCTGTTAGTAAGACAACTATCTATTTAGATTTACATTTCCGCTGTTCTTCAAAACAAGGGACAAAACGGGATTCCAGAACGTTTATCAAAAAGATCATGAATTGGTCTGAAAACGTTGCTCAATATTATCCACACGGTCGTAAGCCACATGACTGTGTTGTTCCCAAGCGCACTGCATCTCCTACATTTTATTTTGCGTTTGAACCGAAACCATTGCTTGCAAATACATCTGGACCTTTACTCCGAGGTCCACAGTTTACTATGTTTATGACTCCTACTGTAAATGCTACACTACATTTACACTTCTACACAGAGGCCTACATCAAACAGTCTCCCATAAAATATAGTAAGACATCTTATCCTACAACCCTGCCGTCAAAAGTGCGATTAAGTCATGTTCAAATTTAAATGAACTTTTTGCCATTTAAAAATAATGGGCACATGCCTAAGTTGCAACCATTGCTTCCAGGCGCTCTGATCCCATCTGACCCACAAATACAAGAACAGGGTTTTAGTTTGGTCACCAGTATTTAAGATATATTCTGGTATAAATAACTGTGTTTATGCAGTATGTTCAGTATAAATTCAGTATATCTCTCTCTCCAACTTTGTCAGTGAGTGAACAGGTGTTCATGGGAATGGCTGGTGATACACGCTGTAAGGGACTACAGGTGCATATGTTTGATCCATCAACCCAGGAATGATGCTGCATCACTAGCATCCCATTTTTAGAGAAGCATTTCTTCTTATGTGTTTAGAATCACAGACGCATCAGAGCTTTCTGTTCAGAATGATTCCTTTTAATAGCATTACAGTGAGAAGAGGATCTTAAGACAAAGATTTAACTTCAGTGGAACATTGTTACTAATAAATCATATCCCGTTTGTAAATGTATATTTGTTTTGTCCTTATTGTGTTAGTTCTCAGGTTCACTGGGAGAAGGAATGATGAGGTGCTACAGTCTTTTCTGCGGTAACCACATTGAATCCATTAGCTCCTACAAAGAGCTGCTGCAGAACAACAAGAAGCTGCAGGTCCACATTAGGGTGAGCAACATTCACTCATTGGTTAATTTATGTACGTGGATGACATTTTCTACATGATGCCAGTGAGGCCTGAGTGTTGAAGAACTTGAAATGAGCTACTTTTTGGGTGTAGAAGTATCTTTTGACATGAGCCTTTTTTCAGAAACTGAGGACATTCTACAAAGATTGCTGCAACTAACAGTAATAGTGTGTGTTCCTGTGTGTCAGGAATGATGCAAGTCTTGGGAAAAAAACATCTTTATTTTAAAACAGCATATAGGTCAGCTGCCTCTGGTGCGGAGGTTGGGAGTCCCCGAGTGTTTTCTGCTGGTGACTCAACGCATCACAAAATATCCAGTGCTGGTGGAGAGAATCATACAGAACACAGAAGGTAAAACCTCACCACGCTTACCTGCACCTCAATAAGTCAGTATACCTTTTTTCTTTTAAAGTGTTCTAATCTGTGTCCTGCTTCTTTCAGCTGACACAGAAGAGCACAAGTCTCTGGTTCAGGGTTTGGCGCTGATCAAAGACACCATTTGCCAGGTGAACGCTCAGGTCAGTCAATTTGAGAAAGCCGCTCGACTGAGAGACATCGGCCAGCGCCTGGAGCCAAAATCTCAGGGCCGGCTGAAGAACGGAGTAGTTCTCCGCAGGGAGGATCTGCTGCAGGAAAACAGGACACTGCTTCACGAAGGCACCGTCACCTGGAAGACCTCCGGGAGACAAAAAGGTTTGTGACCTTGTGGGAGTTTGTGTCAATTACTACTTTTCACAGGTATGCAAGTGATCGGTTTTGCTACTTATTCTGATTATAAGCAGAGCAGATTTTCTGTTGCTGATCTGACTTGAAGGAGGTTCCCCGACAACTTGACTCGTTCACAGCATTTACTATATTATGAACCAGTTTTTGATTTCCCTGTTCCTTAATACAGTGTAAGAAGGCGAAACAAGACAAGTAATACTTTTAATGAAATACTAACCTCATTCAGGCTCTTGCTTACATGTCTCACCCTTTTGTACATGAAAAAAAAACTTCCTCAAACAACTTTAAAGCGATGATGCATTAGGTGAGTGAAAGGTCACTGAATACTGCAGCATAACAGGGGTGGTTTTGAGGCTTTTTCCCGCCTTTTTATTAGACAGATGACAACATAGATGTATCAGGAAAAGAGAACAGGCATCTCCCATAACAGAGGTCCAAAGGCAGCAATCAAACCTATGAACTTGCGGTTTTATGGCATGCACTGAGCTACAGTAACACTAAAGGGATGCGATTTTTAAATATGAGTTTTAACTTCATGGCCAATTGCTTTGTGGAAGCAGACAGGTTTAGAGAACTAGTATAACAGCTTTTTTTTTTACATCATTACTGAGGTGTGAAGGATTAACAGTCAGACAGCATGCTCAGTCGACATGCATCAAGTCCCTCCATGCAGCTTGACTCAAAAAATCAAGTTGATTTGATGCCGTTTGTGTCTCCCTGCAGAAATCCAGGCTGTGCTGCTGTCAGACGTGCTCCTCTTCTTACAGGAGAAAGATCAGAAGCTGGTTTTTGCTTCTATGGTGAGTTCAGTCATAACATTGACAAGCTATTATTTTAAGCAGTTGTATAATGTTTTTGTACCAACTGCATCATGTTACATTTACATATCAGACCGTTCTCTAAATATTAAATTTGATGTAGCCTTCCAGGGCCTGTGTGTGAACTATTTGAATATTAATAAAAACCTGCTGTATTATTGCGGCTCATACAGGATAACAAACCAGCAGTGATCTCCCTTGAAAGGCTGATTGTAAGGGAATTGGCTAATGAGGACAAAGCCATGTACCTTATCTGTGCGTGCACAACGAGTGTGCCGGAGATGTACGAGATCCACACGCGCTCCCCAGAGGAATGCTTGACGTGGATGAAGCTGATACGGGAAGCTGTGAACCGGTAAGCTGAAGACCTCTAGAATAAAGAGCAGAACTGGGTTTATAGGGTAGTTCTCGAATGTTCTGGTTTAGTACACCTCTATGAAAGGTTGTGACCGTGTGTGTGAATGGCATTTATACCTACTGTTATTTGAGGAAGGGACATTTTACATGTTAATTAAGACCATCATAATTTAGTTTTGCGGCAGTAAATCGTTCAATCAGTAATCCATTTTATTTGTGTAGACTTAGCTTATTATTGTACATTATTTCTTTGACTTTAAGTTGACTCAAATTAGAATATCATTGAGTTGCCAAAATGTTAATGATCATTACTTTCTCTTTGCGACATATTGTAAATGTGCTCAATAAAAACAACAAGGTATTTATAGGTGTGCATATGATGAGTGATTACTGTATAAAGATCTTGATTTACTGAGTAAGATGTCACTGTGATGCAGCTATCCAGAAGAGCAGCAGTACCACGAAATGACAGCCAGACTGCAGCAATTCCAAGGTAAGACAGACGGGGATAATGTCACTTTAAGTCCCAGATATGTCTAGATGGTGCACAATGTGTTTATCCCACAGCTTCTAGTGTACCTGCTTAAAGGCCACGAAGGAACACTGTTGGATTTTCATAAATGACAAAACAAGACTAGGGTTTGCAAGCTGTAAAGGAAGAAAAAAAAAAACGCTCCTATGATGAAGACTTGTATATTCCCATGATGCATCATTACATACTGTACGTGTTGGGAGTTTGCAAATATCAGTGTGTATGATATCTTCTTTGTCTTTGAATACTGTGTTTGTCTTCTGATAAAGCCAATGCTGCGGATATTTTTGTAAATCTTTACTGGAAGACACCATTGTTGCTGATTTATATGCCATTGTTTTTTCTCTCTGCATTTCCACTAAATGTATCAGTCAGACATGTTATTAATGTTCTGCCGTTGCCCTTTAGATATTCTAAGGACAAGGGATGAGCAGATAGTACAAAATCTGACAGAGAAGCAGCAGATCTTTGCTGCTCTCTACGAGACAGTGATGGAGCAGGAGACCCCCCACAAAGGGCTGCTGCTCAGAGGAGACGCCACCAACCTCCAGCAGGGGGCCACGCTGCTCAGAGGAGCCATCGATGAGGGTAAGAGCAAAACGTACAACATCAGCTTCTAATCTCAGTTTTGTTTGTCAGTATTTGTGCTACATTTGTCATGCCATAACACAATACATAGTTGATTTTGAGAGATTTGTATAGAAGAAAACATGTTATACACACGGTATCATATTAATGTATTCTTTGCAAGATTAGAATAGATATCTATTGCTTAACTTTCAAAATATATTCAAGCCTCTCTCTCTTCTTGCTTCTGTTTAGCCAGCTGTCACTATACAACTTCTCAGTTCCCTCTTGGGTCCTTAAATGTGTGGGAATTGCGCCTGGAAAAGTGCTTAAATGCGATGTGTGTGAAGGTGTGGGAACCCTGCATACAGCCAAGCACTGACTCAGAGAGCACTGAGGACTTCTCTCCAGCGATTAAGGAGCTGTTTTTGTCTTTTGTCTGTAGTGGAAATCCTGCAGAACCTGCTTTTCTCAAGGATTAGAGACCCAAACCTACTTATGGACGAGAGTAACACACAGGAGGGGCTGCCTGGGGGGGGCGAGACCTCAGCTGATAATAACGCTGCTGCAAGTGCCATGAGAAGTAATCCGACATAAAACTAACACTGTGACATCATCTATTTCTACGATGCTATTATCAGTTTGTTAATATTTAAAAAATGTTTTACTGCAATTCATTTAGCTAACGTATTCAACGCCAAGCCAACAACCTACGTGTTTTATTTACTTATTTTTGTGGAACTTGTAGGATCAAGAAATGTTGTTATGCATTTTAATAGAGAGTTAGGTTTAGCGTAACAACTTTATTTGGAACTCATGCATCATTCATAATTTGGTTTGTTTACATATAGCTCACTTTTGTAATAAAATACTGTATTCTAATATTTATTTTAAACATTAATTGCATTGTTTTTGTTTTACAACTGTCAACTGTGATCCTACACTGGACCGGGATTAGGTAACTGTACACTTTGGATGTTTGTGATTTAATTTTCCTCAGATGGAGATGAAGCTGAGAGGCCAGAGGGCAGCGAAGGCAGCGATGAATCGAGTGAGCCAGAGCTCGATGAAAGGGGCAGCTCTGAGAGCCTGGACCAGTGTGTGAGTGTGACATTTTTAAAGAGTCTAAAGCTTACTTCATCTTCTGGTACATGTTTATGGTATTTACATTATTGTGGTATTTTGCTTCAAGGCCGAAGATGACACACAAAATCCAAACTGCAAATTAACCTCCAGTAATTTCCCTGAAGCAGAGGTAACCCTTCCAATACTTATTCCCTTTGTTATTTTCCTTCATTCGTGCAACAATATTTATATCTGTCACTAAAGGTATTATGGTATGTATTGTCATGTTTCTCTGTAGGTGTGTGACAGGGTGATACTGCTTGCCCAAAGGCTCTACAGCTTAGAAGTAAGACTTGTTTGTAAATTGTTGTGTATTGTATTCAGCAACGTTTTTGCTAAATTATCTATTAATGTTTCGTTTATGTGAAGCCCAGTGTTTAATCTGTGATAAGCATAACATTAGTGTTCTATCACAATAATTAATAATGAATGGTGTGTTTTCTGATGTCTGATGTTTAACTTCAATGCATCAACGTGCAGGCCATCATCGCCCAGCAGGACAGCCAGATTGAGCTGCTGCACGCTTTCCACACAAAGAGCAAGCAGCCTGCCCGTCAGTACAGCAGCGTGCTGCTGGAGCAGGAGAAGCAGCGCAACCTGGAAAAGCAGAAGGAGCAACAAGCCAACCTGCAAAAGCAGCAGGTCCAGCATCGGGAGGAGCAGCAGCGCTGGGAGAAGGAGAGGGAGCAGCAGAGGGTGCACTCCGAGACTCTGGAGGCTCAGCTGCAAAAGAGGGAGGAGGACTGCCTAATGTTGGAGGAGAAGCTGAATAAAGAGAGGGTTGCACTGGATGAGCTGAAGGAAAACTATCAGCAGGACCTGGAGAGGCTCAGAGAGTCCACGAGATCAGTGGACAAGGACAAGGAGCGTCTGAATCATGAGAGGAGGCGTCTGGAGCAGATGCAGGAGAAGTTGAAGAAAATTATCCCGGGAAACTCCAACTATGATGATCCTTCACACGTACGGAACAGGATTTGATTAATACTTGTTAAAGAACTTATTGTGTGTTTGTCTGTCCACCACAAAGTATCATTTAGTCGAGTAACATTTAGTCCGCTAAGTCTCTATAATATAAGGAATTATGAGATGGACTGTAACTTGAATTAGAGTGAATCTTTTAATGATGAACTCATCAATGGCGTAAGAAAACTGAATTGAAATGTAATTAGATATTTTAAGTCCAAGAGTAAAATACATAATCCAAAAGCAGTAATCAGGCAGAAGTTAAGAGCGATCACTTTCATTTGCTCCCTGAAGTTAACAGTTTGAGTGTTGCATTTCCTGTCTCTTTCTAGTTCTGGAGTCTGCAGTCGTTCAGGGGAAGCGTAGCCAACGGAGGTGGGACATTAAATTCAAAGCAGCGTGTCCTACCCACCAACTCAAATACCTTGGAAATCCCCCCTAAGGTTCCCCCGCGCAGGGAGAGCATCAGCCCCCAGCAGGCCAAGCCCGAGCTGCCCCTCCACCTGATCAGCACCACCAACCAGGTGCACAAGCCTGCGGCCGTGCAGCAGCAGATCCCCACCAAGCTGGCGGCTGTGTCCAAGGGGAAAGAGAAAAGCGCCAAGACCAAGCGGTCCCACCAGAGAGCGCACAGTGCAGGTCAGGATACAGGCCTGGGGATGTGATCGACTTTTTTAATTGTTCTTTTCTTCAGATTTAAACAAAGTAACATTACAAGCAAAGAAAAACCTAGACCCCCCAAGGAGTATTGTACTTTTAACTCTACTACATTAATTTGACTGCTTCAGTTACTTTACAGATGTATTATCATTAACACAAAGTAATAGGTTAAGACTAGCAGCAGTATAAATGTCATCTAGATAAGCTCCACCAAAATACACATTGCCTTTGGTTCTTAGGTTTTTTTTCATTGCAATGCTCTTTTTATGAAGTAAAATGTTTTATGCAGGACTTTTACTTGTATCAGAGTGTTTTAACAATTTAGTATGGCTCCTTCTACTGAAGTTAAAGGTCTGAGTTCTTCTTGCTTCACTGTCTACAGACAGAACAACATTTACAGCCATTCACCAAAACCTAAATGCAGTTATTTTCGGGAAGACACTTTTTTTTAGCCCTCTGATTCAATTGTTCTTAAAGTATTAATGTGTCAACATGCATGGTTACAGCACTGAACAAATTCTGTCTCTCCACCTGCAGCCTCTATAGACGTGAACCAGGTGGTGCCCATCCGAGTGACGGGGAGTGAAGAAGGCAGTCTGCGAGCCAAACGGATCGGCAGTCCCCAAATAAGAAACTACCCCTCAGGTACTGACGAGGATCAGGAATCAAGAATCAAGAATCATACCTCCTGTAGACTTAAAAGCAGACTCGAAAAGAAATGAAACAAAAAAAGAATAATAAAGTATTTAGTTTAGGTCTATGTTGAGTGTTGAATATTGAACACGGTTAAATCACTTTTCTAACCTTGTGTCTGTCTTTATTGGTAGAATAATGAACTTTTTATTCAGGCCCTGGTCTGATGGTCAAAGGTCTGAAAGAGCTCAATTAATGCATTATGCATAGATGTTTAGAGGGACACTGTGACTTTATATTCTGAGTTTTGATTAATTATAGTGTTTTACCACTATGAAATGTGAATTCTCAAAAAAGCAGTGGCTGCATAAGGATTAAAAGTGTGTTAGGTACTACTTTCTACACCTGTAGGTGGGGACATCAACATTGCTACTTCTGCAGGTGTATTCATTTCTTTCCTGTAGGGTGTAGCTTGGCATGTGTAGAGTCTAGCAGCTCCCCCTTGTGGAGAATCTGCAACCTGGAGATTAAGTTTGTGAGTTCAAGCTTTCATGAGGTGCTTGTTGACCGAAAACAGGACAGGATGAGGTTAAACCATGATGATAGTACATCACAAACAGAACCGGATAGGAGCTCTCTTCGGAAGCTGTTACATTATTTTATTTTGATGTATGGGTACACATTACTTCTCAGAGATGGGAGGATTATCTTCTATGCTGAGGTGTTGCTGTGATTTTCTATGTACATACTCTATACTATTATTCATCCGTTTTTTGCTCCTCCAGGTGCCTTTGGCCCACCAGCATCTGTTCGCAATGTGAAAACGTCTCAGTCCTTCAGCCTGCAAAAGTGGAGCCACGAGGCTCTGCCCCCACCACCGCCTCCGTTTCCCAAAGAAATTCTAGAAGCAGGCAAAGAGAAGGTAATATTCCTTTAATCCTCACCTTCACGCTGGAGTTTGGACTGGGCCTTGTCCACCATAAAAACTTAAATGAAAGACTGATGGAGCTGTTACAAGGACTTTTACACATGGAAAGACTGATGCTATAGAAGACATTGGACATAACCTAATGACGTCTCTATGTCCATCATGAAGAGGACGTCACTGTTTTGGTGTTTCATCACTGGAAACCAGCTGTTTGCTTTCAGATTGGCTGGAAGGTGAAAAAAAAGTAAATAAATCCTGATGGACTTTGTAAAAATATGGACATTTGTTTTAAAAACTGTACAGAGATCAGTCCATTTGCACATTGAGAATATATGTATAATACCATTTTAAAAGAAAACCTTTAAATGCCAACGTTGTTTTTTTGTTTTAACCATTAGCACTCGTGTCTTAACTCTTAAGCTCTACTTTTATTTGACTTAATGATAAAGTTAGATATGAAACTTTTTATTGCAGAGTGAATCCGTTAACTGAGGATTTGACCTGCAGTCTGGCTCTTTAGTATGTCTTGTAATCAGGAAACTAAAGCGGTATGCGGAAGAACCTACAGTTTGGTGTGTGTAAACATCAGCTGTTGAGTCCACTTCCTGTCTGGAGACGGTGACTCGGTATCATCAGGTTGTTTTCTTGGTTATGACCTGTGGGAGGCATTTATACGAATGCAAGAGGATTAGTTATAATTGGCAATCCCCGGTAAATAATGTTCTGCTGTAATTTAACATGCTGATGATGGACCTTTGTCTTTTTTTTTTTGGTTTACTTTTAATGTTCTTCCAATACCAACCAATGGGTCTTGGAATAAAAAGATTGTTGACTTGAGTGTTTGGTGGATTGGCTTCATGTTGAAGAGGGAAACCTATCAAATGTTTTTACAGACACTAAACTGGAAGTAACTTGATACCATAACTGTTGCTGAGGGGCTTTATATTTAACTTTCCACATTCATTTCCTATTATCCAGCAGTGGCTCAGTCAGTAGGGGCTTGGACTGGGAATCGTAGGGTCGCCGGTTCAAGTCCCCGAACAGACTTGAAATATGGAAAGTGGACTGCTACTTGGAGAGGTCCCAGTACCAGACACCTCCAATCCCCCTCCCCATTGCTCCCCGGGCGCTGCACGATAGCTGCCCACTGCTCCTAGTACTAGGATGGGTTAAATGCAGAGGACACATTTCACTGTGTGTGCTCTGCTGTGTGCATGTATGTGACAAATAAAGAGGGTCTATAAGTATCTCACTGTAACACAAATCCCTCCACATTCATCTAGGCTGGCTGATAGAATCAAATCAGAACCACGGTTAAAATAGTTTTGAGCTTTGAATTGTTTTGTTACAATCTGTTATACATTTTTATTCACCATGTTATAACATATGAACACTTCAAAACTTACCTTAGTGACCAGATAGATTTTTTTCTAGAAGTGAATGATGCCAACGATATTTCTAGGAGTATTCTATGGAATCCCTAAAAGCTTACATCAGGGGACTGGCTATTTCATACACTGCACACAAAAACAAGGAGCGATCTAAGCGACTTAAGGATTGACACACAGCATTGCGGATGTTGATAGACGGTATGCTCTCTTGCCCTTGGCAGATGTGTTTAAAGAAAGAGTACTGCTTCAATCTGAATTTAATACACTTTCGACGTGGAGAGCTGAAAGAAATATGTCTCAAAACTAACAGGTTTAAGGGCGTTTCCAGAGGCAACATAGTACATAAAACATCTCTATATGCGGATGACCTGCTTTTGCAAATATCAGACCCAATAGAAAGCATGCCATATCTTCTCTCCTTACTGCAGAGATTTGGGAGCATTTCAGGGTACAAAATTAATTTGTCAAAATCTCTGCTGTTTCCTCTCAATGACATGGCGAGGCAGGAGAATTATGGTCATCTGCCCTTTAGGATTGAAAATGAAAAATGTACTTACTTGGGTATTGAGATAGCAGGCTCAGTTAAGACGATGTTTATCTTGGAACATACCAAGAATGATGTAGATAAGTGGTCAAAGCTACCTGGCACACCAGCAGGGTTGGATAAATGCTGTTAAAATGATTAAGATTTTTCTCCCCAAATCTTTTTTTTGCCAAACTAGATTGCCTTATGTCTGCGTTTATATTGAATAAGAAGCATGCACGCACAAAGAAGGCAAACCTGGAGAGGGTCAAATCTGAAGGGGGTCTGGGTCTACTTCATTTTCTATTTTATTACTGGGCAGCTAATATTGCTAAGTTCACATACTGGATTACCACATTTGCAGATAAGGAGGGCCCAATATGGAGTCCACACTCCCAATTCCTCCAATCTCATTGAATATTAGTAGTAAGCTTTAACTCAAACTTAGTCGTCCAAAACTCAGTTAAGATCAATTTAGAAAAGGTATGAATCTGAAAGGCATATGCAGTTTTTCGCTAATAATGTCTAATCACCTTTTTATACCATCCTGTTTGGACATGGCATTTGCTGTTCGGCATAGAAGTGACTTGGTCTATTTTCAAGATTGTTTTACTGATGACAGTTTTGCATCCTTTACGCACTTGATCACAACATACCGAATTCTCACTATTTTAGATACCTCCAGGTTAGGTCTACAACTGTTTGGGATCAATGTTCGAAATAATGTGTTGACAAACTGAAAACTCACTGAAAATTCTTGAAAAACCTTTTTATAACCTTTATTCAGTCTCAAAAACCAAATTCCATACCTCTCATAATCTGAACAAATCACACTGAATTTCAAATACCATGTTTCTTTATTATATGTATTCCTCAACAGGTCCTGGAAAACACATCCAGACAACCAATTTCACATCTGACCAAATTATTTTCCTCTCAACGTCTGTACAGGAATGTTGAACTACTTTAATAGGCATCGTAAATGGATACACATTTTTTACTGGTGTGCAGAGTGATGTCACCTCTGACTCCCAAAACAAAATGAATGTTGGATATATTGACACCTTGGGTTCTTTAAACCCTTTATGAGTATACATAAACATATACAGACATGGACCAGCAGCTTCTGTCAGCCCATGGATTAAAAAATATTGTGCAAATGCTTTTTACAACTAATCTAGGAGCGTTGGTAACCCGTCAACTCGTAGGTCAAACTGCAGCACATCATCCTTTAGAGTTCATACAGGGACTTTTACACACGCCACATTCCTCTTTACCTCCCGACACGGACTCAATAAGGCCAGACCAACTCTTTTAAGACATCATGGACGACTACTAGGAGGAACAGTAAAGCAATGGTGGACATTTTAACTATCGCAGCACCAAGAATGACTACAGTCTGCACTTTAGATTATACAGTTTTTTTTTTTCTTATGAAGAGTAAACACAAAACCATAGCATGCAAAACAAAAAATATACCAAAACAAATGAACAAATGCTTCATAAAAAAAACAAATCTCTAATAGCTTTGGCTCAGTTAACAACCGTAGCACCACATTTTAAAACATCACTGCCTGGTATTGTGAAACCTTAGTTTGTAGTGTAATGAAAGGATAAGGGACACTAACGTGGCTGGTTGTGTAGTGTTTGTATTAATGTGCTTTTTTGAAATAAATGCATTCAAGCATACCGGGACCTTTTTAAGGGTTCTACCACACCGGAGAGTCTCACACAGCCTAAAACATGCAAGTGCTAATCTGTCACAGCCGATCTTCTACTTTGTGTCTTAGACGGTTAACTCGCCCTGGCATCTTGTTCTCAGGATCGTACCTCATTTCAGTTGGTAGTTAACTAATTCAGGAAAATAAGTATTTTAATCCTGTGTCATGACTCTAGGGTTGCAACTAAAGATTATATTATTGATTAATGTGCCATTTATATAATTGATTATTTAATTGTCTTTTTAAAAGCTTAAAATCCTCAGCATTAAGAACCTGATTAAGATACATAATCTGAAAGATAATTGATTATATTACTGAAGGACAGTTAATCGGTCGACTACTAGCTGCATCTTTATCATCTGCAAACATTCCTATTTTGTGAAGAATTGTAATCTTCATCAGGGGATGTTAAATAAAACACCACTAATAAGTGATGACAGCTCACTAAAGATGTAAAGTGAACAAAAACATCTGATTGGATTTAAAACACTTGATTTTATCTTAAGATCTTCATGTTTTTAAACGCCGGTGTGACTGGACCTTTAAAGCCTCAGCTCAAAGGCTCATGTGAGTATTTACTGTGTAACAGCTTCCAGATTTAGCTTTTTATTCCCTTTTTAAAAAGGAGGTACAGACTGTAAATAGAAGAAGGTGTGTTTGTTTTTTTCTGAGACCTCGTGTGTCAAATCCTGGCCCCTCGCTCAGCCAGACCCTTCAGAAAGCACGGATCCCTTCGCCCTTCACACTGAGTGCAAATAAATGTCTGAACTTAAAATGTCCTTTAACTGAGACACAATGTAGAAAAAAAACAAATTAAATATGAAGTGAAATGTAAAATGCCGTACTAGAAGTCCTTTCAGTTAGACTTGTTTCCCCCTTCTTTCCCGGGCATTTCCTGAGGCGGTAATTGGGCTGAATCTTCTTCTTCTTCTTCTTCTTCTTCTTTTTCGTCGTCTTCTTCTTCTTCTTCTGTGGTTTGAGGCTCGGGTTTATTCAAGTGATCCTCAGACTGCGGCGCTGCAGATTGTGTACAGTTGATTGGTGCGAGCGCTATGGGAGGCTGCAGGGGACAAAAACAGTGTCTATATAAGATGGCTGAATGGTGTGGAGCAGAAAACTAAATGTAATGGTAACAGAAGACAGAAAAGGGCCGTAGATAAGACGAACAAAACAAAAGAATATACAGTCATCCCTCTGTACACGGGTAGATTCAAAGCTTTTCATCACAACCCTATTAGACCCAGTTAAAGGAGCCTTAACGTCATCACAGGTATTCCTGTACGCAGAGGTAACAAGTCCCAGATAAGCACAAAGGAAAGGGGAAGCATATCAAAGACATTCCGACATACAACACATGCGTATTATTTAACAATTAACACAGGCTTTTCTAAATCACTGAGCAACACCAATATTTGTGTCATCTAATAGCTAATCCCAGATGTGTGTACGCAGAAATTAAAAACACATCTACTCTAAAGGGAAAAACCACAAAAAAGGAACCTTAAGCAACATGAAGATGTTTAATGGTAGAGTAGCAAGCCCAGATGGAGTACCTGCAGTGACATTCACAGACAGCTGAGCCATCAGCAGCAGACTACAGCACACCCACAGTAACATAAAGGCGCAGCGATGGGAGGGAGGGGACAGTAAAACAGAAAGAAGCAATGGATGGTATTATTTAAAGGGGTTACTCAACTTAAGATTCTACTTTACTCTGCATGTTTTAACTTTAACTTGTTTGTGTCGATTGTTTTTTTTTTTGTTCTTCGGCAGTAGGCGATCATATCAAACTGGTATTCACCACAAATCCACTTCCAGTCCAGAACTGGGGCAACTCCCTGCGCCACAGCGCTACAGTGAGGCTTGTGAGCAGAGTGCAAGGCACCAGGTAGAGCAAGGCCGGCTGACCCATCTGCATCACGGCCAGCGCCACAAAGGTGATCAGCAGGCCCACACCGTAAGCTAAGAGACGGAGAGAAAGCGGACACAAGGTTTTTTTTATCAAACCAGACTTAGATAATGCACATTTCACTCCAAAGCCCCATTCTGACCTGAATTAAGTCTTTAGTTTTTTGGATGATTTACATTAGTGGCCCTGGTCAGACATATTTTTACTCTATCGTTCTTTATCAACCGAAATTTGAATCAAGTAAAAACCCAGAGGATGTTAAAAAGTGTCTTTGATCATCTGAAATATGGAAACAGGCTTCCAGCAACATATTGTTCAATTTGGGAAAGGATATTTAGAAAAAGTAAAGCGAGTACATTAAAGTTTCTTTGCTAGTCCTGCAGAATCAAATCATGTCATAATAAAATTGTCAAAATGGTGTTTTCCTAACACCACCATACCATTTCATCATCACAACCCTCATGAGACTTATTCCTGTACGTACCGATAGTACAGGCCACAAAGTAGATCCGGGAGGATTGTGTTAAAATGTCAAATCTGTGACAGTAAACCACCAGCAGACCTGAGAAGAAAACAGAAAACAGAGATTTTCAGATCAATAAACAATATAAACTACAACATGCAGCCAGATTTCATCAGTCTGAGTTCCCTTTAATTACCTGGTACTAAGATATCCCCAAAGCCCAGGAGGGAGAAAGGCCGGTCACACAGAGCCAGGGGAGAGAAGTTTAACCTCGGCACTTTGAGCACCATGGGAAGCTGGAGGAAACAAACATTTGTTTATTATCAATTACTTATTTCCTCTGAGCTGAGATAAGCAAAGGAGTTGTTTAAATTTAAAACGAGCGCACCTTTTCATGATGTGAAGAGTCAGAGGGACCAGCCGCTACCTCCACCATTATACTCTCCCCGCTCTGTGGAGGAAAGGCCGTGGTGAGTATGATGCACAGTAACACAGACTGTAGACATTTGAATAGCCTTGAATGAAGAACATACCTTTGTAAAGAAGGGTGTAATAAATACAAAGAAAACATCGTACACAAAAAGGACCGACAGTAATAAGGTGCAAGCCTGCAGAGACAGGAAGTGAGATCAGGTTAGATTACAATTCATTTGAAACCCAATGAAAATGGTAAAAACAACACTTTGTACATTTGTATATTTTATGAATATGAGAGTGCTGACTCACCTTAAATGTGGGGAGTCTGACAGTTTTGAGCATGTAGAGACAGAAGGCGATCCCCAAGGCGTCCTGTAACACCCACGCCCACCTGGAAGACCCGGCACAAGACTGAGTCAGCCAGCAGACCATCATGTAATGTACCTCCAACATGTAAACACACACTGAGACCAACAGCGAAAAACATTTCTAAGAATACATCATTTGTTTACCCCTCTTGTTTTCTATCTTTGCACTTACTGGTCTTCATTGCGAACACCATCCAGGTGATGCTGACAGCGATGCAGAAGGCCGACAGCAGCAGCATGCGAATCTGCGGCCGTTTGTGCAAGTATGGCAGGTTGTTCTCTGGGACCCTGCAGTGGTGAGCAGTCCACAAATCAATAAACACATTGAAGATAAACATTAACAGCGTAAAGGGTTTGAAGTTAATTAAATCCGTCGAGACGAAGCTTTCAAAATGTATGTCTATGGAAAAAGTGAGCAGTCTCACCTGCACTTGCAGAAAGGGATTCTCCGGACGAAAGGCCACAGGCAGCTGTGCAGACCCACAGAGGAGGCCAGACAGAAGATGGCTATGACCCAAATAGCTAGACGGTGAGGAAACAGTGGAGGCAGGAGGAGACTGTTACCACATCATATATACACACATTTAGGAACGCAAAGCAGCTGTCGGTTTTTATTTTACTCATTTTTGCTCAAATCTCGTAGTCCATCATTTTTTCAACAACTCATAGGGAGAGGTTTTGTATTGTTACCAATTTATCCAACTTAATATTACAATAAATTATAGCCAAGTGATTTGTGTGCGTATGAAATCAGCTTTAACTTTTACCCTGATGTCATAATTAAAAACACAAGCCTGCGAGATGTGGTTTGAAATTCAGAAAAGGCTGTCAAGTGTAATTGGATTTATGACTATTTGTCAAACAAGTAAAACATCGTCGACCACATTCCTCACATCCTGTTTCCCATCAAATGCATTATTGAGTCATGCCTGACCACAATGATTGGATTAGGAAACACACTGGCTGTGAGCACAGCAATAAATACTGAAACCACTATTAATCAATCAGGCACAGCATGACCAGCAGGATGAGTTATATCACGTGTGATGACGTCGATTGATGTGTGAGTGTATTTGTCGTACCCAGGCTGTCGTAGAAAAAGTAAAGTAGCACCAGCATGCTGCAACACATGACCACGAACACACAGATCATGATGGGGGTGACGTCCACGGTCTCCTCGTCCTGCTTCTCCGCTCCGTCGTCCCGCTTGTGCTTCATGTATCGTCTGCAGGAAAGAAACCAATTTCAGAGAGGCGTGCTGGCTGAGGTACTTGTTCAGGACGCTCGGAACGCGAGAGGCTCATCTACTCGCGATAAATAGGGTATGGCAGGGATATTCAAGTTGTTCTGCAAGTAATAACTCTTATCATTTTCAAACAAACTAACTAATACAGTTGACACTAAACAGATATGTCAGATATTTCACTTACTATTCTTTGCACATTCAGAATTAAATAGTGTTGCGGGGGAAACTCTAGCTTCCTTTTTTGGGGGCTGGAGAAGTTCAGTATAACTGGGCTTGAGCTGCACAGTTAGCTTGTTCTTAGTTTAGCCTTTTTCTTGTTTTATCAAACAGTATTTACCATCATGTGGCTGCCTGGGCTACTTCCTTCCTTAGTTCCACACACACGTATTCTTCAAAATGTTTTCTTGCCCATGGTACTGTGCGTCAGACTGTGACCTCAGTCAACGTGCCAACTCAGTCAGTATGAACTGACTCGGATTGGCTTGAGCCAATGAGTCACCGGAATGGCCTCAAATAAACAACGCTGATCTTTAGCGGAGTAGCAGACTGAACACACACTTTACTAAGAGAAACTAATTTCTCTGAGCAATCATACGCATAGTTTCCAAGAGAAACTGGGACTAATCTTTCCTGGAAACGACCCCCCTGATAATTACTTTGATTTAAATTTAGCAGCCAGTAGTAAAAGCATTGTATGTGCGCAGGAAGAAGAAAACTCTGCATCCTGTAATAATGTAATGCAGTGGAAAGAACAACCAGCATCATCTTTGAAAAACATCCACCTCTTTTGTCTCTGAAATACTTCATTATTTTTGTACTAGTTTCCAGTTTGGATAAAAAAAGTTCCAACCAAGAAATGTGGTGTCCTCTATTCTTAAAAGATCAAAGTTATTTCTGTATACATTGTAACCCACTTAAGCCTTCAAAGTCATGTAGTAATATTCCACATTAGATGCTCCATTGTTTCACTCACTTCTTGGTGTCTCTGCTGCCGGCCCAGTAACCTCCAATAGCAACTGTTCCCACTGCCATCAGGAAGATGATCACCATGTTGTAGTCCAGCACCGGCTCATTGGGAGCGTACATGGCGACCTGTCTTCCTTCACCAAATTTCTGCAGCAGTTAGAAACAACATTAAGCTTTTTTTTAGGCTTTACACAACAAACGATCCACTTTCCTGTCTCTCCAGAGTCGGACTCGTAAAAATGTGTATAGTGAATTAACCTTGGTGAGAAAGAGATAGACACTGATACAGTTAAACACTCAGGCTTGTTAGTCTACTGCCCTCACCTTGACAATCTCGAGCATATCGGAGTAGCTGAGCAGAGCTACAGGAATGTCAATCTCTTCATACTGAGTCTTGTTTCCTGCTGGTGGTGTCTGTAATAAAAACAAAACAAATGTATAAAACTACATCTTTAAGATTGAGAGAGGCAATGTTCCTTCCTTTTCCGGTGTATCATCATGAGACATTATGTTTGGGATGAAAATCTAACAATTGTCAACAGCAAGAGACAATTCTATTGTTGTGGATATTAAAATTGTGCCATTACAAACACATATGATGACAATGTTGCCACTCCAAAATGTAGTTGTAAGTTTGTTTTAAAATGGTTGCAGTAGAAGACTGAAATAACAAAACTGACTATACATTTGAGAGTTGCGTAAATGACGTCATGGCTCTCTCTCACTGCAGAACAATGCCTGTGTTCCATACCAGTGTTTGCATAGATGCAGCTCTCAACATGGCCAGGCTTGTAGTGATCTTTGTCTCTGTAGAGTAATAAGCATATTTACCAGTCTGTCCTTGCTGACGATGAGCAGGCCTTTGGCTCCGTTAATCTGGGCCAGTCTGACCTTTTCATAGAAAGTGCAGTTTCCTCTCATCACCATGGGGATGCGATTTGGGAATCCTCCCTCTGGGACGTCAGAGGGCGAGCACAGGACCGATGTAGTCAGGTCATAGATCTGAAGACGAGACTTTAACACACAAACCAAGGGTGCAAGGTTAAGGGTCATTATTATCACTACATTCACGTCTTGTTGCTCACTCCTGACTCACTGCCTTATTGAGGTCCTGAGGTAGACGGGCCCACTGCGAGTTGAAGAATATGCAGTAATCCTTCCCTTTGCTCTTGCCCATGTCACTGAAATGGGCCATGCCATACTCTCCCACCACCTGTCAACATGACAACAACAACATCACTCCACGTCCATCAAATATTTGTAACTGTGATACTTTATAGAACATAGACTTGAACATTATTTCCACACACGTGAACTGTTGTCGCTGTTCTGTAAAAAGGTTCAATTCAAAACCATTGCTGAAAAACGTGTCATGTTTATTTGTATTTTCGAAAAAATGCAGAATGTTTAACTCAAATTAAGTTTCATATATAAATACTAGCCATAATATATACATTTGGAGGTGAAATGGGCTATGCTTCATAATTAATAGTTTTTACATCTTGCACGTTTTGTGTATTTTGATGCCTATACTTCTACATAAGTAGAGTTTGGATCATAATATCGATATTTCTCTCTGTGGCTTTAGGTTACCACTTCTGCTTCAGTAAAGAACACATAGTACTTGTTTGTATTATAACAAAGATAATGTCAAATGGCTAACAGACCAGAGAAGAATAACACACTTAGCCATACTTTAGAGTACAGTTGGTTTGATGACATTATAAAGACATGATAATCGGCCGGAAAAGATTTTGACCATCCAGCTCAGAATTCAGACGCGTTAGCAGGAGATGTGTAACTGTAGCATGATGTGAGTTATTGGCTAACATTTTCCTAGAGTCGGGCTTATCGCCACTGAAACGCAGAGGTTGAAAAAACCTGTACTGGTTAAAAAAAGAAGCAGGGAATATTCAATAATCCTGCTTCGTTAATTTTGCATTAAATTGTGATGGATGTGCCTGTTTCCAGGGCCCTCGGTGATCACCGCAAGCTAACAGTCATAGCATCGCAGCTAATACATCCCGAAAACACGGCTGTTTTTGCCAGTCATGTCTCGCAATGCAATGTAAACGTGCAGAGAAACAGTTGATGAAGAAATACCCTCTGTCTCTCTCACCTTATGTATGAGAAAAGCGGCCCAAATCAGTGTTTCAGGGACCCTCATGATGCGTAGCTTGTTGTTGTTTCCCCCATCAACCAACCAACCACTCGGTTCAAACGCCTCACACTAACCCCCACCAGCTGTTCCAACAAGCCACACCCACTTTTCTTTTCGGAGTTTTGTATTGGCTGTCACTGTCTCAAACCGAGTGAACACGTCCCTGATTGGTTGAAGTCAAAGTCAGTCAAAAAGGAACAGAAACGTGGAAATATAAGTGAAATAAATGTATGATTGTAAGACTTTAAAACGGTTAAGTTCCTGAGTTTGACATATAGTTAGTTTCTTTACAAACTGTTTACACCTCTGTTTATTGTTTGTATTTGTTGTCATTATGCACATACACTTTCTTTTTTCAGATTACATTTGTAACACAACCTTACACAAATATGTATTACGTTATTTTATTTTTTAAAAGTATGAATTATATTTTAGACTTATAGTACAACACTGCCTAAATGTAAACTATTGCATAGGAAGGTGTCGTAAACATGTATACTTAACTATTTGAAGTTCATGTTATAACGTTTAAATTGCCAAGTAATCGATACTTTTTATTCATTCAAGGCAACCGATTTTAATCATGTGTGCAGTGATGCCTGCAATTAACCCGAAGAGTTTAAGAGGTTAGAGAAAACACTTTTATCTGTTCCTGTTGTTTAATATCAATTTATGTTCAGTCTGTTAATGCCAGGGGTATAAGAAACCAGTTAAAGAGGAAATGCTTATTTCTACATTGTAAAACGAAAGTGCACATTTTTGTTTCATTCAAGAGACTCATGCCTTAGAAACAGTGTCATTTTGCAGGAGTCAATAGGGTAAAATTTTTCCTTGGTAGTAATAGGTCAGCAGGGGTCGCTATTCTACATGGAGAGTTTAAAGGTCATGTGATCAGTCACCAAACGTATACGAATGGTAGGTGGATAATTCTCATGCAGACATTGACCAATTTCAGTTATTATTATCAATATATGTGCCTCCAATGATAAACAAAGCAATGCTAATATATTTTCTACAATAGAGAGTCAATTTAAACAGATATTATTAACATTTCCTCCAGCCAAAGTCTTATGGGGGGGTATTTTAATACTGTGATGGATGAAAACATGGACAGATGGCCTCCCAAGAATAGATTTCTAACAAACTAAGTAGATAGGTGTGACTTCATTGATATCTGGAGATATAGGAAACCAAAGGGCGTATGCTTGGAGTAATAAGACAGATTTCAACAGTCCTGCATAGACTTATGGTTGATCTCCTCAGACATAGAGCATAAGGTAGATTCAGTACTAATAGAACCCTCAGTCTTTACAGATCATAATGCTGTTGTTGTTTGTCTTTCTTTCTCCTAAATGTTTTTCTGTGTGTGTCAGTTTATATTGTTGGTGCTGTTTGTGTATCCTGCAAAATCAGTGTGTATTTTTGACGCAACTGATGCAAATAATAAGTGCTGATGCCCACTCATATAAAACCTAGTGAACTTTATCCATTAACGATTATAAGCGTAGAAGCATCGCTGCCTTATACATCTAAAAATATACCACTTATTATTATGTCAGTGTGTTACAATACACAGAGCTACTGGAGTAATAATTGAGGCAGTAAAGGATTAACATTAAAATAACTTTGGTCTGAACGCCTTCTCAGTTATGCACAACCAAACAGCTGGTGATTTTCACCTCCGTGTATGATTGAGGTGGAGTTGTGAAGGGATGGATGAAGGATGGCAAAGACAAAGCGACATGTGACGTGTGAATGAATATTTTATTTGTTTTTGGTAGACACAGAGTTTTTCATTTTCCTTCAACAAGGTAAAATAAAGAGTCAAATATAGCAAGGACAGCAAAAATTGACAACCCCCCCCCCCCCCCCCTACCCCTGGTGTGAAAAGCCTTTCAGCACTGGGATTGAACAAAACAACTGTGCCTCATTAAGATGACAGATCTCTGATCGTTGGCTGGTAAGACAGAGCCGAGACATTGTCAAAGATCCAACTGTACTGAGTTACAGAGCCAAATATAACAGATTGCCACTTCCCTCCACCACGTCCATACTCTACACACTGTTTGTGTCCGGGGCTGTGGGTAGGGATCTCTGGATGTACTTGCGTAGAGTCAATGAACGTGTTTGTACAGAAGCTGCAGAGCTTAACAGGGCTGAGGCGTTCCCTATTGTTGCGAAATGGGCTTGTCTCAATATGACTCAGTGAATCCCGCAGGTATGACATACTTGATAAGTCAGATGTGCAGGTGTTGCCACAGCAAACTCTGTCAATATTAGGCATCCATTGTTGTTCCCTTAGACTTATTGCTGTGGTAAATGTGTTTTAAGTGTGTATAATTGGTCATATAGCAATACGTTTGAACAAAGAACTGTAGTGGCAGTGTCCAAATATCCCTTGCATGACATCAAGCACTTAAGGCTGCTAAAACTTTACTAGTTTGTGTTATTCATGGTAGCGTTAATATACACTGTAATCTGTTCCACCATTCCCATGTCATAGTGATTTATACTTAGAAAGACTTTGACTTTAGTCCCAAGACGATCCTGTGGCTTTTCGTGGAGTTTTTACCATACAAGGAGAAGAGTTTAGTATGGTTTCCTGTGGGAGGGTTCTGATTTCTCTCACTCTGCATCTGATTCACCCTGTCTCTATTCCTCTCTCCTTTACCACCTTTCCTTTTCTCCCTCCCTTTTCTCCTGGATCAGCTCCAAACCTTTTTTCTACTCACTTTACAAGCTGAATGGAATCTTATTAAAGAAAAACATCACTAAAAGACTTCCAAAATCAATGTTTGTTATCTTGAATAATCTGAATTGTATGTGAGCAATTTATTATCATAACATTGTGTGCAACCAGCATCCTGATAAACCAAATAAGGCCCACAGTTACAATCTCATGATGTAAGCCTGTGTGAACCAAAGGACTTTAGGGCTATCAAACTGTCACCACTTTCACAAACTAGTGCCAAAAAAGGCTGACAATTTTCTCCCCTGCTAGAACGAATCCTAGTAGTTCACTTAAAGAAGTTTTGGTCTAAAACCGAAAGATGTGTATATCTATATCTGCTGGCTTTCAATTTGGAAGATTCAGTCACACACTGTGCAGTTATTTACATACCTCTGATATGAGGCAGAACCTCACCGCAGAGGATCACAGACAATCTGACGGTCATGACGATCCCTATTAAAAAAACATCATAAATCTCCAAAATGGCCCCAAAAACAATTAGCTTGGTTTTCAGCTTTGCAGCAAAGCATTTTTAGTGGTTAATTTAGCTGAAAAACAAAGAACACTTTCCCAACACATCAAGAAAGGTAAAGAGATTTCAATGAACAGCAACAACTCTTCCAGGCCATCTTCCTCTGGGCTGGACAACAACCTGGACCATGTCTGTATAAGGAATAACATCAAATGTAAATGGATACCCCCCCCCCACCCCCCCCCCCTCAGTGATCATGGTGAGGAAACATGAAAATAAAAACGTGCATGTGTCCAGGTTTATCTTCAGTCACTCAAATGGTCACTGTATGCCTTACTTTTCTTTGAATTTCTTTGTCATCTTTATTTTTAGTCGGGGCAGCTGGCAGAAAAAGTTGAGAGCAAGCAGACAGTCTTCAGCACTGATGTCATAAGAATACAAACAGATAAAGACAACTCCTAAGCACTAAATGTGTAGTTCTTCTTTATATTTATACAGTTTCCTCTCTTTTCATGTGATCTTTAATTCATAATAATAATAATAATACATGTGATTTATGTGGTGCTTTTCCTGGTGCTTAATTCACTTAATAAAGAGCATGACATCCACACTATGCATGACCCATTTTTCAAACGTGCAAAACAAATCTTAGAAACACAAGTTGTAACAACAAGTCAACAATCTGTTTATATGTTGTGTGACTTACAAATGACAGAAAACACTCCTAAATAAAGTTCCGTCAGACCAATAGTAATTACGGGGAGCTTAATTGCAGTAGACTTATGGTTTATGTCCGTGCAGCTGCCTGGTGTTCATCACACGCAGACGGCCTCTTTCTCCAAAATCTTAAATGGATCATTTTCCAACAGCCTTTTTTCATTCAGCGGTAGAATGAAAACTATGTCCCTCCTAACCAACTCTGGTATTAACATCAATTTGAACATTCCTGAGTAAGAACACAGGCATACAGATTTGCAGCCCAAAGGGGGGGAAAAAATGATCCTCCAGTAACTCAGATTACTAATGTGAAAAAAGTCCTTTTGATGTCTGAGTTCTGGACCTATCTGATATTTCTCTCCTGCTCTATTCAAAACAAAAAGGCCATGATCCAAATAAGGAGATGGGAGATCTACAGCATGTTGTTTCTCTAAGGAGCCTTCAAAGAGGTGAAGTTAAGATTAGGGAGGGGGGACACAGTTATAGAGTAGCCAGGGCAGGGATTGGCGGAAAGGGGTGAACGGTGGGAAAGGGCTGTCACTGGAGACTGGGGCTGTCTCTAAACATCCAGATAAGTTTAGATCACATAGAGCTCCAACGTCTCTCCGTCTGCATCCTCCTCTCCTCTCCTCTTTCTCTCCTCCTCTCTACATCTGCTCATTGCTCTCACTGTCTCACTTTTCTCTTCCTCTGATCTTCTGCAACAGCTATTCACCCCAAGACATAAGAAAACGTTTTCTTCCAAAGCCTGCAAGCCACTGAGACCCAACTGTCACCATGGAGGCCATCAAGAAGAAGATGCAGATGCTGAAGTTGGACAAGGAGAACGCCCTCGACAGAGCAGAACAGGCTGAGTCCGACCAGAAGGCAGCGGAGGATAAATGCAAGCTGGTGAGACAAGGCTGAGGGATGAGATGGACTGAAAGAGCAATGTGTGTTCTAACACTAATTTACCAAATCCGGAGTTAGCTCGGCAATAGCTGGATTCTTATTATGACGTTTATATAAGATAAAATGCTTTATATATCCAACTGAGAAAGAAGTACAGATGCTGAGCATAGGGAGCTACTGTAAGAATATAGTTATACTTTGGTTTGAGTTTTATTGTAATTATAATAATAAAATATATTATTATTTATTTCATTATTATTATAAATTATTTCATTTTATTTATTCATTTTATTATTGTTTTTTACAGAAAATGGCTCGATTTAATTAATTTGCTATTCACATATAATATAAAATTATCTGTGTGTTTTGTATTAAATAAAATATCAAAAATTAATTTCAAAAGTAAAATAAAAAGTAAATACAAAAAATACCAAACCACTTGTGCAGTCTGTAGAGGAGCTTAACATAAACGTCAAGTATTTCCCAAAGCACCGAATGCAGAGTAACAGAGAGCAGCTGATACAGAGCCCAGGGGCCTTGTCTTTTAGCGGACAGGAGAGGTGGAGGATGTCCACAGGGACGCACACACAGAGCGGCTGAGTGACGACTGCGGGACATTTCATCAGCAGTGAACCAGGGGGATTACTTGAAAGTACCAGAAGGGATGCTGCAGGATTTTAAATAACTCATTTATAGCAGCTGTTGCTCTTAGTACTACATTACCCAGCATCTTCATTTATGTCAGTGACAAACAGAATCAACAAAAACCTCATAAGTTCCAGAAATCTGCACAACCATATTTGGTGTTGCAGAGCGAGAGCCTTAGACAGGTTGATATTTCTAGGGCTGACTTAATGATAGTGTCCTTAAACCACTTGATACAAGCAAAGTAGAGTCTGGAGATGTAATATGATATTTGTGGTTGTCTAAATAGAGGCAATTATTGCACAGTACGAGGTGTTGTCACCATGGCGCTACAAGAGGAATGCTAGTGAGCAGGGAGTTGGAGAGGATCTACAGGATCTTGATTCAAGCAAGTGGAAAGAATCTTCTCTGGGGTTTCTGATGTCTTAAACAAACCCCTGAGAGCATCAGCAGTGACAGTTGTCACTGAGACCCCCAGCATGTCTTGCACAAAGGAAGAGTCAGCATGAAATCCTAGAAGATTATGAAGAGCTCTTTAAATGTTTGGATGGCATGGATTCAAGAGATGCTTTCCTTGCTATTCTTGGCACGATGGGACAAACATAAGAGTGCAGTTAGGATGATGGAAGGCCCTGATTACACACAAAACTAATACTAAATCTTAACATTAGTTATACAGACAGTCTGCTGCAGCAATTAAAAGATCAGGTTATCCAAATAATAAAACAATGTAAAGAATTCAGCAGCAATGCAGCTTTTAAAAAGCAATCTCCCGGTTTGACTCTCTGGTTTAAATCAACTTACTTTCTACTAAAGTAATAGTCATAATGAAAACCTTTCACAGCATTTCCTGTAGGTGGGGGATGGATTATTCTGAGGTTGGAATCCTAATGACATTTGACCTCTGATGTTTCATCTCGCGCCACCAGGAGGTTGATATTTGACATTTTAAGAGACATTTTTCTACAACTAATGGATGGTTTGGTGTGACTTTAGGTACCGATACTCATGTCCTCCAATAAAGCTCCTCTGACACTTCATGAAGCATATAGTTGGTTTTATGACTAAATACCTGTAAAACCAACATTCCCATCAGCCTTGGTGTTTAATGCTAACAACCAAATGTTATATGCTAAACATTTTTGCCTTGTGAGCATGTAAGCATGCTAGCCACAAAGAGGCATGACCCTAAACTTTTAGTCCTGTTTTGAGAAATGTATCTTAACTCGGGACTAGCCATGTCCCCAAGTGCTTCTGTTTATATTGACCCATCCTACTTAGGTGCTTTCCACCCCAAAATGAACATTTTCCTTCCCATCGTTTTATCGAAGGAGTCCTGGATTTTTCCATTCAGCGTTTCATTCATACTTACTTGGGTTGGTTTTGCCGTATCCTTCCTGACTCTGTCACGTTTGCCTTCTTTCAGCTGGAGGATGAGCTGCTCGCTATGCAGAAGAAACTGAAGGGAACAGAGGATGAGCTAGACAAGTATTCGGAGGCCTTGAAGGATGCTCAGGAGAAACTGGAACTGTCGGAGAAGAAGGCCACGGATGTGAGTTAACCACAACGCCATCTGAAACACATTAACCACATTACTGTGGAGCACCACAACTTCTAAGTTTCAGTTTTATAACATATTGATTACCACACTTTCAGTTGGACTAAACTAAATATTATTCCATGGTGGACAAAAGACCAGCGATAGAGGCACATTCAGGTTTAGCAAAAAGACGAAAAATTAGTTTTAAAAAAGTAAATTAATAAAGTGGCTTATGCACTCAGTCTGAGTAATTCTAACACAGCTCACACTCCCAAAACAGTCATGCCTGAACTTGCATTTATGTTTGGTTGTTTCTTCAGTCATGAAATAGCAGCAATATATATAACACTGCTATTCAGATAATATCTAAACCTCTCTTTAAAGCTTTTTTTGTAGCTGTAATATTGGCAAATGAGGGGGAAATCCTTAAAAGAGTCTTTGTTTTTATGATTAAAACTAAAAAAAAGGAAACAAGAAGGCAGTAAAGATGATCTTAAAGGCAAATGTTTGCCATCAGATTGGATTCAAACACAGGAAGGTACAGTACTGCATGTATGTTGGAAACTATTTATGCTAAAAACCTGACCAACCACAATAAAGAAGTCATCAAGCACCCTTAAAGGAGTCCTGAAATGACTGCCTTGTATCTTTTACTTTAGTGTGGAGCATCGTTGAGAATCAATGAGTTATTGGTGTCTTTGTGAGGTCTGTAATTGAGCTATTTCTCAAGCACAGACATAACTTGGCCAGCCTGTAGCCGACCAGGAATCCCAGGAATGCAGCTTAAGCAAACAGAGAAGCCTATTCTGCAGTTTCTAGGGGCTCTAGCCTTTTCTGGGGGTGGAGAAATTAAACTTAACTGGACTTACAGTATATACCTTCACTTATGGAAATCAATGGTGAATGATCATTAACCTTTAAATAGGATCTTCTCCATTTATGTTCTGTCTTTTACAGCAACATCCCATTCACCTGAGAAAGAGGCTGTTCTGTCTCTGGCCTTAAACTAAAGGTTTAGCAAAAATATGGAGATTAATGGAATTAATGCATTCTTCAGTTGGATGGAAGCAGAGCTAATCACTACCTGCAGGGCATTGCTGCCTGTCCCACATCCACAGGTGCCATAGGGCCAGCTGCAGGGTCCTCAGCTAGGAGCCACCCTTCACAGATGTTTCGCCCCTTTACTCTCGGTACATCTCTAGGTGGTGGGACGTTTCCCTAACACTCCCTGCAACTAGCCCTAAGATCCTTATTTGAACCATTTTGCATCTTTCTTCCATAGCCAAAGCCAGTAACGTAACACTAAAACTGAATTAAATACATAGCACAGTAGGTCCAAAAAAACAGGTCAGATGAAACCCCTCAGGTTAATAATTACAATGTTTTCATTACAGAAAATCCAATGGCAATGATCAGATTTGTGTTGTTCTACTTTTTCGCCAAATAAATTCCACAATGCTTATGAAAAAGAAATCCAGGGCTTTTCAAAAAAAATAAGGTGGAAGAGGCAGAAGGGGGCGCTGGAGGAATGTGTCGCCACAATTTACATACACATTTTTGCAGGTCAACAACCATTGTTCAGGATTATTACCGCCCCACCAGTTACCCTGCCTCCTCCCTTTCTACATGTTAATCTTTAAACCCTTTATTTCTACACAGTCTACAACTTTCCTTTTCCGTTCAAACATTTGTACTTTTATTTTCTCTGGAGACACAACCATGTCCAATCTTGTATGATTCCCACAAAGTAGTTCGTAGAAGTGAATCACACCTATGAATCAGATGAGGTAACTCTTCCTGTCTTGATCTCTATGACCTCCTCCTGCAGAAAAAAAAATGCAGCCTAAGCAACACCTTACGTTTGCCATATAAGTCCACAATAGAATTGACGTTACACACATCTTTTGTGGAGGAAACGACCGAGTGCCTTCCCCTTCTGAATCCTGTGATGTCATCTGAGACAGGCTCCTTCACGGGATTGGAGGATCTCGCCATAAATTTCCTGAGAACTCCCAGCCCTTTTTTCTCCCATCTCAGCCCTACACGTCCCTGACTTCCTGCCCGAGAAAAAAGTTTTCCTCGCAGCCCGCAACTTTGAGGCGAATCAATAACTTTTTCACGGATACAGCCAGTCGATCCAGACTGCTTCGTTTCTCGGGCTACTTCTTTTTCGTTTGAAGAAAACAAAAAGTCATCGATATTATGGAGGTTGTGAAGAAGAAAATCCAAAGCCTCCAGCAACAAGTTGATGAGGCAGAAGACCGTGCACTGGCAGTACAAAGGGAGTTGGACACTGAACGGGAACAGCGTGAAAAAGTGAGATAATTAAACATTTATCCAACTTCAGTCACATTTTTACTTTATATCAACTTTTTGAGCATCTTTTATTGTGGTTTGTAAGTAATTCAAACGCTCACTGTCAGTGATAATGAGACACACAACGCCCCTGTAAAGAATTTCGACCTTTTCATGCGTGTCCGATTGGATTTTTTTGCCATTTTTATCTTAAAATGTGTCAATATGGTAATTTTAGAGGTTTATTGTAGGAAATAGAATATTTGTGAAGAGATTGCTTATCAAACTTTTGTTCGGCTGCGTTATTTAACTTTAACCCGCTTAGATCTGCCTTAAACCACCACCAAATGCAACGACAGCTTCAGTAGATTATTACATTAACCGTCAGCGTGGTTGCTTAAGGTGTGGCAGGTTAAACACGTCTTTCAAAGCTTGGATTCCCCCCCCCCCCCCCCCAATTTATATCAAAGACTGTATTGTCAATCATCTATTATTCCTTTTGCTGATCGCACTTTGAGCTTTTTTTCTGAATAACTTTTGACACATATTAGGAGCTGGAATCCCTCCTCTACACAGGAAAAAGAGCGCATACGTGGTTATCTCTGATATCAGTCCCACAGGAAACAGGCCCAGAAGAGGCAATCTGTCGTCTCCCAAACGTACATTAAAAAAAAAAGTCAGGCCAGATGTTCCACTTCAGATATTTAGGGGTTAGGTTTGCCACCCTGTTTTTCTGCATCAGCAGTTTTCAAAGTACCTTGTCTGGATGCAAAGTCCAGAACTCATCAGGGAGGTTGAAAGTGAAAACAAATACATGGAAGAAATCTGACTCATTGGACAGGAGGATAAAGTGAAATATAACCATACACAGAGAGTCTTGTGATTGGTCCCAGAGAATTTAGGCATAATTAAATAATAATCCATAAAACACTCTTTATATTGAGATCAAGAAACAAGTATAAACTGATTACACATTACTCTGACCGCAGTATCAAGGAGGCATTGCCACAGAAACAAAGAGACAGTTTAAAAAAAATACATGATATGAGTTGGTTGTATAGTTTGTTTCCAGTGTGCAGCTTGGACCATTCTCCGCAGTATCCTTCCTCTTGAGGCAGCAGCTGGTTTCCTGGCTGACCTGTGACCTCTTTTCCTCTGTATTGTGTTTGTGTAGGCAGAGAGCGATGTGGCATCTTTGAACCGCAGGATCCAGCTGGTGGAAGAGGAGCTGGACCGCGCTCAGGAGAGACTGGCCACAGCCCTGCAGAAACTGGAGGAGGCTGAGAAGGCTGCAGATGAGAGTGAAAGGTGAAAATCAACACAGACTGCAGTCATTTTACACGAACCACAAAATTGTATAAGTATATCATCTACAATATTAGAAAACATATCATCTCATAGCTACAAGGGTCCCCCGTTTTGATCAGTAAGGAGCAGCGAAGAAGAGCCTCGCGGTAAGACTTAGTATGCACACACATTAGTTGTAGTATTTCAAGAAGATATAGCTTCTAGTTTTGGAAAAACAATACTGGATAGGTTTTAAATGTATCTCCATGGGATGTTAGGTCAAATTTGATTTTACTGCACGAGAAAGCTACAAAATTAGAGCAAAGTAAGCATAACTATATACCACAATTTATCAAATGCTATATAAGGATACAAAAATAATTAAAGGATTGAAGAAATTCCACATCCAATGTTAGATTTGAATAGCTATTTCAAATATCACCTTGATTCAACAATCCTGTAATGACTATGAGTTATACAGATGTTAGCGTCGGTATGTCCAGTGACACTTAAGAGCTCATTTGTTGCTTTTATGGAGAGTCCTGTCACCTGCATTATTCTTAGACCCCAACCACAGAAATGAACACAAAGGCAACTTGTGGTAACTTTAACTGTCCTTTTGAACTACAAGTCTGTTTCTCTGTGATCATCAGAGGCATGAAGGTGATTGAGAACAGAGCCATGAAAGACGAGGAGAAGATGGAGATCCAGGAAATGCAGCTCAAAGAAGCCAAACACATTGCTGAGGAGGCGGACCGCAAATACGAGGAGGTATAAATCAAGCAGATTCCATATCAGCTCATTTCCAGATTGCAGATGTCATTTATGTTAACTTTAAAAAATATATTTTTGATGTCAGGTTGCCCGTAAACTGGTCATCCTCGAGGGCGAGCTGGAGAGAGCAGAAGAGAGGGCCGAAATTGCAGAAGTGTAAGGAGAAAAAGGAGAAATGGGAGATGTTTAATGCATGTTTCCCAGCATCATTACATTGTTACCCAGATACCAAGTAAACATCAATCATGTTCAGAAAATTCAGTTGTGCTTCCTCTATTCATACAGTAAGTGTGCTGACCTGGAAGAAGAGCTGAAGAACGTCACCAACAACCTCAAGTCGCTAGAGGCTCAGTCTGATAAGGTAAGTGTCGTTAATCTCTCTGGAGCAGCAGTGCTGTACCAGCCGCTCTTATCTTAAAGACATTTTCACACATTCACAACCACTCAGCCGTTCCCCTGCAGCAGCAGAACATATTTAATACATTAACTAAGTAGAGGAAGTGTTACCCATTTAATTGCCCTGCATCAACACGCCTATTCTGAGACAAATATGTGTCAATGCTCACAACAGATATTGAGAGAGAGGATTCAAAGGCTATATTTTTATAGTCCCAATAGCTACAGCGTAGTTGTTGGCAGTGGAAAAACTTCCATGTTCCTTAAAAAATGTATCATATTTAAAACGGAACAAAGGACATCAATTTGGGCTTTAAAATGTAGTTTCACAATTAAAACTGTGCTATTTATTGTGTTTGCAATGAATTGACTCTCCTTTTCCGGCTCTATAGTACTCTGAGAAGGAAGACAAATATGAGGAGGAGATTAAAATCCTGAGCGACAGACTTAAGGAGGTAAGTTCAGGACCACTAGAGCTATTTTCTCTGAGGGAATCTGTTTCAAAATGTATTAATATCTTTACTTTTTTTAAAGGCCGAAACCCGTGCAGAATTCGCAGAGAGGACAGTGACTAAACTGGAAAAGACCATAGATGACTTGGAAGGTACACTTCATTTTAATTATTGTTTTCGATCCTTTAGTGACTGTTCTTTACACAACCTTCTTCAATCTTTAATTTTCTCATTCTTAATCTCTGATCTGATTTTTCTCCAAACTCCTCCTGATTTTCCATCCTGGTCTTCAAAATGTCTGCCCTGTCCTCCACCTGCTTTCCTGTCTCACCTTCAGATGAACTGTATACTCAGAAACTGAAATTCAAGGCTATCAGCGAGGAGCTGGATAATGCCCTCAATGATATGAACACCTTGTAAACGTTGCATTTAGCAATGTTTCCACTTTCTCTTTGTCACTTCTTCCCTGATTTAAAGCACTTTCTCTTTTACTTTCTGTTATTGCACTCGCTTTCCCTTGTTCCTTTTTTGTTAAACTAAAGCTAAATAAAGATATTTTCTCTCTCCTTACTGTCTACTGTCATTTCAGTTAAGCCTGCTCTTCACCTCTTTCTAGCTGTAATATTTCATATTCATTATTCATGTGCCATCATGAAAAGGCATTTGTAAGGTTACTTCTTGCATACAAACGTATTTTTTGTTATGCCCGTCGGCTTTAAACCGATTTTTATTGGCATTCATGTAATCAGTTAATCTGCTCACTAACCCTGCCATTGTATTTCAACATCTGCTGTTTCTATTACAGAGAACCTATCAAAAGAGAAAGAGCAAAACCTAGGAATGCAGAAAGTCCTGGAACAAACGCTGCAGGATCTCAATAGCTTGTAAAATGCCAAGAACAACACCAAACAAATAAAAAAAACTAACATTTGTTTTGTAAAAGATATTTTCTACATGCCATCCATTCCCTGTAATTCCTCTCTCTATTCCTGGTTGTTAAAAACATGTACACCTTTTATATTTATGGTTCTTTTTTTCTTCCCCACTTTTTTTTATTAATGGTTATGGGTCCAAATGATAATCAGTTTGGGTGCTGGAAATTGTGTTGTAGACCAAACTCTGAGCGCAAATAAAACTGATGATGAAATGAGTTTTGTGTTATGTTGACTGTGTGTGTGTGTGTGTGCACCATATTGCATGTGTTTTCGTACCCCCAGGCATTTTCAACAGCAGAAGGAGCTCACCCTTTAATTTACATGTGCTAACATGCACAGCATCTCCTGTGTACTCTGCAAAGATGGGCAATTCTTTAAACCCAAAACTGAAGTTACTTCTTAGCTGCAAGTCTTCCTGATACCTCAACAGTAATGTAATTTAATGATGTTTTTTTTATTATAAAGGGGTCAATTTCATCTCATTAACCACAGCAATCATATGACCAGATAACCGTAATGTTAAAGATGACTTTGTCCTAAAAACAGAAGATGTCAATTGTTTGAATATCATAAATTAAGAACTCGTCATTAGGATGTTTATTGCCAAGTAGGTTTTCACTGATCAAGAAATCTGCCTTGATGTTTGTTGTATGAATGTAACATTACAGGATTCAAATGCATGCACATACTGCTAAAGATAAGAACATATTCACGTGTTAGAATTAGGGGTTATTATCTGATAGATAATACTATCGTTATATAAAATGGGCTCTTTTATAATGGTATCAGTGCATTCATAAAGTGAATCTGTAATCAGGTCATTATTTAAAGTCATTAAATTACTGGTACATAAAAAACCATTTGTAATGCATTATAAAATACTATTATGATACAACCTTTTTCATACCAAATATCTTGGTTTCTTTTTTTTCTAAGGTAACATTGTTCTGTTGTCTTACATAATACTCTTAAGTATTTATATTTTGTTTCTATATTTATTTGCATGGCATTTAATTTTGAGGAAATCCAAAAGTAACATTTTTTCCAGTTAATAAGCTATTTTAACGAAATACATTTTTAAACCTACCTTACCTAGAGATTCAATGGCTTGATTGTCATTATATGCACAGTAGTACAGAGGGTGGTGAAAACTGCTCAGCACATCACCAGGACGGAGCTGCCATCCATGGAGGACCTCTACACCCAGCGGTGTAGGAAGAAGGCCGGTAGGATATTAAAGGACCCCCATCACCCAGTCTGCTGCCGTCTGGCAGACGGTACCGCAGCATCCGGACCAAGACCACCAGACTCAGGGACAGTTTTATACCACAGGCTATAAGACTGCTGAACTCCTGAGCTCTGTTTATAGTACACACATACATATATATGTATATTATACACATCTGCCATACATATCGTATAATACACATATCTATATATTATACATATCTGCCATATACATCTGTTATACATAATATATGCATCTGTCCATACCTCTTCATTCAACAGTGTAAAGCAGGGGTTTTCAACCGGTGGTCCGCGGACCCCTGGTGGTCCGCGGCGGCATTGCATGTGGTCCGTGACAAGAGCCTATGTTGATCAGTTCACCATTGTTTTTTTTTAATATAAATTCGCTTTGATATTTCAACACATTTCCAGAATACCGTTACATATCGTGAAAAATATGTTTAAAATAATATAAAGGAAATTCAAGCTGACAGAATGTAGCCTTGCGCCTATCCAGTCTATGGTAGCCTGTGATTCGCTAATGGTAATGAGTTGCGTCGCTAACCTCACTTATTATTCATTACGTACAGTCTTGCGAGCAAAGTTGACACACATTTATAAGCATAGCCGACGAGAGTATTTTAAGATAGGTTGTAGTACAGCAAACATTTGTTACATATGTACTAGTCTAGCTATATATCTAGCACCAATGGATCGTTTTGTAGTGAGGAAAGTGCCAGAGGGACAGGCTGCCATGACAGAGGGTCAGGCTGCCACGACAGAGGGACAGGCCGCCACGATAGGGCAAGGACAGGCTTCCGAAGCGTCAACTTCGCAAAAAAGACGAAAAAGAAAATACAATGAGGAATATGTTAAATATGGATTCACAGTGACGACAGACAGAGCAGGAGAGGAGGTACCACTGTGTTTCGTATGTTCAACAATTCTCTGTAATGAAGCTATGAAGCCGTCGAAACTTACGCGGCATATGGAGACGCATCACGTCCACTTGAAGGCCAAACCCGTTGAGTACATGCAACAGATGTTGCGTGATTTCAAAGGACAGCAGGCTACCATGAGGAAGAGTGCAAAAATAAATGAAAACGCACTGAAAGCATCGTATCTGGTCGCTCTCAGGGTTGCAAAAAGTAAGAAGCCCCATACCATTGCAGAGCAGCTTATATTGCCAGCAGCCATAGATATGTGCAGAGCTATGGTAAGCGAAGAATGTGCCAACAAATTAAAAACTATTCCGTTGTCAGACAACACAATCGGAAGACGAATTGGGGAAATGGCAAATGATGTCAAAGACCAGCTGATGGCAAAACTTCAGACAGTTCTGTTTTCCCTTCAAATCGACGAGACGACAGATGTTACTAATGATGCGCAACTGTTAACATTTGTGCGATACGAGGACAGTGGCACTATGTGCGAGGAATTTCTTTTTTGCAAACCACTGCCCGGGCGAACTACCGGTGTAGAAATATTTAAAGCACTGGACGATTTTTTCACGGAGCACAATATCTCGTGGCAGAGGTGCGTTGCATTATGCAGCGATGGGGCCCGAGCCATGAGTGGCAGCAAGACTGGACTGTTTGCGCATGTAAGGAGGGTGGCTCCGGGGGTAATTTGGACACACTGCCTGATTCATAGAGAGGCTCTCGCCTCCAAAGATCTCAGTGTTGAGCTCAGTGGTGTGTTTGATGTCGTTGTCAAGACGGTCAACTTCATAAAACGAAACGCATTGAATACACGCCTGTTTTCATCCCTATGCCATGACTTGGGAAGTGAACACAGCTCTCTCCTTTATCATTCAGAGGTGCGTTGGCTGTCTCGCGGCGCTGTGCTCGCCCGTGTGTTTGAACTACGCGGAGCTATCTACGAGTTCTTGTGCGAGAAGCATTCTGATCTGGCTTCCAATTTCAACGATAGTTACTGGTTAACTAAGCTGGCGTACCTCACAGATGTTTTTGCAGAGCTGAACAAGTTGAACAGCTCCATGCAAGGGAGAGATGCAAACGTCATGCAGCTCTACGAGAAGCTCGACGCATTTGTGAAAAAAATGTCAAAGTGGATCGAACGAGTGGAGAGCAATAACTTGGCGATGTTTCCTTCAGTTGAGGAATACCCTGACAGCACTGACATCAACGACACTATATGTGAGCATTTGAGGAAGCTTGTGCGTCAATTCGCAAAGTACTTCACTGATTCGGAAGAGTGGCGCCGTGACAGCAAGTGGATCCTGCTCCCATTCAGTGACGATGCATCAGTAGGGTCAAGTCTGACGGCTGTGGAAGAGGATAAGCTGGTTGAGATGTCCACAGACTCTGTCAGGAGGCATATGTACGACACACAGCCCCTTGTTAAATTCTGGATAAGTTGCCAGACAGAATTTCCACAGCTTGCTGCAAAAGCAATGAGGTGTCTTTTGCCCTTTCCAACCACATACCTGTGTGAGAGTGGTTTTTCTACACTGGCGTACTTAAAGAATAAGTACAGGGCTAGGCTTGATCCAGAGAATGACATGAGACTGTCTCTGTCTACCATTTCGCCACGAATAGACAGGCTGTGTGGACTTCACCACGCCCAGATATCACACTGACAGGTAGGCCTAATTCTCCCATGTTTTCACTGTTACGACCCTGGCGGGTTTAGGCCCCGCCCTGTGTTAATGGTAAGCCTGTTCTCTCTCCCTGCTTTTCTCAATCTCTCTCTGCTTTTCTCAATCTCTCTGTCTCTACAGCAGGTGATTGGTGACAGGTCTGTCCTGGCTGGGTTATAAAAGCCCTGACCAGCCAGCAGTTGAGGCTGCCTTGGTCTTCATTTGTTGGATTTTGGTTCTCCGGTGTTGTTGGATTTTTGTTCTCCGTTGTTGTTTTGTCACACACCTAGACTGACTTTGCATGACATTTTTAGTTACTTTTCCCAATACTGAATTGCACAACACTTTATTATTCTTTATTCTTTCTTTAAAATAATCTTTAATTTAATTTAATTTAATAAATCTACTTTTATTATTATAAAATCTGCGTGGCCTCTCTTTCATGTTTCATGCATTGAGCTATGCATGTAACACCAAATACACACGCGCACGCGCAGGCACATCAGTGGGCCGCGGATTGCTTTCTAGTCCGAATGGTGGTCCCTGGGACAAAACCAGTTGAAAACCCCTGGTGTAAAGTATTTAAATACTCTCAATGTATTCCACATATGTATATATTTCACATCCTTAAATCTTTATTGTTGGTATTGTAAATATTCTTCTCTCTTTTTGCACTATTTTATTTATCTTATTTGCACCATGTATGTTGAGTTGTTGGAGGAGCATGGGATATAAGATTTTCATTGCCAACATATACAGTACGTTGTATATGCTGTGCATATGACAAATAAAACCTTGAAATGAAGTAGATAATTGTTGTTTTTGCAACGGACATCTTAAGTCTGAGGCTCTTTCAACTATGCATCATAAGTATAAGACATAAAACATAAAGAAAGAGCAAAAAAGAAACAGAATAGAAGAAAAGATGGTGCAAGAGAATGTTTTAAATAACCAGTGTTCAAGTAATGCAGGAGAAGTAAAGAATATACATGTAAAACAATAAGATGGTGCTAAACACATATTGTAAAATTAAATAGTGTACAGGAATAAAATACTGTTTGTTGTAATAATAAATTAATACAATATAAGTATACGAACAAAGGAAAGCATTCACGTCTAAGTACCTCAAAAATGTGGACTTTGCCATTTGGGTTAACACAGGGGTGTCCAAACTTTTTTTCACCGAGGGCCACATACAGAAAAATACACAGAGATCAGGACCACTTATACAGGTGAATATTGCCTTATAAGTTAAGTTATAAGCTAGCAAAACAAATCAAATGTAGGTGAATAATGTGCGATACTTTCAAATGGTTTAAGGAAAAAAACAGCCTATATCCCGTCTGTCTTTAGGGTTTCATTTATTTTTGTTGGCAGCTCATTCCTTAAAACAGAAGCCTCAGATTGCTTGTAATAACAGTAAATATGAAGGCTCAATTTCAAGGTTATTATAGAAACAAGTTATTGGGCTTTTTTTTAATCAACTAAGATTTGTTGACTGAAATTATTTGAAAATTGGGCTCATTAACACATGAATACTGTGTCATATATTTGAACATATATATTTGAGAAGTACAATATAAGACAAGCAAGAGTTTAATTTGTAGGTTGGACACCCCTGGGTTAACACTTCCTACACTGCAGACGGATACAGCGACTGAAGGGAGTAAACGCCCACTGCTGACAGTTATAAGCTGCAGGGGGATTCCGGGCCAACAGAGGGCGTCATTTCAGTACATCCACATCACTGGTTCGCCGGGCGGGATTTCCGCAATAATATCAAGTATGGCGAAGACATACGACTATTTGTTTAAATTACTATTAATCGGCGACTCTGGAGTCGGGAAGACCTGTGTCCTCTTCAGGTTTTCAGAAGACGCCTTCAACTCCACGTTTATCTCAACCATAGGTACGGATTTAATAATGTACACTGTGTCTTTCCGTCTGTTTACAATGGTCCGTGTCACGGGCTCCGTCTACTCGCTGGAATGCTAGCTATGCTACGTTTCCGGCTGAAAGTAGTTGACCTTTTTCATTAAAAAAGACTGTTTTGTTCTTTTAGATGTCGTTGATGTAATGTTACTCGCGCATATGAGATGGTACGGGAACATATCGTGACCTATGTGTTTTAAGGGAGGCTGAGAAATGTGTAGAAACGTGAGTTTCATTGTAATTTCTTGCCGGGTGGCTCGCCTTGCTAGCGGACGTTGCGGTTAGCCAAATAGCTTTAGCGCTTAAGGGTTCTGTCTACACCCCGGTATGACACCGGAAAACCTTACATGTCGCACATTTTAATGGTTAATTTAACCATGATAGTGTCGCTTTTGTTATTTGTATGCTGTTATTAATGCTATAGGACATGATAAGACGCCAAGACACCATGTATTACATTTCCACAAGTGTCTTTTTTTCCCTTTTCTATCGCAGTAGGGTCGGCCAATGTTTGACAGGTAGCAAACTATCGCTATGATTGACATACATCATACTTCTTTATCCCTCTAGGCATTGATTTCAAGATTAGGACCATAGAGCTTGACGGCAAGAAGATAAAGTTACAGATATGGTAAGTCGATCGTTATTTTATGACTTTATTCAGAACCTTTGAGTCTCTAGCAGTGTCAATATTTGATCAGTAAAGTGCGGTGGCACCCACTTGATTCAAGGAAACGTTAGTGGTTAGATGTACAGTAGAACGCTTAAAAGTAATTACAATTAAAACATTCTGGATATAAAGTCGTGCAGTTATTGTAAGATGTATGTACATGTTCTTAAAGGTCATTTTAGCAGAATTTATTTCACTTTTATCTATAATGTGTTACTTTATAGTCTACAAAATTAATGAATCCAAAGCCAACCTCTACAATGACCACTACATAGGATAACTGGACACCTTTCTGCTGTACTTGTTTATTGAAAAAAAAGTCCATATAAACCTTAAATTGCTGGCATACAGTTAAATAATGATTTTTACAAAGCCTTTTCCACACTTTTTATGCAAGTAATTTAAAAACGCGTTTCATATTTATTCTTCATATAACTTTCTGATACATTGACATACTTTTGTTGTTTCTCAGGGATACGGCTGGCCAGGAACGCTTCCGAACAATCACAACAGCCTACTACAGAGGAGCTATGGTGGGTGTCGTACACAAACCCTCTCCTCCTTGAAGGCACAGCTCTGTTGCTTTGATTCTCTCAACACATTTGATTTTTTGTTTTTTCTCAGGGCATCATGCTTGTCTACGACATCACCAACGAGAAGTCATTTGAAAATATCAAGAACTGGATAAGGAACATAGAGGAGGTAATAACTGGCTCAAATATGTCCTATTTCATCTGCTTGCTTCTTCTTCAAATATCCAAATGACATGTAGGGAAGTTGTGTCTATTAAATGTCTCTGCTCTTGATCCAGCATGCATCATCTGATGTTGAGAAGATGGTCCTCGGCAACAAGTGTGACATCAATGAAAAGCGGCAGGTGTCTAAAGACAGGGGGGAGAAGGTAAAAAACTTGGTTTACTTTAAATGAATACATTTTGTTCACGTTATATTTGCTCATTAAGAACATTGGTATGATAATGAGACTGATGGTTACCTCTTATTTCTTTCAGCTTGCATTAGAGTATGGAATCAAGTTCATGGAGACAAGTGCAAAGGCCAACATCAACGTGGAAAATGTAAATAGATGTTCATCCTTGAGTTATAGTGTGCCTAACAGATTATGTCAGTAATGCAATAACGTGTATTTGTTCTCGTTTACAGTCCTTTTTGACACTCGCCAGAGACATCAAATCAAAAATGGACACAAAGTTGGTAAGAACTCGTTGATAATACAACAAAGGGGCAAATTGATGAATGTTACAAAAGTTTTCACTATCCATAGGTCTCTGGTTTTCTAAAGTATTTGAGGACTTCTGTAAAGAAAGTAGCCAAACTGTATAAGACCAAGCAGTTCTGCATGACAGTAGTGACCTTTTTATTTGTCATTTTTACAGGAGGGCAACACGCCGCAGGGGAGCAGTCACGGAGTCAAGATCTCAGAGCCTCAGAAAAAGTCCAGCTTCTTCCGCTGTAGCTTACTCTGAGGACCGAGGCCTTCGATACTGGCTTCCAGCTGGCTGGACAAAAATGGACTGTGCTTGCTCTTAGCACTTCCTTCCCCTTCCTTCTTTCTACCCAGTCCACACAAACCATTATATTCCTATTAAGAGGAGGACTTCCCCTCCTCTCTTCCTCTTCTGAAAGCTTCCAGTGGTGCATCTCTTCCTTTTTAAGGAGATCTGTTGTCTTCGTGGGTCAGAGTGCTTGACCGGTTGAGATAAAAACCAGGAGCATTGACCAGATGTTCCTTATCACACAGGCTTTTTCATCTGATGTTAGTCTCTCTGTACTACGCCCTCATATTTCACTTGGCTAGTAGCACAACTGAAGATGAGAAAACGTTAAATTAATGTTCTGGGATTACAGATACAAATGTGACATTTAGAACTATTTTTAATAGTGTTATTTCCCTTTTGAGTGATAAACATCAACCAAGACTGAAAGGCTTGAACTGAAGTGAAACAGAGTTGCACATGCTTTCATTGTCATTTGAGGAGTTAAGACGCGTATCATGCATAAGGCAGTCAGGGGTCATAGAGGAAGTGCATTGAGAGATTTTACATTTGAGTTCACTTCTCAGTTTGCTGGTCGTCATTGACAATCATTTGAATGCAACTTAAAATACGTTTGGACATCCGACCCTGTTCATCGCCGCCTGCCTTCCACTCTTTTATGTTTTTGCAGCAGCTGTCATGTTGAAAGGCAGTTTGGCAATCCAGATTTGTCTTTTAGATAAACTTCTGCTGGCAAATTTTTTGGGTGAGGTGAAGTGTTCCTGCTGTAGCTTTCTCTGGTGTAGTGACCTGAAGGAAAGTATTGTATGCATTGTTACCCTTTTATTTTTTACAAAGAAATATCAAGATGTTCTCCCCCTCCCCGTTATAATTCAAATAATCCTTCAAAAGTAAGACCAGCGTGTAATAAGAGTGAAAAATGGCTATTAAAGTCAAGGTGACATCTTTAAATTGGAAAATGTTGTCGAATCAACAGAAAAACCCAAAAGCATTCAATCTAGAATCGCATACATCAAGAAAACCCTCACATTTGAGAAGCTTGAACATTAAAATATCGAGTTTAAATAAAGTTGCATCATTTCTTTTCTCTCCGATGATTGTTTCAAACGTTTGCCTTTAATTTGACTTCAAGGTGTTGTAGCAGCTCTGATTCACAGTCAAGCTAAATGACGTCTCTGGTTATTTGATCAGCAATTAAAAATCACTTTTGAAGTTTCGCACTGTAAGCCTCCGACCCCCCCCCCCCCCCCCCCCTCCTGCTATCCATGCAGCTCTCCTTGCACTTTACCAGTAACTCGTGTTTTGTGTGTAGTCTGTGCCAAGTGATAGTTTTGCAATACAAGTACTTAGTTAAAAACATTTTGAGTCTTGGTAATATATTGGGCATCATTTTTTTTTTTTACCACCCTTACTTATAAATGACTTGATATCCTTTGCTATTTCACTGCTAGTGATCCACTGTCCTGGTATTAGTTCACTGAAAAACATTGCCCCAATGTACTTATATATATTTATATAAAGGAAAGAAAAAAAAGCCAGCCTGTTTCTATGCTACTGCCCTGCCAAATTATAGTTTAAAATGGATGTTTTCTTGGCTTATCACACCAACGCTGGCTTGGTGAAAGCTGAACGATGCTCCCACTAGTATTATTGTACTCTTTCCTGTGCGTTTGTGTTTGATCGTGGCCCCTTGAGTTTGACAGCTAGGTGGCACCAGAGGCACAGTATGCACTATAGATGAATACCTGAACTCAAATTTTAATCAGTATTTTATTAGGAGCGCGAGCCACAGTGAGCTAGACCTGTGCGATCCAAACATGTACCCGCTATTTGACATCTTTTTCCACTGTTCCTCTTGTTTCCTTCATTCATTCGTCACCAGTCTGAAAATCAAACTCCTGTATGCACAATATCGAGGGAGGATCTGCTTCTGCTTGCCTGCACTTTTTGTTTTTTTATTGTTGTTATCAATTCATTTGGGACCTCATTACTACCATGGCCATTTGTCTTAACTGCTAATACTCAGTTCTGTCATAGGTGAGCTATGCATTGTGAATCTTGGACCTGAGCATCTGTGTGTGATGTCTTTTTCAGACGTAGACCTGTACAGTTGAATGTATGGGCTTTTCTTTAGTGTCACTCTTTGAGCCAAAAACAGGACTGTAGAAACGGCATTGCTACAACAATGTGAGTGGAGTTTATCATGATGGAAGGTTGAATAGGGACATCCTGTAGATGTGGAGGGAGTGCTGTTTTCTCACTCGAGTGATACTGTAGCTTTAATTCATCAACAGAAACGTAGGGAGCAGACTTTAGTGAGACGCGGCACGGCGTCATTTTCATCTGGAATGATACTCCCTCTTTGATTTTTGTTTTTTAATCATATCCTTTACTAACATACTGTACATCCCTTTTTACAGCCATATTTTCATTCCATTAATTTGTGAAGGACACAGGGAGAATAATAAAAATACATTTTGAAGAAAAACAAGTGAAAAAAACATTGTAAATATCACATTGAGAAAAAAAAAGAGATCTACTTAAATTGTACTGTACTTTCTAAACCCATATGAAAATATATCTACAGTTTGTAGATATCTGTACTTTTGATTTAATAAAATAAGATTATAAAACTAACTGTATTTCTATTCACTGTCTTTATTGACCCCTATGCAGCCTGACTGCTCGCATAACAAACACGTCTTTGTATTGGACTGCGATAACCCTGTGGATTATTCTGGCATGTGTTTTCTTTTATAGTCATGTGTAACTGATCCCCTTTAGATACAAAACGGATCTACTGTTGATGGTCATAACTAATGAGGCCTGTCTTTAAGCCTTCGTCAATGCCTGCATGTGATGATAGACCTGCAGTCACACCATGACTGGTATTTCTGCAGACGAGATGATAAAAGAAGCATCCGACTCGGTGTGTGCTTACAAATCTAATTTGTCTTCCTGCAAAAATGTCTAAGGTGTGATTATCTCTGATATAGATCAGTATGTTTTTATTTTATTAATCAAAAGAAAACACAAAAAGCACATTTTGGTTATTCACAAGATTAGGTTTGGATTCAGGATTCAGGATTCCCCCACTATCCAGACTCTAGCAGAAGTCCATCATTAGGTGGTATTCAGATTAAGAAATGCATGATAGCTTCATGTCTTTATATCCGTATGTGGAAGGTGCTGTAAACACAATACAAAAGTTAGATGTATTCATTAGAAGTTCAAGTTCAGAACAATTGTTAGAATAGGTAAAGCAGAAAAACACACTAGATGACGATCATTGATGCAAAATATGTAATTAATCAAGTTAAGTATCCTTTGTAGGTTTGTTCTACCTTCACCGTGTTATGGTTATCAGTGGCCTACCTGAGAAAGTCTGGAGCTCGAACGATCATGTGCTGGAAGTCCTCCAGAGACAGACGTCCGTCGTTGTCCAGGTCGGCCTCATCGATCACCTTCTCACACACCATCCTCACCTCGTCCTCAGTCAGCTCGTTACGGGTCAGTTTGTTCAGAGTCTTCTCCAGGTCTGACTTGCAGAGAAAGTCATCATTGTTGAAATCTTGCAGAAAATGGAAATCAAGGAGATAGGAAATAATCTGTCAATGAATGTGTTGTCTTGGGGTTAGACATTTTCCACTATTTTGACATTTTATGGACCAAACTGTTGAATGAACTGTTTTTGTTACAATATTCAAGGTTTTGAACTATCTCTCCATATAAAAGAGCATAAACTCTTCGTTTTACCCCGTATTGTTACCACTTTTTATGGCTGACCTCCTCACCCAAAGCTAGCGTCCTCCATTACAGAGTTCATTTCAGGTACTTAGCTCATCATAACACAACGCTGCTGTTGCAGTATGTCCTCTTCTATTGGTCTGAATAATGAATGAAAAGCTTCCTTGACCCATGGCCATGTGTATGTAACTTCTTCATCTGTCAGCATTTGTTAATTAGAGGGGGGGCACTATTGCGGCGCACAAACTTTGAAGAGCTCTTTGCCTCTATAATGGGCCCGTTAATCATTCATAACATTCCATGCACCATCCATCATGCTTACAGTGCTAACACCCTACACCATGATCCCTTTTCATATGCTTGCACTTTAATGAAATGTGAAAATATGCTTGTGTTTAACCGCAGTTCTTAAACACAGCTTCATAGGTCAAATGTTTATCAACGTTTTTTTATTTGTACATGTTTCCTAATCTTTAGTTTGTAGTCCTGACGATACTGAACTCTGGTCGACAGCTACTCCTACTTATTATTATATTACTATTACAGTATGCTTTGTAACCATTATTCTTAATGACATTCCCTAGAATTTACTTTCTGATTTATTTCTTATTCCTAAAAATAAAAGTATGCATTTTTTTAGTTTTACCCCATGTGGTTAGATACAGATGTGGGAGAAGTCAGATCTTGCACTTGAGTAAAAGTAGAAGTACTAGAGTGTAGGAATACTCTGTTACAAGTAAAAGTCCTGCCTTGTAAATGTTACTCAAGTAAAAGTTCAGTATTACTATCAAAATATACTTAAAGTACCAAAAGTTAAAGTAGTCCGTCCTGCAGATTGGTCCATTTCAGAATAATATATATATGATATGATATATGAACAATATTGCACATTGACAAGTTTTGGACAACTAATCTCAAAATATATTATATCATATAAAACATATAATGTTGGTGTGTTATTCATATTATGCTAATTTTTGCATACCGACACCTTCATCATACAGTATGTTCAAGCTCAGTTTGAGAAGAAAAAGAAAACGGGTATTTTAAGTGAGACGGTGATTCATTCCTATTATTATTCTTATATAGAGTAGAAGATCTGTGGAAATAAATCCATTCTCAACTAAATATATTTTTAAAAATTGATAACCTCCATTTGATTTAAAAAAAAACCACAACTCTGATATTTTACCATATATTTTGAAAGCGTAGTAGGCCTTGAGGTCACGCGGAGCCATCTCGCTCAGGACTGAAAACATGTCCAAGAAGTCTTCCAGTGTCATGTTTCCCTCTCCGTCCTCAGAGAAAACCTCAGCGATCCTCTGACGAAACGGGTTGTCCTGCACAGAGGGGGACACCAGCCCCTCTGAGTTAAAACTGATGAATCATAAAGCACTAAGACCTGTTTCCTGTTGGTCTGTTGGCTCCGCTGTGCTTTTAGATTGTGTTCATGTTGAATTTATATCTAAATTTCTTGTCTCTTTTTCTGTTGTTTTGAGATCCCAAAAAAAGCTCTAAAATTTGGATTCATGTATGACTATGAAAGCAAAGTATAATCCAACCATCCATTTCTCAGAACATGTCAGTGACAGGCATGTTAACACACATGTTTACCTCTGTGTCATTGTGTAAAGAGGCATATAATTGACCCATTTCAAACAAGTGTGCCCTGAGGGACTCACCAGCTTTCTTCAAGTTTAAAGGAGTCGGGTAACGTATAACCTTTCAAAGAATTCTGTCGATTAGTTGGCCATTAATTATGTATTGGGAACACAGGGAGGGGGCGGGTCTGCAGGGAGTGCGTGGAGCAGTGGGTCTACCTTCAGCTCGGGCATGCTGCCAATCAGCTCATATGGTAGCTTCACATCTGGCTGGCAGGTGTAGTCGAGGGGAACAAGCTGCGGCGCCAAATCCCGATAGCGGTCAAACAGTCTAGGGAAGGTAGAAAAAGATGTCTTTCGATATTTAATTACAAGATATCTTTTAATATTATGTATTTGAGGGGCAAATGGTATTTAAGAAAGATGCCAGATCAAATGCAAACTCTAGTTCTCTCTTTTACAGTAAAGCAAGATTTAAAAACAATGTGAATTCAGTGGTAGCCTGCCCCACAGTAGGCCTCGTGATGTTGTAGTTTAGAGTTACAGTAAAGTATTGAGCAGAACAGAACCGAACATTTGCTGTGTCATGTCTAACCAAATACTCTAAGGTTTTGTATCATTTTGATACCAGTGAAATAATTTGATTCAGGAGAAATGCTATAATAAAATGTCTCACCTGAGAATTTCTTTCCTTGTAAAATATGTACAGTCCTGCAAAAACAATCAGATTATGGCAGGAAAGTTCAGAAATCGAAACGAAAGGTATGACGCAGCTGTTTTTAATAACTGAAAAATGATTCAGCACACTAAAAACTCCAGGACCACCAAAAGTCATGCATTTTTTGCCAACATTTTTTCACTTAACGTAACAAGTACTCATTAACATTACTGATGCATTTACAGGCTTTGTTTGATTTAAGGTGGTTTCATCTATAACAATGCAACATATTTTCTAAAACAATCTTAATATTTTCTGTGATCTTAAAACAATTGCAATATTACTTCTAGTGACATTAATATAGCTTTGAAACACATGTTGTATTTATAAATTACAATAGTAGTAAGGTCGAAATGAATTCCATGCGAAATATAGTAGAGTGATAAATAAAGTGGCATCAAATTAAAATGATTGCCAAAGAATAACACCTTAGTACCGTTCTCAGTTAGATAACTCAGTAGAGTAAATGTCCTTAGTGAGCTTCTACCACTGATTTCATACCAAAACAGATATTTAAATAATACTTTATCACTTGATATAAACATGCCACTATATGCATCCTCTTACTAACACACCACAAATTGCCTCTGATGCATGACTGTAAAATGTCCAAAAACGATCTGAACTGCATATTTGGAGGTTGAGACATGAGGTCTGACAGGCCTTTTGTCCTTGTTTACAGATGCTGGGAGCCGGTATTGATAAGAGAAGCACCGTACAAAGTGAGTGAGTCTCATCGTCTCAGTGAGAAAGAAACAGGATTGACACCGACCTGATAGGCATCTAGCTGCTGTGCTGTGAAGATGGTCTGTTTATTCCCCATGTCCGAGTGCACGAACGCCAAGCCTCAGGTCCATCGCTGCTCTTGCATCAAGTGCTTTTTTAGGGTGGTTGGATATGTCAGATATGAAATGCTGGGACAAAAGCGAGCCGGAGCCAAAAAGGAGATCAGGTGTCGGGCTGCCACCCGGCCTTTGGTCCCCATTATAATGGCAGCATTTCATCGTTTTCTCCATTGTGAATAGCAGCCCCTCTGACAATGAATAAGGGCTGTCGTCCAGCATCATGCCAAGTGGTATCAACCTCCTTTAGTGCCACTGTATGGCCGACGCCTCGGTCACTGCTCAGGTTACACTCTTTAGAGACGGGGTATTGTAGTGGGCAAATAGACTTTTTGATGGGAGACAAGTTTTGTTTTAGTTGAGACCTCCATTATTGGGTATATATCCAACTATTGAATACTCTTTCCCCTTCAGCTTTAGCACACGTATGACATTATGCTCAACGATAATGACTTGAATTGAACATGTACAGCAACACTATGCATGCATTCCACCTTCAACTCACTGCATTGTAACAAAAGATTATCTCACTGGTATCAGATTGGTAAAAGATCTTACTGTATCAACGTTTTTGCCGTGAAATGCTTCTGTGTTTTCCTTTACCAAGTCCCACAAGGGGAAGTTTCATTCGGCTGATCGACTGTATGTTAGTGGGTACAGGCATTGGTGTGTGGACTGTTAAAAGAAGCCCCATAAATTGTAAGGGGTCACCGGGTCCATCTGTGATACATATTATGGTTTGCTTTGTTTCCCCCTTTAACTGTCCAATGTCACAACTGAATGTAACTAATGCAACAGTAGCTATAAGAAGCTCACTGTCATAAAGAAAAAGGATCAAAACTTTAAAAATGTAATGTTTTTTGTTGATTTATAAATCCATCCACTTTCCTGTGCTTGTTTTGGGCAAGGTCATTTTGTTGCTATTATTACTATGTACGGTTGGGAAGTCCTAAAAATATCCCTACTTGCATGATATTACAGTTGCTGTTTTGCAGAAGCTCGTCCGGCTGCCTCCACCTGGTTTGACCCGTCTTTTTTAGTTTGCTCACGGCCTGAGGAGTTTATGTTTCCTGAATAAATGACCTTACAAGGATGCTGCGTGTCCTGAACGGTTGTTGGTTGTTGCTTTGCAAAGTGTAGAACAAGACAAACGAGGAGTGTCAAGAGGGAACTGTCCAGCTCCTAAAAGGTTTGATGGAATGACTCTTTTATTGAAGGCTGTTGAGTTTTCTGTAGACTGGCTTCTATGTTTTAGTTATGTTTGAAAAGTGTATACCTTTTGTGTCTGCATGAACAAGATATTTAAAATTCTGTTCTCGATGTTGGATATTGTACATCAAGATATATTTGAGATATTTGATGTCCTCCTTGTCTTTTCTTCTGCTCTCTCTATTATAGGTACGGTCTGAGTATGCCGGAGATGCCGCAGACCACTAACGGTCCGTCTAATATGAGCACAGTGAACAGTACTGATGTCAACGAAAGGCCGACATGCCTGGAGACTTCTGAGCTCTCAAGATCTTTGTCCCAGAAAAGAAACCATTTTAAAGGTTTCCTCAGGAGAAGTGCTTTTGTTCTTTTCACTCTGGCTGCTATAGTCATTGGTAAGTACTTGTTTTACTTAATCATTGTTATAAAGTAAAACTGTGTTTGAATCTCAATGTTGACTGAATGTATTCCAAAAAAAAATTCCATGACCTTTTAGATCGAATCTGAGAGAGTTCATACAGATATATATAACAGAGTAAACAAAAAAGGCACTTGTATGGCATATACTAAAAGTAAGCAGCTATTTCATAGACATTTTTTGAGAACAATACATTGTTAATAGATCTGACTTCACAAAAGTCTCGTAGCAGCTCATCTGGTGGATTTTATCAGTGATGAAACTCTTTCACTTCCTTTACCCGAGTCCTGTTAATGGAGATTGCCCCTGTTTTTTGCATAATGCTATTTTCCAACAGTACTTTGAGTTTTGACTACAATGCTATTTGTATTTTTGTGAATGAATAGTCATTTGAGAAACACAGTGACATGTGGACCTTTGTTTCTATTTTTCTGAGGGGTTGGACTGGGATTCGCTCTTCAACACAGTAACATGACATCCAGAGATATAGAATACTTCACCTTTGCTGGAGAGCTGTAGATGCGGATGCTACAGATGGTGGTGCTTCCTGTCATCACATCCAGTCTGATTTCAGGTTAGATTCCTGAATATTACAGTCAAATGGTCCCACACACTCCGAGAAGTGACCATTTTCTATGCAAAGTAGTAAATGGTAAATGGACTGCATTCGAGGGACCATGCAAGGTGCCACCTGCTCAGGGAAACTCAAATTCGTACACCCACACACTGTTGGCCGTGCCATCGGGAGTAGGTGGGTCCTGCACAAGCACCCTTAACGTCACCCATATTCTCATTAAAACTAACCCAGCAGCAAAGAAAATGTTTTATATCGTGATGTTTGTCGCAAGCCGGTGTTTTATGCTTTTTCCACACCTATACTATTAGAAATATCCTCAATATAATGCAATCCAAAACAGCAATATAACATTACTGCAACCCCCTACTTAACTTAAATACATTCCCAAGAGGTTTTATTTATTGTTGGGATATTGGATGATAACGTTCAGATCCTAGTTTAATATGACCCCACTGTGAAATATATTTGTGTGTTCAACTACTTTATGTAAGAATGTGTTTACCCAGTGCCGCCGCTCCCATAACGCGCATTACGCGCTGTGCGTAGGGCACCAAGTGTCGAGGGGGCACCACCAAAAATAGCCTAATGAAAAATCGTCATAATAATTATAAGGCCGAAATTATTTCAGTAGACTATAGAAATATGAGGCACTTTTTAGGCATACTACTCAAAGGTACCGATGGTGCCCCCCTCTCCCCTCCCCCCCTCCCCTCCCCACTCACTCATCACAACTCATAATGTTTTTTTATTGGGGGGGGGGGGGGAGGGCATCATGAAGGAATTATGCTTAGGGCACCAAAATGGCTAGCAGCGGCACTGTGTTTACCATATGATAAAGTAGCCTATTCCTTGAATGTGTGTACTGTACATATCTAAACAGGAAGTCATATTCATGTGTTGCATCTTCTTTTTATTTTAGGGATGTCATCTATGGACAAGAAGGCTTATGGGAAATTGGGGCTCCACCGCTTTCTGCTATTACATGGTTGCAACCGTCACGTCTGTGATCATTGGCATCGTCCTGGTTGTGCTTATCAAGCCTGGGAAATCACACGGGAACGCCTCAGCGCCCTCTGGTGGTGAGGTGGAGCCTGTGCAGACTGTGGATGCCTTGCTGGATCTGATCAGGTTAGTGTGCATCACTCTACTTTATCAAATACAGACATTCATTATAAGCTAACCTTTACTCTCTTTCCTTCAATTTACAGAAACATGTTTCGCTCAAATATTGTGGAGGCTTGTTTCAGAAAGGTGAGACCTGCAGTGTTTTATATTTGTGGATGGATGGAAGACCATTTACTTTTCTGGTAGTTGTGACCAAATATTACAATGCATCTTATTAAATACAAATGTTATTATCGTGACTTTTAACGGCTTTACTGGTAATCTTGTAGATGATACAGCGTCAATGCCGGGCACCTCAGAAGGAGCCAATACTTTGGGTTTATTGGTCTTCTGCATTGCCTTTGGTCTTATCCTGGGCAGGATGGAGAATGAGGCAAAACCTCTGAGGGATGTTTTTGACTGCCTGAATAAAGCCACCATGCATCTGATCAGCATTGTCATCTGGTAAGAGAAGCTGCTAACATTAAGACTTAAACACAACATTATAATTTCAACGTTGAAATGTTGACCCCTTAATTGTGACTAAGCCAATTCCTGAAATTGTAATGATAAAAACACATTATTATCATCATTTATAATACATTAACAGTGCTTTGTCTTACGTTTTTCCCGCAGGTATTCCCCGGTGGGAATCCTCTTCTTGATTGGAGGACACATTTTGAAGCTGAAAGACATTAGGGGTATAGGTCTCCAGATTGCCATGTATGGTCTCACTGTGATCACTGGACTCTTCATCTACGGCTTCATCATCCTCCCCCTCATCTATCTCACGGTAACGCGTAAGAATCCCTTCAGGTTTATGATCGGGATACTCGAGGCTCTTACCACAGCCTTTGGCACGTCATCCAGGTGAGCTGGACTTCCAGTTTTCATTGTTGTTTACTGTGCAAACGTTACGGTTAAGATGGATCCGACTTGAGAAACTATTGAATTTTGCAAATTTTTTTTTACAGTACTGTGACTCTACCCATCGCCATCAGCTGCCTGGAGAAGAATCTCAACATGGACAAGCGGGTGACACATTTCATGAGTCCTATAGGGGCCACAATTTCAATGGATGGCACAGCACTTTTGAGGCAGTAGCTTCCATATTCATTGCCCAAATGTATAATATAGAGCTGGATCTGGCTGGAATCACCATCATCAGGTATGGTTAAATAACCTTATCTTTTATAAAGATACATTGTATGTAAACTAATTCTTGCATAATCTAATGATTGCCAAAACAGCTTCTAAAGTTATTTATTATTACTTGTCCATAATTCATGTTTATATTGCAATTCCAGTATCACTGCCACAGCAGCAGATACTGGGGCCTCAGGCATCCCACAGGGCGGAACGGTATCCGTGGTGACGGTGTTGACATCGGTTGGACTTCCGCTCGAAGGCATTTCATTTATCATCAGCATTGACTGGCTGCTGTAAGTGCGTGACTGAGTGTTTGTGTGTTGCCAGAGTTTAAAAACAGCAATGATTAGAGTGTAAGAAGTGTTCTGCCAACATTATGCTGTACATGATTCATTGTTCCTTGATAGAAAGCTTATACGTTTTGTTGAGAGGATAGCACAAAGTTACATTAGACTTCCTACATTTATTTTTGTGTTTGTGGTCAAGTCACAGTCACAGTCACTAACTTCAGAACTTCCTGTATTTGTTGATAGAGATCGTTTGAGGACGACCACCAACGTGCTGGGTGACTGTATCGGTGTGGCTGTTGTGCAACATCTCTCCAGACATGAGCTGCAGAGCTCCGGGCTTGCACACGAATGCTTAGTGGAAGAAAACAAGATGAGACTCGCAGTGAAGTAATAATCAAGCTGAAATTATGTTTAGTCAATTGCAGGATGGCACTGGTGCAGACATATAATACTGAACTTATATACATGGACAAATGAATGAGTAAAGATACATTTTGCCCACTTTTGATGAGGTGTGGAGAGTATTTTTTAATGTACCAAAACACTTGAAATGCACAAAACTTGAGAACTCTTTGAAATACACAAATGACCTTACTTCAAAAACATCCTTCATATAAGGTCAAATGATTCCAATCAATTCAACACAGCTTTTAAACACACCAGGTATGATATGTAAAGCAACTGCTGTAATAATGCCTTGATTAAGTAATGATTGATTGACTAATTATCAACTTTGTCTTGTGTGGCCTGAACAGGATCTCAAATGTGTTTATCCTCTCAAAAATGTGTAGCATTTTTAACTCGCCATGTTATTTAAATACTCAAGACAAATTAATATAATTGTTGACTGGTGCTTCTGGGGAAAATGCACTTTCTGTGTAGCATCAGGTCTACACGATGTATCTCTCCTCACGCAATACAAAGTCTATGATGGATTGATTTAGTTTGGAATGTGCCCGTGACATTTCTTCTGTACCAAATAATTGCGTGCCAAAAAAGGTGGTATGTGGAGAAGACTGAAAGCATCCTCCCTTTCTTGTGTTAATACCAGAGAAGGATTATCAAAGCTGGTGAAGGTGCAGTTAGTTTTAATGACTTTGTATGCTGCAGGGTAGCTTGTGAATTGAATCCAGGTGTAAAAGTCTTAATTATCCAAATCTTCAAAGTAACTAAACGTATCAAATAATTGTGGTGGAGTAGAAGTACAGAGTAGCATAGAATTGAATACTGGTGCCGTGCTATGTGGCAGCCTGTTGCAGGGACTCCCTGTGTTTTATTGATAAAGTGTTTTTTTTACTACTTTTCTTAATTAGCTTTTTTCTTTCACATATTTATTTAAGTTTGTTATATTTTCTATACATTTTTGTCACAAATGTATTTTTTATTTTATTGTATTGTAACTATATTGCCTTGTTTTTATGCTGCTGCAACGTAAACAATTCCCAAATTGGGATCAATAAAGCAATTCTCTTCTATTCTAAGTATCTCAAGTATTGCATTTAAGTACATTTGATGTAGATGAACTTAATTACTTCCCACCTCTGGTTAAATCTAAAGGGAATTGGCAAATTGTGAAGGTTGCCTTTCATTTTGACCTAATAATGACTATTTTAATAGCTTAATAGTTTGTTGTCTTGTCATCATAACCAATAACTATTCAGTTTAGTCCTTCTTAAAAAGATGTCACATTGTTTCAGTGAAATGTATTGCAAATGAATTCAACGTAAAATATTTGTTTACACCGTTTATTCTGACTGTGGAACAAAGCTCAACAGAAAACAGAAAATATACACATCTTTCACAGGATATCGCTTCCATCACTGCCATATATTATAATTTAAGAATATTTACATATATTACAACACCACATCTGGGGCTATGCACATTACTCATTAGATGCAATTGAGTGTTAAAGGGCAGCTGGTTATTCATGCATCAAAACCCTGATTTACATTGTATTCTTTATGTACAATCTGCTCCTGGTTTGTCAGTGGCAGCCGCAGCTTCCTGCCACCATGTCATTATACTGTTTCAACACCACATTTTCTGCGTCATCAAAGTAAAGAAGGTTGATGGAGAAGAGCTTATCGGGGACGCAGCAGGGTGTATCAATGCCTTTGATCAGCTTTAGAGCGTTGATGATGGATTGGACGGTGGCGTGGTTGGTGGGCCTCATGTTCTGACCCAGAGGGAAGGGGCAGGAGCCTTTGCAGTGGTAGGCGTTGTAGCCACGAGGAGACACGATCCAGCCCGACCAGCCGATCTCCTCAAAGTCGACGTAGAGGGGCTGACGCTGGCAGGGTGAAGAGGCACCCTCCTCCTCGCTGTAGTCCAGGGAGCGGGCGATGCGGGAGGGAGGCCCTGACATGGGGGCTGAGGGCAGGTCGGAGGTGACTTCTGTATCGTTCGGGTCTGTTAAGGGAAAGGAGAGTCTTTTGTTAGAAAACAGTTCATACATTACGTTCTTCTGAATAGGACCACACAGTAGCATGTCATATTTGATGCCCTTTCTGTTTGCATTGCTTTTATTCTGAAAGGGTTTTGGTTGTCAGCAGTCAATTGATGGAAGAGTGTCTCTGATAGCCAATAAGAACTGAATGTCATATTTCACTCTTACTTTGTGTCTGATAACTGAATTCATTTACAAGGGTTTCCCCAAGTCCCCACAATTCTTATCTACGCCCATGCCCATCAATACTGTATTTGTTTTCACCAGCACTGGCCATAACATAATTAATCAAATTACATTAAGTTGACCTAAACTCACCAATGCTTTCGAGAGTAGTAGAGCGGCTGCCATCGTCCGTGAAGAGGACCAACATGGGCTGTTTGCTCTGGTGGTGGTCGCGACCTGAAGCAAAGCGGATCAGCTTGAGATCCATATGGCTTCCTCCAAGAGTCCGAACCACCACATGGAGCCCCAGGTTACTGCCTTCATCGTTCATCCAGGAGCGGACCTTAATAAAGAAGTTCACATTAGTCAAGTAAAACTCATAACTTAGGCTGGTTTATAACAGGATATCATGGGCGAATGAAGGCCTTAAGGGGAAGTAAATACTTACTGCTTGTGTAATGGTGAACACTTCCCAACCAGTAGAGTGGACTGGAATCAGTCTAGAGGACAGCAGCTTCTTGTCCTGTGTGTTGTTGTTTTTGCTTGTGTCAAGCAGCTGATAAACACTAACCTGAATGAAAAATAAGTAATGATGGATTAGTTCTGGATTAGAGGCTCTGTCCCCGGACGAGAAGCATTTTAAAGGATTTGATGAATTTCATTGCATTTGTACAGTAATGCTGGCTAATGGTACATACCTGGCAGAAATGGTGTCTGTTGAATGTCAGTGTAGCCTGAGGTCGCAGCTTGAAAAGATGCAGCTCTGCAGTGAGAATCTTCTCAGTTATTGCAACCGTGGACAAATTGAACCTGAACTCCACCTGTTCACTGCGCACTGCAATGAAAATCATAACATTAGAAACAAGAACAAGCTTGATCCTATTTAACATGCTAAAGAAGCCAGCAACAAACGCATGCATGCATGGATAAAATCTTACATTTGTCAAAGAAGCTGCGCACAGTATTTCCCTCAAGCAGATACGGGTCCTTAGTCACACCGTCCACATCAGCAACAGTGTTGTACAGATCGAGCATGTACTGAGGTGGCTGTTTGTGTCCATGCATAGCAGGGGGATCATCCATCCCAAAAACTTCCAAAAGTCTCTTGATTGCAGCTGAGCGTACTTCCACTGATTCATTCTCGGCGGTGAAATGGTTCTCCAGGTAGCTGAGTGGAGGCCGTGCAGCGACGGCGCACACTAAAGCGGCAAGGCTGATCACAAACAGCAGCATGTCTGAAGGTTGAGTAGATTCCTTGTGCGTCGGTGTCCTCGGAGCACACAACCGGCCAAATAGTAAGTTGGAGTTGGAGTGACTGCAGGATCCTGGAAGCTCGACTTTTTATATCAAATGCTCCCGTTCACTCTTCAGTTCCCCCAAAGCCTTGGTAAACAGCAGTAAAGATGCTATTTGGTCGCAAATGTAAATCGCCAATCAGCCAACATAAAGGGAGACTAATGGCGGCGTTAACAAGGTGTGAACCCGATTGTAGATTTTAGTCAAGCCCATTGTCCCGACGTCTGGCAATAAAGGTTCAAATAAACTAATTTCACCCTTTGAAAGAGCTTGGTACTTATGGACCAGTGTGTAAGTTGTGCAGGAATATATTGTATCTCTGATGTATCATGCAATAGGATATGCATTAAAAAAAATGTGAACAGAATAAACTTGCAGCTGATCTCTTGAGGAAGTGCATTCCCCATGGGAGGTCGACTGCCCCTAAATTAATCCATTAATTTTGAATAATGGGCACAGTGCCTTAGGTGGAAACCAATTACTTCGATAAAGAGACGGGTGTCCTTGTCTACACGTCGAGAGATTTACATAACTGCTTATCCAGAGACTGCTGGATAATCACCAAATTTGCAAAAAAAAGAACTCCAAATGCAATGCAGCTGATGCGGTGGTTTAAGCTGATGTGGTGTAATTAAACTTTAGTCAGTTCGATCCTTTCCCATCATAAAGACACCTTCCTATTAAAATGCTTATTTTAACTCAAGTTGCCAAAAGTGTTCCTTTGAGTTTACATTTCCTAAAGATTTAGGAACATAATATAGTGCAGACAATTGTGTGTAGCTACACTAAAAAGTATCTCTTCAGTTTACCTTTCAACACTTAAGAAGCAGAAATATCTATAAAAAGATGATGAATTATAATCAACCCTTAGTTAAAGACAACAATGTGAGTCATTGTTTTATTATAAAGAGTCTCCTGTTGATTATTTTTATTTCTTAAAACCCTGTGCCATTTGGTAACTTTGATCTTTACGCACAAGCGAAACGTTTGTTTCCCCAGCTGTAATAAACAATTAAGAGATCAAAGTTTTGTCTACATGACACCTTGTAAGTAAGTCATAAAACTTAAACTCTTAAGATGACAGAAAAAAAGTCACAAAAGAGTTTTTCGCACGTTGATATGAAAATAAGGAGCTATTAGCTACCTGCACGTGTGTTTTTTCAAAGGAACATTTGCAAAACTATTTGGCTTTTCATGTGCTCCTTACCAGTGCTTCTTCAAAGGCCGATTTTAGCTCTTTGATACTTTAGACACACCCTTGGAAACATACTGGTTGTGATTTGTTCCAGAATGTTTTTGTTTTTTTTATCATATTGTCTGACATCATGTCAATACTTCCTCTTGTTCTGTTGTATTTCTTTGTTTTCCTGAACTCAAACTTCACATTTATGTCATTTCCTAAAGTAGTTACCTAGATATAATAATGTACGTATAATGTGCACACATAAGTTTAGCTTTCTGCGATTTGTATCGTTTTTATTATTTTATTTAAATTAGTTAGTATATCTAGTTTTGAAGATAGAAATGTAGATTTAATGTGAAGAGTATTAGTTTTAGTTTATTTTAATGTTGTTATTGAATTGTGCTGTATTTGCTATTTTGTGGGAAATAGCGAACTGCTATAATCTGGTACAAAGCATCCATAAACTAAACTAAACTAACTAATGAAGGAAGGCTACACCTTGTATTTACTCTGTGGGGAAGTTTCTCCAGTGCTATTTCAAATGATATTTCTTACAAAATGTACCTTTCCCAAATATTTATGTGTGATTAGTTTATTTGGTGCAAATAGAAAATAGAAGATCAACCTTTATTAATCCCCCGATGATGAATTCAGGTATATATAGGCTGAACATGCATTTAAAGTATATTGGAAATAAACATGTGTTTCAATGAACAAAGTCCTCAAAGATTATTGTATTAAATTTATTTACAAAATTATCATTTAAACATATATTACATATAGTACAAAAATACTTTAGGAGAGCTAATTCTTGAACAGATGTCCCAGTCTTTGGTGGAGTCCACAATGGACTGTCGAAAATTCCTGAGAAGAGATTTGAAGTGGTTTCCAGTAGGGGGCACAGTGATCAGTTTTGGCAAAGGCAGGATGTGATGGACAGGACTGTGCGTATCTCTCCATGCTGGTTGAGGAAGCTGTGGGTCTCGTAGCCCTCAGGAACACATGAGCTGGGCTGTTTTTCAGCCCATAAGTGGCAAACTGCTGGATCAGATAGATTTCTGCAAAATAAAAATGAAAGAAGGTTTAATTCCCTTTGTGCTACACATAAATAAGCAGTTTGTTGCCAGAATCATACAAAGAATCAATAGAAATGAAATCAATCATTGCCTTAATAAATGCTTCTGTTTGGGGCCACTGTGAAAGTTAACTCTAGTATGTGAGGTTCTTGTATGCTTATATCAGCTTATATGCCTGTCTGTCCTGCACACACCTTTAATGAAGGCATTATGAGTCTCAGTAGTTCAAATATGCAATACACAAACACCATGCATTAACCTGACCTGCTGTTGGCGCAGTCATAACAACTTCATACTGTGCATCAAAAAAGGTGTTAAAAACCCTAAAGATTTCATTTATATTACATTTGGAAGCCCAATGTTCATTACATTTCATTTAGCTGGCACTTTTCTTCAAAAGCGACCTATAATTACTATATCGTGCTGGTGCATGAGTCTCAATTGTCCTAAATCTTGTTCAAAATATACTGAATATTTCAGGTTGAATTTAGGGAAAAGATGTCCAAAATAAGTGCACATTACATGGGAAATGTTGTTAGGATGAGGGGATGATTAAATGAAAAAATATGATTTTTCTGTATTTGTCCGTGCAGTATTTTCCCTCTCAAGCCTTTCAATTAAAGTCCAATGACGTTATGAAGGAACTCTTAGGTACATTTGTAACGTGGCTCTTTTATGCCATAAACAATTACATATAGTATTTTCTTCTAACACAGTCCCAAAATATAGCTTTGTTGTGAGATTGTGGCAGACTTCTGAAGGCGGGACATTTGGTTCAGGAATGTAACGCTGACAACATGCTGAGTGCAGACAGTGTCAGAGCTCACAGGCAATTGTTATGAGAGGGTCCGGGGAGGTGTGGGTGTGTAGCAGCTGTGTTCATGCTTACCTGAGAAGGCATCGGTTTCCTGTAGTGCAGCCTCCCAAACATCTGCCAATGTTTATTTCCTGTGGAAAATTAGCAACACACAGAGAGGGCAATCAGACCACAGCTGGTCGCAAACATTGACCCAGTTGAGCCGGGCCCCAGCTGTTTTTTTAACTGCTTTGATTCGACACCTGCAGGGGCCATTTGCGTTTGCACTGAGTTTGCACCTTTTGTGCTGAGGCGCAGCCCAAGACCAACTGTGTCCATGTCTTTAAATCTTTAATCTAATAAATCAGTCATCAAGTTAAGTCTGGGGTAAAGATAAGAAATAGTTATTTCAGTATTTGTGGTATTGAGATGATTGTGGATGAACTTTGCATTACGTGCTTCAAAGTAATGCTTTGGTGAAGTTTGATTAAGGATAATGAGTCTAAATCCTAATTTTCTAGAATTGGGCCACAAAGCAGTTTAATTCAGGTTTCAATTGTATTTTCCTGATTGAAGTTGAGCTGGACCTGAAACCTGCCAGTCTATGATGTGTATTGTTGCAGGCTGTGCATGAGTAAGGCCAGTGGATTAGTTTGATTAAGTGCGGTCTTCCACAGGTGTGTCTGATGAATACAGATACTTCATTACTGTCTGGCACCCAACAAGAGCCTCGTTTCCTCTGAACTCCACTACAAAAGAGATAGTGTGAAACCGGCATCACAAATGAATCACTCTTGTAGTGTTAAGTAAGCCATGCTAATCAAAGAAGAGGGCTGGATTCAAATACAGAGCTGCAGGCATGCACTTTTTTTTTATTGTGGATAAACAAGACAGGCAGTTTTTTGGGAAAGTTAAGAGTTTACACTTACTTTAAGTCTCTCCTCTTTGACTCCATCACTGTTGACCACTTCATAGTAATACTCCATGTACGGGACCCTGTAGCAGCTTTCTTTCAGCTCGCAGGTCACCACTGTCTGGATCAGCTCCACTTTGTTTGGGGTTTCCACAAACTCGGAGTCAAACTTAGTGGGAACACAGGAGAATCCCTCTGTGAAGGAATTGAAAAAGGAATAAATTGAATAATATGGGCAGAGGGGATCAGCTCAATTATTACATCTAATCCAAATGAAAACAAAAACAAATTTGGCTTTGGATCACTCCCACCCTAATTGATTGGTCTTTAAAATGACTGGAGAGCCATTTTCATTCTGATTATGTTACAGAATAGTGTTTGATATCATTAAAGATTGGAAAAGATAACAGTATTGTCGATTAAGTCATAATCAGACAGACAAACTCCTGGTTCCTCCTCGGTAATTAAAAATCTTGAAATGTGTATCTTCATAGCTTAAATTGTGAAATGGCCAAAAAATTAGCATTGGGACTGTAGTTGTGTCAGCATTGTAGTGGATTTTGATGAAAGCAGTGCAGGCCTGCTTTGATTATGGGCCTGCGATGAAGAACACTATAAATAAAGTAGGCATATATATATATATATATTTTTTGTGTAGTTAAATATTTATTAATAACACTGTGTTTCTGTGGGTTATCTAACTTCAGATTAGTTTCAAGGTCAGACGATGATGTGCATTAAAATAATACTTTAATGAACTAGCTAAATGTTCCCTGTTCGAATGAAATATATCTTGCTTCGTTTATATCCCTTCTAGTTTTAGAAAAATAAGAAACTAACTGACTGAGTGTTGTTCAACCTTTCTATGTGTGTTGGGAAAGTCAGTCATATTTCTGATCTCTGATCAGCAGCTCACTGTCTAGTTGAATTACTCTTCCCGTTTTGATTGTTATTTGGAACTGGGCAGGTAGCTGCACAATACACACACACGCACGCACGCATGCACGCACAAACACACACCTGGTGATCCCTTGGACCGGGAGCAGTCTCCCACGTCCAGGACCGTCTCATACGGTGTATCGCTGTAGTAAGTCCTGAGCGCGGGGACGCGTAGGCACTGGGTCAGCTTGATCTCGCACTGGCATTCCTGGATGACTTCCACCTCCCGGGGTCCCTCCAGCAGGAGCAGCCGGTCCACACGCATCCCGGTTGGCTCACACACCTGGTTCATCCCGCAGGAGGGCAGTTGGGCCTGTGGCCCCGCGCTCTCTGGAGCTGAGGGTCCGCGCGGCCTCGTCTTTTGTAAGAGAAATAAGACATGTCAAAACATGTTTCTGTGTCCATCATTGTAAGTGGTGGAAATGATTTGGAGAGTGCTTTTACAATTATAGTGCATTCATAATACATGTAATTGCTTTATGCAGATATTCCTACTTAAACCATCTAAAGAACTAACAATAATTGTTCCAATAACAATAATTGTGATTTGGTGACGCTTCAGTAATAACGTCATCATAATGTCTGAGTTTCAGGAGATAACTTTTACCATCACACTGCGACAGTGCCACCGTGTGGCCACTTTGGGAAATTCCACTTACTTTCTTGCTCCTGAGAAATTCCAGCATTGAGGAATGTCTGGAGTATTCCTGCTGTCTTGTTTCATGTGATGGCCTGGATGCTCCCCCACAGTGTGACTTGCACATCCCCACATCAACATTGACAGGACTCCCCGAGATGTCTGTGAAGACAGATTAACACATAATCAGTTTGATGTCAGACAGCAATATTTAATATATAAAACGTATTACTTTTAAAACAAATAAAGCTATTCATGTCAGTTCTTTTCACATTTCGAAATCCAAGGACAAATATACTGTGGCTTTTTTTTAGAGGATTGCAGACATGCAGCTCATCGCAAATAAAAACATATGCATTTACTGATGGAAGAACATGTGGTGGTGTTTTACCTTGTCCAATGTAGACAAAGTGGCTCTGTCTCTTGCAGCACAGCCTCTGTGTGAACAGGTTTCTGTGATCTATGTGTTTACTGAACACTCCGGTCACTAGAAAACACAACACAAACATCAGAGTTAACACGTTTATGCTTTTACACAATGTATACTGGTATGATGTCACACTTTATATTTTTTTACAAAATCGGCGGATTCAGATCGATGAGATCACTCTATGTTACACACAAGTTTAACATGGGACAAAATAGTTCAGTAATCCATATTTCCAAGTCTTTTGTTTGTCAAAAACCAACATTGGCAGATATTTAGGCCCAGCCAGTTATATTCATGTTTAGAATAATAGCTTTAAAAGAAAAAACACTCAATTGATGTCATGGAGGAGTATTATTCATTTTGCATTTGTATGAAAAAGTTAATATTGAGTTAAATTCAAAGTAAAATGAAATCCCCTTCAGCATCAGCCCATCCACAACCCTCATGTTTACCCATCTTATTAGAAGGGATTAGCAAGTATATTTGATCAGATTGGTGTCAGTCCAGTCAGCGAAAAGCTGCTTTAATATATGTCACAGCAGCAGCAGAAGAGAACAGAGTAAACAATACTTACAGGTCAGGTGGAGGACAGAAAGGAGGAGAAGAAAAGGCAGGGGTACATCCATGGCTTTAGTCTGAATCTGCTCCTCAGCTGCCAGATACTGAGTGTCCCTCTGCTCACTGACGCCTCTGATATTTATATGGGATCAAGCTTCAGCCCCAAATGTCACCTGAAAACAAGCTCTCAGAGTGGTGTGGGGTCAGAAAAAGTGAGAGCTAATCAAATTTCCATGCTGAATGCTTTGTGGGATGGAGTTCTTACAAGCAGGGGCCTGCACTTCAAAGGAAATCTCTACAGCCTCTCTGTTTCTGCTGCGAGGGACCCAGTGGCTCGAGTGTGTTGACCAGCCCGAGCTCTCTCTAATGAAGTGTTTAAGTAGCCTTGAGCCATTAAAGCGTCGCTCATTCAAAGGCATTAATCATCTTTTATCTCAGGGGGAAGGTGTTTAGCACCTCTGACTTAAAACAAAACCCGGCCCAAACACATAAACAGGATCAGCGTGGGGGCCTGAGCCTCCCCTTCAGAAAGCTCCAGCACCTTTGTGTTTATTCAACATGACACCAAATGGCCAGACCTCTCAGAGCAAATCCCAGCTTCTTTTCTCTTCAGAGAAAGGGAGCTTAAAGAAGTATTAGAATAACATACATTTCAGACATTTCAATTTCTGTGTATAACATTTGAGAGTTGAAATGTGAGCTTAAAAATATAGTTTACTGGCAAAAAGGCCCACAATAAACCTACAAAAAAAAGCCTGTAAAGCTATATTTCCATATATTGGTCCAAGGGGTATCTTAATGTCAGGGAAACCACTTTAATATGGTATAACGTTGGCACTCCCCATTCATATCTTAACACGGTGTTAGTCCTTCTTTGAAGTGTTTAGATGATCTCCTCATTTTCAGCTGGATCAACAGATCATCGTTCAGAGAGCCATCGGCACTCAGACCTGTTGATTAAGGTGACGCCTTCAACAGTTTCAATTGTGAAATTCCTTTCACAAATACTACTGAAATGAATCATAACCCTGGTGAAACCCAGATATATTGCCATAATCACTTGATTTAATTATGCAGATCATATGATATGTTGTCAGGAAACTCTATAAAGATGACCACAATTGTTTTTCAAACTAAAGGGGCCTTTAAGTGCGGGAGAGTGGGTCCAGACAACGGTAATGTTGTTCAAAGGATTAAAAAAATAAAATAATTAATTAGATAATCAGGGGTTAAAAAAGTTGGGACTCATGACCAAAAATCAAATGAAAAGCTGTGTTGTTTCTGGAGCTTCTGATTGTAATATAAATGCAATATTAGGAATTCAGAATTTTGAAATGTAAACCAGCGCAATTCCTCGACCACGGAGCAAAATCCCTCAGTTGGAGCAGATGTTGTAATAACACAGCTCCATAGAAGTTATGAATGGACATTAGGCTTTATCAAATGCTTGGTTCAAGGTCAATAATTAACAGTGCTTTTATTAAAATAGCAGTAGTAGTAAAAAAATATGTTTCTTGAAACCTTTGATAACTGAAGTCAACATTCACTGAATTAAAGAATGATTAAGATCTCCCTACTTCAGGTTGTTCCAACATATTTCTGTCACATGTTAGAACAATATAAGAGTTATTTATGATCCTTCAAATGTAGTAAAGAGAAACTGTCTTTCATGACTGTGTTTTGGGCTTGGGGTTAAACAGTACAACATATTATGGCAATAAATATTCACTTTCAAATAACTTCGAGGTGTGCAATACTTTACAATCGATTTTATCTCTCCTATTTTGCTGTTGCTCTTTCTACGTTCACATGATTTATTATAACAGTATGTTTCAGTCTTTCACACCAAGCTTGCACTGACTTCTGTTAATATAAATTCATAGTTTTTTAAGTTAGGAAAATGGCACGGATGTACATCTGATGTTAACAAGTCTGTGCTTTTTATGTGCTTGATATCCTATTCCCTGTAATTCATCACATTTGTTTCAGTTTAAAGTGGCTTGGCCATATTTAGTTTCCAAATTTGTTCCTATCATGGTGTTCTGTGTTTGATGAAACTGGGATAACTGTACCTCAACACGATGCCAAGTAGCTGTTTCTTTCTGCCCAGGCAAGCAAAAGCAAAAGCTCAGCAAATATGACAGTCTGTTGAGATATTAACTAAACAAAACTCTCAGCACCAAAACCTTTTTCTTGATGTAACCAAACACTTTGACCTCCGAATGTGATGCATCCGTCATACTAAATGTCATTTTGGATGTCCACCTATACTGTTTTAATGTCTTATTAATTATTAGTTATCTGTCAGTTTATCTGTCACTGTTGCCTTTGGGCCATGTTGGCAGCCATTTCAAAGAAAGAAATCACCATTATAAAGGTTTATCTTTAAAAATACTCACTCTCCCCTCTCAGTCACATGTACATTACCAAATTAGACGTGTTCATTATAAACATCAAACATCTGTGCACAGGCCATCACTGTCTGATAATCAAAGTCCATAGCAACAATAATGTTGCTATGAGACACAGGTCTACAAGGTAACATGTTTGAAATGTATAAATTATGAAGACAGAGCAGTCAAATCACTGCATAAGTCATAGTGAGATTTTTATCATATGCATGCCTCAGCAGTTCTTGCGGCTGGCCATGAATATGAAAGAAGAACACACATAGATCAATGTGAAAATCCACCACCATGTCAGATCAAATGCATTCACAGAAATGCCCATTGAAGATTTTTGCATGCCTGCTTTCTTTCTGCAAATATGTTGTACTGCAGTTGTAATCACGATAATTAACTCTTGGCAAATAATAATTTCCTAAAAAGTACCTTCACCGATTGGATCACAATGGGAAAACAAAAGGTAGTAAGCTATGCAAATAGTGTTTGTACATTTCATACATGTATTTTTTAATATATTTTCTATAAAAGTTGAAAAAAGTCCTGTGCAAATCATTTCTACTGCAGAACAATTACTAATGTTTCATGAACAGAAAGTTTAACGAGAAGACAAATAGGAGCATGGAGAGCATACAAATAAATGTAGAGTCAAAAGTGAAATGTTTGCTTCTAAAATGTTGGGAAGTAGAAGTATAAAGTGGCCTCAGATGGTAATACACAAGATAAGCACATTTACCCTAAAAATGTACCTAAGTTCAGTTTTTGAGTAAATATTCTTAGTTATTATCCAACACTTTGTACAGCACAGACCAAAGTAACATCTAAATGTTAGATGTGCGACACTTTTTTGTAAATCGCTGCGTGAAGCTGTTTTTTTTAATTACAGCAAACTTGTTGACTTCACATTAAAGGGATTTTAGTTACACATCTACTCTGTCATATTACAATTGGGTTTAAACTTTTGTTAAGTAAAATACTGCCTGCATAAAAGTGTTTTATGAGAGTCCCATCAGGTGATGAAGGTGATTTTTCTTTATAGCAGGCTCATTAAGCAACAATCTGCATACATTTCCAAGAGCTCAGCTTTAGGGTCAACATTCAGATTGTAAAAGCCGTATGCCTTGTATAAATACAATGCACTATGCACTTCCTTAAACAATGCTGCTACCATAACATTTTTAGGAGAATTATCATTCTCAAATATTTCAAATGCCTCATAAATTAGCATGAGCAGGGACAGGAATGGGCTGTTCCCTTTCCTCTTTTTATTATTTTTATGCAAAATGCCCCCTGTTTTAATGAAATATAGTGTTGAAGTGTTTTTGAATTGGTTAACTACAAAATAATAAGTGTGCCAAACGATAACTCAGTGTTTACTTATTTATGAGACAATATTCGTAAAGTATAAACAACAATAGAGGGTTGGGGATGATAAGCAAATTTATTGAAATAATGCTTATATAGGAAGACATACTTATACAACACATGTGTGAAAAGACAGACAGTTTCTCCTTGTATACGAGACGAATTTCAGAAATGCATTTACATTTAACGATTAATGTTTGTATATAAACAATTATTGATGGACATCTCATGCAAGAAATACTCTAAATAGTACATATGTATATTATTATCAGTTACACTGATCCCCATTCATTAAGCAGCTTATTGAATACCTCATGTATTAAAAGGCAAGATAGTGTTATTGGAGCAGCCACGCTACTGAAGGCGTTTATATGTGTAAGTCGTGGCCCGTCGACAGCAGCAGTTCATCCTCAAGCAACAACAAAGTGCTGCTGCGATTCTACCCAAGCTTTGACCTTTAACTTAGTGCAGAGTGAAAGCAAAAGTAATGCTTAAAGATTTCCTTGGCTAGCCTCATTGACTAGATTCCAGTAAGAGACACCATAAAACCGTGTGTTGCTTAATGATAAGATTTGGCAGATGAACGCGGGAAGACTCTAGGCCAGCAGGTAGACGCCCTCAGCCTCTGTGCCGCTGATGTCGCTATGAAGAGAAAAAAGATATAAAATGTAAATTATTTTAAAAGTGGTTTGTGTATTTTTGTTGATTCTGGCTTTCTCTTACAAACCAACATCCTAAATGTCATTTCTGAGAGTATCAAAACAAGTATGAAAAAATAAACCAGTATGACATGAGATGGACAGTTTTGCAAACTTCAGTTATCACATACCTTCATGGGTTTCTCTTGACGCCTTTTGTCAATCCTCTTTTTCAGATCTTTGACCCACGTCTGTTTGGGGTCTGCACAGAACTTACGCCCCCTCTTCATGGTGAAGCTAAAGGATAATTGAAGCAAACATATGTTTATTTGATCAGCAATGACAGAACATGCTTTCCCAAAGTTGAATTGAGTTCAGTATCATAGACGATGTTCTTATTGTTTTTAAATGTTGACTTACATAACAGCAGGGATGTTGCAGCCTCCATCTGGTATCTGATCTCTGTAATCCACTGCATGTCTTTGAGTGCTCTTGCCCAACTCTTTCACATACTTCAAACAGCAGTCGTCATAGGTCGCTGAAGTCCAAATAAGCAAGGTTAGAAATCAAATACAATCCAGTGCCAACGCAGCATCTACAGTATAATACTATTTGTACATAAAAAAAATCAGTCAACAAAATGCTAAAGGTCCTCGATACAATACAGTAAGGACACAGCGAGGCAACCTCTGCAGTTACTGAGACAATAAACCTTCCTTTTTATCTTTATTGTTGAAAAGTATTTGACCCTGCAATCAGAATACTCGCTGCTCTTTTACAGTCACTTACTTTGTGCCAGTGCAAGGCAGACGCAAGTCAGACTCAGCAAGATGAGCGTGTTGAACCGCATGGTGAGGTCTGTATGATCGCAGCTCTGGAAGAACGCAGATGAAAGCAAAAAGTTAAAATAAGTTTACCTTCGTTTAGCCTTATCACTTTCTGATAATTATACCAGCCACGCCTTCCCAATTCACATTGGAAACTTTGAACCTTGAACAAATATTTCACAACACCTCTCTTTCTGTATATGTACATGGGCATACATTTGTATCAAACAACTATGACCTTTCAACTCTACAATGTTCGGTTGCCAAACAAATCTAATTCTCATAGAGTCTGTTTACATTGCACATAAGAAATTTATAGCTCTAAAAAATTTTCGAATTTGTTTTTGATGGCCTAAAATATTTCAAATATTCTTTGCTATTTTATCTTTTGGTAGGCAACTAATTAGGATCTTTTGTTCGCAAACAAAATGAAATGGTATTAATTTCAATTGCTTTTGGTGCTGTCAAAAAGTAAAGAATGAAGAATAACCCACAGAAAACTGACACAAATGACACAAATTGTACTAAATCAAATCAGATAAAACATGCAGGGAACTCCAAATGATCTATTTTTTTTTTACCATAGGATTGCTTATTACTCACCTCTTGAGCTCCAGATGTATTCCACTTCTCTCTTCTTGTGTCTGTGCAGCTGAGGCGCGGCAGTCTTATATAGGGCTCACAGGTATGCCACGGATCATATTTCCATAAACGCAACTTACCTTTGCACCTTTTTTCACTGAGGGGATTTTTTTTTTGCCTGTGATGCTGAATACAAATATCCGTCTAACAATTAAGCGTTACATTTTTAAAACATCTCTGAAATATAAAAAAAGTCGGACATTCTCAACATGCATACAAATGCATATATGACATATGTAATTTAGGTTTAGTAATACCAAACTGATCTTACCATGGAATAAACTCCCTTGTTACCTCCGGTTGTTTTAGTTGGAGTCTAGCCAGGTAAAGTCTTAAAGGTTTTTAACATCACATCACACTGACATTTACATATTGAGAAATACTCTTGAATGAAGGTTTTTATTGCCAATATAATCACATAACTTGTTTTCATCTCTTTCCAAATTGGAGTAAATCATTGCAGTGAAATACTTTAAAGCAATTTAGTTATTGTGCTAACATGCAACTCTTCAAGGTAATCTTGTCCATATCATTAACTTGATAGAGTTTCAAACATTTAACACAAGTAATTCAACTTTGTTATCTTTCTATGGACTTTTTAATGTTTTTGTTCAGGGAGGGTAGACTTTAAGGGAAGGGACACCAAGTATCTATAACATATAGGCTATGTTCATGGATATAAATATGCATTTGTATCTAATATTAACTATGCTACGTATTGTTTTTACTGTTGGTCAAATGTATACCTAATGTTTAAATGCACAATATTACATGTACTGTAAAACCTGCAAAATAGCATTACTCACATCTCTCAGTAAACCACTTCCCCCTTTTATTAAACATTTGCCTCTATTTCCCTTACTGGTCACCACAGCTGATCATCTGTTTTCATCTCTTCGTGTCCTATGCATCTTCCTCGGTCACAGGAACCACCTCCTGCGTGTCCTCCCTCACCACATTCATCTTTGACCTTCCTCCTTTCCTATTGCCTGGCCTCTTCAGCATCCTTCTCCGAAATATACCCAGCATCTCTGCTTTTAGTGCCCCTCACACACAGAGACATCCTCAATATTTCCATAAAGAAAACTATAAAATGTCAACAACAAAAACAAATCTTTTATGCAGTGAAATTACAATATTGGCTTCATAAAGAAATCACACAACCAGTCTTGCCATAGAATAGTTCCTAAGCTTCATTTGATAGTACCAAGCACGTCCTTTACTGACGTTATTTAATGAGTGTTGTTGTTTTTTTTATTGGTCATTCATTTAGCTTTCTATTCAGACTCATGAATCTACATTTCATGCAATACATCTGCAAATAAAAATTGTGATCACTGTCTCTTGTTACTTTGTATGTATCAAACATAAACTGTTGAACATTTTACAAACATTAGTTGATGAAGAGTATAAATATGAAAGTCTTGCTGTTGGTAGTTAACTTTTAATTTGTGTGGAAGTCCCCATGGAGGGCACACACTAAGGTTTTAATAGGCCATAAACATTGTTTCTCAGCATCAATAAAACTCAGCTGTACTGACAAATGAAAACCAACTTTAACCCTTGGAGCTTAACGGAAAGAGGAAGTAAAAAGCCATTCAAATTGTTAATGTGTGTTTATAAATTGACAAACCGTTGATTGATTTGAGTACGTACATATTTGAGATGACACACTTACTGTAAAACCCTGTTGAGTTTCTCAGTTTCTGGAGATCTCAATCCTATTGTATGAATCATCATTTCTACAGAAATACATATTAAAAACCTTCCTTTAGTCACATTGGGATTGGTCAGTTGAGAAGATATGCACTAAAAACAATTGTCAGCATTGCCTATGGCGTAACCACCCAAAGGCTTTCCGGTTAATTCTAAAAACATGCTTCAGTGTTCATCCCAGGACTTTTGTTGAACTCTTTTTGACAGATATTAATGAGCTTTTATGGCTTGAGTGGACATTGGATAGCGCTGTTCCCTGTTTATGCTTTTACTCACATCTAAACTTCAAGCTTCTAAGGCCTAATGAGGCGTTTCATAAACCTGCCCTCTCCATTTCCTGTTCCTGCAGGATACTGGTGCTAACTTGAGTTGTTCACTACACTGTGATTCTGGTTTTGATCCTAGCTTGGTGTTTCCGTTCAATCACAGTACAAAATACAAAATAACTGAATATTCCTGGGAAAAACAACCTGCATCTTCAAAGGGGCCTCTACTGTGGAGGATTTACATGCTTTAATGTTCAAAAAGGTCTTTTCTGCTCTGATTGGTAAGCTGGCCAGCTCTGTCGTGATTGATCAACCGCTTAGAGATGTAATGCATCTTAGCCAATCACGTACAATGTGTTGGAGCGCTAGCCAATTGAAGCGCAAGTTTTACCGAGTGATGCCAATATGTTAAGTAAATAGAGTGTGTAAAATAGGGCCCCCTATAACATACAGGTGGCTTCTATTTTCTCTATTCCTGGTTGCGATGCATTAACAAAATATATCCTTATGGATGAATGGCAATGAATATTTGTCAGGACATGATGGTCCACTGCCAAAGGAACTTGGACTCAGGCAGTGGGATGATAGAGTGTGTTGTCTTCAGCATTCTTTTCAGACAACATGATATGTTGTTTTATCCCTTTGCCGTTGCTGTCATTTTTGCATGTACATGAAAGAAGTCATATCCCAGAAATCATTTATCAGTTTCTGTCTCTATCTTTACTTTTGGCACACAGTTCAAAAAAGTACAGCACAGATGAAGACAGATCGCTGTCACATACTGTAGATTGATAAATGATACTGATTTAGGCTCTATTCCTTTCGCAGCCATCCAGTTGTAAACTGTATGCATGAAAAAAATACTTGCTGCAGTATGAGAGGTCGATGTTGTAAATACTTCTGCAATCGGGTGTATTCCCTTTTTAGACAAGATGTTTTTTTGTGCAACCACTATTTAGCACAAGGTCTGGAGAAATGTTTTGCCAGTTCCTATTTTATTAGATATTCATCAGAACAGGGTTCGTAATGTGGAGAAAATGTAAAAAGTTGGTTGATAGACAGTTGTTGAATCTAGAAAAGAAGTCACCAGGTTTGCAACACTGACAGTCTCTTCTGGACAGTATGTGCTCATTTTAAAGTAGGACATGATCTTTCTCTAACCAACAGATATCAGAGGTTATTAAAACACGTTGGACGTTAACAAGCATCATCTTTTTCCCACCAACAATATATATCTAACAGGTATGCAGATATTAACAAAGTAACATTTTTTTAAAGCTGTTCAGAAATGTAATCATCACACCATTTTTTTTAGCTCTACCCAGAAGTTGTGTTTTTTAGCTCAAAAAAAGATAAGATCAGTTGTTACACCACACAACAAATTGGATGGTTTTGGGTTTTGTGAAAGAATGTGTGCATCATAATTACTTTGTCTCTCTCTGTCAAGTTTCCCCCTGGATTATATTCTTAGGATTAGTTACAATAATCAGGAAGAAGAATAGGTGTGTATGTGTAACAGAGTGTGTATGAAGGGTACTAACTGTACTTTAAAGCAGCCCATATAATTATACACATATTACACAAAGCAACTTTCATTGATATAACAATGTAATAGAGTCTGTTAGGAAATCTGCTTCGCAGGGATGTTTACACAGACAATTTTGACAGGCAAAACAAAAATGCACAAACATTTTTCTGGGGTATAAATAGAGTTTAGTGAGGGTTTTGCTCCTTGGCCTGAAACCCAAAAAAATGTTGACTGTCTCTGATTAACAGTGGACAACGGCTTGGCTGACAGAAAGGGAAAAAAGTGAAACTGTTGGCTCAAAGAACAAGCCAAGCTGCCCTGACAGATGAAGGCTTTTGTGGCAAACCGCATAAACACATGCAGTGGCTTGTTTAAGCTGTGCCTGAAGGGGAAACTCTAAACTTGAATCTTGCAGAAAAAGTTTGGAAGGTATTGTGCAATAAAAACTCTTGTGAAATGTCCTCTATTCAGTGTTCCTTAACCATAGTTGAACTAACAAGGCAAACAATATTGTTATGTTATGTTTATGCCTTATGTGCTATATTTGCCCACTCTTCTTTTCTTTACCTGACACATGATCCCAAACATTTCATATGTGTTTGAGTGGGGGATGTTGTTGCTTGATCTACTGATAGGGGGAGCGAGGGGGAATAGATCTATGTGTTTTGTTCCTAAATTGATTTTTTAAAAATACCATTCAAACAAGACAAACAAGCAAATGGAACAACAGTCTCAATATGTCGGGGTGACAATATATGTTCAATTGTCAGTGGTTAAATTTCCACAACGACGTTTTCTTTTCTCATGACGAAGGAAATATGCCTTGTATTAATATATGCAATTGTCAGTAAATGTGAGTACTTTTTGATTTACAAATGGTATCTTACTATTGAGTCAAGTTTGAACCTGTTCCCAAGGTAAAAATATGCTTTCAACGGAACCATTCAATATCAATTTAAGATTAAGTAGATTTCTATTCAAATGTTCATTCCCCTTGATTGAATTACACCCTTTGAAAAATGTTAAATATTATAGTCAAACGTTTTATTTAAAACCTGCTCAATATTCAAAAGCATTGAAAATCATAAGTTTAAATGCTTTTCACTCACACAGTGTTATGTTGTGTTGGAGAAATCAAATGTGTAAACGATGATTCATTTTTGACCATTGGAACATTTCCAGTTGATTAAACAGCACAGCCATAAAACACATGGCAAGTGGGGAATAATTCATCATGTGTGGTAACTTTATAGCTTTGCTGAGGTGTTTGAACAAACTGATAAGAATAAAATACAGTGATGTGTTAACTGTCCTGAGTAGAAAAGAGGCTTACCTCCAGCATTAAATGGTGTTGCCCTCTGGTGGCATCTGAAGAGAATTACATGCAACGCAGCAGATTACTGCGTCTGTTAAAGTGTAGACAACAACATGCAATGTCGGCGATATCCATATTAAAACGTTTGGGTTAGATCACGATTTTGGAGCAGTAATGTCAAGAAAGTATGAACTGAAAGGGGTCGAAATTCGGATTTATGCGTGCTTTTCTCTCGCAATATCTGAGCAGTACTGCTGCGCTTGATCAGTGGCTCTTATGAGTTTACTGTTCTGTTGCATTGCGAAACAGTCCATGATGCTTTCATATCTGGTTCAGGCAAACCTCTATTAAAGGCACTATTGCAACAGTTAAAGAGAAAGACAGTAGGCTACAAGCCAGAGTAAACAATGATCTTTTTGTTTTAAAGAATTTGCCAAAGTTTCATTACGTAGGAAATGTATTCAACATGTTTGTACGAGAGAAAACACACTTGTGTTTTGATGGGAAAACGGATTAAACCACATGGTATCATTAAACAAGTCTGTTTGGTGAAATCAAACATTTTAAAAATTATTGCCAAAGGCCAACACCTAAAACAGAGATTACGATTTGTGTTTGGATTAAAACATTTTTTGCTAATGTCCATGATAAACATGCTTACGAGTCATCATGTCTGTAATGTGTCAAGAAAAAAGTAGTTTGAGGAGCAGTGTATCCAAGACTATAATAACCCATTGTGAGACCCATTCCTTAATCACACAGTGCTTGAATGTATTACTTCATGACTTATGACAAACCCTTGCTTCGACTCATTATTTCCACATTCACATTTGACTTGAGGTATTTATTTTAGTTTGTTTGTTTTTTCAGTTTTTATTTTTTTTATTTCTTGGGAACTTCTCTTTAAGATCCATTATTGCTGCACTGTGGCCAGAAGCATAATTCCTTCTGGCACATTTGTCTCATTCCTCAAGGCCTCAAAGGCTTTTTTGTTTTGTTTTTATATCAATCTTGGTGACAACAATAATGATGACAACTAAACTATCTCCATGAATCTCAACAAACCCCATCCGCTTTGGAAGATTAAGCTATGAGATGTGGCCCCAGAGTTAGAGTACTTTTCACAAGGTCATAAAAAAACTCAATAAAACATATTTTAATTTTTCTGGGCAACCTTACCATAGTGTGAACCCTTTTTATTTTCACAACATATTACACTATATTTCATAGGGCATGGAGAGTTGTTTTAATAGTAGGCACGGGTGGATATGATCAAAATACATGTAGGCCTACTGCAATACTGTACTTAAGAGATATTTGTACTTTATCAAAGTATACTTCGACTCCACCATATTTATTCGACAGCTTTTGTTTACTTTTTAGGCTTAGATTATTAGCCTAGATAAAGTCTAAATCAATTATGAAATAAACGTTGATATATGTTTATAAATTAAGATAACCTGCAGCAGCAGTACGCTACATAAAGTTATTCAAATTAGCAGTACATTTTCCAGTAGTGATGAATAATCCTATGACTCACTGATACATTTCTGAAAAAGGCCATTACACATAAGGAGTACTTTCACTTATGGTACTTTATTGTAAAGCCAATTCTTTATTACTTTTACTTAAGTAAGATTTTGAATGTAAGACTTTTTCTTGAAAAAATGTACTTTTAAAATGCTTCTTTGACTTTAGTAACACATCTGAGTACTTCTTCCACCATTGATAGTAAGCTAGGCTATCCAAGTAGTTCTTTATGTCTGGTTGAAAAGTGTTTCAATCCGAACATGAACATAGTGACAGCCTTGGACAAATAGTGTGTTTGTGTCTTACCAACGGGGGCAAAAGAGAGGAGGGGGTCGCTCACTGTATTGGTAAACGGAGGCAATGTGCTCTCTGCCACTGAAAACATTTCTGCCTCAACTTGTATTATCTGCGCGGTGGGTTGTGGGTGTGTGAGCGTCGAAGTAAAATGGCGGACTTGGCAAACGAAGGTGAGTAAGAGCCAGTATGAGAAAAACAATACAGCTACTGTGCCGCTATAAACTGTGTCTCTATATTGTCTGCATATTTAATCGCTGGTGTGACGTTGCCTGACCTTGTGTTTATAATGAGTTATGGTGAAGTATAGCTCCGCGGCGTTAATTACAAGACTACAACGTTAGCAAGCAGGCTAAAAATGCTAACGGCTGGGCGGTGGCTAATATCTGGAATGCTTCGGAACGCCCTCGAATGCTGCCTGCCTCTAGCTGGCTTACCTCCTAACGCTAGCACCCGGCTATTTATAGTCAGTGTGTTTTGGAATTTGTGTTAAGCTAAAACCTCTAAGAGGAATTTAACAAAATCTTTCTACGCCAAAGTTAAAAAGCACGCATTGTAACAAAGCAACTAGGGTGATATATCACTTGATAGGAAACGTTAATAGCACGACATCCTCCTTGTTTGGTGTAGTTAGCTCTCAGTGGCAGAACTGCTTGGCGTTCATTTAGGCGCGTAGAGTGAAAAACGTCACCTAGGAGACAATGCTTTGGTGTTATCGCTGCTTTATTTATATTCGTCTATTTAATGTGGCCGGGTCTGGCCGTCATTAGGTTGATCTGGGTAATTTAGCTGATATTCTGGGTGCCTTCGCTTGTCTGGCAAGATGACTCATGCGGGATGCAGCGCATTAGCAAGCTAACTATAGCCAGTAAGCTAAAGGAGGCTCGGGGCTTTAGGGAACAACCAGTGGCGCCGACTATTTGCTGGTACGGGTCAGATAGTGTAAATGCTAGCTGGTTAACATAAGCCGGGAGCATCTCCGGTTGCTTGCATTTTCTGTGCTGAATCTCAGCGTTGCATGGCGGAATTCTTACATTCATTAGCGGATATAGTGGATTGCAAGCTGCCGAAAGAAACAAAGCTGGATGTTAATATAGGTCACACACATGTTCTTGTTTTCTGCCATTATGCACGTTTCATACACACACTGCTCGTATTAGCCATGAGGGGTTGTGTTTGAGACGGTGAATGTTAGTCCAGTTGATAATTGTGGCAATGTGCTGTTGGCTTTTTATCCATTAACGCATGCATTTATGCCCCAGCAAGGCTAACAACGATGCTACACCTGCTTAGTGTAATAGGCCCAACCTAGACAGAGAAAACCTTTGTCTGCTAACGTTATAGGATTACACATCTTATTTAGGTTACAGTGTGAAGGTAGACCCATTAAGTGGCCTGTGGTGACATCAAATGTTTACCTTGCTTCGTGATTGTTATTCTTGGTAATTTGTGAAAAAAAAAGTAGCAACAATATTTGGTGGTCAGCTGAATAAAGGCCACATTTTCATTTAAAAAAAAAATGTAGATAGAGTTGCTGTTTGTAAGTGTGGAATGATTAAAAGTTTGATGGCTGTGTAATACCTTATTAAAACAAAAAATGTGTTCATATCGTCTTGTATTTGAGGATCTGATTTAGGGTTGCATGATTAACCGTAGGCCTTGATTAAATGTAGTTGATTTATTTTTGTATTGCGTGACACTGACTGATATTTGATTCTGTTCAGTATTATACAAATATGTTTTCTTGAGTCACATTTGTGATATTGTTCTAACACTTCCCTCTTTTGCACTTCTTCTTGAACAGAGCCAAATCTGACATTTCAGTCAACTTTAAAACAGTTGTTGTTTTTCTCACTGGAAGCTTCACCAGAAGTATTTATATAAACACAGGCACCAAAAGTGTGGGAACCAAACTTTTGTCTACCATAGGCCTACTGTCTGTGACAAAGGATTTCCAACATCCTATATTTTGAATGACATTTTCGCAGTGTATGTTAATGCCTTAAATGTATGTGTCATTGTGTCATAACGCTTGGTGTTTGATTTATAAACAATATCAATACTATCAGAATACTAATGCACCTAAACATTCTAGCTTTTCCAACAGTCAAGGTGTCACTACTTTTCAGAGGATAATAAAGGCCCCATAATGTGTAGGATAGCCTTAGCTTTTTGTTTGTTCTAGTATAACGCATAAAGAACAATCAAACAGAGGGGATTCCTGTACACATTAAGTTCATGCTTCAATGACTAGCCTACATCTTCTCTTAACAGACAAGCCTGCCCTAGCGCCTGCTGTGTTTGTTTTCCAAAAAGATAAAGCACAGAAGGTAAGTTTCTCTAAGTACTTTCTCTGTTCTTGGTGTCAGTCAAGCCATATTTTAAAATTTGGAAGACTTTACTTTTTTACTGTTATTGAGTCTGGTCAACTTTACTTTCAGAGATCTGCAGAGGGCTCAAGTGCAGAGGATGGAGAAGGTAAATCTGATTTTCAAGCTCCACTTTATTTGTTCACATTATTGTTTCTCATATATTTATTTGAACTGCAACATTATAAATATTTTGTTACCTTTTTCCAGATTCAGATAAAGACGAGGGAAGCTATTGCCCCCCTGTGAAAAGGGAGCGGACCTCATCGTTCCCACCCCCACATTCTGGTAAGGGCACGTGGTGGTGACTAAACACAGAATTAGTTTTTTTTCTCGTTTTCTGCTTGTGGTGTACACATTGATTTGTATGCTGAGTGCAATGCCTCTTCGCTACTTTGCAGTTCCCAAGAACAATGTATTCATGCCCCCAAGTTTCTGCCAGTCTCCAACTGGGAACTCTGACTCTGAGCCAGGTGAGCCATCCAGACCTCTATTCGCTTCTCTTCACAGCTTAAAGGCCCTCTGCAGTTTAAATAGTACAAACATTTAATCTTACCAAATAATCTAAGGCAAATAAAAACACAATTTGAAATTCATATATTAGCAAAAACGTTATCCATCCCTAGTGTTATGTCTTAAAATAACTTTTGAACATGTGATTATTCTACGTTGAGATATCAAAAGTAGCAAATGCAGGACTTTGTGTATACCCTTTCTGCGAATGCACCCTATTCAATCTGACATGCTCCAGTCCATCTACATGTGGTAATTTTACTTCTGAGCTAGCCCCTCAAGTATCCACAGTCAAGGTCTGATGTTATTCTTGGATGGAGAAAATTGCACAGTAACGGAATGCAGAGCTCCACTTCCATAGTCAGCCAAATCCCCAGGGTCGTTTTAGGAATTATAAACAATTCTAAATCAATGTGAAACCAGAATTATTCTCTTAAATTACCTCCTTAATATGTAGTGTTTATCATGTCACATTACTAAATTGGAAGAAACTTGTTGTGAAGGTTCATGCTGGTTTGTTTTGTTTAGCTTCTGAGTCAGGTTTGGTTTTTTCGATATAATTATGTTATTTCCTCTTTATCAGAGTCAAGTATGTAGCCAAGTAAGTTTACACATACAAAAGAAAGGCTGCAGTGGTGGTCTGCCTGAGTATAATATACCCAGTAGATAGAGGTGAAGCATTTCTGTTGGATTTGTCTGGTTGGCTGACTGTCAGTATCATAACAAGTATAGCTTCCTTGAAAAGGGCTTCCCAAAACCCCCTGTAATATAGAGTAGGATTTATTGTTTGTAGGAACAGTTAAGACTTATGATAATGCTGGAACATAATGTAGTTCTGTTCTGTTTTTAGTTTACTGTATGAGCTGCTGAGTTAAGCTGGAGTTTTAGCCAAATGTATTACATAGGTAGAAACAATGGGATTGATATCGATCATTAATAGGATTTGTTACTATAAGGAGCTATCGTGTCATGTGCTGCTGGTTGGCTGCAGTTTATGTAGTGACCATGCAGATGAATATCTTATGAGGGATTATATTATTATAGGCTGGGTTTGTGCTGGTTTGCTGCTGTACCATATTCGGTGTAGAACTTACTTATTTATTAGTTTTCCTCAGAAAAGTTAGTTTGTATTAAAAGAGAGCTTTACTTTCTCTTTTAAGAAAAGTAAAACAATTTGGCACTCTGAGTTTGGTTCTCCACTTTGGCGGTACATGCCAGGACATTAGATCCTCAACATGGATGAGCTGAATATTTGTTAAGGTTTTGGATCCCCTGTGGGTCGAATGTCCAATATTTATACAGTTCACTCAAAATGTGCATTTTTATCAGAGGAAGTACTGCAGAACTTAACGTTACTGACATTATGACTGCAGTGGGACTTTAACAACAATGTATGTGTTTTTTGAAAGATTTAAATGGTTTATTTCTTTTGTCTATCGTGTGATTTTTGAGTTGGATATTTTATTAGATTGTAGATTGCATTGTTGCCAACAGCTTAATTGTTAAGAGTTGTTATTGGTGAGCAGTTAACACAGCCTAACAGAGAGGACAGCACATTTAATTACTGTTTTTTTAAAGTGCATAAAGCACTTATTTGGAAATGAAAACGAAGATAAACGCACTATTAAATGAAACACTGATTGAAAGACTACTCTCATTCAGAACCAGTACGTATGGCTTGTGAACTGTACTCTACTGATCCTTTCATTTTAATTGGACATTTTTACTTTTGCAGTTGCCTTTTTCTATTGCACAAATGTGTGTAGTGCGCCATATCCTAGGAAATTCTGCTGCTAAGGTAAAAATGCCCGAAAGAAATTTGGTTTAAAATGAATGTTCTCTAGACAGGCGAATGCTCTCATAAACGTTAGGGGTAAAAGAGGATTCAGCTTTGACTAGTGCTGTCGGCCTTCTGCTTTAGCACTGATTAGGGCCAGGTCACGTCAGGCTAATAAAGCCACTGAGATGGAGAGTCAGAGGAAGAAATAGATCAAAGGCCCTGGAGCCCGCCATGTTGAAGGAGTTGCATTGCAACACAAATCTGAAGGCTGTACAAGGGTTGCTGTGGTAACGGGCCTATGGTCCGAATAGTGCAAAGACAGAAGGAACATACCCTTTTATAGGTTGCTGTGTCACTCTTGGATCCTTTTTTAATGTCTGCCTTCTCTTGTCCTCCGTCTCACCAGAGGAGAAGCCCGTGGGATTCCGCTTAAAGCCCCCAACCCTCATACACGGACAGGCACCGAGTTCAGGTTGGTGTTTGGGGTTGTGAGCCTTCGTTGTGTATTATTTTCTCAAACTGACTTGATAAAAATGAAGAAAAAATCTTGAACCCAGATTTCTTTGCACCCTTTCCATATGACCCGTTTTAGAAATGAAAATGGTACATCTAGACTTGAACATTTAGACTCAGAACATCTCGTTGTGTCAAAACGTATGAGACAAGTTGGCTCTGTTGCAGGCGTCCCAAGTCAGAAACCCAAGGAGCAGCAACGCAGTGTCCTCCGCCCTGCAGTTCTTCAGGCGCCGCCCTCTAAATCACATATAGAGTCCAGTGAGTGCAGCTTGGAGTCACCTGCACTCATTAGTTAATACAAATAAAACATTCTCAAATATCTTTCAAATCTTTAATTATTGATAGCTTTCACTGTGCTATTGCTTTGTGTGTTTTCAGCATGTGGCTACATCTCCTGTAGGATGGTAAGAATAAAAGAAAGTATAATTCCCTTGTCTTTTCTGTCTGTTGATTTAGATTCCAGTTGTGGAACCAACGGTGTGAAAAAGTCATCAGATGGGGCCCCTGGCTCCCAGTCCCTCTTCCTGAACAACACAGAGCACCCTCTGACCAAATCACAGGTGAGGAGTAGCTCGGTATTAATCAACAACGCCAATCAGTTAGTAAAGGCTTCGTTTAAGGCATAAGAAAGGGTGTTTAGCTTTAAACTGTAGGCGATTTATGTAGAAGCTCAAGATTTGTGATTAGCTCCTGGCTCCTATACTATACATTTCTATAACTATTATTCTGTTACCAGCCATGTTTAAATCCTTGTAGAACTAGCGTTAAAACATCAGTTGACCCTGGTGCATTTTTTGGTTCCCATTTCAGAAACATGAAAACGAGGAAGATGGAGCAAGTGGTAACAAAGATGGAGAGAAGAAAGATACAGATGTAGCAATATCTTTTGTGTTTGGTCAGAATATCAAAGACAGAGCAAAGGTGGGTTTTCTTACACTCGTATTACACATGCTCCTAACGTACAGGAAAGCTTGACGCGAGAATATATCAAACAAAAGCATGGTCGAGGGCAGACAGGAGGGTTTTTACAGATGTAGGATTATACCCCGAACATCAAGTTTCCTTATCTATATTTTATGTTTAATTTGTGACTTTAAAGCATTTCCAAACTAACATGTCCAGGGTCCCGGTTCCCTTGCAATGAGAATGAGAATTTCATGTTTTGTGACTCCAGTTCCCGATGAGAGGTGCTTTTCCTCTGGTGGTTAGACCGTCTGATATTATTTATGTTTAATTTTGCAGTTAGCTGAAACTACTCTGGTAAAAATGTTTGGACGAGACCTTGAAAGTGATCACTCCCTTGCTATGATGCACAGAATGGTCATTAGTTTGACTTCTTTAAAAGTTTCTCGTCTTGGTCATTCCTTTAATCATGAACACTTCTCTTCTCTAGTTGGAAGAGAACAGCACAGACGGCAAGTCAAAGGATGGTTTGCCACTAGACGCTCAATCGGAGGGCACTAATTATTTCTTACAGTACATCTCTACCCCAAGGTAAGGAGCTTTGTATTTTTTAGCAACTTGTATTCATTCATTTTTCACTTCCGTCAACTCACAGTTTTTCTTTTCTGCTGTGTCCTTTCAGTTCAAAAAATGCCGCAAACAGTACAGACAGTGGGGCAAAATTTGTTTTTGGGCAGAACATGTCTGAACGAGTTCTGGTGAGTTTAAGCAACCTGTTGTATAGTGAATCTTCCGTTCTTAATTACATGAAAATAACAAACTTCTCTCTCTCATCTCATTAAGATTTGAACCACTTCCACTGATAAGCTTTGTTTTGTTTTCAGAGTCCCCCAAAGGGTGAGCCCCCAATTGAGGAAAATAAAGAAGTTTTAGCTGCCCCTGCTCCAGAGCCCTCAGCACAGGAAGCCACCCCAGAGAAAGGTAGAAACACATGACCCCCAGGGACTACTGAAAAGTGTGTGATGTTTGGCTTATCTCCTATAGATTTAAGAGATATGTTTGGCTGCACTCCAGTGATAACCACAAGCAGAAGAAAGATTACGGACAATTGCATGAGCAAAGATGTGACATTGAATCTATCCTAAAGCGAATGTGTAGTATCTGTTTATCTGTTTGACTTGTGACGTTATGTCTTTTAATAGATGTATCAGATATAGTTGGGATCTCGTGTTTCATTATCACACCGCGTTTCCTGAAACATCAACGCAGTTGTTAAGAGTAACTGTTAACGTGACACTCTTTAGCAACAGGAAAACTTGACCTGAATGAGGTTCAGCAGAGATTTGTCTTTCATGTCTGTAGCAAGTGTTAAGTGAAATAAATACAGATCACTAGAAAATGGCATACCCTTCCAAATGTGACATTAAGTACTGCATGACGTAGTTTGATGAATATATTTACCAACACAGAGGCCATGAATATATACTGATTTGTCGTTTTGTTTTTAAAGAATAGCATTTATGAAGAATAGACATTGTGCTGTTGGCAAAAGAGGGTCCTTCATTATCCTCCTGTCAGTCCTAAATAGTCCAGAATGTTGCAGATCATGTTCTGTGTCAAACAGACATTAGTTATTGAATCTGAGTGACATGCTGACTCCAGCGAGGGTCAGATTTCTCACCACTGTATCTCCTCGCAGCAGCGAACAGCGTGTCGGAGTCTTTGGAGGAGTCTGCAGCAGCTTACACCAAAGCCACAGCCAAGAAGTGCGTCTTAGAGAAAGTCGACGTCAAAACTGGAGAGGAATCGGAAAGCAATGTTTTACAGGTAGAAGGCACGCTCTCTTGATTCAACACGGGGTTTATAATTGTGACAGAAAGTAATACAGTTCTTGTTTGTTGTCACTCTTAACTTCAGATGCAGTGCAAATTATATGTTTTTGAGAAGACTGCCCAGTCGTGGATAGAGAGAGGTCGAGGTTTGCTGAGGCTCAACGACATGGCATCGACAGAAGACGGCACGCTACAGTCCCGTCTAGGTAAATGCACGAAAATAAGAAATGGTTCTTTGTTGTGGTTTTTGTTACCATAATTATTCAATACCCATCATTGAACACAAGGGGGAGCCCACTCCTGTCCTACACAATCATGTGGACTATACACTATAGTGCTGTGAAGCTCTTGTACCTGGCTGATGGTTGAATTTAGAGTAACAAGTGTGTGTAATTAAAGAATAGGAGACAAAGCACATTTTTTACTGCTTTTTAAAGGAGCTTATTCTTTGTACTGTTGTCATTTAAAAGGATGTTTGCATGTACATAATTGCTGTTTTTGTGTACGTGTTTGTGTTTCAGTGATGAGGACCCAGGGCAGCCTCCGGTTGATCCTCAACACTAAACTTTGGGCCCAGATGCAGGTGGACAAGGCCAGCGAAAAGAGTGTACGAATCACTGCCATGGACACAGAGGACCAGGGGGTCAAGGTCTTCCTAATATCGGTATGAATGTTATCATTATACTAGGGTGGTGCAATCATTTCTATCAAAGTTGGGGAAGATTTTTTATCTTTTCTTCCTCTACACAAAGGTAAAAAGACTAAAACATCTCAAAAAGGCACAAATACCTTTAAAATCTCAGTTCCAGCACAAACAAGGCAGAAACTGCAATCCTTTGGGTATTTCACCTCCTCTTGCTCTTACTGGTCTTCTTGATAAGACGTCATTAGCTTGATATCTGCAGGCAGGTGGCTAGAAGGAGTTAGCTACCCGGGTAAGGGAGGTGACCAAGATTAAAAAGTAGAATCCGCACATTAATCCGTCTCCTCCCGTGGCCTCATGCGGTCAGGTCGGGTTCAGTACAAGATATCAGAAGCCAGCTTAAGTTTGTGGGGCTCTAGCTGGTGTAGATCTCTTGACTTTTAAATGAAAGGAAACCTTTTCTGCACGGTGAAATAACTTTGTTTTAGGAAATCATTTTAATATTAACCTGTTCAGACTAAAGACAGACCTATGTTGTCTTCCTTATCTTCCCTTTATTCTACTAAATCCCTGTCTGCACCTGATTGTACTTAGCTTGATATTGTTTTGGTACTGTTTTTGAAGTACTGCTCTATTTCACTTTATAGTTTCAGTTTGTGCCACGCTATTGGTAATAAAATTCAAAACTTCCTTCCAGATGCTCAAATGCATAACTCCTTTTTTTAATCGAGGTGTATAGGAAATCTACAGTGTGGCAGTGTGCTCCAAAACCGCACTGATAACATAGATGTGTTTCTTCTTCAACCTTCTGAGCGGTTCCTCCCTCTGTCTCTCCTCTTCAGGCTAGCTCTAAGGACATAGGTCAGCTTGCTGCAGCGTTACATCACCGTATCTTAGCTCTAAAGAGCCGGGCGGACCAGGAGCCGGAGACCCCGACAACAACCATCCCTGAGGCAGAGGTACCGCAGTCCAACGAGGACGACAGCGACGAGGAAGACAATGCCTCTGCTTCAGCTTCAGCCTCCACTCCTGCTACGAGTAAGTGATTTTCTATTTGTATTATTATTCCCCCCGGATTCAGAATGTGTTGTGTTTTTCGCTTGCTTGTTTTGTGATGTTTATATTTAGACCGCTGGTCTACAGAACTCTTATCAGCCTTCTGTTTCTTTCCTTCCTGCAGGTAACTCAGAGGGAGGAGAGAGCCAGGCAACAGGAAGCACATAGCGTCACTCTTGGACAGCCTGCTCAGATGCTGCTGTTGAGGCATTTTGCTGTAGGCATCTCCATGGACACCCCTTGACCAACATGGGTCCTCCAGACCAGTACTTTTGGATATTAGAAGTCTAGCTCCAGGAAATAACCCCTTGTGCCGGAGTGTCTCACCCAACTCGTGCAGTTCATCTTCTCTGCATTCAGCGTAATATCTGGAGTCGTTTCTTCCCTCCCTCTCCTGTTTTGTGTTTTATTTTTGTTTTCGAGTATTTTTTCCTCTCCCCGATAGCAAAAATAAAGACTTCAAAGCTTTGGTTTGGGACTTTTCTGCTCATCATATTGATGAGTGTAAGGGTGTTTTCCTCTACATTTTAAAGTATGGCACATGTTAAGACTGCAGTTTCTACTTTGGGACCTTTTTACTCACTCTACAGTCGTGCCTCTGGACGCCACACATCCAGAGGAGCTTCATTCATGGTGTATTTGACTAGCCATCAGTCTGTTGTTCCTACATTGAGTCCAACTCTCCTCCGACACCCCCCCCCCCCCCATCCCAGCCAGTCTGTGCGTTAGGTTTTGGGAAAATGTAATTTATTTTGGATTGTCATTTTCATGAGGCATCTCAACTCATATGTGCTGTTTGTAATGGCTAGCCAAGACCATTCAAGTTGTCATTAATAGCAGTTTCTTATATTTCCTATTGACCTATATTATACAGAATAAAAAACTGAAACAATGGCGTTTCTGCTAATGTGAGTTAATGAAGTAAGAACAAAACAGCAGAAGGATTCAATTCAAATTTGTCTTCAAGTTAGTACGTTGTGTTTAGTCATTCACCTTGTTGGTTTTTTTAATAATTGTTTTTCCAAATCAGGCATTAAATTCATTGGTCTACATTCTGCATGTAACTGTTATTTCTTTCTATTCTTTTCAGCATCCCAAGGGTTTACTGTGTTGTTACATATTTTTATTTTGAAGATATACTTTTTATTCATTTTCATTTGAAGAACATGTTGGAATGAAGACTTAAGTTCATGTGTGGAAACTTTGAGTGATAACTCTAATACCCTTTGAATGTCATGTACATTTGAATATATCATTTAGAAGCGCACCATGTTTTCTCATCTCCAACTACCCTCTTTACAAAATAAAACATTTTGGACTGACATCTGAGATTTTTCCTTCTGAAACCTGATTTTCTCTGCATTATCACAAATGAAAAGCAGAGCAAGACATCAGCAGAGTGTTGTGTACTTTGACATTGTTTGTCTCATGGGGATGTTTCACATCAAAACAACCGCCAGGAAAGAGTGGTTCATCTGTTTTCTATTCATGTGTAGGATCTGGCTTGCAGGTGATGTATGCTGTGCTCTGACGTCACAGAGCAGGAATAGGACCGAAACCTGCATATACAGTATGCATCATGCCAGGTCATGAATATCTGATGCATGTTCCGATCATAACAGCCAAACACAATCAAATACACCCAACACCAGAACCTAACTGCTGCTCTTAAAAACCTCTGTATACCTTCCTCTGATGGCTTTGTAGGGAAGTGTTTTTCCCATAAAAGACACAGTAGATTGAAAGGTAAAAATAATCATATTGGGACAAGGTGCTTTATGAGAGAAAAAACTAAAAAGTAAAGGCGCAAAAGACATCAAAGTGGGGAGGCAATGAAGTGTACAACCCACAACAAGTGTAATAAAAATAAGAGAAAGCCAAAGTGAACATTGAAGTGGCCTACTCAGATCTTTTAATACTAATATCAAGGAAGTGTTATGAGATCTTGTGTTTTTCCCAGGATTCCTTTGGCTGAAGGTACAAGGACACAGCTGACAAAAACAAGGGTAAGACTGACTGACCATCACTCACATTCTGGGGCATTTAGTCAAAATAAACATGGAACCATGATGAATTAATGAGACGAGCAGAGATTTATCATAGGCAGCTCCATTAATCATACCGTACAAGGTTATAACGTGTTCTCCAGTCTTTACTATGGATTATGACTACTTATGTTAATGTTTACATCACTATTACAATGTTTAATTAATGTACACAGCACGGTTTAGTTTGTGAATTTCAAAGGAAGCAACCTTCACCGAGTCCATCCACAAAATCGTGTTGCAAAGTGACAGTTTGTCAGACAACTCAAAACATCTCCAACACTGGCTGGTGTGTTTTTTAGACAAAGTATACCATGAAGTTCTTTTATGTCATAAAAATTATATTCTTTGACGTTTCTTCATGAAATGTTCAACATACGACACTATACTTTGACTTTTTGGGGCTTCTATATGGTGACTTTTTTTTAAACACACTATACTATGACTTTTCTCATGATATTATGATACACTTTAATAAAAAAGAAATGCTTATATTATACTAGGATTTTCTTCATATTTTCCAACATACATATGATATGACTTATTTTCGACTACTATTTTCCCTCAAAATTCTATAGTATGACTTTTTTTAATAACATTTTCAACATACTATACAATTACCTTTTTCATTATCTTTTCGACCTCATATTCTTGTACCTTAAGATATTTAATTTAGAATCATACAAAGGAGAGCAAAGCAAGACACACCAATACTTTTAAATATTAGCTCCTGTATTATAAAAGGTAGGCTTAACATTTTCGTGTCATTTTGTGTAACTGCTGCATAAATACTGCTCAAGTATCAATATGCTCAAAAAAATGAAGAAATACAGGCTGCCCTATTTAGAAACTGTTCCTTTAAAGAAGATCTTTTGATAGTTTTAATAGCTTATGTGCATGTGAACGACATCAGCTGACAGGAAGTAAACACCGACCCAAGCTGTTGCCTAGCGACGTAATTATTTTAAAACGTGCTTCGGCGCAGCGTTTCAGACAAAGGGCGAATACAGGTATATTCAGAGAGAAAGTACGAGACAAATAATCTGTTTTATGAACATTAGAGAGCATATACATATTATAATAGAATCCATTAAATACATGTATGGACCTGGAATGAACAGAACATACGACCTTTTAGAAATGTGGGCGAGACCAAGTTGCCAGTAAACAAAAAAAGAAAAAGACTCCACTCCTCTCCTCTTTGTTGTCTTTGTTGATTTATGAGGCTTACGGCTAGTCTCTCCTCAAAAAGTTGTTACCTAAGGAACTCAGCACCAGAGTAAACAAACACGGATCCGCTGGGAAATAGGAGGAGAGTTCGTTGAATATTCAAAGGTGGTCCTACCTGTTGCCTGGCAACATAACTGTTTTCCTCAATAACGCCGGTCCTTTTTATGGTATGCTTTAGGCATCAGGGCCAATAATCACCGCAATAACATAAATACCATGTGTTGTCAGAAGTAGGCTACTAAGCAACAATTTAGGGGAAAATATTTATGGTATATGGCAGTAGCTAGGAAGGAAACAACAATAAATGAAGTCACAAGAAGCAAACCACTATCATTTTTATGGCGTACTTTACGATTACGATTTGTCATGACTTCATTTTTTATCATACCCTACTACTATGACTTTTTAAAATCTGTGTGTTGTTATGCTGTGGCCGTAACAGAAGGCTATATTACAATTTTGACATACTTTTCTATGCATTTTTCTATGACCTTTCTTGTGACATAATCTCTTACATTTTGAAGTACATTTATTTGACATACATACATACATGCATACATGCATACATGCATACATACATACATACATACATACATACATACATACATACATACATACTGTACATACACCTTTAAAGTTTTTGACACATTTTATGGTATACGATACAATGACTTTTTTTTACAAACTGTACTGTTTCTATGCATACCTTCGTTAGATCTTTGCAGAGAACATCTTTTGTTATATTTAATATGTGCAATGTTAATATCCATGCGTTTCCATGCAAGTGTTGTTCTTTCCTTTTTGTTCGTGTGTAACCTCCACTTCCTCCTCTTATGTGTACAACATAAAAACTAAGTGGGGACCCACTGATTAAAACATTGCATAGCTCTGCCTATTATCACAATGTTATTTCTAATGTTGTAATGTTAACTAAGGAATAAAAGACCTGCTCCTGGTTTTAGTTGCCGAAATAAAGTTCCTCTGTATCTGCACAGAATTCATTTACATTGTTTTTGGATCAAATGAATATTCACACCGAGTTTTTCTACCCAATAAATGCAAATGGTATTCTTCAAAAAATGCATTACTTCAGACCAGGTGGAAGCTGTTGTAAAGTGATACCACTCAGTTACAGCCGCTCCTGAATTTCAGTAGACTTGGACGACTTTCAAGCCTATACATGTCATGATGTCAGAATGAGAAGCGGCTAACATGCATTGTTGAAAAAGTAAGTGCCCAGAAGTTAACCTCTTAAGTCATTACTCTAACAGCTCCTTTTTTTCCTCACAGAGAACAAATTATATCAGCTAACATGTTCCTCTTCTTCACACATTCAGCTCTGGTGTTATAACTCATTGAGCATGAAAGGGGACTGCAAAATTCAAATGACCACCTCAGACGGCATGTTTTTAAAGACCTGTTATCACATGTGAGCTCAAGCATGTTTACAAAAGACAGACCTGGAAATTAGTCACACAGTTTTAGTCAAGGTGGAACATTTTGGCAAGGCTTTAAAGAGGATTACGGTCAAAAGGGGAAGTTGATAAAAGATTGTAAGGAAAATACTTAGAAAAGTGATTAGGGTAATGCTCTAATGGAGAAGGAGGTGTAATGTGTCAGTGAACTGAGGTAAATATCTATCAAAGTCGTGCTAAATTCTTCCTTCTGAGAAGCTTGGATAAAAACGAGGTTTCACATTAAAATTCTCAAAATAGAATGCAAATGTAAAAATGATCTCTCATGAATATCATTCTTTATTCGTGTTTCAGAAGAAGTCCAGACATGTATAAGAGGACTGGGAAAATAAGAATCACAGCAACATGACTATTTCTTCTATGAGGCATTCACAAGCAGCATCCTCCCCTAGGGTGGAGATGTTTTATAAATAAAGAAAACATTACTAACAGGAATGAAAGAGTTAGCATGACGTAGATTTGAATTAAGTCCAGACCTCAGCGTACACATAAATAAATTACTCAACACTCAGATGGTGCCACACGATCCGGATAAAATGTTTAGTCTTTTCCATATAAAAAAAAATACACTGCACAGATAGAAAAATGTGCAACTAACGTCCTGAGACAATAAAAGTTTGTTATACATTTCCAAGAATTGAAATTGATTGTTATTTGATCAACTTCAAATGTACTTGGGAGTATGCACCAGTGCAGCAGAGTATCAACTTAAAAGATTACTTGCATGTGCTTCATCTAATTTCAAAGGGAAACATTGTTCCTTTGCCCACATTAATTTGAAATCATAGAAGTCACTGTTACAAGTGATATGTAAAAAATATGATACACTGAACAACTCTACAGCATATATTGGCTCCACTTTAACATGAATTCATTAATGGAAATAACCCACTATTGTAATATAACCTGGGGACAGCCATTCTGCAAGTTAGAGTACACTTTTCTGTCCTTATTTTTGTACTTTTACATAAGTAACGTTTCTTATGCAGGTAGTCTCAAAGTAGTTTCAGAAAAGTAACAGATATATATTGACTCCACAACCCTAACCCCAGTTAGATTGTCATTCTTCTGTAATTCCACAAGGGGGAGCTGCCATATGAACATCTCCATACCCAATAAATGTTTTCCTAATACTCCAGGATTAAATTGTAAATATCAGATTCAATAAAGATTAAAGGTAGAAAGCACAACTCAACAGAGGCTTTAAATACATTGAAATATGAAACCATTCAGATACAGGCAGCTAAAGGAAACTCTTGTTTTGTTTGTTAATTTTAATGACACTATAAACTGAGGGATATATTTTGTTGTTTACATTTTTTAATCTATGAGGACAATAGAATCAAAATCCTAACAAAAAAGTGTCAGCCATTTCACAGCCTTTAGTGTCCTAATGTGTCCATGTACAAAAAAAAATTAGCGTTCGTCCGGCCCATCACTACCCTAACTCTCCTTCATTCCTTCTGTCTTTCAAACCTCTTCTCTATTGTTTTGAAATTATAATCAGACATCAAATCTTGTAGATTGTGACACTGCATAAGTTATAAGTAGAGAACATTAAACATCGGATGCAAGCTAAATAAACAGGATGTATCCAAATTCTGGGTGCAGTTCAACACATTAAATATGGAGACAGGAAGGATCTGTATTCTCAGGTCCAATGCAACTATAAAGTGTGTGTGTGTGTGTGTGTGTGTGTGTATGTGTGTGTGTGTGTGTGTGTGTGTGTGTGTGTGTGTGTGTGTGTGTGTGTGTGTGTGTGTGTGTGTGTGTGTGTGTGTGTGTGTGTGTGTGTGTGTGTGTGAGTGTGTGATTGAGGAGGGAAGACGCTGCATGCTGAATTGATCTGCAGGATCATCAGTGTCTTCGTCTTTAATGTTCTACACCTTGCCCCACTTCTCCCTCTCCTGCCACCTCTAATCCCACTATTCCGTCAAATCCTGACACTCCCAATCATCGCCCCAACCAAAAGCCCCTGTGAAACACTCATTCATACTTCAAAAACTCACAATCACACCAACCCTGAAAATAAACATCCTGACATGCACAGACATTTTTATATCTGACTCAAATCAAAAGCATCTTACCAAAAACTAAATCACACCCTTCTGCCTGTGCAGTGTTTGAACTGTGGAGCCCTGATGTAAAGAGAGGAAATCAGAAGGAGGTAAATCACAGCTTTCAAGGTGTGGAGCATTTTCTGATCCACATGGGAACCAGTGACCTAATAGCAAGTAACAACAACACCACAGCGGTTAGCACACAGAAAGAAAGGGGTTGCCGGAGGCAAAGACTTTTACTACAAAGGCCAGACAAATCTCTGCGTACTATCAATAACATTGATGTTGATTGTAAAACAGTGTAGCCATCTGCAAAATGTCCAAACAGCTATCCACAGAGACCACTATCGGCAGCATCTCTACAACTACATTCCCCTCGAGAGGAGCCAAGTGAGACTGTTTGCAGAGTCAGACTGCAGGACATCAAACATCAGCAAACAGACGATTATCTGTTCAGACAAGCTCATGCCAGCCTGCCCACAGAATGACTATCATTCTTTAAGAGCAGAGATTTTGCCATCCAAGATCTATAGAGACCATACTGCCAAATTAGGCAGCCTTTGCTCCGCCAGTGCCACCTCCTCAAACCTAAATCAGCCAATCAGAAATCCACAGCGCTGTAGCCTCATGACCGGCAGCCAACAGGACCCCCGTACTCTACCCAGACTGTTTACTAATACTGTCAACATATCATATACAACATTTACATTCAGTTATCATAAGCGGAATCGGCCATTGTGTAGTTCTTTCTGAAACACACAACATTCATGCACTGTCATCTTGTTCAATCATTAGCTGTATAAATTCAATAAATAATGAATGGTTATTTAGGTTTAAAGGCTTTAAATATTTATCGATGCAAATAGCGAAATGCACATGAATTATGAATGAATATGAGGAGTGAACATGTACATCTCGATTATAAAACGATGCATCCATGACCTCCATAAAGATATTTCCGCCCTCAAGTCAATTTTGTTTTCATTTTAAAATGCAATTGAAAATGTAACAGCTTATTTATTGAATATGTCTTCAATTAACAAATTGCAGTCTGCAGGAAAAAACAAAACAGAGTCCCCCCCACCCAACCGCAGACCATTATCATAATAAAATAATACATTAAAAAACATATATTGAAATGTCACTACACATGTCAACATAGTTGCATGTCAACAATATCAAACACATCTTGTCGTCAACCCACAACACAATGTGAAATATTTCCCAAGCAGCTACTAAAACCAGACACGAGCACTGATCAAAGAGATGTGGTTTCCTTTGGAAATTGAACACAATTGTTGAATGATGCCATGTACAAAGAAAACAACTTAGAGACAGGGGGAGGATCTGCATGTTTCCATAACAAAGCAATACATTTATTGCCAGAGATGGATCATTTAATAAACCACACCTTATTTCTCTTAGAAAGAGGAATTTCAAATATGTCGCCTGAGCTCCTTTAGGTGAACATAGGATCTTAAACAAATCTCCGAAATGAACCAATATTTCTGCAATTGATTCATTTTTTATTGTGGAATCTTTCTTATGGAAAAAAGGTTCCCTGTAAACGCTGTACTTTAAAATCTTAGGGCGGTTATTTTACAAAGTGTTAAGATAGCCTGGTTTGTCCAGTGAATAAAAGATGTGCATTAGAGAGGACACCAAGCGAAGTAATATTTAGAAAAGCCTGAGGTTGCTGTGCATGGAAATGGTCTGCAAAGGCTAAAATCTCAAAGACCCCCCCCCCAACACACACACACACACACACACACACACACACACACACACACACACACACACACACACACCTGAAACACCTCAATTGGGTTCCTTTGTTTACTATCGATATAGGCTAAGGGGCGGGACATCTCCAAGCGGTTGACCAATCACAACAGAGCAGACTGGGCTCTGGTTTCAGACAGAGAGTGAAACATTGCTGAACATTAAAGCATGTAAACTTGTCACAGAACAGACACAACAATGATAATATTTCCTTTTTAAGAATTAAATGGGAGGAGTATAAGGGGGCGGAGTGTCCTCTCTTTAAAGTACGTAAGACATATGCCCTGTCAATGTTTACAGAACTTAATAGTCATAAGATCGAAAGCTCAACATAACTTCTTTGTTTGTTTTTAAGGAACGCCCAATGTCTTGATGTAATAATATCCTCAAAACCAAAAAACATCAAAAATTGCCCCAAAAATATTGTGTAAGTTACTCTTCGCAGAGTCGTTCAGGAAGAGGAGTAACACCTGCACGCTCAGTGTTCAGGCTGTCAGGGTCCTCCAGAGTGACCGCTGCATCCTCCATCCTGCTATCTCCCTCCAAAGATGTCTGAACTCACCAATATGCAGCTGGACATGGGAGGGGGTTGTACAATTTTGGCATGTTTATTGTACATCTTGTCAGTGTTGTTACCAGCAACAGATGTCTCGTATACACCACCACTATTTTCCTCAAACATGCTAAAAATGTTGACATGAATATTGAGGGAATTTCCTCAAAAATCTGCAAACACTGATATTGGTATTTGAGCGGCTAGGATAAGGAGAGGATAATCGGTGAGGTCTCCGCTGTTCTGTTTAAGCCCCTCAATGGTATAGAGTTTCACTCTTTCAGTTTGGAAGTCTATAAACCCCGCTTGCCCAAGGTGTAAGCAGCCATTATCACCCCATGAAAAATACGTCAGGAAAAACAAATAGCTGTAATGATTATTTCCACGAAAATGTCAAACCACAGTTCAAGTGTGGCACGAATTCTTGTAGATTTATCATAGTTTGATCAACATGGTTGCCATGTGTTTCAATGTAGTTGCATTTCCTTGCTAGTGTTGCTTTCATTAGCCGTCTTTCCTCCCCCTCAGGTCCCGCTGTTCTTTGCTGTGGGTGTGTAGGCGTTTTGGTTGAAGGCCATTTACAGCAGCGGCAAGTAGCGGAAATATTTGTTTATACAAGAGGTAAAGTGGTTCCACTTTCATTGCTGTTGTAAACATTTTAGGCATTTTTTGGGTTTCTCCAGGCGAAAAAAACACCAATAAATTAGGAAAGGAACTATGTAAATACAACATGTTGGGAAATACCTCCCAATCGTTCTCCATGGTCTTGTTACTCGAGAGAAAGTGTTGACAGTCACAAGTTAGATTTCATTACATCCAAATGTCTGAGGGCGTACCCCTTTGATGCAAGGGGCATGTACCCCTGTTTTATCTGATTTAAAATGAAATTGCTTAAAATACAAACTGTTGAAGTCATCTCTCCCCCACAGCTGTAGTAAATACAGTAAGTCCCAGTCAAACTAAAACATGTGCTCCGCTTGGCCAAATAAAATCCAAAGGGGAAAAGATTTTTTTTTTTTACTCGCAAAAATACAACAGTCACCCAAGAACATCCGTCAGCCAAATCTTTCCATGTGACCTGCCCCGGATCGACTCTGAACTCAGATAACTCAAGTTGACTTCTGTGTTACCTCAACATGCCTGCAGCCGTGCTATAAACTCCTAAAAAGAGTCGGTGTGGCGTTTTGGAGCTGTGCAGGAAGTTGTGTTGCCTTTTCTTGGATTCATGTCTCCTGGAGAAAACAAAAACAATGTCTTCATTCAAAAATTACTCAGGGGGAGCCTTTCCTGCTTAATATAGATGATATCAGATGAAATATGGCAATTATAACATATTATATTTAAGATAACTCACCACCAAAGGGAAATACTGTGCCCAGGTTTTGGGTGGCACGGAATGTAAACCTCTCCTCCAACATAAAGCAGTGTTACTTCAGTAGACCTTCAGTATATACAGTATTTCATATTACATCAAAGTGAGAGCTGGCATCTGCAGGCCTGGCATATACCTAAGACAAATATTGTTCTTGAACCCCCACATGAAAGATGAATTCCCAAACAATACTGTATATTCTGTGTATATATATGAGCTATTGCTGCCATGACGTGGGAACCTTCTGACTCATTTGATGTGTTTAGTGTTTTGACTTCAATTTGTGCTAAATCTTGCTCAAATATTTAAACACTGTTGTATATTATAAAACGTATTGAAGGGTTGTCATGCACTGTTAGCTTTTCTGACTAAACCACATCCCTTTAATCTGCCCTCTCCACTTTCTCCCTCTTAGTGATATCCAAGTGTTCATTTCAATAACTACAGTAACAACTCTTTCTTTCTAGCAAGTAAAATCCCAGATGTCAATACTTATATTATGGCCAAGTTCCATGTAAGTATTCCAGTAAGCCATGTGAAATACCTTGGCCACGGATCAGACAAATGTGAAAGGAATGAAGCTACAATTATTGACACCTATTACACCTGTGCTTAACCTGCTATGACATGTCTTAGGGATTTTCTTTAGGAAAGAAAATAACAAATCATGGTCTTAATGCAAGAGGTATTCAATTGTGTCGTTGTTAGATCCTAATCTACTAATATAACCAATAGGGAAAATAAATTATACAATACATCTGTTTTGTATGACTAAATGTCAGCATAGAATAATAAATCTTGACAGACTTAATTGATCATTTCCTCGTCCAATCAAAGTGTGATTTCATACCTTTAAATGCGCCGTATAGGTGTGGCTAAAACTAGGGCATCCCCTTCCTGGGCAAGAAAAATAGAAAACAAAAATGAACAGAAATTAAGGCAGAAAATTAGACAGTTTCCATTAAGATAAAGGCCACTGTGGTTATGATTCAAATGCAATGCTGTGATGCACAAACTCAATTCAAGTGACATTCTGCATGGCTAGGTGCACTGAACTATTTAAAATAATGTATATTATCAATCTCACTTTGGATGTACTTACCCCTTAAGATGAAGCTTTCCTGTTAAAAGTGTAATGTTCCTGTAAGAGTTCACAAAGTTCTCTCAGTTGACTCAAAATTGTTATGTGCTGGAACTAAAAACAAGTTCACATCCACCAAGGAAAAGTGCACTTTTTTTTTCTTTTACAATTTTTTGGGGGATGACCTTAACAAACACATTTCCTGAAAGATATCTTGTAAATATCTCCAAAGCTCAGTGTGTACTAAGAATAATAATTTCACTGATTGGATAAAGTTGGCGTTATTTGATATTTTCTTATTCTCAACAAATCCCAAACAAATCACTTTCCCTCAGTTTCTGAAAACCCTTTCTGTGGAAACTAAGCACATTTGTATTTAATCAAAAACGTTTCAAAAGTTGGATCGTAAATATAGTTTTAGTAATTTCCCACAACAGCTAGTCCAGTTTATTTTTAGCACCATGTTCTCATATAGCAGTAAATATTGCACTTGTTGGGGATTATTTTCAGCTGCGGATTAAAACACATTTGAAATGAGTGGCTGTCACAGTCGTGTCCCTGATGATTTGTCCTGCCTGCCAGAGGGATCAAACTGTCTGGTCACAGCTCTGTTGTATGAGCTTATGTCATCACTGCTGTTCATCACGGGGCTGCTGAGCTGCTGTATAATAGATGATTTCCAGGGGATAACCTCACTGACTGAAGCAGCAATCATCAAGAAACCTTCAGATCTTATAATGTCAAAGGTGTTGTTGTTTATTTAGTGTAATCTGACCTGTCCCCACAGGAATCCCCTTTGTATACTAGTTTATTACATTATAAATAGCATCCCGCATATTAAGAATTGTATTATTTTATTTATGTATTCATTCATTTTAAATACAATCTGAGTACAGGATATTTTTGTCACCCAAAGGTTGATAGTCTGGTAGACATGATGAACATCCATATCTCTGAAATTATGTTTATTCAGCAGTCAATATAGAATGTTAGATAAAACATTTTTGGCACAGTTGCTTAATGATAATAAGCTGTCCCGTTTCTGTGTGGTAATCTAAATAAATATGCAAAACCATAATTTACTTCCCAAATAAATACAATAATAACTACAATATGAGATGCACCGCATCCGCGCCCACTCTGCACCTCCTCAGGAAAAACAAAACAAAAACATAATTTATTGTACTTCAGGCAAACAGTTGCAATGGGTTCAAAACCAAATAAAGATTATCGAAGGTGAAAAAGATGCTTCATAAGTACTGACAATAGCTTATTTTACCCTAAAGTTCTACCAGGCATTACGACAAGGAGGCATTTGATTGGGCCAATAGAAGGCTGCACTGTGGGCTTCATAGGAACTTAAAGGGTTTAATGGATGGGTGCAAACACATTTCCAGATCCTGATTCTACATCATAGTTTTCTGTCAGCCAGAAAAAAACATGCCACTCTGATCACTAAAACCATTGTTCTTGTTTCACACCTGGGCCTCAGTTCAGCTGAAAGCGTAAACGTTCATAAATTACACCCAGAGACGATATTAAAAAGGTTAAATCACCTGGAACTGGAGACATGAGATGTTAACAAATCTAAGTTTGAGAATACATCTTGTGTGTTGAATTGACTTGGTGTGATTTGGCAATTCTTTGAGGAAAATAATTCCAGAGAATTATGGGTAATTACAATAATGGGCTATTTAAAGTATAAAAAAGGACTTAAACATGAGTGTAATGAGTTATTCAATGGAGAGCAGATGGGATCTTTTTTCACCAAAGTGAGTGTGTTTTAAACCAGGCCTTCATTGATAATCTACACAACATCAACATACACAATCATTAAATGTGGGTGTCAAACTACAGAAAATGATTTGCTTTACTCCTCAAATTCCTTATCAACAACACTTGTTTTTTCCTTGTATAATAACACTGCAATCGGTGAGATCATTGCCTGCAAGCAGGGAAACAGGGCACAAAGTCATTACCACCGATAAGAAGTCAACACTCCTTAAGGAAGATATGCTTTATGCAGACAGCTGATCACTAAACACCACTTGAGGTCAATGGTCCAAACTTTTGTTCATGGATTTGAAATGAATTCTTGAGCTTTTTTTGTGCTTTAAAGGTTTAACGTCTGCATTATAGGATTTGCTCTTACTAAACTGAATGCCCATTAATATGGAGTGTATGACCCACAGCTTATCTATCGCATGTGATAGCCAACTAGTAAAATGTAAGATCACAAACATACAACATTGCTACATCGTTGTTGTACCACAGTTTACAGTGTTACTAGACGGATAGAAAATATAATAAAAACGTTTTTTGGTATGAACAGTCATTTTCTGTCTCTTTACATGGAATCCACATAATCACAGCACTTGCTGTCCATGTGGTTTGGATCCAATTTGGTTTGACGGACGTCAAAAGGTTCCCTGTCAGAAAAAGGCCGCCATGGAGCAGCCATAAACACATTCCCTTCCTTTCCTTTTTTCCTTGAGATTTTATTCCATAGTTTGTCTTTTAACAGCAGTCATGTTCAACTCTCCCAACAGTGTCTGAGAGCAGCATGAAGAGGTCAATTTTCTCCGGGTCATACACACCCACAGTTCTTCGCCGACACATTTCGTACTGTATGATAGTGGCTCTTGTTGTCCAGGAAGGAAAAGTCTTTTTCAAAAGCGATGGGCCGACAGCAGGGCCCGTTGCTGACCTTGTCCTTGCGGCCTTTCTTTTTGAAGCCCGTCCGCATCATGTGCTCCATGGTAAGGTCATAGTTCTGCCGCTGGGCCAGGCATTTCCCGCTGCAGTAGCGCAGCAGCAGCGTCTCGTCGCTGTCAAAGCCGAGACCCAGTTCGCTCACAGTCAGCTCCAGCTCCCTCAAAGAGCAGGGCTTAGGCCTCCGCGCTCTTTTAGTCCTTCGGGCCTGGTTGTCACCCAGGAGCCGGCTCTTCCTCCTCTTCCTGTCTAGCAAAGCGCCGACCACATGCTGAAGCTCGCCCCCTGTGAAGCTCTGGAACATTGCGGAAACTAGCAGAGAGGAGGTAAATAACACGTTAGTTAAAGGGAATGCGGGATTATCTCATTTCTGACTAACAATAATCAGATAAAGCTGACAAAGATAACATACAGTAGTTGGCAGGATACAAATGTTCAAACAAAATAAAACATGTCTATCTGACATCATGACAGTTACCAATGAGTCTTATCGTTATATGCATCTCTGGATACTTTCCTGGGAAAGCAAAGGTGTGTGATATAAATGAGATACATCAAAAACACGACCTGTAAACAATATAGTGAAGTGTTGAATCTCCTGTCTGAAACCAAACTGCCCTTTAACACGACACCTTATCTCAGACAGACAGGGAAGGAACACAATAACAGTTTTTCTTACACTCTGAGAGGATGGAGTTCATCTCGTCTGCAGAGCGGGGTCTCCGAAGAGGCCCACCCATCTGCCGGGACATCACTGCCGATTCTGCTGATGATGAGGAGGGTGATAGCGGTGAGGTCTTGAAAGTTGATTGTGAGAATGAGGACAGTCTTGATGAGGATGGAGACGTGTGCGGATATTTCGACTTAGGTCTGAACTCTCCGATAGTGGCCATGTTTTTAACCAAGACGATGGACAGGGCTGCGCCACAGAGCACGAAGGCAAAAGTAGCACCTTTCCATAACTTCATCTTAGAACGTGAAGGAGCATTGAAACTCTGTTGAGAAAAGCAAAAAAGGACAAACGTCAAACACGTTCAAACAGTCACACTTTCAATCTCAACAATGCAAAAATTGTTAGCTTCTGTGCCATCATACTTCTTTGACCTCCCCAATAAATCTATTTCTCTCAGCAGGGCTTTTATTTTACCGTCAGTTTACTTTTTCTGATTCTGCTGTCAGCTCATTTTCACTCTAAGTGGGTTCATGATAAGGAGCTTGACATCTCCTGCTGACACACGAGAATGCAGTGTGTGTTTAATCGCGGCTGCCTGAAGAGCAAAAAACATAAATGGAATTTTTTTTATTTGAACTGAAGGCAAGCTGGATTAGTTTCGCAACCCCTTGCCCTTTAAAACCTCTAGGAAGTGTGTGTATTATTTGAAAAATACCTGATGTGAATGAGAATAAAGCTCCCTCTCTTCATTTCTGCAGAAAAACACTTTTTTTTGCAGAGGTAAATGTTCCTGAAGGAGGGGAAACCATTCCTTCCCTCACAGGAGCCACACCTATTTACAATGCTATGTATGATGAGGTCTCAACATGTGTGTTTGCACCTCCCTTTATCTTATACGCTCCTGCCTATCAGTAGACACTGCATCGCAGCAACCTTAAAAACTCACTTTGCAGGATTTATCCCGTATGTTTCCTCTCTTCTTAATGTCATGCCGCAGGTATTTGAGAAGTTTTACAACCTTACTTCTTTGTATTTTTCATATCATGTCACCAGTGAGCAATACATTTCCCCAGAGCCGGAAACGGTATACTGGCAGTGTCTAACAGCAAATCCAGACCGGCCTCACAAAGTGTTTTGCCAGATTGGATTCTGTAATGTACATATACAGGCTTCTGCAGTGTTTACAATGGGAAACAATGGCATATATCTTTGTCTAGTTTAGTATAGAAACAAAACTCTGAAACAAATAACTTCTGGAAGTTGCAGCATGTGGGATTTTCCTCTAGATCACATTAATGTTTACGAAAAATAAAGGAACGTTTTGTTTTCATGCAGTGAAGTAAGTTAAACAATGAAGAAATATATGCAAATTGCAATAGTTCTCCACAGCGTCTGACTGTTTTAGACACCGCAGAATGAAAATATAAAGAGTCTGAGTTGCAGTGGTATAAACAGAGTATAAACAGGTATAACCAGTCCTATCAGTCATAGCTTGAATCATCACTCATAATTCCATATGTGCTTGACGTGGTAATCAGCCTCTGCACAATGAAGAGGTGGAATGGTAATCATTTGAAAGTCAAACATTTCAGCTAGCAGCCTCATATGACACACAGTCTGTAAATGAAATGTGGGGCTGCGGCTGCTGCAGGAGGTTGCTCAGTGCTCGGCTTCATGTCTGATGTTAGTTTCTCACTGTGGAATTTAATCACCCGACATGATAGATAGAAGCCTCTGTGGAAAGTCTCAGACATTTTGCTTCTGTTGGTTCAACACCAACTCCTAACACCAGAAACCCTGCTGCTCCGGCGCTTAACGTGATACATTTACACTTCAAAATGAGTTTGCTATGATAAAGTGCAAAGGATGAGGTCATTGTTTTCTTGTGCCAATAATAGGTCAGTTTGGAACAGTTACTCATCCTTGGAGTTATCAGTTTCACACGGCCATAGAGTATTAATGGCTGTGGCCTGTTAGCTTTGTGGCTCATCTTAATAAAATGATTAGCTCGTAAAGGACAGAAGAGATGTCTCATTCGCTGACACTGGAGGAAGCCTGATCATCAAACACCTATCTCATGTCCCTGAAGACACTTTGATTGTCATAATTACAGCACTCAGAAACCAATTAGTCCCATCTGCAGTCAATTGGCACCAATAAAAGTGTCAAAGAGCATTTTGTAGCTTGTTCAGATGTTCACGGATGATTAATCAGTACCGATATTTAATATCTACCGTTGGCACCCCGCTGTCGTGGACATAAATATACAGATATTGATAGCGGGAAAGGGGCACCAGTGTTTTCTTTGGAGAGCAACGGAAAGACATGAATGAGTAGCCCACTTCCTGAGGACAAATGCTGCTAGTTTCCAGAAAACAGAGAAGAGCAACAGCGCAGAGGATATAGTGGAACCCCAGAGGACTCTCCAGCAGAAGGAAAAGCCATCCTCGAGCTGAGACATAAAAGTGCACAGATGAGTCGCAAAGACAACTAGAACAGCTCACACACACACACACACACACACACACACACACACACACACACACACACACACACACACACACACACACACACACACACACACACACACACACACACACACACACACACACACACACACACACACACACACACACACAGGAGCATGCATGGGCATATCTATACTCATGCTTTGTGAGCATCAGTATAGATATGCCCATGCATGCTCCTGTGTTATACAACAAAAAAGCCAGTTCAATGTGTGAGGCCCAAAACAAACACAGATATCACATATTCACAGGGAGAACTACAAACGTTTGCATGCGTGAAGATTCTTTTTAGGAGTTTGTGTTTCTAGCGAGCTTAGGAGTGAATACGAGGTATGTATGAAATGTACACCTAATGTTTGCTGTCAAACATGAGTCACCTGAAGTGCTACCAGCAGAGTGAAAACAGTGTCAGATGATCATTAAGGCAACCATGAAAGTGAAATGCCTTGCCAATAATTCATCTGTCGGTCTGTCAAAGCCATTACTGAGGCATTACGTGTTCTCCGACGGATACATTTGTCATTTGGAGTCCCATCCTCAACCCTCAACTGAGCTTTTGTTGTGACTCAAAGATCTCATTATTTCAAATGATACAATAAAATTGATGTTTTCCAGTAATAATTGGGTCAGTGGCGATGGCGCTGCTAAGCTGGCGGTAATGTAATTACAGCAGCATGGCACTTGTTTCCTCCCCTCTCACCCCAATGCTAGAAGGAGACACTCAACAGAATGCCACTATGGAGGATGAACTGAAGATCTGTCAAAATGGAGATAAGGGGCGTCTGTGGTCAACACTTATGAATGAGGCGGTCAGACAGGGGGTGCCTTCTTGTCAGCTAGCTTGGATCTAGAGCAGTGTGACAGCCAGAGAAGATCACAGCAGAGAAATGGATGAAGAGTGTCTTTGTGCCAAGAGAAAAGCAGATACTAACTTTTATGTCTGACCACCAGAATTTGCTCCTATACATTCCCTAAATACAGCCTGTTCTGTCTCACTCACTCACTCTCCCTCTCTGTGACCACAGTCTATGGCTGTGACTCACACATACCATAAACACACACAGGCAGCACTTGCGTGGTTTCACTTCCCAAATCAAATGTCACAGGCTTGTGTAGGAAACGAGACAAAGTCTAACCTTCCATTGTCGTCCAGACACCCACTTCACTTCCAGGGCGCACTCACACTCCCAGCAGCACCATCACATAACACTAGATAATCCAGTTTACATAACTCTGCTGCTTCTTGATATCTAGAAATGTCCACAGGTCTAACCCTGGTGTGTTGGCCAATGCTCAACCTGAGGCCTCTGCCTACAGAACATTATTACCACGCTGTGTGACAGCTCAGCTCCACCCATGTGACCGGCTGTGTCTGCACTACTTTGAACACACCCCAAAATACCTGTACTAAAAAGATAAAAGAGGAGCATAGCGAACAGCGGGAAGGCACCTACTGTGCTGTTCCAGGGAAACAACGTGCTTTAGAGAGTCCTGGGGAGGCCTTGTCTTGTATTTTCCCTCTTAAGTGAGCATCAGGAGGCCTGGGGACAGCTAGAGAGTGCTTGTGGAGGTAATAGGGACATATTCCAAAGATCAGGGCGGGATTAGCACTAATGCCTGCCGGCTTTATCTGCAGTCACGTGGGTTAACACCTGGCTGCAGTGTTGGTGGCGGACCATTGGCCTTACTGTATGTGTGTGTGTGTGTGTGTGTTTTAATCCATCAGACACCTCTATCTCAGGGGTTAGGCCAGCATGCACTGCCTACTGAAAGAGCACCAGCAGGCACTTCTTCTTCTTCTACTTCCAAAACCTGCATTCAATCAGAATAATGAAGAGGAAAAGTGAGGAGTTTGGTAAGTTGAATCCGTCGTGTTGGCACCACAGTGGGCCAAAAGGCTATAAAATAAAGTGGATGTTCTGAGCCAGGATTGGCTGTGCTAAATCCAGCCTCGGTTCTAATGCAACTGAAAAAGGCTTAGGTTTGACTGCGCTGTAATTTTGCTGGGCAACAGCTATGGTTGGCTTGCGTTCTGTCACTCAGTAACCAAAAGGATAATTAAAACAAGGCTGTCCCTTGTTAGTGCAAAAACTGCTGTTCATTATTAGGACAAAAAAAAGGGGAAACCTGGTGTGCGTGATTCAAGAAATAAACGTGATTATTTCAACACGCATTCTGTGAAATACTAAACAGGTGTCCTGCATCCTTTTGATCAACTGGTGGAGGTGAGTGGTTTAAAATATTTTATGGTTAGCAACCACATCACAAAGCTTTATATGGATTAATTCAGTAATCTAACAGCCTAGCACGAAGTCTCACAACTCAAAGCTGTGAGGGCGGCGTTAATGAGGCGCGAGAGATGGACACTTATAGGTGCACATTTGACCTCAGTCCCGATTTGTACACCCTATTCCTGGAAGAGATGAGTCAAGGTATAGACCTGCATTTAAATAGCTTTCTAACAGACAAAGAGGTTACATGAGGCTGGGCAGGAAAACCTCACCTTGCCTCATCATTTTTCAGTGAGCTGGTAGTAAGATTGATGATTGTTCTGGGCTACTTTCTAAAGAAGAGTCCATAAGCTGCTATTCTGGCTGCTAATCTGTCTATGCCAGATCCTCTTTTAACACAACAGCGTCTCCTCTAAACCCATGTTAAACATGTTGATGTTGCACTTACAAAAGGCTGACTGCACTCTGGCACACACTGAATGCTACTTTAAAATATGACCAACGCGAGCAAGCACAAGCAAGTACCAACATCTGAAATATGATGACATTTTACGTGTTTTATAAGCTTGTGCACTCTTCACAGAGCTATCATACTAATTATTTGGATAGACGATGTACATTTTCGTAAATATCTGAAAAAGAAATGCAGAGGATCGGTGCAGGACTTTAGCTTTCTCTTCAGTTTCTTCCAGTTATGACAAGCTCTGCCAGGTTATGACAGTCCAAAGGCTCAATTGACTTCAGGCTTAACCTCTATCCGGCCTCTTGGGGCTCCGCTGGATACAGTATAATCTCTAAGTATGATATGGGCTTAGTGAGAAGGGGATCATCACTTCAGTAAAATACCCAAAGTGAGTATGATCAAGTTAACCTCTAACCTTCATTATATTTTTAGATGACAAATTCAGCAATTTGATCCTGCTCTGCTTAATTATTTAAACTATTAAAGGCGCAGCTCTGCCAAAAATGTCGATCTCCAAAATGATCAAGGCAGAAAATAACAATTATCTGAAATCAATTTTTCATAAGCTTTCGAAGTAGGGCTCCTCTTTTTGAGAAAGGAAAGCCAGAGAGTCTATAAAGAAGCAATTATGCGTGATAATGAGGTAAACCACCATGCTGGAGGAGTGACAGAAGAAAATATTGTTCTCTGACAAAAACAAACTTGTCTGTGTGGTAAGAGGTTGTTCAAATTCTGCAAGAAAGCGAGGAGAATCATTTATTTTATTTGTTACTTTTCCCACATGCCTCTTTGTAATCAATGGTAAATGCTCTGCAAACATTTCGTGACAGGCAGCTCCGCTTTATTGACAAGTGTTTCCAGTGAAGGCCCGCTTGTTGATACAGATAATCCAACGTGTGTTTTCTGCCACTCAAGCGCCTGGTGAGGCATCTCTGTCAGCAGCACCTAACGCCTTCCCCATAAGCTGCCGGCTTAAACCAACAAAAGAAGATGTGGTGTCCTTACCGTTCGGCCGGCTAATCCAGACTTAGCTGCGTGGCGTCGTCTTCAGCTGACCTCCACAGGCAAGTGTTGGCTGGGTAAGTCCATCATCATCACAGGCGAGGAGCGAGGGAAGCACTCCTGCTTGTTCTCCAGAAAATCATCACAGCTCTCTGCGCCTGCTAGTTGGGGAGGTGTCCGGGCTTGATTCAGGTCCAGATTGTATTATTCTTTTATCATATTTGCATTTTCTTAGAAACCTTTAAGGTTGCAAAGATCAAGATTAACATTCCTCTGAATGTAATCATGTGCCTCATGGCACTCAGGATGATTCACAAAAAAGGAGAGTTGGTTTCTTTAGAGGAGTCTCCGACTTGGCATCTGGTTCACTTCAGAGAACTTGTTACCATGTTTCTTCAAGATGATCTTCTGATCCTCCTTTATGCACAAACCTGAAATAAGACAGAGCAACACAAAGTCATGTCATGAAGAGATTTTACAGATGCCGTAACTTCTTTCCCATCTGTTGTGAAACTCCAACCACTCTCCCGACACTGATCATTTGTATACCTAAGCAAAACCAAAGATAATGCGTATCTCCTTACCCCTATTCCTGCAGCAGGTCTTCGCTTCAGCTCCAGGGAGGGAAACTCTGTGGGTGGAGAAGATGGGTTAGGGTGAGGAGGGAGAGCGTGGTTACCGTAAGTGGAGCAGAGAGCTTCTCTGAGTCCTCTGCCTCCTGCTTCCCCCCCTCAACTGTTGCTCCTCCTCCTCCATAGTTGTGCTTGTGGGCCGAGTCGGATTACTCCTGACATGATAATCTCCCTGGCTCTAGCTCCAGGAGCACTAAAGGATGCTTTGGCCTGAGCAAGGGCTTACATTTACCTTCTGCCGCAAGAGAGTCTGCCATCTTAAGTGGGAGATTGGTAATAGCCTCAATTGAGATCAGAAGGGTCTGCAGAAGCAAGTGTTTTCCAATCTTTTAGGGGGAATTAAGAAAGTGCACAATTGGTTTAAATTCTGCTAAGACAACACTAACGCCAGTTAAATGGAATTATCACAGTGGAGGTATTTCATGATAATTCAATCTACAGTTGGCTTGAGATAAAACCCAGGGTGTTGTTGTTGAAAATCTCAGGTTCACGCCACCTCCAATACGAAACCGTGTTTTAGCCTTTGAGCCTCGTGCGGCAAATGAGGAGCAGATGGTTGTGCTTTCAAAGGTATCAGGCACTCCAGACTGCAATCTATATAAACACCCCATCCAGGGGGGAAATGCGTCAGGTGTGTGGGGTCAGTCATATGTAAACAAAGTCCAACCATTTTTTTCAGACAAGTGATGCCGTTCATGAGGCAAGGAGATGATCAGGGAGATACATGAAGTCTCAAATATGCTGTTTGCTAGCATAAAACAGTCAATAAATCTCCTGTACAATGTTGATTTAACTAAAATGGGTGGTTTCAGAATTGTGTCCACAGCCAAAGATATTGAAATAAAGCAGCGATCTCTCCTCTAGAGTCAAAACAGGAAACGTATTATTTGCTAACAAACATCTCATTCTCACGCTATGAGTCATACTGATATCCTCGGGCCAAATTATACACAAATCACGCTATGCAAAGATCCTCTAAAGGGGACGAGATGTGGCCAAGAGCTAACTCTCAGACTTTAAATTCCTTCAGTGTGGTCTCAGAATCAAAGGGCAAAACCAAAAAGTTATTTATCTGAGCTTTGTCTCATACCAACATGTGTGTATTGATGGATCATTTCGAAGGTTGTTAAATCAAGTGTACATTGCATTTAAAGTTTGAGGCGAAGCCAACCCAAACTTTCCACTTAGCCCTTTCAGCACCCGACAATCAAAAGATAGTTGTGAGTGTTTTAGTCAGCAGGTGCAAAATCATTCCGATCCCCTCTCAAAAAATGACAACATGACAATTATGTCGCTGAACTTGTTTGAAATTCATCACTATTATTGGCTGAAGGAGCCCACATAAAAGCATAATGACTCGCACTTAGCAGGGGATATCGTGCTTGTGTAGCCTTGAACAGGAACTATCAGCACAGAAACATTTCCTGACATGGGGCAGGAACATTTCTTCTCTATACATATTGTTCACAGATGTGTAAAGTTTTCTTAGAACAGCCCTCGGTACAATGAAAGTCCAACAGCTGTTAATTTCTAAATCGAGTCAGAGACAATAAGAGGGATACACTTGATCTGTATACAATGCAATGTCTCACTCAACAGCTTAGATTACATTAGTCACGAAGACAGTCTGACGTTCAGTATAAACAAAAAGAAAAAATACAGCAGAGTATGTTTCCAATTTGAATGTGATATAATCCATACACATTGGATTGAATCTTTTCCACTGGGTGTGGATGAGTGAAGAAACACATTTTGTTTAGGTTTGGGCACGATTTTAAGGAAGCCCTCAATCAGTAACACTATAAACACACCATTCCAGTCGAGGTGTCATTAGAAAGGCTGGAAATAAGGCTCAAATGTTGCTACTCTGCTCGTCTTGCGCAAGATGTGGTTTGATGATTGGACAAGTATCCTTTGGCCAAATGTCATCTCACAGAAGGGAAAACTACTTTTTAGAGAACCATAATCTAAACAAGCATTTGTGACAAAGATGCAATGGGACAATGAAAGCTTTTTTCATCATGAAAGAAACACCTCTTTCTTGGAGAAAGTGGTAACAAGGTAAATCCAGCCTGACCCAAGAACAAATATACATTGCAATTTGCAGATGTGACCAGATGAGCGGAGGCCCCTGCAGTGCAGACGCCATAGGTGATTAAAGAAAAAAACTGGTCTGTGTGGACTCTCAGTTTTTCTTCAGCACTTAAACACCTCAGTTTGTGCAACAATTTGTACCTCCAGCTAATATGTGTTGTAGTGTAGTTACAGTCCTTGCAGTGCATTTATTCCTACGCAGCTCCAGCATGACAAGGACTAAGTGAGTGTTTAAAATAACACAGCTGTGAACACAGCTTAATGCTGCCCTCATCTGTCAGTGGATTACAACTACATGCAGCATAGAATAAACAATCCCTCACCAGGAGAGAATCCAAAAACTAAATAGCCTTTTCAGTTTAATACAAAAAATATTTATTTCTTTCATCAACATATAAAATGTAGTAGCGTGTTGATGCTGAACTTTTCTGCAACTGTTAATCGGCACTGGTGGTCTTTCTGCTTCCAAGGGAGGATTTGAGCTCTCCCTGCTGCAGTGGCTTCCTTCTGCTCTGAAAGCCCTTTGTGCCGTCGGGGCCGAGAGGCTGACGCATCACCATTTGCATCAGTCGGGGTGCGTTCTTGTGCAGAGCCACCTTGGGGTTTAATACACTTGCTGCATATTTGCGCCTCAGCACCCAGGGGCTCTGAGAGTTCTCTGTATCACAGTCTCCAGAGCACCAGTTCCTCTTTCTGTACCTCTGATTCAAACTGGAGAGGGACTTGCTGTTCCAGTGGGTGGAGATCTGCTCAAAGGTTATTTGCACAGAGTTTTCCACAAACTTCTGGGGCTGAGATGTTCCTGGAGTCTTGTCAGAAACTGAAACTTGCGAGAGGTCCTCTATGACTGAATCCTCTGGGGTTTTATGAGGATTTTCCTGGGAAGGTGTGTCCTCAGGTTGGACCTTGTTGTTTTCCTCTGATGGTTCACCCCTGTTGATGTGGTGCATCGACTGGAATCCCAAAGGCACCACATGTATACCGTCACCGTCTGACTTCTCCTCCTCTGCTTTCATGGCGCTGTAAGTCTTACGAACTTCCTCCAAAAGATTAAACTTCACCACTACACACAATTTTTGTCCGAGCTGGTTGTGGCGCTTGGCGTAGCACTGCAGCTCCTTGGGAAGCTCTTCGCCAGCATGCAGGATCCAGGATGAAGTAATCCTGCCATGGGCGCTGAACTTCTGAAGGATGCTCTTTGAGAGGAAAGCGTGCTCCAAGCCTCGGGTTGATCCATTGTCTCCGGTTGAATTCTCCACAGAAGTGTTCCAGGCAAGGAGCAACTTGCTGGTGGGGGAACACAGCAGCTTTTTGGGGAGCGGCTCAATCCGCCTCACTTTGGTGCATTCATCGTTCACCTCAAGAAGCTCGGAGTACACTGCTGCTGCCAGAGTCATGAACCAGTTTGTGGTTAAGACCTTTATCTGCAACAAACAACAGCAACCTCAGCCTTGTTTGCTTTTTACTGGTCTGTAAACACTGCACATAAAACCTTGCAATTAACTCAAATGATTTTACCTTTTTCTGACAAGTGAGGAGCTTGAGACTGACGAAGCCCAGCTTGTTCTTCTGCACATGTTTCAGCAGGAAGCCGTCCTCGGCCAGGTGGCTGTCGGTGAACAAATCCTCCAACTGGGCCGTAATCTTTAAGCAGAGCAACTCACCTTCACGGTATTCTTCATCCTGGTCAGATTGTGCATCATCTCTACAAAAAAAACAAGAATCAGCATCATGATATACTATAATGTAGATTAGTCAACCATATGTTTTCTAATTTGCTTACCCAATCGGATTACTCATTGTATCTCCAAAGGACAGTGACAACAGGTCGCTGAGCTGTGCTGTTTCTGAGTGAAGTAAAGACGGTATTAGGGAAAAGCACCTAGAAAAGTTAATGCTCCTGAGTAATGAAAAAATGCACCTGGACACAGTTGTCAGTTGGTCGTTTGGGATCCAAAACAACATTTTTGTAAAATGCTAAAAGCTCAATTCCACATTCCACTATACATCACCTCTACTAATCATAATAACATGCACTGAGACAGAAGTTCAATAAATGCTGAAAAACTGTCAACATACTATTAGCTAACATAAACATAAGAATAGTATAACTAAGTTTAAGCCCCCTCTGCACAGCCTTGTATCAGTGTTAATATCAAAACACAAAAGAGCAACAACGTGATTAAAGGCATGCATTTCTGCAACACTGCAGAGCTAAGAGCACAATACAATATAAATAAAAATGATATAATTGCTGGTTTCTGAGAGACACAGCCTAAAGCAGCGGTAAAGAACAAACCAACAACACTTATCAACCCTTAAATTCAGCTTTATATCCTGTTTGTTTGCTTTTGTCTTGAAATCCTTTATCCTCTTCAGCATGTTGCTGCAACAACAAATCCATCTGTTACCTTTGCTGCCATGTTTTAATTAACATCTCCTCCATATGTTGCCATCATCACACATAGGATAAATATACGACCCAAAGCTGTCTGTGGGCTTTAAGAAAGATACAGTAATCCTGCCTTTTATTTCCTGATCAGCAGTGGCACTGATTTACCAGACTGTAGGCTGCGGTTGAGTAAGTAAACTGAGCATGGGGCACACACACATGGAAATATAATACACACATGTAGAAAGAATAATGTAGCTTGGTTCTTATACATTAAACTGTGTGAAAATGTTCTTTAAACATGATATGATAAGGACAAATAACTCCAAACTTAACAAATCTGCATCTTCAGGACTGTTTGCGAGCAGATTTGATTGACAGTTGCATCTCTAAAGGGTCCTTAAACACCCTCTTCACTTACTCACTAAATTATAAAATATATCAAATGAAAATACAGAGTGAAACTCAACAGTGAGCAATCAACTGATATAAGACACCTTTTATCCCCCTCAGTTCGTTGAATCACTCATATGCTGCTTGACTAATTATTGCATCTACAAAATTAGATGCATTGCATTGTGGGATTTATTAGAAGTGCATGTTGCTTCTCCTTCCTTTTTCTCAAGTTTTGAGGACACTGTGTATATAGTGGATACATTTCTCAGTAGGAATTTAGACATACGGTTGACTTTTTTCGTAAATAATGATTTTGTACAGTCTCAGTATCATCATATATCAGGACGGTGCAGGGGTCTCCATGGCAACATAAAAAGCAAATAACCTGAAATCAATACATTCTCATTCTCTTGCTGTTGTATTCTGATTGGACCACAGACACATGTGACATCATCATTCTCCAACAGAGACCCGCCTCTTTCAAACCAATTTGAGCCGCACAAATACAAAACACATTAAAGCTTAAATTACGATAAGTGATGATGACCTCATTCTCTGTGACTGCTGGTTGCCGGGGGCCTTTCAGAAATAAAAGACAACTCCTAGATACACCCCTTACAAACAAATACAAATACAAACACACACAGGTATCTGCACATACTGTAGTGTTGCATTAAAGAACAAGAAATGCCTTAACAGAAGAAACAGTGGGCAAACATCGGGAACATTTTTGGGCGGATTTCCGGGTGTCCCTACGGGGAGAAGGGAAACTTTAACAATGAAGGATTTATCAGTTAAAGGGGCCCTATTATGCTTTTTGGGGTTTATCCTTTCCTGTAGTGTGTTATATAGGTTTTTGTGCATGTAAATGGGCTGCAAAGGCTAACATCCCAGTGTTCCCTCAAGAGGGAGTTTATCTCTCACACACTCCCTCCCTGCCTGAAACGCCTCCCTTGGACTCCTTTCTTTACCTTCACGACATAGTGACATCACACAAAACATCAAACACATTGTATGTGATAGGTTAAGGGGTGGGACATCTCTAAGCGGTTGACGCAGCACAACAGAGCCAGCAAGCCATCCAATCAGAGCAGACTGGGCTCTGGTTTCAGACGGAGGGTGAAAAAAGGTGCTGCAGCACAGGCAGTATGAGAAAAATAAAGAGCTGTTTGAACATTGAAGCATGGAGACATGTCACAGTAGAGGCACAACATACAAATAGAAACCTTAAATTGAGCACAATAGAGCCCCTTTAAGGTTTTCACATTTTGTTAACAGGGTCAAGAAACGAGGCGTCACAAGCCAAGATTTGTACAAAAACCCAATTATTTAACTTTATTAACATCAATGTTTTTTCATTTTCATCAACAGTTTCTTTTTAAATTCCAGTTCTTTATCAACAAATAGAAAACAGACTGTGTGTACAACAGATCGAACCCCTACAGCACTAAGCATTCACAAGGTAAAAATGAACATTTTAGTTTTTGCGCCAGCATTTTCAAGTCCCCCCTCCCTCCCACCGCCGCCACCACCACCGCAGCCACCACCACCGCAACCACCACGATTAGGCCTCTTCGCGATCAGACGCTCCCCTCCTGCGGCTCGTGTGGGAGGAGATGTGTGCTTGAGTGGTGCGATTGGGTGAGGAGTGGTCCATTTTGATGGGTGGGGGTGGGGGGTTGTGCTGTTTTTGCTCATTCAGACGGACAACCAGCTGTCAAAGTTACTATGGTAGTACAGTAGATACAACGGTGTTTCCATTAATACACACGCTAGGACAGCAGGCTCTCTGCAGTGTCTCTAGGGTTGATAGATCAGCAGAGTTAATCCTTTTTAACAATATACCTTTGAAGCTGTGTATATATCTATGTGTAATTGTACATATATATATAATCAATCATAATTATATATATATTTATAGTTTTATTTCTGTATAAAATAATATCAGGTTTCAGTCCAAAGGGCCGAGTCTCTTTCCCCTCCGGTTAGGAATGGTTGATTCTGTACAGCGTGGATGCTCTCCTCCATGTGAGCCACTCTCGCTCCTTTTAGCGGCTCGACTCCAGACAACTGACCAGGCTAGTGGGCAGCGAGGAGACGGGAGGGACTTGAAGAGCAACTTTATTCAGAGATCAGGGAGTTTATTTTTCGGTCAACTACCCTTTGGGTACAAAAGTCTGTTTTCCTCAGGTAAGTTCTCCGCTGTGGAGCATGAAGGCCTCAATGCCATAGGCTTCTGATGAAACAAACAAAAAAACACGTAGAAACGATGTGCTTTCCATTCCTGTACACCTCTGATTTAGTGTCTCGTTAGCTAATTAACATCTTGCTTTGTAAGTAGCTACCATGTTTACAGGCCAAACTTTAGCGAGTGTGTGCTCTTAAATCTGTTTTCTCAAAGTTGACTTTTTTTATCCAAAATGGCAAGTGACAAGGCAATTTTTTTTGAGTTGTTGAACTGAGTGAGACCAAATGAAACAGATATGACACATATAATGGATAAAACAGTCTTGTGACAAAAGAAATCTGACAGCAGCTCAGAGAAAAGAACAGTGGTCCTCCTGTATTAGTATCTAGGAACGTGTTAAAAATACATGTCCCTTGTGCTAAAATACCCTAAAATAAAAGTAAAAACCAAAAAAAGTACCGATTATGATAATAATGCATACCCCAGGCTGGGCAGTTTAAGACAGAAATAATGTCTGGTGTTAAAATGATTATTAAAAACAACAAATATACTAAACAATAACATTTGACATACTGAATCATAATATTGACAGTAAAATTACCATAAAAGAACAGAGAGCGAGAGCTCTCTTAGTGCTACCAGTAGCCTTTGACAATCAGGGAGGTTTGGCTTCGACAGAGCAGAGCGGCGAGCGGCCGGTCTGCGCTGTCGCTTCTGTACACGAGTTGTCATGTTTGTCATAGTCAGCGTAATGTTTCTGTTATTATTTTTAAAGCAAAAATCTCATGTGGTTGGTTAAGTCGGCATGGATCTCTGTGATTGGATAAACCCGTCGCCGGGTATGCAAGCGCTTCCCTTTCTCCTCCCCTCCGGTAGCGGCGAGGGGTCGGGATTAGGGGGGTCAAGTGGGTGTATGGTGGCTGAGATGGGACACTTGGCACACTCCTGAGAGGTTTGACCAGGGAGGCTGCTCGCTGGGAGTGGTTATGTTGCATAGTGGTCAAAGCTGCCCAGGTACTCCAACGCTGCCCTGTAGCACAACTGGTACTGGTCCTGCAGAGGGGAGGAAGAAGAAGAAGAAGCCTTGTTAAAAAAGTCTGCATGCATGTCTGGAACATCCCATATTAAACCTGTCATTTCACTATTCTGCTGCATACACACAACCTCTAGTGAGTGAATGTCTGGGCTGGATAGAGATCTTCTGTTGCTCTTTCTGAGGTATCTTATATTTTTGGATAATTTGGGAGAGGTTTTTTCTCATTTGTCTAGAAAATAGGGTGCTGAGAAAGCCTCTTGAGGCCCGAAAAGGTTGGTGAAGAATACATTTTCATCATGAGTGTCTTTGTTATCATGCTTTGCTTGTTTATTGAAGAAATTATTTATCAACTCTTCATTTTAGGAAGAACCGACAAGGGCGTTCTGTGATAGCAGTGGATGAGTTCTCTGAGGATCTCTGAATCACCTCTGCTAAAGAAACATTTGTAAGTCAGGAAAGGACACCTACTAGATAAGATCAGGCTTACACCATAAACATATTCAATGTTGACTTTGGAATACCACCCTGTCACTGCGTGATATTAAATATGATCTCTGTTCTTACCTCGGTCTGCACCATGGCAGGCCGCTGGGTGCGAAGCGTCTTCACGGTCTGGAAGAGGTCGACCACTCCTTCGTACCTCATCCTCTCCAGCACGATGCTGAGCGTGATGAAGACTCCGGTCCTGCCCACACCGGCACTAAGGAACACAAAAGAGTCTTTATAACATCTCCTGTCTGCTAAGTACTGAGAGGAGAGTCTATCTGAAGTGTGAGCATGAATAATAATACCTATTTCTGTTACTTTTGCCATTATGCTGTACTATATGTATAAAGGGCAAACAGCAATTACAAGTTCAAGAATACTACAAACTAATCTCCTTTCAACTTCAACTCTTGGCTGCAGCAGATGTCTTGTCAATTCTCTGGCCGTTAACTTCATAATAAACCTTCAGTGAGTGCCATCCAAGTTCTAGCTCTCCCGTGTCTCTCTGAGTTTCGTCTCCATTGCTTCAGAAGGAGCAGTGGGCAGCCATTATGTAATGCGCACGGGTTAAGGGTTTATGTAAAAGATTTCTAACGAAAAAAATCAACATTATAACCTTTTTAAATGCAGGATTTATGACCGAACTAAGGCATTCGGCTGCATTACTTTCAGCCAGGTGTACCTAATAAACTAAATATGACCTTAAAAGTGTTTAAGGATCCAGGTGCAGACAATGACTGCAAATCTGATTTTTGGTTCACAACTTCCCTTTCTTTGTGCATATTAAACACCAGTCACATCTAACTCTACAGAGAACTCAAAGAATTACCATGCACACATCTCTGAAGTAGTAGCAATCCTTAATGTCTACAGATGTATGATAAATAATATGACTGATATGATCCACGTTCCCTCCTCACCTGCAGTGTACAGTGATTGGTCCATCCTGTCCAAACTGTTCCTTGGTTTTGTGCACTTGTCCAATGAAATCGATGAAGCCTTCTCCAGTTTTTGGCACTCCTTGCTCGGGCCAGTCAGTGAACTGGAATTGGCGGATTGTTCTGGACTGTCCGTCCTGAGGGGCAGCAAAGCACAGAGTAAGTCAGGAGCTTTCTTTGATGCTTTTATTAATCTCTTTGAGCAAACAACCCTCAGTTCAGTTTGTGCTTCACACATCTCTCTCTCTCCAGCCTTCGCTCAGACACAAAAGCAGCTCCTTAGTCGATGTCCATGACTACCACAACCCTGCAGCTTTTCACTGCAGCCTTCTAATCATCTAATTTACATCTACAAGAATATGAATAAAGCTGACGACCTGGCACAAGAGGAAACTCGAGAACTCGAACTGACACACACTTAACTGCAACATGGAGTCCCACATTTCACTGCATGGGATGTCCGCATGTGTGAAATTAATGTTTTAGGAATGTATCTATGAATCATTTTCTCTTTTAATGCACAAACTGTGAAGCCGCTGAAAAAATTAAGAGACCACTCCAGCATTTTTATTTTATTGTATTCTATTAACTACTGACAATTTTTCTCTCTGTTGGAATTCAACAGACACTGGAATGGCTGCCATACATGTAGAGATACATATTTAAGAAAAATGTGGAGTGGTCTCTTAATTTTTTCCGGAGCTGTATATATAAATATATGTGTGTGTGTGTGTGTGTGTGTGGAAGAAGGAGTGGATGTGGGATTAGAGTGCTGAGGGCCCTCTGATGACAGTAAAGTATATTTATAGCCCATTGAAACCACTGCATCACAGGGAGTTGCAGTACTGGCCCTCGGGGATTGAAGGCTATGCTTTTCATGTATTTTCACAGTGATCTCGAAACACACACACACACACACACACACAACCACGCACACACACACACACACACACACACACACACACACACACACACACACACACACACACACACACACACACACACACACACACACACACACACACACACACACACACACACACACACACACACACACACCATAGAGCAGGCATATTGTTACTAAATCGGGGCAAACATGTTTGATGGTGCATTCACTTGATGTTAGCATGTCAGAAGAAATAACACGGGATGCATTCTGATCATCTGTACCTTGAAATCACAGTCGCTATAATTTTTAACAGTGAACACGTAACTGAGAGCATTTGTACTGATCTAAAATTAAGATAAATTTGGGTTGGAGGGTTGTAATTGTGTAAAAATGCCAATCACTCCTCCTCGGAAACACTAAGCCTAAAATACACACAGGGGCAAACCCACAGATTTTGACACAACATACCCTGGCATCTGTGACTTTGAACTCTCTGAGGATGTACTGGGGCATGTTGTACTCAGCCATGGGATCCACCACGAAGTACTGGTACCTGGCTGAACGCTCTGCTGGCCAGTACTGATGGCATTTCTCCTACAAACGAAAAGGGAGGCAAAATATTAAGCACTTACGTATGAAGAATCTCTTTCCAACGCACAGGAAAAAATAGTTTTACAAAATGAATGCTTTGTGAAGGATATTTTTAGAGCAGCGTTCTGTAGGTTATTAGTCATTTTGAATCATGATAAGTTCTCCTCTTACAAAAAAAAGAGAAGAGATTAATCTGTGGTTCTGAAATATAGTCTGATTCACTTGTTTGTGCTCTTAACCACAGTGATGATGTGCATGAGAGCTTTTGTTCCTAAACTGTGATAATGGATGAGAGGGTGATAAAAGTGTTGAAATGCTGTTTAGTGGTTTCCGAATCACTCCGTAATCATAAAAAACAACTCAGTCAAAGAAATGATGGATTTAATCAAACTCAAATATCAGTTCCCTCATCACAAACCAAGACGATTTGGGGCTAACTGCTCGGTAGCTTAGCTTACCATAAAGACTGGAAACAAGGGGGGAATAGCTAGTGTGGCTCATGCTAAAGGTTAAAAATAATTTGACCTGATTAAATGACGTGCAACAGAGGACACTTTTGACAGAGCCAGGCTATCTGTTTCTCTAATTTCCAGTCTATCCAAGCAAACCTAAGCTAAGCTAACTGTCTCATGGCTGTAGCTTTAGATTCAACAAACAGATGTGACATTGTTTTTGTCATCAAGAGAGCAAACATTTGATTTATTCCCTACAATGCTTAACTACTATATTTAAAATTCACTCCTTTGTTTCATGATGCAATTTTCTTCAAGGTCTTGGTTTGCTTTTTTAAAACTGTACTCATTCTTGAGTAGTGGGTATGTAACCCAGAAAATACGAAGTGTATATTCAAGAAATTTCTGCCTAAAATCAAATTCTGATTCCATTTTTCACCATGTTTGCTGCAGTCCTGCAACTGGGGAATTTTCAGTATGCTTGAAATGCAACCAGCTATTGACAAATCCGACACGGCAGCATGCTAGCTTGAACCCAGATGTATTCCACTCGTGGTGATAATGAAGTTAACTCTCAACCAAGTTGCTTTTCAGGGTTGGAATGAATTAATATTTGAGCAGTGTGGCACAGTAGCTTAGCTGAACTGACCGAGCGTATAAACATTATTATCATTCCCTGAAATGCTCCACTGGCCTTACAGGTGCTGCATGCATTTATGTACAGTCTGTATTTGAGCTTTACCCGTCCCATCTCTCGTAGCTTGGTGAGCATGACGACGATGGTGGAGTTGTGCTCCCACAGCATCCTCCAGAAGTCCTCGGTGGTCTCTGCCAGGGGGCCCTGTGTGGCCAGGTAGGCTTTCTGCTGTCTGTGGACATAATAGCAAACAGAGGAGGCAGAGATTGAACACAACTCGTAATAATTAAGACATTTATGGTTCTTTTACAACCGGTCTTATAAAGTACATCAGAGAGCCAATATGAGATTTGATGATTAAGGAGTTCAGTTGTTAAAGCTCCCCAAACATTAATTGCAGACATGCAACAAAACTAAGAGTCTAATAAAGTGTTTAAATACCTTCAAACACTAATTATTCTAAAATTAAATTCAAAGGATGGGGAAGAGATTTATCTGTTACTCCACTTTTGTTCCATGAAAGCAATACCGACCATTTAATGGACTCTTGAGTGGTTACATACAGTGCCATTTATTATAGGAAAGGTTTCAAACCCCCTCATTCTCCTCAGAAAAAAGTCAGCAGCCAAATGTTTGCATTGTGTTCATGGCCCATTGTCCTCTGTTAAAATATTGCCCACCTGAATGCCAACATGACAATATTCTACATGAACAGAGGAATAATCTTCGGCATATAGCACCGTCATTGATCTATTTAAGCCCGTATAGATCCTCCACATCTCCCTCATTCCGCTCTGTACGCACCACAGAAAGAGAGAGTGCGCTTGATTTGCTCTCAAAACTAGAGATGAGCTCATCCACAGAGCAGTGCTGGTGTCCTACGTGACTTTGCTTCAGCTGAGCAGTTCCTCTGGCAGACAGCAGGTGGCAGCATCGCTCCGATTCACAGAGTGCAAGGGAACAAATGATCCTGCACGCACACCCTCACATGTTTGCAGCACATGTAAGTTCTAGTTCAGGTGTACGCATAGATACGCATGCAGTAGTTTTGCATGTTCATTCAGACACGCTTCTGCACGCATGCACACACTGAGTCACACGCTGAGCTACGGCTGAACAACTAATGAAGCCGCTGCAGGCAGGACGCTAATGTGGAACCGGGAGATTAGAATATGCTCTCGGCCTCGCTCGCACAAATAAAGAAACAACAGATTGGTTGAGAGGAGAGGAGACGGCGTACGAGGAGGGGAAGGCAATAGAGTGGGGAATCAAATTAAAAAGATGAAAACGGGGCAAGGAGAAATGCAAAGTAAAGAGAGCAGATGTACAAAGAAGAAGGGGAAGATGTAGAGAGGAAAATGTGAGGAGATGAAAGGAGGGAGCACAGCTTTCACCAAGCTGGTCGTCTGAGTGCAGAAACTGACTGCTGAGGAGGAGAGGAGGAGAGGAGGAAGAAGGGAAGGGAAGCAAAACCATCCAGGGGATGAATGCTTAATTTCAAATTGTAAGGGTAGACCCCTCTAACCTCCCCATCATACAGCCCCTAGCCAAAACAAAAACAATTCTAACCGTATCACACAATAGTGACTTCTCTGCACACAGTGTCCTGATGAGCGCGCTGCCAAACAGCACAAAGCACTCTCTGCATCACCCCACATGACTGCAGTGCTGGAGGACATAGCGTTTCATTTCAACCTCATTACAATGCTAAAACTCCAGCCTGCATCGGAGCATATCCAGGGCTCATGGCTGGAATCAATGGTTCGCCTCTCATTAGCTTAGCATATTATTGGCTTTTCTTGAAGACGCCGGGGGGAAGGACACTGGAGGCCCATGTTTAGTTTTTATTTATGCCCAAGCTTTTTTAAAGTGGCTTAATCACACAGTGCCGTCGGTGCACACAACAGGTCCCCACCCGGATATGTCAGCGTCTGCCACGGCGTTTGGACGGAAAATTAAGATGACGAGTGAGAGAAAAGGGTGGGAGGAGGAAGAGTGCTAAAAGGGGTGCGAGGGAGATGGATTAAGGAGGGGAACAGTGTGAGATAGAGATAGAAAAAAGGGTACAAATAAAAAAAGAGAAGAATGAGAGAACATGGAGGAGGAAAAACAGAAGGGAGGGGTTTCGAAAACACACTTCATTACACTACTCTCTTGCTGCAATTATGCTATTTACACAGCAACAATGGAGGGTCTGCCTTTGCGGAGCACCGTCTCATTAACAGCAGGACCGGAGGAAGAGGGGGGAGTCGGGGGGAGGCGTTGTCTCTGTCATGGCCTGGTACTAAGCATAACCCCATATTGACTGAATGGCATTTCAGGCTTGCTAAATCCATCCCCTCGCAGTAAACTTCAACTACTAAAGAGTCAGCCTCTTTCAGTCTCTGTCTTTCTCTCTGCCTTTTCATCTTCCCCCCTCTAGGAAGCAATTTGGACTCACAGAGTACACAAGGACATGCAGTAGCTTCAATGTGAAAGCGTTAGTGGCTCAGCGGACGAGAGCCACATTGACAGAGTAATTCTTGCAACTGAATACTGCCCACTGCGGACTCATCTTCGATCCCCTACCATACATTTTCATCCTGTCCACTGTTAAACCTCACTGTGTTTTCCACACCTGTAACAATCTCTGATGCCTAGAAAACAACTGCAGACACATTCAGTGCAGTCCCCAGGCATTAAGACAGTGATGCAATTTCTGTTGTGCTGGTTTTGTACGGCATTGGATTTGAAATAAGACAATGAGTGTGAGGTTAAGGTTCAGACTCAGATTTACTTTAAGTTTACCTTTATGTGTATTATCGAATTAGGTAATTGGAAAAAGTTACAGGAAGCCTAAATATCTGGTTTCAAGTAACTATTTTACTGTGGTGCCTTTGTATACATGCTTAGGACCACTGTCCTGCTCGCTTGTCCTTAAATGAGAGCCAAATGTAGTTTAGTTTGGGTAGTAAAGTTTGAAGTATTGAGAAATGTGTGTATGCATTGTTGGTTCAGTCTCTTTTTGGGATGTGGTTATGAGATAAATAAACAACAAGGCAGCCTGGACTTGTAAAAGCTCAAAGTCAGAACTTTAACGCTCATTGGCATTAAAGCTTGAAAAAGAAGGCGTTTCCTGACCTGTAGCCGTCGATGCAGCTGGCATTGATGTAGTCGGAGCCCTCAACGCCGCGGATGGGCTGCAGGCAGACGCGGGTGGACTCAAAAGGCATGATGTTGACCAGGCGGTTCTTGAACTTGTTGCAGGGCAAGTTGGCGCTGATGAAGCGTGATGTGTGGGCTTTGGAGTTGGCCAATCTCTGTTTAATGAATGGTGGGAATAAATCACAGAGGGAGACAGATGGAGGGAAAACAGTGAGTGACCTGTGACCTGCAGTAAACAAACAAGGAAGTCTGAAACGGTGCCCTGTCAAGTCTCTATTCAGACCTGAGGATTCCCCTCATGCTGAATAAGAAATGCTGCTTGTAGGTATAACGAAGTGTTGAGGACTCGTCTCAGAGAGCCCCTGAGCCTGGAGGATTGTGGGCGTGACAAGCTCAGTGCTGGCAGCACACAGAGCGCAGATGGACAGCACAGGACTGTGTATGGACAGTCGTGGTTGGATTTTGTTGTGGCCACACTGTGTGGGCATTGAGGCTGTGGCCCCCACATACGCCGCAATCATTCTCTCACTCTTTCATTCTCCGTTGTTGGCAGGAATGTAGATGCTATTATCACTTCAAACAGAATGGATCATGCTCATAAGAGGGCTAATGGCAGAGCGGCGCTGGGAGGAAAGTGTGTAATAACATCACAGTCGATGGCTATTGACAGAAGGTGTGCGTGTGCGTGTGACTGCAAGTCACCTTGAACACCAGCTGTGTGTATGTGACAGTGTCAGTCATTTAGTAATTCTCCACATGTAGGCGTATTGATGCGTTTGTGTGTTTATGTGTGTTTGTTCTGGCCCATTGGCCCCTGAAACATGTGTGTTGGTATTTAATGATGCTACTGTAGCTGCTGAGATGCTTCAGCACCAATGTCACTGAGACACAATTCCCGGCATTAGCATTATTTGGTAAATTAATTACTTGAAACATGCTTAAATACCGGCACAACAGCGACACCCCGGACAGAAGGTCAGAGCTACTGCAGTCTGAGGCCATTACTATGACAATGTAAGTGTGAGCACACTCTAGTGCTTCCAGATCACAATAGATTGAGAATATTTCAAATATTAATTTTACTTCCTGTACAGTGTTGCAATGTCATCCTGAAACCTATCCAGAGCACCATTAATTAACGAAAGCTGTTCTGAAATGGATTTTGCTAAGTTAATTGCTTCATTACAACCTGCAGGAGTCACTTACAGCACTGGTTAACATTATTATTTGATAGAAAGTAAAAGTAATGACATAAAGCCTGAATCTAAACCCTAATAGTCTGAGGTGTTTCTAATCAGTCACCTTGAACTCCAACTCCATGGCAGTGACCGTCTCGCCGGGAGGAGGCTGGGTGAGTTTCTGGATGTGGGCGTACAGGTTGCGTGCGGGGACCTCAGTGTTTCCGCAGGTGGCGGCCTCCAGCAGAGCCTCGTGGATAAAGATGTACTGGTCCTCGGTCTGGACCATGTAGTTCCTCTGGGCACGCATGCACGTCACATGGCCGTAGATGTCTACAGACTTCTCATGCTTCATGCGCTCCAGCATGGCATCGATCACGATGAAGCAGCCGGTCCTGCCCACGCCCGCACTGATGCAGAGACAGAGAGAGGAGGGTAAATAACTTTATGTTTCACAGACACGTCAGCAATCCACGGATAGCTCAAACACATAGGGAAACATCTATAGAGATGAAAAATCAGTGTGAGGTCAACCTATAACAATTGTAAATTATTATTTTAAGAACTACATTTCTCTGAACTTCAGTCTCATTTGCTGTTCATACCCATGGTTTGAAATGCAACTTTTAATGAGGTTATATATGTGCTCATCTGAATGTAGTCAAAAAAAATATGGAGATCAAAACAGTCGAGTCAAGATGCATTAAGAATATGTTATGTAAGATATGTATTTTGAGACCCATTATGTTCTCTCTGCTTGACAGCTGAAAACTGGTAATTTTGCTATCAAGATTAGTTGATTTACACCCTCTCGCATGAGAGCTGGACTATAATTAAATCGTTGCTGCAGATTGTGCACAAAGTGTGTGCATGTAATGGCTTTAGGACAGGCTGGAACATAGACGAAACAAAAATATTGAGCCACATTCATGGGGAAGGAAAAAAGTGTTGAACCCAGAAACAGGATTTCAACAGCTGCATGTGGTGCCCTTTACACTGTGTAGGCACAGATCTTTTGAGGACACAACCCTGTCTTTAATCCTTTTCATCCATGAAGAAAAACAAGCCATGCGCAATATATATACGTGTGAAGGTGATAATTAGCAGTTAATTTGCTGTTTGCACTCAACACCCACCTGCAGTGGACCACCATGGGTCCTGCATCTGGAGGATTGCAGGCCTTTACCCGCCGTAGGAAGGCCAGGATGGGGGTGGGGTACTCGGGCACCCCGTGGTCGGGCCAGGCCATGAACTGGAACTGTCTCAGCTCTCTCTTCTCACTGGAGCCGTTCTGCAGGAGAATCAGAGGAGTTAGTAAAAAAGAAATGTGTATTTGTGCTCTTAAGATAAAAGATAAATAAAGAAACTGGTCATGCTGGGGTGAAAACATGTTTTAAACAAGTTAAGGTCACACTGTTGTGTTAAGAGGTAGTCAAAATTCTGCAGTTGAGAAATGAAAAGCATGAGGGATTTGATCAGAAAGGAAGCCATTTTAAGCAAATGTCTGGAGTTACTCATTGCTTTGAAAGCAGCACATAATGTGCTGTGCTTCATGGCTGTGATCATCCTGCGAGTGTAGGTGCAGATCAAGTGTATCATCTTGGAACTGAACTCAGCAGTCTCTAGGAAAAGGGTTTCTTGGCATCGTCACCATTCCTGATAGAAGCTGCTCCAGTTGGAGACTTGCATTTAATTAGGAATTATAATAATGTTTGAAATTAAAAAAGTAATGGAAAAAGAACGGCGAGAGGAGAAATAAAGGACACATCAGTCACATCATCATGGCACTAAAGTATATGAATCAAAGTGAAAAACTGAAATAGTTTATGGTCTTTTAGAGAACAAGAGAGCAATCTGGGATGTTAAAAACCAATTACAGCAGTGAAAAAATTATTCCAGTGGTAATAGCTTTTATCTGTCTTCAGAAAAATAAGAAATTACATTTTAAAATGTGACCCCAGTAATGATGTACTGCAATTACCTGCTGGAAGCACATCCTTAATAAGCATGTCTGTCCTTATGGTTAGGTGCAAATGAAAAAGCAGATTCTGTACCTTGTAGAGGGCGAAAGTGCGGACGCTGTAAGTAGCCAGCTCCACAGTGTCCAGCATGGTGACCTGGATCATTCCATAGGTCTCTGTTCCTCGCGACGGCCAGTACTGGTCACACTTCACCTGGCAGAGCAAGAGAGAGGGCACACTGTCAGGCACGAGCTGCCGCTAACATCCAGCACGAGCCAGGAGAGGCTTGTAGGATTACACTGATTAACAAGGAGGGAACATCAGAGAGGTCAGATCAAAGGCTTTGTCCACTGTCTAATTAAAAACTGAAGACTCAGAGTCAGCTCCTGTATCTGCTAAAAAATGAGCAATTGAGAATGTGCATGTGCAGCCATGTGTGTCAAAAGGGTATTGAAAAGCCCACTTTGTCTTTCACCGGCCTGTGATCATTTTCAATTAGCTAATTGCCGGGTGGTTCCCAGCTCTTTGTCATGTATGCTTTTGGCGTATTTGCGATGATTGGGCAAAGCATTGTGGAGGGAGATGTATCTGAAAGCCGTTTCCTCGGCTGTCGTGGAGGGACAGCAGGTCCGGCCACCTGGCTCCATATGTGACAGGACTCACTTCACTGTGAATGAGGCTAAAGTTCCATCAAACAGGGGCACTGAGTGGCTTTGCTTCACTCGCTCTGTGTATCTATAAAAATGACAGTGACCTCTTACACAAATTTCCATTTGTTACCTCTCTTTGCCAAGGATCAATTGGCTTTAGACTGGAACAAAAGAAGGACTCTACAAATTGTTGACCTCTCCTTCACTCAAACATTTACATGACCCCTCCCTCACCAGAGTGTTGAAAGTAACCCACTACTGGCTTTCACTGGAGTTTTCCTCTGGATTTATAACAGGAATAATAAGGCGCCTATTCTTAAGCTTTTCGGCAAATATGTCCCAAGCTACTTCGAAGTCAAAAATAGGCCATACAGTAGCACAATCATGCTATGTTTGATCACTCCAACAACTCATTTCATTGTTGTTCACAAGGTCTGCAAGTATCTAGGGGCGATGAGTAACATCATTACCTAAACACTCAGCGTAGCTCGCTGATTGGTCTGGTTTTTTTGCTCCTAGGCTTAGTCGATTCTCTGCGGATGCTTACATGACCAAAATCTTGTTTGGAAAAACAGCCCTTAACAATTCCCTCCACCTACTCTGTGTCATTAATGAGAAGCTAAACCCATTTCAATCAGTCAAAGGCACTCTGAATAATAGCCCTGCCTAAAAAAAGCTAACATTTGAGAAGTGTGTGGGTAAAGTTTGTCAGCTAACAGCATTTCTGCAAGACTGCTCCACTCTCTCTGTACATATAGAAACTGAGCAAAGGCTGTCATGATAGCAGGCAGGGACAAGGACTGTCTGCTATTGATTTGAATAACATTAGCGGAAGAGATGTGGTGCGGGTAAGCTAATCATATTGATACCGCAGTAGCGAGCTGACATTTGGAAGCACCTTGGCTGTCAGTGCGAGCTGGTACAAATCGACAAACAAAATGCGCTAAAATTCACCCCCTCACATTTCACCTCCCCTGGTGACAGCTCCCATTCAGAGGCAGAGCCAGACCTTGCAGGAGAAACTCAATTGAGTGATGGGGAACCGCTTGCAGTACAAACATATGGATTAGCAGTCACCACTGTAATGAATATCTCTGTGCTGTCTGAGGTTGGGTGGCATATTCTCCCTCGCAAACACACATACACACCGCAGGTTTCACTATCATCTGCTTTGGCTTTGAACCTTGCTTCTCACATGTCGTCTCATGGCCTTTTTTGCAGAGGACACAAACCTCTCATCTATCCACACACACACACACACACACACACACACACACACACACACACACACACACACACACACACACACACACACACACACACACACACACACACACACACACACACACACACACACACACACACACACACACACACACACACACACACACACACACACACACACACAGTAATACCTCTGGTCTCATTTTAAGTCCTGACCTTTTAGGATTTTACTAACTGGTAATGATAGCGCTAGACCAAGCTAAGTTTTGCCTGCTGTTGGAGTTCATCATCATATTTGTCAAGCTTCAGCTCTGTTTGGCATAAGTCATCCGTGTGTCTGGGTGGCGGAAGGGTAACTCACTCACCATATGTGTGTGTCTCTGTGTGTGGCGGAAACACACAAATAGAGGCAGTGTATTTTTGTGTGTAAGGATATAAAAGAAATAAATACAAACCCCTGAAAATGTGGCATGTGTTTAATCAGGAGTGTTGTCAGCGGTTTGTTATGTGTCGTCATATTAAATCACTATTCATTAGCAACTCACAAACACTGTTTGCCTAATGCAGTCTGATAGGATTTTTTCAAGACAGTTATTAAACCATTTTTGTTGGACTAATGCAGAAACAATTTAATCAATTGAATTCACAGTTTGACGCCTAATTGTAATTTAAATAACAATGTGCTGTTCTGTAAAGCGGAGGATGTAATTCTGATTTATACAAACCAGTGTTCAAAGAGTAATTGAACACAAATAAAATGTATTTCGAGCAGTAAACACAGTTAATATATATGGAAATTTCTCCAAATAGTATAAATGTCAGCAGATAAAAAACCCACACGCTCTTTTTAGCGGTAAAGAGAGTAATTAAACATCCTACTGGTATGGATGTTCCAGTTCCAAACCATTTGATGATGAACATTTCAAGATACCCTGACATGAAAAGGGAGACATTTTTTTTTTTTTTGCTTGGTTCTTTACATCTGTCTCCAAAGTGTTGGTGAGTCAATTGCTTCTCAAATGTGTGTAGGGGGTGGGCACAGGTTGAGAGGCTATTTCATTTTTTTTTAGATTCCTTGTGTCGTGGTGTGAGGATTTTTTCCCCCTGTGCATGTATGTGCGCCTGTGAGTCTGAGATCAAAGCCTGAGAGCATGTTCATCCATCATAGAGCTTGGAAATTGCCACTCAAACACACTTAATACATGGAAATTTGTGAGGATGTGTACGTATATCCTCCCTAGGATTGACTGGTAGAAAATGTTTTGAAGAATATCTGTTGCGCAGATTTTCTCTAAGGTATGAATAAATGAGCTCTGTTCCAAAAAGAAAGTGTGCCCTAAATTTACCTAAATGATTGATTGTATCGATGGCTCAAGATTAAAAAAGATGATGGTACGATTTGAAGGATGCTAAATCATTTAAAGCTTTACTTGTCAAAACGATTGCTTTATACACACTCACTATAGACGCTGAATAATGAACTGAGCTTCAGGTAATGATTCCACCCAACCTCCAAAAAACAAACAAAATCGATGTCTAGGATTTTGGAAATGAACTCTCTCATTTACAAACCCTGTTACTTCCAGTTCTCAGTCTGGGGACTCTGTTTCATTAGGGCAGCGAGTGCACACCCTAATAAAGCACCACACACTGATTTATTTCCTCCAAGGAATTCATGAGCATGATTTTGCGGAGGTAATTAAATAAACCCATCCAAATTTTGAATCTGAATTTACCCACATGCTCTATTTTTGCTTTTATTAGCTTGAATTTATTTTAAGAAGCATGCGGTATTGTTGGGAGACAATCCTCTTAACTGCAACTTCAGAGTTTTCATTTTAGTGCCGAGGCTTTGGAAAGTCAAACTCAGAAAATGCAAACACAAACGAGATACACAATGTCTACGAAACTTCGCCGTGGTGGTTTTGCAAAAAATAAATATGGAGCAGTCAACTTCTCAGAGATCGAACTCTCTGAGAAGTTTCTAAATGACAACTGAAAAACAATTTGAATGATTGTGAAAATGTATATGTAACTTTATTATCAGTTGAGGGGATGCCCGTGTTGTCATCATATGCAAAGTTGCCATGGCTACTTAGCCATAAGTGGAAAAACAAACAGCAGGAGGGAAAATGGAAAATAGTAAGAAAGCTGTTCTGCAATTTTTCTTCACAAACAGATTTAGACTCAATTCAGGAAGGTTTTTAGAGATTGTAGAAGACTCATGAGAGGAGCAGTAACACAAGGCGTTGTCCACAGACAACCCAAATATCCTTTGAAGTGCTTGTGACTTTGATCAGGCTGACAAATCCTACTTTAAAGTAGGGCCGGGTGTCTATATGCCTCCAGGCTTTTTCGGGTGTAATGTTACTACCCTGGTGTTGAACTACATAAAAGTATATACATCTACATGTCAGGGGGATCCATTAATGCCCACATTTCAGCTGATATGTCAGATACGGCGGACTTCAATAGCCTTGAGTTGTACACGATAGTCATCTGTTCTCCTCTAGTATCGCATTTCGTCCGATTCATAGAGGCCACCCGCGGTTGTAAAGGGTGTGACGTCAATCATACCTTGTATTTTAATGCTATGATATCTACAACATGATCAAGTATTTCTTTATTGCCTTGTAATTCACTCATTTAATATGAGGAAGTCATTGTTTTATGACTATATTTACAATTAAACAGTTCTAGTGATCGTCTTCATGTGTTGTTTATTGTTAATAAATTACCCAATATATGTAATTAAATATTTTACTATACACATGTCAGTAAATGAATACACCATTAAGATTGATCTGGTATGAAATGTAGTCACTGATTGTCAGTGTTTTATAGTACACTAAATTGCACCGTCTCTCCTTACCCGGGACTTCTCCTCCAGTCGGGTCATCATGACGATGGTGTTGGACCGTTGTTCCCACACCATCCTCCAGAAGTCGCTCAGGGTCTCTGGCAGCGGCCCCTGAGTGGCGATGTAGGCATTCTGCTTCCTGTAGCCGTCGATGTAGTTAGCGTTGATGTAGTCACTGCCTGGAACTGCTGTAGCGAAGACAAGAAGGAAGCATCCAACGGTTATATTATTATTATTACACAGTATGGTTTCTTTGATCTGGTAAAGTTGCAACACTCTAGTAAAGCAAAAACAGTATATGTGTTCAAGTGGTTAAACTGGGGATTTCTAAAGCAGCTGTAGGTGTACAAATGTTCCTGGTATGTGTGAAGTATGTATATGTGAGGGGTGGAGAAGTTACCTGAGCCCTTACCATCAACAGAGGTGAGTACGACTCTGGAGTGGTCATAGGCGATGACGTTTGCATAGCGATTCTTTGGCTTGTTGACTTCCATGTTGGAGTTCTCCCAGGTAAACTGCTGCCCCGGATCAATGGACTGTGAGAGAGGGCAGGAGAGAGAAGAGACAGAAAGATGGAGAGAGAGAGAGAGAGAGAGAGAGAGAGCGAGAGCGCGAGAGAGAGAGAAAACAAGCACAAAAAGAGGCTCTTGAGTGGTACATGGATAAAATGGAACAAGGCAGGAAGAGGATAAGGGGAATACGGTAACATTTTTCTACTGTCCACTGTCACCCATTCAACAGCAGTATGCTGTGGTCAACAAAGCCTTTAAAGGAAATATACACCAACATCATGTTTCCTGAAAAGCCACAGTGGAGTGCTACAAGAGATTGTGCAGAGTAAAGCTATCAGTTAACAAAAGCCCCTTTTTTATTCCAGAAAAAAGACCCGCTTTAATGTTTTTATGCTGAACTAGACTACGCCAGTTTCATTCTACACTGGTGTGTGACTTTAGAAAGCATTAAAAGAAAGCAAAAGAGGAGTGACGTGTAACAAAAAAGCGTTGCGAGTAGTGTGTGTTTGCGAGTTTAGTTCTGCCCTGCTGGGTTTCCCTTTTTCACAGACGTTAATTCGGCTCTGTGACTATCTCCACTGCTGGTTTGGAGGCTGAGCAAGTATCCATCCCCACAAAAATTCATCTCTGTACTTTCTATACAGAACAGCGAGGCAGAATAACGGCACCACCTTGAACAAGCTGTGTGAAAGAGGCTAAAGTGTCATGTTGCCGCATCGCTGCAACTACAACAGGTTCATTATTTGCATGACATTAGGTGCCCTGAATGCTAATCAGGCAAAAACTCATTTGTGATTTAAATCAACAACAAAAAAGAGCCACCTTCCACGGATTGTTTAAACATACTCCTGCAATTCCTAATGCCAGCATGATGAAAATGTAGATTTCAGCTGGGAAATAAGTAAAGGTTTTCGGCTAAGCTTGCAGGCGACCACAAACACTCACCCTCTCCCTCTAGGACAGTCCTATTGCATTACCTAATTCTGAGAAGTCACATGCTTGACTTCCTGTGGTAACCATTAATCTTCCCATCCCTGTCTTTTCTTCTTTCCTCATCTTCTATTTCTGTTGCCCTTTCCTATCTTGTATTTTGGTTTCAGCCTCCTCATTTTATCCTCTGTCTGTTTCTAACCCCTTGCTTCTTGCGTCATTTGTCTCCCGGGCTGAGACGACAGTAGACTGCATACATATTGATCGGGGCAGATATGTGACGGCCTCCCATCCCTTGGCTCGATAATGTCACAGAGTCTCTTGTTATTCCGAATCGATCCCCCTCGGCTCACACCGGAACCATGTCCACTAATTCCCCAGACCTTTCGCCTCGCAAATCCAGCATGAGTCAGAATGACACCTTCGAAAATTATTCACTTACTTAACAGAGCTGTAGCACTAATTTAATTATTAGAGGTTATCTTGTGTCAAAACGGGACAGCTCGATCATAATATTAATAATAATTATTAATGGATTATGATAAAATAGAGGGCACAAGGGGAGGCCTGGAGCGTGTGGAGATTAAGATCCGAAGGTCAGAAAGTGATGAGCAATGGAGCATTTTCAACACAGGTGTCCTATGAGCTTGGCTTGATAAATGTGTGGTTTGGGGAACCAAAACAATCAAGATACTATACATTGATTTGTAAATCACATGACAGTTACTTTCTAGCTCTCACTACCTTGTAACTTTTAACCTAAAATGACACCGAGCATCGGCATACACGTTATATACAAGGTTTTTTATATTCAAAGTTAATTTCTAGAGAAAGTCTTGTACATGCTATTTGTCTCTGAAGAAAATATGAAAAATGTGGAGAGCTCATATGCCAGAAATCTTCCACTACAGCTCCAAATTGCTCAGCACTAAGAGTCACGCGGGTATATGCCTATTGCTGCTGATGAGCTCAGCATTGCCAATTTTCTCTGTCCGTGCCCGCCAGTATGAAGAGAAAGATTTAATTTGCAGTCAAAACATGTCATAGCCATTTGAGAGCTCAGTGGCAGCAGGCACACTACACTGATGACAACTAGCAAACAAGTTGGGTAGGGATGCTAGAAGAGAGGTGAGAAGCAAACGCCCAAGGTATTCTCGCTGACACATTGGAAACGCTTTCAAATGGACATAATGATGCTATGACGACTGCAGCGTGAGGTTGCTTCCTGCGTTAAAGAGACAGTCGGGGGGGAGTTGCAGCATGCCTGATTGTCAAATTTTGCTCATTACCCGCTGTGCACATTGCTCAGTGTTATGTGGACTGGCGTTGGTGGCTAAGGAAGTGTCAGGCCGCCTAAAACATCGGGGAGAGGAAGTGGTGAAGCCTCTATAAATTCTGTTCCTTTGGGTAAGGCTCAACGGGAGCAGCCGGCGAACGTGACAAAGCGCTGCGAGCTCCGCCTCGGCTGGCACAGAGATAGTGTGCCATCTGCCGGGACATGGAGGGGGGTCTTCCCTGGCTTGGAATGACTTGTGCGGAGAGGGAATGGGGCCGGGCCGGTTGCCTGCAGTCATACAAGCCACTTCCCGGGCCTGATTCGTTTACACTGACTCAACAGGCCGGGAGAGAGATGTGCTGGATGGCACTGAGCAACACAAGACAGCACTTAACTGAGGGCAGACTTTTACCAGGGACTAATCATCTCCCCAGTTAATTTCCTGGTGAATCTCTTAAAGATGTGTTACTGATCTACATCATATTATATAAACTGTATATTGTCATACAAGTATTTCTCTACACATTATATACCTCCTTTTCACAGACTCTATTCAACATTATACTTTTGTTTTAGTGTACCCTCCCTGACGAAAGGCAGGATGAAAAAAATGATTAGAAACACCTCTCAGTATAACACAATCACCACAAAATGAGACAAAATGAATGCCACCCGAGCACTTCCAACAAAAACTTGGCACCCTAACCTTCTTGAAGATAGGTTTTGCACGGCTGTTGTATTAGAATACATTAGTTTTTGTACCACAATTAAGAAAACTCAAGCATGTAATCTGAATTAATTCAAGGACTCACCTTATTGATGTACGACAAAACACTCAATAAGATTGGATGTTATTTTAACCACCATATTCGGGTGTAAATGATTTCTCCTCATTGTGGCATGGCAGTGGGTTTATAACAAAATAGTAATGTAAGTTTATGGAATAAATGTTAATTTTACAGTTTCAACAGAGCAATAATACAAGTTTGGCTTGTGGTGATGCTGGAGGAAAGGTCATGAGGTCAACGAAATAAATGCCTCTTGAGGAGTTTGAAATTGCAGAGCACATTTCATGCTGTAGCAACACATGCTGGCATCAGAAAAACAGACGGAGACGTACTGTTCACAGTTTTTAGGTGAAGGTAAGAAAAAAAAGATCTTCAATCATTCCAACGAGACCCATCAATGTGAGAAATAGAGCTGATTAGACAAAACGGATCGAATGTTCAGGACAAATAAATAAAAGGCGGCTCTTGTTTTTCTGTATTCTAGGATGCCTTTTCTCTTCATCTGGCCTTGCTTCGTCCCCAAACCCACTATGTGCCACTTTAAATGTAAATTCACTCCCTTTTTTTCCAAGTAAGAACACTGACTAGAGATTATCCCTCACCGAGTTGCAATGGGGAGACTGCCTGCAAAATAACATTCTACGGGGAAACATCAAGGCGCTCACAGATTGCTTAAGCAACTCGCCACCTGCTAGTTTTGTGAGAAAGCATCTTGCAGCATTCAATGTAAGTGTGGGTTTCCTGGATTGGTAATAGGGTTGAAAAAGATTACTTAGAAATGTCTCTGAAAGAAGTCTTCCATATTCCATTAGAATACATGCATATGGGATCAAAGAGGACTAATCACAAACATTCCTCTCACAATAACAATGAAACTCATTGATATGCTTTAAAGAGAGGGGCACTCTGATAGAGCGTACACTCTTACCTCATACTCCTGGGAAAAGCGGAGGCCGTCATTTGCCTTAAGTCGCTCTATGTGGTCGGCCAGGTCAATGACAGGAATGGGCGGGTGCTCCCTCATTCCTGGGAAAGGAAGAGGAGGAAGAGGAAGAGAGGAAAAGACAAAGAAAAGAGTGAGACCAAGCTGAGCCAACATCAAACACGCACATCGACACAAACACTGGTTGGACCACGGGGTGAGTGAGGTCTGCCGGTGGGACCATGAGGTGGCTGTGTAACGGTGAAGAGAGTGCACTTTGTTCAACAATGCATGAAGAGAGAAAGAGATAGGGGGAGAAGAGAGAGAGAGAGAGAGAGAGAGAGAGAGAGAGAGAGAGAGAGAGAGAGAGCGAGAGAGAGAGAGAGAGGAGGCAGAGAGAGAGAGGTGAGAGAGAGGTGAGAGAGAGAGAGAGAGAGAGAGAGAGAGAGAGAGAGAGAGAGAGAGAGAGAGCTCAAAAGTTGAAACAAGCTTGTGACATTTGGTGACATTTGTTGATGTCGTCATGCTAAGTGAGGAGGACAGAGGTGGGGCGGGCACAGCGATGCACATGAGTGACTGGGTGAGCATGCTCCTGGAGGGAAGCAGGAGGCAGACATCGCTCTGACTCCACAACACTCAATTGGTGGCAGAGGTGGGATCAGAGCAAGAACCCACAAGTCTCTACAAATCAGTCACACTGTCACTTCCCACAGAAGAAAAGAAACTTGCTGGTCACAAGCCAAAACTCATTTCTTTGAAAATCTCTTTCCCTACAATAGACTATCTTATGGCCCAGCCTGGAGCGCTTGGGCTGGATTAATTTCAACCCTCCCCCCTGTCATTCTCTAGATTTCTCATCGTGGAGTTATTGGACGATTTATTGCTAATCTACCGACACAAATTCTCTCTGTGCCTCTGAACTTGGCAAGGCTCTGTGCTTAAACTGACTGCTGGGAACTTCCCTGGTGAGTTAAAAGTTACTGTATGTGACGCATGGAGAGGCTCTAAACGTACTGTATACATGGAACATCATTAACCTAGCTTACAGCCTTGAAGCCAAATAGTCGTGCCTTTGGCTGAGCGCATCTGTGAGGTTATGGGTCATGCTTTTAGATGAGCAACTGCTGTAAGCTCATTTATGCTGTAATGCTAATGGCTAATGGCTGGTAACTATGGCCACTGCACAAGATGAAACCTGACCAATTACACTAATTTAATACTATTGCACCGAGGGACCTATGAGCACATCAGTGTGTATGTGTTTGCGCGTGTTCACCCAGGTCTTTTACAGCCGTGTTGTTGGTTAAATGGAGAGTGAAGCCATAGATAAAAAAGGCTAATGCACAGCACGAGTAACTGTCCGCTCAACTATCCATGAAAGCATCTAGTCCTCTGCTTCTGCATCAAAAAGGTGTTGTGGGGGGTTCACAGCTAAAGAGAGGACATCGCTGCATCCTTGGAGCGCCAGAGGCTACAAGCTTGCGGGCTTGTGATGTCTGTCAGGGTGCGACGGGGGAATGGGATCAGGAGAGAGTGAACAGGGAGGAGGACTGCATGTGTGGGAAATACACAGTAGGTGAGAGAGCAGACTAACTTGGAGTGTTGGGGCAGCGATGAGAGCTGGGACCTGTGGAGAGAGGAGAGTGAAGGAGGGAGGAAGAAGAACACTGAATCAATGAGGAAGACTCAGGATCTGACCAGGGACAAACAGTATCTGCAAACAACCTTTCAAGCTGGTTGGAGTACGCAGCGGGTGGTGTTGGCTCTCAGGATAATTCAAGCAGTGTTGTTTATCAGAAGCCTGAATTTAAAACACGCCTCTGTGACAGCTTAATGGGAACTAATTACTGAACACAGGGCATTACATGTTCATTTTTAGAGGGTATTTTTACTTTATGGGTGCCTTTTCATTGTTTCAGTCATCATTTTGATGGAAATCAGTTAAGATAATAACATTAGTAATTACTGAGATGTGGGAACATGAACTGCAATTCACTTTATTTGGAGGTCAAATATAATTTAGTGCACCCAAAATGTTGGATATATCCCCTAATAGCATATTAAAATAGTTATTTGTGACAACTGACTGTAAAATGCATACCACTTGCTGTATCTTAGTAAGGTATTTGCAAATACTATCTGAACCAGGTCTGGCAAGGGTAAAGCAGCTCAGTTACTCAAAGAACCGCATGTCTGCTGCTGAAGTGTCAAAAAGTGCTGCTGCTGTCTGTTCAGCAAACATGCTAGACATGAGCGGATATTGACTAGACCACTTAACAACAATCAGAATCAGAGCAGGAATGTTCACCTTCTGTGGATGAATCAGAGGGAGGAAGAGCTAGAGGACAAAAGAATGGACAGTTCAATATTTGCTAGGTTCAACCTTGGAATCTCATACGTTTTCACGAGCTTGACAGAGCCTTGGTGATTTTTTGATCAACACTCATGAAGCAAAACAGTGAGGAGGAAAGGGGGAGAAAAGGGAGAGAAATGTCGATGTACTGAGAGTGAGATAAAGAGAGAGAGAGAGAACGATTACCCTACAGGGAAAATGGAAGACAAAAGAGGAAAGAGGTGGAGTGGGAGGACGGGAGAACAGGGCTCTTTTAGAGCGGCAGCGCTGCTTAATTCCTCTGCAGGGGTTCAAACGGGCTTTGTGTGTGTATCTGTGTGTACTGCGAATGGGATCTTTAATAACCCGTGAGAAGGGAGACTCACATACCCACACACAGAAAACACACAGAAACGCGCACCAGCGCGCGTGCAACAAGGTTGACATTTTCTCTCAGCTCCATTGTTCCCTCCGCCTGGCTCACCTTGACATCAGAGGCAGCAGGACTCATTACCAGCTAGGGGGAATGAAAGGAGCTCATGGAGGGAGGAGGAGCGAGGACCAGCGGAGGAAGGAGGAGATCAGGAAGAAAAAGGAAGAAGGCTGATGCTGAGGCGGGCGCCCTGACACAACCGCCCTCCCCCCCACTCCCCACTGTGCGTGGATGGAATGTGAATGCACCCGGCCTGACTCCATTACCGTCCAGCACTGGCTGTGATGGTGAACGTGATTTTTTTATTTTCTCTCATTGACACATTTTTCTTTTTTTGAGAACTGGTCAGATTTACAGCCTGAAGATAAATAACAAAAATAAGCAGGACACATGAATTTCAGACGGCAACACCTGCTACAAAGCACTAATAAACAAAAGATCCATCAAAGGAACAGCAAGGCAGGCGCTCATTTCAGGAGCAGATTGCTAGTTTTGTTGAAAAAGGGAAAAACTATTTGAGGGGAAACAAGCTAGAAAGTACATGATATTAAGAAACTCTATTAAATGAATCACCTTTAGACATTTTCCTTCAGCATAGAAGAAAGGATGATCTGATGAATTTCAGGGAGGGTTTTCATTTTGGAATGAAGCCGTTTAAAATCCTCAGTCAGAACCATTGACTGAACCAACACACCTGATTAAAATGCACACACTTAATCTATAACCAAGTTGCCCAATACAACAAACTTCCCTCAGCTATCACTATGGCGCTTAGAGCAAGATTCAAGATTCAAGATTCAAGAAGCTTTATTTATCCCGAGGGAAATGGAGGAAAATTGGAGGTTGATTATGTTTCCATGTCATATTTGAATTATGATGACTCATGACCCTTGTAAATACCGTTCATGTCAACATCCAAGTTGTAAATGTGATAGATGGTGTTGAATTGTCATAACACAGTTTTTGAATCCTCAAACAACCATCAAATTGTCAACAGGAATCTTTCCATCTCTATGAGCCATCCTATATAACATGCACGCTGAAGTTTATTTTAGGCTAGTTGCTGAGGTAAAGAAGTAAAGTTGCCATGTGCTGCTACAAGAGTGATTGTTAGACCGTTGTTTATTACCTGGGGTCTGGTAGTTGAGTCTTCTCATCTCCACTGGGTCCGAGGAGTTGGCCAGCAGGGAGTCTTTAACCCCACCTGATTGCTCATCTTTAGGTAGGGGTGACGCCCGCTTCCTGAGGTGGCACAAACAGACAGAAGGTGTTAAACACATTGTACCAACAACACCTACATGCATCAACTTCTCAAGCTTACTGCGAGTGAAAATGACACACTTGATGAGGTTAATTGTGTAGTTGATGGTTTTCAAAACTTGTTCTGAGGACCAGAAATTCAAGAGACACTAGTTACCAGGGCAGCACCCCCATTATTTTGCCAACTGGAGTTTAATGTGTCTGAAGAAACGCCATCATTTTCCTGGAGTGGCAAAGGTTGGGTTTGTTTGCTGCTGGATAGGTGACAGCTGCTCTGTGGGTATGTGTACATGAGCGTGTGTGTTTGAGTGTAGAAAATATTTAAATGTGTGATTTTAGCTGCTGTGTGTGTGTGTATGTGTGTCTGCTAACAACACGTTGTGTTTACTGGCTTTCCAGATTGAGAGGAAAACAGGCGGATGCTGTAATTAGCTCATCAGCTGGGTGGCACAACACTGGGTAATTAGACCGGTTCTGCTGCACCTGCGCTGCCAAACCCGGCCTAGCTGAGTCTAGCACAGCACAGAACTGAGCAGCTCGGACTGGCTCGGCTCAGTCAACCGTGGCGTTGTCGGAGATAGGAACAGAAACACCCAGCCTGCCTGTATTCTAATGTTCAGACAGCCGGCATCTGTTGACATACACACACAAGCAGGCACACAGATGTATGCTTTCCCACCTCTGTAAACTACACACACTCACAAAGATACAGCTGCAGACTCACAAGCCTTCTGACTGCAAATGGAAATGGGCGGAAGGAACCATCAGGGCGCCCTGTGGAAATTTCACATCTCATTGCACTCCATTTGCAAGTGGCAAGCGTGGGTTTTAGGCAGGAGCAGGGCCTTCTGTTGAAGCCAGGCGTGGTGAGAATACATAAAGCTGGTGGTGCACACACAGCCTTAAAACAGTCCACCTCAGCCGCTGGGGCTCGGGCCTCACCACCACCTGTTATCTTATGCTACAGGGGCTTAAGCTAATGCTAGCAGCGTGACGGGGCCCTATCCGGTTTTCCCAGAGATCACTGCTGGTGCTAAGCTCGGCTGTGGGGAGGGGGGGCGGAAAAGTTGGGCATCTGTGATCTGTTTTCCACACCCCTCATCTCTCCGTCTGACCCAATCAGATGCCAATCTACATCACACTTTAGTGCTGAGCTAAAGTAAACATGGCAGCAATCTGAATGGGGTTATTCATCTCAGGCTGAAAGTGAGGGTTAAGACGTGTGAGAATGTAAGCATACACACACTTATACACACACAGTGCGAGTGTGTGTGCAGTATAGAGTGTGCTTAATGAGGGTAGAACAGGGCCCTTTGTTGAGCCTCCTGCCATGAGGAAGCAGGGAGAGGGGGAAAAAAGGCTAAAAGTGGAGGAATGGGTCTCGGTGGAAAATGTCAGCTTAAAAGATGGGAACGTTTCTTTTACAGCAGTTTCCCATTCTGGCATTTAGTTCTCAATGGCCATTCAGCAGCAGGTGATGCCTTGGCATATTCAGATGGGGCCAATCCTGAAGGGGTGCGCTGACACAGGCTTGATAATGACACACGGCACGGAGACAAACCACGGCAGATCTGAGGGGGAACATTTGCACTAAACGTGGAACATGCGCTGCTACACAGACGTGACCTGGGGGTTCCTTTGACCCAAGATATCAAGGGCTGCAGAGTCAGCTGCTTCTCAGCTCTTTCAAATTGGACCAGATCAGATGAAAGATATTTCTTTGCATTTCTATATGAGAGGAGCTGGGAGGAAGCTGACCCTGCAAGAGCTGATGAGTACCACAAAGTTCACAACACAAATGAAAGGGACTTGGGTGACGGTAGATGAGGTTGTGACTTATGTAACAGTGAAGTACCCACCTTTCCTGTTTGCTGCTTTCACAGAGGGCAAAAAGAGAGGGATGGGTATTAATAGGTAATTGTTATCCATATGAACCTATAACGTCTTTACCCAGAGTGTTCTACATCTGTACTATTTCCAGAGAGCTAAATCCAGCTCTTCCAAAAATGTTAACCACATCTTGAAAGCACAGCGTAAAAAGTTATCTTAACACTCGCTGCAGACTTTTGAGAATAACCTCATCATTGTTCCCTGCCTGTGTTGGTCTTGGCGGATATGCAGGTAGCAATAACAAGCCGAACTCGAGTGTTATTATTCCTGCACATTTACTGCCAGTCCACAGTGAAAAGGGCACACAGCCACCTCCCCACAGTCCCTCCTGTCGATCTGTGTCTACATGGAGAAAGAGCTTCCAGACAGAGGGTGTGCTACTCAGCAGTGTGCTGTCTCCAGGCCTATTATTAACCAGTCCCTTTGTAAGTCTGGCAGTGTTGGCAGCCACGTAGCTGTCTGCAAGGCTGTGGATGGCAGGTCGGAGAATAGGTATGATATGAAATGGAGAGTTTGTAATGAAGCCATCAGGGGAAAATAGGGAGGTGCGAAAGTTGATCAATAAACTGTCATCTACATGGTATTTCTTTTAATGTCCAAACCACATTATTATTATCTACTCCTGTACAAAAAATTGTTTAATACTAACTAGCCTAAAGACAGGCTGCAGCTAATGATTATTCTAAAGAGCTGCAATAGGTGGTTCATTAACTGATTAAATAACCTGTAGAACATTTATCAAGAGCAAGTTTTCTTTATCAAGTCATTTTTTAAAGGTAAAAGCAACAGTTTTATAGTTCCAGGTTGACAGTCTTAAACCTACAATTTATAAAGAAAGTAGAACAATCCACAGTTTAATAGAAGCAAACAAATGTTTGGCTGTGCTAGTTTTATAATTATCCATTTATCTGTACCACCCCAGTACCTTTCCGGCCTGTGTGTATCCACGGTGGGCTGCACAGTGGCAGCTTTTAAGAGATATTGACTGAGCTTTTAGTTAAGCCCTCTGTTGCAGCCTTCTGTTTCTTTTTTTAAATGACCAATGATGCTGGCCAAAACACATTTCTCACTCCTAACTAAGGGTTTTTGACAGCCAAGCTGTGCTTTTCATTAGGGAGGCACCGTCAGCTGCCATTTCAACTGACACTTCAAGTTGTACTGTAAAAAAGCAACTTGCTTCTCAATCTTTTACAGAGGAATTAGGATCTACTGTTCTCATCATACTGTATATTATGGTAAGGAAATGTAATGTAAGAGTGTGGTGTGAGCAGCCTGGTGCAGGAAGGGAGCACGCTCATTACCATTACTGATGCAACCAAAAGAAACCTACAATCACAAGTGTCAATGCAGTTCAACCTCACACAAACACAGGAGACAGAGTGAAAATGGCTTCTTACTTCTTAAAGAGCAGGATTGCGATGACGATTAAAATGATGAGGACCACAGCCAGCACCGGGCCCATGACCCACAACATTTCGGGTTGCTCGCCAATAACAGGACTTCTTGTAGTGACCTGGATCGGGTCTGAATAGGGACTGGCTGAGAATGTCATCTGTGAGGGAAAAGAAAAAAGAAAGAGTGCAGGTGTCACTTTGGAGTATGCAAGGTTTTCCCTTCTTATGGAAATATACAGGAAGGTTTTTTTTAGACTTCCTTAATAGCAAACAAAGCGAATAAAAGCCACACATCCCAGGACAAAAATAACCAACTTTGAGGAATGTGGTTACGGTAAAGTCAATATTCAACAAAAAGTAAGTCTAGATTGAAAATGTAATATATTTCGAAACATTTTTTTTAAAGTATCCTGGCAAAGTGAAGAACTGTGCTTTTTAGTACAGTAAAAGCTCCTACAAACAGAGTTAAGGAAAAAAAGTACATGATAATGATGATTTGACTTCAAAAGGAACAACAATGTTGGAAAAAATAAAATATATCAAAAATAATGCTCGGTTAGTTTATGGTGATAAGAACAGGGATTCAAAATACCTCCGAATGTTTAGTTACTGGCAGCCTAAGAATTAACTTGTGTCTAATGATAGACCACAGTTCCGGGATGCAGCAGAACAAGCCATGAAGCTATAGATCTAACTCAAGAGACACTTTCCCAAAAACAATAACCATCTCGGCTAATGAAGTTATGTTTCTATTAAAGCAGTGCATCCCGTTAGAGATGAAGACAGAGCAGGTGTGAGACAGGAGAGTGAGAGAGGCAGGGAGGAGTGTGCATGTCCCTTGGCCGCTGAGATAAATGGGGGCACAGGAGAGGACTCATCTCTTCTTCATTAGTGTTCACACCGTGACGGAAGGGGAGGAGGAGTAGGTGACGGTAAGGGTGCGTTTCCACCTTGGTTGTAAATGAGACATCTCCATCTACTTCGTCTTCCAATGACGGAGTGGGAGGAGGGAGGAGATGGGGGGAGGAACGGAGGTGTGTGTGTGAGTCTGAAGAGTGGGTGCACGAGGCTACGCAGTATGGTGTTTTAAAAAGTGTCTGAAAAAGGAGGGAGTCCAACTGCAAGAGAGCAAGGTGACAGATGAGAAAGAGGAAGAGGGAGGTGTGAGGCATCTGTCATTAAAGCTCAGCAGGCCTTCCACTGCACGACCATGGGAGACGCAGTTCCTGGAGGGGAGTGGGGTGTACGGAGGGGCATGGGTGACAGATCGCAGCCCTGGAAGGGAATTGGTCTCCCAGCATGCAGCGGGAGTGGCGGGGCGGCAGGCAGCAGTAATCCGGATCATTAGCCGCACAGCAGCCTGCTCTTCGGCACACAGGCAGATATTAATTGGAAAGATAAGCTGAGATGAGCTCAAAGAGTTCTGCGTTCTGTCATATACTTCTGTTATCTCTCATACTGTTGGGCAATTGCCGGAAAGAAGTACAGTATGTGTTCGCGAGCTTTACAGCACGTCTCAGCCGTGTACGTGCACTCCAGCAGGCTCTGATATTCAGCACTGGCACAAGATAATTCAACAAGGAAAGTAAAACCGATTTCTCATATTACAGCGGTGGTATATAGAAGAAATGTTTTTCATTTGTCTTTGTCTTTACACACACAAATACACACACCAGCCACATGAGATCATTTCTCTCTCGTCTCTGTGTGCCTTTGGGAGAAATGTATTATTTAAGAACAAAGAGAGGAGGCACAGCAGTGGGACACAGCTGATGTGACGACACCAAAAGGCTTCCTGCTCCTCAGGGAGGGCCCAAAAAAGGCTGTAGGATGTGTCCCTGCAGGGATTTCCTGGGAACGTTTTTTTTCTTCATGGTGTAACAAATGACTGCAGCTGTGCTTTTAGAGATGTAAAAGTGAGGAAGACATGAGAGAAGCGGGACAGAGGGAAAAAGGGCCTTTTTGTCTGTTGGTCACGGCCAAGCACTGAGATCATCCATTTGAACGGGCCTAATATCTGATAAAAGCTCAGTCACACAGCTCTTAATGCCTCGCAGACTGGTATCACAATGAAGCGATGGTGCAGTGAAGGAATGTGTGAGGCTGAGAATGGGTGAGTCAGAGACACATTAAAGTGAGTATATGCATAACACTCTGGTTTTCATGTATACAGCATGGAAATGGGTGGGTTTATGTATGTGAGAATTAGGGTCAACTTCAGGTTAATAAAATACCATTGAACAGGGTGTAGCATTCTGATAGCAGGCTTTGCATATTTCTCCACTGCGGATAAAGACTTTGGTACTCTGAAATGATTTAACTGTAGCCAATTAATCTTGATTATGTTAGATATTTAAATTATGGCAAAAGGATTGGTTTTTTTTGCTCTTGTCTGTTTAAGCTGGAGCCTGTTCTCAGCTGAAGGGAGGGAAGGATAGATTTTCAGGTCATGCTGACAATTTGTGAACTGTAATCAAGCTGCCACTCAATACTGAAGTGCCTTCTCAGACGGCAAAGAGTGATTACAGATCTCAGTTTTCTCAGGTTGCTTTGAAACACTGAAAACAAAAACTCAATAGATTCCATAAAGCAAATACAGAAATGATAAAAGATATTAGATCCTATCCCTACTGAGAAGCGACACAGAGGAAATGAATGTGACTTTATTTGTTAAAACGGCAGGTGAGTATTATTACTTCACTGTACTTTATATGAAGCTGTGGGCATTATAAGTGACTGAATGATGTATAGCTTGTGTTAGTGAGAGAGTGTTTGGTTGTGTGCAAAGGCTTTAAACTGATGTGTGTAAGAACTTGTGTGTGAGCGTCTCAAGATCCTTTTGAGCCTCCACAAGTGTGACTATTGTCAAGGTAGCAACCACTGAGTGTGTGCGCGTATGATTGTAAGTGTTTGTCTGAGACAGCATAAGAGAACACGAGAGAGTGGGTGATGAGCGATGGAAGTGAGTAGACAGAGGAAGAGTGACTGAGGCAGAGGTGTTATGGTAGTAGCTGTAAATCGAGCCTGCTATCTGGCCCGTGGGCTAGTTAACCACTGCTCCGCCATCCCTAGAGTTCAGTATGCACTAAGCACAGCACAGGCACAATTGTCTCCTCAAAAGTGGCTTAAATGAGCTGCAGGGGTGCGCGCCAGACAAACAAACAAACATGCAAAGACGCCCATTATGGATCTGCTGCGCTCTCTTCTTCCCCACGGAGGCTGAGGAGCCCACACTCTTCTCATTGTTGTATGACACAGGGAGAGACAGAAAGACGAAGAGAGAAGGGAAAGAAAAGGAGGTAAAAGAGATGTGTGAGTAAGGCTTTATCTACGAGAGAACAGAAATGTGGCCTTGGGGGCTGGACTACCCTGTGCGATGACCCTTCTCCTTTGTACTGTAGTTCTCCCTTCTTACTTTTTTTTTTGCCATAGAAATCTCACATTTCCCTTTCGAACTGTCTGAATACCAAGCATACAGACATCCAGAGGGACTGCTGGAGGGGGGCGCCTGCAGGAACAGAAGCGATACTGCTGGACATCACGCCGCCTTTACGTCTACTCCCCTTGTTGGAAAGTTGGGCTTATGCAAAAAAATATAAAACTTGTGCTCATAAATCTTCCTTGACATTGTTAGTCAAAGCCTTCTACATTTTAAAAGAAGCCAGTCTTCCATGTTAAGGCTGTTTTGAGCCCACAGCACCAACAGAACTAGTGCTACAACCCAATTCTCGTTAAGAGTGAGTGGAATATAAATGCTTGGATAACGGTGCAAATGGAAAAACTGTGGTAAACACATTTTGGGTTTCTATCTATGCCATAAGCTCACCTCTCCCTTATGAAAAGAAAAGTAGAAATTAGCAAACAGTTCCCCCGAATCACTTCCTCTCAGTCGAGCGTCACAGGCTGGACGGGACACAAAACAAAAATGATGCTTTCCTCTTTTCCTCTCTCCAACAACAACCCTCCCCTCTTTCTCACATCACACAATATTTCATGCTACCTCCCTCCCTCACTCTCTTCTTGCATTAAATGATACTGTTCATACACACCCAGCATCTATCATCCCATTTCACACTTCCCCCGGCTTGTTTATCTGCCTTGGGTGCTGGGGAGACATGAAGGCACTTTCTCTTCCTTCTTCTCTCTCTCATCCTCCTTTGCCTTCCTTCCTTCTCTTCTTCCCTCAAACCACTGCTGGCTGCTGGTGTTCATTGATATACGCGAGCTTATTAAGCCCTGGCGGTCCTGTTTGATCTACGCAGGGGGAGTTTGGCGGTGGCGAGGAAGTATAGTAAAGACACAAGTCATTTTACCGGTACTTGTTGTCTTATTCTCTAGGGTCTTGTGAAGGTCCTGCTCGAGGCAGCTTCTGCCTATAGCTCCATCTCGCCGCACGCTTTACCTTCTCTACCCGCTTTTGTTTGGCAATAAACGTTAGCAAGTGGCGCGTTGGGGGAGACAAAAACAAACACCGCTGTGGTATCTGAGTTTCCCAAAGAGCGCGGTTGAGGGATTTGTGCGACGATCAATGACAGCCTGCCGGTAGTCACCGCCTTAGAATTCAGAATGTTTTCATGCACACAAGAAATTGTACTGGAAGGAAAGAGGAAATCAAGGTCCACATGCTCTGCGGTCATCTTGTTATTGTACATCCCAAATTACCTCAGTCGTCATTGGATTCTTTTTCTGTCCCCTGCTAGATTTTTTAACCATACTGGCGGAAATGTTTACAGACTATAATGCTACAGCCTGAAAAGAAACCTTTTACTGTGCGCATGTGTCTGGTTTGTAACAAGAAGTCTACTGTTCAGCTTTGGATGTCAATTTACTCAGACTTTTTATCTCAGTCTCAGTGGATATAATTATTTCGGTTACAGGGAGGCACTGGGATGAGTAACAATCTCTTCTCTAATCCCTGTCAGAGTGACACCTGCTCAAGGCTTTGTCCTGCACATTAGAAAATGTTAAAGACCTGGATATAAAACAGTTGGAATTCATACGTGGTCAATAAAAGTGTTGCCCTGGTAACTGAACTTCTGTAAACCTTTACCACAGTTAAAGCTAATCAGGTGTTGGATTTGCATGAAGCTAAAGAAAAAAAGATTACTGCAGAAAGGCGTCGATATCCAGGTTAGTCGAGTGAAGGTAAGCACACTGATTGACTCCCACTGTGAGCGAGGCCTGATTAATCCAAGCGATTTATGTTTGCAGGGGAGAGGGGCATACACAGTTTAAGGAGGTGGAGTACACAGAAAAAGACAAATCTCGAGCGCCACTGATCCAACCTGGTGTGTCTGGCAGGTGCAGTGAGAGTGTTGTGCAGAGATGGGGTTTAGGCATCTTCTTTGAAGTCAAGTGTATCATGGCTACCCACTATAGCCTCCTTCACACCTCCCTCCCCCATCTCAGAGCGAAGTAGTGGGGGATTATTGGGCGGGATGGGGGCTTTAGGGACATTTAAAGCAGCATTTCAAGGGAATCAGGCCTGCTTTACAGACTCCCTAGGCCATGTGACCAGGCCCTCGTCTCCCTCTTAACTCCAGCCACATTAATCAATCTCCTCTGCTCTCGTCACGGTGGGGAAGATGGGGAGAGGGAGAGAGACACAGATGAAGTGTGCAGAGGAAGAAAGAGCTGAGAGGGAAGAGAGAAGAAAGAGAAAAAGGTGAAAAGTCCGGGATTTGGTTTCGGACATGGAACGCTCTCTCTCTCCCCCTCTGTGGCTGCCCAGGGCCCAGCTGCTGAATATACATGTCCGGGGTAGAGCAGGATCCCAGAGCAATCGCAGGCTCTCGTTTCTCCTGCAGTGAAGTTTACTCCAGACCATCCCATGGAGAGCTGGGCCTCCGTGTTAGTGCTGTTTGACGAGTGCATGGGGCCTCCACTTAAAAAGCCAAGAGTCTTGTATAAGCATTGTAAAGAGATCAGCGCGGGGCCCGGCTGTCCAACTGGCAGAGCTGGATCTGTGATGTCACTGTCGACTAATAAGGGTGTTATCAGGACAAGCTGCAATGACTTTTAGAGGGGTATTAACAGTAAGTGGTTGTAAAACAACAACAATTTGGCTTGACACTTTGGCCATTGCCGAAACGCTTGAGGGGCAGCCTGGTAAGAGTCGGAGGAAAATTTATATATTTTAATTGTTTGTCTGCTAAAAAGAAAAAAAAAGTGTATAAATAAACAGAACAGGGCCGAAAAAACTGAGTTTCAATCTCACAAAACCAGGAGGGGCCTTCACAGAAAGAAACCGTTATTAGTAATGCTGTTGAGATGGATTGCCTGCCCTGTGTGTGTGTGTGTGTGTGTGTGTATGTGTGTGTTTTTCTTACATAATTTGAAGTGCTGTCTGTCCCTTCGTTTTGGAGCACAGCCAGGACAAAGCAGAGATACTCCTTTGCACCGGTCAGGGGCTTGTTGAAGAAGCCGCTGTACATCTTCTCATCACCCACGGTGAAGATGGTCGGCAGGGAAGCCAACTTGGCAGCGATGTAAGGCTTGGAGGAATCCAGGTGACGTCGGCGCCTCAGTGCAGGGCCTTCACCTGACTCGAGCAGCTGTTAAGAAAAACACAGAGAGCAAAGGTTAAAGTTGTATAAATTAACACACAGTTAAAATGACTTAATGCTGCATCATATTGTAGGTTCAACAATCGATGGGAAAGTGGGAAAGGAAGTCTATGTGGATGGTGTTTTATAAAAATCCTATCTAACGAATGTGCATTTATTAACTTCTGTCAATCTCTCTAAAGTCTTGGAAAAACAAAACACTTTTGCAGTCAGGACTGGTTCTTACTATGCATCCACATAAAGATAATGAATCCACACAGCTAAAATGCCCTTTGCTCTGTGATATAACTTTTCAAACAATGCAGCCAAGTTACGAAGTGAGCAATTAGCGCTTGCTCCAGCACACAATCTCAGCAGGACTGCCAGCCCGCTTAATAAATGAGCAGGGGCATGCAGCACTGCGGCATTGTGTTTCCAGCAGCATTTTGTTTTCTGTCAGTGATGTCTCTTGTGCTGCGCCAGATGTAGCTTTATTAAATCATTATGTCGGAGGGAGGAGACAATGGACTGCTCAATGTTTAATGACTCAGGGACTCTCTTGGTCTCTTCTGGTATTTCCTTCAGGGACTTCTTCTGGCGTTGCTTGAACAATAGCGATCCAAACCAACGAGCCTCACAGTTTATTTAAAAATCATGCTATTAATATTTAGGGATGTCATTTAGCTTTAATTCTCCTGTGGAAGGGGAGGACTTTTATTCATAATAAAGAATAATAAATTAAAGAATAATAAAGCAGTCATAAATCTTTATCCTCAGCTGAATACCTTATGTAAGACTTTGTTTTAGTTCTTAATCCCTGACTATAAAGACTATAAAGAAAAATATGGAACCAGAACAGTCCTTTGTTATCAAGCTGTAAACATTTTTAATACTTATTTCATGCTCTTGTATTCAGCAGATGGGTACTGTCTGCAGACCTGGCGTCCAATCCGGACACTCCCCACCCGCCCGAGTGAGTCATTGTCTCAAATCTCTGTGCTTTGCCACCCCCTGCCTGAGCCCAGGAGGGTAGAGCTAATTAGCTACAACCATTGACTTCGTACCCAGTTGGAAAAGGAGAAGCTATTGGTGACCTCTGACCTAGCACATTAGCCAATCAAACACCGGCTGGCACTCACCTCGTCCAGGTCCATCTCGTCTGGATTCTTCCACCGCCGCGTTGACGAGGACATTACCACGATGTAGTACCACCTGCCAAGAAAAATAAAGCCTGTGTGAAGACAGACTGGCTGAAGTACACACACACTGAGATCAAAGCCTGCCAGGCGCATTAATAACACGATCAAAACATTAATAAGACACACTGTACTTTCACTGTGAGACTTGCTGGGCTGCAGTCAAAATTCAAGTGGTACACAAGTGGGTCCAACCAAGGTCGAACACCGGCAGATTGTCACTGCATTCTCTAATTAATGGCTAATCACTAAGAACATCTGCCATGTAGAGTGGAACAAACACTATCCCAGGGAGAGGAGCCTTTAGCTAACAAAAATCCCCATAGGATGCCTTAGGTTAATAGGAACAGCTATGTGACTACTCGTGTGTGTATTATTTTACTGCTGTCATTATAAACACCAAAAATAGAAGGGATGAAAGACATCAGAAAGACATTTGGGGTCAGAGTAAGGAGTGAGGTAATGGATAAAGGAACATGCTTGTGAGTACACAATGTACAGACATCTATGTCTGTGTGTATTTATGTGCCCGCTCTCTCTCGTGTTCTCCCCCAGTCTGTCTTCTCAGCTCAAAGTTTTTTCCCCCTCTGCGGCATTCAACCACTTGTAAAATCAGTAGCTGCTGACAGTGAAATCAGCTGCTCCTTTCCCCTTCTTTCCAGGCCTCAACTCTGTGATTCAACAGTCAGTCAAGTATGGGAGTAGGAACAGACATGTATAACTCCTCAACCCCTTTCTCATCTGCACACCCAGACCTCCACTATTCCCCTCCCAATCACGTGTGCTCTTTGCTTGTCAATCTGAGCTGGAGCTCGGCCAGCCCTGACAGCGCTGTAATCTTGTTACCAATCAACCCTGTGCACTCTGCTACTCAGATGTGTCTGTAAGTGTGTGTTTGAAGGAAAGGCTTTACTCGTCCCGGTCAGGCACAATAGTGCTCTTAACAATTAGAGTCAAAAGATAATACAGCTCAACCTGATGTTAAAAGTCTCGATTATCATCAGCCGCTGTCATGAAGTTGAATGAGATTAAAAGTTGACGCTTTAAGTTTCAAAACAGGTTTAGTATTGATTAAAAAGTGTGCCACTTGTGCTGATGTTGCTGGAGGAAAGGTCATTCAGAGTTGAAGTTGAATTAGCTCAAAAAACAAAGGGAGAGATGGGTTGACATGTAGTTTGTGGTTTTTTGTACTGTTTATACATTTGAACTTTCCATAAAATGTCATTCTAAATCCACATTTCTCTAAAAATATATTTTTCTTAACTGATGTATGAATATTTTTAAGCTCATTTGCAAGGATTCCCATGAAAGTGCTGCCCTATTTGAATGTCACCTATTTGTTGTGCCCCAGAGTTTTTTGATTGATAAAAAAAACAAAACAAAATGCAATGGGGGTTTTGAATGAATCCCGATAATGCTTTCGATAATAACTCACAATCATATAAAGGCTACTTTTAATATTTCATATTTTTAGGAAGCCTGTGATGGAAAGGTTGGGTCACAGCAACAGCCAATAACACAAATGCAGCTACATTTCCCTTATATTACTAGAAGAAAATTGATAAAAACAGTGATTATCTATCGTTGACTTGTGTCCAGACTCACAGCCTGTCTGTTTGTAGACATGTCTCTAATTACTGACCTGACACGTGTGGTGGCCTGGACCTTTGGCAGGTTGATGGTTATCTTGCCACCCTGAGCCTGAAGTGGGTTGGGCTTGGGCTTGGTCTTGATCAGGTCAGGGGCCGTGCGGATGGACACCTGCTGCTGCAGACCCCCAGCAATGTTGCCCCTGCTTGTCAGCACAAAGGAGTAGTCTGTGTCTGGCTGCAGCTGCGAGATCAGCTTCCTCTTCAGGTTTCCCCGCACTTCCACGCTTTGCTGGTTGTACAGGATCTGTGAGCACACAGGAGAAAACTTGGAGTAAGACACCAAATGTAGATCCTTCAGACAAATGCAATGCTGTCTCCTCTAACTGTCTCCACACACACACACACACACACACACACACACACACACACACACACACACACACACACACACACACACACACACACACACACACACACACACACACACACACACACACACACACACACACACACACACACACACACACACACACACACAAATGTAGTGTAGTCCTAAGGGAGGCGCTCATCTCATCTGACACCTCATCCCATGTCTCTCAGTGTCACACTTGCCCATTGGTGCATGGCCAACTTTTTTTTCACTTCAAATTGTCTTTGCTCCATTACCATGGGGTGGGAATTGATGTAATATAATTTTGACAGATTATTACACCTCATAAATGAAAATGAATCCGGTTTTTCAGATATTTCTGTGCAGGAAAGTCATTGCATCACACATTAGGGAAGTGTGAAGAGCTGATACTGTAGCGCGTTACACAAAGATATACACAGCATGTTGCAGTCGTAATGACTTTTCATTAAAAAGAAAACACATTTCCATTGTTTTGTATTTTGGTGGATGTAAAATTGAGGTTTTAAATTATGAAGCCATTAAAAAAAGGGTTTTATGGTTAAGTTTGTGTCTATGTAAATTATGTTCATGGTGAAATGTTGGGATTTATTTTAGCATTGCTGAAAGCTTGGTACTCACCTTGAAAGGCACTTGGGATTTGTAGTTTGCTGGCAAATCCCAGGTTAGGAGGACAGATGTTTTCATGACAGCTTTGACACCAAAGTTTAAGGTGGGAAAATCTAGGAGGGGAAAATGATTTAATTAATATTGCAGGTAAAACATAAAGTAAACCCCAAAATGATATCTCATTGGGTAGTACCATTTCACATCTACTGTACAGAGAGTAACCCTCTCAGTGAATAATGAGAACATATTCCATGGCAATACCTTATAACCAAACTTGCCACAGGGGTGTACAAGAAACATCAACATTATTATTCACGCTAGGTCATAGATTACATACAAGTAGCTTTCATCTTGCTAAGCATGTTGCATTTATTACACCGTGTTCATAGCGAGACATCGGGCAGAGATCTCTGTGATTACCAGGAAATTAATATGGCAGTAAGATGGCAACATGTGTCTTAAAATAGGCATTGTGGTTATAAATAAGAAATCTTACATTTATATAAGATTAGAAAAAATGCATGAGGAGGTGCATGCTGGGTAGGTTTTCAGATTTGTGTCTAATGGGAGGGAGGACGAGGATGCATGGTATTGTGAATGTAGCGTGTAATGAGATTAGTACTGTATAAATCAATAAACACAGTGCTGTACTGTACTGAGTGCTGGAGGAGGAAGACATGGCACTGATAAGAGATGGCTATAGTGTTTAAAAACATAAGCGGGTCATGTAGTGTTCATGCATATGTTGTGGATAAGGTTGCGTGTGTAGATGTTCATGTGTTTTCAAATCAAACACCTCTGATATGTTTGTGTATAAATGTCAGTCAGGTGTCCTACCAATGGACATGGTCCTGCTCTGGATGCTGGGGCTGAGCGGTCCCCCGCCCTTACTGGTGAATGCCTGCACTCGGATGTCGTAGGTGGTGTCAGGATTGAGGCCCTGGATTGTCATGTGCGTGTCTGAAGTGCGGTTGGTGCTGTTCTGCTGACTGTTGATGTCCCTGTACACAACCAGGTAGTACACGATCTTCCCGTTCCTCTCGGCCACCAGCGGCGGCTCCCAGGTCAGCTGTGTGGAGGACTGGGTCAGTCCCGTGACTTGAAGGTTGAACGGGAAGCCCGAGGGAATGTCTTCAGCGGTGCCGATCTCCTTCACGTAGGCCTCGCCGATACCTGCGCGGTTACGGGCGCTGAGGCGGAAGATGTACGTGGCGCCTTTGTGCAGCCCGGTCACGGTGTAGTGTTCCTCGGTCTTCCTCAGCTCACGTGAGGTGTAGGTTTCCTCGTCAGTGCGCTTGTACTGTAGCTGGAAGCCCATCAGCTCACCCACCATTTCCTTAGGAGGCTGCCACTGGATCAGCGCTGTGTTGCCACTGGTGGTGCCACTGGTGGTGCTGATCATCATGTTGGGCTTGCCTGGCACTGAAGAAAAGATGGAAGGTGAAAGAAAAGAGTTATGTAATGTTGCTATTCTTCTAAATATGCCAAACCTTTTTTTTAATTAAAAGATTCTGTCATTACTCTTAACAAGTCCAGCATTTTAAGAAACATGCTTATTTAATTGATTTTTTAAAATTCCATTTTCATATTTTCCCAATAAAGTATAGGGCTAGAGCCAGCGGATAGTTAGCCTAGCTTACACTAAGGCTTGAAAGCTTATCAAAAGATTACCCACCTTAATAACAACAAACTTTTAATCAAGTCACTAATAAACTACATATGACGATTTGAAGGTTACAAGCCTTGCTCATACACAGCACTTTACCCACAGTTACTGTTAACTAGTCTTAAAGCTAATATACATGTAGCATCTCAATTAAATTAACAAGTCATACGCACTTTCAATCATACCAAAAGATTTGCAGATTTAAGCCTTAAAGATAGCACCACAGTATTTAGCGTAAACAGATTACACTTATCCTGTGTTTTACAGATAAGAACGACTCTGACCTGCTCCAGTCGTGGTGATGACTTTAGCTTTGCTACGAGCTCCATCTCCCTTGGTGGTGTATGCTGCTACAGTGACGGAGTAGGTGGTTTCAGAGTGCAGTCCAGCTATGATGGCCTCCTGCGAAATGGAAAAATCACAAGGTCAGAGTTTAACACGAATCAGTGGGTCTGAGCGGGACCGCCTCAATGGCAAAAAAAAGAGCAAACAAACCCTCTCACACAAGCTCCCATCACAAAACACGCAGCACCAAAATAAACCATAAAAATATTAAACCCTCTTCTCCATCCACTTGTAGTTTCTTTATCAATACGCCTATACTAGAAAAAACAAATTCTAAAGCATTTAACAGAGAAGGGCACACAAACAGGACCAGAGATTTTCTTGACCAACTTTTATTGGTCAAGAAAATCTCTTAGGCCCAATTTTAAGGCACACTCTGAACCCATTAACCAACAAACCAAACAAATGAACCAGAACATCACCAGTGTATCAGTGTTCAGGCCTGCTGCATGGATAAGCATGGGATTATACCCAGAGGAGCTTAGGATCATCACTACACTACGAAAGCCCACAAAGAGCTCACTTATAGTTGTGGGGTAATTGTAAAAAAACTCTTAATGTTAAAGATAAAAAACATCAAATAGATGTTGCACATTTTCTTTTTCGTGAAAATAGCTAGGTTTGGATTTTTGGTATTTACTGTCCTCTGGATTCCCATGAAAGTTTGGTTGGGCAGCCTCAAAAACACAGACACACTGAGGTGAATGAACAAATCAGTAACTCAACAGGAACAAACATGACGGCAGAAAAAAAAAAAAACAACTGAGATAACACACTGTTATTGGTAACCTGCTGCAGTGCTGGCACTCACTTCACCAGACTGCATCAGCTTGGATAAAAACACTCCCACACACGCTGGAATTAAACACTCTGTGAGCTTGAACAAAGCCCATAAGTACACAGAAATAAACACACATAGGTGAATGCACATACTCACCAATGTATACATACTGTATATAAACACACAGTAAAGTATGCATGCAGGTAGAGACACACCATAAATGTTCACACACACACAATGATGCACGCAGACATGAGCACACACACTCGACACCAAGAACAAATGAACGCCTGCGGCTTGAGCACACACGCTGGAGTTGTCGCTTTCTGACTGGGGCCACTGAGAGGACGAACACGACAATGCCTACAAGCCTTCCTGCCGGATCTCCTCGCAAACTTCTCACACTCTCAGAGTAATATACAGCCGAGCTCTAACACTGTTTTTTTAACTAATGAAGTTTTAATTTCCTGACCATAGAAGAACATTTATTAGTCTATATAAGCTAGTTCTGTTTGACAATGCTTTTAACGGCCATTCTCTTTAAGGGACATTCGGTGCTCTCATACTAGCGTTAAAGAGAGACGGGGGAGAAAATGTTAAATGACTGTATCATAAAACCATTTTAACTTTATGGAGGAAGTCTCATTACTTTAATCATACAAAATTGCTTTAACAGTCTCAGCAGTGGCAGTCGCAGAGATCCCCCCCCCACCCCCCCTTCGTTTGGCAAGGTCAAATCGGGTCTAGTAACACTTTTGAAACTCAGCAGAAACAGAAAAAGCTAGGCTCCAAAGTTTCCTTCACAGCAAATGCTTAGAGCAGCACCAAAGGGCATTACAGAGATTATAAAGTCGACTAGTTATAGAAATGGATTTTTCTTTACAAGCCTCTCTACGCTACTATCCTCACTAGGATAGAAAAATGTCAGGAGAAAATGTGTGTCATTGTTAAGTCAATATATATTCGCCTCATACCATGTTTTGCTTCTGAGCGCTGAGTTATGTTTTATTTTTACTCAATTGCATTAAAAATAACTCAATTATCCAAAGTCCTACTTCCTGTGAACATGCCATGGGTCAACAAGAAATGCTAATGTTTTGGTTGTTGACATCTGTCTGAGACTCACACTACATTAGCTACCTGGCACACCGACTGCTTTCGCCCAAACATAGCAGCAACAGAAATAATAAAGACGTGTGAACAGATGTCTTCCTCTGACAGCGTCTAGCTCTGTGTCTGTCAGGTGTTAATCAACACATTAAGAGGAGAGGGAGAGGAGGCGAGCCTGACTCACGCCATGTGGGTGTAGCTGGAGGAATCTGGTCATGTGTGATGTGAAAACAGATTATCCTTAACTGGCAAATAAAATGAACTGCAAACATCCTGCCTGCTCTTTTGTAAGGGAAGAAATAAACATCTAGTGTTGATATATAAACAAGTCACTAAATTGATTGAATAACCAGGTTTCTCTTCTATGAGAAAAGGTCCAACATTGCTCTAACTTAAAAAAAAAAATTAACATTTTTTGAACAACTTGCCCTTGTTTAAGTGCTGACAACAGTTTTTGTTATGTGGCAGGTTTCTTTGCAATACCTAACTCGCAACAGTAAGTGGCTCTGTATTTATGCTCGTGCAATATGACGTCTCGCAGGTAATAAGCCATAACAAAGGGCTCAGTGACAGCCGTGGAACAGTGAGCTGCCATCCAGGCAAATGAAAAGAACATGAAAGGCTGGTAGCAATCTTGGAGATGTGTGGAGCTGATAAAACACAGCTCCTCCCCTCAGATAGACATGTCATCTGGAACAGTGGGGGAGACAGCAGGTTAGGCGAGCCTGATTAATGTCAGCACCACACTGGGATACTGACACACAGCCTTTGACTGCACGCTCAATGGCGGGGAAAAGCACCGCAGTAAGTGGCTCAGATCCGATTTAATGTCCAGCTGTTGTTACGAGTTCGTCTTGTGGTAAAATGTTAAAACACTGCATTTGTACGCAATCAGTGGAAATAACCCTCATGCTTTTGGTTGTAGAGAACATTTCGGGCCCGCGCGCACACACGCACACGCACACGCACACACACACACACACACACACACACAGGGAATCATCAGGAAGCAAATCTCTTGCTGGGGTTATGATCTAACATGAGTATTCACACAGAGTGGATTGCAAGCATGGTTTGTGAAAAAAATAAAATAATAAACACACACAAGTCCTAATCAAAACACACAAGCACACACAGCACCCCCAAATTGCAGAGGGGAGAAGAGACTGCCCTGCATGACAACCCAGCAGCACACATGAGGGTTACTCACATGCTCGGTGGACTCCTCAATATTCCACTGATGGGAGAGAAGACACAGGACACAGGATGGGGAGAGAAATGAGTCATAGACAACACAACAGGAAAAAAAGCACTTGTCTTTTTTTCCGCTTAAAGATAGATGAATGTAGGTGTAAACAGAGTCATGCAGTAAAAAAAACACACAGAGGGATGGAAGTGAAGGAGTAAAAAGGTAAGTGGTAAAAACAAATTGTGTGGCAATGTCTCTGAAATGCATTGTTGTTTATGATGCACTGCCTTGTTTCTCATTTACCTGTAATAAAGAAATATCTCTCTCTCTTAATCACAAAACACGATATGATAACTATCTCACTGTGGACATAAAATATGCAGAATCTCTGAAGCAGTTCCTCTTTCCAGAAATGGAGGGAGGGCATTTTATTCATTATATTTCAATATGTTTTCAAAAGGTTCTCTGTGCTCTCTGTGCTTGGCCAAGTGATTCCCGGGGGAAGTGAAAGCCCATTTCGTGCCGCGGGGCTCCGTTGGTGCCGAGCGTGAAATCCTATTACTAGCGCTGCTATGCTAGCCCTGTGACATCAAACCCCATCGATGCAGAACGCAACTGCTGGTGTTTACTAGAAACCCGCTCCACAGTTGAGCTACTGCAGAGGAGTTCACTGATGGGTGGCCCGGCTGACAAGGGGCAAGAGAGATGACACTGGTGACGCTGATGTAGGACAAAATGGAGAACACAGGAGGGAGGGGGCTCAGGGAGAACGATGGGTGAGAGAGCTGTCTGCAGGCAATTACATTTGGACATTAGTGCGTAACTACAACAGGAGCTGCTGGTGGAGTGGGCAGCAGTGGAAAATAGTAATGTCCCCGACGAAAGAAATGATTAGTCGACTAACACTGTCTATTAATCAACTGCTTGATTTAATTGAGATCTTTATTACCTTCCTAATTAAGCAATAGTCTAAGAGCAGCACTTTAAATATTGTGTTTAACAGAAAAAATGCTTATATATTATTGGGAAATAAGTCATTTATAACAAAAAAGCAATGCAATTTAACAAGAATACTTGAGTCAACATGAGACAGCATGAGGAGTTGTCAATCGATTATCAAAACATGTAGAATGAGAGTTAACGTCAAATTATGCAGCTGTTGATTATGATGATTATTTTAGAAAACAACTGAGTAATGCTGCTACGTCTTATTCTATGTTTACATCTCTGCAGATCAAGTGTTCGAAAAGAAGAGGAAACTGGAAGGCCCTTAACAGGCTACAAAACGCTTGGTATTTTGATTCGTAAAATCACATATTTCCTCAAATTGTTCAGCCTTTGAGGCAGACGCGTCTCTCAGGAATTGAAACAAAATGTACATGTTTTAGATCCCTTTGGTATATATGTAGATATCATTATGAGTATCAAGAAAACATGTCTTATTGTATTTAGTTGAACTAGTCCTTTAACAAGTACCTTCCAGGCATTATTCAGCAGTGCTGCCTGCCCATCTTTCCCTTTCCGCCCCTCCAGACTTTTAGAAAACAAAGGGAGTGAGCCTCACACACTGCTGATGCATTGTGCACTGGAGAGACGTGTTTATCATCCTCCATTGACTGTTGGCATATGAAAAGACAAAAGACCAAACTTTTCCGCCCTCCTTCAATGTGGATGGCTCTTCATCAAGAACCAGCTAACTGAAGCATAAGCTACGCCTTTGTCTGGTCCCAGTAGCGACTGGTTGAGACACTTGCATGAAAAACTGCTGCCTCATGCTCCCCTGACGTAGCGGGGCAATAACGAGTACCATTTAAGAACAGCTGCTACTTAACTCCATGAATAACAGTTTGGTACTTGCCTAATTACTTAATTTGTTTACCGTCGACTCCACTCAGTATGTCAACAGAGCAGCGAACACATTAAGGTTCGCAAGAGTTCCTATCTCATCTTGGGCTAAACCCTTTCTATCGCAACTGCTTTTGCTTTCTGCTTAAATCCATTGGAGAATTATATATTATCCCCCATTTATATTTCGAATGCCAACGCAAGCTGAAAACACATCATTGCTGATAAGCGTCGTTTGTGGAAACGGAGCGGTATAATTTGCAGGCGGGTGAATGCAAATGTGATGACATGGGCTGAGATGTGTGGCTATAAAAATGGGAGCGAGTGATGTGGAAGAGAAGGAGCTGTCATGATTGATGGAGTGAAACGGGCTGAGGTGCTTCTTTTCTCTTTTTTCCCCCCCCCCGATTCACATTCAACTTCAATCTGAGGCATTGAAGGCCACAGACGCAGTGAGGCATTGCCTTGCACGCTCGCTCCTACACACACAAACGCACACACACTACAAAAACGCATGAGTGGTCCAACAAAATGAACCTGGAGAAGTATTGGATAAAGGCTAACTTGTGCAGGAAGGCAAACTTGTGTAAAAAATGTATAGAAAGGCAGACGGTTGGGCTAATGGCTTCCAACTCAATCGGCCTGTTTTATGACAGCTTATACAGACGGCTCTATGAAGCACAGGAGCAGAGCGGCTGCTGTGAATGCATAGTGATGGAGCAGGCTCTGTGGTGTGGAGTTGCCCACTCAGGTTCAGGCCACTTTCCCAATAGAAGCATGGTTAGAAAGAGGTCGATAACATCATACTGTTAACATGGCCTCTAGTTTAAATTTAGCAGGGAAATGAGGGCGCTGTGTGGGCTCCTGCTTGAAAGGAAAAGAGGCGCTTAAAACACCCACGCACAGACAAGCTCTCCTAGCTCTCCTCATAGCGATTCAGCTAACCCTGAGAGAGGGTGAAGAGGAGAGAAGGAGCTAGAAACAGAGACACAAAGACAAGGGGAGAGGTGAGAGCCATTTTGACAGAATCTGCAATCCAATCCGTCTGCTCAGATTTGTCATTGAACCCTGAGGTGAGGTTGTGTTATGTTGTGAAAGCCCTGGAAAATCGGTGTTTTCTCCCCCCCCCCTGGCATGTTTACTTTGCATTCATTACAGGTGAAACGGGTGGATATGCAACTGATTTCACAACACGTTAGGCAGAGTCACTATGGGATGTGCCAGGATAGAAGTAAATTGTTTTTTCCTGTTATTCATCATCAATTACAGGTGTGCATTTGTTCCATTTGCATGAGACTGGGATGAGTCATGAACTTTTCTCAGCCAGCTGGAACACCTACTGCAAGGTTGATCTAACAGTGAGCATGTCTCTTCATGCTAACCGCGTCGTTCTTTCCACTTGTTGGTATGGGACAGGAAAGAGGTGTGAGAAAAAAAGAGATTGTTTTAAATCCAGTTGTGTGAAGGTGGCTGACTGTGTGGTCTTCAGTGACGTCTGGGCAGGTCCTTGCAGGTCGGCTTCTCAGCGTTGTCTCTGAGAAAACAATCTGTTGAGATGACTCAATCAAGGGTAACCAACCTGCACGCAAGCCTCTGGTAATTATTCAACTGGCCTCACAGGCAGGACGGGTTCAAAAGGGGGACAGGAGAGAAAGGGAGGGGAGTTAGAGATAAGGTGAAAAGGAATAACATGAGGGGAGGGTTGACAAAATCCTGTTTTTGCCAGGGGGGGGAACTGTGAGATTGTAAGGTTTCCTGGACTTCAAACTGGAACATGAGAGCTTTCCTGAGGGCCAAGTTAGAGTGTGTCTTATTGTTTATTGTTTGAACCTGGCAGGAAAGAGACATATTGTTTTCACAACAGGTAGGGTCATGTTCAGTAAGGGGCCTCACGCAAAACAGAGTCACACTAAACACACTTCCAAGAAAGAGAAGCAGCCCCCATGTTTTTGACTTTTTCTTCAGAACAACGATGCTGTCCTGGCTGTCAAGCCCCGTGCTACACAGTCAGACAACAATGAACTGTCAGCAGCAGCTGCCAGAAAAACACTGCAGCAAAACAAAGGGCCAGGTGTGAAGACAGGGACAGGTTATATCAGCCAGAACTTCACTTACGCAGTTCTAAGCTATCTAAGTGAGATGTTGCCAAAATTGACATAATGTTCATTTTGAACTCCCATGTGAGATATTCAATTTGGGTGGCTTTACAACAACACACAAAATCAGTCGTTATGTTTTTATCACTAAATGCCAGGCGACACAACTGGGATCTGCAAAGTCTGCTTAGCGTCACTTCGGGGTAGCACATCTGACGCATCATTTCAAGGTGACTTTGACAGGGCTTCCTTCACTGTAATGATAAGACTTAAGACAGCGGGGTGTTTGATAAAGCAAATGAGGGTTAATAGCTCCACTCAAGGGCATAGTAGTGTGCACTGCCTGGGAATGAACCAGCAACCTGTTGGACTCCCTTACTGCTGCCGCTGAGCATTTATCACCAAACACTGCTCAGAGAGACATGCAAGGCTGTTCAGATTTTGTGTGGTGTTCCTGCGGCCAGGGAGTGCTTACTTGTTCAAATGAGATGTTTTTCTGTGAGGCCATCGGGGGTGCGAGTGAATGCGTGTTCGCGCAAATGTTACTCCCGGCAAACAATCAGAAGGAGGCTCTTAAGCTGGTCTCTCCTCTCCCAAAGAGAGGGAAAAAGTGAGAGTGGGGTTTTTAGTTTTGAAATATTCATGAATCTCTGAATCCCTCTTAAGGATTACAATCTCTCATCCATCTCATGGTGTCACATAGCTTTGGGCGATTCGGAGCCGCCTGCATTAATGCGTGTAGGGCGGCATCGGGGAAATAACTCTAATTCATAAACATGGTAACAAGGCAGTGCATATGTATTACTGCTAAAGCCCGCAGAAAGAGGTGCATTGATTCCACTAAGCCCCATCCCGATGTAACACATCTAAAATATTTAATAGCTATTACTGTAGAATTAGAATGGATCTTGTTACGACAGCTAATCCAAAGCTGTGGGAGCAGGGTACCAATTTAGAGTCAAATGTCACATGTGGAGAAAGAAAAAGGGGGGCGGGGATACAGCAGTCGACTGAAAGAAATGTCCATGTGTGTCACCCGTTACGGGGGAAATGAAGTGTGAACTGAGAGAATGGAAGGGAATACGGGAGCGGTGGAGAATGAAAATAATGGGAAATGAACACAAGACAGATATCGACAGAGAAAGAGAGACTGGAAAAGAATAAGACATCTTCCAGTACCTGTGCCTCTGGCAGAGCCACGTCCATGATGTTAGGCTGGCTGCGAGGTTCACCGTTCTCCAGCCGGGAGAAGATGACTTGGTAGCCTCGGATTTGGCCGTGCTGCTTCCCCTGCAGAGGAGGCTTCCAGGTCACCCGGATTGCTGTGGAGTTAATGGCCTCAACCTCCAGCTTCCTCGGGGGTGCTCCCGGCACTGGAAACCAGAAAAAAACAGAGGGGAAAGTGAGGGAGGGAAAACAGAGGGGAAAGTGAGGGAGGGAAAGCAGATCGAGAGTAAGTCCGAAAGAGAGAGACAGACAGTCACAGAGACTCAGAAAATGTGCTGAGTTAGTTATTTTCCTCACTTCCCTCTGTTTTGCGATGAAGAGCCAATCAAAATAATGACTCCTGAGTATCTTTTACAGACTTTGGTGGTAGAAACTAGATTCTGCCATGAATCAAATTCATCTCTACTCAGTTCTTCTATGTCTACTGTGTCCCCAAAGCACCCTGTGCGGGACGCCATGTGGTCGAGCGATGTCTTCAATGTCCTTAATTTCAGTATGAAATTAGCTGTGTTGCAGCAAACTTCAAACACATTAATTATAGACGAGTCTCTCTTAGGAGCAGCCGCTCTCTATCAACAAAACGAGGAAAGAGTGAGGAAAAAGAGGCAAGAGCGATAGAACGGAGTGGGGGGTTTCTGCTCCAGTTCTACTTCTCAGAACAGAAGAAAGAACTCAAGAGAAGCATTCAGACAGTGAGAGCAGAGGAGAGTGGTGCAGAGCTCTGGCCCGGGGTGATGAGCCTTAACCTGACAAAGATGTAAAGTGTTAAAGCTACAGAGAGCGAGCTGGAAAGAAGAGGAAAACAAGGCAAGGCTCTGCTACCACCATCGCCTCGTTTACTCAGAATTTATCATCAGGCCACACACAGATTTGCAGAAGAAGTTAGAAACAGTTAGGGAAGATAGCGACTGGCAGCCCCAAGCAGAAAGAGTCTCAGAGCGCTCTGCTTCGTGGAGGTGTCCACCTACCATCCTCTGTGGTTTTCATCCTCACTGGGGCACTTTCGGGGCCCGGGCCCACGTCAGTGTGTGCCCTCACCCACACCTGATACTCAGTCCACTTCTCCAGGCCTTCCAGCAGGTGGCTGGAGGCTTCTGCACCGATCTCCGGCACCTCATGCCGCTCTGTGTCCTCTCCCGCCATGGCTTGGTAGCTGACTGTGTAGCGCACGATGGCACCGTGGCGGCTAGCGGCGGGTGGTGCCACCCAACTCACCTTGAGGCTGGTGGAGCTCAGGCTGACCAGGTGTACATCCTGAGGGGGGGCGGATGGGGCTGTTTGGGGAGGGGAACACAATCACATGGACGGGGGAACGGATCAAGCAAACAAAAAAAAACAAAAAACTAAAACACAGGCAAACAAAACACAAAACTGTGGAAGCTTTTGAACTGCCAGTAGGAAAAATAATGTTATATTCAAAATGTCAATGTAGTATTTTTGAGTTTCACCACCTTCAGTGTGAATGCAAAATGAATCTAAAGATGAAGACTGAAACTATATTTATTATTTCTACTGCTCTTTAAAAAAAGAAGTAAACAGCATCAGGCATAACACATTAACCTTGGCTAATAAAAAGTGGTGTAAGTGGCATTATTCTTTTAATGAAAATGTAATAGATCTGTATGATCCTAAGGTGTATCCCTACCTGTTGCACCTTTATGACCCAAAACGTATCCTTATGCTGCTGTTTTTTCAGATATGAATTATTTTTTAAGTCCAAGACATGGTCCAGGCAACATGTTCTATGTTTTGAAGACATGATCAATTTCTGAGTCCCTTTCTAAGCTAGTGAAATTCACATATTTTGCACTCGTACTGTGGGTGAGACATTTTTAGCATTTCAAGTTTGAATATTTCATTTTTATTTTCATACTGAGTACAAAAAGCTTTCATACTAAACAGGATGCTGCCTCCGGACTGAGAGACTGGCTGCAAAAACACATTACCAGGCTACTGCTAAAGCTGAGTTTGGCACTATATTTATGTGAGAGGCCATGGAACTACATGGCGGGCTGATCCGAACAAAAACGTGTGAAATCTTTACAAGGCTGTGTTTATAAAGACGTCATTTGTCCCTAACTGTCCTGGTGCCTCTCGCAGAATGTAGAGGCAGCAATAAAGTGGCCATAGATGTGCGAGCGCGTGAACAAGTGCTTGACAGTGTTGACTGGTGTTCACACGTTGATGCGGAAGCTCTGTGCTTCATAACAGGGTGAGTACGACCCGGTTCAGTTCTGCTGCTGAGATACACTGGGCTGCCTCCAAAGTCATACACAAAGCTATGATTTTATAATCAATAACAGCCATCAACATTTCAACTACTGTCAACATCTGGCTGATGAAAAACAAAATTAATATGATTAAAAGATGGGACATATTCCTAAAAGTTAAGATTTACTACAACAACATGCTTTGATTTGAATGACTATAATCAAACCAGCTATTTTTATGGCTTGGGACTTAGTGACAGTCAAGCCATCAAAGTGACCTTTGAATTTAATGACTAGAAGTAATATCAGTATGCCATATTCAAATGATATGCTGTCCAACTGACCCAGCTTTGTTTTATAATCAATAACCCCTCTTTCATCTCACAATATGGGAAATAACATACACAGTATAACTATGATTAATGCCATAAGTATGATTATTTATTTCAACAGCGGTTTATATTTTAGAAGCTCTCAAGTCCAGAGGAAAAAACTGAAAACTAACAATAACAAAAGGATACAAAATAATAACACTTGCATGCATCTAACTCAACTTATAAAAAAGATTCAACTACAAGAGAATAAAATGAAACAAGAGAAGGAACATTTAAACTAAGGTGTTCTTAGAAGCGTGCATATGAAATGTAATTTGTAATAAGCAGAGCATTGAACAGTTATCTCAGATATGAATCCAATATCTATTGCCACAACATGACATTCCCCTTTCGTCTCCTCAGGTAGACCCTGGTCCTGGGATTGGACAGGAAACTACAGACAAGACAACACCATGTGTGTTACCCAAGGTGACTGAATATTATTAATGCTTATCAATTAGATTGTTTCATTGATATCAAGATGTTAAAATCTACTTCATCAAAGTCAAATAAGAAGAGGTGAGGACAACACCACAGGAAACACATATGCCTCTAAGGCAAAAATAAGCAAGACGAAGAAGGACGATGAGGAAGATAAAATACTTCTATCCGCCCCTGCTTCATCCACATGATATAGCTCAGTATAAAACACAAATACAGAACAGCTGTATTATTATCAATATCAAGTATCTCTGTTAGTTTTATAATTCCTTTCAGGAGAAGCGTCATATATCTTCAGTTGAGTTATGTTCATTGCTCTGAATCTTAAAACAAATTAGTTCCAACGATTTAAATGCGGCACTGGAAAATGTCACACTTTGCCACCGTCTATTTGCCTCAGATTCTTCCAAAGGCTGCAGCTCATATCATGCACACCACCCTCCGGCCGCATGACGTCCAAATAATGTTCTTCCAAATTCTGTGTCCTTGTGAGTCCTGCTGTCAAGAGGCCCAAGGACATAGACTCATCCCCACCTGGATCTTAATTGACAGTTGTGTAACTCTGTGGTTGTCAGAGGTGTTAGTTCTTCAACAATACGCCTGTCCGAATGCGGAGAGATTTTAAAAGAGATATGCATATATTGCGCAGTATTCCTTTCTAGCCCATTGCTAAGTAATAGCAAAGTATCTGTATGTGTTGAAAAAAGCTTTAAAATAGGATCCTTCCTTTACTGTTTTAAAATGTCTACATAGTTTTATTCCACCACAGCCTGGATGTGTTGCAGGGCTCTTCAGTAGAGCATTTTGCAACATATGTGAGGGAAAATTGGAGTGTTTGAAGGTGCAAATCAGCTGGAGTGCACTCAAATCAGCTGTTACTAATTAACGTTAATTCCATGAGTAACTTGACAGCAGGCTGAAATCTTTCTGTGGCCGGGTTCATCTGCTCTCTGCAAAGTAAATGCTATTCATGAGAACATTTTGTCTTAAGCAAAAGGTAGTTCTGTACAGGCCAAATGCATGGCACAGATATACTGCATATAAGCCTCCTGGGGGAGAAAGTACAAAGATGGTGCAACCACAGCAGTAATAACCGCAGTCGGCTGGCAGAGAGTGACATTTTGAGTGCTGGCAATATAAAAGCACATAATGATATGAGGAAAAAAAACACAGCACAGCTTGGGAATGTGGGAAGAGGACACATTGAACCTACCTTTGACACTGAGCACAGGGCCTGCCCTCAGACAGACGGACAGGAGGGTTAGTGTTGGTGACAGAGGGGAGGTGGTAGAAGCGTGAGGCTGACCGGGATGGCTGCACTGTCAGCACTTTACGTGGTGCTGAAATTGACTTGACATTCAAGTTGCCAACGCTGTCTCATTTAAGCTCTATGAAATTGTCCTGCCTAAACCTAAACCTGCTTCAGCTGGCTGTGGGGGGGCGGTTGCGCAACAAAATCGCTGGTTAGTTGACAACAAGGAGAAAAGACGGGAGGGGGAAATGGCGGACTTACTGGACTGGGCGGTGCGAGCCTCGATGGGCTGGGTGTATACGCCTAAACCCATCTCTGATCGGGCTGCCAGTGAGAAGCGGTACGAGGTGTCGGGCTTCAGACCGTCAACAGCGTAAGAGCCAGCTGGGTCGAAGATCACATGTATCTAGACAGCAAGACAGAGAGAGAAATATACCACTGAATAAATAATTAAAGACAGTCAGACATGTCTTTTTCTGTGTTGAGCTATATGGGTAGCACTTGTTGAATAGTTTTGACATGGAGGAAATAATCTTTCACTGAAATCCTAAAGCCTCGACTGCTGTCTCTCCTTCCTACACGCACACAAAGCAGAGCGCGCAGCCAAATGTGAGAGCAGATCATTCCAAATACAAATTGTCCTCTAGTTTACAACTGGTGCAGTGGTCCAGCAGAGTTGAACGAAGGGCTGCCATACAGAGAGGCAGAACCAAACAACTTTGCAGTCTGTTACCACAGTAAATATTTCACATCGGCTGGGGAGGTGCCTGCATTACTACAATAACATTGCTGCAGATGAGGCTTCCAATTCAGAGAAATTGCATCATAAAATGCAATATGGATCTTTCTGCAAATGAGAAAAGTGTAAATGAGATTAAGCAGATGGATGGATGGATGGATAGGTAGATAGATAAATAGATAGATAGATAGATAGATAGATAGATAGATAGATAGATAGATAGATAGATAGATAGATAGATAGATAGATAGATAGATAGATAGATAGATAGATAGATAGATAGATAGATAGATAGATAGATAGATAGATAGATAGATAGAGAGATAGGTGGATAGATGAAGAAAGATGGTGTACAGGAGAGAAAATTAGGTCATTAAAAACTCAAAACTTCATGTTGTTATTCTTACCTTGGTCTCTGAGTCGGACTCCCAGTACTCCAGCTCATACTTAGTTATGGGGTCCTGTACGGGCCACAGCCATGTTAGCATGATGCGGTTGTCGAGCTCGGCATCGGCCTCAAAGCTGGACGGCTGGGCAGGCACTGGGTACAGAGGGGCGAGAGTTTAAAGAATGAACGGAACAAAACAAAGAAGCACATTACTAAAGCTGAATGTTCTCCACAGTGTCAGCCGCAATAACCAACTCCTAAAAGTGGACCTTATGAGAAAGCATTTGCAGCGTAGAACCAAACAAAAACACAAATATTATACATTCAACACTGAAAAACAAACAAAATCCTTCAGCTTACTGTACATGCCTAACCTAAGCTATTACCTTGTCTAACGTAAATGTAAGTATATTTAGAGGTATCTCAGTGGGTTGCCGCTCACCTCCCTGCTGGGTTTTGACTTGCAGGACGTCAGAAGGTGGCCCGTCTCCTACAGAGGTGAAGCCCAGCACCCTGAGGCTGTAGGTGATATCAGGAGTCAGGCCTGAGATGGTGGTCAGACTGCTGTCATCGGTGTTGTGTTTCTGCCAGGCGCTGAGCGGAGCCGTCAGATCCGAGCTGTAGTAAACCCGGTAGCCCCGGATTTGCCCGTTGGGTTCCTCGGGCGGCTCCCACTGCACCAGCATTGTGCTGGCACTCAGCATGCGCGCTTGGACGTGCAGAGGTGGCGAGGAGGGGGCCTGCTCACCGGTGCGTGTCTCCACGGGGTCGCTTGGAGGCCCGCGGCCAATGTTGTTGACAGCCATGACGCGAAACTCATACTCGGAGTAGGGGCTCAGTCCACCAATGCTGTAACGGGTAGTTGCCACGCCTTCCACTTCCTGGAAGCCGTTCTCTGAAGACTTGGCTTTGTACTGGATCATGTAGTAGGAGACGGGTTCTGGGTTTCCGGAGTCCCAGGTGAGAGTCACACTCGTGGCTGTGGTCTCCGTCACAATGAGGGAGGTGGGGGGCTTTGGCAAGGCTGAGGAAAGAGAAACATGGTATTAGCTCGATATTAGAAATGGGCTTTTCAGACATGTGGGTAATTTGAAAGAAATTGGATGTCTGACACATTTGATACTATGATTGTCAAAATGTAGGCACAATGAAGCTAAAAGTCATCTCTTGTGGAGAAAAGGCATGACTGGTCATGTAATTCTCCATTCGGTAACTCATAGCAGTGAAATGATTGTTTCATAAGCTAATCCTTATAGTGCTGTCAGCAGCCATTATCCCCAAATGAATAGAAAAGAATGAAAACTCAATTTTGTGTTTTTTAACCGGCCTGGTCATTACCGACAATACAAGAAAATTGCAAGAGTGGTTTCCATTGTGACTGTACAACAAAAACAAACAAAACAGAGGGTCAGCTTTGCTGTGGACCCTCTAAATAACTGTGTATCGATTAGTTGAGGCAAAAGTGGGATCAATACAGACAAGATAAGAAAGACGGCAATAGATAGACAACACACTCGCAGAGTCACAAACACAGGTGGGTAGAGCCACATTCACACAAACCATGGGTGAAGAAAAAAAACAACTCAAAGAAAGAAATGCATAGCAGCCTTGATATCGATGCTCATTGAGAAAGAGATTGCAAACAGCAAAAGCCTTTCATTTTTACCTCTCATGCGTCAACTAAAGCCAAACGCTACAGCACAAGGCCAGCAGGGATGATGTTCTCAAAGTTAAAGTAGTTTATTCTGTTTCATAAAATGCAATTATCAGATCTGAGGGTGACTCAAATCAATGGTAATCAACAGCCTCCCACATAGAGAAAAGCAACCCGTCCTCACCTTTGACCGTGACCTGGGCGGTCGCTTCTATCATGCCCAGAGAGGAGATGGCCACGCAGGTGTAGTTGCCTGACACACGGATGTTGGTGACCTCCAGCACGTTGCGTCCCAAAGGCATGTCCTCCTCCTTGGTGAGGTCCTCGCCGCCGGTCTTCCACTTGACATAGGGCATGGGGGATCCAACTGCCACACAAGTAAGGTTGACGCTGCCGCCCGGCATTACCTCTTGATTGGTGGGTGGAATGGAGAATCTGGGTGGGACTCTTCGTACTGAGGGGATGAAGAGAAGCAGGAGGACACAGTGAATAGGTACAGTAGGATATGACAGGTGAATATTAATGTTTCCTGAGATTTCATGAATGCTCTACCTCATGGCTAAAAGCTAACTCAGAAAAGCTGCCTGAACGGAGGGCTGATCGCCTTTGTCCGAATGTGCAGGCGAGCACAATGGGAATAATGGGGCTGTCACAAAATGGCCCTGGAAATTCACAAGAAAACTTTGAGGGGGTGTTTTATCATCCTGCTTACAAAAGGGGATATAATCAAAAAATAGCCCAGTTTTGCTGGAGACTATGTCTGTCCCTCTTTTGTCAGAGTGTCAAATGGTAGCCAGAGTTGCATCATGGAGGGACCCTGTGGAGATGGCATTGTTTGATTTCTCCTCCCGCTCCCTCTCTCTGGCTCCTTCTGCTCAGCCTGTGTTTCTCCCTCTCTTTGTGCAGTTCTGATATGCAGATAGGCTGACATTAAAAAGGGTTCCCATGGAGACAAGAAGGGCCCGTTGACGTCGCCAGGGACTAGGCAAACACCGATGCAGAGGCTCCATGCAATACTGAAAAGCTTGCCCGGAATAAACAGGCTGCCAGCATTTACATATGACTTGTTTACCGTCTAAATAAAGGTACACAAGAAATGCCTGCCATATTTACACACCTCAGATCTTTTTCTGGTAACTTTTTGGCATCCATAACAAAGTTGTCTGCTTGACATGGCAAATAAAATCAACCCTGACAGTGCTGTGTAAACATCCGTCAGTGTCAGACCTGGTAAATGTTTGATATGCTGTACATTTCCACTGAGAGTGCTGCATGTAAGAAAGGAGGAGCTCTGACTTCTTTAACCTTGATTATAGAGAGAATGAAGCCAAGTCAAACATTTAGCTCCCTAGTGAGAACCCATTATTGCTATCCCATGACTGCTGGTTGCACGTTTAAAAAGAAATACGACATTCACTATCCCTGCAGAATTCATATTTCTTGTTTCCCCTAATGCACTACAGCATCTCTGTGTCTCTCTGGGAAAAAGCCCTTGACTGTAATTGCTCTTTTGCACCGGTCTCCATGAAAATGGATTTTCATATGTGATTCTCCCTCCACCTTCCCTCGCCCCCCCCCACCCTTCACCGCTCCCTTGCCGATCTAATTTGAACCAGAACGTTGTTATAGCCATGCTTGTTATTCCCCTCATTATGTGAAATGGAAAAAAACACAAAAAGACTTTTTGAGATTCCAGTCAGGAGAAGGCTGGTTCTCCGGACTGTACCATAATAAGGGTGGGGGGGTGGGTGGGAGAGACTGGTTCACACTTATCTGAATTCTCCCAAAAATAATTGAGGTGCCATATATAGAAAAACCTACTTCTTTTTTTGTTTTTTTAAATCAATACAATCATATGGGTTTAAACCACCTGGCTCAATATCTCATTCAAATATTAATACCCTACGTCTGAGCCAAACACATTGAATCATGCGCTTTTAGGGATTTGGCCTTCTGTTTGTTTCACACAATTACCCACATAAATCAAAACTTTACATTTTCTTTTATAACAACTAAGCGTTTCAGTGTGTGTGTGGCACACATTGAAAACAATGTGGAAACAGTAAAGAGGTCAGCAAAGGTTTAGGACTGAGTCATGATGACCGGGGAAAATTCATATTAATGTAAAGTTTACAAAATGACTCAAAGAACAAGAGGGCACGACTTTAGAGGGTTTCTTCTTACAGAAATGATTCATGCAGGAAAAAAGAGACGCATATTAACAGTCCAGAAGGATCAACCTCAGCCATGATGACGTCTGCTTTCTGAGGTTCAAAGACATATGGTTGATTTTTAAATGAAATCAGTGGACAGAAGGAGCAGTGATACCAGCCTGGGAACATGACAGGGATGACATTCTCAAGCAGTGCATGCAAGGGAGCAGAGGGAACATACAGGATAGGATCACAAGCCAGAGTACTCCGGGAGAGGAAGATAAGTGTGAACTTGGTCTAATTCTCTCGTATAAATGTCTAAACATCTGATTTCCAGTATGAATAATGCACAACAGACTTTCCTTTGAATATTTTCCAGAGAAAAAAAGCGGTACTATTCCACTTGTGTTGGTGACAGGAGTTCTCACACAACTGTTACACTCCACAAGTGCTGCTATTTTTTTTTACAACATATGCTTTTGAAGAAGAGAAACCTGAGATGATCGGCCCTAATGTAAGACCATTAAGCTGAGTATCTGTTATTCGTTCATGATTCCATAGACTAAACAGTGCTAAGAGCAGTCAGTCAATGGGGCCTGTGTATATTGAACACTTAATGTTGTGAATAATTCATGGCGTGCGGTTAAGTTTGGAGAGGTGCTGTGGAACAAAATGACTAGAGGGCAGGTAATTGTTATCGATTCCCCCGAAGCCTCTCTCCTGTTGAGAGCGGCTTTGAGAGACGGGCTCCGGGACTCTATCAAAACCACAAAATAAGCCCTGTCTCCACTCTGCATGCCTGCTTGCTGGATACCTATAAATTTAACTGCCTTGACAAAGTGCCCAAGGATAGCAGAACCTGTCCAGTCAATCAATATTTGAGCAAACTGGCACAGAGTCAGCGGCCTCCCAGGCTTCCTGGCAGCAGCGCAGGGCGGCGATGCTGCCGTGATGGCTGATCATCCCCACTGTCTGCACACTGCCAGCTCATTCTTAAATATTCTATAGGTCAGCTCTTGTGAGATCATTTCCAGAACATAGCTCTGTTTGTTCTACTGCAATTGAAAAGTTGAAATGATCAGACATTAAACAGTCAAAATTCTTGCTACAACTTCTCATAAAGACAGTCATCTCATTATGCTAACATTTGCCCATCACACCTGTCAGTCTCCGGGTAAAGGATGCCCATGGCTGTAAAACAGACATAATCCCCAGGGAACAGCTCTGTCAGTTTCACCCATGTCTCTCAGTGGGAGAGCGGGGGTGTTGCTGCTAAATACCTGACAAATCCGGTTGCCACCTGAATACCAGAGTAATCCATCAAGCATCTCTGATAGGCTGACGGAGGCGAATGGAAAGTCTGAGTGTGAAAGCTAGCTATATTTTTTGGTAGATGTTGACATTGATGCTAAGGCTGAGTTTGGGAAGGATGCATATAAAAATAACACAACAGAGATTGAATAATGACTCATGCTAACCTCACGAGTGAGGCTTGTGTGTCTTGGCGAGGCTAATCGAAACATGGTTTGGGGGGGTGGCATGCAAAACTATTCAGGGTTTCATGCAAAACATGTTTGGGAGGGAGAGCTAGTTTTAATATTTAGTGATTTAAAGGAAGGGATTTCGCTGTCTTGATCAGAGGCGATGGAAAGGATGGGTTGATCTCACCAACAATCTGTATCAAATTGACAGGGAGGGGATTAAAAGTGAAAATGACCAACCTTCACGTTGACCTTTTTTGCGGATGAAGTGATTTGATGAAGGTGAGCGATGGAATGAGAGATACAGAGTGGAGAGGAAGACAACACAGTGAAACAGGAAAGAGCTTGTGTTGACACAGTGGAGGTTAGTGACATGGCACAGAAAGGCAAAGTAATACATACATCAGGATCAGGGAGGGAAACGCCATATCATTTTTGGTTGTTTGATCACTTTTACATTTTGTTGCAGTTTCTCTTTAATATTGTATCATTAAGGAGACACTGAATGAGCACTTCCCATACTTAGAGTGCTGTTTCTCACTATTTTTCTCCATAAGATATGCCTGGATTGATCATTTCCCTCCTTGACACCCAGACACACACACACAGAACAGCATGAAGATATTTTGGTAAGAAAAAAGCCCGACTGCAGCACTTTATCCTCTGTGACATATTGACATGTCACATGGATATATGAAGGAGAGTCGGCAGACAGAAGCTGACATCCCTCCTCCGTTGTGGGATAAGCACTTGACAAATGATCGCTCATGTAAAAATCACAGCGCGCTTGTGATTCTGCCCACGTTGATGGAGTCCACCTTTGGAGGAGGGTCACCAAAAGCGACCTGCAGCAAACAGGGTGCACCTACAAACATGCACAGGCTCTTAATGGATGAGAAGTGGAAGGACGTAAACAAATGCACAGATAGGAAGGGGGAAAACAATCCATGAGCAGTCCCTCAAATCCTCTTTTAGTCTCACCCTCACCCCTCCCACACAGAAATATGAGGACATCATTCTTTTGTGGCTCCTAAATGTCAAGGAAGGGGTGGTGCTGGCAGCACGTTTGTGTACCTGCAAACAGGAATTGGATCAGGTAGCTACGGTAAGTGGAAAAACACAGAACCAGATTCGTAGACACCAAACACCAACCAATAACAAGCCACTTAATGCAGGAGTGTGTGCGGGTGTGTGTGTGTGTGTGTGTGTGTGTGTGTGTGTGTGTGTGTGTGTGTGTGTGTGTGTGTGTGTGTGTGTGTGTGTGTGTGTGTGTGTGTGTGTGTGTGTGTGTGTGTGTGGGTGGGTGGATGTTAGAAAGGGGATCATAGAGAATAATACCACAATTCGTTCTCCAATGTTAATCTTTTCAAGTCACCTTGAAGTGGTGCTTACGTTATTGACATTTCAGGCTACGCTTGCTGTTTTAACCGGGGGGAGTTTAATTCTTAGAAGGTGTTTATTTTCAGTGATATATTCTCATAGTTTACTCAAAAGTATAAAAGGAATATTAAACACTGTTTTTAGCACTGCTACAATACGTTGTACATTCATATGCAAACTGAATTGTAACATTATATGTTTTATTTGTTCATAGCAAGTGTAATTTTTATGTTGTGCTTGAAGATTGGACTCTTCTGCAGCCTGCTGCTACACATCAGCACTGTGAAATGTAACAATTGTCAAATGACATGTTGGCTTTCAAGGCTTGTTATGTTTTCAACTTTGAAAGCAGTCCCTAAGTCTCCCCTCTGGTGTCTCAGGATAAAAAACAAAACCTATAACAACAGGAAAAGAAGAGAAGCATGTCAAAGGCCACTTGTCTTCCGTCCCTCATGTTTCAAACCAAATCAGGCAGGCCGGTGATAGCTCAGCCCCGGGTCTCGTCTCCTCATTCCTGCATCAGTCACAAAGACCGAGTGAAAACATGGCTGGAGCCTTTGTTCTCCATTCCAGACAAGAACAGTTTTAAAAGGTTACGGTTGGTTTGATTTCTATCTCTCCACTGGTGTGGTGGGGCTGGCAGAAAAGTTGGTGTCTGGGGCCAATGGGTTGACAGCTACCTGGGTGGTGTTACAGACTAGCTGGGCCCGAGGCCCCTGCTGGCGCCATGCCACACAAATACTGTAATTACCTCTGTGGGGGGAAAAGAGCTGCGTTTGCACCTGTGACAGACATGGCCTGATTAATAGGCGAGACTTACATCCCTCCCTCGCCTTGGTTGTTTGGCTGACTACCTCCCCCTGTCAAGATTTAGGATCTAAACCTTCTGGAGCCCACAGTGTTTGAACTGTACATGTGATGGGGCTGTAGTCTTTGAGGATGATTTTACATTCCTCTGATCCAGGAGGACCTATCATCTTTTGGAAAATATATTTTTTGGCTACACTCCTACATTAAAAATACTGACTCCATACAGTGATAGGATTCTTTAGAAAAGGTAGTCCCCTTAACATAATTGAACATTTCCTAAATAGTGGTTTGTAATTTTTTGTATGAGGTATTTTATCTTGATGGATGAAGAAAGAATATCATCCATACCAGAGCCAGTCTGATAAACTACTGTATGCTTTAAAATAAATTATGAAGCAGAGAGTCTTTTTCTTACCCTGCCACTTTTACTCCCACCCTCCCTTCCTCCTCCACCCACACTAACAACTGGAGAAGCTATTCTGTTTCATGTACATCAGACATAGTGTTATCCGCAGGGGCTGACCTAGACTACTCTCTCTCCTATACCAGCTTTTTCCAGGATAGGTACAATGCGGCCCTTGCCCTGCATTAGTCTGCTCAGAGAGACACCACAACAAAAACAAACCCTGAAACTCCAGACCCCTCCACGCCTTCAGGAGCTTTGAGCTGTGAGGGAGGGGTGGGGGGGGGGGGGGGAATAATGGAGCCTTTCGATACAGTCAAAATAGAAAAGAAAGGAGGTCTGGCATTGGTTTCAACACCAGCGGAGGAAATGCTTTCAATGCAGCTGCCTTTCACCGAGGTGGCACCTGGCCGGATTTGCAGGTGAACAGGAGGTCGAGGCTAGTTTAACTCATTGGTATGGGAGGAAAAGCATGGCAAGGATAATGGTGAGAAAATCGTTTGTGGGAGAGAAAAAGAGAGCAATAATAGCATAAATGTGGACATCAAATATAGAAATTACACAACACTCAAAGGCACTGTGTTTAAACAGGTGTTTTCAATTATCGGTCAATTAGAGCTCTGCTCGGGTTGAAAGGTGGGCAGAGCCACACCGAGTGACTCCACGCACCACTAAGAATCACAAAGATGTTGTTTGTCCCAGGTGATAGGTGCAACAAAGCTGATAGGAGGGTGGGAAATATGTCAATCAAACACAGCCTGCTCACTTCTACACAGAGAGTTCTTATCATCCACAATAACTGAACTGCAGTACCTTTGAAGCACATTGACTATAAAGGCATGAACATTATGAATAAAGCAGACAATATGTTCTTTGTTTGGGGTTTGAGACATGAGAAATTACAGATTTCCAAGAGAATTCAATAATTGAGAGAGACAACTTGACTTTACCTCGTACGTAGAGATTGGCAGGAGCGGAGTAACGGGTCCCGGCGATGTTCATGGCAACACATTCATATTTCCCTTGGTCGGACTCCTCGCTGTTCTCGATTTGCAGAGCTCCTGCGTAGAGGATTAACAAATTTAGTCGTCTTGACAGTTGTGGAAAGTGAGATGTAATTTGGCATGAAACCACAGCAGATATATGTACAGTGACTCGCTAGAGAGCCTGTAGTCAACTCGCCTAACCCAGTTCATGCATAATTTAGTGCCCTAACATGGACGCAGTTTTTTTAAAGAAATCCTTTACGACAACATTAACATTTAGCTGATTCAGCGAATCTAATGAACCTGATAACAGAATATTTCCCCTAGTCGTGTTAAGGAGGAAAAAAGGACCATGACTGGAGGTCAATTAATCATCTAAATAACATGTCACAACCGTCAAAGTCTCATTAGCCATCCTGCTTATGGAAATAATTGACAAACCAAAGTGTTTGTGTAATCTATCCCAGCCAGGAAAAGGAGAAGCTCGGCCGAAAAATAAACAACAAAAGCAGAAAGCTGGATAAAATGTGACGGTAATATCTGGTTTAACTAATCAGCCTACGTCTAAATATTAACAACTGTGTAATATGTGTTTTACACAGTTCAACCAAAGGACTAATGGGCCTCAAGAGAATGCTACTCTGATTACGTATTCTGAGTTTTCAGCTGAGAGTAATAATATAATATAATTAATAATAAAATAATGTGTTTATTTATCCAAATTGTTGAAAAAGAACCATATCAAACTATAAAGGTAAATGTGACATAACAGTTAATTAAGTGATTTTTTTTCTTGAGGGATTTGCATCAAAGCAACAGGCAGTGCAGGTATCTTTACTTTGTTGATCAGGTATTTAGCACTGAGGTCATAATCATGTTTTTTCATCACTAAATGTTTCACCATGTCTCACCGAAGCCCTCAAGGGAGATGCTCCTCTGCCAGATGGCTTGGATTAGTATTCACATTCCCAAAAAGCCGTAGTCATGAGACAGAAGGCTAACAATTTTTTTTCTGACAGAGCCTGAAAGCCCAAGAGACATGTTTTTGTATGGTCATTTCGACACACCATGTCTATGACCATCATATAATCATTAATACATTGAGTATTAATCTGATGAGTATAAATAGAGACCTAAAACAGTAAGACTTATCTCAAACCCACTATTTTTAAAACACACGTGCGTCACAAGCGAGTGATAACATTTATCAAGTGTCCAGAACAGCATGGTACTAGCAGACAGCCACCATGCTGTTTGAAAATGACAAAAATACTCAGCGTACGATGATGTCAGGGTACACTTTTTTCACATCATGCAGTATGAGATGAATACAACAAACAGGTTCATCACCAACCAAAGGGGACTCGGATCAAGACGAGACCCAAAAAGGGAAGTGAAACAGGGCGGGGCAGAGACATGTGATAGCATCACCTCAGATCTCATGACAACATATCTCTCCAAGGTGTTTGCTTTGCATGCGGAGCTCATCGCTGTCTGATTCAGCAATGACATGCACCTGCATGCTAATGCTGGTGTCACCAATCTGTCAATCTGCCCCTTCTCCCATGGGAGAAAACAGTGCGAGTACTTCAGAAATGTACAAGGTTACTGCCATGGCAGTTGTCAGAGCTACACTGCAAAAGTGCTTTAAATGACTTTCCTTTCTTAAACAATGGATCTTCTACAAGCTCATGTCAGTGGAAAAATAAGTCAAGGGGAACAGAGGCTGCCGTATAGCCGCCTCAAAGAGTTAAACATAGGAATATGGGCTTTATAAGGGGCCAAGAACACATGGACAGTGAGACAGACAGCTGGTAGCTCCAAATGTATTCAGCTTGTCCCTGGCTTCCACTATTTACATCCATGTTGTGGAAGGGAAATCATGCTTCCATTCAGGGGAAAAGCACATGATTTCCATAAAAAGAGGCTGAAGCTTCCACCTTAACGATCTTGCTGGAAGGCAATGCTGCATGTGCTGTATGCAAATGAGGCTGCTTCAGTATACATTGATGCTGAGATAGGAGGCAGGTAGATACTTTTGTGGCCACAGTGGCCTTTAGTTTAAAATGCAACTCCTCGCCTCATTCGCTCAAAGCCCAGACGAGAAGCCGATACAGAAAGACGTGAATGCGTGAGAATTGTTCATAAATATGGTTCATTTCGAACAGGGGAGGAGGAGCCTGGAAAGCTAATTTAAAAGATAACACCTTGGACTTGCTATTGCTTTCTGCTGACAGGAGGGTTGGTGATCATTTGTTTGTTAGCGAGCAGACGGCAGACAGGACATGTTGGCGAGAGACGAATGGGGAAGAGCGTGTTTAGGCGCTAACAGCGTGAATGAACCTGGTGATGTGGCGTTTGGGGGGGGGGGGGGAATGCAGGGGTCTGATGTGACTGTGAGGGAATGGTGTGGACGTGATATTTTCCAACACACTTCATCATCCTTACCTCTAATTGGTGTACCACCTAGGTGGGAGTAATTTCAATGCAAAAAGGGTTGAGAGATTAGTTAGAAATCCACTTATATAAGTGGGAGAGAAAAACATGGCTTCTGACAAGCCACATATAAAAATGAAAATATAAACTGATAGAGAGTAGAAGCCACTTAAATGCAAAGTGACAAGTGCACTTAATCACTATGAAGCAAGCATCCTTTTTCGACTGAACACGTTTCCTGTTACTGTAAAGAATCACAGAAAATCAGGCAAAACTTTGAGAATATATTGCTGCTACTTTTGCATTTACAGACAACAGCTACAGCCACACGTGTGCTTCATAATTGAATGCAATTAAAGCATTTTTTACTATTTTTTATTTAAGATGGCCTTACTCTTTGTACAGAATGCATTTTTCTGAAAGTCGTTAGTAAGATGGGCAAGAGAAATGAATGAAAGTCATACACAGTAAATAGAAGGATGCACAGCAAAACATATTCAGGTCAGAGGTATTAAATTGAAAAGAGGTTAGTATCTCAACAGAGTGAATAGATTTAGATGGTGTGGAACGAGAGAGCTAATGTGCCTGTGTGCTCCCTAAAATCATGTGGTATAATAGCAGGAACCGGATCAGCTTTTTCTGTTTACTGCGGCAAACTAATGCACCTTTTTTCTTTTTGCAATCGAGGAATTTGCCTCCTTTCAGGTCATATGCCATATTGTTAATCACGAAGAGGCACCAGACGTCAGAAAAGGGTTGTGGAGAGGAAGAATTGTCTGTCTGGGGCATTACAAATCAGCATTTTTTCAGGCACTCACTATTTGCGAGAAAGAAAACGGATGAAAAGTTTGTAGCTACAAACATATATATTAAATATCATGGTTTAAGGCACAGTTTAGCACTGTCTTAAAAAAAACACTCAAACAATGAAGTAGCTGTGTTGTTATTTAATTTGCGAGATATCTGTATCTAACTCGGGTTGCGCTTTTGGTAGGGCAGTGTTTTAATACTGTGAGAACATGGACGGTGCCACTGAACCTGCTCCAGTGACCTGTATTCGGCTTCCACTTGGCAGCTGTAGCGCTAGGCTTTTTCTGGAGTAGCTCTCATCTCTAATCTTTGGGGCCTCAGAACTGTAGCCCGGCCTTACACTCTGTAAGTGAGGTAGATTTAGTAAGGAGTCACAAGACTGAATCGGGTCAAAAGCCACTAATCTATCCACCTTGCACCTTTTCCATCTGATCCAGGTCAGGCAAGCGCAGTTAATTCATCAAGTGGACTGCTCCGGTGGACACCTCATAGCAGTTTGACTTTTTGGCTAAATTGAATCCTAGCTAATGCATGAACAGGCTGGCCTCATTGTCATCCAGCTGCATGTTTAAAGTGGGATTAAGGATTTTTTAATACAGTAAAAACATCTTTCTGTGCTTTGGATGTTACAAGCTCATGCATCACTGTCAAATAACACAAGAATAACTTTATATCCAACTTCTGTGTAACTTTATAAGTGGCTGCAGCTGTGAGAAATACAATTCTGTTAGAACTCGGCTTACTAACCAAGGTGACAAACGCTGAATAAGATTTTCATGTCCTTTGTGATGAAAGAGAATACATGAAGTCAAACAACACAACAAAGGCCGTTTGGGTTTTCACATCATCCTCAGCTCTTGTCTCATGTCTGTTGATGTTTATCAGTATTCTGTTACTTGACTTTGCTATATTGACACTATCAGTACGTCAAGTACAGTAACACAATAAAGAACTGAGATCAGATCGGATCAAATTGTACCTGAACGAAGCTGTTTAATGCGCCCGTTGCTGCTGCTGATGTCCACAGGAAGCATGTCCTTGTACCAGGATATCTCTGGGTCCGGGTTTCCGCTGGCGGCACACAGCATGGTGGCAGTTCTGGTCTTTTCAACCACCTTCAGCTGGGGACCCATATCGATGCTGGGGAAGCCATGGGGGACCTGGTTCTCTGAAATGTCCAAAGCAAGATTTTTGAGTATATCCAGAGTCACACAGAGCAAGAAATTGTGTTGAAAAGGAAATGAAAAGGGAGGGGAAAAGAAGGGGAAATATAATGTTTACTAAAAGATTGTGTCAGAATGAGCTCTTGATGCTGTGAAAGCACATCAAAGCTGTTGAGCTAGCAAGGACAGAGACGAGGAAGAAAAAGAGCAAACACATATCAGGTGCTAAAGGTTGAACAGTAATCAAAGGCACACATGCACACGAAATTAGCACAACGGCACTACTCCTGCAGGGTAACCCGGAGAACTGGCATCATTTGGATTTCAAATTAGTTTGAGAAAAACCTATGATTGATTATCGCAGCAGGCTTATTACAGGTTTAGACAGAGGAAGGATAGCAATCTGTCTCTGGGTACCCATGCATAAATGAGCCACTTTAGGCTTAGCAGTTAAACATAACGATTTGACTAATCCAACTCCACATAATGAATGTTACAGCATAACCATGACAACATACCAAGTGTAATCCTGAGAGCAAAATGTGGTTTTCAGAGGTAAAAGGTTGTACTCAAATGTATACTGATTTCATATCCTAAGATCAGCAAAAATATGAGTCCTGGGCTATTTCAGGCTCAGCGTTGTGTCTACTATTGCTATTTTACACTAATAATATGTGATTCTATTATGGAAAATCAACATTTGAGTCATGAGATTAAACAGCCACCTTACAAAAGTAAATAAACAAGGAGCTATCTCTTGATATTCAGAATAAACAGTGTAATCTACTGGTATGTTGAGTTTTGAGAATGCTTGTTGGTGGCAAAACAGTAACAGAATACTTATCTTTGAAAGAATAGACCCAGTGTATATGCTGTACGCATTTTGGAAATGGTTTTTCAATCCAAATGAGGTCACTGACATGGCCTAACTATGCTGCAAATCCTAAATAAAAACCCCCCAACCCCCCTGCCCTCATAATAAACTCTGATTTAACCTCTGAGCAGCGTTAATAAAGGAGAAACACAACAGCCCTTGAGAAGACTTTTTATCAGCCTGCTCTTAAACTTGTAATCTCTTTTATCTTTTTCCTCATGTGCAGATGTGTCCCTGGGGCCAAAGTGCTAAAATTAAATCCTTATAAAAGCGCTAATGATCTTAACTCATTACTGTGGCGCGCCATGAGAAACCGCTGGTCAACAATAGGGAAAGTGATAGCCGGTCCTCAGGGATGAACTAAATTGTGTCCAGAACACGATTAGGATATTACCCAAGGAAAACTAAGTGGTTCACTAAAAAAGAACTGTAGATTGCATGATGCTTTCAAGAGACAAACAAGGTGACTGGGAGCGTTGTATTTAATCCCAAACTCCCGCCCAGGACTGGTCAACCATCTAAGACGCTTCGTTCATGTGCAAAGGGGAGAGAGCCTCTGCCAAGTTCCCTGATTAATTGGTACATGGAAGTTGTTGTTCACTTTATACTCATCAGAAAAACAAATGGCTTCTGTTACAGTGTCCATTGTGAGCTGTGTTACAAGAGATAGGAGAATGGCTCATATCAGTCATCAGCTATGGGAAGGACAATGCACCATAGTCCCTTTAATGGAGGAATACCCAAATGAAAAGCCTGTAGTGGCGAGAAGGGATTCTTCAAGATCTAATACATGCCCTTTAAGAAATCTACTCCATTTGTTGAAAACATTTGCTCCAGTATTTTTGGTTCACTTTTTCTTTAATCCTAAAACATTTACAATGTGAACCTCTGGTTGTTTTACACTTAAACAGGGCTGCTTTTCCTCTATGCTTAGCTTGTCTGAGTCAAAAATCTATATGTAAACTTATATGGTTGAGCATGAAGAGGTGCATGGGTGTACTTTGTTCTGATCCCCGGCAGAGCGGTTGTTCCTTCTCTCACCCTTGTGTTTGGCCTGTGGCCCAGATCGTCTCGTATTCAGATGTAGCTGACAGATCTCTGCATGGCCTCTTATCTTTGCGGTGAAGCTTACTTCCTCCCTAACGATATTATGGGATTTATTTTCAGAAAACCCAACTGAAATCAGGATACCTCTACTAAACAGACAACTACCGCACATTGAAATAATATGGTACAATTTGTAATTGTATGAATAATGGTAACAGTAGCACCCTGTGGTCCTCTGTGGTTTGCTCCCTCTAACCTTCAAAGGGAAATACACACCCTGCATGATGTCGGAACTACAGTCCTTTTCCAAAAGATGTTTATTGAGAGAAAAACTGAAAATACAAATGGACAGTTGTTGGACAGACCTTGGTGGTTAAGGATTAGCACACTCTTTGCTATTCTTCTTTTAAAGGTGCAGTGTGGTGGAGCCATTAGTTATACCAAACCTAAAGGGAGCAGACCTCCAGTCTCATCTACTTACAGTTCACATGTGCATAATGGCCACAAATCACCTGAGAAGAGGTCCCTTTGTGCCTGAAGACATGAACCCAATTTAAATGCGCAGATTCACTGGGGTATAACACACAGTTGCTTCATGTGGTTGTGTACTCCCCCTGAAAAAAAGCCTTGTAGCATGTTTTAAAATACATTTATTTAAGTACTCATTTCAATACTTGGTTTAACAACCTTATCTTTGCATAATCTGTGCCATCTGTCAGTCAAATAATGAAATGGATAATTAACAAGGGGCTAAAACCTTGTGAATATAGACGTGTGTGCACATGTTAATCCATCGATTAAGAGATATTGTGTCCCAACCTATTAAAACATCTCAGTGCTGCAGCTCCGAGCAGGTGGCTGATCTTAAATCAAGCGTGGAAAGAGAGAGAAAAAAGAGTGTGTGTACATTGGAGTTTTACTACCAGAGCTCTGCTGATTCCCCAATGTTCATGTGTTCATATTGTACACATAACACATGGTTGGGTCCCACAAATCACCCCAGAAAATGGTGTAGCTTCCCACTAGGTGTAGTATAAAGTAACTATGTGCTGGAAACCAATCGGTTCAATGAGGCATGACCCGCATCCTGTCAATCACACCTAGCCAGTTACCCCTTGGGATAGTACTGAGGAGGATTGAGAAGTCTGTCATACCATATTTTGAGGGAATTTCAGAAGATTTGTTCTGTTTTATCCAAAATCTACCCGTGGCAGCTCCAACTTTTGTTACATATATTCTCACAGAAAGCAGTAACTTGCGTAACCAAAGGGGGGAAGCTATTTATGCGATAGTGCTTTGCTGAGCTCTGCCTTTGAATGAAGACACTGGAATATGTGTGTCTTATTTTTCACCAAACCCTGCTGTATTTCTGCATATAGAATATTTATGATTAAGATGATTGGCAAAGGTTCCTGGGCTGTGAAAATTGCAAACCGTTGGTAAAACAGTGTGAAAGACCCAAAGGAGTTATTACACGAGTCGGTGGCTCTTTCATATCAGGAAGCACAAACAGAGAATACTTTAAAAGACAAGCTCCTGCTGCTGCAGAGCTTAGACATGCATTCACCCCCTACGCTTTAATGTTTGCATTGCAGGTGGACACTTATTACAACTGTCCGCCACTTTTCTTCACGGTATGTCTCATCAGTGGAGTCAACCATATCTTCACATGGTGTGTCAATTTTAAAATGAGAAATTGGTAAATGAGACAATGTTTGTTCAGTATATGAAATTAATATGTAGCTTCCATAGAGTATACTATTTCAAAATGGGTTTTACATAAAATAATGTATGGCCAATTTAAACTTCTTAAACTAAGAAAAACCAAACCTCCCAAGGCCTATTTGAACCAACTTTAAAGACAACGATTACAAACTTCTGTCATCATGCTGTAATGATTTGTGCTGGACCTAAAATACAGTATTTTAGATTCGAAGGTTTTGCCTTGAAAAAGACGGTGTAAAGCTGTACTCATTCCTTCTGCATTTCCAGAAGTCTCAAGGCCAAGCCACAGACTGAAGCTGAATTTTGATATAATAGTCCCCTCACAAGCTTTGACTCTAAAAGAGCACATTATTTTCAGTAGTATACCTTTTCATGTTGTACGGTGAGCTGATGAATCATAAAATACTCATCAAGGACTATTTTTTGGATAAACGTTAGGATGTAAACACAATGCTCAGTATGGAAAGTTTGTTTAACAGTAGTAAAACCGTGCAACCCGTCTTTTTCATTGGCTTTATGTAAAAAAAGAAGACAATAATAATGTTCTTTTTCTATTTTCCATATTCACACATATTGTTTAAAGATGTTGTTGATGGTTAAGACTGGAGTCCTGTCTGTCTTTTCCTTGTACTGCAACTCCTGAGGCTGGCCTGCCAACTTGTCATCTTGTTGGGGAAGACAAAGACATGCCTTTGTTCAGTCCTCTTTAATTCAAAGGAAAAGAAAAGGAATGAGGAAATTTGGAGAGAATCCCATGAAATATTGCTGGCAATGCAGGTTGATGTTTGTCAAGATGGAGGGCATTCTGAATCAAAAAAGCCCTCTTGTGCTGCAGGGTAATTCATCAAAAAAAAAGCTCCACTTTTCGGTCTAGTCGAGCCAGGAAAATACCGCTAAGGTGAAAATCCTGCGATAATGTCACACAGGCGATCCATTACAATGATGAAGGATGCAGCAACAAAAGAATGAAGCAAAAATGTCAGGTCTGACTGTTTTATTCCCAAATGGCTCATTTATCCTGCATGTACGCAGACTTAAAAGAATGAAATTATAAACGCTGTATGCTAATTTAATGCAGTCCAGGGGATGTCGAAAACTAAGGTGTTAATTTGGTCTAAAAGAGTGCTATTTAATGGGACATATTTGTAAAGTGCTTCTGGTTGTTAAAAACATAACTAGTAGAAACACCCTGGGTATGCAAATCACGAGGGCCACAGGCAGAAAGGCGTCAAACATGAAGCTAGGAGCTCGCAAACTGGTTCTGCCATGATGAGAAAATAAAGCCCTTTGTTCTCTTAACAGCCGATTATCACGCACATACTGCAATACAAGCAGCAGCAGTAAAACTTGTTTAAGTGGTTATAACAGTACGGTAAAAAAAGAGGGCAGTAGGGGATGGCTTTATGTGGTTTTTTGGTTGTTCTACTCAATTAGAAGAGCAGTGGGGGCCTTCACTATACACAAAAGGCATGGGGCAACATTAGTAACATCATTTGTAATGAGAAAAAATTACAAATATGGTAATTAGATAAATTAGGAAAACATGACACAATAATCAGAAACCGTCGTGGTGAGGAGGTGCGGCCTCTGCTGTATCAGCCACAGGCGGGTGAGAGAAGAGAGAGGAAGTAAAATGAAGAGGGGAAGGAAGGGAGGGCATGCCAACCTCCTGCCAGCTCCAATTACCAGTGTGAGTGGAGCGTGGCAGCTAGGGCGATGGGTCTAATCAGAGCCCTGCTGAAAGAGACCCGTCCCTGTCCTCCTGTCCCACTGGGAGGCTGCTGGAGCTCAATCCCACACTAGCGTCAGCCAGCGTTTTTGCTTCAACCCAAACACACTCATCTCAATGGGGGAAAACACTCCAGACACCCCAGTTCCTTCATAACAAGGGGAGCACTGACACAGTGGCACAAGACACACAGTTCTGCATTTAAAAAAAAAAGAGCCTGCCTCATTTCCATGTCCTAGTACCTACTTCATACTCTCAAGTGCCCAGAGTGGTGAAAGGCATGTGCTGCTATGAATGTTTTAAGTGAGAATTACAGCACAGACCGGGTCCCTTCGGAGAGAACATGTGGTTATGAAACATATGTTGAGAAATATTCATGTGGAACATTGCTGCAGCATGAACAGGAGTTGTGTGCATGTTTGCAAGCTGCCAGCCCCATCTTTCTGAATCAATAGTTAATCTAATTCGGCATCAACACGTGGCATCAAAAATGAGGGTGATGGAGTGAGGCCTTCTTAAGCTGCTTAGCTTCTACAAGTCTGAGCTTATCTAATTTTAAGCAAGAGAAAAAAGACCTTATGATCTCCATGTGTGCCAGTTGCAAAGTGATGGATGAGAACAATTAAAGGTGATGTCTCCTTTGATAGGGCGCACCGAAGGAGCACAGTGACAGCAACACAGCCACTTGCCTCATGAAATATTACTGCTTTAAAATCTACCCTTTAAACATACATCAGTGCACTGTCTTTATAGGTTCAAAAACACACCAGGCTTATGCACCCTTTCCGGAATATTTGGGCTGTTTGAATTTAATTTCCTGTGTGTGTGATTGTGTAACGTTAAGCTGTTCACTGAATGAACGACAAAGATTAAAGTGATACAGTTTCCTTAGTTTACCCGAAATACTTTTAATTATTCACCTTTCTGCTAGCTCGACCTGTGAGGGGAACTAAATATAGTGCGATAAGAGTTGTCTACGTCTCAACTGCTTTTGAGTCAATCTGGAGGTGGAAATCAGACGAGTCGTTTGCAGAAACAAAGCGCATGGCCCGCGGCGGTTTCTAGCCAAGAACATTGTCGAGACAGACATTTGCATCTGCCTGAGACGCGGAAGTGTGTGAGACGTGGCGGCAGGAGGTACAAACATAAAGCCAAAGCTAACATGAGTTCAACTGAAAGAGCTCTATGAATAGTAAGATCTCTGATGGTGGGGTAAAACATTGAGCGAGTTCTCTAGAAAATGCTTAACTGCAAAGGATTTATGAGGAGCTGCACAGCGGTCGGCTCACAGCAAGGTGCTGGGTTCAAACCTATTGACTGGCTTTCTGTGTGGAATTTGCATGTGCTCTGCCTGGTTTCTGCCCTGAAGTCAGCCAGGTTAGGTGAACAGGCTGTACAATGCCCAAAGGTGTGTGTCTCTCTGTGTCAGCCCTGTGATTGACTGGCGACCGGTCCAGGTTGTGCCCCGCCTTTCGCCCTGATGTCAGCTGGGATCAACTCCAGCCCCCTGCTGCACTCAAGGATAAGCGAGTCTATCCGACTGATGGATGGATTTATGAGGAACACAACAGTCATAGTGGTATATTAATCTGTTGGACTGTGGTAATGGATAGAAATCTAGAGATAGCGTTTCCAGTTACAGTAATGGTTGCTTATTAACAATTCATATGGTTTGGCCACCTTGTAATGTTTGATAAGTATAGTAGCCAATGCTTTCTTTCTGGAGATCTGTGAAATTCAAGCAGCAACTAATAAGCCCATGGGATTCATGTTACTGCCTTTTTACTTGCAATACATTGGAGGGCAAAGAGTTTTCTCACATGTTCTGCCATGAAGGGCATGAGAGCAGGACCCTCCTGCTCTTCAGAGGAATACTACTTGGCAGAGCTCGCACTGCAGAGGTCTCCTCAGCAGGGATGACACGGCACACCCCTACATCAAAGACCCGCCGAGGAGGCCATTGATGTAATACTGTTGTAATGACAGGAAAATTGTAAAAAAAAAAAACCTCTATAGAAATGGAGTGAAATGCACAATGTGCATTCAAATGTGGATTCAAATACGTCTTAACTTCTTGTCAGGCACGTTGTCTCTGGCACGTTATCTTTTAGACCAGGTGTTATGGCAGTTGCTATGGACATACTGGTTCATCAAACAAACAGTGCTCAGGGTAGACGAGCTGCACGCCAGACACACCTGCAGGCAGCGGAGCGGGACGAAAACATAGTCATAACAAAAACACTGCTAATGTTGTTGTTAGTTCCCTCAGTGCTGCATGCTAGTGCTCCTCTCAGGATGCTGTTATTCTGCCGTTCATCCCAGTGTACTCACACTAAAAAGACTGTAATGCATGCCATGACCTTTGAAATAATACACTTTTTTGTCTGGCGGAGCAGGACATTTGGCCTTACTTCCTCGCCTACAGGCAGATAATCAATAACAGTCATCTAATTCCCCCCCCAACTCTTTCCTCTTCTTCCGCCCCCCCTCTCTTTTTATCATCTCCCTCTCTCCACTTTCCTATTCATCTCCACTTCTCCCTTTTTCTCCTATCTGATATCATACTTCCACTGTTGTCAGTATGATCTACGACCCTGCCAAATGCCTTATGCCTGTTATTTATGCTGCGGCACACCAGTTAGTACATAACCGTGGCCTTCGACCAACCCGAGGGTGGTCTTCTGAATTCACATGGTTATGCTGACCGAGTCACCTTGTGGGACAAGCACTGCTGCACAGAATCACATCCTCCATTAACTACGCTGTACGCGTCGCCCAGCTGTAGGCTTTCATTTTGAGATTACAGCTCTACTTTTGCCTTGTGGTCCTTCCAACAGGAGTTTGATTGAAGACCCTTGAGATTATAGTATCACAGAGAACACGGTTTGTGGTTTACTCCTCATTTTAATGTAACTGCCGCTAAGATGGAAAAACCTAAGGGCTCATGGTACATTTCTGTGGTAATACGATGTGGCTAATAAGACAGGCTATGTCTCCAGGCAGCTTGGGAAAAAGAACAAGGACAAGACCCAAAACCAGGAAGCGTGACGGCTAATGAAATGGGTCTAAAAAAGGTAGCAGAGCAGCAGTTTGCAAATAAATGAATTAATTGATCTTCTACCCAACTCAAATTAATCATCAGCAGAGCTTCATTGTGACATGTTTAGTGTAATTACAGCAGATAGGGATGGCTTTTATGAGCACGGAGAAAGGCAGTGGATAGAGTGGAATGTGGCAGGTTCTGTTAATTGAATCCTCACTGACTGGGCTCCTGTGACAGTCCTCTCTCAGCCGGAGATAATGAATAATACACAGAGTCTGCGAGTCAATGTCGACAGCCTCAACTTTGTAGAGGCTTGCGGAAGTGATAGGTGTTCATGAGTATCACACTGTGGTATGACCTATTAACCGCCCACCTCGACAGAGGGAAAGGCAATAATTTCATCACTACTGCTGGTCAGCGGTGGCAAAGAGATAAAGAGAAACGGAAAGGTGGGAACATGACATTCGGCCAGAAATTGCTCGATGGCTGGTACTTTTCTGTGGTTATAAAGATGTATTTGATTTGAACACATCTATCTAAGGCTAATATTCCACTGACCATTTTGTTACTTATTTCCTGTAGTTTCTGAAGGTACAAGCTCGTTTCTGACCTCAGCACAATTTCATTAGAAAAAGCACAAACACCTGCTACACTCAGTCAATAATTAAATAATTGGGTGAAATATTGCCCTTTCCTTGCAAAAGAGAAAGGAACAAGCAAGCCCTGACACTGAGTGCTAAATACATGAAACCAGGCATGCTTGCCCAGTCAACCCCCCCTTGTTAAACAGGTCAGAATATTGACCCAGATGTAATGCATGCAAAATGACCAGGGCCTTTGACAGCTGTAAGCAGACCGATCAACTACAACCTTGAAAAACACAGCTTAGCAGCTTAAAGAAAATGGGACCATGCCTCTTAAACATGAGAAAAATGTCAAGCTTAAGGCCAAGCTGTACGGCTGATACTAAGTCAAGCCATTCTCTCCGGCCTTCTATGGCCCAGTGGGTGCGCCAAGGGGGCTTGGTGTGTAAGTGTGTGAGGGAAAGGGGTCAGGGTGAAAGGACTCCCATTAGCCAGCTCATTGAGTGTAGATATTAGAACCCCCCTGACGGCAGCGGGCCATCCATCCGTAGCCAGTCAGGTCCCGGGGAGTCGTTGACTCGCTGGCCTGCGGTGCTGTGAGGTGGACCTCGCTCTTTACCTGCCGAGCTGCAGGCCCAGGGCGTCATTATTAACAAATAAAGGAATGTCAGGGCGGGTTATTCTTGTGCACGCTGTGTTGTTTATTATTATTTAACAGAAATAGCACAATATGATGCAACAAAAGTAATATAATAAAGAAGGTTTTGTTGGGACTGTTTCAGTGAGATGCTACCGTTGGTATTTTTAGTTTTTTTATGTGGCTTTAGAATTACGTAAATTGTCATCAGTTCGCAGACTTTCATAATATAAATGTAATCTGTCTACAATTAGTAAAGTACCATAATCTCTATTTTTCTTGTGTGTTATGGGGGTGATGTGTAATCATTGGTTTTGCCAGACATATGAATCTAAATTAAACTAACCATTACAATGAAAAATACATTATGATCTACGTATTTAAAACAATTAGATTAGAATTGAATTATTCAACTCTAAGTTCTTTCACAGAAGCAGTGTCTTCTATTTAGTTCATTATATAAAATATAAGTCTGTGAAACTGTTCAGCAAATGTGATTAATCATTTCAGACGACTTCTGATTAATACTGTTGTGGTTTTGCTGGGCCATGGAGAGGAAATGTAAGAAACCTCTTACTAGAACTATTGAATTTGAAAAAATCTGAGTGGTAACAAGGATGGGGGGAAGTGGAACCAGTTCTGAGCATAAAACACTTTTAAATAAAGTAAGAAAAAACAGCGTGCAGCAGTGAACAAATTGATTTGACACAAATTACCCTGAAACTGTCTGCAGGGCTCCGAGTGCTCAGGTTTAAGTAAGCGTTGGACCCTTAAAATATCAATTTGATCCAGGTGCACATTTTTGAGTGACAATATTCATCGCACTCTTGTGTTCATGTTCAGTCAGGCTGCTTATATTCCTGGAAATACAATATTGGAAATTCACATTTAGATATCCTGACTGACTGGCCTTTCTGGTTCCGAGTGAAATTTTCCAACAGAAATAACTTCAGATTATCATGAGGAAGTACATGCAAATGTAAAAAAAAAGTATCAATCCCAGGCAAAAGGACAAATGAAAGATGGCCGGTTGCAGCTCTCTAACGGAGGAAGCAGTGTATTACTTTGTATACGACACACGCACGGTGAAGCATTATTGATAATCACATCGGTCATGCTCTCTCAAACAGGTCTACAGTAAAATCCTTAATTGAATAATGAAAGCCTGCTGCAGCAGTTTGTGGCAGATATTTAATAGCAGATGTCAATTCACGGATATCCCTGTCTGTTCCGGACAATGCGCAGATATCAATGGACGTGCATTTCTTGTCACATCTCCAATATCTTCTGAGACAACATCCAGATAAGGAATTGAATATGTCCAGACAATCAACAGTGGCCAGAACGGCTACTTTAAAACCGTGACAGGCTCTGTTTTAAATCAGTGTATGACAGCAGAAGCAACGATGTTTTTCTGTAGCTATGTAGTGTGGGTTGTAGACACATCAACAGGAACCCCTATGCAGCTTTACATCCCAAATACCTTTAATCGTACACACTTTGTTTATCAAGTGCTGTGGTTTTGACATCATTATCGTCAAGGCGTCAGAGGATACTAAGGGAAAGAGTTTAATGTACTTCAGTTTGATCCTCTTTTATTCCTGCTTCTTTTACTTAGAGCAAATGTGTTCTGTGGGAGAAAGTGAAAAGCTCTGACGTGTTAAAACACTTTGAAAATCACTGGCCCACTTAAAATAGCATAAATACATCCAGGCATTAGTCTTTCCTAAACACATTTCAGGATGTTGAGTTTTTGCCAGAGTAGTCAAAGTTATGGGATAAATTAGAGAAATGTAAATCCGCTCTTTAGTCATTAGGACAGGCTGCAGATGTGTTTTGAGGTTTTAATACCAAATTACATGCTTTTAAAAATGTAGAAAGTGGGGGGAGCAGCCAAAAGCTGAAATGATCAAGTGACTTTTTCAAGAAGCGTTCTCATTCACCACCAGTGCTTGGAAAAAGATTAATACAAAATATATAGACTGTTCAATTTTGCAGTAATCCCTACACAATTAAAGGTCTCACTCTCTGGGTTCACTAATGTTTTATCATCCACTTTTTAAATGTTATTTTTTACTCATTGACCTCGCTCGCTCCTCTTCTTCTTCTTCCCTCCACCTCTCTCTATCCCCTTAGGCCATTGACGGCGGAGACATACCAGACATTGCAGTCTTTACAGAAACAGCTTGCCAAAAACACGGAGTAATTGATGGACAAGTGCAGATGATAAAATGTTGCCTCGGAGCAAGAGCGACTCCATCCAGATGTCTACACATAACATGAGAAATGTAGTCTGATGTCAATCAAATCTCACGGGACAGATCAATAAACCGGGGCAAGTTTGACAAGTAACAGAGAATGTTATCCCTACATGCTACCACATTTATCCTCAATTATTTATCTTCAAAATATGAAAAGGTTCATGTTTAATGTAATCATTTTCTATGATTAAGCATTGATCACACGCAGAGAGGCTAGAGCAGGGTCAAATGTACCACAGGTTGGTTTTAGTGTACTTCTCAAGGACATAGCAAGGTGGCTGCGGTTAACTAAAGACAACCACACCACCCGTAATATCTAAAAGAAGAGCTCATATGTGCTACTGTGCAAACTAGACTGCGTACAAAAAAAACAGTTAACATATATACACAGAAGTACAGTAGGATAATATATGGTGTACAGCACATTTTGAATTGAATTTCACCTTTATCTGTGTTTTATCGCCATCAGAACCTTTTATTTGAATCATCCGGGGCATCTGATTGTAAACTGAGCTTTACTACATAAAAAAGGATCCCCTTCAAAACCTTTTTTAACAGTATAATCTCATTATTTGATCATAAAATGTCACAAATGCTTCATTGGTTAACAAGTGAACAGTATCTTAGAAACCAGAATGTCTACTTCTCCAAGGTTGTGTGATTGTGTGATAAATGAGGACTTTAGTGTAGGTATTAAAGCACTAACTGAACCTAAAACAGCGATCTGTCCCCATTACAATACCCAAGTCCTTGGCAGTAAGGATGTGAGGATGCAGATTGGGTGGCCAGGAGGGTGATTCCACCCCGCCATATTGTGTGAGTCCTTGGGAGAAGCATGCACAGACAGATGCAGTTTGTATCTGTCAGGCTGGATATGATCTACGATGCTGGGCCTCCAGCCAGCAGATGGTGGAAGAAATTAAAACTGTGACACAGGCCGACACAATGGAACTGAGAAAATACAGTAGGGGGGGGTACACCTGTAGTTCAGTGACTGTGTGTGTGAGAGAGAGGGTGCGTCACGGTGGTGTGTGCGTGCAAAGTTTGTGCTTCTGTATTCCAGCATGTTGTGACAAATAACAGCCCTACCCCGAAGACGGAAGCTGAACCTGTTCTACTGAAAGTCAATACGAACTTTCACACCCTGCATCCTTTCCATAAGCCGGCTACAGCGTGTAACAGTGAGCATAAACTGACTACTTAGTTGCTTCAACAACATGGGGGAACAGCTATTATAACTCCAGCATGAACGTGACAAAACCCCCACTGACATCGAAGAAGAAAATCACACAGAGTGAAGAAGTAATGCGAGGGGAATAACGGTTACAGAACAGACCTTATTTTGGTCATTGTGGGTGATTTGAATAGCGCGAAGGAGAGGATTAAGTTGTCATAGGAGCAGGCCTGGGTATTAAATCATTCCGATATAGCTTCTGTATGTATTTATCTTGGCTGGGAAGGGGCGCAATGTGATTTCTTTGCTGTTTATCCAGTCAGGTTTGTTGTCCACACTTGCCTGGCTCCTGAGATATTTATTACTGGCATTGTGTCGCAGTCATTTTTTTTGCCTCTACCCCAGGGACTATAATGCATGGCAAGCATATAAAGGCCTTTTCTAACCGGTGAGGCCCTAATTTGTTTACTGTCACGAAACACAGGGCCGCTTAATACAGTCGACACAGCAGAGACACAGAGCTGAATTCCATTTGGAAATCTTTTGAACTGTGCGAAAAAACTGATGGGTTTTTAACACTGCACTATAATGATGGACTCCTTTTTAATCTTAAAACTGGAGAGACTCACAGCGCAGAACTCTATTATTTTTAAAAGGAGCAGTATCACTCCAGAGTTTGATGTTTGACATGTTTTCACCGAGCAAGGGGCTATTTTTCTCTACTGGAAATGCTTTGAATCCTTGCATATTTCTCATTTGACCTTTCTGAACATTACATAGTCAGAAACGAGTTGCCAGGGAACTTGGTGCAGCTGGTGTGAAGGACAAGCTTTCTAATTCAAGCTCTGACAGCAGAAGATCCTGGTAATGATGGGGCTTTTGATCTGGTACCATTAGATAACATTCCCTATTTCTACAGACAGGTCCGCTGTCTCCCAAAGGACCAGAAAATATCTCCAGCATAGCAGAGTTCCCAACATATACCTGAGTTTCTGCTCATATTTAGAGTTATTCTGCAGTTATGAGCTTGGCCTTTCTTATGTTGGTGTTGAGGAATTTGTGCTGAACTTCTGAATGTGGATATAGCGGTTAATATGTTCCCTTCCCTGAGCTTTAACAGGATGTTTGATTAATACACATGCCTACAATCACTTTGGCTGGAGTTAGGATTTCAGCTTGTTTTGGAAATACAGAACTAATGCAGGCAAACAGTACGGTGAGTACATCTCGTTCTCGCGCCATAAACGGAAATAAGAGCAGCGTTAATGTTTGTACAGTGTTATTTCTCTGCGATATGTTACAACCAATCGGATGTTTGTGTTGAATCGACTAAGCGAGTATATAAATGTGTTTTCACTCTGAAAATATGCATTATGATTTATAAGGTACAAGTCTGATCGCTGAGGGCCTTTCCCAGGACTTGTCGATGCTGCAATGTTTTGGTTGCTGATAGAAGCCAATTAAAACCAAGTACTTTGAATTGTGCTCATGGCAGTTTCATTATAAATTGGTGCTGGTTTTGGAGAAGTCCTGTCAGCTTCCAGTCACTTTAGTCATTGCACCACAGAGACTCATCCATTTTATCCTCACTATTATTGTATGACGTAGATTTGAGTCATTGCATTTTGAATTTTACATGCTCATCAAATGTTAACAGCAGTGAAAATATAAAATATTGCCTTGAAATGGAGAAGTGGCAGCACACTGCGTCTAAGACTGATGTTGTGAGCTGAGATGTCTTTTCTGTCCGGCAGTAGTTTATTTCATACATCACCGAGACAAGCACCATTTACCTGAACATTTACTGAGGCGGTTCAATTCAAGAGGGGCGCTCAAGGTGAAAACACCGGCGTCGTTACCCGAGTAATGAGTCATTGTTCCCCTCTGGTCATCTCTCTATACTACCTTACAACGTCAGAGCCACACTGTCCACTATATTTAACAGAGATACAGAGAAGTAGTGGGTCCAAAGCAAAGTTAAGGAGAAGAGAAGGCTGAAACTGAAATGGCACGGGAAGAGAAAGCAACAATATTCCTCAATCATTCCTCCTTCTCTTTTACTCAGCATCGTCTGCCTCGTTATTTATCCACACAGGTCTGACGTGCACACACTCTCTTTCTTTCTTACCGACACACAGGACGGTACATTTGAAAAGTAGGATCCTCGTCATTGTGACACAAATAAAGAAAAATATCTCAGTTTTTATGTGCGTGTGTGTGTGTGTGTGTGTGTGTGGGTATCACACACACGCACGCACAGTGAGATGGCTGAGCTGACTTTGGGCCCGTGTGTAAGTCTCAGCGGTGTGACCCCTTCGGGCGGGGGCGTGAGAACTGCCACGAACAAAGAGAAGGGCTGTTATAGCGTGACAGAATTACAGAGTGACTCGAGACTCATGACTACAAACGCGCAAGAGCGCCACTCGGTTCTGGACTGACCATGTGGCTTTACAACTTCCCACAGGTGAGCGGCACACTGACCTTTACACTCCCGACTCTGATTCTGCTACGTTAAGGAGGAAGACTAAGAACAACTTAAAACCTCTTCTGTGGTCAGAACCCTGGAGACTTTTAAATATTAAGTCAGTAAACATTTAGATTAGACATTATTTAACAGCCTTTGACCGTTCTACTGATCCAGGAAGTGAAGTCAATTCTACTGAAGGCAACTCCAAACATTACGTTGAAAAAATCACGTAAATTTGACACAATTTCCCAAAGTGATAGGTATGCTCGTGTTGCAGACAGTAAGAAGCTGGCAGTCTGGACAAAACATTAACTTGGGTCGATTGAATTAGACTCAACATCATAAGCAATCTAGACACTATCATGCACTTCTGAACCTTGGTACAGTTTTTCCTTTATACTCTCAGTCTACCTTAGAGCATGTGTGAGGCTGCTTCGACACTGACTTAATCCATATTTTGTAGGATTGGCATAAAGAAATAAAGAGTCAGTATAAGTAATAATCCTAATTAATGCTCAACCTTCGTTTGCTCTGCTAAAACCCATAATCCAGATCGACTTAGTGGTATAATGACACCATTCTCCCTGCCTCTCTGGACGGGGAAGCTCAATGTATTATGACAACTTCCCGTCGATGCAATGTCACATGTACTTTAAATCATGCAGGGAGGGAGAGGCTTTTCTTTTGGAATGCAAAAACAGGAAGTCTATGCTTATGAAGTAATTTTCCAACCTTCATGCAGGGAAGGTTGACTGAGACGTGACATGTTTTTAAGCAAGGGTCAACTTATCTTTCTCAGCTTCACTTGCTATGTGCCTTGCTTAAGAGTGCCAAAATGGATAAAGTTGGTTGTCATTTTCTCCAGATTGTGATCATTGGAATCGAAACAGCAGCTTTTGTGACGTGACACCAACATCCTGAACCTTCAGGCTCCCGTAGCCCCATTAAGAAAGAGCATCATTAGTCTCCGTCTGCTTGGTGCTGTCCCAGTGTTTTCTTGTGTGGTGCTGCTTATATCAACTTGATGTATCGGTGGGCTACAAAACAATAGTCTAAAAATAGGACAGAGCAAAGTGAATATGCATGGAAGCTTGTTGGCTGTACGTTGTGTCTGTGCATGTAGGAACACCTTCGGAGGGTTCTACAAGAGCCAGAGTTATTTTAAATACAACCTGTGTGGATCTGTGTTTACCAGACTCTGTGATTGCTTAACAATCACGGATTCCTCTAATAACAAAGACAAACAATGGACCATTGCAAGGTTCTTACGATTTATACAAAAGCACATTATTTATGTAATATATATACAGCTCCGGAAAAAATTAAGAAACCACTTCAAATTTTTCTTGGATCTTTAACTCTGCATGTATGGCGGCCATTCCAGTGTTTGTTGAATTTTGACACAGAGAAAAATGATAATGCTGAATTGGTCTCTTCATTTTTTCCAGAGCTGTATATTTATACATTTAAAGTTTTCCTCACTTAGCAATTTGATGTGAGGAAATTGTCATTGTTGATCAAATGAATAAGTTGTCAAAGGTGCCCACAGTGTAATGCAAACATCTCTAAGTGATGAATATCATCGCAACTATTCATATTTATTATTTGTACAGGTTTATCTGCATTATGGTATTTTAAATAATACTTAAAAACAATATAAAAACTCCAAGCCTTTATGGTTTTACTGATCATAACAATATTATCATCAGTTTTCTGTATAGTTTGCAAGTTTGGAAATGCATATCTGGCTCAGTGTGGCTTTCTAAAAGTTCTATGAGGACTTCAACTTCACAGACCATACGTCTACTTCAGCGGTCTGCCATTTGGCTCAGAACAGGTAGCGTAGAACGGACTTGCTTGAGCTTGTAGGAGCAGATGTCAGCAATGAGCTAGCAGTCTCTCATGCCTGTGTGGGGGTGCAGACCCAGGTGTTGAGTGATTATTACCAGCATTGGTCACACTATCATGGTTAGAAATCTGGATCCTGTGCACTAGCAAAGTCATGTGGTCACAAGCGTCCCGTACGTATCTGCACGGTCCTTGTCTCTGGGGTTAGCAGCTAGCACACTGAGCTTAGCAGCTAGCACACTGAGCACAGCAAGACTTTATGCAAAGCACATCTGCTGCTGAAAACACTTGCTCAGTGTTGAGTAAGGCCTTTTGTCCGTCTTTCTTAACTAACTGAGGGGATCCAAACTCCTGTCCCATTTGCCCCATTTTCCTAAATACTGTGATTAATCTGAGCTCCTTCATAAGTGCTTTTGCCACGTTTAGAATGTTTGCCTATGCAGCGTTTCTCGTGATACAGTGCAAAAGAGGGCAGAAAGAAAGGCTTTCTTAGCGCAGAGGAAACTCCCTTCGGGAAGATTACGCCAGCCAAGTCGATAATATCATCAAATCAGCGTGGACAGAGAAAAAAGGAAGGGTGGGTGTAAGAAAAGATGGGACACAAATGGGGGATAGAAAGGCTGTGTTCAAATGAGAGGGGATCTGCATTATTGCCAGTGTAATGGCCATGGATGGCTTTAATCCTCCTGTAGGCTAAATCTGGAGCTTTTCTTCTGGAAAGTTTATTTATGAAACCAACTCCTGCTGTGACTTGCACCCACATGACACAATTACAATCAATTAAGGAAGACATTGGAACTCACTGCACAGTGATTTAGAAAGTGCAGTGTCTTCTTAAATCACATACATTAGCTTATGGGAAGGAGGGACATGACGGTTAAGCTAGCCTGTGGTCATGGAGGCTAAATATTCACAAGGAGGTTTTTTTTTTAGAGATTTACATCGAGCCACATCAATCATAGCATCTATATAAGTCATATGGTCATCAGACATTTTTCATTTTAAGGCTTTCATGGAGGTAATTTATTCTTATTGTCATTGAATATGGGATTATTATGCTGTTTTGGAGAAGGCTTACTGACTCATTGAGATGAAAAAGACACATTAAATGTAGTATCATATCCAAAAAAATGCCTAATATTCCTCACAATAAATCTGAATTCCTGGCCACATAATTGCTGAATCATTGAACTGTGTGCGATCTTATTTAAAAACGCAATCCTTGCATTTATTTTTCACCTTGTGGACTTTACATTACGATGGATCCGCTCCTCCATGACACTGCCAATACCAGAAATCCTCAAATGTTTATGTATGAAATGATTAAGGTAAACACTCTTATTTGCTTTTGGATATATTGAGATAGGTAGAAAAATAAGGACGGGTAGAAAGAAAAAGACTGAGAGTGCAAATAAAAAGATGGATAAAGAAACCAAGCGAAAGAAAAAGACTTATCTTACCTTCAAGCACTGTGAGCTTGGCACTGGTGTTGATCTCGCCGGCGCTGTTGGAGGCCGTGCACTCGTAAATGGCTTCGTCTCTGTGTGTGCGCAGTGGCTGGATCCGCAGGACGGAGCCCGAGCCATCATCAAACTCAATCACCTAGGAGAGCAAAGCAAGGGGACAGGGATGGTATTTTTAGACACCAAGGACATCACTTTACCGCAACATATATATAACATTAGCTCTTTTCTGGGTCATTTTTCCCATTCAGAGGGTAGCTTTCAATTGTATATCCTGGAGGAATATGTAGACCTTAGTAGTAAAATATGAGTCTCATTAAAATGTTTTACCTAAATACACAAGGAACAATAAGTTTAAGAGTGAACTTTATTTCTGAATAATATCCCAAAACAGGGGAATCTCAACAGGTATCACATCAAAAAACCAGGAGTACAATCCAAAAGTGTACCCCCGACTACATTATGTTACAGCCTGGTCAGAGAGTTCCCACCTAGGGCATTTTCTTGTATTCAAATGGGTTCAAAAGAGGGACGTGAAATACATCAAGTTATACATCAAGGGAATATATGGCATTGGCTAGTGATGTTGGAGCTGAAGAACAGACGGGAAGGAAGAGAGTGTGAAAAGACTGGAAGAGATGAAGAGGACTATATAAATCAAGATGGAAGGAGATTAAAGAGAAGGGAGGCCTGTCTGGTCTCGCCTGGAGAAGAGAGGAGTTGGTGTGATGCTCAATAACACGGCTATTGATTTTGTGTGCTTTGCTTGAATGCATGTGTGGGTGTGTCTGTGTTAATGAGAGAGGGTAAGAGAGGAAGTCTAGGGCCCACGCTTGTTAGGATTTGTATTATGTGTGTTTTGGTTGTGTACATGTTCGGTGTCACGTTTGCTCACCTCAAAGCGCTGGGAGCTGACTTTCTTTCCTTTCTTCATCCAGGTGATTCTGGGTTTGGGCTCCCCGGTGGCCTGGCACACAAACGACGCAACTCCTCCCGAGATGCCCGTCTGGTCTTCTGGGGATTTGACGAAACTCGGGAAGCCTGAAGAGAGAGGAGGATAGTAAAGTGAGGGAAGGGAGAACAGGAGCAGAAGGGAGGGGGAGAGATGAAGGTGGTGTTAGTGCATACTGTCACATCAACAGGTGAAACTTGGCTTTCTGTGGGTATCACTTTCTCCACACAAAGGCAACAGTGACTAATCCCACGCTGGCCTTGTTGCTGCTCACACCTGTGGCTCAGTCCTGGGAGAAACATCTAGTCTTTGTGCGGCTGCCTGCCACTGTATCATGTTGAATTTCTCACATGTGCTTTGACACGCCATTTAATACACAAAGTAAGAGTAGAAAACAGTGAGGGTGAGGGTTCTGTCTCTGGAATATGGTAGATACAATAAAACCAATAGATAAAATAAGTTCCACAAAAAAAGTCTGCAAAAATCACACAGAAAGAGGATGGTAAAAAGGAGCACTTTGGGAGTTGATCAGTTTTTTTAGGATTCAAAACATTTTTGATTTGTGTTTTCTAAAATCCAAACAAGGCTCATCCTATATTCATATTCTGTAACCTCTGTCTGACTTCACAGGTATGTGTGTTTACAACAACACCGTGGAGTACCTTGGAGAACACCTCTCGACGCGATTCTCCTGTTTGCCTTCGGGGCGTTCTTACCGAGCACCACACCCAGCATCATTGTGCGTAGGACAATGGAGTGAGTGTTTCAGCAACGGCCTGTCTAGGTTGACATGACGCTTCAATGAGTGAGTCTTAGCTCCATGCTGCGGCGTTCCTGCTTTATGCTTTATTTGCGGCCTCAGAAGTGCATAACACTAGTCTGAATTCTAGGTAACACAAAGGCCTTATTGCCAGCTCCGTCAGCTCGTGTTTCATCTCCAGAGTCATTAAAGAGGGAGGTGGGGAACACCTTAACCGCAGTAGTGACGAGCAGAGCCCCACGGAGACGCGCACAAAGGGTGAATCATTACTCTGTGCACACACAGGAGACGTCAGCATCCCCTCTCTGAGCACACACTGGGGAAAACCCAGCAGAGGCTGCCACCATTTTTTACCTCTTTTATATTCTAATATGCCATTGGTGGGAGAAGGGTTGGGGGTGTCGATATCTATAGTTAGCATAACATAAAGCCCCTTTCTGATATGGATAGGGCCTTCAGTGAGCATATTCTCCAGGTCTACCTGCAGAATGGCAAACCTCTGCCCTCACTCACTGTCCTTGCTCGAGGACATTTCTGCAAAGGAGCTTTCTCCAAGCCATACAGCGGCACATGATAAAGGAGATACTGAAAGCTTGCAGGCAGAGAGGTTTGTGTGTGTGTGTGTGTGTGTGTGTGTGTGTGTGTGTGTGTGTGTGTGTGTGTGTGTGTGTGTGTGTGTGTGTGTGTGTGTTTGTGTGTGTGTGTGTGTGTGTGTGTGTGTGTGTGTGTGTGTGTGAATACATAATGCTTTGATGTGAGATGATTTCACACATTCAAATGCAGCCGGGTGGAGGGAGAGAGGTGGCAATTTGAAATGTTTAATGTGATTGTATGCAGCTCCTGAATAAAAAGCTTACTGTCCACGCAGGACAATGACTTACTGAATATGTATATGTGTTTATACAGAGAAAAATATATACTTTTATACTATAAGCTGTTGATTGAAATACATGATTCAAGTATCTGACACGCTTGGTTTCTGAAACTCGATGTACTAGTAACGCAGCCACAATATAGTCTTGTATATCATTCAAACATCATATCTCTGCTTCTTTAAAAACACATGAACACACTGAAAAAAAGGAAATTGCAGCAATTTATCTGATATTTACTCTTTTTCATGATCTTTTTTCTTGGATTAAGTTGCTATTAAAAAAACAAGCAAAGGAGATTACAGCTGACACGATCCTTTGTTTAAAAAACAACCACGATAACAATGACTAAAACAGAATCAAACCCAGAGCGATTTTCATAACACTGATAGGCTGAAGTGTGCTGTAGTGCAGTTTGAGGAGTGTGTGAGTAGGCAGTTCTGCATGGCTTGGCGATACTCAGTTATCCAAACACATACTTACATCCATCTGTGAACTGTGACCCCCTTCGCAGTACCTAAGCCCAGCTGACATTTGAAATATATTTCCGTCTTCCTGTGGATAAGATTTAGACTGCACCCGCTCGGCGCTGAATGGTTTTTCTGTAGCGTCAGGATGTGACGGTGGCACACGCAGGCAGCAGCAGCAGGAGCGCCGTGCTAATGATTCAAACCTGATAAGCTGCAAGGAGCGTATGCCTGAGCATGCATCGGTGCGTGCTTCGCTGGTGAGTTGGAATGCTCAACACCTGATTATCTCCATGCTGACTTCCAAGAGCTGCGGCTAACATCTGCCCAAAGCAGTTCCTTCGTTAATGTAAGGGGCTTTCCACGTTTTTTGCTAAGATGGAGGATCAGGCAGCATTAAACAGTTCTTTGGACATGTCTCAAATGAAAGGATTTAAGCTCAAGTATAACCACTAACATTTAAGTTAGGAACCGCTGGATCTTAGAATGTTTTGGATAAGTGGAAGAAAAGGGTAAACTGGCCCTTGCTGAGCTTTTCCCGTCTTAATCCTCTTAAAAAAAAAGCTTCCCCTGAGTCAACCTTTGACTCAAAGGCGAAACTATGACCTTCGGAGCTGTCTATCGTTAATCCAGATCTCACCAAGCATTCAATCAGAACATCTCAAAAAAAGGTCCCTGACTTACAGACGGGTTTAATAATGTTCCTAATGCACTCCAGCAAAAGTGCAGAGAAGTGTATTTTGGGACTCTGCAGAGTTCCTCCATTGAGCCACCACTGGAGGGTGAGGATATCAAACTGGTGGGTCTGTCAGTTCTTTTCTTAGAAAGACAAAATCCAGACTTGACCCTTTTTTTTCTCTGCCTGTGTCCCATTTTCCCAGCTGTCAGGCAGTTGTCACATGAAAACAAAGGCAGGGATGAGGTGGAAAACACATAAGCCTACCTATGCAAATCCTTACCTCAGTCAGTGACTGCGAATTCTGAGCCGCACATTTTTCTAAGCTTTGGTATATCACATTCGAAACTCCTATCTTGGCACTCAAACTTTACCCCGTGCTCTCTTCTCACTGGCAATGTGTAGGAAGAGCTGCCACAAATGTCAGGTGCAGTGTAGGTTGCAAGATGCCAGAATTTAAGAGTTTCATCGACGTTTCACGGACACTTCATATTTACCAAAATCAGTTTGTAGCCCTGCGCAGATTAAGGGCTTCTCTAATTGCTGACACTATCATGTGGACACTTTGATAGGGATGTGAAAATCAAAGCAGATAAACATATTTGGAATACAAGTCGATCATTTAGGCTTTTGGTATAATCACCCAATTACTGCTCCAGAAAGATCAAAAAGTGATCCACATGCAAAGCAGTGTTGCTGCACACCAAACACTGCTGGTGGGGGAAAACAGATTTGTTGTTAGTAGAGCAAAAAGGCTTTCATGTTACAACTAATGAACGAAATAAGTTAATCGAGGCACAAAATAAATAGAGCGAACCAGTAAAACCCTACGTTTTTCTTTTTTCCTGTGAGACTAATAAGGTGTTTCCTGTGTGCTGCAACACATCCTCACACCCTGACAGACATTCGCCCGATTATCAAACAAATCATTGGGTTATTAGGGAAATGAATTCCCATCCTTTTAATGCATCATTTTCAGAAATGTCATACAGTGCTAGCTTAATCAAGCAGTACTTGTTAGTGGTGAGTCATTTTTATTAAGCAATAAGGAGATATTGTGTAACTCAACCAGGGGTACGGCCGAATTGTCAAAAAATCAGCTCCTATCGTCTATTCCTATCTACCATTCCTTGCTTGACCTTGGTGTGAAAAGTCACAGGGTTAAGGAATAGTGGATAGGAGAATTCAAAAGGACTTAGAAAAGGGACTGCGGTGCTTTGAGAATCCGACTGCACTTACACTGTCCCACGTATTTATGATGCACAAGCGGACGTTATTAATGTGCGTCTGCTGCGGGGAAACTGGAGTTTTCTATAAAGCGGATGACTGAAAGCGTTGTGGGATAGCATTTTCTCCTTTCCTTTCGTAAAGGAAGGTCCAGTGTTTCCTAAGCTAAAGGAGGTTGCAAAGGAAGTTTCAAAGCTCCTTTCCTAGAGAATTCGAAACAGTTCTCATCATGGCGGCCACTGAGGTACTTCCAGGGCATTTCGCTCCGTTAGGAACCTTCCTAAGCTAAACTGAATATTCGACCGCAACCCAGGTTTATAACTTAAAATCACGACCATGCTTATGTGTGAGCCACGCTGAGTGATTTTTTAAACGTTTCAGACCCGGCTATGGACACGTGCACAGATCCTTAAGTTGATGGCACTGAGGAGGGGATGCTGATAGCTCTTTGTGTGTGGGGGAATAAACTCCAGTATTTCATTGTGTGTTTAATTATTCCCTGGATAGATCTAAAAAACATGCTGGGACAGGTAATCAGGAGAATCTATACATTTAAAGCTAACTGTTTAAGGCAGAACACAGGTGACATTTAAGAGGCTGGACACATTTGAAAGGGGTTAGCCCAAATGTGACTTCATATATATTTAGTCTTATCCTGTTATGATCACTCAAAGCAGTGTTATTGTATGGTTTCCAGAGCAGCTTTATAGTTCTCTCTGTTACCCTTTTCTGGGGCCTCGGAGGCATGTACTAAATGCAGAGACAGCAGGGAGAGCCGTGTAAATGGTACTTGTGTGGCTGACAATTAGCGTATTCCCAAGTCTGCCAGAGTGCCCGATGAGAGCTGCTCTGTGGTGTAGAGTATCAGGAATCGATACACACGCGGCAGAGAGAAAACCATTAATTCGTATTAATAATGGATTAGCAAGTTATCATTTTCATGAAGCAACACTTAGTGGAAATTTGTCTGATGGCATCAGCTCTGGTTGTTTTAATGGAACACTTCCATTAGGGCCTCTTCGGTCCATTAGCAGGCAACTTGTTTGCAATTAATTCCTTAGAAAAGCTGCCTCCCCTGCAAGTTATTTACCCAGATAAAGTCAACTGTACGTCAGGCTGTTTGTTTAAAACAAAAGCAAGTTTGCTATCTGCACTTCCGTTTCACAAATTAACACCAAAGAGCAATATGTTCTTTCCCCCCCGACAAAATCTACTGTATGATACAGGACCTTTAACATACTATAATATAAAGCTGGGTTTCCCTGCTTTTAATCCATGTATTTCAAATCAACATGATCTGTTTCTATTATGTAATCACGACATAAAGAGTATTACTCTTTATATATAAAGTACTATCCACTCCCAGAAGCCAAATCATATTTTTTCTTTCCCTTTTAAAGAATGATAGTGAAGTGGCAAAAGATTGATAGAGCTTTGAAAGCTTTATCAAAACTTTAGTGAAATTGAAAGAGCGATGCTATACATCATCTCGGAGATATTGTACTTAAGATAACATATCTTAACCTATAGAATAGAAAAGGAAAGAAACCATCAAAGTTTCAATACCCCTGTGGGCCATAAAGACAGGCTTTCTATCAGGCCTTCCAGCCTTCAGTGAATTATTCAAGACAGCAGAGAAGAACAAGGACTCTAAGTGCAATTACCCCTCGCTCCTCTCTCCTCAGTGTGAGCAACATTAATGGAGTGGCTTTCATCTTCTTGAGCCGATTATGAACGAGGGAGGTATGTCTTGAGTCTGCTCTGGCTCTCTTGTTGTCTGTCAGTCATTGTGTGACATTTGAAAAAAACAGGAACCACAATGTGCTTTGGTGACCGATGCCAGGAGTTGGCATCTAAAAACAGCTGTTTGAAAAACATGCAAGGATAAATGTTTCATTGTATAATTTTTAAAAGGTGGTATGTGGGTGTTTCTGCTATCACATGAGTGGAAATGTGAGGGTTTAATTTACCTGTGGTATTTAAAGTGGCGCCCAACGTAACTCTAGCCAAGGATGATTCACTACCTGTGGCTTGTTTCAACCCACCTCAATCCTTAAGGGAACATTTTAACAGACATACGATAGAGACATACACTCATTTCTTTGTCATAGTTTCCTAAGACAATACCTCTTGTGTTCAGTGAAACATATACTGCTAAAATGACTGTGATATAATGACGGAACTATACTATATATTTCTCAGTTATTTTTCTCAATGCCAGCAGCCTTAGTTTCTTGCTGTTGGACACACCCACACAATATGGACGATGCAAATGTAAAAATGCAAAATGGCTCGCCATCTCAAAAGAACAGGCTTTATGAAGTATGAGGCGCTAACCTAAAAGACAGGCCTGCTAATGTTTCGACGGAACAGCGTAGCTCATCTGCATAACCCTGGGGCTACATCACCTCTGATGTTCATTAAGTTCGCTTGATGAAATGTTCTCATTTGCCCTGTCGTGAAAATAAGTGTTTTTCCATTCCTAAACTGTGAAGGACGACTGACTGCTGTATTTGGAGGCATGTGTGGGTGGTAGCAGTGTCAACCTGGGGACAGTTGCAAGCAAAACAAAATACAAAGAAGGAAAAGCACATTTTGAATGCATCTTGAATATGTAACAACGTATATGGCGTGACCGCTTTGTAATGGAAATTCAAACTGCTCTGTAAAGTTGCCGTGGGAGTAGGAATGGAGATTCTTGGGAAAATGACAGGGGACTTGGTTAATGTTGATGGGTAAAGTCCAATGGTCACCTTGGCACAGGCTCTGACATTAATAGACCAGTGTGGGGAAAATGTTAAGTGTGTTAAGTGATCCCAAAGGTGGTGGGCTGGGGGGGGGGTTCCTGCTGCTGAGACGCCTCCCCGCTTCTACAGAGATCCCGTCATCCATCACCACGCACCCCCTTGTGACCCCACTAACCTCATTAATTTGCCTCCCCTAGATTAGCCCTCCCTCGGAGACCACAGAGAGCCCCTACCATTGTTCTGATCCAGTCACCCACATGGCCTGGAGGGCTTAAGTAATTCCACTCTCCACTAGCCAAAATTGAGAGAAAATTAAATTATGTTACTGTAGGGACACGGAACAACAAAGAAAACTCTGGCTTTCGGCCAACAGGCTCTTTGTTGATTCCCTTATAATTCAACATTTATAAAAAAGCTAAAGTGACCATTTACCTATGAAGTAGTTGAGATCCTAACATGGTTTTTGCTGTGACATAACCAAGGGATTTCCTAAGTTAGATGCATTTAAATGCATCTTGGAGGATGCTGCAACAGTAAACAATACAAGGGTGTGTGGCAATGTGTCTTATACGCCTCGATTAGGTCCTATTAAATGCTGTGTGGGCAGAAATGAAATACAAAACAAAACTAATAAGTCACAGTGAGGAATTGAAATGTCTTTTGTCAATAAAGCCATCATTATGAAAACATCACTTAAATGTCTTTTTCCGACACTGGCGGTTCTTGTCGTCCCGTGGCGTTGCCCAAATCCGGGACGCAGCAGAGGGTTTGGGTGACCGCCTCTGGCCCTGCTCTTGAGCCTCCTAATTAAACTATTAATCTCACATCATTAACATCAGATGACCCCTCCCCCCCCCCCCCGCTGACATTGCTGCACTGCCTTATGAAAACAACTTCCCATGAAATCTACCCAACCTCTAAATTGCGTTCCTCCAACGGCTCGTCTCGCAGATGTTTTCTCAACTATATTGTGGTTTCTGAAAGTGCATTTCCTGTTGTTTAGTTCTCCCTCCACTCAGCCTCCCTTTCTCTCGCCTGTCTGTGTGAGGAGTGTGGACCACAGCTGTGTGCTAACTGCATTACTCTCCAAGTGGCTCTCCAAGGTGGATATGGTTACTTTTAATTAAAAAAGAATCAATTTCTACCCCTGTCAGTTTTTGAACTGGGTGACCATATGGACACTAAAAATGTAATCCAATTTCTAGCACCCCAGCCCCCCCGTCTAGGCACCCCTCTCCAACCCACTTTGGCACTTCAATCACATCAGTCATTGTCGGAGCTCTAGAATCCATCTGAAGAGCTTGTCTCATACGTATATTTAAGATATGCTATATAATTGGTTATTTTTGGAGTTATATCTAAAACTGTGAGTATCTGTATATTCGTCATTGGGGTCCGATGGGAAACCTCTTAGTGGTATAGTCATTGGACAATAAAGAAACACTTCAGAACACCCAAACTATTAGTGGTGGGAGAACACACAATTAGGACAATAAAAGGATGTGGCATGACACAGTGGTTTAAAAACTCACATAAACTTATTCAGTTCATTATGGTCACATTGTAATCCACTCGGAGGGGAACGAGCACGACTCGGTGGTTTGGCCGCACCTCACATGAAAAGCAGCCCAGGATTATAACATGAGGCACCAGAAGAGACACATACATCAAAAGCTTATTAAAGGCAGAGAAATAACTCACAATGACAGCACTACAAAAAGATAACCATTACATTTAAGTGCTGGGTATGTACGACTTTGAGGCTGACCTTGTGGGCCACTGGCCTATTGTGTACCAGGAGGCTGTATCGGGAGCTGGTTGATTGGGTTGGGCTCCCCGGGGATCGATGGTGTGTGTGCGATCGGCACTCACAGTAATCACACTGTATCGTGTGCTTCCCAATGACAATATCATTTGAATGATGCACAGGGCTATCACGTTGATAGTGCTGCTCGAGGATATCTTGTACTTATTTGTCTTCCAAACCATGATGAATAGTACCATCTTAACTATAACAAACTGACAAACAGTATGACAACACCCTTTGAAATGTAGCCGTAACAAAGTAGCAGGTAAATTGAATAACCTCCGGATGTTATGTAAGGATAAGCCTGACACTGATCACACGTTTGGTACCTGTGGTTGCTTCGCCTGTTGAACTTTTTCGAGAGGGAGACAAGGACACCAGACCATGTAATCAGAAACTTGCCAGGCACCCCACCCATAATATCTGTCTGGTGTCTGCCCTGTAATACAGGAAATCCAAACCAGAACTATGAAGTTCACATAACTAAGTTGCATACAAATTACAGGCATCAAATGTACCCAACCCTGCTATTAGTGGTAGGTGTTATTTTTGCCCCCCGACTGTCTTTATTTTAATTCTATGTCTGTTTGCTTTACAGTCTGGGTAATAGCAGGTCTACGCATTTTCCCATGTGTGATTACATTAAACAACAACCATAGATTAACCTCGGACAAGAGCCAGGCTTTTCTATAACTTAAATTCTATCTTTCTCATTGCTGTATCAGTGTTTGAGAGCAACTTCAATCAAACAGCCTGTGCCAGCTTGTCACAGAAGAGTATCTTTGTCTGTTAATTAAAATGCTCGGCTCTGGATTTATATCCGGGAATGATATGATTACTGAAATTAGAGACCAGAGCAATCTTGCTCTCATGGAGACAAAGAGACAGATCACAAAAAGACTAGATGTATAAAAGTAAGAGCACACCAGACCATTGTTCAAATTAACCCCCAGTTCACAGCACTGCACACAGTCAAATACCTGGTAGCTTGCTTTGTCTAGCTATGTGTGATGAGACAGATTGAGACCACCATGACAAAAGATGTTCTATGTTTAACTGCTTAAGCCCTCCTGCACATTTTCTTAATATACAGTAGCAGCCAGCTGAATAATAAGGGCCCCATCCACACAGACTCAGCACATCTAAATACAATCTAAAATCACCTTTTTTCTTCCATCATCTCTAATAAGAATATGCACTTGAATCAATTCTGTGCATCCCCTTTGGGGCAATTAAAGCAGGGGTCGAAGAGCACAGGTACACAACATAACAGAACAATTAACAATGCACAACCAATTTATAAATGAGTGACATGGCTTTGTCAAGAGGAGAGCCGTGCTATTTATCCAACAAATGTCCTGCACATATTTTTACACCATTTCATTTCTTATAGATAATTAATGATGCAACATAGTTCATATCTCACTTAAGAAACTACTGCTCCAGTTTAGGTTTGGTTTGGTCCCATCTAAAGTAGGGTAGCAATTGGGATTTCTTTTCACGATTTCAATCGAAGTGTACCTGTTAGTAACTTATTTTTTGTAGAGGATACTAGCTCTTATGGCTTGTTTTTGGTTAAAAGTAACCCCATTAATTGAATTATAACTATGCACTGGCTCCAAAAGCGCACCCTTTCATGGCATGCACAGATATGTTTCCTGCATCCCATTAAATAGGAATTCAGTAAAATCCCGACCCTCTGCACAGTGCACCCTCCGATCACATGTGGCGCCCACACTACTGCCAACACTACTGCACTGTTTCAGCCAAAAAAACAACATGCTTTCATGTCAGTTTGGATTATATTACTGGAGTGAACACATTTTATATTTTTCAACGATCTCAGTTATCGAGCGGATCGTAGCCTAGAGCAAAATCATTCTTTTTTAAAGCAGCTTCTGCACGTTTTTGCTAGCTAGCTATGACTATGAGTGTAGCTGGATTGATTATCCTAATTGAGGACTAAACTAAAACACTTGTATTTTCTTTAGTTGTTCACTTTTAACCACACATGATATATTTCACACTGTATGTGTCTGACAAATAAGTCCAATTATTTGAAAGATAAATGGGTTCTGTACTGCTTATCAAATGGCAAAGGGTTTGTCTCCAAATGACATTGCAAATACTGTATAGCCTCCTCAGATTACCTTTATATTTCCATTTTATTCCCATAAATACCAGTTTATTCTCATGTGTAGTTAATCCGTTTAATTATTCTTGGAATATTGCCACTCTAGTCCTATCACCATAGATTAAGCGATGCCAGACCACCAAGTAAAAATCTGTACAATGTTTCTGCAAGGTCAAGAGCCCACTGATACTGTGCCAAACTGTAGACAAGCCGCATGGGACGGAGATGATAATGCAGCGCTGAGTGAGACAAGACAAAGGGTACAGGAAAACAAATCCTACCGGACCAATGTATGAAAGCACAGTGCAGTTTTCGTGGCCGGGTGGGGGAACGGGAGGGGTTGGGGTATAATTGAATTACAGTGACCCCATGACAGCACTATAGGTGAGGTCATCTGCTGAATTAATTCTGTCCCTGACCCCATCCACTTGAGGGCCCTAGTTCTTGGCTGCCCTCGAGACCCAAAGGCGCAGCGATGGCGACACATCTTTCTGAGCGGCTTCCTGCAGCAAAAACCCTCATTCAGATTGACAGCCGGGCTCAGAGGCCGACGGGGCAGCACGATGTGCACTGTAAGCTTCTTTTTTTTTCAAATGCTTAAGCTCTATACTTTGGGACATTCATTAGACAAGCTGCTCTGTCTGTTTGTTGGAATCCACCAAAGCACCCAATTGTTAATTAAATTCATATTCTATTTTAAATGAAAGTCTATGCTGCTCAGCATGAAAGCTTGTTCCCATGAATTCCTGCAGTTAATTAATGTGCAACATTGTAGTGGGTTAAATTATTTTATACGAGGAGAATGTCTACATAGGGGTTGTATTTGTTTGACAGGTTAGAAAATATACCTGGGATTATTCTGACAAATAATTTGCTTCTTTTTCAACTAGGTGTGGATAAAATGAGAGGGCATACACGCTCTTACGTCAAAATATAAATAGCAGTCAGGATTTCCCAGGTGAAGGAGGTTACTTACTGTCTGCCTGAGAGGAGAACACCAAGCAGTTGAGTAGAAGCAGGAACAGCAACGCCCCTCTGGGCAGGAGGGGCGCTGCCAGGTGAATATTAGGCACCATGTTCCAAGTTGGCACTGCTCCCTCCTCAGTCGCCCGCTAGACACGTCCCACTCTGACAGGATCAAAGACTAACACCTGCGAGAGCAAACACATGCACAACAGGAGAAGAGAAACATTAGTATTCAAACCCACTATACATTTGCATATATTTGAATGAGCATAATAACACAGTAAAGCAGAAATATCAAAAGCCAGTCGCAGAGCAGAACCAAAGGAGACGGGAAATGTTGTATACTTGTAAGAAACCCTTACCCTACACTTGTAAGAAAACAACAGCACAACACTTGAGATCTTTGGTTGCGATCAACAAGGCACCCAATACCCAAAACAAAATACTGCTCGGGGCAGTGGAAAACACAAGTGGAGCGAATGTAACACGCTAACTACATCAGTGGAAGAGTTAGGAAACAAATGCAGTACAATGTAACAGAGAGGGGTGATGGGAAGAAGGAATACAAAGAACAAAGGGGAGGTCAGGACGCAGGATTAAACTCCTCAGCTCTGCTCCCACAATGGGGATCAGTTAAAAACCCAGAGGAGCTCCTTAACAGAACTCCCTGAGGTCCCCCGCCCACTTAATGTTCCCCATTAAGAAATTGAAACGGTGTCTTCCAGATGGGCTCAAATCACACAGAGTGCAATGATCTCATAGCATGACAACATGTATGCCTACATAAACATTTAACTCAGAACACACCCCAAGGGGGACATCGTTGGTCAACAAAGCGGCGGCAGGTGTACCACAAATTAACCATAATTAACTAAGCAATAAAACAGAAAGCATTGGCCCATCGTCTTAAGTAGTGGGAGGAGACACAAAACAAAAGCTGTCCCTCAAATTAAACCGCACAGGCATGGATCTTTGTCTTTTTTAGGAATTAGATTTGTCGTAGGAAATGACTAAGCCAGCTGATTAGATTTGGGTATATGACCTTAAATTTGTTATAGCCTGCAGTTTTGACGTCTAATGCTATTATAGACAAAGCAACTGTGTATCCCCATGAATTGAGCTAACTACATTTCTTATTCCTACACTCTTGCCCATGGCCATCAGTGATGAGTAATCATAACGCTGTAGAGCAGACCACAATATGGTAAGGATAGATATCTCTCTTTTGAAGGAATTAAAGCAGCATCTCCAGAGGACTTCTGAAAAATTAACTAAAATGAGAAAACTTCTAAAAGTTTTAAACTAAGCCTCTTTTTGTCTTCAAGGGCTCCCTGACAACTTTTCTGTATAAAGCTTTTATAAGAGGCCTATTGGAATTGAATTGAAATCTTTCTCGGCTCATCTGTTCCGTCTCACGGCCGAGTTTATAGTGGCAACAGAACAATGGTGAACGCTGATATTTGTGAGAAGAGAAGGACAGGCGCCCACAATGCGGAATATCTTGAGGCTAGCTGGGTGGCCGTTCAGCTTTGGTCCATTCAGCTCTGCTAAATAAGTTTGAGTGTCAGGAACACAATGCCTCCAGTATCTTGTGGAAAGAAAACCTTTCCATTCTTAAGCCTGTGAAGGTGTTGAACTGCTCATTACTCATGTGGCTATTTCAATGAGTGTGGAAAAAGTAAAAGAAAATGCACACACCGGGCACCTTTTGACCAGCCTCTTTGTGAACCAGGACCAAGGGAAACACTCTGCTTGACAGAGATCTTAGGAAAGCAAGGTTTCAAAAGTTCCCTTTTATTCATCTGAGCTGTGCTTTAACCTCTTTCGACAAGTCACTCCGCAAAGGAAAAAAAAAACAGCATGGCTGAGTATAATGAGGTGAAGGTATGCTGTGCTTGAGTCTCGTTGCCGGTGCCTCACCTGGGCACAGACATGCAGACAGGTATCATTGACGGATGGCTCTTCATCACTGTCTCTCTCAGGAATGTGCCTTTGGCTCTCGTGTCTCCTAAACTAATATCCTGATGTTACACACCTTGCATCTAAGGAATTTCCAAAACGGGGCGTGCAGCCAAGATCATCCATCGTCAGTGAAAGTTCAAGCTGTGATCCTATCAAGGAGTATTATTCTCCTCCCAGCATGCACATCTTTGAGAAGTACCAACAAGTGCAGATGAAATCATTTACAACCTCTGGAAAAAACAGATCCTTCTTATGACTTCACCTTCACTGATAATTAGAAAGAAGCTCATTGTTGGGGTGGTTAGCGTCTGCTGACCAAAAGGTACACAAATACACAGCTTAGGGTGCCAAAGAACTGCAGCAGACCCCTACTCAGCAACCCTAATTTAAAGACATTTAGGCCTTATTTTTATTTCAACTTAATATTTTAAGTTAGTTTTGCAAAAAAGAGTGTAACTCGTACAAGTTTGTTGGCTGACAAATTTGTTTTGACACTCATTTTTCTGTACGCCAGCGTTGCGTTGGTTCATGTCAGTGGGTATAGAGTGAGTGAGGCTGATAGAGTTGGCTACTCGCCGTGCTCCAAACCCTTGGCGGTGGAAGGATATCTTTTACAGCAGATGCCAGAGAGAGGCAGATGCTTTTCATCTTCAATGAGACAAATTCCTACAGCGAGGTTTATTCTTTATTTATATAGCTGCTTATTTATCCCAGTGCAGGCTGGTGCCTCCCAGCTGCACACAAACACTATGGGACAACATTTGCCACTGTGTGCATTAGTGCTGTGGCGGTAGGGCTACTGAGAGAAGGACAGAGCACCGACGTGGATACGGTGCAGTGTGATCCAAAATCTGATCAAGTAGCTCAGCACACAGGAAGATATTGTTTGCAAGTATGTGGGAGAGCGAGAGAAAAACTATAAGAACATGTAAGGATGGATGTCTTCCCTTGTGAAATTGTATGTGAAACGCATTAATGCTTTAATTCTGAAGCCTGGTTGGAGTGAGAGTAAGAGAGGAAAGTGTTTATGAATTGTGGCTCAAATGATCATCCAGATTAATCCAACCAGAAGTGGAGATCCTAATTAATAATCACAAGCTGTGTAACAAGACGCTTCATTACTTTACAGCTTAGCAACATGTTATACAGTTTAAAACACAATTGCACAGGATAAACTAATATTTCATAAACCAGTTTTGGAAAAAGTCTACATGTTTTTCAAACGACCAATGGTAAAATGATGGTCTTCTAGCTAACTAAACTTAGACACAATTCTGTCGGGCATTCACTTGCAGAGATTCCTGGCACAAATCCACCTACTTTCAAGGTACATGGAGAAGGGAAACAGTGTGAGGAGGTCACAATGTCAGCAACAGTTGTAGTGAAAAGAAGTATTTCTATGTCCTTCTTTCAGCCCTTTTCTGGGATTTGATTTTGCTCGAGCCAATGGCTAAGCTCAATTAAGCTAGTTTATGGAGACCAGAGTTTGGTGTCTGGATATAGAAAAATACTTATCCGGACAAAGTCAAAAAATGGTTATTTCCCTCGACCTCATTTACTCTTATAACCTGGAGAATAGGCAAAGGAAATGTATAACACAACCGGGCTTTAAGCTTCCTAGGCAGGTTAGCTAATGCTAATATTAACTAAATGTAAGGTTTAGATGCGGATACATGCTAAACACAATTTATGGTGTGCAGCATTGGGTCCTGTGTCTAATTTGTCAAGACATATCCTATATATAGAAGATAAGACACTATGGTGTGCAATTTCAACACACACAAACAGTGAAAGATAAGAGAAGGTCATTCAATTGAAGTTGAAAGGACCCTAACGGAGGGCCTTCAGAGTCTGGGCTGTCTGGGGATTTTTCAGTAGTGCCGTGCGTGGCGTATACTGTACGCTATAGGCAGACGGCTAAGAGGTTTACTGAAGTAATTAACAAAGGAACAATGGCTCGGAAAATACTGAACGGTAAACTGTGGAGGACAAAAGAGCCTTTGAGGGAGTTCAGAGGGGAGGGGAATATAACAAAAAACACACACCTATCCTATTTGCTTGTTTACCAGGCACATGAGGTGCCTGTCATTCAAGTCATAACCCCTAGTGTGTGTGGCAAGGGAGTGGCCACCCATACAGAAGTGGTGTTCCACAGACTGACAATGACCAGAGGAAACAAGGCACAGCTGTAGAGCGAGCGCAGAGGCCGAGTAAACACTACTATTACACTAACTACAGGTAGCATCTCTGCTCTCCATCGTTTCCATCCCTCCTACTCATGTTCTCTCTTTTTCTCCGTCTCTGTTTAATAGGTCATCCTGAGTGTGAGATGTGGGGGGGTGGGGGGGGGGGACAGCTGAGATATATAGCTAGCAGTGTGGGGAGCTAATCATGGCCGTCCCTGGAGGTGATAAACCCAGACCAGAGAGGTTTGTGTTGGCGCAGGCTGCATCGGCTCCATAAACACAGTTACAAGCTGAATTTCGACAGCAGTGTTTTGGCTGCTGATTAGTTTTCCATGCCCTCCAAGGCCAACCCTCACAAGTCTGTGTTCCTTTTTTTACCTCCATGACAAAAACACACCGCAAGACCCCGGGAGAATGACTGCAACCCAGACGAGCCCCGTATTATAAAATGAAAGGAAGAGAATGAGGCTTTCCCTCCAACTCTGAACGCCTTTCAGACGTGATGGTGTATGTTCTTTGTTAAGAGTCCTGCATCAAAATGCACCTAACAAAGCCTAATGTCCTGTGACCTATCAAGTGTTACACCACTTTTGTTTACAAGCAGATTCCACAGAGTTAATAGTTAACGACACTGCAGAGAAGAGGGACTGAGAGGCACCTGTGACATATAAAAGCACTTCCTAAAGTTGAGCAATAGAAAGTAAGAGGGCCTGATTCTGCTGAGCTATAATGTAATAAATCACATGAGTCTGTTTGTCTGGATGACTCAAAGAAATCCGTCATCGGTAATTCAAGTAATAACGCATAATAATACCATATCCATGGGAAATGTATACAGACATTTACAACATGACACAGAGTCCTGATGACGCACTGTGATGTAAACGGTGACGCACAAGGGTTGGGACTTAATGTAAGTTAATGTTGCTAAAAATGTCCTGAGCTCCTAACTTGCTTCTCACTCTGGCTTTACCCATATGATACAATGTCGATTGGCATTTAGTCTGGTTGAGTGAACATTTAACAAAACTCAAGCGCCTCCATAAATTGCCGCTGAAGTGGGATTTACAATCACCTCTGGGGGGCTACCAATCCTTTCAGCTGCAAATCAATCTTGAAATGAGAGGTGATGTGTATTACACTGATATGTATTTCACCGAGTAGGAGAGACATACCAGAGTGCCACTTCCATTTGAATTTATTAGAGTGTGATTATTGGCGTTGTCGTGCTGCAGAGCAAGGAGAAAATGGCGTGCACTACAAAGTGCCGGGCAAAGGGGTCGGCAATAAATCAAACAACAGGCTCAATGTAAAACAGACATTCATCAAATAAAAGCAATGCTGTGCATATCTGGAACAATGGAGTGTGTGAAGCAGCTTTCTGTAGAGCAGCACCGAGCTAAGAGCCATCTTCACAGAATACAAAACCGGCTGAAATGGATTATTCCTGAAGTCAGCCCCAATTACATTTAATTTAATTTCTAAAAACACACATTTTCTCCTAAGCAATGTAACAAAAATGTGTATTGTTTAGACATTTATCTCCTTTAATCTTTGAACATTTTTATTAGCATCATTGATATTGTTTAAGTTTTTTTACTTTCCTCTTTGGTTCTTATATCTGTTTATTGTGAGGTATCATTACTGTGAAAAGAGGTAAATAAATAAATTGTGGTTGTTATTATTTAGGAAAACCTCCAAGGTAGGGCTTCAATAACAAATTATAGAGAATAATAAAATAGTAATGCTTTGTATTAAATTCTGAGTCTCTAAAAATGAACGCAGCCAATATTGTTGCACTAGTTCAAAGACTGAAGAAAAGTTTGAATATCTGTAGTTGTTTACAATTTAGAGAATTCCACAAATGATTTACTGCATAATTAAGAACTTTGATGAGTTATGGCCAAACATTAAATTAATAAAATAAACTGGGACACAATCTCAACGGCAGATGTGCATATATATCAAAGGAAAACTCACACTGTCAGGCAAGAGAGATGTGAAACACGTCACCACTTGACGGTTTGCTTGTGGACAGATGGTGCCATAAAATGACTAGGCAGGCAGCACAGAAGGCATGGACGCCCCCCCACCCCCACCCCCTCCTAACACCAAGACTTCAACTTCCCCACCCCCACCACCCCCTGGGCAGAAAGCCTTGTCTCCGCCAGCAAAAGACAAATAGAGTGAAGGCATGTGAGCATAAAGACTGGCAAATACAGAGCTCATTGGATCAATAGATGGGCTAAAGGAGGCAGGCGTCTAAGCTAACCTCAATCCACGCATTTGTCTGGATCTTCAGCAACCACGAAGAGCAGAAATATTAGAAAAATTACACTTTTTAGACTGTGATAGAACTTAGGAAGAGTTCCAGTACAATGCAAACTGAAACACTGTAAGCAGGGCTTCTCACTACTATTTTCGATGGGGGAAAACCCTTTGGGGATTAAATGTTTTTATCTTCTGTCGGTGGCACTGAGGTGAGCACATTTGGCTGAACTTTGTTTAATAGGGCAGAAGGGGCTTTTGAGGGCTTCATACTATTCAGCAGGTGTCTCTACACTGTTCTAAATCAATTACCTCTAGTGAGTCAGTGCTTAGGGTAGGGGGTATTGTAAATCAGCTTGGTGTCAGGCCAGATTAGTGACTGTTACGGGCTGGGAGTGAAGCTCTTTGGTCAACAGGGACCCTACAGAGGCATACATGAGAACCAAGCTGTGGCCCCAGTGCTCAAACAGAGCAGCAACTCTGGTAATTGTTTGCCACATACTTTGTACTAAGTTTGGGCCATGCATACTGTGAGACTGGCCCGAGAACTTGTTATACCCTTTACATCAGTTTGATGCATCTGGTAATTGGACAACTCAAGGAGCAGAACTGCTTTAGGGCACTTTTGAATTTTCAGGATCTTCTATTATGAATCTGATCAAATACAAATATCATGAATGCTCTTGTTTTTTAATTCATAAAGAGTAGTTTTTATTCAAAAGTGTATCCAGTGCTGACTTTGGACACACATTTTCTTTATAGTAACTAAGACAATACTAGTTCAATTTAAACCGGAAGGATTAGCTAGACATCTAAGCACATATTACATAAAAAAACTGGTCACTTACTAGCTCATTGGTACTGTGCTGATGACGCTTGTCCAACTGCACGCATCAGAGCACCTCCTTATCTCTAGTATGCAAATTTCATTCTGATGAACTGTTGTGTCAGCAGCAATAATTATTCAGCAGAGTTGAGGACATGCAAGCGTAGCCTTCATTCACTTTGGTTCGGTCAGGGCTGCTACGTGCAGATGAAACTGTATATTTGCACAATGGTTTTATTATTCCTGCCTACAACAGGCATGACAAATACACTGTGGTCCAAGGTGCAGAGGAACAAACCCAGTGTTGACACTGGGAAGGGTTAGACTAACTTGGGATAAGTACTTCCTATATAACCACGGTTTTGGGGTGGGAAACAGAAACATTGGACCTGATGGTGTCTAGTGCAAAGCATAAGGTCCTTTTTAGAAAGAAGGTTATAAATGTGGTTGAAGGAATCTAAAAAGGCACATAACATATGCTGTTCTAAGACCAGTCTTGAAACAAAAACCGTATCTGTTAAACAAAGGAAACCCAAGACTCCTGGTCTTCCAGAAACAGTTAAGACAGATTTTACATGGGTTAGTTGCCTTGGGGAGAAAAAGAGTATCCTTAAGTCCTAATCCAACTTCTTTCCTGCCTTTTATTCCAGACGGCTATCCTCTCAGCCACTGTCTAACTAGTGAAAAGAGGCAGATTCTAATAAGCCATTCGGTCTTTCTGTCAGTCTGTGTTTCTCTCCTTCCCTGTTTCCTCCTCTCTCTCTCCCTTCCCTGGCCATGTCTCGTTCTCTGTCTCTTTCTCTCTGTCTGAGCCACAAGCCAGTCTGTTGGAACAGATGGAACCATATATCCCCATTGCTCTCCGGAGGCCTGGGGATTTAAAATGTAAAAGAGATGAGTGCAGAATATGCAGGGACAAGTCGATAAAGGGCAGGAGAAGCAGGGATTCTCAGCTTAGACCATCTTCATCAAACACGTACAGTACTGTTAAAAACTGTGTGTGTGCTTTAGAGCAATTACCGACCAAGATGCAGCCTCTAAACTAAAAACAAACCTGGCGTGTCTGTTCTTACCGTCTAGACTTACTGTGTAATCCAAGAGTGTATCCTAAATGTTGAGCAGAGCAGAAACACTCTTTTGGTAACAGAGGCAAAGGGCCCAAAATATGTAGCTGGCAAACTAACCCACAGTACATTTGATTATCAGTTTATAGTTGTAAGTTATTTATTAAGCAGAAGTTAAAAACATTTGGATATTTTTTTAAGCAATAACAATAATTATGATGATCAATGTCGATCATTATAGTATTTATTTTGGAAAATATGCCATATTTTATTTTTGCCAGCTTCTAAAATGTGTGATAGCTATTTCATGTTATCACCACTACGTTTCAGATATTTGGGGTTTGGACAGATTAAAACAACACTAGACATTCAAAGTTGTATTTTTCATTATTTTCAGAAATATTGTAGACAATAAGACAATTTTAATCTCAAAAAATATATATTAAATTGTTGTTAGTAGTAGGATCTAAGAAAAATGGAAAGCAATCAGGTTGTTGTCTGCCAGCATTCTCAAAAACATTGCCGCTTGGAATAGCTTGTTGGGAAAAGTTTTCTAATGCAACCTTAAGTTACGTTGGCCAGGAGTGTTGAGTCAGACCTGCCTTCATTCACACCTCACCTTCTGCCACCTTTCAGGTAATGAGAAAGCATCTAGACACTGGATCTGTCGTCTGGGAGAGGATTTTGCTTCGTCCTCCATCTCTGGGTGGCAGGTTGACAGACAGGAAGAGTGAAGAACAACAGGCACACGAGGTTGTGAGCAGTACAATCGATTGCCAGCTGACTAGCAAAGTCCATTATACTGACAGGCCGGAGCCACAACACGACAACTTGCACTCCACCAACGCCCTCATTACTACCTATGAATCTCTCACTGGGACCAATCTCTCCCTGCTCTACTCCTTTTTGCTCTCTCTTGCTTTCTTTCTACAGTGCATCTCCCTGGGAAAAGCATAGGGCTGAATTTCTTTCTGTCAATCTGATGGAAACCTTTTAAAAGAGGCAGCCTCTGCACTTAGCTTTATGTACTAGGCAAGCAATGGATACTGAGCAAAGATGACGTGAGGTAAGCACCAATAAACCATAAATACCATCTTGAAGAAATTTCAAATGTATGAGAGGAAGAACCTCTGACATATTAAACATTTCCCTAAGTACCAACCTGTCTTTTAGCTACACTATCTTTTCCTCTTTCGCCTCCTACATCCCCTTTAGTTATTCTGAAATTCTAAGTCCTTGGAGGACTTATTTATACTCTCTCCCCTTCCCCACCCCTTTCCTCCCAGTACAGCTGCAGATAGGATTTACCTGCAGCTGAGACAGCCTCCAGACTATCAATTACCACCAGTGTAGAGTCACTGTTTTGCAGCATGGCTAACAAGACATACACAGACAACACACAGAGCACACACAGAGCGCACACACTGACAGACATATCTCTGAGACATCCTGTTAGAGACATTTTAAACTGACGACGAGACTCAGGATTTTATTGATAAATCAAACTGTTCGGTTAAAATCCATTCCACAAAAAAAGAGCATGAAGATATTCAATCAAGTTAATTGGTATTTAGATCAAGTGTTCTCTGAAAGAAGAGCATAAATTATAAGTGAAGATGCCAGAGATGCTATCTTCAGAGAATGAATTTATAGAAAAATCAGTAAAACTTCAAAATTAGGTCACTCCGGGAATTACAATCAGATGTAGAGACAGAATTCAGAGCCCTAAAGAACAGCAGAGCTAGTGCTAGGAGTAAATAATACAAACTATACAGCCCTGGAAAAAAGTAGGGGGCCACTTCAGCATTATCATTTTCTCTTGTTTTATTATTTATAGGTTTGTCTTTGAGTTAAATGATTTTTTTAATTTATTATATTCTATAAACTACTGAGAACGTTTCTCTGTGTTGGAATTCAACAGACACTGGAATGGCTGCCAAACATGTAGAGATAAAGATTTAAGAAACATTTGGAGTGGTCTCTTTTGTCTGGAGCTGTCTGTGTCAAAGCTGCGTGAGGTAAAGTGTACTGTTTGCATGATTACAAAGTTTTATAAAAATCATTCACACGCAGAACTTGGAGGAGTCGCTGCAGTCCATTTGAATGAGTTGTTTAACTGGCCTGCTGAAAATAGAAATATAACTAAATTCTCCCTGACGTTTCATCCCACTCTCTGACAACGATTAAAGTGAACACCAGGCGTTACACATTGGAGAGAAACACGCGGGGACAGGACCCGTCACTCACCCCACCTGATCCGCCCTGACACCTAAAGTGCCTCTGTCAGGTCAGCAAATGAAAAGCCATCACAGCCAATGTTGCAGTCATCAAGATGAAGTCATTCCAGAGACTGGTTAAATGCTATCTTGCCAGGGCCTGTTAAACTTTGTGGAGCATGTTTGTGCTCAAGGCGTCTGTTTGGAATCCCGGGCTTGATGCTTTGTTGATGCACAATCACAGGAGGTGCACAAATCTCAAGGTAAGAGAAATCATGTAGGGGGCATGGGCTAACACGCCCCAATAAAAGTCTTGTGAGGATTACAGCCTGCGATGTAGCAGCGCTTGGTCACAAAGTGGGTCCAGTGTCAGCCTGTGAAGTAAGATCTGAGGAAGGGAATTCCTTTTAAGTGAGCCATCGTGTCTAGCCGTTGCAGGATCGCACTGATCATTAAGGATAACATATTCAGGTCAAAAAGGTAATGAATGTGCATGAACAATTGGCTATATGGCAACTCTCTGTAGAGTGCAATGCATCCCCATTAAAAAGACACCAAGGGTGGTTTCTGCTCAACATGTGCAAACACATACTATGCATTATTACCTCAGACATAATATTAGATCGCCTTTCCATGAAGTTTACAAGCGTTTGCATGATTTAACTGTTCATCCTGAGTTTCCATCCAATCCAATGAGATGCACAAAGGGGTTTTCCTAACAACTGTAAAGACGGAACTGGTTATCCTTTTACTTCCCTTTTTCTCGACCAGTTCTCTTGTCAACCCAGGCAGTGAAGTCTGCCATGTTTACTAATGTAGAAGCAACCCCTTTATCAGGGAAGAGATTTGTAGGGGAGAGGCAGGGGATTAGCCACCAAATTACCAGGCAGACAGCATCCCTGCTCCAGGGTTGTGAAGCGGTAATCTCCGAGGCTGAAGGGGGAGATCCAGATAAAGGTTTGGGATTGGTGCTGTGGAATTCTGAACTCCAAAGTGTACATAAGTAAGATATGAAAGTGTTTTTCAAGAGAGCTATATTTCCAACGCAAGTTCCCTCTTCCATTTTTCGTTGGTAACTACTTAAACAGGAACAGATCACATTCTAGAGTTTCAGCTGAGTTGTTAGAAAACCACACAGAGCAAGACTTCTGATTGGTGAAATCTTTTAAACAGGAATTCTGTTGCTAGGCAGGGCTTGTGGAATTAGAATTCAGTGGCTTTGCCCATGGTACTTGCATTGTCAACCCGCTGCCCTCCCTTAAACAAGCACTGCTCTCCTCAGAGAATACCCCCCGGACACAGGAATGTTTCATCAACGCCTCAGCCCCCAGCATCCTCACAGGGCCACAGTGGGCCAACAGGCGCTGCGCTGCACAGGCAGGCTATAAATAAGTCAGGCTTTATAATGAAACCAAATGAATCTCCATCCATCTCCGCAAAACAAGCCAGGGACCTCAGAGTTCTGCAGTCAGGGCCTGTGTTTGAGGATGAACCCAAAGATGAACAAAAGCCAAAATGATGCTGAATACATCCCACTGTGAAACATGCAACACACAGGCCATACTCTCAGATGCCAGCAGGAGTCCACATCTGTGTATGGGTATCCAAGGCTTATTATTCCATTATGTGATATCTTATTGGTAGTAAGGAGCCATTCCTACATGTGGCTATTTGAGATCACAAGCAGCGGACTTTTGAAAAAGAAGTCATAACTAGGGAGGAATTGACAGGAGGTCTGATAAAGCAATCAAGCAGAATGCAGAGTCTAAGCCAGGCATTTGTAGAAATTGGGAGGCTGAGCAAACAAGTGTGGAGGTGGAGGCAGAGGGATAAATCCGCCATACTCCCCGATCCAAGCACCAGATAAATCAGACCTACATTCAGTTTTATTTGCTTTACTGCAGTTTAGCATCAGTTATCCACTCACACACAGCACAAGCTGTGACCTCTAATTCCCTTTTAACGACTGTCCAGTAGCCGCACATCTGACCTCGTCTCTGGAGAAAAAGCGATAGGCCTGTAAGATATTTGCAGAGTGTCATGCAGTAAAAAAAATGCATAATAGAACAGAGCAGCAAGCATGATTCATAGTATTTTCCTATTATGGAGTAATAGTTTAATGCATGGAGGATTTATGTTATGCTATGTACCATGACCACTGCATGTCTCCAACCTGCATCACAGCACATTTCACTATACAAAACACAAGATTTGGCCTCGTCATACATACAGAGTACAAAAACTGCAGCTGCCCCTGAATATGGAGAATGTTTCAATCAATGTGGAGGCGTAATGGGATGATGTGGAATTGAAATGAGTTTTGTGCAAGGAGGGAAATGTCCTCTCGGAGAAAGCGGATTTGTGTCCCCATTGAGAAACCCATGGCTGCAGAGCTGAGTTTTAAATGAAAGGTGCAAGGGTATTAGCACAAAACAGACCTCAGATGGCTTGCCTAAACTGGGCATTAAATGTATAGATACATTAAATGCACACATGCAGAATATATAATGTAAAAACCACAAAGAAAAGGACAGAGGGTAAGAGGAAAGCTGAATATCATCTAAGCATTATGATCCACTTTAAAGAGACTAATGAGCTCAGTGCCACAGATGCACTGAGCTCTTACAGAAAATGTTTGATTCAACACTAATTGGCAACAAAAATAATCACCTTCTCCAAAATAAACCTGCTTACTTGGATATGATCTCAAAACCTTAACATGCGTCTAGCAAGCCTATGTTGATGTGTGTCAAAGCACAGACACCCTTAGCTCAATCAAACACATCCTCTGCTTTGGGCAACAGAGGAAAAGCTTTCTTGTCAAAACACTGCTGAATTTAGTGGTAAAGAAGCCCTTCTTTCTAAACCTTCTCCTAAGCACCTGTCACAATGATGAGCGACTGACTGCAAGAAAAGAAGTGACACAACTGAGACAAAACCGTGACTATCAGCACAGCTCACACATCTCACAAGCGATGGCCTCTGATTGACATTGCACATTATGCAGGACATATCAGCCACAATCACCCCTAGCAGCGTGAATGTGTTATTTAGTACAGAACAGAGGATTGACAATTAAGCCTTGTCATCATTAAACAACCACTCACAACCTTGTCACCATTGGGCAACAGTTTTTTACACAGAAACAAATGAGGCTCTGCTGGCATTTTAAGGTCTGAGGCAGAATAATAAATAAGGCTACACTTCAGGTACTGCATCAAAGGTATTCTGATTGCCCTTTGAGAACCAAACAAAAGCTAGTAGGTTTTCTGTCATAGATTAATATCTGGCTCCACTGACACATTCGCCTTCACAGACATTGATCTGTGATTGTAAGCAACCTCTTTCATGTCCCGACTGGGACTGCAGTGATTAAGCAGATCCATCATGCGTTAACAGGCCATTACACATCACCCAATTCAACGATGATGAGAAATCAAGTTCTATGGAAAAATCCATATGCTCAGCCCATAATTACTTTTGAGGAATCCGATAGGGAGAGAGATCGAATGATTGACTGTTGCACACAGAGTAATTTATTTAAGAGGCAAGGTGGTCATTTAAGTGAAGGATACTTTTTGTGTTTTAGTTAGGAAACTTCATAAGGAACATTGGTATACAAATTGCTTAGTTATTTCCTGAGGTCAGTTAATGTTTCTCTAGAACATTACTGGTGACAAAGTGACTGCAGCAAAGTCGTAAAAGTGGAATGAAGGGTCAGCGGCCTCCATGGTGGAGGTGAAGGAAGACGACCTGCAGGTTGACCACTGTGGATAGGGATTGGCTTTGTTTGAACAAACGACCATGGCGGACAGTTTTTTGTCTTGTTTGTTTATGGTACTGAGCAGCTGTACAGACATTTTAACAAAGTGTCCAGCTTAAGTTTCGCCTCAAGGTTATTGTTTAATCAAGTCTCAGTTACTACTCCAACAGTGGACTAACTGCAGTGTGCTATGCAGCCTGGGTTGCAGTGCTGAATCATTAACTAAAAAAGTAACATAAACAATACATTCACTTAAAATGCTAGCTAAGCTCTAGCACGACTAAGAAAAAAACATAGGCCTAGTTCCCAAGTCCCCATTGCAGTTAGGCAGACCTGAGAAGCACTCTGCCATTTCAAAGACCACACAAAACCAGGCTGACATGCTGTCCATGTTCTCTGAAAGCTTAAGAAAGCTTGGATGGAAAAGACCAAGTTACAAAAAGGATATTTTCCCACTGACATCAGGCTCCATGTATTGAGCAACTTGCTTATTGTGCAAGACCTGCCACATATATTGTGACCAAGAACAAGATGAACTGAGTCCAAAAGTTTTCTCATAAAAGCATAAAAGTGTTTAATATTGAAAAGGAGCCAGAGATTTAAGACATAATTACAACCGAGGGGAACATTTATTACATTCTCTGTTGAAACGAAGGTAAAAAAAGTTTCCAAGTGAAATGTCTTCCAACAAGAGTGTAGCTGATAATCACAGGGAGAGAGGAACACACTTTAAACACGCAAATCACACTTTAAGACACATGTATTACAGATTCAACTTTGATGAAAGCAGAACCAAAAATCATAATTTGTGACTTCCAAAAGTTCCCCTCTACAATTATCTTGGATTTCAAACTGTTTCAGTGTCTCCTTCTCACTGGAATTCTTGTCTCTGAAACTTTACCCTCCAGATTGCCCAGGGAGATAAAGACAACTGGAAAAACAGGTTGTTTGGCCTCGGTGTGGGCCTAATGCAGTCGAACGGCAGGGCGCCTCACCTTAGCAGCGGTAGCTAGGGGACATTCTATGGCCCTTCTATTCAAAGTCCTCTGAATACGGAGGGGAGGGCTCGCACCAGACAGGGCAATTTGCCAGAGAGCCAGCCAATAGAGCTAAGCCAAGACGAGGTTAAACTATTGTTTTGGCTTAACAAGCAAGAGTGAGCAAGGACAAAAGAAAAGGGGACAAAAGAATCGTAAGAAAATACCTGACCATTGAAGTGTATCACATCATCTTATTTCGTTACTTTAAATATAAGAAGAATTTTGTGAAAGGTATATCCCAAGATAAATAGGCACTCAAACAGTAACAGGGATAGACAAATAAAGTTCAGAGACTGAGAAACTCTTGCCACTTTCCAAAAATGCACCTGTGCCTTATATGTTTTTAAGAAGTGATAAGTTGTGTTTTCTTCACTGACAGGTAACAACAACTCCATGGTATGTAATTCACACTTACCAATGCATCTCAATTAGGTCCACTTGTAGATAAATCGTTGTATTCCTTTATTCCAGAGAGAGAGAGAAAGAGTATCCAAATCCTAGAAAAGAAAATCCAGCGGTATCCAAGAAAGATTATCCCTGAAGGAAGTCTTGTGAAAAAGTGTGCGAGCGAAAGTAGTCTCCAGTTGGTGCTCAGTTATTCCATTCACAGCGTTTCAGTAAACCAGTCAAACGATATTTTGGCTCCCCAGCAGTACGTTTCCAGCTGTGGCTATAGAGCAATGTGGCTGGGGGGAGAGCTCCTTCTGAGGCAGAGCTTGTTCACACACTGAGTGGGAGTTCAGGGACTGCCCGGGAGAAGCCAAACCCACCATGTGATGTCACTGGTGTCAAATTTCAGTGTGGAGAGGGAGGAGGCTGCAGGGCCTTACCTTTTTGAACCCAGACCAATAACACACTATTAAGACATGCACCTGCATGTGGAAAAAAAGCTCTCAGGTAAAAGTACACGTAATTATGTATTCCAGCAGCTGAGAGACTTTATTGGGTTGTTATCTATTGACCAGCTCCCAGGGGAAGAATGTGGCCTAATAAACAGACTTATCTTAAACCTAACTAAAAAAGGGAAGCTATTTAGAAAGTCCAATATTCAACATATTTATTCTATTTTAAATTACGTTAAACTATTAATAGATTCTATGGGTTTTACTTTCATATTTATATTTTATATATATTAAAATATATAGAAGGAAATCTTTTTTTTTTAAAGGTATTTTTTTTTTTTATCTTTAAAGGTTCTGCTTTGCATGAAATTGTATTAATGTCAAATAATGCATCACAATTTGTCTCTTTTATTTCTATACATTTTTATTTTGTATTGTGAGCCTCTATATTGCATGTTTTCAGTGATTAAAATAGTTTTTAAAAATGTACTATATATTTTTAGTGTGTCTCTGTCCACAGTCTACACAGTAAAAATAACCTCTGTGCTAAATGGCGCATTTACAACAATGTTTATTAATGTGCACTGTGCCTGTTAAACACACAGAAATATAAGAATCCATAAAAAAATCCATTAAAGAAAAACAATAACGTGATTACACGAGTCTAAACTAATCAGTCCTGTTTCGAATGGAACTCCTGCATAAATATGCATATATTTTAAAATCAATCTGCGATGATGATATCACAGAAACCAAGGGGTTAACAGAATGTGACCTTGAAACATACCAGCATTCCCACGGGACATTTCCAATATAGCACTTGCAGTAACATGATTTCTGCATAATGAGCTAGAAAAAAAGGGTCTCTCCCTCTCACTCGCTCAATGAGCAAAAAAAAAAAAAGGAAGAAGGAAATAAATATGTAAAATCCCCATTCTTAAATCAGCAAGGCGTTGAGTATACACACACACACACACACACACACACACACACACAACTCCCAAACACACTGGTTCTCACTCCCTCCGGTCAAACTCTGCTAGCCGTGGAGCTAATCATCCACAACAGATGTTCAGAAATGTTCAGTTGGATTTACGACAGAGCTCAGAGGAACAGCCAAGTGAGCCTCTGGTGCTGTTTTTCTCTTCCGTCCTACAAGGACAAGGGATTCACTGAGAGAGGATGTCAGCACAACCATTCTCTTCCCCAAAAATTCCCTCACTCTCTGAGATTCACCAATCCGAGACGACAGCGCCTTAATAGATCACAGGGCCCCGGGGCCTTGGGGAGAGGTTTGCTCATTTATCCCAATAATACTGTGTGGACTGTAACTTGACTCATGCAGCGACGCTTAAACATTGTATCGCCCTCGATGTAATGATGGGTTTCGCTTTATATCAGTGGCATTGCTGACGCTGCAAGCCCTGACCTATCCGGGGGGGAATGTTTCAGATCAATCCATTTATAATATCATGTTGCATTAATAATTAAATGACACATTACAACTATATCATAACATGTAAATACTTCCGGTATGGGAAAATAAACTTGACACATTGTTGGCTTGTGCAACCCCTATTGATATACAAGTGCTGCTGATACAATTCAGCACCACAAAGACCTAATAAAACACAGGATATTCAGCATGAGATTTAAAAAATAACTTATGAAGGTTAGCACAAAGAGCAGCAATGTTGGAAGTCTTGAAGGCTTGAAATCTGCTAAAGGAAATGGCGAATTGCTGTGTTCTACATTTCTCTTTGTTGTTAACAAAGGGAGACAGCCTTAGTTTACTGCGGGCGGCAGATCTGTGCATACAACTGAATTTCCAGCAAGAGAAAAGATTGTTTTATCTTTAACTTTTCTTTCTAGTTGAGAACAAATAGGATTTGGGTCATCTGATTTAAAAGCAATTCAATAAATACTGCCTAAAATACAGTATAAATATATAATAGCTCTATGGGTTGATCTTACAAATAAGAAAATGGGATCTCAAGCGTTCATCATTTATAAAAGCTTCCTCCAATTTGAATCGAAACTCTCTGCAGAAAGGAGGACAGTCAAGCTGGATATTTTGGAAACCTCTCATCTTTTGCTCATGAGAGTTTGAGAGAACCTTCTGGAGAATAATTATCACACCCACGCACCCCCGAGGAGAGCTGAAAAAGTATTTTTGTGGGAGTAAAGAATCGGTGCCAACTCAAATGTCACATTCACCTGAGATCAAATCGCTGAACAAATCACTCAGTGGTAAAAGGTAGCTGAAAAGATTATGGGCTGGTGGTCTTAACAGCGTGAGAGACACATTAATTGTCAGCTGCATTGATGTAGTGTAGTGTGTCAATTGCACAACATGAGCCATTTCATCTCCAGTGTAATCTGGTTTTAGCGCAATGTAAAATTCTAAACACAGATGGAGTGGAGCAGTAACCCTCCATGCAAGATTAAAACAGTTGTCTCGAGTGAGTTGTAGCTCAGGCAGTTTTAGGACTTATCTCTCGCCCCACCCCCCCACCCCAAAGCTTGAATAGACTTGGTAACACCCCCTACCAAGTCTGAGAATTTATAACATTGTGACAACCACCCATCCCCCCACTCATTTCATCAGACCGAAGAAAAAAGGTTGACAACCTCTTCAATCTGAAAGAGCCGGCCACTCCCTGACTTAAGCCAGTCAGCTAACACTGTCCCACTTAATAGATTCTGGTGATACATTGCTTTTGTGAGATCGATGTTGTTTGCCGGCTTTGTTTTGTGAGTTATCGTATGAAAACATTTGTTGCACAGCTCCAGGGTTATCTGTAGGTGAACAACACCTGGCCAGACACTTAGCTCCGCTGTGGAAGCTCCAGTCATCCTCTGACTGCGCTAGGATCGCATGATTCACAGTTGCCCTAGGTTTTTATCAATATATCCATCTGCAACATCTAACACGTCTGCCAAAACATTTTAACAAGGTTCAGCTAGCAGGTAAGAAAATAACTTTGTTTGTCTGGGTCAGAAGAGCACATATTGACTGAATACATGATCTCTCCAAGGTTGTACTGTATATACAGCATTTTGAAACTCACTGAAAAACTACATCTGAACATATTTGTATTTCTAGTTGTATACAGCCCCGGAAAAATTAAGAAACCACTCCACATTTTTCCAGTGTCTGTTGAATTCTAACACAGAGAAAACATGTCTGTTGTTTATAGAACACAATAAAACACTTTTTTTTTTAACTCTAACAGATGATGAGAAAATAATAATGCTGAAGTGGTCTCTGTATATATTTAAAATCTTTGAAAAATACACCTCTTTATCTCTCCATTTGGCAGGGTCAATGATGAACAGAAATCTGGCAGCACGCCAGGGAAAAAATGCTGACCTGTGTCGTAAACACTGAGCTGTGAAAGTCAGTGTGCTGCTGCTGATGGGCTCTTAAGACCGGCACTATGTCATCATGTCCAAAAGCACAGCTGGGCAACACCTGTTAGCTCAGAATTCCCAGCCCAATTCACAATTTACTGAGGAATTGGCTACTGCCACTGTCTGTTTATTAGCTAATTTACCACCAGATTGCAATTGGGTGGTATCTATATCACATACACGGAACATAATGTCATTTACAATCATGTATGAAGGGTACTTTCAAATTGTCAATGTCACATTCATCCTCAGCATGTGATCAAAGACATGATAAGTTCCAGGGAAAGCTCAAAATACACACAATCTATACATCTTAATCAGACTAAATGTATTTAAACAAACTCCCAAATTGGGTTTATCATCCTTCAGTCAGGAGAATAAAAAGCAGCATTTGCACAGAAAGAGATAGAAAATCTCTACCATTTCAAGGAATGCATCTCTGAACAGAATACAATAAAAAGTCAAACCCTGTGTGAGCATGGTACTTCAGCTCAACAGTCCAAACACCAACGGCATACTTTTGGCCCTGAATTTTTCTCAGGACCGTCTGCAGATAACACTGGCTTGAGCGCTGAGAGGGAAGGTGATGGCACATGGCGACAAGAGGTGTGAAAAAGACAAGGACAGAGGGAAACAGAAAACATGAAAACACAGATAAGATTTGCTTCACGTTGCTGACCTTCAGCGAGCGCCTCGGTGTGTATGTGCCTGTTCACATGTGTGTATGCATGAAGAGCATGCACATTTTTGCATGTGTCCCTGTGTCTACTTGCATCCAAAGAGCTGGGTGCATAAGGCTGCATGCCCACATTGACTTGTTACTTACATTCAGAATAAAAAGGAAGAAGGCGAGAGGGGTACAACTGAGAGGAAGACACGTGTTTTCCTGCCACACGTTGGAAATGGAAAACAACGAGCGTTCTCCCATTACACTCTGCTACTGACAACTGGCGGGGCACGCTCTCTGAAGGGAACAGCGGAGCATGCCGGCGAATGTGTGAGACAAATCATTTTTATCTGGGACCCTGGCGGGTATTGACAAACTGGGGGTGCATTTAGATAGCCCAATTAAAATGGGGAAATGAAGCGACGTTGAGGCACTTTACAGCACTGTGCCCCCTCTCCACCCTCTGGCCCCCTGCGCTTCCTGAACCTCTCCAGAGACTGACTTCTTGCATGCTACACTCAGCGAGGGGTACGGGGGTGGCGATGACAGCAAAGAAAAAGCGGGTGTCTCAGAAAAGGCGCTTTGAGGGGAAAACGGCACTACAGTTGCTAATGTTTGTCAGAGGCGGAAAAGAGCCAAAGTGACGTAGCATTGCTTTCATCGTTTCTATCGTGCCTGTTTTATGCGCAGTCACTGCGGAGATCCCAATGATTGGCAGACATGTATTGTTGCAGGATAACAGCGTGCAAGACAAGGCACAATGTGCGGTCTCAAAGGGTAAGTAGTCCATCACAGTATGGATCTTGGCCCCATTTGTCTGAGCATGTCTTATCAGGTGACCTTCAATGTCATCCAGTCTCTACTATTAAGCCCGCAGGGTTATATTCACTTCCTTTCTCTTTTCTCACCTGAACATCCCGCCTTGGGTCTAAGTTTCAGACATCTGTTTGTGTTTCTGCTGAATGTTAATTCACTGAGATTGTTGTCGGGTGCTTTATTGATCCGATAGACACGTCAGCATTGCAGTTTCCTTGAAGTACTAAAGGTAATCAGAACAAGATATTGTGAGATGTTTCGGTATCTGTTCAGGTGGAGAAAGAGAAAGCAAAAGCAGCCTAGTTAGTTCTGCAAGCAATGATGTGGTGACCAGCTGTTCAGCAGTGTTACATTTTACAGGCTACCTTCAACAGACCAGCAAAGATACAAGCTGTTACTACAAAGCATGCTGGTTTGCGATGTGATTGTCCGGAGATAAACCGATACCTCTTTCTCTTCTGGTGTCTTTCTCCCTGACTGTTCTCAAACAGCTTTATCGCATGATTAAAATGGTCTGCTATACATAACTCTCTTTATTGCACCCGTTTGTAGAATGAAGTCATCGTGTTCATTTGGCCAGTCATCTAAAGAGAATAAAGTGTGTATGTATGCGTATGACACAGATAACAGCAATACTGAATTCTGTCTGTCTGAGAGTTTCATGGCAGATTAGTCCTAAAGCAGTCATTCCCTTTGAGAAAAATCAAAGGAGATTAGAAACCAGCATCAAACTTTCACGCAAGAATGCAATGTAAAAAAATAATAGGGCACGGGTGCGCTCCACACAGGGGGGACTATTCTCTACAGTACCTCGGGTGGAGTAAAGCATGAGCAGAGAGACTTTGATGAATCTGAAAAACTTCCAGCGAGAGGTTCCTCGTAAACGCCCCACAGAGCAGTCGCTCCGAACCTGAGGAGGCTACACTTTGTCTCTGACAAGGCAGCCTTCCAGATGCTTTCCCACAATAAATTTCTGCCTCACACTGAGGATAAGATTCGAGCACTCAGGAAGATAAGTAGCCTGGCTGGCTACAGTGATAAGTGTCAACAGCTTTTCAAATACACTTGGTGCCTTGTGGATGTTCAATATCAATATGTTCAACCGCAGAAAAACAGCCTCATATGTGCTCCTAGTGTTTCTCTGAAATCGCTTTCCACACAAATAACCACAGTCGTATTAAAAACGTTTTTTATTTTTCCAATCATTTCCCATTGGCATGCAGGAAAAACCACTCGGACACATAGGGATGCATTCACAAACACAAATCAACTTCAGCATGGTTAATAGCTCTCATTAGGAAATCTCCTAAGGCTTGCACCAGCGTGCATCACTTTGGAATCATAAGGAGGGCATATGAAATGATTCCCTCTGTCGCAGAAGGCTGCTTCCACTGCTGAAAGGAAACACACCACAAATAATCCGTTTCTTGCTTGAGTAACTGATAATGGCTTAGGGTGTGTAAGAAATAGTTCAATAACTTCACAATGTAAGAGTTACATCATTATGCTAACAAAAGATAAAATATATACGGTAAAAATAATAATTATATATATATACACACATATATACTGTGTGTGTATATATATACATATATACACACACAGTATATATCTGTGTGTATATATGTATATATATACACACACAGTATATATCTGTGTGTATATATGTATATATATACACACACAGTATATATCCGTGTGATAGAGTGAGACAGGTCATACTATGATATGTAGGTCATGATTTATTTGGCTTGGACCAAATAACTAAATGCTTTAAACTTCAAATAAATACCCAATAGACATTACAATTTTGGAATTCTGAGTTGTATTGCAGGTTATTTGTTTGTTTTTTGCTTAAGATTCATGAATTGTGATGTGTTTTTGCAGAATCAGCTTCAGTTATGTTCTACCAAATGTGTTAAACAAAGCCAGAAAATATGCTAAACCCTCAGAATTCACCCATTTCTCCAAAAGCAGAGAAGCACACACACACACACACACACACACACACACACACACACACACACACACACACACACACACACACACACACACACACACACACACACACACACACACACACACACACACACACACACACACACACACACACACACACACACACACACACACACACACACACACACACACACACCATTTCAACAGATGAAAAGCCTGCCAAATGAAAGAGTAATCCATCACTTGTGCCATTTTGCATTTGCAGGGTCCCTCTCCTCAACAATGGCTTGACTGACAGGGAAAGATAAGGGTCCTCTGTTGACCAAAATAGTGAATACATCAAAGCAAAAGGAAACTAAAATAGCAAGACGTTTCGTGGTATTTAGTGTCCAAGGTTATAGGAATTACAAAAATGACTCAAAACAGATATTCGTAATTCTCATTTTCAAAGTGCTCTCTAATTGATATCTTCAATGCTTTAATCCAATTCAGAATTCAGACTTAAATAGACATAATGCTGAGACTGGATCCTTTGTATTTGAGCATTTTCCAATGATAAGAATTAGCTGATGCTGTCCTGCAAAAGGAATACATACATTTGGGATACACGTCATAAATAACTGGACCAGAGCTTAACGGTAATCTGAGCACTTTTTCAGGAAATCTCAGAGCTTAACCAGTGCTCTCTCTCTTCATTAACCATTCATAGTGGGGAGTAACAAATGGACTTCAAGCGACTGACTAGAAAGCTAGTGCAAAATAATTAAGGAAATTAAATATTCAGCATTAAACTTCTTATTATAGCATCAGTGCCTCATAAATTTATAGAGAAGAAAAGAGTGGATTGATTTGAGTGCTAATGGGGAAGAAAGCCACTCATTCCCATTCCTCCCATTCCACTTCATTTAGCTATTTAAGACCTACACCTTCTATTAGTTATTTCTGGGCTCTCCGGTGCATGGCAGATCTGCCAAACTGGGTCCATGCGCATTGGTTTCTTTTGTTATAGAAGAAGAATCTGAGGCTAAGGGAGCAGGCTAAGAATGACAAAGATCCGAGTTAAAGTGCTCCAAGGGGAACGTACAATATTTCAAACTGTCCAAAGCTCTGTGCCGTTTCTTACCTCTTGGGGAGTTTTGTATAATGCAGAAGTGCTAAAGTGCAGTGCTCTTTGAGGCTGGAAAAAAAAAGAAGTGTTCCTCAGGGACACGTGTGCCGGTGGAAATCTAGACTCACACACTCCAGCCCTTACTTCAGAAACCAAACATTAATACCAACCTGCATATGCATTTCCATATACTAATATTTCATTGGTTTTATATGACTTCCTTCTCTTGCCTGCAGCACAACGTCGGAGCTTAAGACCTCGGAGACTCTGACAGTCAGGTCAGGCCCACGGTCAGGCGGCGCTCACACGACAGTGGATTGTGTGAGGGAAAACAAAGTATTGGCCTCTTGTTCCCAAAGAGACGGTAGCATCTGTTTCACTGACACCTTTTGACTCTGAGTGTAATATAGCTTGTGAATAAGACGCAAAACCATTTAAATGAAGTTAATCCAGAAATGAGAGCTCCTTTAATACTTATATTAAATGTCAGTTATTTATCTGGGTTATTGAGAACAATTACATATCTAAAAATAAATTCCTGTAATGGGTTTGGTATCACCAAGTGGGTGCGGTGAATGGATAAGCATTCCTCGAGTCACAAAATTCCATTTCGGCTCCCTACTGTCTGACACTGCAGCATGGCGTTAATAGGGCCACCGCATGGGTAACACCAAAACACCCTGGAACAATCCCCACTTCCTGCAGCACATATTTTAGTCTGAGGTCAAAGCCATAGTGAAGGTCATACTGTGGGTATTGCTACCCAGTAAACACACCATGCCATCACGATCACAGATCAGACTTTAGGAGGTGCTGCATGGTTTAAAGTTGGACTGTGGAAGAAGGTGCATACCCCTCCTCGTTCCACAAGTCCATCTGTGTGCTCAGAGCCATGTAGTTGATCCCATCGGACGGCCCCAAACTGAAATGGTAGGTGAACCGTGATATAATTTCCTCAAGCATCTCCTAATGTGTTTCGCATGGTGTTCGCCTGCAAAGAGGCTTCCCGCTAGCAAAATGTTCAGATCACTTCTGATCTCTGAAATGAGTTTTGCCACTGCGGTTATACCTCTGACAATATTAAGAGGAGCTCTGCAGTGGGCAAATGCCACCTCTCTGCCACTGCGTGTCCACTGCCGGGCTTCCACACGTCTTTGCAATGTGACCTTTGTGTTTGAATGCGGCAAAAGTAACAACATATATGACCACACTGCTTTTATATATGACAAACACATGTGAATTTTGCGTAGGATCAGTGATCAGACTTGTCTTTCTTACCTGATATTCATAAAACAAATTATTGCAACATCTACACTAGCCCAAATAATGAACTGCAGAATATTAAGTTTAACCTTTCAGGTTTATATAACTTCCATTTACAGAACATTGTTTGAAAAAACAGCTGTAACCCCATAACAGGGTGTCGTTATGTATCCATAGGGAGAAAGGTTTCTTTTAACACATTCGTGCACAATGTTGTACGGTTATGATCTGTAAAATCAATTTACAGCCGCGGAAAAAACAGAGACCAAAAAAGTATTGTATTCTATAAACTACTGACAATTTTTCTGTGTGTTGGAATTCAACAACCACGGGAATGGATGCCATACATAGAGGTAAAGATTTAAGAAACATTTGGAGTGGTCTCTTTCCGGAGCTGTATATGTATTTTTTTAGGAACCCACTTAAGATCTTAGACCAAAGGGGTAATTGGCTTGCAAGGTTAAAACAACAGGAAGACTATAAATAAGTAAATATCCCTGTTTTGGTCTCATTAATCAAACAGCATGATTTATGATACTAAATAAATACATCTAGGCTAGGTTTATGCTTAAGGGCTCAGCAGGTAAAACAATGCTATGCTACAGAAAGGGTAGAGCACTGGGAAAGTTTCTTAATGTCCTTCCCAGTTATAAAATAAATGCAATCAAGTAAAAGAACCCTGAATAGAAATGCTACCATTGTGCTTCATGAATATCATCCGGTTTAAAGAAGCACAGAGATAAAGCAACACATTACTTTTTAACACAGACAGTATAATGCAGTTGTATTAGATTCCATTAAATTGCACAGTTGTTTATGTTATTGTGCCCATCCCCTGCATATTAATGTGGTGAAAACAGTGTGTTACTGGGGAAAACAACTCTTGAAACCCTTAGCCCAATTCCTTTTGGGAAGAGGTAAAAAATTGTGTCACCAGATGGCCAATACTCGGAAAAAGCCACCATGGCAGGAAAATATGTTCACTGCTGAATTAAAGTAACTCTGTGTCCCTTAAGTGACTATGGAAATTAGTATACATGTCAAATGCCTTAAACTAAATTGGCAATTTAAATCAAGTAGCTAAACAGTTACTAAATAATACAAGTTGGGGAACGAGAATAGTCTCTGGGGCTAAGTATGCCTAACATTTTAAGTAGCAAGTCAGCCACATCAAGTCTTAACAATTTAAAGTGTCTGGGATGTCGCAATCGCTTAATACACTTATTTAAAGAGTAAACTTATTTCATCCGCTTCAGTTTGACATTTGATAGCACACAGTATTAAAGTATAATATTCCTCTTTTAGTAGTTTGAGTTAAGGGTGCTTACAGGCTAGATTTGTGGATTTTTCTAAGTGTATAATTAATCTCACATATAGCTTAGTGACATAAAAAATCCACATCTGCTTTCTTAGCATGCTGACAGACAGAAAATCGTGAAGCTTTTACACACAGGCTTCCATTTGCGAGTGCAAACAGGCCAGTAAAATCCAATCAATACACATTATTGGCTCAGTGAAGGCTAGGATTTGTAAGAAAACAGAGATCCAGTCGAAGGGGAAATCCTTTGAACTCCTTTACTCGAAAAACAAACGAACATTTCCTGTTAAATCTACGGTTTCTTCATCATTCATGTCAAAAGGAGCCCACACTGGAGCTTCCGAATATAAAGCCTAAATGACATCAGCTTTCCACAGGCACCCCGGTGGAGGTGAAAATAATCAGAGCAGACAAGAAACTACAGAAACATGCTGTGACCTTTCAAGTCTGAGGGGAAAGGCTGTGTACATTTACAGAATGTGAGGGGACACACAAAAAAAATTCCCATCACATAAATGAGAGTGTGACTAATGGGTAGTGAAAGAGCTGGTCTGTAACCTGAACTCCAAAATAATCTAGACCGAGTCTCCATGGCCACTTTGGGGGAGCAGTGGGGGGTTTGACAAGGGAAATGGGGGGGGGGGGGGACCACCTGCACACCCAGCGGAGCCAGCTCTGCACTGGCACCACCATTTGTTACGCTCTGGATTCCCATTACTTTAGAGCTAGCTTGGCTGGGAAATCCATCTCCTGGTGTCAGGTTTATCAAACTTCTATGCAAACTGGAATAGTGGAAAATGGGAGAACGATCGTAGCCATGCCAGAAGCCAAGGGGGAGATGTCTTCACTTAACGTGTGAGAAATCTTAGTATGCAGTAATACATAGCTATGATCTTGTTTCCAAATTGTAACTTGACATAATAAATATCATAACACAATTTGAGGACAGTGTGAGGTGTAAGACACAAGCAACCACATCTAAATTATAAGCAGCAGCATTTTATACAGCCTCTGCAAGCTTAGTGTCAGCCCTACGTTTAATAGGCACTTAACACACAACCAAAGCTGCTAACGGAGGTGATATATGCCCTATGTTAGAGGGCAGCATCAGCCAATCCTGGTTGCAATGCCAGTTTGGAAAGTCTGTGGAAAGGAAAAGGCCTTTACCCCATAATCGTTTCATTAGATGTGATCAGTGTCGTAAAACTGCAATCCCAGGTCTTGATTCTACTCAGTCGTTATCAGTCGATAGCTAAAGTGATACGTAATTCATTCATCTCCATCAAATACTGGGAGAAAAATTGTATCCAAGAACTCTATTAGTATAGGATCAGTACCACTTTAAGGGAACTGGTATTTGTAGTGATCATTTTTAAACAATCTTTAGCTTTATAATAACTTAAAGAAGGATAACGCCAAACATGTGTTGGTTAAACTTCCTAAATGCAAGAGTTGTGACCCATCTACATTTATAGAGCACATTTAATATTATGGTGTGTGATGAAAATGTTTGATGACTTGATACACACAATAACAGTGGGCCTGGGGGACCTGTGCTGGGTTCAGAAAGGTTAGAAAATAGGGTCGAAAGAGGTTTTCCTTTACTTACAGAAGCAGACTTCCTTGAGGTCTATCCTTTCTACATGGTTCTCTGCATCTATAATACAGACTGACATGCACAAGATACTCTCAAGGAGAACCAGTCAGTTTGCGTCGCCAGAGTGCTCGCTGTGAGACAAACACATTAGAACTGACAATCCTTGTGATCGTCCATACATCCTCATGAGAAGGATCCAGCCTCGTCTCCTCTGTCGTCCTTCCTAGGAATTTTACACAGAAACCATATGTCTTTGTTTTCAGCAACTACAAGACATTTTTGAGAAAAAAGGCACACTCCCCCGAAGATATAACAAAAGTTGGAGTTAATTGAAAAGAAAATCAAGTGACAACGAGTGTGTAGCGTAAACGCTATGAAATACAAATCAGATGTACTGAGCATCTGGGAACAGCAGCACTGAGCACGTAAACTAGTAAAATGTCTGTCAGGAGTTGAAACAGAACTGAAAGTGCGTAGAAATTGCATTAGTTACAACAATGTATATCTCCCAGTGGGAATTTAGAACAGAAGCACGGGGAAAAAAACAAGGATGTTCTACAAATTCCTCTGAGTGTCGACTGATCAAATTTGTATGAGATTTCTTCAAAAGAGTTTAAAAGCCTTGCAAAATACCATGAACAATGCTGACATTTTAGCAAATAGCAAAAGGACGCTGTTGATGTCGCTACATCTAACGTCAAATGTCTTACAAACATACATTTACGCAGTTAAACGAGCAGATCATTTTGATTAAAACAAATGAAATAATAGCGAACATATATGGCTCCACTGAAACCTTAATTTAAGATTTGTACCTAGCAGCATTTCAGATAAAAGGCATATTCTAACTATAGCTGACAATCATTAAATATACATGCAAACACAAACACTAATTTAAAATATGGTTGATCCAATGGATCAACATGGATCATCCAATTAATGGATTTTCTCATTAGAAATTGAACGTCATATGGAAAGCTTATTTCAAGAATTAAAGAATTGAAGGCTTAACTTGAAGATCAGCTCTGTCTGTCTGGCTTTTAATTGCTCTTATTTGTATAGGAAAAAGTTTGACGAATACAATTGGTCTGGGGGTAAAAATGAAAGGAAAAGAACAACGAAGAAGTTAGTCATATGATGCATTTCTACAGCTTTGCTCAAAAGCTCCTAATTAGTTGAGACATTTTGCTTAGTTGCTTGGCATTTTAGCCACAGGGGGGCTGATACAGTAGATTGTATTGGACATGCAGGCAGAAGGACACAACCTAAAAGGCTGATTCAGGAGTATGAATCCTGTGACTACTAAAATTGTGTGGCAAACAACCAAGAGCAGAGACACAGTAATACAAATTCCATACTAAATTTCACTTTTTTTGTGATGGTGTGTAAAATATGCGTCAAACTCCACAAAACAAGGGCACTAGGAATTTCCAGAAACAAGCAATCACCTTTCTAAATATTCATGCAAGTCCATCCTACATAAACTTGTTATCACAGGAGTTATAATTCAGCAGCAGCGAGGCCTGGATAAAGTCGATCATTAGCCCATTGCTGAGACAAACACATTTGATGGATTAAACAGTCAAATATAACAAGATGCTTGAACTGCTGTCCTGGTTGTTAAGGGAGATCAAAGTGGGGCCTGAGGGTCTGGTAAGTACGAGGAGCAGGATTGGTTCAGCAGAGCTCCAAAAGAACAAGTGCTGGACCAAGGAGATAGGACGACATCAGACGTGTGCGCAGCATTCCCCTAGGCCTGTTCTTTCAAAACTGTCAGCCTGCCCTGCACCAAATGAGCTGCAAAGGAGGAGGGCACAAACATTCTTTCAGAAAGCACTTCTAATCTAACAATACGCATAAGCCTCATTTGGTAATGTGCCATCGTACTGAAGTCGGTTGAATATGGAAAATTCAATTCAGGTTATTTTTTTAGAAGCCACCCCCTGTAAATATTCATCCTACTGTGAAAAATGTGACACATTCCAGAGAAAAATAGCACAAGCAATTAGCAATTATGGTCTCATGTATCATAATAGGTATGCTTGTGTTTTATTCCCATAAAAGTGTTCAAAGAAATATACTTAAAACACAGTAGGGTTTGTGGTGTAATTCACCAAATGACATGTTATGCTTGGAAGGAGACCCAGGGTGTTGAATGTCAAGCCAAGCCCACCAGACATCACATATGGACATTAGAATTATGGATGTGTGTGGCACTGACTCCGCCGTTGGAGAATATGCAGTGACACACACTATATTTGCCCGCTGATGGATTGCCTGTCTGCAGGTACCAGTGCACAAATAGTGAGGAGACAGAAGTGCTGATTAAATGTTTTTTTGCTTAGCTTTCAGGCACATCATAATAGACAGCCCTAGGTTGTCTGTTTCCATGACATTTCAGCAACTCCACAGTAACAATTTTCCACTGCAGATTCAAACCTTTTCTAAATGAATTAGGTCTGGTTGAGTTTATTTCTTCTCGTCTGTAAAAGGCCAAGCATACTGAATAAAACTCAATCATATACAGCTTTGGTCTGACAGTCTGGAAGCTGGGGAAAGTTCTTTTCTATGATAGTGCTCTCTGAGAGTAAAGTGCTCAAACAATTGGCATAAAAGAAAACCAACAAACAATGACGATGGTGATCAATAAGAAGCCTTTTTTCAAAGAAACTGCTGCACAAGTCATTGTTCCAGCTTCTTAAATGTTTGTAAAAGCATTATATGTTATATATTAATATAATAGTAATGGCATTTTCTGGGGTTTTGAACTCTTTCTCAAATTATCATTTGAGCAAAATCAAAGTCTTTATGCTCAAGAGCTAGAGACTGGCCGAGTTGTCTTGACACACAAAGAAATGCACCAGTCATCAAAATGCATTGTACAAATGATTTATAGATACATTGACAGTAAAATGGAAATGTTGTGTAACCCATCACCAACAGGAATAAGGATATAAAACACCACCTACTTCCAGCTTATATCCACCCCCTTCTTCATTACAGACAGCTTCACACTCCCCCCTTAAGTGCAGCCATTCGGAAAAACTATAATCAACTTGGCTTCCCAACATGGTGAATGATGCAACATCAGCTTGTCCTTTTTTTAAATTTCTTTCCCAGCTTAAGAATTAGTCATCCTTTCAGTCAGCAGTTGTACTTTCAGTAACACGAGACTAAATTGAAGAGAAGCCATACAGCAAAGACGTTTCTATGATGTGATGAGAACATCAGCTGAGAGGCTGGTTTTGCTACATTGACCTGTCACGCCAACTAATTCCCTTAATGTGTCTAAATCCACACAGGAATGCATGAAGACGTGTCCGAGGAAACTGGCATCTAGTACTACACTGTTGCCATAGGAGGATGTATTACCACAGTCCATGTGCAAAGTGTGACCAATCAATTAAACTCCCTGCTGAAAAACAACACGGTGAGGGGGGAAATCAGCATCTGCTACGTCCCACCCTCTGCCATATCTGCGGACCACTCAAAGACATATGATATTATACTATGCACGGTATTTGAGAGACGTAAACAAGGGAGCCAGGCAAAAATGGAGGAAAATGTGAGAAAGAGGAAGGAGAGGAAGGCTTTTGTCTCCACATTCCTCTCAATGGGTATCGGAAACAGCCATATGCTGTCCATCACAAGTGAAGGCCAGAGAATGGGCTGCCCTATTTATCTAATGGAGAGGTCAACGGGGGAGGGGGAGCCAGGTTACCCATGGTAAACACGTGGATAACAAATACAGTGAATGGGCATCTTTCAATAGGTGTACATTAAGCAGTGGTTCATTGCAGTAAAAGTGGACAAAAAAATGTCTATTAAGTGTAGTGTATTCATAAATGCGAGGCAGCAGTGCAATTTAAGCATTTCAAATTGCAAACATTTATGCTCAAACTCAGCCAAGAACTATTTTAATGTTTCACACAGGTAAGTAGCCCTGGAGGTCCATCCATTGGTGGAGAGCGCCAAGAGCTAGAGTGCTTTTATACAGTGCAGGCTCAATGGTACCATGTGAGAGAACATCGCTCAAACCCTGCTGGAGATACTTTCAGGTAATGCCAGCCAAGTTGTTTTGTATTTTGATTATTGAAGTTCCCAAAGATGAATCTAACATCCTGTGAGTAATGTGTGCACACAGTTTCACATTAGAACGAAACTAAAGCTGCATGTTCAGGTTCAGGTTCAGGTTCAGGTTAGATATTGGAGGCTGTAACTCTGAGCAACAGCATCTTGAATAAACCCTTTCCTGGCAGAACTCACCAGAACAAGACTTTATCATGTCTGGGATCATAGAAGGGTCAATACCCCACAGTACTTAAACTATACACACCCATAGCTAATTTGTTCTGCATTGCCATATTCCATTTTATGTACTAATGCTTCAAAGCCTACATAGGCAAGTATAAAACTGAGTGGAGCAAAAAAAGGAGTTGAAGGTTTAAGCAGCTCTGATTGTAATAACGTGGCCCTTCTACACAAAAACAGATGATTGAATTTCTGCTGATTGCTCCGCAAGCCGTGCAAATTTTCATAAAGCACAGCCCCAGCATGGAGTAAGAAAAAAACTGGCTGATCATTTTGAGTTTTCATTTCAATTAAACTATGAATAGCATCCAAAGAGAGGAGAACGTCCAAAGAATTTGAGAAGCACGCTCTGTTTTTCTTCAGAAAACTCATAAAGGCTGACCTCCTGAGGTACTGAAAGTTGAATGCGGTACTTGTGTTACCTCACTGGGTGTGACATACATTTGATTACAACATCTGCATAATGGCTAATGCTATTACCGTGGCAACACCTGTGATTGATGGCTTTGTTAAGAGGAATAGTTACACACCATTAAACTGGTGTAATAGTGCATGGCAGTCATCTCAATAACCAGGGACAAAGCAATTACCGAGTCATTAGAAAAAGGAATAGACTAATTCAACATGGTGCACACACAAGTATGAGTGACATGCCCTGGGATCAGACTGTGTAGATCTTTATGAATAATCTTGGTATGGATTTAGTCATTTTTATTATTCCAACATACACATTTTTGCATTAAATCGCCATTTGTTTCTTGAATGTGAAAATTCAACTGCTATTTCACATCTGTAGCACTTCCTTATCCACACCACAGAGGTTTCAAAATGTTATCTTGAATGCTCTTTTCCTCTGGGATTAAATTCAGATGTGCCTTGATAATAATTTGATGGCTAAATCAAAAATACTCGTTCACAGAAAAATACCCTCCCTCCCTACGAGCCAGGGACAGAGCACAGCGGTACTGAAGCTGATTAAGGGAACTCAGAATTCAAATGAGAGACAGGAGATGGAGTGACACAGATGTGCGGTTGTTCTGAGCAAGCAGCGTGAGCACGCACAACCACACACAACTACACACAAAGCTATAAACACGTGCATAGACAGCGGCGCCACTCAATCATCCCAGTCGAGGGCCAATCCATCTATTGCTGGTTGACTGGGATCCAATCACCATTCCCAACAGGGCCAGAATGAAAGAATGGCAGACAGCCTGTGAAGAAGCCCACTCTCTCATAAGAGATTGATGACTGAAATCTTCGGGCAGTTCACGATGCGTCCCATATCGAGGCAAACGTACAATAGAAAATCTCTGATGTCATACAGCAGTTGAAAAAACACACCCTCACACCGTGTATACAGTGTGCATTTGTTTGTGTATGTTTTACAAAAGAACATGTGTTGCAGACGAAGACGATTTTCACCATTCAATCGTAAGAAGCCCATTAGGATGTCATGAGTTTCCTTTTATTTGTCCCTAGCGGAAAACACTAATTTTCTCGTGTTTAATGCTGCAAAACATTCTCATTCTCTTATATCCATGCAGAAACAGCTTGAGACGAGAGCAACAGGCAACAAAAGAAGCTTTACAAGGAGTGGGAATCAAAAAGAAAACTTTTTCTTTGCCAAGCGGGGGATGTAATTGTATGTTTTCAGTATGTTACGCTAGCTAGATTTCAGAAAAAAGGAGAAAGAAACAGCCTTTAGACCACGCAAAACAAAGCAAACATTGGATAAACATTTGTTTGGCATTTAAAACATAGATCATTTTTTCTACAGAGAAGTAAATTCAAACTGAAGCTGAAGCGATTCATTTCGTTTTTTTGTAGTAGAAGCAACACACTGAGTTAATCACAGTTGACTGACCAGATTAATCTTTTCATGAAATATTATGCCGTGTTATGCTGGCTGTTTTACATGGCAAGCCTTTAGGGAGAATCCTTGGGAAAATCCCTTAGTGTTCTTTTAACTGACTCTGAATAATTTAAAATATATTATTTTTAACAACTCCATAACATTAATTGGGCCTTGTGCACATTTTGTATTCACGAGTAGGCCCTGTTACCTAACAAAAGAAGTCTCGCTGTAAATGTAATCAGCACTCACATGCAAAAGCACAGCAGAATGACTATTCATGAGGCAAGTTTGTTTCCACATCCGATTCGCCTCTACATCAGCGGGACCTGGTGTGGGAGTGTGAGAAAGATGCGAGTAGGTTCTGCTGGCTCGGGTTACACACGGCCATTTAGTCTGTTTGCAGTCATTTTCCTTAAAAGCCAGCTCGATACATCTGCCATACGCAGCCATCGCCTACACACGGTATAATGTGAGTCGTTTGCAATTTCGATTGGTTACACAATGAAACAAACAACATGCGGTATCTCTTTGTTTGTCGATGTTGCTGAAACACATGATGTTATATTTGCTCGCTCTGACTAACTGGCTCCCAGTAAGGCTGTCAGAACACATTTTAATATTCAAATATGAGTCTAATACGAAAACAAAACTAAACCAGCTTACAAAATACATTAGCATTTTTTATTTTTTCATTCACAGCCAACCGCTTATAAAGTGAAACGAGGAATATGACGTGTTAATTTCCTCATGTGAAGGGTTGAACAAACATAATTTGTGTCTTGCTTTAATGCATCACTAGTTAATGGGCCCAAAATCCGAAGCAACTTGCATGGGATGTACCAGAAAATGAAAGAAATCTTTGATATAATTTCATTGAGGCAGATTTTGTGCCATGTTACACACTTACTTAGTATTACTTAGGATCCAGTAAGCCTGTAAACCTTTTTAGACTAAGACACAAACCAGCAGGGCTCCGGCAGTATAGCCAACTGCTTATCCTACCATTCATAAAAGAACATATTTATTCAAGCTAGGGAATAATTAAGTTTCAGTTTATTTACCTTTCTGCTTTAAAAGTAGGTCGGTGTTGAAACGCTTTGATCTTAGCACTATAAATAAATAGTAGCTGAAAAATAATATGTTTAATTGAAAACAAATGGAATATTTCCTTTTACAGTGATGGAGAAAAGATCAGACCATTGTTAGCTGCCATCACCTGTTAAAATAAATAACATTTTAGTAGATATATTCATTTTAAGTACCGGAAATAGGCTCTACATTTCAATCTTTGATTTTTTCCTTCCCTTAAATTTAATCATAGTGTCTAGGAATTCAACTTAACATCTGTATATGTTTATATCTTGGAACCCAGATATAAAACTACCTTACTAATCCTTATTCAAAAATAACAATGGTTGTAACTACAACTTTGAGCAGCTCCATTCATTAGTAACTCATCTGGACTGCTGATACTTTTTCCACTAGCTACCCATCTTTTTGAATTATCTTATTTTTCTAGTCAGCAAGAACAAGGAGGTGAGCAGATTTGCAGCAGGGACTAATCCAAGAGTGGATTTTGATTTAGGTAGGCAGAGAGTTAAAGCAAATGAGTCTATTTTATCATCCACAAGCAGTGTTAAGTTTTCTTCTTGCATTTTGTATGAAAAAAAAAAGAAGTGAATTTATTAGACAGGAGAGCAGCCACCTAACACATTTCAGCCAGTTCGTAGAAAGGTCCCATTTTTTAAAAGCATACTACAAATGGATCTAGTGTGCAATCTCACTGGTAAAGAAAAAAGGTGACAAAACAAGTGAGTAGAAAAGAGGGCAAAGATAACAGATGTATCTCTGGACAAATATCAGACCGAAAACTGTCCCCGAGCGACAGGACAGATTGTTATTGTCAAACCCTGCTAGTGGATCTAATCCTTATTATAAAGATTAATGACATATAAAGCGGCAAAAATACTGCATTATTTGGAGTTGTCCTTGGGCAAAACTGCCATTCAGTTCTACTGACTGGGAGGCAATATGATGCTCATCTTCCTGTCTGTTTATTGACGTGCAACAGGATCCAGTCCTCGGCGTAGGCTCTCACTGCTCCTCTTGTGTCAGCGTCACACACAAACATTGCGCCGGCCTGTTAGACAGCTCGGTCAAATGGCAGCAGCACTGTTGCTCTCGCTAATGTGAAGAAGCACATGCTCTCATTAGAAGTGCACCAAAGGGGGGGCCGCGGGGCTTCAGGACAGACACCTACTGAGCACCGGGGGCCCGTGGCTGCTGGAGCGCTCTTTAAAATCCAGCGTGAACCCCCGAAGCGTCAGTCTATCCCGTCGTTAAATGATGGAGATAACCTTGAAATGTATCGCACAGTCGAGGAACTGTTTATTTTCACCATTTTTTTTGAAATTATTTGGAATTTGTCAGGTACTCATCAGGCTTTGCAGGATTTCTGTTGATATTTGAATATATTATGATGGATTTCGATGAAACAGAATGCTTCTTGAGTATCACGATTTCTGAATTACACCTCACACTGATGCAGCCGGTTAAGTGGGTGTTTAGATTGGCTAAATAGTTTATTGTTACTGTACTATGATTATAGTAATATGCATTTATGATGGTGAGCTGCTAAAAAAAGCATTCTTCAGCCACTTTTGTGCTTTAACTGAGAGCTTAGCCGTGAGGTGAGGCTTTTAAATGTGATGATACAACTCAATCGTGTGCATTTTGATCCTAGTTGAAATCATAATCCACACTTAATGTGCATTGAAGCCACAAAAGATTGTAAAGATCAATCAGACGGAACAGAAAATGACTATAAATACAGCTGCAGTAAAGACACAAACATTTATTTTCCTGACTGTCCAATCCATGCTCATCATTTTTCATTGAATTGCATTTGCCAGAAAGTCGATGCCTAGAAAGCCAAAGGGGCAAAAACATGCATTAGGGTAAGCAATAACAAATGGTTTGCCTGATGATGGGAACTTTGTTGCTTCAGACAGCAACAAAAGTTTTCCTAAGGATCAGGTGTTGGAGTACATCAGCACACCACACACCACGCCATAAGTGTCGGCCCCCCCACACAGACGGTTGTGTTGACTGGAATTAAGTCCAGCTGCTACAAGGCTGCAGCATTGCACAGCGTGATCACATTTCAGAACGAGTTAAAACATGCAAAAACACCAGTGGAGTCTTTGAACGCCGTTATAGAAGATGCACGAGAATAGGGGACGCAACAATGAATTCATCATTCTGTAGCCTGGGGTGCGTACCGAAGAGGGATGCACAAAACTACTGTATTCAATTCGGCACATAAAATAAAAAATAGAATAAATTGTTCTTCAGTCATGGAAATTGCTCAACATATGTAGGAAATATCCTTCCGGACAGTGCAATATGTAGTATTTGTTGTAATTACCTGCAAAAATTCCATTAGTGGAAAAATAATAGGCTGGTAATTGCATTTTCCAATTTATCAATGGATAATTTATCAGTCTCATGCCCCCACTGTCAACAGATATGGATTTTTTTGAAGACATCCAACTCTGAAAACATTACTTTTTAGATTTACAAGTTTTTTTTTTAGCAAGTAACCACATGTTAAAGCAATCTACACAATGCTTTTGGAGGAAAATAACAAGGATGGTGTGATATAATCTGACTGCCAACCGTTAAGACATATCACAGTTCATGGCAGTCACACTTGTTGTCAATACTCAGATTACCAAACATCCACAGCAACACATGTCACATTTATCAACCCAGACGGACCGACACATTATTGACAAATATTTACTCGCACATAACATCTGTGACAAATAATCCTGCAGATGAAAGCCTGAGGGAGCGAGATAATTGGCAAGACATCACGGCAAATAGGAAGTTGAAAGGCCTGCGTTTCCTCAAAAACTGCACAGCAACGTTAAATCCAATGATCTGACAAAGCCCATTAGGTTATTAATGCATAGTAAATGCTGATTACAAAGTAAACGCTAGCGTTTTTAGTTTTCTTAATTTACTTTGAACAAGGTCAATCACTACGGTGTGTCCTTTGGAAGCTTAAGAGCTGAATGACTGTTCATCTGCCACCAGCACAGGTCAGTCGGTCTCTAATCAATAGCCTCATCTCTTCGCTCAAAGAGTAAACTCATTGGAATGCTCCAGAGGATCATGGGAGGAAGAACACACAGTCCTTGACCATGATATGCTGCTTAAAATGTAAATGAGTCCCTGAATAATGGGACAAGTCAGCAATGAATATGCAGACGACCACAAATTATTTTTGCTCATCTTATAAATCATTTTTTGTTTGTTGGCATTTTGGAGGACTCGAGATTGTTGACTCTCAACCAAAACGCGGAGACCTTAAATGAATTAACCCCGAGACACAGAAAGTCCCTGCGTCTGTAACCTTGTTCTCTTTTTTGCTAGGGTGATCTTATCACAAGTGAACAGCTACGAACCTAGCTGTCAGACCATTAGGGTCGGACCACTCTAGACACATTCTGGTGTAGTCAGATTTTCCTGACCAATACTGCCAAGTTTGATCGATCGATATAAAACACTATCCATTTTCAATTGCATTTTTAGCTTTAGGTACACTAGCTGTCGAGATGTCCAATTGCTCCCCATTTTTACCACGCACAATTAGAAGCCTGTAGGAACAATAACTGATGATTATTGGCATTCATTGGACAGCAAAGCAACCAAAACTGTTGGGGGAGGGGCTCTTTGCTTTACTTTTGCTTTCTGCCTTATATAACCCTGAACATTTTGTTCATCATTGTACAAAATCCTATCCAAAACTACCTGCCAGCAGTTTGGAGGCATTGCCACAGATGACTGATACTCCAAACTTATTAAACCTCATATAAAACCACATATTTTATATGAAATATAATATGAAACCATCAAAGGATAGCAGTAATGATGGCTATAGTTTGGTATTGCAGAGCTATGCAGCTGTCAAAGATATTTAAAATGCTTTTCTGATCTTAAATTAGACCCACTTGAAGTTATGTTTGCACTCCCGAGCTGTATCATCTAGGACATTCTATCTATCAGATCTGATTCAAGCCCACATCAAAGGATCCCACTCATGAACTACTTTTCTGTGGACTTCTGTGGTTATTTAAACTCGTAACCAGTACTTGTTATGTATGCTGTTGTTTTATGACCTATTCAAAATCGACCCCTAATCTACAAAACAGATAGTTCAAAGTGTTTGTATAAATGTGTTGCAGTGCTTCTTAAATTCTAAGAGATATACTCCAAAGGTTTTAGCTCAGGAAGAGAAAATTAGAACTCCAATTAATTTTTCAATTAGAAATAATCTTACTTATTTACCGACTTGCTGGACTTAACTTTGATGTGTGTTTGTGGTGCTTCCTTTAGCAGATAAAGTATGCCTGCACAATACTTTGAGATCAGATCAAAGTGCCTGACTGCTTTGTGCAGGTACAAAAGCACAGATGAGACGTGCAGCCAACAAAGTATGAAATACCTTTGGCCATTCTGCTGCATATTTTTGGGGAGTCTTAGCAAATTGTACAATCATTAGCAATATTTATTTATCAGTTTTAAGAAAAAAATACAAAACAAGGCATGGTGACCTGACACTTTGTCTGGGTGGGCATGTCCTGGTTTCTCCCTCTCTCACTTTCATATACGAAAAGCAATCATAAAGCACTTTCAATGCATTTTCCATTTACTTTAAACATGGTCACTATAAACACAGCCAAATGTAGCACAATGTTTCATGTGGTGTATTCTTACCTTGTGATATTCATGTTAAATAAACGCCCCTTTCAAGCCTTGCTTTGCCTCATCTCCACAACATAATTAAAGGGGAAGTTGCCGACAAAGTGATTAAAATCCTTATTTTAATGAAATGGAAGATAATATTTAAAATGGTGGGTTATCCTCATATTCAGAACACATGGTCCTGTCTAGATGGATGGATGGATGGATGGATGGATGGATGGTTGGATGGATGGACGATAAACAGATAGAGAGAAAGCTAGAGAGATAGATAGGTACCTTATTGATCCCAATTTGGGAAGTTTTTGCGTTGCAGCAACATAAAAAGACAAGGCATTGTACACAGTCAAATTAGAAGACTAGAAATAAACATCTCAAAATGTCAATTCAATAGAAATAAAATAGCATTAAAAAAGTAGAAAATATACATGTCGGAATAAAAATGTACACCAAATACAAACAAAATATAAAGCAGGATATTAATTGACTGTGTAAGGATAGGTGTCTATGTTCCATTCACTTCCTTACAAGGGAGAAAAAGAGGACAAGAGAAGGTTAAACCATGCCCTGGGATTTCTTTAACTTGGATCAAATCACCTGAGGTGAGCACAGAATACTACACAGAAAAGCAAGCAAAGTGCAGAAAAACAAGCTCATCAACATGCAGAGACAGGAAGCAGAGTGAGTCGGAGTCAAGCTGCCAGGCCGCCAGATAAAGATCGTTCTGACATGTAGCCTTTTAAATAATCCACTTGTAAGTACACCATTTAAACATTAGCATCCAGCGTGGAAAAGGTGACGTTCTGATGGATGGGGAGACGGGCTTTGGAAGATGGATGATATCTTGGAAAGACACCATGTGGGGACCTTTGAGATGTACAGACTTTAGATGTCACTCATTAAAACCCAAAGCAACTGCTGCTGATCCTCTAAAGAGTTCCAGTGATTCCTCGGAGAGAGGAGACGAAAGCTCTGCCTTTGTGTGGATCTTACATAACAGTGCAGAGACAGGACTGGGAATGTTCTAATGGGGAAAACCACAACACTAGGAGTAAGCAGGTGATGTTGGCTAAAACATTAGCTGTCAGTTCGCATTTCAAACGCTTCACAAAGTCAGTCAAATCCGGTTTGTGCAAGCCTTGTTTGCAGACTGACTTTCCCACCCCCTGGTTCTTCCAAGCCTTGCATCTCCATGTAGAAAAGGTTAAGCAGAATCACAGGAAAGGACATGCTTGATGTGAACACATACTGGTTATTCCGTTATATTACTTACACTCCGTCAGTTAATAATCCTTGTTGACTTAATAATGAGACTAATGCCTGCTTGTGTGTGAAGCCATTTCCGTGTAATGCAAAAGAACAGGCGTGGGAATGAGACAGGAGTTTTTCTGATTTAAAAAGGGCTAGAACATTCTCAGCCCGTCTGAGGGGCTCAGTGAAGTTGTTTGCCATGTTAATTGCTTTGTGACAATTGAAGGCTTTAAATAAAGCTTCACCATGTCAAGTGACTCAAGCTTTGTCAAACATTTTCAGTTTCCTCTGTCAATTAATTATCTCAAATATTGTAGGCACCATACAGTGGCTAAAAAAGTTGAATTCAGAACTGAAAGGAGACTCCAAAGCTCAGACATGGATATAAAGCTTATTAGGGAGGAAGACAGTCAAAGCAATCAGCAAGCCTTTCTTAAGTCTCAGCTATCCAAAAGGGCTTAACCACACTATTTCAGAAGAGAAGAGTTTTATCTTCAGATTCAAGATAAAAGGAACAGTTTTCAGGAGGCAATTTGTATTTCTTTGACAGTAGTTCCTACTTAATGTCAAGGATAAGGCTCATATCTCTATATAGGCCTTGACAAAGAAAGATAAAGGTGGAAAAACTGTGTACCCTTCTGTTGATGTATTAATAAGAATAATAGGCTACTTCTTTCAGTCTTTGGTGTCACAAATTATATTTTTTTGCCTGTAAATACAAACACAAACTTACGCACTGAAATGAGGAGGTGTGAGCATACATTTGTGTGCGTGTTCGAACGTGCAGTGGTGGTGGGGGCTCATAGCCATGCTTGGAAAGAGAGCATAAGCGCTCAGCACATCGTGAGCTATAAATCAGCGCCCTGGTCAACCTGGCCAAGAGCATTTTCAAACCCATTTGCAGAAGATAATGCCAGCAATTCCTCCCAGCCCCAGGGACAGGAGAGCCAGCCTCATGAATCATTGCTCTTTTAGAGGAGCTGCAGCACGGATCTCACCTTGCTATGTCTTCGGGGTCCTCCTGACCCTCCCTGGTGGGTGAAAACAAAGGGTGGCAGGGAAGGAAAATGTTTGAACTATAACCAAGGAGTTCCCAAAATCGAGTTGTGAGGCATAAGTGCTGACAGTAACCGAGTTAAGGAGTAAAGAGTAAACATCACACACAGAAGGAGGGTGACATTCTCTGCTCAAGTGCCATGACTCCAGTATATCTCTTCTGCAAGGAAATAAAAGCTGAGATATTAATGCTCTGAATGCCATACCCAGAACTTAAAGGATCCACAAATTGTTGTTATTAATTATGGCCAATATATGCATAAGATTTGTGAATGTAGAACTTTTTCTCAGACTTCTTCACATGATATGTAACCACGTATTAACATATTCAGTTTGGGCGAAGGTAATATCTCACTATTGCCACGGCAATAAGAAATTATTTATGTTAGGTTTCAATAACATCGTTAAATTTATAAATGAAAACTCACATGGCCAGGATTTCCTGAGGTGTTCAGGGCCATGGCATTTCTTGCTTACGTATTCCGGGCTGATCTATGGGGGATTGTAAAGTGTTCTTTCATAAAACCTCCTTTGGACAGGCAGCTTTTCCTCCTTATCCGCATAACTTGCAATGCATCAAAACTAGGATCCCTTTAAATCCATGTTTCTGAATCTGATCAGGCCTGTAGTAATGGATGTTCAGGGGCTATCCTTCAGGATTTGATGTCCTTCTGTGACACATTTATTTAATATTGAAGTGTGTGAACTCACGTTTGTATTTTGTTTTTCTCTTAATAGAACTCTATAATCATTATAAATGAGCTTATGCCTAAAAGGCTATGATATTTAAGGTTTCAGGGATTTTCTCTGCTTGTATAACTGTCTCTATAAATAAAAACATAAATATAGTAATTTATTATGAGGACCTACCACACCCATGGATATGCTGCAGTGGAACATAAGCTATAGACCTTATTGAAATGGAAAGCAGCCTTTTATCTAGTGTCCGTAAACATTAAATATACAATAAATTATATTTACTACACATAGAGCCAAATGAGTTCCCCTCAATGCACCACCTAAACAATCCTGTAGCCTCACGCTGAGATATTCCATTACTGTCTGCCTGCCTGTTAGGCACATGTGACAGCTCTGCATTACAGTGTGTAACCTTGAAACACACTTATGGAGAGTCTGATGAATGCTGGTAATATGCAACCTAGCAGTTATATTATAATAGTCTATATTTATATATAAACATGAAAAAGGCTACAACTTATCATCTCAGTCACTGTTTGGACATTTCATTACAAGCAAGTTCAAAAGTCGTTGATTTTTCGATCAATGCGACTTCTGATTCTTATGCAGCAACATTAGAGTGGAAGAGCAAAACCATTTCACAGAAAGTAATGGAAATAGTATTATCAGCGTTTTCTGTAGGGATATTCCTTATCTTAAAATAGTATATGTGAGGGCTAATGTGCAGGGAGGCGGTCATTGATGAAAAAAGAAGACCATGAGGCCCGCCGCGAAGATCGGATGGAAGGCATGTTAAACACTTACCTTAAAGCCTCAAAATCTATAGTTTATTCATTGATTCATATATTTTTATTATATATTCATACTATTTCAACACAGACCTTTACATGTTTCATTTACAACGTTCAGAACATGAATATAACAGGCGCACCTGTTTTGTTAAGCTATCAATGATTAATAGCTTCCTAGCTCTGTTAGCACTGTTAGCTGCTAGCCGCCGGGTCAGCCATGAGCAGGAGCGCTGAGAGCGGAGTGCTTGCAGTCCCAGCAAAGACTCTGAATCATAGATATACTTTGACTGTCGTTTATTGTCTCTAAAGATATTTAACACCCTTCTTAACAGTTTTATCATACGAGACGCTTGTCCTATAATTCAGAATCTGACATGCAGAAGCTAGTGCCCTGAGAGTAATTTATTTACAGTAAGTAGCCTCATACTTAAGTCTTTCGCTTTTTCTAGTTGTGAGAACACAACTCTTTTTTAAGCCTTGCTCTAATTCAGTCACTGAATTATTGCATTACATGACTTTATGAGAGTTACTTGTCCTCATTTGTGTCATGCATTCGGGTTTAATCAAATCATGGCATCTTGGAAAACATCTCCCTGAGCTGTAAAGGCTCCCTAGCAAGTCTATGTTTAAAGCATACGCCACAGGCCAAGACGGCATTGTGCCACTGAACCTGTAAAGGTTATGTGCACACCAAGTGGAGTTTTTAGTGTAAAAGTCATGTAGATAAGGGGGAATAAGACTTCAGATTGGCATTAGCAAAATCCTGTTTACTCAAGTGTGCCATCTTTATTTTCTGCCCCTACTTATTCATTGCTTGACCATGAGGTCCATCGTGACATGATGACACGCCGTCAACGCTAATAGTCTATGATGGCATCAAGGCTCTGTCAGGAGGACACACTAGGTGCTCAGAGCCAAGGGCCTTGGTAGCCCTCCACGGACGAAGAGCTGTCATCTCTGTCCCTCACTGCCAAAGTGCCCCGCCCCCGCCCCCTAAAATCCTATCCATCTGCCGTATCAGCGGGGCAGACGGAGTGCAAGGCATGCACTTTTCTGCCATTCACTGCTGCGCTTTAGGCTTCAAACTCAGCTAGTTGCAATGAAGGTCTTCAGTGCTGAAATCAACACATAGGTCAGCTACTGAATTTGTGTTTCCGTAAGCAAAAAAATGCTTTTACTCTGTTTTGACACAATCGCCATAAAGTCAGCCTTCTAATAGTGTTATGGTTCCAACTGTCAGTTATGATGTATCTCCACCTCATCTATTAGCTAATAGCAACCAGGTGGATGGTCAGACAAAGTGTCCTGATACCGATTCCTAATCCTTTTTTCTAACAGTCAGCACGATTTTTGCACCTGAAAGCGCACACAGAACCTCTGACTGTCTATGTACTTAAATATCTGTATTCTTGCCAAAACTGGTAATGTCTTGGACAGAGACTCCCTTGAGGGAAAAAGCTTTTAAAGAAAAAAAAAACACGGGGGAAAGCTATGATGTGCTGACATCCTTCCACTGAGAGAAGAGTGCAAGCAAAAACAAAGTCACGATTGGTTCTCGAAAATCATAAGACTTTACAACTGGCAAATGACAAATATGTCATCATAGTGCTATAGCGTGTGAAGGGTGAATAGTGTTTAATAAAGTAAATACACGACTAAAAGGAAAATGTTCCATCTTTCAATAGGAGAGGTTTGCTTGTCTGCTCTGCTAAAGTATTGTTAATGAACATTGGGAATCCAGGCCAAGCGAACAAGCAAAAATGGGCTCCTTGTTCATCACAGGCAACATTTAATCTACATAAACTAGGTGAAATTTCTTCCATTTTTGAGCAGAGTTATGTGCCATTTAAGCCCAGCCTGATAAGACAGCTCACTGTTTGACTTTCATGTAATGTTCTGAATCAATTCTGATACAGCCTGTGTGTGTGTGTGTGTGTGTGTGTGTGTGTGTGTGTGTGTGTGTGTGTGTGTGTGTGTGTGTGTGTGTGTGTGTGTGTGTGTGTGTGTGTGTGTGTGTCGGCGTGGCTGTGTGTGTTGTAATTAGATGAGAACCTGAAAAGAATAGGTTGACAATGACAAGCAGAATGAATGACAGCAGCCGCCGAGCCGTTGCTCCATTTGTCTGCATCGAGCGTTTTCTGAAATGAACGAGTGCGTCATCTGTGCACTTCTGCTGACTGGGCACGGCCAAAGCACTGAGGTCTTACACGCATGTCGCTCGTTCCTGTCAACTCCATGGCGCATTTACCAATACACAAGATGTGATAAAAGTGTGCCATAACCCAGGATGAGCATCTATGTTAGGATCTCAAGCGAGAGATGTAATAACCCACAAGTGGCAACTGTAGGACACGAAGCTATTTGGGTCCTAATGATTCATAAAATTCACAGTTGGATTTGATGCATTACAGTCGCATCACCATTTCATATACAGTAAACTCATCACAACATAATGACTGCTGGAAAATGAGTCTCATATTTCATTTTTCAATTTAATAGGACACTCTACATTATGAAAATATAAATGTAGAATATTTAAAAGGGTACAATAAAACACAGAGTTTTTCCCATTTCAAGTGGTTTCTCAGCAGGATGACACAGAACAAAAGCAGGGCAACAAAAACAACCACATGTTGTCAAAGCAAGAGAGAACACTTGAGCTGAGCAACCCCACAGTGCTATTGTCTGACAAATATTGACTAAATTGCATGGTCAAATGTTTTATTTGTAACATGGTCAAGTGAGTAATACTAAATTGGTGTTATCATGAGTCTAGACTCACCATTGGTACCAATTAAGCTCCTAATGTAACTAACTGTGTAGCACGAAAAGCCCGAGTTCAAGTCTTCCAATTGCTTTTTTTAACAGTATATAAAAACCAATAAATATCCACTATGATGAACAATTAAGAGAAACAACACAATTAAGGAGCCGAAAGCTGCTGGTATTTTTGCTTAATGATTCATTAATTATTGAAAGACATAATTATCTCAGGTTTAGAATGTTTCTTTGCATCACAAGTGAAGCATTGCACTGCAGATATTGGACACGTACTGTACCGGATTAACATTTTTCCCACACTACTAGCAGACATGTCATGAGTAAGCACTTAACTCATTAAGCACACAAACATGTAAATACTATGTTTAGACATAAACAGCCATTTATTTTCACGGGGTTGGATTAGCGATGCCCTTGACGTTGAAGCAACTTTGTGGAAGAGCTTGTTAAATAAATGAATGTCTCTAATCTTTTCAGTATCATATCAACATCCCATCCATTTACAGCTTCAGAGAGCATTCTACACTTAATGCTTCACATAATTACTCCTAAATACCAATCGAGAGAGGTAAAAAAAAGCAACTAAATATGCAAGTACCCTTATATAGAAACAACGATAAAATAATACAACGATTAAAGCACCTGTACACAATCCACTTTATGTGTTTGGTGGTTAAAATATGTAGGCCTAATTAGATTGCCTGTGTGGGGGGAATGCAAAGCCATCTGGGACCATCTGAGACCAGGGAAAGCAGATGAATAGCAACAGTTTCTACATCTCACAGCAGACTTTCTTATGCATACCAATAGGCGATAAGTGCACATTGTGTTTATAATATTCCACATTATTTTCAGCAAGTTAAAAACTGAGGAAACCCTTAACGTTTTCATATATCTGATTTATAAATGTTGCATGAAATATCCATTTCAAATCAGCTAAATGATCATGCTACTCTAATGCAGAATTCATCATTCTAAAAAAAGGATTTAAATTGAGATAAAAAAGGTTAATATCTGTTCTGACACTGCAATTTAACATTTCAAAATAATTGGTGACATCTATGATTTAAATCATTTACCAAATGCCTCTTGCATTAAAGTCACAATGACACTATTTGTCTCATATTTAGTTTGTGGCCATGGTGTTTCGAGCAGATGCTAACAAGCGATGACATGAGGAAGTTGAAGAATTTGTGGCATGGCTGAATCCAATACCAAGCAATGCAAACAAGCACACTGTATTTTGTTCAGAAAATGTTCAACTCAATTATCAATGTGTTGTTTTTTTCAAATTCTGTCCAGATAAAGTTGGTCCTAAATGTGATTCTGGCAGGAATTATATCTAACTTGCTTTAATCTGTAGGAAAGCCACTTTAACCTTTTTTAAAACCTAAGCCATGGCACCATTAATAACAACACAAACTGTGCTTCACAATGAAGGCATATTCAATGGTCTTTAGTGAAAAGCTTTTAGCGTGAAGAAGCTGCAGCTAATATTGAGCTTGAGTCATTAACAGTGGCATTACCAGAATACTCCTAAAGGTTCAGCAATCAAAAGTGGAACCTTCTTCACATGTTAGTCTTTGCACTCTTTCTTTCCTCTTGCTCTTTAGCAGCACTTTGACTCTGTAAATGAGTTGTGTGTTTTTAAAGGGTTGGGTGCTAAAAATGTAATTAAGTCAGCTTGGTCCATTTAAGTAATGGCTACCTTCTAACATACTGTATGTTTAAACAGAACAGGTGCAAAGAAGTCAATGGGTCTCGACACAGCAAATTGCCTGAGCCAATTTTCACAGCATTTGGACTGCAGCTCTGATTCACACATAATGGCTTGAGAACAAAGCTCTAGCGCTTAAAGAAAAAGCTGCATAATCCAAAGCAGACGGACCATATATCTAGTAGGTCCTTCATCTTGAATGAAAACAGGACTGATTAACATTTGACCTTTCAATGTCATGCATATTCACTAAACCACACACATACTTTGAAGTAAAGACAACCAATCACACAAGGAATGGATAAAAATAGGGCTCTCGTGGTTGTGCAGGCCATTTTTAGGCCTTGTGTCTGTTTCCACTTTCCTCATTGCAGGGGTGCTCTGTAAAACATCGGTGTAAATGGTTTATAATGCCACCAGTGGACTCTGAAATGGGAGACCTGGTTTCAATCAGCAGTCAAATTGCTCCTACATTACCCTTGCAGACAGAGTAGTAAATCACTCTTTGCCTTTATGCTGCTGACGTTACGGAACAAGCATTGTTAAAAATCCACCAAGCGTGCTACTAAGAGCAGCCTGTCTTTATGTGGGGATGGGATGCTAAACAGGACAATGGCCGTTGCTTGCAGTGTATCTTTAGACGCAAGAGTGACGTCTAAGCAGGAAAGGAGCACACATTGTATCTGTAGCTGAATTTAAAGCTTGAAAATGACAGTAAACCAGCCAGATCTGCAGCCTTAAACTTAAGATTATAGTCTGGCTCCTGTTAAATCCATGCCAATGAGCCTCATCACAACCAGTTTGAACCAGTCTGCCTAGTCAAAAAGAGTTTCTGGTTTCTCTGTGCCAACGCCCTGACAGTAGTCCAATGAGGCATCCCAGAGCATTTATAATCCCCTATAAACCTTAGAAATGCTGATCCCGCCCACCACAGACCAACACACTATGGGTAAAACCTCTCATTAGAACTCCAGGCCCTGAAATTACCCAGATTTTACCCATATGGAAAGCATGTGAAAGCGTCAGTTTGGAGAGGGTTGTGCCGAGTGGTTTTTCAGTGTGTGGCCACAGAGGGGGTGGTTTTCTTTACAGTGCCATTCAACCCGGCCCCTGCCAGGGAACGCCGACATTTGAGGAAGCCGAGGCAGATGCTCTGGCTACTAGCCCCAGACCAGGACTGCAAGGAAGTACCACACAACTACATACAATGCTCACGCAGGCCAGGGATTTACCCAGGACAACAAACACAACTGATGCGGCCGTACACATTTGAGTATATCCATCTGAAGCCATGTTTGACATTCAAAAGTTTAAAAGGGTATCCCTTGGCCCTGGCACCAATGTTCAAAATGCAACACTGGTCACTGGTGTCACTCACACATTAATTAACAGGAGTAATAAAAAAAAAAACTAAAATTGAAAGCTTTTCTGAAGGCGTTGATTCTGCTCAAATGTCGCTAACAACTTACAGCCATCTTTATATGGTAAGAAAATAATAATGGGGGCTGTTATTGAAATTGCAATATGGACTACTGCAATGTTTAAATTCGACAACATTTCTAAAGTTTAATATGTGTTAAAATACCATTTCAAATGAAATATTGTGGAGCTGCAGAGATCAAGTGGCTCACAAATTGTATCTATAACATAAATAATACATTAATATACTTTTCGATTATAATGAGAATTAGGATTAAAATGACCAATCCCTCTAGCATCGTGAATCATATCACGTTTGAAATATCAGTCAAAATATTAGCAGTTAGTAATTTAATGCAAATCATGCAGCCCTAGTCTGAAAACCTGCTTTTTTAGCCAAACATTAATACAAACAATGATGTTCAGGTGGCTCCAATGCCGACTAGTTGACGTTTGCTAATTGGTTTTATGTAGTCTGGCTTCTGCCAAAATGTGTGCCAAGCAGATGACGTCACCGGTTAAGGTCTAGGCTATTTTCTTTCAGAGGCACTCTTTCAAAAAATCCCAACGGACACCAAATGAACTGTTGACTCTTTTGGCAAGAAACAAAAGAAGAAAGCGCTGTGGTGATCCATTGTGGGTCACCCTGTAATCCCTCAGGAGTCATGAGGATTAGGTCAAATAAGTCATACGTCTTCTCTTGATTCTTGGTTTGAAGTAGTAGTATAAAGGCCTAAAAGCTTGAAGGAATGTGTCAGTATTAAGAAATAAAAACACCTGTTCTCAAACCATGGCGGAACATGTTAACATATTATACAGACAGAATCAACAGGAAAATATGATGTATTTTTTTCAGGATATACACAGTTAAGAAAGCCTGCAGTCCCCTGACAACATCTAGCCAACATGATTGAAGAAAACCTTAATGCTTCAGCAGCATGGAATCTAATAGCACTGTCAACACAGGTTAAAATGATAAAATATCTACCCAGACAGCAACAACAGGTAACTATGAATCTTAGATCCAAACAGTACGAAAGAGACTCCCTTACAATACAAAATAAAGTGCAATGAGACTCCACTGCCTAATCTGCATGTATTCTCCAGTGTCGATGGAACATCCCACATGCAAAAGCTATACTATTTGACAATAGCTGTCCCAATGAGATGCCTTTGTTTTGTAACCTACAACAGGACAGTTTATTAATAAATTACCCTAAATCCTAGAGCAGAAATGCACCGTGTCACTGTCTATTCAGTGGGTAGAAGCTGAAGGTTAGAAACCCACACATACAGGGCCTAGGATTTAGTTGCAGAAAGCCTCTGATGCAATTCCAAGAAACTAACCCACCCTCTTTCTTCCTGTTATAGTTTGGCTCATGTTTACGTCTCTACATTGTGTCTGTGACAGCTTTAATCGGATTCATGTATTGATAAAGGATGGCCATGAGGCTACTTCAGCATGTCACTCCGGCTTCAAATCCTTTCTTTAAATAACCCAAACACTGCTGTGGGCTCAATGCAATGCTGAGAATCCTTCTGTATACCCAGTGAAAAACACTTCCCCTATTTCAGATTTGTTTAGGACCTGGAGAGGGCTTTAGGCGAATGGCTATCAGATGAAGTAGAGCACCTGCAGAAGCTGTCACAAAAAATGGTTTTGCCATGGAATTCTCTGATGGATGATGGCTGAAATATGTATGCTTTTGCTCCAGCTGCAAGGAGAAAATCCATGACATCAAAACTGTCTCCCCAGCCATGCTGCAGCAAAAGTGATTTTTTGAGGGCAGATAAATGACACAGTCTACATCACAGGAGCTTTGGAAATTGATTGGCATGCAACACTTCAAATACCGGTCTCTGGTAATGACACATTAAGAAAGAGCAAAGATTTTCATTTTCCTGAGGCTCTTGCTGACATGGTCACGCACTCGTGCACGAGCACACTTGAAGGGAAAAGGCAAGCTTTTGAGAGAGCTCTGGCACCTAATGGCAAAGCATTTCTAGTATAAGCTCGAAAATGCCAAATCCATACATTGCAATTAGACCAAAATAGGGTGAGGAAAGGCTCACGCCCCACAGACGACCACTGCTCCTATGTATTATTTCATTAGTGATTCTCGACAGATTTTCTGCTTGATTTAAGATTTCCTCCCTGCATAGAACACTGCTACGTTAATTTGCTCACTGAAAAGTGCCTGCGCTCAGTTTATTGCCAACTCTGAGCTGCTGTTTTTATCGAAAATCACTTGTGAAATAAGTGACTGAGAAGCTGCTTATTACCCCAGTCACCTTCATTTCTGTGGATAGTCTGCGAATATAAGGGCTGAATTTGACTGTATGATTCTGTAACCCACAAGCAGACCAATTATTAGGCTGTTATCTCCCGTAATAAAAGTTGTTGTTAGCTATACATTCAGGTTTAGCGCAAATAAAAACAGCAACTAACTGTGTGCGTGGCCGTGAGCCGAACACCAATTCTGCCAGACGGAGCCGACTTGCAACATTTCACCGTTCAAGTAACACCTATAAAAAGCATTTTCAAAGTAATTCCAGCAATCAAAACACACAGAACAAACACATGAATGCATACTGTTGCCGTAATGTCAGCAAGTTCGCCAACAGCAGAGCTTTAAGCTGCGTCTCAAGTTCAATGGGGGACATTGAAAAAAGATAACGGTGCACTTACTGAATCTCCTCTTTGTCACCGCCGTTGGCATTTCTCTCCTTCTCTGAACCGCTAGTCCTGTCTTCAGTTTGCACAGAAATCCACTTCGTGTAAAAACACAAGAGTTAGAGCCAAACACGGGGAGTGGGAGAAGAGAAGGGAAAGATACGAGTCCACTGCCAGGGGAACACGAGGTCCTATCCCGGTCTGCCGGCCGGGGTCGTGGATACTGGATCTATTCGTGGCAGCTCCGTGTCTCCGCTGCTGCACACGGGTTAACGTCAGCTCCGCTCAAGTGTTGAGTGTCGCTGCCTGCCTGCGTGCGAGAAGGGGAGAACAAACCTTATTTCTTCTCTTGCAAGTACGTCTTCTTTTTTGCAAGTTACACAGTCACAGTTTCAGGAAGGCGCAGTGGAAAGCAGGGAGTTGATACGTCTCTCCCCTCACGGTCACGCTTCTTTCTGTGAAACACACACAGGTCGGTCAGAGGAATTTTCGGATTCACTCGGCTACACTCGCCGCTGTGTCCATTCATTCCGGCCACTCATGTCCTGCAGCCTCTGAAAACATGCCCCAGACACTAGGACACAAGGGATTCTGAGACCTGTCAATTTTTATTTCCTTGTTTACACCTCAGCACCTGCTAAAAAAAAGAAAGACAGACAATTTAATTAAAGTTGAAATGAGGAAACTATGCCTAAGGTGATTTTGAAAGTAAATTATGACTAAGGAGATATGGCAGGAGGTTGGAGACAACCCAGAGTGAATACATTGTTTTAAAACAATCACTCATTATAACAGTGGAATTAAACTTTTTCTCATTTTCCTCTGGAGCCCCTAAGGCTAATCCAGGTGGTCCCAGGCCCCACTCTGTACAATAAGCAAAGTCATGAATCAACACTTTGAATACAAACTGTATAAAAGCAGAACTATTATTCCCATTCTCTAAAAGCAAATGAAAAACACCCACAGCCTTATTCCCCATGCTCATCCTTGCGCTCACCTCTGAAATCTCAGGACCAGACTGTTATTCATAATTGATATGTGCAGGCCAACTTTCTGTCTTTTTCACCTGTACTTGAAAATGTTTTTTTAACACAGTCTTGGGAGAAGGTACCATACAATATTCCCCGTAGTTTAATGACAGGCAGGCATGTTAACAAAATGTCTTTGAAAGTAATAGGAAAACTTTCAGGATTTTGCAACTTGTTCAGATTTGAATATCAAGAAAGACCTTTGATGTAAACCATGATGTCTGTATTTTATAAAATACTTAAAATCTAGTAATGACATTTCAAATTTCAGTACAAAAAACTGGCAAAAAGGACAGATTTGAGGAACTGCAGAATTCATAAGTGCAGCTGTGAAATGGGCACAGAGGCAGAGGGCTCTGCTTACAATGCAGCCTGGCTGTTAGTGCATGAGCACTCAAGCGACTCAGTAAAACGTGCAGGGCATGGATGCTGTGACCCCCAGTAATGAGGATCTGAATATCTTTAGGATTCTGACATCCCGTCTACTGCACATTATAACCTTACCATTATCAATCGTTAGCTTGGCAGAACTCCCGCTGAACTGCGGCCCGGCTGTCCACCACACCTTCCTAATCACTGGTGAAATGACATTTATACACTTTTTATCTTGCCATAAATGTCTCATACTGTTGTGCAATCACATAGGACTTCCATTCACCCCACACAAAGGAAATAACACACCAAAACAGGCACAGCCCACATATACATCGGACTGCATGTAGCAAAATAGGTTGTTATGCAGCCTCAAAGTGACTGGAAGGGAATTCTGTAGCTTTTAGGTTACAATTGATAACCTTGGACTGTGCACAATTCTCCAGGAATAGGATCCTGTCAGACAAATGAGAGAACCATCCAGCGCTATTACAATCAGTGGAAGGCCATTGTTTCGATACAAAAACCATCAATATGTAGGTGCCAGACAGAGAAATTGGTTCATGCACTCAATAATGCTGTTCTCTTGTGGCCAACGCCAGGCCAGTTTTTCAGCTTCAGACCTCGCTTTTGGACAGTGGAGCAGACCTATACACAACATTTGCTTGTGAAGGTCAAGGTAGATGTCCTGTGCTGTTTTTTTTTTTTACAGCTATAGAGCTAAAGAATCCTGAGTGTACAAGCCATGCCTTGCCCTTGACAGATATTGAATAAAAGCATCCACCAAATAACTGTTTTTCTATCCTAAACTCCAAATGTCAGCATAGCAACACATTTGATGCCGTGGTGATGTTGCTCTTGGTTTTGTGGTATTGAGTCATACATGATGGGCTTTTTTCCAGTCCAATCAGATTTCATAAACTCTATTTTTACTGAACATAATATAAAACATCCACAGATTTTGCACATGAATGTTATATTAATCAAAGAAAGGCATTTAAGCTCCTAAACCCTTTTTCCAGTCAATTAAACAATTTATATTCATTAGAGTATTGAAATAAAACTTCCTCTCTAAACTGTTCTCTGCTCTTAATTATTGCTGTGATTTGGAATAAATGGTTGGCTACATTACTGCGAATCAAAAAGGGTCTGAGGTACCAAATCAGAGCCAAGCATAGCGCTCCTGAAATGAAGCTTCATACATGGATCCCCTTATCAGCTGTTCCTCTTATTCATTTCTTATTGAACTCCACAGGGAAATCAGTTGGGAAAAATTACTTATAAAAGAGATTCATTTCTATCAAGAAGCCCCTCACTTGGTACTTGATGGTTTGAAGGCAGATTTAATATTGATGCAGTTACTTTTCTGTCCATGTTCCATATTGCAAAGAAGCATAATTAAAAATCGAATATAAACCATGAGCACATTTAAGAAGACTAACTATTGCCTTTTGCTGTTTTGTTCCACATTTCATTTGTGAAAAGTATGCCAACCTTTGAGCAAATTTTCCCAAAAAGTAGTATTATCAAGCATTATTAGGCATTAATATTATTAAGATGTATTGCATATACATCCCAATAATATTGCAAATACAGAACTTTATTTTCGAGCATTTTTGTGCTTTTCGAAATGAGCAGCAACTTGTATTTAGCTGTCTGATATACAACCATTTTCAATCCATATTTGGGGCCAATAGTCTCTAAATCGTTAAAACCTTTCAATACATCTTGATCAAAAATAGTGTTTCTTCTGTATTTTTGGTTAAATTACCTTTTTAACAGGCTGATCACACGTTATCTCCCAGATCTGCAGAAGTGAAACATGCATACGTGAAAATATTACAAAATATAGTTTTACATTGACAGAAAGGAACTACGTTCAACCAGATATTTTTGTCATTTTTGTGTAAATATCTTAATAGGACTTTACAGTGATATTGTATCAGATTTCCTTCATCTTTCGCCTAAAAATTACTGTTATGTTATTAGAGAAATAACTTCTCAGTGTTTGCTAATGAACCAATTTGGAATACATACACATAGTCATCAGCATACAGCATTTGGTATTCCAATCGACGACTGTTGTTGGAGATACAAATGAAATCCCTCAGTATTGATGCCTGTGGCACATAGTATACATTATGCTGCTGGAGATAATGAAGTACTGCATTACACATTTGTTGGACCTACTGTACATCTCCAACAACAGCACTACACATTTAATTAACTGAATAACAAGTGACAGTTGCACTAGTTCGCTTTGGAGCCAATTAGTAAGATAAGATAAACCTTTATTTATTACCCAGGGGGAAAATCCAGGTGTTACAGAAGCACCAAGATAGAAACAAATACAAAGAGCAACAAATCAAAATAAATTAGGTATATATAGCTTGTATGAAAGTCAAATCTTTACAGTACAAGAAATATATAAGAACAAACTAAAACAACTCTGCAATTAAACTCAAATGTGCAATGCAGTGACAATATAAAGTTACGAGGTAGAGACAGAGAGAGCGGCTGCGACAGGCTGTACAGCTCAGTGCCCGGAAGTAGAGGGAAGAAATTGAATAGATAGAGTTGTGCAGTGAAAATTCTATTAACACAATAAGAAAAGATTGGCTTATTGGTCTATAAATACAGGCTCCAGAGTGGCCTCCACATTTAATAACACGAGTGACAACCACTTGTTTCCAGGAAATGAGTCCTGCTCTATAAAAGGGAGCAACTACAATGTGTTTTCTGTCAAACTCACACACATAATTGATTTTGAGCCTCTCAATGAATTCATTTTGTCCCCGTGTCCTTCATCAGCGGGCAAAAGAAACGGATTGATGTTGGCATTTGATGTTATTTTTACTTATTTAACAGAAAATGTTTAGGCTGTAAAATCGCTGCACTGTGTTTCTTTCCACTTTGTTGTGATGTATTAAACACATTTCCCAATTTGGGATGAATAAAGTACATTTTATCTTATATGATTGATCTTTTTTCAGAATAGCTTACAAATCCCCCTTTTCATATTTCTGAAATAAGTGGATTTTTAGCAAATTTCATACCAGAGAGGAAGTTTCTAAGCCCTAAAAATCTCACCATCTGTGTTCAGTCTCGATTATTATTTGTTGTATATCTCCAGTTTGTATCACTGTCATTCGACCAAGTAAGATTATGCCAATTCAGAGATTGCCTTTTCAAATTCTTTACCACAAAAATGTTTGCTAATGAAACTGGGATGTTGGTTTGTTAAAGCCAATCATATCATCAGAAAACATGATAACGGTTAATCATTTAACTCTCAGACACAGTAAGTAGACTTTTAATTGAAATCACATTATACTTTTTAAGATAAAATGTAGCACTAATTGATTTTATTCACAGCGACATTTGAAATGTGGATCATTTTGATTTAAAGTTCTGTAGCTATAATGACCATAGTCTATGTGATATATTATTAATTACAGCTAACTGAAAGATGTTTTGCCTAACCACAAATAAATAAAATGAAGATGCATAATGATCAGGAGACCTTACACAGACACCAGGGCAGGATGCTTTCATCTTATAACTGTTACACAATTAACGCGGGATTCAATGAGGCAGGAAAACAGTTAATGGAAGTTAATGATGAGAACACACAGGGCTCTTTGTATCATTAACCAACATGCAGTCAAACATGCTAATGATTGCGGTTTCTATCTCAGTGACCGGACAACATAATACAACCCAATATTAAAAAGGTCCATGTGGAGATATTGAGGCACCTTGCTGCCTTTCTTGACAACAAATGTTTGTCAGAATAAAGTCACACTCATTATTGAGCAGTGTGATAGTTGTTCACCATAATGTGTTTTCAGTCTCAATTTCTGATATGAAATGAGTGAGATGTAATAGTGATGACACACAAATTAGCAGAAAGGAATCCTAAAGTACTAACCGATATGACATTTCATCATAAATCTAACTGGAATATACTGTAAATTCAATTCTGTCAATTTAGTTTATGTTGTCGCTTGTGCTATGATTAGCATAGACTACAAATACTCATTTCTTTCAGCGGCAAACTGTTGAAAACTGATGAAATTCTGAAGCCTGACAGTGTGGAAGTGGTGTTGGTACATTTCTATTCTACAGAGCAGATGCCAATAATATAGATAATACTATAAATCATGACATTTTTCTGAATGTAAAAGCACTTCTGACAAGAACCTTTGGGCGGTCGTGGCAAAGTCCATAGGGCATTGGCCTGGGAACTGGAAGGTCACCAGTTCAAGTCCCCGAGGCAAGACACTGGTTACCTACACTGCTCCCCGGGCGCCGTACATAATGGCAGCCCACTGCTCCTAACACTAGGATGGGTCAAATGCAGAGACCGCATTTCGTTGTCCTAGTACTTGTACTCTGTGCAATGACAATAAAGTTGAATCTTCTTCATCTTCTTCTTCTTAAACCACCGCTAAGTAAAAAAGCAATCTGTTCTCCATTATCAGTGGTGGAAATTAAGTTTTGTCTCAGTCACAATGAAGTATACAGTTTGTCTCTATCTTAACAAGCAATTCATGTCTGACGTCTATAGCAGTGATTCATCATGCAAAGATTTTAGACAGTTTCCTTTAATGTGGATAAAAGGACTTGATTAAGGAAACTGCGTTTTACTGCATCACAAGCACACCTCTTACGCCACAAGAGAGATATGAATTATCTGAAATACTCGGCTCCTTCAAAGGCTGGAGCCACAAGAAAAACATTTCCACTGAAGCTATATTTGAAAGGGGCAATGCAGAGAAACAAAGAGGAAGAGACAGCAGCAGCGGTGAAAGAGAGAGAGAGCGAGAGAGAGAGAGAGAGAGAGAGAGAAAGAAAGAGTGGTGGGCTGGAATTGGATGAAGGACACATAAGCTCTCATTGAGTTGGCAACAGTGAAAAGAGCCCTTGGTTATTGAAAAAAGAAGATATCAAAGGCAGAAAAAATTCCTGCAGAGGGATGAGGGCAGAGAAAGAAGCTTGTCCTCCTCTTCTTTGTTTTTCTCTTTTCCTTTTTTTTTTTTACTGTGGTTAGAGTAGTTAGCCACTCAGCAATAGAGGAGAGATGCACGGTAGGCAGCAGGTTGGCGAGGCCCTTGAGCACAAGGATCTAAAGAAGGAATAGGAGGCGACACAGCACACATTTTTTTATACTCTGGAATGGGTTTAGCTGAGTGTCGAACTCTGCTTGTGACACTTTATACAGTATTTCCCTTTTACAGAGCAGCACTTCCGAGCACAACAAACCATCTAGAGTAATGACTCACTAATTATTCATGACATGTTAAATATATACCGTGGGACATGACAGAACATGTGATGCGTTGCATGGTGTGTATCATGTAGGTCTCCCACTCCTCCTAACTGATATTACTGCACATGTAAGGACAAAAACAGCAAGGTCACGATGCTGTGTTGCACAGGACACCGCACAGGACACAGCACAGGAGTTATGTGTGCTGTATGACAGCTCAGGAATAGACTCTGGTTTTATGGAGGGGGTCATCTCGCGGTAGCCAGCTGTTGCAGACGCGAGGCAGTGGTGATGGATGCGATGGACGTGCATTATCCCTCTTGTTTCTTCCTGCCATCCCTGTCAGCATTTTCCCTGCAGCAGATTGGGTTCCACAAGTCATCCCTCACAGACCATCGCTGGGGGAATCTGCAGTTTCAACCGCGCAGAGCATCCCATCAGACAAATGGATATTAGCTGGTTAATTTTTAATTCCTGAGATGCAAGGGAGCCGCTCTCTTTCATGGCTGGAGGGAGAGCTAATGGGCCTGGATTAGGTATCACGGGCGGATATCTGGGAACGGCCCCTTGGGAATCTCGAGCGGGTCTCTCCATTGAACACCATTAAGAGTCTTAGAGGAAGGCAGAAAGCCTCTCAAAGACACTGTCCAGCTATTGACCTTTCGGAGGCACAATGGACGTCCTCGCTGAAGAGATATTGAGTGGATGCTGAGAGTGGTTCATTAAGCCATGGTGGGAGGAAAAACATGGTTTCTGATAAGGTCTGTAGCCGATCCAACACAGCCAGACATAGATTTCCCACCAAACAACGGGCCCGAGCCCACCAAGAGAGATCAAAATGCATTGGCCGGTTCATTGAGAGGCTGCGGTCCCTTCTGCATCGCTGAAGACAAAACCCTGCTGGGATCATCAATGTATTCAAACAACACAAAGACAAAAGACTATAATAGGTCGACTCGCTAAGTGCACATCAAGCTGCTCTCTGGACAGATCCAAACACCTCAGCCATGTTTTCCTTGACCACCTAAAATAATTTCCTGGCTTTCAGTAGGATTGGCAGTGATGATTGTTTTTATTGACTCAGATGTTCCATTAGGGGAGGATCTGCTTGGGGTAAATGGCTCCTGACAGCAGCACAGAGCCGGCTGATGATGCCCCGTCACTAGACCTCACACCAGGGTTATTAACTGGCTGCCACCGCTGCAGAGCACCAGTGCTCCTCTGACAGTGACACGTACACATACAAAATATAATGCTGTCCTCCAGTCATTCCCTTCTCCAACAGAGCGCGGGTGAAATCCGAGAGCTGCAGATGGGTAGGATGACATTTCAGATTCAAAGGATGTTTTAAGAGGCAAATTAAAGGAGATCTGGGGGAAATGCATTTATTCAAGGACAAGAGACTCAATTCAGCAGTGCATTTACACTCGACAGCTTCTGTTTGTCTTACATCTTTTCGGATGTTATCTGCTGTGTCTAATTAGGTGTACAAATCACCTGAGGATATAACATTTTGCTTCCTTTTATATTGTTTGAAAAAGAGAAAATGTGAGTCATAAAATAATAAAGTTCTTCAGTTATATTGCTTGTTTAGTCTATAAAATGTAAGAACATAGAGAAAAATGCCTCTTCCCGAGCTGAAGGTGAAATTGCTGTGACCAAGAACTTACGAATATTCGGCATGTTTGCTTGACAAAGCACTTTAAGAAAGAAAACAGCAGGAGTTTAGATTCTCTTGGCTCTATAGTTGTAGTTCTGTATATACATTAGTAGGCATGCTGCTGAAAATGCCGTTACATCATATCAGTAATGTACATTTGAGAGAAATCATTGCAGATTTGAGCTCTCGATTGCTAATTCATGCTAGTGCTAATTGATTTCCATGCTATACCTAAATGACTGTAGGATAATGGAAACAAAGATGGTCACAATATGAAGCGTGTGTTGTTTGAAGTTAATAACTCAAATAATTCTTGATTAACACAATGGTTCTTGGACTTATCCTACGAGCAGTAATATCTTATCATAATTTAATAACGCTTCAGGTGTCCAACATCAAGTGAAATAGAACATTAGAGTAGAGTAAAAGCTGTGAGCTGTGTTGAGTCTGTAGAAGGGCAGCTCTGACAGAGTCGAGGCTAACAGGACACTAAAACAAGTGAGAACTGCAAAGGAAACCTGTTGTGTCCACTGCCATTTCACGTCCAGGGCATCAGAGATTAATCGAAACGCTGAATAGTGTGTTTACCAGAATGTCACCTCATCCTGTCAGCTGAACTCCACTTGGGAAAACAAATATGCAGGTGCAACGCTACGAGTAGTTAAGAGTTGGAAACAAGCACACGCGCACACAAATAAGCCACGTCAGCTTTTCTTCATTCACACACAACTCAGAAGTGCTGTCACTCCATGAGCGCTCCACCTGTGAGGCAGAAACGCCGCCTGTGGGACCAGATAGAGCCGTGCTGTCACGCAGGAGTGATTAGAGCCCCGTTTTATAATCTCCCTCCTCTGTCCTTTCTCCACACATCATTACGGTAATACAGCAGGCTCTATTACCCCTCAGCACCCTGTCAATGCCCCACAGCCACCGCCTCTCTCCAGCCTCCAGGCAGGCCTCAGAGGGGTGATGATGATGATGGCATTTTAAGGCAGAGCCCAGGGTCCCTGCAGAATGGCAGCTTTAATTTCACGCTTTGTTAATGTCCCCATTGCAAGAGCTCGTCCTGCCTGATGCCCTCCACAGCCCCAACCAGGGTCGCATCCGTCCTGGCGGTTGGCTCAAGCACCGTGTCCAGGAGCAGCGGCGGGAACTCTCCTCTTTTTTTTTCCTTCCTACAACTGTCTCCCATTTGTTGGAAAATCTCTCCCTCACAACCTACGCCCCCTCTCTTACCTTCATCTTATTCTCTGTGCACTCTGTCACTGTCTGTTTCACTCTCAGCCGCCCACTCTCTCATTCCCTCTCTCAGACGTCGATTATCTCTCTCTCTTCTGTTGCAGTCTCTTTCTCGTCCGCTGGCTTCCTCTTTCTGGTAAACAGGTCTTTCTCTCTGATCAGCCCACACTCTGTCCATTCACTGTATCTTCCCTCTCTTCAGCTGGATTGCCGCTCTTCATCTCTTTCCCTCTTCGGCTGCCATCATCTTCCCCTTTAATTCCGACACACAGTGTTTTCATTTGGCTCTGCTCACCATCTCAATTTGGATGAACACGTCTCATTGCATTTCTCCCCTTCTCTTTTTCCTATGCATCCCAATCCTTAAGCCTCCATTGACACGCTGTAGCATCTGTGTTTGTGAAACACAGAGATGGCTGAGAATCATCATTCTGTCAACTTTCTCCCTTCTGCATGAGTCGGCAGCCACTTTGAGACATCCCTAAAAATGCCACCGTCAGCACAAACGTGTTGAACCGCAGTTTTGAGAGTCAGCTTGAATACGGGAGGGGTGAAACAAAGGCCTGCAACCTGCTACTCCAATCTGTCTCAGAAACAGTCCCACTAACTCTTCTGTTTATCCATATTGTTATTTTCTTTTGCATACTGTTCAGCACTGTTGTTGCTGCTACACTGTAGCCATAGCTTTAACACTGACAACTGGGAAGAAAAGAAAGAAGGGTACCACTTTACAATAAGACTACCCTTATAAAGGATTCATAAAGGGTTTATAATTAGGTTATTAATTAGGTTGATCATTAAGAACCAATTATAAACCAGTTCTAACATAGTTTTCATATATCAATACAGGCTCACTATTTGGCAAGATGACTAAGCCTTATATTGGCTACATAGCTTAGTTCGTCATCAGCCACATCCTTGGTATCTGTTGTTCACTGAGTTGATTCCCCCCACCCATCCATCTTGATGTTTCTTCGCATCTCTTAAGCTAAGTAGCCAATATAAGGCTTAGCAGTACAGATAAATGTGGGCTCACTATTTGGCAAGCACAGTTGTTTATCTCTTGTCTTATAAAAGCTTATTAATGATTTATAAAGTGTTCACAACCTAATTAATAAATTAATTACAAACTATTTGTACACGCTTTATAAGGGTAACCTTACTGTAAATATGTACCGAAAGAACCTCAGTTTAAACTCTGAAAATGTCAATAAAGTTGGGCCTAAGGAAGTCCAGCTTAAAGTAATGTTCATACTTCAGGGTAGCTGGTTGAGTCCCACTGTCTAAATTGGCAATTAAACTTTATTTGGACTCAAACAGGTACTAATCCTGTGACGCCACTTCTAAACGATAATCCAGTTTATTATCCTGTACAATAAGGGATTATTACTAACGTCTTGTTTGCACTCATTATCACTTTTATCTTTAATAAAGTGGTCAAGATGATCTTGCTTGACTGTTGGTATGTTAACAAGGTGTCTGATTGTTTGTTGCTGCATTAAACAGTTTAGCGATATTACAGTGTTCGCTCATCCCAGCAACTACTTGAGTCAGTGTCCCATAACCTGAATTATAATTATAAACTACTCCAAAAGCAACAGCAATATGTTGTTATTATCCTTTAATGCTCCTTGGATCTGTGCAGATTTCTATTTCAGTGTGATAATATAACATTAATATTCCCCACAGCTAATAATATTACAGCCTGATGCAACTCCAAAAAGATAAAAGTATTCAGTATCATTTTTTTAATCTTTTGCATTGCATCGTTTTAATTGAAACTTTTTGTACATGGTTTGGGAGCCCACAGATAGACCGGGGTTTAATACGTTATCAGGGATTACTGTGAGATATTAGGTCAGAGCTGCTGTTGAGCTACTTTTAGCTAAAATTAAAGCATTGTTTGATGAAGCACCACATTAGTGAAGCTACTTTACCTTGATGTGGCTTTCAGTACAAGGTAATGCTAATACAAGTATGTCATTTACTGAAAATGAGGAAAATAGATGGAAATGCAACTGCAACTTTTCAACATTTCGCAAACATCTCCAGAGAACACACCATTAACACAAAAAAACAACAGAATTAAATGTAGGTTTGCCAACAATCTAACAGCAGACAGTTTGGATAGGAATCAATAAGAAGAGGCAATTGCATTTCCAGCAATCATTATTTATTATTTCCTGTGTTTTTGTTTTTTCTCTGTCTGTGCGTGCGTGTCACTGTGGCCTTCCAAATAGATAAGCAACACAGAAGACTAGATAATGACATGGAGGCCCTCCGAAAAGGAAAATGGTTGAAATAAAAGCTATTTGGTTTGAGAAGGGTCGTGTTTCCTAGACAAGGGGGAAAAGGGTAACAGAATCTCTTTGTGAGTGAAGTCATGAGGTCTCCTGTGGGAGGGCATTGATCGGAGAAACACTGAGGGGAAAGGGAGCACCGATCAGATTCTACCCACACACACACAAACCCAACTTTACTCCTCAAAACTGTTTACGCTCACACTCTTATTGGCATTCAAGTGCACAAACTTTTCCTCCTACTCAACAGCACACAGACAAACGCACATATATAAAGAGCACCAGAGCTAGACAGCGATATTCATCAGTGTTAAAATTAAATTAAAGTGTCTATTCATTAGAAGCACACTCTGGAACGGATATCTTCTGCCACAGGCCACGTTTTTACAAACACACCACAAACCGGTAACCATTTGTAACAATTTTTGATTATTGTCATTTTGGAAATGGTCCCACAAAACAATAGTTTTAGCTTCCGCTAATGGTTTGGCAGAAACAGCCGAGCCATTAACACGGCCATGATTGTTTGTCTCTTAATTTGACTTGCCTCCCGTTGCGTAATCATGACAAATGATATGACACTTGCCCGCAGCAGACGGGTCATAGCTATTGTTTGAGCTCTCTCTAAGATGCTTGTTGCTAGGTAACCAGCATTTACCAACCCCCCTCTGCTATTTTTTTTTTATTGTACCTTTTGCCTTTGTTGTACGTCTGAAGTTGCTGAATCCTACATTTGCTTCAAGGCCTGCTCCACATTTAGAATACTGTCTTTTGTAGTTACTGTAAAACACAACAGATGCAGTTTCATACCTCAGGCTAAAGTGCTGTGACACATCACTAGCTTATCTTTCATTATACTTGTCAGATGGTACTCTGCATAGCTGTTTTCATGTCTGTTTCATGCGTGTGTGACGTGGACCAATCTCTGGACCGCTGTAGAAAATATTATTGTTTTTGCACAACACTGCAAGCAGCCACAGCGAGTTTATCAGTTTCCTCCTATTTATACTGATACAACCAGAGATGCTTCAGCAGGTAAGATATATGGCAGCATGAAGTATGGCCTTGTCCACAGTGAAAAGGTACTGAACGCTATTTTGTGATGAGATGGGGACTGAGCCAAGGTGACCCTTCAGTAATATATGGGCTGCGGCTGCCAAGGCCTCCCAGGAAGGTATTTGTCATCAGCGTCCCCCAAGTGTAAGGTTACCGACAAATCAGGTTATCAGTCTACAGTTTTTGGCAGCAATGGCACAAAAACACAGATAATCTTTTCTATATAGCTCAGCATTGCAAAAACAGACAGATGTACATTCCCAAAAATAAACACCAGAGCACATAAACACACACACACAGCCACGCTGTGTGAGGTCTACTGTAAGTTATACCTGTCTACTCATGCCTTAACCCCTAACCTTCAACATTACATCCCTAACCTTAACCTGTGCCTTAACCCCTGAGCTAATTTTAGTTCAGACCACAGCCGTGTGCAATATGTAATCCTATACGAGCCGTTATAGTGGCAAAGATCTGAAGTGTATTACATTTGGAAGTGTAATGCATTCAGTATTCCTGGATTAATCAGCTGTAAACAATGACGACATTTTAAAAAGTAGAAAAGATGACAGAAAACACATTTCAAAGCTGGTTGAATCAATATCAGTCGTAATGCATCATATATATATATAAAATCGTCCTTAATACACCTTTATTGCCTGTCCCATGAGTCTTGGATCGTTGGTATTCAGGTCTCCCCGTATAGCCTGGAGTGCACAGCAACCATGGATAATCACACCAAGGTATCGTCGCGCTTTCATAACGGAAATATGTAAAATGTTTATTGAATAATGAATACGTCCGCCAGTGAGCATGTCTGCCCCACACAACCTTGTTGCTATAAAAGTGAGGCTGCCACTCCAAAGAGCGTGAACTCTTCTGCGCCTCAGCGGCAGAGCACGTAGGCGGGAGCGGGGGTGACAAATGTGCAGCATTATGTGAGAGGAGGCAGGAAGCTGCACAACATGTCAGGATCCAGATGCTTGCATCTCCCTCACATCGCCTCTAGTGATGTGTTTCAGCCCACATGTTTAATTATGCTTGCCTTGAAAATATCTATCTAGCCTGCATCAGTGGTGGCAGAGCAGGGGTTAATGCAGGGGTCAGGCACTTCTACACAGAGAGCTGTATGGAGCTACTCAGGGTTGTGCAACCGTGTTACAGTATATAGGTATCCCAACACTGCAGACCACAATTATTGTGTTACAGAGAGTAAGGCAGATTAGTTTAAAGCTTACCCATATTACTTTGTCAGTCCTATAAATGCAAAGTTTGTGGAATCATCGAAACACATCTAAACAGATTACAGTAAAAAACACTAATTAGACATTTTGAGCAGTATATTTCACTTTCTGCCCACACAGTAGATGAGAAGTTTGATACCACTTCCCTGGCTGTTTTTTAGCTTAGCTGAGATTAAGCCTAATTAGATGTTGGTAGCCATATTATTTAACTTTGGACACAGCCAGACTAGCTGTTTCCTCTGGCTCCATAAGAGAGTGTATATCCCAAAACTGTTTCTAAATGAGTGTATGTTGTGAAACGTATGTATGTATGGGCCAAAATATTCCTATGAAATCTCTTTTAGACATTAAAATAGTACTGATTACGATCACAACCTACACCGGCGCATTCTGAAGATATTTTATTTCTTTGTAGTGTCCACTCTGGTCTTGTGAAGCACTTTTAACAAAGCCCAGCCAATGTGAAAATCTAAATTTAACCACAGCAAAACCTTGATCTTTATCTCAACACCACAAACAACCAAACAAAGCTGCCGACACAGCCTGCGGAGTGATGAAGACAGAGAGTCTACGACGGCCTTTGTCTCTCCAGGGATGTAAGCTGTGGCAACCTAAGTAAAGAAATAAGCCCTTTTGCAAGCCAGAGCTGACCCAGAGCCAGCTAGGTGACACGACTAAATAAAGACAAAAGCTGTCAGGAGGCTTTGTAATGACGAGCAGCTGACCATACAACCGGCAGACGTTTTGATGTGCCAGGCTGTCTGAGCAGGTCATGAGCCGGGCAGCCATGTGTGTCTTCGTGTGTTTTGGAGTCTCTTAAGGTGCTGCCCCTGGAATGACACGTCCAACTTTTGTTGTTGTTTATGTATTGCAGTCAGGTACGGTCTCTCTCTTCCTGCTTGTATTTTCAAATGAAGCATGAAAAGCAGGTCAGCGGGCGCAAGTGTTTGCCTTGAAAAATGTTAGACCTTTAATTAAATATATTTAAAACATAAAGCGCTTACTGAATAATTCCCTGTTAAGCAGAGCTAAATAAGTGTTTAAAAATGCTGTTGTTTTATTGATGCAGACACCTGACCTCTCCGCTTTAATGCACATTACAGAGAAATATTCCTCAACTTGCTCTTTAAAAAGTAGAACCCCTAGGTAATAGACTGCAGTGTAATTATAGCAAATAAGAAGCAGCTAATATGACAGTTTAGTGCAACTGACTAGCTGGTTGATGACATCTAATGGAGGAGGCAAAATATATGAGCAGTAATATCATCCAGAAAGTGGGACACAGGTCCGGAGTCATGGAATATGTCTAAGAGGCTTCGGGAGATCCTATTAAACACGGCTTGGTGACATCTGCTCTTCTCGGCTCTGACCAGGAAACGACTGCTGACCCGAATCCTCGTCAGCCTAGCCTGAATCATTTTATGCTCGTCTCCTACCCTCAGACGAAGAGCAGCTTCAAGAAGGTACTTGCTCGAGCACAGAGTAGCTAAAGCCACTATTTCAACAGAGTCTACACTTCTGTGATGCTCCAGCTGTCTCTGCATGTGTGTGACGAAATTGAAAAATGTAATGGAGTAATGTTCCTGGTTCTTTGTGGACGTTGACTGAGATGAGGAAAAAAACTTTTACGTTTCCTTATCTTCTGAAGACCTCTTTACAAGTCTGTCAAGACCATCTTCCTCACTTAAGACCTTGAATGTCTTTCCTTTTTTCTGTGTGTACATTGTAAATTGCTTTCATAACAAAACATGGCTTTCTGGCTCTGAATGAGCACTTCCTCAATGTGCTAGTGGAACATTTTGTTGGACTGAAGAAACACTAAATGCTCTGAATTCATCAGCTTAGTTATAAAATTAACCACACCTAATTTTTCAGGCTGTAGCAGTGTTGGCGTGCACAGTAACAGCCTTTTTACTTGGTATTTTGGTCTTCCTTTTTCCTCTATTAGCTAACCCTCTCACCCGAGGGGCATGTGCATGAGCTTTGCACACACAATCATAACAACCTCTGTTTACTCCACAAACACTATTATGAAAATTGTCTTGCAGGAGGCAAGTCACAGGACAGTAGGAGATGTGGAAGGGGGATTCGGGATGTGAATGGCCTACCGCGGGGTCAAGGGTGGGATGAAGTGACTCGGAACAAATAGAACGACGGGCTCAATATCATCAATGTCTGCCTTAATTGAGCCAATGACATATTGATCTTTGGGTTAATGAAGACAAAGTACACATGAGATGAGGGTGTTTAAATCCACCATGGTTAATTCCTCCGAATCCTAGCATGAATATTAATACATTCATTATGCATAGGATGAGTGAGTACTGTTAAAGATAGAGGAAGGAACACTACACAGTAAAAACGGGATGTCACATAATGAATACGATATGCCGTCATTCAAAATAGGATTAAATGATGATTATAGTTTGCTACAATTTGGTGTTAATGCAGTAATGGTGGCCTTATTTGTCATCAGTTATAATAACACTGTACTAATGACCAAAGTAATTGCTGAGATCTTGGAACATGGAGACATTGTAACAAGACAGATGGGGCAAGAAACATACAGCCAACGGGACAATCAGAGGCTTGTAAAATAAGCCAGAAACAGGAAACAGTTTATCCACATCATTTAAACCACTTCATTTGGAGGAAAAAGCTGAAGGAAGTGCACCTGAGGTGTTGGTGATAATCCTGATTGTATAAGTAAACTAGGTGCACAGGTAAGTAGGTCAAAATGTAATCAGTGTGTCACTGTTTGATGTTGAACAATGTACAGTTTGGGTGGTAACTTCACCACATGCCCTTTTTAAGTTTAAGTTTTTCATTTTGCTAACTGGGGGGTTTGATTAAAACCTGTACAATCACCTGACTGTGTATTTTTTGCAACTTCTTTTTGCAATGTCGCCACGCTCCCAGATTAACATGATTACAGGCCGGCTTTCTTCTTCATTTTTCTTATTTTCGAATCACATTAAAAGACGAAACCCATTGTTGTGTTTGTCTGTTTCTCAATACATTTCACTTCTACAAAGCCTGTTTATTCCTAGTAAAGCTTTATATTTATTCAGAAATTGGTCGAAAATACACTGTATGGTTTCACTTCAGCAAACAATACTTATAATAATGCATGATGAATAATGCATTTGTTCGGGAATATTTTTAGCAGCATTACTCTGGTGACTATTTACAGATGGTGTATGGGCAATTGGCTCGAAACGAAAAACAATACATGTGTTCATGGTAACAAAGGAACATGTCACAAATAGTGCAGCAGTGTGGCTTATTAATGGGCTTTATAGTGTTCGGAAAGCAGTGGCACAGAGGAAACCGTGGCTACAACAATACCTTAGTATCTCATAGGTTTGAATGTTTTCGTGGGATTTGTTGACGCTAAGAAACATTTCTAAAATATCAGCAGCTTTTCCTTTTAAGGACAATTGCGATTATTACCCAAAGGAATGATGGTAACAGCCCCAAGCAGTAATAAACAGCAATGGCAAGACACTGCTTTGGCTTACCCTTTACTAGAAAACACTGGTCTGTGCTGTAGAGAGAAAGACAGAGTGCTTCAATTTCAACCACACTTGCCTACATTTTAGCACATGGCCCCTGTCACTGGCTGAGAGCTGGCCAGTGAAGAAAGTGTCACAGAGAGTGGCCGTCCACGGCAGCTCCCGGCGGCAGGGGCGATGAGACAGAGATGAATCACGACGATGTTCAATCCTGCAGCTTTCAGCAGGGATCAGCCCACAACTTATTCCCCTCCTTGTGCTACTTCAGCAGGGGCACGACCTTCAAAGATCACAAATCTTGCCAGTGTGTCCAATCATTAACCAAAGCAATATGTCCCGAGTCTTCGCTTTGTGGCCAAGTCCGCAGCAGTGCTCCTATAGCCGCTGTCGAGAAGCCTCATTGTGCATTTCTCTTTTCCAAGTAATGTGGGGGGCTGTAGAATAGTGTGCAAACTCTGACCTTCAGTCAGTCATCACCATAAAAGACGCAGGAAAGTATTCATTTATGTTGTGTAACTTGCATCCTTGCAATTTCCTCCCATTTTATGCATCTAACGGATAAGGACGTCGAACAGAATTGGTTATTTCTGCAGCCACTGGAGTCAATTTCCTTTGCATACTGCAGCAGAATCCAAGAGACATATTTAAATGTATCACGTGGTTACGTGTCAAACGGCTTCTTGAGCTTCATGACCTCAGATATGAACAGTCCTCGAAATATGTCTCATTAATAATTCATGGTAGATATTCCTCATCAATTCATCACGTAGCAGAGCAGAAGTGTAGCAGATGTAAGCCAGTGCATACAGCAAGGCATTAATATAAAAAGTGGGGTTTCAACAATGTCAGTATCCTTTGGATTAGTTGGCGAAATTGCTGTCTTCCTCTTTTGTACTTTTTTAATGAACTGTTTTGGGAAAAGAGAGAAAGAGAGCTGGGCTGAGGAACAGAAAGTGTTATGTAATTCTATCATCAATATTTGTCTCTTTGAAAGAAAATGCTAACATGGAAAGTGAAGCTGGTTTTTGTATTCTTGAGATCTCAGTGTTTTAAGGAAAGGGATGTTCACAAAGGAGGGCACCTGACCCACAAACACACAACACACTGGGGACTTTCTTTCTAAAATCCAGAGACGGTATTTGAGAGACTATTGATTCGCCTCCTCCCACCTTGTGAAAGCAAAGACACGTATGGTATGTTGAGAGCCATGTCTAATCAGGGGAGCGTTCACTGAGGGTTAGATTAAGACGGGAGGGGAGTGAGGTCTACATGTTGGATGTGCTTCACTGAGCTGAGCTGTGGGTAGACTCGTTTAGCTAGAGATAAAATGCCTACAGACAATGCACAATAGACTGATTAAAACAGTAGCAGATAGAAAGAGGTTTTCATATCATGCAGGCATTCTTTAGTGCTTAAAAGGCTGCCTACTGCTATGAGGAAGTCAGATAATACACCTACCCGAAGCTTATAGGCATTCTTCACCTGCACAATGGAACAGATACCAAGCTACTGCTGCTGCTATCACTACGCCACCGTTATGACCAAGTATGTGATTAAACAACCTGGTTTGCATCAATTTGTGCTGGGTATCAGAACACAAAATGAAAGGTTTCCATAGCATCGTGTGCTGCAAGCTCACTCAAACATGTTCAGATCAAATTCTTAGGCTGGTCAAATATGAAGAAACTTCTTGCCTGGCTTTGTAATCACAAGAATTTGACTGCTTTACAGATGGTTAATTGGCTGTTTGTGCAGGATGTTTGTGGCAAATAAACACACCAGCAATTTACCATCTGTACAGATGTTAGCTTGGCAGCTACAATAGCTAGCAACGTACACACTTGTGCCTTTGTGTGTACATGTGACTGGCTCTGACTGACGCAAAAATGAACTAAAATTATTTCCCCACTTAAATCATACATTTACAATTTCCGACTGTATTTTCTTGTATTGTAAAAAGTGTGATTTCAATGTTCTTTTTTTGCTATAAAAGGTTTAGGTTCTATTTAAATACCGTTTAAAGTAACAAAAAACTAAATCTGCAGAGAAACACACTGATCAACACATATTTATAGTTAATTTAATATAGTTATTTAACAGTTAGGTCCTCTTGTCCTCTTCTAAGACCTCAGTCCTGACAGTTGTGCTACTAAAATGTAGGTTCAGATAGGACTGGGTGGTGCGGGTAATATAGAAAACAGGACTTGGCTAATGAGCTGCTACTAAATGCTAATTGCTAAGTATTGCTATAATATATTCCTGTGAGCAGGAAATAAAGCCAAACAATATTCTGAAGGAAAAGGTATGAACAACAGTATAGTATACACTTCGTTAATTACACCTATTCTATAATTAATAGCTGGAACTGCAACTGTGACTTGTAAGAGAATTCGTTTTTTTGTCCCCAGCGTGGTCATACAATTTCAGCAGAGTGAAAGATTTATCTGTGTGTCACTACCTCGCTCCACTTCCTTCTGATCGCTGGGACTTTTCGGAGCTTTTTTGAGCAATATGAGCAAAGTAATTTCCTGACCGAATAGGATAGAAAAACTTTTTCTCCCCTTAAGGCAGCTGTATTTCAACTGGCCGGTGAGATCAAACTGAGATGTGCTGAGCTTTTGTAGAAGACAAACCATAGGAGGGAAAGAAAAACAAGGGATGTATGATGGAAGATAGACAGAGACAAAACTGGGAAAGGGAGGCTGGGAGACACAGAGACCAAAAGAAACCGTTGCGTGTATGTGTCTAACAATGACAGCCAGAGCTCATACACAGTTTAAAAGCAACTTGGTTGTGAAAAGTCACCCTGTTGTACTGACGTGAGATCAGTCAGGTCACCAGCTGGTTCCTCTCTGGCAGAGCTGGGTTTCATTTGACAGGGCAGCGGTGACAATGGTGTGACAGGTCTGTTTCCATGGGAACACATTTGTCACTTCTGTGGAGAGAGGCCAAAGTGTTGGAGGGGAATCACCAATGAGGATTGTAGGACTGGAGGGAAAATTAATCACACTAATGATGATTCAAAGCGTGAGCTGCAGCAGAATGCAAAAATTGCTTCTGCTCCTCTAGTTTTCCTCTTTTTCTCTTGAAACTGAAAATCTGGCGTGCCATAACACGGTTTTCAATGGGTGGCTTTCTGCAGACATAATATTCCACATAATTTGATGTGGATGTTGGAAGTGAAATAAAGCGGATGGGAGAAGGACTGCCAGGGCTGTTGAAAGATGTAAGGATACTGCGGTGGTAGTTTGGCTTTGAATTAGAGAGGAGGACCAGTAAGTAGAAAGATGTTAAGATGTTAAATCCCTGGCACGGACTGATGTGTGTTTTCCAGCTGCAAGATGGAAAGGACGACTGATGTGCTGTGGCTAACACTGTTTCCTGTCTTGGAATTAGATTCAGCATATGTTGAGCGATGCAAAAGTAAAGCTCGGAAAATGGTTCTATGATATAACCAGTAGTAACATCCATAAATGGGCCAGTTCTTAACAGGGCTTCTTTTAAAATAACCACCACAACATTTGAAGCCAACTAATGATGTGCTAACTCTCTGCAGTAAAGGTCAAAGTTGGGGGCTACTGTTGGTAAAAATAAAGGGTAACTTTATTCGTATAAGAACATATACACTTGTTTTATGCCATTGAAAGGGTTAGATAGATAGAGTCGGAGGATGAAACCCTCTTTATTAGTCACATACATGCACACAGCAGAGCACACACAGTGAAATTGTTCCTCTGCATTTAACCCATCCTAGTACTAGGAGCAGTGGGCAGCTATCGTGCAGCGCCCGGGGAGCAATGGGGAGGGGGGATTGGAGGTGTCAGGTGCCTTGCTCAAGGGCACCACAGCAGGGCCTAGGAGGTGAACTGGGACCTCTCCAAGTAGCAGTCCACCTTCCATATTTCAAGTCTGTTCGGGGACTTGAACCGGCGACCCTACGATTCCCAGTCCAAGCCCCTACTTACTGAGCCACTGCTGGACGAGGGTTAGGGTTAGAAATACACAACTTTTCCATACTAGCATTTCCTACTGGTATAATTGTCATATTGCAAGACAACCAAATCCCTTCTGGTTTCATTAAGTAGTCAGGTTTTGTTATTCAATGATATAATATTTTATTGACTTTATTTTTTTGTTTCTCTGTCTTAGTCTTGATGTGTTCCAATATGTTTTATTGTAAGTTTGTTGTGGTCTTATTGTGTATGTCATTCTATTGCTCTCACTTTGCCCTTGGACTGGACTAAACCCACTCTGAATTACTTGTAGGTTTCTAGAGTTGTCGAATCAAAAGATATGTGGCTAGCTGCAGGAAATAGACTCAAGTTTGAATGCCTGGGGACATAAAAGTCTGCTAAATATAAGCTCTTATTCCACGAACGTGAGTAGAAAAGAAATACTAATTGTAATAACCTCCTGCATATGAGAGGGTCCTTGCAGAGACCTTAACCTGGCAGCAACATGTTTTTATAATTTATCATGACCAGCCTTGCAATATCAGAGTCCTTCAAGGCCTTTTCATGTTAATGCACGTCTGTCAGAAAGTGGTTCTTCCAACATCATTTTGATAGCACTCCAACCTGCTTAGTGCAATCAGCTTGGAAAACTCCACTGCAATTGTCCTTCTGTATTGTATTACCTCTTAAATGCACTTCACTGCTTGGAGAGCCTATGCGCATTCATTATGTAGTTGTGAGTAATTTATGCTAACTCTCCATATTAATGTGATGCAATCGCCACAAATAAGTGTTCCAAAGAATACTCATTCTTCACGTTTGATCCATGAATACTAAGTAACTATAAAGTTTTAGGCTTCAGGCGTCACAAAATGAAAGAAGTCGATAAATAATTTATTGAAAGCCACTGAGCTGACCATCTGGATGGCGTCTATCCGCAGCAGTGCTCTCACTGAATCATTTCCGTCGTCTTACCATTTGTATCATCTCCCTCTCTCTGTTCCTAAGCTGGCTTCTCTGAGTTTGGCTTGGCAAGACACACTTTGGCGCTCCCGGTTCTGCTGGTGAAGAAAATCCTGGCAGCTCTTGCAGGGACTGCGATTCCTCTGCCTCATTCTGAGTCCTCTCGTCCTTCTATTTTCCCAGACATGTTCCCAGAAGCCTTTTTTCTTTCACGGCACGGCCGAGCTCTCCAGATTCCTCCATTTGGTATTGGTGAGAACTGATTTGGAGCTGCGCTGAGAGGGTGGTGCCGTGGCCCCTCTCCAGTTGCAAGGCCTGCCAGGATCCACAAGTCCTTCCAATTTGAGGCGCTGGTGCCAGGGCGGATGGGGGGGGAAGGTGGCAGAAGAGGAGGAGGGCAGGAAGCGAGGGTGGAAAGCAGGCAGTTGGATTGTGGGATCACTTTGCTGTGACCCATATCCCTCCGTTCTGCTCTGAATGCCTCAATATGAAAACAACCCAATTACTGTTGACCCCTGCACCGCCTCCAAAACACAGCAGCAAAGACTAATTAAAACTGAAAGGGTTCCCATTCCCTCCTTTGTTTTTGCTCAGTGAGTGAGTTTGAGTGTGTGTATGTGTGTGTGTGTGTGTGTGTGTGTGTGTGTGTGTGTGTGTGTGTGTGTGTGTGTGTGTACACTTGTAACTGAAAGCCTCCATTTATATGTCTGCGATTGTGAGGAGAAGGATTGCTCACGGGTGTTTGTGCTGAATAAAAATATGATTGTCCGTATGTAGTTATAACCCAATTGCTCAGAGCAGGATGGTTGAAAGGCAAAAGCGAAGCACAGAGCCATCCAAACACCATGTTTCTTTCTCACCAGTCGGATCCCGGGGGCCCGAGGCGACGAGTCATCAACCTGCCGATATATCTGGCAGTGACAGCTTCCAATCCAATCTCTAGTTCATTCAATTATCATCCCCTGCAACAGGCCTCTGCCGTTTGCCCTCAAGAGGAACTTGTGTTGTAACAACAATAACTAACGTGTTTTGTCTGCGCTGCTCTCTTGCATTTCTTGTACCTTGACGAAAATCCATTTCTGGTTACAAACACAGCCATGTAATTCAGACTAACAACCTGTAATACAAACAGACCCTCTGAGGGATTGTGTCGCATAAGAATAAGCCCTTAGACACATTCTTCCTGTTTAAAAACATATAAGGAAATGAAATCAATTATTATCTGCTTAAATGAACAAATGTCTACCAAATCCAAAAACTTGGAAAGTAATCAATGTGATCTGTGACAAAAAATAATTGGTGCCTGCACTGTCTTGGCTCACAGTATGCTCGTCTGTGCCTTGACACCCAAAAGATTTCACAGTAGTGCTAACAGTCGTTAACAGGAAAAAGTGCCCATATCCACTCAAACCAACCCGGTGTGGCATCATCGCAACGCCACATTCATTGTCAGATGTCCAAGGATTTTTTCTCTCGTTGGAATATAATATACGTTTTGTTCTAGAAGCAACTCCCAAATGTGGACCGTTTGTCCAAGGCGATGAAAAACAGTAATTACTTCAGGAGTGGATTTTATTAACAAAACAGACCTCTCATTTCCCACTGTATTGAATTTATAATACTCATTCATTCAAGGTCCAGGTGAATAAGTTGTAGATACTTTTTTGTTCTTGTGTTAACCTGCTTTGATAAGCTGACAGGTGGGATTTGCCACCAATATGAAATTGGTTGGAATAATTTTACTCTCAAATTTCTAGCAGTTTTTCTGGTGGGCTATAATGTCAGACAGATAGATACAATTAAATACAATTTAACTGAGAATAAAATTGAGCATTGATTGATCTTCCAAAAAAGCTTTCGGATGGGGCCTTGTTGTGCAATTGTTAAGGTAAAGGTGTAAACATTTTTTGCTACCTCTGAAAATGATAGAAAGCATGTCCTTCCACCAATTCAAAGCCAATTGTTAAGAAAAAATATGTTTAGGTCTTTGTTTAGCTTGCAGTCCTCTTCGTTGCATTTAGTTGGCATTACTGTCCATAATCTTTTTCTGTTTTTAATGTGTATTACACCAGAATACTTGAGTGAATGCATGTGGTATGTGAGCGGAGATGCACACAAAACCCGGAGCCACTTATTAAAATATTACTCCATCGTCATTTTGTCCCAAAATATGTTGCCCCTCAAACATTGCCAGTAAATACTCTGTTTGTTTGCCCGTATACGTAACCAATTTACCCTCGAAAAGGCCAGTTCTCATACGTATTACTGCCTGTTTGTCCAAATGTTGAATTTTTAGCAATTTTTTGTATTGCTTAATCCATTCCATGACCTCTAAAAACGGTTTGAATTAATGTCACATTTAAAGCAGATTTGTTTTAATATTATCAACTTGGAGGCATAATAATCCCTACTTTAAGGAAAGGCTGTATGAAGAGTTTTACATGTTTTAATATTGAATACTTTTTATATCAGCTGTCCCTAATAATAGCCTTTTCCCTTGTTTCCCATCAGTGGGTTGGTTTCTCTTTCCCCCTCAACCTCATCAGAACCTCTGCCTGTCCTCTGGGAGACTTCAGCCCTTTTTCCACCCAGCATATGGTCAAGGTTGAGCACGTTTACTGGACTCTGTGTCCCTTGAAAAGGAAGTCACTATAAAACGAATCGCATTAATTCAATGACTGTCAGTCTGGTATAACTAAATCATTTAAACTAAATTGTCTTTGTGTACACATTCTTCTTGGCACTGTTTTGTTTATTATAGGTGTTATGTTTATGTGTTTTGAGACTTGTTTTAGGGTGATATAATTACCAAAAGCAAATGGTTGGCATGGCAGTGGGTCGGTGCTGTTTTCCAGCAGGAACAGAGCTAAAGATTTCAGATTTCACAACAACAGATGGTGAAATGAGGGAGAAGCAAAGGGAAAAATACCAACAACAAATTTCTGAGATGCTCATGCTCTTCCATACTGACAAAGAAAGAGATTTTACTCAAGAAGCAGCAACTTATTCATGTTTGGGAAAAGATCACCCCTGCAGTGAGGAGTATGATCATCATGACTGCGGTGTGGTTTTTAAAATGCTAAATTAATGATACAAATGGTGAAATGGAGTTGCTGCATGAGCCAGTCGGTTAACCTGTTGCTCGTTACATGCCTCCTGTTTCTCGAGCAACAGTGAGGGAGTGATTGGCTCTGTGTCAGATCTGATCCAAGCCCCCAGGAGCCAGAGGGCTTACAGAGCGCAGTGAGGACAGCCACATCAGGGCGGCCCGCAGACAGCTGGCACCCTCAGATGATGCATTGGGCTTGGCATCCTAATTGGCCCCAGTGCCTCAGCCAGGGGGCCTGGTGCCTCAGTGTGTGTGTGCACCCATATGTGTTTTTGTGCATGCGCTCTCTTTGTCTTTCTGGGGTGCGGCGAGGGTACACAACTCTCCGTTTATATTTTGCATCTGTTGGTGTGTGGTATACATCTGCATTTTTCTATGTGTGAATTGTCGTGTTCAGGCGTGTGTGAGCGTGTGTTTGGCTCTTGCACTCCCTGTCTTTTTGAATGTGCACCACGTAGAGCGCTTTGGGCCGGGATGTACCTCCACTGACCTTTCATCTGCTGCACAATCCGCACTGAGCATACAGAGGCACATCTCCACAGAGGACACATGGTGTTTTTAAAATTGTGCATGAATGTCAGCTTGCAGCTTTATTGTGCATGTATGTATTGTGTGTATATTTAATATATCAGTTACCAAAAGCTGTCAGTCTGTTGACTTTGTGTATAAGCTGTTGCAAAATGTGTTTTTCAAATAAAATTGGATGCCAAGAAAGCGTTTAAATTAATAGAATTAAAAAAGAGTGTATGCGAGTGTGCTTAATTTCACCGCATGTGTGTACAACATTAAGCATTCAAGTGACTGGCAGTGGTGTTAGAGAATGCGTGTGTGCACTCTGCTGTCATGACTAATATCAGTCAAGTTAAAGACTCATAAACAAAAATGACATGAGACATTTACATTATCTTGAACTACGTAATAAATGGAGTTAATTACTGCTGTCATCCTGTCTGTTACAGAACCGCCCTGTCACTTGAAGTGGCTTCGTTGGCCTGGTGGAGAGAGAAACTGTTGTAGGGTTTGGACCTGTGACCTTTCCGTTTACAGGACAGTTTATGTGTGCATCACTGCAGAGGAGGACATTTAAGTTGTACTCGCCGCGGGGAGCGAGCCGCATCATGCACGTACATCCATCTCGGAGGAATAGGCAAAGAAAAAAAAGGCACTCTTTTTAACTTTAATGTACTCTGTGTGTCGCTGATGGTAAAAGGTTTTCATGTGCCTTAACTCAAATCAGTCCCAAATGCATCAATTTCACCAAGCTTTGATCACTGCTGGTACACTATCTTGCCCCTCCCCCTTTTTGTTCAATCTCAGGACCCCATCCCAAAGCTGCAGGCTATAATAGCAATTTTAACATGGACCAATGTTGACTGACTGGAAAAATAGGCAGCGACTTGCTCGGAATTGGAAGTATATAGTGGACCAATTACCCCTGTGGTGATGGCAATATACTAGTGTAGCTATAGGCAGGAGCTGCTGCGGGTGTAATTGATGTTGCTCGGTGGCTGCCAGAGCGGTTGGAGGCATGTAGACCACAGAGACATTTCCTCTAATAGGCCCTGCCAGGGGTCATGGCACAAGCTACAGACCAAAGCACTTACAACCTGACCAGCTCTCTGGTGTCTCCTTCAATACACACTGTATCAGATGAGAGGAGCTGGGTACTTGTTGTTGCTGTGGGGGCATATACCCACCTCAACTCTCTTGACCCACCTTCTTTACAGAGAACAAACTTTACTCACCTCTTTAAGTTAATAAACCGGTCTTAGATTTGTGTATAACGGCGATTGTCTGAGAGGCGTAGTGAGTGCAGTACAGCTATAGCTTAGCTTCGTATGAAGACTGAAAGCAGGGAACAGCAGCCCTGGTTTGTGGAGAAATAATCCATAACTGCCAATCAACACCGTAAAAGATCACCAGTAGCTACCAATATTTCTCAAATGTGGACCATGACAGAAACAAGATGAGGCTCTAGACAGCACTAATGTCAATAAACACTGGGTTTAAATCAACATGCAATATTGTTAAAGCAAAAGGTAAGAGTAAAGCGTAGTTTGTTAAAGAAACACCTAAATCTCATTATTTAAGTTTAGTAAATGACTTAAGTTAAAGTTCACAAAGACAACAACGAGGCTTGGTAATAAGAACAAGTTGACTGAATGCCTTGAATAGAAACATTATAATCTGATGATTTATTTGTCAGTAGTTTAACGGTCTAAAACTATTGGTTAATAAAGTGCTGTACAGTTTTCAATAATAAAAAATGTTGCCGACTTTCTGAAAAAGTAAAATTAGGATGAGGTTGACTAAATATGACAGAAATGTACAAGAATATTTCACAAACAACTTACACTTAATAAAACATAGCTGACAAGGTAATCACTAGCAAACATGATAATGTATATTTTTTAACATCAAACAGTTTCAGATTTGTACAGTAAACATGGGGCAACATTAGCCTTCATATGGAGTGTGTTTCTGTATACCCAACACATCTTGGTCCAGTATTTACCTTCCTGTACATTGTGTTTTGGTCTCCACAAGCTGGGGGAACTATCTGGCCCTCAGGAGCTTGTAACCGCTCCATGTTTACAAGCTCGCTGTAATTTTGTGCAAAGTGAGTTTTTAGAGTTTGTTTTGCTCAAAACACCAACCTGGTGGGTCCCAAACTTACAGATGAGGGTATTTGGAGAAAAATGAAAGAGAAAAGATGCGGGCTGTGAAACCAAAACAACGAGCTGAAAGAGGCTAAAGTGCTTCATACAGCTGAACGGGGAACTGCTTAGTTTGGGAATGCTCCTTTTTTGAGTCAATCACTACAAGCGTCCCTAATCATATTAGAAACTTAGCCATTTGATATATTTAATATCTCTTAGAGCAGGTTTAGGAAAGAAGAAATACACTCTTTAATTGAAATGTGTTTTTTGGACAAACATAAAAGCATAAAGTTATGAATGAATATTTCATAAAGGTAACATCATCACGATAAGTGGCTCTTAAACACTTTAATAATTAGTATAATTTGAATATTTATTAAACATTAAACTGTGGATCATGAAATTGCTACAATTTTCTGCAAAAGTTATTGTGTAAAATCCATCCTTGACAAATGTGTCCTATTAAAACTATGCATATGCAATTATAAAAACACTGCTGAGGTCATTTATTCGATGAATGGTTTAGTTTTCCACAAGGGTTATTATCAAGATATAGTCCTAAGACAACAATATGTGTGCTACAAAGTATAGAAAACTATTCTGCAAAGATCACAATGCATTCTCTGTTTTACGAGGGCATGAATTATCTGAATATGAGTCTATGATGGACTGTGCTTATGTGGAACCTAATGAGCCACAGATGATAGATATCACGTTCATTAGGAGCAAGCACATTTGAATAACTCATTTTTGGAAAATGATTGATTTCACGTAGAAAACCTCCACCTCAGCGTTTTACAATTAACATACTATACTGTACCTTGGAGAACATTTTATAGTGATTGGTTGAGTACACAGCCAAAGTCTACCTTTTGAAAGAAGGAATATGAAACCCTCTAAGTGCCGCCAGCAAAGGGATCCAATAAACCTTAGTATGCTCATGGCAAATATAACCTGCTGAAGAGTTTGGTTTTGGTACCAAGATTCCCATCATGCATGCTTTGGGAACCCGACCAACATTTATTATTTCCCTGATTCTCAGACACAAGCTAAAACGAATGGATTTTAGAAGCATGTTGTGGGATTATGGTAATCCTGCTACTCAAGATGTTTCCCTGCACGTACCTCACCATTGTGTGCCTTGTGATGCATTCACACATCAATTTTTCAGGTATATTCTACAGTCCCAGGTAACCAAGGCAACCACCTGTGAGTTAAGTGCTGCATATGGTAGGCTTTTAGATTCAAGTCCAGCTGCCATATGCCGTATACAGTATGGTATCCCGGTGGAGAGTGTCAGCAAGAAGGCTACGGAGAAATGTAGCAGAAGAATTCCTTTTTTCATAATTTCTTTGTCTGTCCTGTTCTCAGGCGGTCACGAGTCAGGTTTGTGTTCAACCTACAAGGGTACGATTGCCTCATCCTACTTAGCATAATGCTGAAGGACTGAAAAATAGTTCAGGGCATATGAATTCACGTGTAGTGGCTAAAAAAGTCATGCTGTTTGACAAGAATGTATTTCTTCATTGCTCTTATAACACTACAGGTATCTGGAACTGCTAATGCTGTTAAAATTACTACCTGTCAAGTATGTCACGTGTACTGCTCAGCTATAGTGGAAAGTAGCAAACCGTCATGTTGGACACACTTGAAAGAGTTTGTCAAATTTCATTGAAAATGACAAGAAAGTTATTTAATTATCAAGACAGCTGACAAATAGCTGTTATGTTGATTGAATGGTTTCTTAATTGTCACATTGTTTAAGCTTTGTTTGTTTCTGTCTACTTCTTCATTAGAAGCAGAATCGGATTTAGTCCTATAATCTCAAAAAGGCTTGACAAATTATTTAATATGGACCATCTGTCACTGTCTACCCAGTTTAACATATTCTCTCTTTTGCGTCTATCTATTTCTAGTTGTTTTAGCATTTCCTAAGCTATTCGTCTAATTTGTCTGCATAAATCCTTGATAATTCCCCCGTTGTGATCAGATTAAGTCTGTTTGAGAGCTCGCGTCAGGCAGCTGCAATCACACTAAGGTGGCAATCGTCCGAAGCAACACCTAAATCGAGATGGAAAGGTCGAACATTACCTTTATAGGAAACCAAAATTCAATACGGTCTGAGGAGATAAGGCGGTGGCCACCGATCTGCAGAGTGGACGTGTGCAACCGAGTTGTGTACCACCTCCACAAATGGATGATAGCCGCAGAAGCTCCAGAAAGGTCACGCTGTTTCTATGACGCGTCTGTCAACGGCTGATCGAACAAGTTGTGGTGACTCTACCGACTGCAATGTGAGCTAGATAGGACGTGACATTTCACAGAAGGTGAGTACTTGACATCATATGCAATTTCTCATGGAAGCCATTGTGCAGGAATAAATTATTAAATGTGAATCAGATTTATACAAGAGGCTTCCTACCTGTCTGTTACTTCCTGACATAAACTTGAATGTTCTGGGTGCGTAAGAATCTATTCACATGTTCTGTGAGTGGCTCGACAGTTGCCCTCCACTCTAATAGCTGCTTTGATAATCTAACAGTTGGCATATTTCTATTTAACACTTGAGCAAGGAACTCTAAACGAGAATGAAGGCTTAAATAGTGAAGTATTAATGTTATTCTGTTTACACACGAACCTTGTCAAAAAGTGACGCTTTGAACAGAAATAATTATTGTTATATACGGTATTGTTTGTTTTCAGTAGCAAGGAGAGTACGCCTCAATTACTGCATTGTGTTGTATTCCAATTTGCCTCTTTCCAGCCTCTGCATTTTGAACCATTGTACTGTTCCTCATTAACATTTCACTGTGGTGGGTGACCCTGCCATTCATTTAGAGACAACTGCTTCCTGACAATGTTTTCTTTCCTTCCTCTCAAAGGAGGGCAGCCCGTTCTCTACAGAATGCTAATACCTTGTAAATTCAGAAGTGAGGCTGAGTGAGCGGGAGCAAACTACCTTCTCTTCTTTCCCTGAGCGTTATTAAAAAATTCAATGAGGGTGCTGAACCACAGGCGGAAATAAAAAAAATATGGCCTTCAGCGTCGGTGTGCTTTTTTTTTTTCGGGGCACAAAGTCGTTTTCTCTCAATTGAAGAAGGAGACATTTGCCAGATTTGTACTTGGCAGAAGATCTAGGCGACACAAAAAAGGATCGATTCTCAGTCGTCTGCAGGGTGAATTTAGAATCAATGTCTGTTCTGGGGCAGCCACAACAATGGAAGGAATGCACGTATCAATAAAGATGTCTGCTGGTGAATTCCTAAGGATCCAGTCATCATCACATATGGTATGGTTTTCTTTATGTGTGCACAATGACATGAAAGTAATAACTGCTGAGATTGCTCAGAACATTTAAAGCTACAAGCCTCAAAAGTATAGATCCAATGGTGTAATGTAACTACATAAGCACAGGTTATTGAACTTATTTTGGGTATTTCCAGCTAGCTGCATCATTTCCAAAAAGAAAATATCATGTTTTCCTCCTCTAAATGGATCTGACAGCTATATCTGCTAGTTTTTATATGATTTTGCATTTAAACATGGCTTCTAGAACGATACTGTGTTATAGTTAGGACTACACAACAGCATAGAGAGTTCTCATGAGCTCAAATCGCTTTGATCGCTTCACCGGCACAATGACAACAGTGGGAATCAGCTCACACACTAATGCATCGGTAATAACAATCCAATAATATAACGTGTAATGATGTAACACTGAGAGGAGCCGTTCTGCTCCATAATGACCACTTCCACCGTCTGAACAGTCTTAATGTGAAGCAGCAGCAGTAGGAAATGTTTGGTTGCCATTTAGCAGTAACGTGATATAGTTCTGGTACGTTGTTAGGAGGGTGAACAGTAAACACAAAATAAAATTATGAAGAGTTATACCGGATTATAAACATGCACCATTTCCTGTCAGTGTCTCAGCCTATAGATAAGACGTAATTATAGACAGTAAAAACAATGAATGGCTATTTCTAAAAGCCTTATATAGAATCACCTATGCTGGTTAGGTTTCATGAACATGTTACCACTTTCAATACATTTACTGATGCTTCTGTACCTTTGAATGTAGGCCTTTACCCTTAATGTAGCATTTTTAAAGTGTGGTATGGCGAAGTAATGATGTCATCCACACTTCCACCATTGCATCCAGCTTCTTCACACTCAAGGAAAAGCGTTATAAAACTTGGCCTTTTCTGACTCACAGAGAAATCACACTTCTAGCTTCGATGTTCTGCTCATACGCACGGCCCAATCAATCGTATCATCACATGCAACATATCATTGAAGAGCAGTGGCATATTGTTCACACACATTGACCTGTATAGGTACAGCAGACCCTTCTGCAGATAACATCTACATTTTCTTTTGGCTCTTATTCTGCGCTGCAACACATTACCCTCAACATTACCCTCTAGCAGGTGATGCATTCATGCTGCCAGTATTACCTTGGGAGCAGAAAAAGAAATTACAGTTGCACTGCCTGAAAAACTTTTTCATAACAACATAAAAAACCTGCACAAAGGATATTGAACTGTGGAATGTTTATGGCCCCGCTAAAGGCCACGGACAGCCTCTTAACAAGCTGCCTGCACTATATATTTCCCCCTGTTAGGGACAGGCCACAGGTTTTCCTGCTGTGCTTCGTTTCTGCTGGTGCAGCTGCTGACCGGGAGGCATCCTGCGGCACCTGTATTAGATAAAGTCCAAACAAGGGTTTGTAGCAGGTTGGCTCATTGCAACCCTACTTGATAAAATGATAGCATCTCTCTCCTTTTTTCTCTCGGTCTCCTGCTATGGGCCATCCTCCTCCTGTTTCCTCTTCCTCCTAAAACAAGTCTCCCTCCTGGGGAACATCGTCAGGCAGCCTGTTGCTGGGTAACCAAAGCGAATTGTGGGTCAGAAAAAATTATCAGTTGAATACCAACAACAACTCCTCAGCCCTCAGGGATAAAGCTAGCAAACCTACACCTTGATCATTTATGATTTCACATGACTGACAATAGCAGAGAAGTGTAAATAGTTAATATCCTGATCTTCTTTATTCCTGCTTGTTTGACTTTTAAAGAATGTGTTCTACGTTTTCTTTCTATTATGGCAAGAAAGTAAGAACTGTGCATTTAATTCCCATCTGATTTTAACAGCAAAGAGGTCTGTCTGAAACAAAAGGGGCGAGTCCTGCAAGCTAGATCAGGCAGTCAACTCGAGCACCAATGACATATTCACACGCGACGCGCCTCGTCCCTCTTACAACCAACCAAACACCTTCTGCTAAATCTGCCGCTCTATTTGAGCTGCCAGATTAGCCTGCCTTGCTAATCCTGCTACAGCTCATGCTCGCCTGCCCCACCACCACCCCAGCTTCCACACCAGCCTCCACCTGTAGGCTCGGGGGGATGGTTATCTGATCATCACTCAGTGCTCTATGTAAATCTGTGGAGTGCAGATGCCCAAGCCTGGATGTGTTGCTTCTAATAAACATATAAAGAAATATCTGAGTTGTCTGACTGAACTCTAATCAACACTGGTTTGACTGATTACTAATACATGTCGTTAATATATTACAGAGAGCTGGATAAATAAGATTAATTAATCATAGAGCACAAATAAGACTAAAGTGTAACCGTACAAGATTATCTGTGGTCAGTAATAAGAATCTAGAAATGATTTGCTGTTACTAGGTTTAACCGCAGTGATCCAATCGATGATTCCAATCAGCTCTATCCAACTGATAATACCTAATTTGGCAGACATCCATCAGCAAGCTGTTAAACACACGTCTAGCTATTTCTGAATGTGTGGTAAAAAAATGGAAAGTAAATTTGGGTAAAATGTAGAACTAGTGAGTGTGTTATTCAAGTTATGTCTGAAGGCATCAATTACTGAGGATGCATTGCTAGTGTTCGGGTCAACACCAGCTGAATAATTCTGCCATTCACAATTTACATGTACAATTGGAGGGCTGAATTGGAAATGATTGACAAACATGAGCGAATGCATTCTGTCCTTTCATAAAACACATTTCACAGCTCCCAGCTTTGACAGAATAGATGCCTGTAACTTCGCCCAGTTCACTGGACTATGTAATCGAGTTTATGTGGACTACTTTTATCCAAGTGAAGCCCTGCAAAAGGTTTTTATGAATAAATGCACATTCTGATTTTATCCCCTGATTTTTGTTATAAAAATCTGGGATTCAATCATTTAACAATATCCTGTGGGCGTCAAATGATTAGGACATTTTAGGTTTCAGTAGCTAGAACTAAACTAACCGTTAGTGATGCATTGATCCCATAGGCTGATTGATGAATTTGTATGTATTAGTTACAGATATGAAGAAATGGATACATTCATTCCTGTATATTCATGTTCAAACACATACAAGAGTGCTGGTTTTGTATCAAAATATTTCAAAATCTTGAAGTTTAGGTGTTTGGGTGAATATTATATTTTGGGGAGCAGTGTAAAATCCACAATTTTAGAGATACTGAGGTTGTGAATTTAAGTCTTCCCACAGGCTGCTACCAACAACAAAAAGCTTCTAAATCTCTACAAATCTCCAGATTTGTTGAGTGAGCTGTTGCCTCTGGAATCAACGACTACTTACTAAGTCAACACAGTCAAAATGTAAAATGGTGTATTTAGAACCAATTGCTTTGTTCTTTCCTGGACTTTTCTTATGAAGGAAGGAAAGTTCCAAGTCAAATAACAAAGCATTACTGTTTTATTTCCAAACTGGATCAAAACATTGATTTCAAGCCCTCTCGACAATACCAGGGAAGAACTTCTGGTTGAGGAATACCTAATCCTGGTAGCAAAATATTGGGTCTGCCAATATTGGGGATGTTAAATCCCCCTCAGGTTACATAAGCACCAAACCTCCCAGCAAGAAAAACAAGAGTCCCGAATTCAATGTTTTTGAAAGTTGTTACAGCCCTGCTTCTGAAATAAAAAGTTATATCAGTAAGTAGTAGTTAGCATGAGCAATACTCAAAATTGGTTAACCAAAAATATGCCAGGGAAATGGCACCATGATTATTTTGACAAGGGAGTTCTTGTGCAGCACCCAAACACCAGAGCAATGAGGGCCTAGCAACAAAACATGTCACCATAATATAAAAACAAACAAGTTCTTGCAGATTACCATTTTACAACTGTAAAAGTATTCTCAAGATGGTACAAATTGTAAGCTATTGCACTGAGCTGAGAGAGTAAGACCATGTTGAATCCCATGCAGATGCAAACAGCTTGATGCTGGAGCCAAGGGAAGGTGAATCATCTGCTGATCCACTTCAGCATTTTAATCAAGGGCCTTAACCTAGTGATCCAATCCAGGGAGCCAGGCTCAGCCAAGCGCACACGGCCTGAAAGACGTGACGGCAGCAACATGAATGGAAATGGCCCGGGCTAGGCAGCATGCCACTGCAAGCAACATCAGTGTTTTAGAAACTATTGTGCTATTTACCCCACAAGATCCACTTTCCTTCCTTTCTACTGACGCTTTAGTTGGGCACATTTGGGTCAACCGTTTAAAACCTTTCAAATAGTTGAATGAGTGCATGAACAAAGTGCGTCTGTTTCTCGCAGCACCCGAGCCAAGAAAGAGGTTGATAGAACCTCTTCAAATAAAGGCCATCCTTACGTTTGGACAAGCTGATGCAACTTAAGATGTTGGTTGGGCTCTCTGGAGGACGTCTGATGATTTGTACTTTCCATGGTGTTTTGTACAATGTTTGTAGTTAAAGAAAAAAAGGAAAGAATATGGTGGTTCAAATTCCCCTGTGCAGATACCATGATTAATGAGGCCGACCGGAGTGTTTTTATTACGACCGGACCACAAACCATCAGGACTCCTACCCACTAATTACTTTGTCAGTGTGTGCACACATGCAAGCGTGTGAATGTGCATTCCTGAGCAACGAGTGTGCGCATGCTGTTTATGTCCACAGAGCTACATGGACAAGTGTGTGCAAGCAGGAGAAGTGAGGAAGGAAGATAGAAACTATGATAATATTTGTCTGAGTCAATGAGTTACTCACCAGAGTTACTAAAAGCCTTCCAGCTAGAGCGTGGGAGGCTCTTCTTGTGTGTGTTTGGTATGTACAGTATGTACAGATGGGGCTATAGATGTGGTATGTGTGTTATGTGTATTAGTGTGTGTTTGCATAGGGGGTTGAGAAGGGGGCACTGCTTGGTGAAGCTGAAAGAGGAGAGATGACATGCTGTCAGTCTGAGTTGACGGTCACCGCTCAATGCTTTAGCGCCTCCTGACACGTTCTATTCAGACCAGGGAGACCGCACAGCGCCTCCGGCATGCCGAGGAATCCCGCCTTTTAATTGAGCCTTTACCCAAGATTCATTTCACTCTGCACCTCGGGCCTCACTTGGAGCATACAAAACTATGAGAGTGACAAAACTGGGCCTCACATTGTTCCGGCTTAGAGGCTGAGAAAACCTAGACCTACATAAAAATTGTAACCTTTAGAGACATTATCCCAGTTTCACAGGCACTGAAACCTCACTAATCTGAACCTCCATCACATGAAAGTCGTTTTATAATAAGAACAGCCCATTTTGATGTAGTGAGACCTCCATTAACCAATGTAGCTTTATGGTAAGAGCTGGATCCCTCGAGTCAGAAGATATACTTAAGGAAAGAAAAGAGATGAGATGACCTTGTGAAAGATACCTGAAAGCTGTAATGTGAGATTAACAAGACTGAATGTTTCCTGATCATTCTGTGCTGAAGCAATAATATATAATATAAATCCCAAACGATAATTTGTTGGTTATTTGGCCAATTTCAATGTCATTTTGTAAAAGAAATCTGCAACATAGTTTACTGGAAATAATACAATTTGGTACAAAAACAGAGTGTGCAATTAGTAAAATTCCAATATAATAATATAAACTAATTAATGTGAAATTTGTCTACAGGCATATTAACAGTTTTTCTTTCATCAGGTAAGCTCCAAATTCACCTTCAAATATGTTATTAAGAACTGTTACAAAGCTGTACCGGTAATTCATCCAACAAATAATACAGAGCATTCGGTGGTTCCAGCTTCTCAAACGTGAGGATATGTTGCTTTTCATTGTGCTTTTTTCGCTGTACATTTTTTCCCTTCGAGATCAGCTAATTCAGAAATACTCACACTGTCATTTATTATGAAGAAAAAATTCTCAATCTAATCATCACCTTCATCATGCTCCATACTGATTAACATTCCATAAAGGCAACGCCTCATTAAGCTACAGTCCATTTCAGGAGAGCAGTCACATGGAAACCCCTACAGTCTGAGAGCAGGAATGGGTTGATGATGCATGGTTTTGCCCTTGTGTTGTTATGCAACACTTCAAAAAGAGAACCGGATTTCTATGTGACTTAATCTCTAAAGCCTGTTCTGAGAGAGGAGACGAGAAACCACAGAGAGTCCTAGCAGGCTTCATTAGCACCAGCTGGAAAGAAAAGGGCCTCACCTGCTGTGACAGATCTTCTCAGAGCTCTCCGAGCAAACAATGTGCTTCATTATTCTCTCCTACTCTCCTCCTACTGTTCTCTCCTCTGGTCCACTGTGAAGACTGAATTATGGCGTACATTGCTAAATTAATTTTATTTCCACAAAACCACTGCAAACAGGACAAATTGTAAAAGGTGCTGGGATACCTCAACTCATTAACTAAGGTGTGTATTAACTTTAAAAATAAAGTCTTATCTTAGCTGAATACCAGATTAATCCCATTTGTTTTAAAGGGGCCCTATTATGCTTGTATGCATGCCAATGTTCTACAAAGGCCAAATTATCTGGAACACCTACATTGTAGTCCTATGTTCAGTTACGCGGCATAGTGAGATAACTACAAAACACTTGAATACATTGTATGTGTTAATAAGCTAAGGGACGGGATATCTCTAAGTAGTTGACCAATCAGAACAGAGCAGGCCAGCTAACCAATCAGAGCAGTTTGGCCTCTGGTTTCAGACAGAGGGTGAAAAAAGTATCCGAAAATAAAGCACATTAAAGAACGTTAAAGCATGTAACATAAGGCCCCTCTAAGACAATTGGCAGTAAAAAGGACACTCAACAGAAAGTACAATAAGCATGTTTTGATCATAAATGTAATTTAGAAAATATGCAGATACATTATACGACTGATGAACAGACATTCGCTTAAAATAAAGTGAGTGATGGATGACTTGCACCTGAGCCGTTGTGAGCAGTATGATGGTCAGGGCACGATATATTTGTTCATGTTATATGTTCTTGTTTATATTTGCACTGTGGGACTGCCAGAAACGGTATTTCAATGTTCTGTATGTATAACACATGAGGAAACTTTGACAATAAAGTGGACTTTGACTATAACGTACGGTCAGAGTGAATTAAAAGTCCCCCCTCGTCCTCTGTTCAGGTGGCCACACTTGTTGAGCAGTCATTTTAAGTCTGAATGAAACAGATAAATCGCTTGTTGAGATGGATGTTTTTTGCAGTGTATGGACAGGAGCAATTTCCCTGGTGACAGACAGCTCAATAGTGATCCCTGTCTGAGTCTCAGTGTGTGTTCTGACTCCCTGCCTGTTAATAAGCAAAGCTCCCCAGAGGCACAGCTGGATCCTCTGTTTGCCCTGTTACCAAGGTCTATCCTATCAATACTAAATTTAATGGAGCATCCAGGATGCAAAATGCACACCACAGGGCTTTTGGATGTACAAAACTGTAAACTGTACACATACTATACTCTAGCTAACGGGAGATAATAATTAGGCCGGTGCATAAAATCAATAGTTTACTGGCCATGGGAGGCTTTTCTTTAGCACAACAAAGCTTTGAGCTATATGCTAATATCTGCATGCTCATGTGATCACCATGACAATGTACATTTGCTCATTTTCAGATGGTCACGGTAACATTCACTGTACGTTAGTTTAGCATTTTGGCATGGCAACATTGGCACTAATGTAGCACTCGTTGGATGTCAATTAGTTTTGCAGGTGTAGACAAATTGCAATTTTAGCGCCACATTGCTAGCATGGCTAATAATTAAGAGCAGGAACCAATTATTGCACTACACAGCAACCCTTTTAGGAGAGATGTATTATGTGTTTTTACAGGCGTATTGGTCGTATGCTAGCAATGTTCAACCAACACGGCTATGGTGCACCTTTTATTCAGCATAAAGTAAGCCTTTAGAAAACCCAGTTGAATCATAAAACATTTTTGCAGTCTGAAATTCCGGAGCCAAAAATCCTGATATGACCACAAAAAATGGACCAGGCAGGGTTGTCTCTCTAATGGCCAAGAGAAACTGGTTTCACAGCATGAGGACAGTTAAAGGAGACAAAACCTACCAAATATATTTGGGGAAAATATTTCTGCAGACCCAAAAAACTGGTTCCTTGCAAGAGCAGCTGTTGTTCATCTAAAATCCCCACAGAGCTACTTACTCATATCTATTTGTTAATTGTCATAAATTGTATTAATTAAATGTAGTTTCCTACATGGTGTTCTTTATCAGCAGTATTTAGGATGTTCTCTAGAGGTGTACTGCTGCCTCAAGTCATATTTGAATGCTTTATCAGTAGAAAAAGAAAAATAACTATGTAGTTTGTTATTGTGGTTATATAAATGTCATTTATAGTGCTGCTTTTAGATTGCTGCCAGATTGGCCCCGGTAAAGCAGGTGTGTGTCTCACTTTGTTACTGAAAGTGGCAGAGCAAACTGTTTTGACCTCAGCTAAATGCCAACAAATATGGATTGAGGCAGAATATTTTGTTAGATAAAGACAAGTTGTAGATTTTGGAAATTATTACATCTATCTTTCTTTCAATAAATGCTGACTTTTGGACTTTAGAAAGCTCCCACGTTATTGGGAAATGTCTGGAAACAATCTTTAACAGCCACCACTGGACTCTTATTCTACAAACAGTCCAATACTAATAACATTAGGCTTTATCTGCAACTGTGCAGGAAGAGAGGGTGTAAACAGAATGAATAGAGATGTTACTTTTACTAATTATGTTTTGAATCTGCCAACTGTTTGGTACAGCCTCAGGCTGGTTTGGTTAATGTGAATACAGTGCTAAAGAAATATTCAGATGTAGCTGACTTCAATGGTTTGCGTGTTGACATTTCTTTGGCAAGTTTCCAGGCTGTACTTTGTTGTGGTGTTTTAAATTCATATAAAAACAGTGATGTAACACAGTCCAATAAAGTGAAACTAAGAGCCTCCAAGATGACCACAGACTTGGATCAACGGTGGCAAGAACCACACATGAAATGCATAATAAAAAGGTGGCTGACTTTACAAGACTGTCCGACTGCATTGTACTATAGAGGGGTTACATATCCTTTCCAGGCTTTTTGTATCGACCCAATAATACATGTATTGCAAAGAAAAGTCTAGTATTCTCAAAATGTGCCAGCAGGAACAAAGTGCAAAAAAAAAAGTAATTACATTTGAAGGGTTTAATCCTAAAAAGTGCATAAAGTAATTTGATTTCCTGAAACAGATGATGACAGATGATTCCATTTTTACAAACGTTATATCCCAGCCAAAGGTTGTGAGATGGCTAATTACTTTATGATAATACATAGTAAGTTTTACTTTTGTTTCAGTTATCATTTTATTAAAGGAAGAGTCACTCTTGCAAATGGTATTTTATACTGTAATGAAACTTTCCTCTTTTCAATACCACAGACTTTTTGGTGTGAAGATTTTTCATTATGATGAGTCATGAGGATGGGTTGTAAATGGTTGTTTCTGGCAGCCCGAGGTGCTGAGACAATTCATGAGGATATAGCCGTGCTTTTTCTACGAACAGAAACAGCATGAGTAGCAAAATTCCCTTTCCCTTCATTTTAGCAGATTTTCGGGGAAAAAAATAGCTCACCTCTGCAGTCTGCACCATTGTGATTCTCACACAAACAGGACGCACATAGACGTGGCGTGAATACACCTGCATGCAAACACTCAATTTGAATTAATATTTTGTATCACTCCTTGCCCTTAATCACTTCTTCAACTCAACTTAATCCGTCTTCTTAAGTTAACCTTAAACCTAAATCCTTAGAATAAATTAATTCCTCAAAGAATCCCTGAGTGGAAGCTTCACAAGAAGAAAAATAAAAATGCAGACACACACACACACACACACACACACACACTGGTGTTGTGTTTACAGGGAAAAGGTAAGGGTGATTTTCGTTGAGTGTCCCTGCCACTGCAGTGATGTAGTGTCCTCGGTTGACAGCGGTGTGAATCTGCTATCCTTGAGAAGCTGCCCATCTCTACGGAAACTCATGCCAGTGGACATTAGTCTCGGACCTATCCCTCTGTTTGGGATTTATACCCATTAATAATTCATTCACTGTGGCGGACTTATGAGGGGCCTCTTTCCCTCACTGCACCTCACCGGTCCATTTACACGCTTGGAAATGACGCACAGTAGAGTAATGTGCAGAGTAGTGGCCGTCGCATTTAAGCTGGAAGGAAGAAAAGTGAATATAAAAAGGAGGAGATAGAGAGCTCCCTGCTTGCTGTCTCCATCTCCCATGCAACACACACACACACACACACACACACACACACACACACACACACACACACACACACACACACACACACACACACACACACACACACACACACACACACACACACACACACACACACACACACACACACACACACACACACACACACACACACACACACACACACACACACACACACACACACACACACACAAAGCTACTCCAAAACTAATCACCGGGAAAATTATCCTTGTTCAAAACCATATCTCTAACTTGTTTGAGGACATACAGTATTCACCCTGCAGTTTAGATCGGAGATATGGAAAAAATAGAATTTGTAAAACAAGCAGGCGGGCTGTGTTTATGAACATACTTGTGTCCAGTGGTTAGGGATGATTTACTTGACAGTATTCCTAAATAAATCACCAATTCGCTGCTTATCAGTGTTCTCAAATTGAAGTTTAATATCCTCTGCTCCCGGCAATTTCCTACATCTTCCAGCCCTGTGCACTGCCAACCAGACACCCAGGACTCGTATGGAAATCTTTCCTATCACCGTTCACCACCTCTGAGGGAGGAGATTATGAAGATTAGATTTGCCTTAAATAGATTTTTTATGGCAGCCAGAAACAATGCTATCCCGGAGTCACTCTATATGCAATTCACTCTGCCGAATGCCTGACAAAAAGCACTCGCCTTTCATTGTGCGTGAAGCATGGCTTTGTGTGCTGGTGATTGAATCTTGCAGGGGAAGTAATGGCAAATGTTATGACCACTGACGTAAGGGGATGGAGACTAACACTGTGCACTGCCTTCCTCAGCAAACCACAAGTCTACGCAATCTGTCTGCAGGCCATAAAAATGCTACACCTGCAATGAACTGCTGAAGGTTCTGCTCCGCATGCCTCAGTGTGGGTGTGTGTTTGTTCAATATGCAAATGTGATCTTGACATACGCGTCAACATAAAAGCAGATGTACTCTGTGTTTGGGTAAAGGTGTTTGAGGCTTCGGTGCTTAATTTCTGAGCACGAACCTCCATCAATTGTGATCCCACTGAGATTTTTTTTAGCAAAGAGTGAAGTTACTTAAACATTTACTGTTTACTTTCTGTCAGAGCTTCTGGGATAACATGATTAAATGATATACTGTGTGAACTTTTAATGGGTTTGTATAACATTTTAGTGGAACTGTAATCATATTCAAAATGTGATGGTACGATTATGTCACATTGTCATTTCAAAAATAAACTATTTCAAGCAATAGCTGCCTCCTATCTGTATGCAAACACATGCTAATGCACGCACACACACGTTTAACCCCCAACCCACTTGTGGAGCCAACAATTGACAGACCAAGCTAGCTACTGTATACAGCTCCTTGTATCAGCTGAAAACAGCAAAGGCCTGCTTACATGTTCTCACGTTTTTTCATTGCATGGTTCTTTATATAACAACATGCGGTTAATTCAAGCTAGACAGCTGAGGCAGGGTAGAGTATCGTAATTTTGTAACAAAACCGCCTTCAAATATACCTGAATATACCTGTTGCATGCCCAGGAAATCTCTATGTGTCCGAAACACCGGCTAAACAGAAACTTGCAAAATACCCTTCTTCTAGTAACAAAGGAATGATGAGCATTTATTGGATTAAGGGGAAGTTATGCTAATTTTCAGGGCAACACTTGTTATAATAATATATCCACTTTATTATAGAAAGAGAATTTGGGAACTTGATAATGGGTCAAGCCCAGGTCGCTTGCCTGTAAATAAGCCATGCAGATATTTGCTGAACTTGTGTACAATAAGGAACTAAGAAATTGTACTATTGTATTTCACAAATTGTGCAGATTGCAAAGCGTTTACTAAAGGAATATTTGTAAGTCCTCCACTAAAGTGTGTATATAATTAAGCATGTGGGGAAATTAAACGCATACAACTGGAAGTGTTAGTGATTTGTCTAAAAGATCAAATATCAAACTAATTTATCGGCTGCTGTCTAAATCATAGTTTTTAGGCTTTTGCTTGGGTTTATATTTTCTTTTATACTTATTCTCTTTAAATGTTGACTGATATGTGTTGCGTGATGACCCTGTTTGAGGCGACCAGCTTTAACCTGAACTTATTTGAAGCTTTGATACTTCAGTGTTATTTCACGGCTCAGGCTTGAGCTACAATGACCAATACAGACACATCAACATTTATAGGCCATAATAAGCCCGGTGACATGCTGACATTGTTTATGCTTATTTCATCAGAAGTAATGACCACAAAGGTTTAAGTCCCATGGTGGTAGTAGGTCTAATGACCATTATTTATTAATACTATTATTATTTATAATGTTGCCGTTGTGAGGGGGCTGTTTATTGGGTCCTACTGGAAGCCTGCTGTGTCAGTGAATGAGATGACTGGCTCAACACATTCCTTTTTATCCGCATGCTCCTGTGCTGGATGGTTCACTGAAGGCAGCGTGGTTTGTTAGTGTCCTGTTGTGTCTGAGACAGGTGGACAAGAGCCAGTGAAATGTAATGACCCCCACCATCAATGACTCAGCCCCACCAGCACCTGCACGACTGAGAAAGTGCACCTGATATAAATGACAGCAGAGCTATAATAACAGCCTAGTGTTGCTCTCTTCTCTGTTGCTGAGACAGTCAGGTGGACAGGCCGCTGATGTGAGTGCAGAGTGTGTGTGGACACGTGTTTCTGCACCTGTGTCACCCACACACTTTCTCCCTGTATGCTATGAACCGTTTGCATCTATATTTACTTTGTTGAAGCTGGAAAGGTTTTTACATTTTTAATTATAATCAAATTAAAAACTGAGAACTTTTTTGTTTTTATGAAATTCAGACACATTCAGTGACTAGGCAGTGCAGATCAGGAGTCAAATATCTTCATGAAGATAAAACAATAAGGACTAAAATAAAAGTGGTTATTGGAACAAAATTCCTCAGATGACCAAAGAAACTTCTAATTAAAGATAATGTGAGAGGTGGATATATAAATAAGCAGATGATTGCTTAAAAGTTGGCCAAATTGCTTAAACTCAAACTGAAATCACACTTAGTTTTCTTTTATTGCAGTCCTAAATATTGCAATGCGTGTGCTTTTTTATGTTTCGTTGGAAAATGTTCTTGTAAGTGATATAATAAATGCTCCTGTTCATCTCAGCCGGCTGCAGAGGCGTGTCAGTGTCTGTTTGATTGACAGCAGCTGGCAGGCTGCCAGAGTGCGGGTCTTACACCGTAGGGAATGAGAGACACAGAAAACAAACGCGCTGTAGCCTGCATGTCATGGACAGACAGCAGGTTGTTAGTGGTGTTGAAGAAAACTAACCACACCAGCATCTACAAGTGCATATTCTTAGGATTGAAATGCATGGAGGTGCAGTGCATTTTTTAAAAGTAACAAACGTTCCTTTCAACTCTTTAAGTGTAGTATAATTACTGTTAGACACAACAGTACCGTAGGCCGTAAACTCACATGTAATGAACAGAATGTCGTTAGAATAAGGTTGGTACGTTGACTGGAGTTAACTTTTCACAGATGTTGCACACAGCGGGAGATTGTCCTTGTCGGATGCGTTCTCATTTACTGAAAATACTTTTTTTGTGGGGGGGGGTTTGGCACCTGGGTAGAGTGTGAAGGGGACGGGATATGATGCAGATCAAACCGTGGCCATGTAGCCGGTTCAAAACTCAGTAATAAATAACAGAGTCTCTTGACATTCCTTGAATTTGTCTGACAACTTTAGAACTGCCATAACCGACAAAAATTCTCAAATTTAGTCTCATGGCATTTCATATAAACTAACCTTCTTCATCACACTTGGATGTTTATTTTCTTCTCAAAACGCACACCCGCTCGCTGTCAATTCTCCAGACAATGAGCAGCTATATTCACACACTACCTCAATTAGACTTTACACAACATGTTTACAAATTAATTATTAAGTCCGAAATGAGTCAGACATGTATGTTCACACACTCTGGGTAATGTCTATACTAGGTAGAGAGTGTATTGAGAAACACGCTATGATGGAAAAGAAAATATATTCAACCCTGAATCCACTTTTCAAAAACCAAAGGCTTCTTCAAGGATTTTATCTGATTGTAATGTCTCTGAACTGAACTGAACTTGCAACTTAAAGTTACCACAAAAAGTTCAAGAAAAGAACAATACTGCACATCCCCACTCCCCATACAGCTCACTGTCTTCAAGATAAATTGAGTAAAGCCCAGTAGCTTATGATTACCCTAAACCCGGAGAGTTCATTACTTCAAAGTAGAACCTCATTAGTTTAGATTCGCCTTTCAAGTTCGCTTTCTCTCAGGATCCTGACTTTAACTGTTAATTACTGTTCAATTAATTAAAGATCTGGTACCTCAGAGGCAGGTGCTGATACTACATAAAACTGATCAAGTTCAGCTTATTTACATAATTTTGAGTAATATCACTAGTGGGAATACAGAAGCAAAATAAAAGAGACGATAGCCCATCCTCAAACTGATAAGCACAGCATGTGCAAATATTCACATGGCATTCCCGCTGTTTGATGTAAATCTTGATTAAACATCACAGTTATTAATTTCAAGGCAGACCCTGAGTGGATAGTTAATTACACAAGCTCGGTTTCAACGAGACTTATGTTCTCCCACAATTAATCAAGGCAGTCATAAACCAGGACATATACAAGCATGCTGGCCCGCCCCCTTCTCGCACAGCAAGAACAGCCCCGCTTCAAGAGCTGGATGTAATTCTGAAGGGAAAGAACTATTGTGTGGGTCAAACAAAAGATATGGGAGCACAAAACAATGGTCTGCAGCTGAAACCCACTGAGGTATGATGCTACGTGTGTACCTGTGTTCAAAGAAGATTCAGTTGGGAAGTGCGATTTCTCTCATCTCAGCCCCTTTCTTCCACGTCACCTCAGGTTGGAGCTCATAGACAGGCCTGGTTGGAGGGAGTCGCCTGCTGGTTTGAAAGCAAGTTGTGAGCCCTACTGAGAAACAGACATACATACAAGCGTGTATGCTTGCCTTTCATGCACACAAGTGAGCTGCAAGCTGTCATGGCGGTTTTACCTCCTCGTTTTTCATGAACGTGCTGATGCTCAGGATGGGAGAGTGATTACGTGCCAAGATTAGATAGAGGCAGAGGGCAATATAAACCTCAAGGAAAAGCTGTCATTTCCTAAAATGTATGCATCATCAGGAACATTACAAGCATGCCTGCGAATCAAACCTCCCGGCTAAGACATTTCTCACCAAATCAGACTTTCTCTTCTTCCTCCTTGCATTGCGACTTCATGTCAAACCCGTAGAGTGGAGCTAGCAGGAAGCACAGTTGCACTTGTCTCTGCAGGGATGCTGAGCCGCATGCAATCCTCACTACGTCAACCACAAGGTGTGCAGAGTTTCAGTGATGGCCTCGGTTCATTTGACGGAAAAAGGTACAAGGCAAACTTTTTACTTATTGCTATTTTTGTTGTGTTGTATTGAGTTCTGCTTCAGTCATTTCACTCCACTGATAATCTCAGTGACATGTCTCCGATTTGTGGCTACAGAGGTGAGCAAGAGGTGAACTCACAGAAAGGTTCAGAAATTGTCACAGTGACTTAATGCTTTTGAATGCTGGCGTCTCGTACAGACTAGGACTGCTAGGCCGATACCAGTGAAGAGACGTAACACCTAATGCTGAAGAGCTTTACTCTGTCAGGCGCACAGCGAATCTCTGACTGTTACAAAGATGCTTGATGTGGTACACCTAATGCTAATGTGTTTTAAATATCCCATTATTGGCTTTTTAAAACGTTCATAACAAAATCCCCTCGATATAAAAGACAAAAATTGGCAAGAAAAATACAAAGATTTAGTTGAAAACATTTCCATAGATTGCATTGCGTGATTTTAGGATTATTTAGGGCTCTGTTACGGCATTTACTTAATGTGGGTTGATACTGTCAGCGTTAACGCTTAACCCTAACCCTTTATCAACCAAATGGTGTGTTGACAACCGTAATTTCTACGGGTCCAGACCAGTCGGTGAGTTTTGTCACACATCATCGTTGTCTTTGTCTTCCCGTCTCTTGCATAAATCAATGAGTGGGCTTTCCCTCAGTAGAAAATCGTTTTACCTTAAGCTCTCTGAAAGCATCTAATGGTTCCTGTTGAAGTGATTTGCCATGTGACAGCCTGCAGTTTATTAATTTGATGGATTCTCAGAATGACTGCTTCAATCGCATTTCTTCGAGTTGCGTTCAGCAATTACAGAGTAGGTAGGTTACAAAACTTTTTACAGAGTTGAAGATGAAGCACTATTAACTAATTACTATCCCTAGCACTACTGGTTTAATTATTTTATTCTGATGAAATGCATTAGTCTGTCAGATAGAAAGATTGTAGAATGCATTCCATTTGAGATAAATTAAGCGACTATTAACAATTAAATCTGAAATGACTACTGCCACTTCAATCAAGCTACAGTTCAGCGCTGTTCCCTTTAATTGTAAAAGAGCGTGACTACCGTGGTCCTGTACAGTGGTTTCTGCATTATTCCATATGTCACATATGTTAAAAACAAATTGCAGGTATTGTTGCCACGGAATAAACATCATTCATCCAGGGAAAAACATGATTACCTTTGGAACATAACGGTGCAAAGGTCAGGGCCACAATGCTCGGACGATATGTCAGTGAGAATAATTATATAGCTTATTTTGACAGTACTTTTGTTAGATTTTATGAATATATTGTAGATTGCCTATTTGTCCTCAACCCCTTGACCGCTTTCTGTGCAGACCATGCAGTCTGTAGCTCTGGCCACCTTGAGCCAATGACCTCATCAACGTACAACACAAAGGAACAGGAATGACAGGCTTTTCATTATTGCCCAGCCATTGTGCCGCAGGGGGAAATCAATTATAAAAACACGGCTAACAGCAAAGATAACAGCGGTGTCCTCTATTGTGTTGGAACGAGCTAACTTTTTTTTTCCTCAAGGGTCTCTTGACCAGTCCGGCATCACCTTGGTGCAATTTGCTCCCCATCTCAAATCCCATTGCCTTTTGGAATTGGATTTACCTGACTCATTCACACAGTGAATGGACTCTCCTTCCAGTGAAAAAACAGCAAGATTCTGTGTGAAATTGCCTGAGGAGTCAGGAGGTTTTGGATTTGTCAGGTACCTCTCTCTGTCTGCCATTAACCTTCCAACAGGAAGAATGTCCTCATTACTGGGAAGGACTGGTGGGTTCTGGTGGGATGGAGAAGGAAGTGAGAGCATAAGCGCAACACAAACAAGGAAGGGACATGCAAAGGATGGGAATGCTAGTGAGGAGAATACACACACACCATGAGGTTAGGATGGAGGCAAATAATTGATGTAGCTTCTGATAATTACAAAGTCAAGTCATACTCTATAGTATGAATATGCACTGGTAATCTATTGGTTTAGAAACAAAACTCCACACTTGTAATTTGATAAAGGAAACAAGGATTGTTTTCTTGAATATAATGTAGAACTAAAATGTAAGGCACAGAACCAGTACAAGTATATTCCTCATAGTTGTAAAATGTTGAGAATGCAAAACAGGCAGCTGTTCTTTAAATGAACCTAATACTGAAGGCTTTTCTCACAAGCTCCGAGACCTTCATTCCCAGATGAGCAGCTTCTAAATAAGACTATGACATCAGCACACAGCTGGAAATAGGCTCAATCAGCATGACTCCAAATCGGCATAGATGCCTTTTTTCTTCTTCAGTCACTGAAAACAGAGCCCAAATATAACATGTTGTAGAGAAATCATAACCAGGCATAATGACAAACCAACCACTGATATATGCATTGTGAAGTACAAGCTGTTCTGGCGTGCATTACAGTCGAGTTCAATTTTCTAACTCTCATCAATGCTGAAGTCATTGTGCGGCAATGCCAGTGTATGCTATTGCACTCTATACACAGTAATATCAATCATGGTAACAGCATTATGCTCTCAGCCAGCCATGTTAGAACAGGCAGTACATACATTAACACGAATGCTGCCCACATCCACAAAGCCCACTGGAGGTAAGATATTTACAGTACCATGTTTCCCACAGTAAAACATTGTGGTTTAAAAATAATGATGTACAGTACAATGAAGGTTTGTTTACATTTACCCAGCTTACTACTTACGTAATAATACAATATAATATGATTACATTATGATGCCAATAGTAATTTAAACATGATTAAACTGCATTAAAAAGTAGAATCTGCCCAAAACAGTTCTGATTGAGTGGCTTAAAATAATGTTTAAAAAAAAGGAGTCTAACTTATGATGCTGTATTGTAACTACATATGATTGGCCTTATTTGTTATAGCTGTACACACGCGCACACACACGCGCACACACACGCGCACACGCACGCACGCACGCACGCACGCACGCACGCACACACACACACACACACACACACACACACACACACACACACACACACACACACACACACACACACACACACACACACACACACACACACACACACACACACACACACACACACACACACACACACACACACACACACACACACACACACACACACACACACACACACACACACACACACACACACACACACACACACACACACACACACACACACACACACACACACACACACACACACACACACACACACACACACACACACACACACACACACACACTTGTTCCAACAGCCTGTTATCCAAAACCCAAATGGTGGACAAAAAGTCCTGTTGGACCAAAAGCCAATCTGACCACCAGTTGTTTGGACAAACAAACTCCCATTGTCCTGAAGGTCCAATGCTTACAGAGAACAAACTCAACAAACAGAAGTCATCTGCAGTCATAAAAATGTTCACAGCTAACATCGCTGCTACAACCCAATCCCCAAGATATCCACTCAATAACATCAGGAGGGAGGGACTGCCTCCTGCAGGTCCTGGTCAAGGCTCTGGTCATCTCACACCTCGACTACTGCAACTCCCTTGTGGCTGCTCTACCTGCAAACGCCATCCAAACTCTACAGCTAATTCAGAATGCTGCAGTCCGACTGGTCTTCAACCTCTCCAAGTTCTCCCACACTACACCACACCTTCACTGGTTGACAGTGGCTGCCTCAATTTGCTTCAAAACACTGGTATTGGCCTATCGAAATGTGAAGGGATCAGCCCCTTCCTTCATCCAGGCCTTGGTTAAACCATACACTCCAGCACATGCACTTCGCTCTGCATCAGCCAATCGGCTGGCTACTCCATCACTGTGAGTGGTACCCAGGTACCGCTCAAACACCCGTTTGCTATCCTGGCAGGTTGAATGATCTCCCCATTGACTCAGGACAGCAGAAACTCTGCATATCTTCCGGCGCAAACTGAAAACCCATCTATTTCAAATGTACCTTGGTAAAAAGGTTAAGAGGAAAACATTTTATTTATTTGGGCCCTGTAAGTATTCACCAGCACTTAAAGTGAATATATCTGCACTTTCATGTTGTTAGGTGTGAATCTGTATGGTTTTTGACCTTATATAAGTTGCTTGGATAAACGCATCAGCCAAATGAAATGTAATGTAATGAAAACAATTCTATCCTCCTATGGCATTGGTATACTGGCCTACTCTGCCTGTGATTCTGACGCCAACAATCAAACTATAGAAAAGAGTACTAGCCAATCAAATGCCGGGTAGGGCGGACCCTGCTTTCACCAATGTAGTAAAAACAAAACAAAAAAAGTACAAGATGTCTGTCTGCATAATAATTAGCCATTTTTGCACCTGTTTGTTACAAGGAGAGTTAGTAAGGAGTCTTCAGAACAATGGGATGTTGTTTTCTGGATAACAGATAATCAGACAAATGGGTTCTCGTTCCAATGGGACAATTTTCCGAGTGTTGGGGTTTAGGAATAATGGACTCTCTGAACAGTAGGCAGTAATGTCTCCAGAAATAGGTTATGTGTTTCTGGCGCCCACAATTTAAAAAGCAATGACCCTGTCTATATTTAATATATCTTTCATCCCGACACGTTTGATCCCTTTGACTCCTACTCATCAACTCGTCTACTATTTTTTATTTGAAATGTTGTGGTTGCTTCCACAAGTTCAGTTTGGTTGTTTCTTGCTTACACTAGCTGAATATCAGGCTGTTTGCCAGCAATGTGTGCAACCTGTTTTGAATAAAGGACGATTTTCTGGCAGGCTCGATGCGTTACCTCATCCACAGGGAAAGGTAATTGCCGCTTGAAAAAGATAATTCTATAATCTTCTGAGACGAAGCTTGCTGCTATCCCACGAGAAAGTCCTGTCAGATTAATGAAAATGTTACCCGTCAGCAGTGACTGTATGGGAGGCAAACAGCCCCAAAACAATAGCTGTTGATCATTAGAATTTGAGTTAGATTCAGATTGAAACCCTTTATCAACTGTAAGGCAAATTCAGGCTGACGGATGAAGCAAACTAAACAAAGAAGTTCAATACCACTTTGCTGAGTGGAAACCCATCCAGAGTTATTTGTAAAAGTCATTGTTATCTTTGAAGGGGAAATCTAGCACATCAGTCAATATGTTTCATTCGTGGCAAAATTGAAATTCAGTGCCGAACTGTCTTTAACAGCCAGATAAATCAATGTGATTTCCACTGCATTCTATTTTATTTTGGATCACAAGGGAATAGCGTGTGTTTCTTATTGGTTTTCAGTTCAATTCGCACTGCTTACCAAGTAATCACTGTAGAAAGTAGAAAAGATGTGGTGTGTTTTTGAATTGCTGGGTCATTGGTATTATTGCATATCAGTTCTTCCCTTCACAGACGATTTATTTGTATTTGTCATTCAATAAACCACAAAGGGAACAGACGGATGCATCAGAGAGGTGATATATAGGTATGACTAACACTTCTTATGTGGTTGTGTACAGTAACTTTAGGTAGAAATCATCACATAAATAACACCCGTTAAGTGTCATATCCCGGTGTGTTATGTAATCTACGACTTCTCAGCGTTCTGGCATGTTGGTTTGCAAGTCTTTTCCAAAGCAATATTTCAATGCCATCAAACACAAGTCAGTTGTTAGTGCAATTAACATCATTCTTCTTCATCTCCGAGGAAATATGACAGCCAAATTAGTTTTACGGTATATGTTCTTACGGTGCTGCTGATGTCAGTATAATCTGATCACACACACACACACACACACACACGCACACACGCACACACGCACACACACACACACACACACGGCACAAACAAAACAGATGTAGGACTAATGACCCAATCGCAGAGTAAATGACAGTTCAAATAGGTTTAGAGCAATCTGGAATCAGATAAATGGACCTAATCTTGTTCTGGTCGGGTGCCTGGCCGGGAAATGGCTCCTGACACCTGAGACCCTGCAACACGTCAAGGCTCAATCGGGGGCTGGCGGCACAAACCCATACATCTCCATTTTAGATGACAAGACACAAATCTGAAACCTGAAGCAGAAGAAAGCCTGCGAGGGTCAGTTGTGGTTTATTGTGAGATTAAGAGGAGGAGGAAAACAGGAGGTTGTTGTGGTCAACAGAGATGCAATGTGTACGTTCACTAGATAAAGTTGACAAGAGAAATGGCTCTGGTTTAGGTCTCATTAGGGATAAAGGATGACTCAAACCCACTTTTACTGAAAGGGCTGCTTATTCGTTTCCTCCTGCTAGAATCTATCGCCAGAGGATTAAAACCAGTTTGATTTCTCTATCTGCAAACATCTAGGGATGAAGGCATAATTACAAGCATTCATTTTAGATTTGAACTGAAACACTCTTATCCATGCAACTGTTATGATTACCAAATATTTAGGATTTGCCATGTTTTGATTAATGCCTTAGTAAATGACATACAACATTTAAGAACATTTGAGAGAAGAGGCCTGGAGTCTACCTGCAGGGTCACTGAAGAGTAATAAAGAGCTATAGTGGATCTGCCACCTGTGCAGGAAACAGTCAGGTGACAGAGAAATGTCAGTCTCTAATATTCAACCCATCACCTTCGATGGCCACCCCGGACACACCTCATAAGATGAGAGCCAGATAGCAAAGATCAAAGTTGGAAATTGTTGGCAGGAGACATGTTGGAGAGGCATTAGAGGTCCAGGGGGGGGGGGGGGGGGGGGGAGAGAGAGAGAGAGCGAGAGAGAGAGCACACAGCCAACTGTCAGTCCTGGGTATGAATCCACACTGACATCCAGGTCAGGTGTCAGACAGGTCACATTTAATTGGGATGTTCACCGATGATAGGTTTAATTCTCTAAACAGTCTACCAGCTCCAGGTGGTACAGAGTAAGAGTTGGTTAAGGTTAGAAATAAGGTCACATAAGGGTAGAGGTAAATATAAAATAGAAGTTGGATAATCATTAGGGCTTTAATTAACATTCAATTTTTACTTTGAAACGTGCTCTCTTATTAAAGGTTGTTTTTTGCTTACTTATTTATTCTCACTCTAATCGGTTAACTGAAGCATCATCATCTTTAAACCAGCAGCTGACGGATGCTCTGCTTATTCCTAATGACAGCATTTCTTTCTACCTGACACCACATAAACCTCATACTTGTGCAGAATAAGCCTGGCAATGGTTGTCTTGGTGCTCCCTGATGTCAATATGCACTGCCTGGCCGAAAAAAAGGGTCACACTCTAATATTCAGTGGACCGCCTTTAGCTTTGATTACGGCACGCATTCGCTGCGGCATCGTTGCCACAAGCTTCTGCAACGTCACAACATTTATTTCTGTATTGCATTAATTTTTAGCCAAGATCTTGTATTGATGACGGGAGATTCAGACCACTGTGCAAAGTATTCTCCAGCACATCCCGAAGATTCTCCATCGGGTTCGGGTCTGGACTCTGTGATGGCCAATCCATGTGTGAAAATGATGTCTCATGCTTCCTGAACCACTCCTTCACAATTTGAGCCCGATGGATCTGGCATAGTCATTTTGGAACATGCCCGTGCCATCAGGGAAGAAAAAATCCATTGATGGAATAACCTGGTCATTCAGTATATTCAGGTAGTCAGCTGACCTCATTCTTTGGGTACATAACGTTGCTGAACCTAGACCAGACCAACTGCAGCAACCCCAGATCATAGCAATGCACCCCCCCCAGGCTTATGACCTTTTATTAGGCCGGGCAGTGTATATGATTACAGTTCAATTGTATTCTCCAAAAAAAACAAGAACAACATTTCTAGGATTCAACTCTCGTTGAGATTGTTATTTTCATAAAGGAGGTTCCATGAACATGCCTCTGATTCAGCTAGCCAATAGTTGAAGTTGTATTGTTTAATATAGATCTGTTGTCCATGCAACTGTAATATTCCGTACACCACTTTGAAGTGCAATTTAGTTTGCTTAATCCTAACAAATTGAATTTTCGATTTTGATTAAGGACATGGAAAACTATTTTGTGTAAATAGTTATGTGGTTGAGATTTGCTGTTTTAAATACATTGCAATTACGATTAGGTGCAAGGTCCCACGTTATTGATCAGTAGGTGATTCTTAAAAACAAATACCATTATTGCAAATCATGTAATTTCTTCCTCTGAAAGTCTTTGTGTTGAGGCTAAAAATGTTGAATGAACTTTTTATTTTTTTGAAGATGAAGGCAAAATAAATAAAATCTTCAAACCAAAACAAAATGTTACTAACAGTATGAGCTGTAGCCAAGAAATGAGAGCGTATCACTTGTATGATCCTTTTATCTCTACACTGGTCCCCTGTCAGCTTTAGGTCAGATTTTTAGATTTGACTGATTGCTTTAAAAGACCGGCCGGCTTTTACCCCGAGCTGTATGACTGAACATTGAACTCAGTACGATCCAATACAGAGCCCCCTCGCACAGGCCCTCAGATGGGGTCCTTCTGATCATTGCAACATGTAGGTTTGAAGAATAAAAGTGACCCTACTTTTCGCTACCAGAGCGGCAACTCTTTGGAGCAACCTACCGGAGGAGAGGAGAGGAGAGGATGAAACACCGAACCTCGTTTTAAGTTTCACCTTAAAAGATATGTTTTTACAGACACTGGGGTTTTCTTTTTATCGATATGTTGTAGTGGTTCTGTCTTATTTCTCTTTTGGGTTCATTTATTCAAATCATTTTGACTTTTACAAACTTTGTTAAAAACCTGGTATTTAAAATTAGCTTATTATTGGTTTTGGACTACAAAGCAGTTCTGTATTTTGAAGTAGTGAGATCAATCGCTTTATCCACTTGGTGGTTAGAGAGACATATCGTGGCAATTTCTCTCATGTCACTTTCAATTTTCACATCACAGATTATAACCATGCCACTGATAATCTTAGTTTAATTAAAGCATACATAATGAATATGCTCTCCGAGTATGGCCATTTATCACCCACAACATGTCGCTGTCAGTAAATATTTAGAAATAAACTGATATGGAAGGAAAATCATGTCTTTGCTTCGGGCTCTAAAAGATATATAGTTACATAACAGCTTGATTGGATTATTTGTTCTTTAAGTTGAGTGATAATTGATCAAGAAACCTTTAAATGCACATCTGCTCCACGAAGATAACCATACAAGATTTCACAAGGTTGAAAAAATTCAAGCCTCACAGATTAATTCAGCCATAAATCGAGTGTAAAACCGCAGTTCTTATCTGATACAGACACAGTGAAGTTCATTACTCCAGCAGAGCACATCACCCATGATGCACCAGTGGAGACGACCTCAGAAACACTCTGTTTATGATCAGGTAAAAGGTCCTATTATGTGTGCAGACATACAGATTTGAGCTATTTCCTTCATAAAGGCTACCTGTTCTAAGCATCTTCCATTAGGAGCCTGTGACATTTCGGAGACGTATTTTGACAGCTACTGTGTGCTGAAAGATACTGATCAAATTTGTCTCATTGAACAAGGGGATGAAGTTGGATATTCTTTCATTAGCTTTGTTGGCTTTGCAATTCGTTACACAGGGGGGGCAGATTCAAGTGGAAACAGAGAGTGTGACACATGGGGGTATTAAGATTTATTCTTTTAATTAAGATGTTAAACATGACAGATTAGTCGTGGCAATTACATGCTGATTTAGACATATGTAAAGACGGTAGATTACACCATAGATGCAAATTGCGGTATGCACAGTATGTAGCATTATTAGGGGCTCTAACCCGCCTCGTTTGAAAAGCAAACAATCCCTACTGCAATATAACCTATTAATTCTCAATCTCAAGACAAACATAAAGCGGAGAGGTGGATGTATACTGGTCAACTCTCAGTGGCTCATTAGCTTATGTTTATGAAAAGTGGGAAATGCTATCCTCGCCCATTTCCGCCAGCTTTACTGCACAGTGTTTTATCTTCCTAAGTGCCTAAAGTACAGCAAAGTATCGCATTCCATGGCAAACAACCAGATATGTTCCAATTATTCATTAGTGCTAAACTGTAGCGGGACGATGACTCAAGTCTAGCATCACCCTCCGAACTAATTGCAGTGAAACATCCAGCCGTCTGGAGGAAATGTACGACAGTTTGAATGACATCTCAAACCTTCCCTTTACAGAACCAGACGTGAAATTACGGACTCAGGAGAAGACATGTGACGATCATAAGAATTCCAAACAAGTTCCTCCAATTTCACGGCAATGATTCTTGCATAAAGTTTAAGGTGACAGTTTATACACACGGACATCAATGTCACTTTTCCCCCCACTTCATTATAATTAATCGCATATCTCTGGGGCCCACAGAGAGAGCGAGAGAAGCGAGGTACAAGCAGGATGGCTGTAATCTGACATTGATGTACAGCAAAAATGGAAGTCCTCGTTCACCTTCCCTTTGTTCCGGGGAAAGGGAAGTGGTGTGTGAAAGGGTGTAATTAATGAACCTACAAATAGCTCCAGTTTCATTTAATGACAATCTATGTGTTAAGAGGCAGTACCCTTTGTTACTGTGGATGTGGGAGTGCTGGCAACACTGGCTCCCAATAGAGTCCTGACAGGTAATTCTGCATTTTGAAATGGTAATGAAGCAGAATGCATCGCTGGATTACACCTAAGGGACTCACATGTTGAGCGCCCTTCAGGGTGTAAAAATGTAACGCTCTTGATCATGAACGAGGCCACTGGCAACCGAGTATCAGCGGGTGAGAAGGTCGAGAACTGTATCTGTGTGACTTACCCCAGGGCCTCGCCAATGCAGCCAATTTCTAATTGCTGCTTTAAACAGGGCAAATGAAGCTGGCATGACAAATTGCATCAAAACAAGTCTGTAGGCTGGCGCTCAGTTAATTTGTGAGACACAGAGATGTATTTGGTGCCAGGGAGAGCTCAAGCGTAATGAATATCATTTCCCAGGTAGCAACTTGCAGATGATGTATTCTGCTGCATGCTGTGCTCAATGCATCGCACGGCAGGCAGGATGCTACTTGTCCCATTTAAGCTGAACCTAGGACATGCAGTATGTATACTCCTACTGCATACGATGGCTGTTATAAAACAGGAAACACTTTTGGCTTCTCATTTCATTAAAAATACCATAAATTATGCTTTCCTCTTCTGAGAAATTTTACACGTTCAGTGTTTAATTAATTTTTCACATCAGACAAATTCTGAGACCATATCTCAGTCTCTTATCTGTCAGTCCAAATAAAGTTTCTGGCACCATCGCTGCCCATCTATTTTCACAATACGCTTATCTCAGTCCCTGAAAGATTGTCATTGTTCCCACGCTAATCCTCCAAATCTTCAACATGACTTAGAAGTTAACGATAAAGTGAAAGATATAATGATGCACTTTGTTAAAATGAAACTCATTGTGTTACATAACATTGGTTGAAGCTGATAAAGAAAAAGGTCTGCGAGTCAAACTGTTGCACTGATAATAAAGGAAGTATACCTTCAGTTTTTTTTTCTTGGTCAACCACAAACATCATATATAGTTAAGTATATATATTCTGGCGGACAACTAGGAGATGGTGCTAAAGTTAGTTGAGTTTCCGAGTTAAAGAACATAAAATGTCACTGGTAGCTTCAGACCATGCATGATCCTCCACCAGACTTGGTCACTGAAATCCTTCAAAGTCAATTGGGATCAATGCAAAGGAATGCAATGCATTCTTTGGGAAGGGTTGGTGAGAGCGAGCTGCTGTCAACCTTCACAGTCAAAGGAATTTAGTCATTATGGTAAAGGATGCTGGCAGCCTTAATACAAAATCATGGCAAGCTGTTACACTCCAGCGCAAGTGTGGGTGCTTTTCAGCATGGCCCCTAATCTCCAAGGTCTATTTTGGACATCACATTGGTCCCCAAGGTCCCCTTCCTCCATGTCTCTCTATCTCCATCTGACCAACTGCACGCTGTCATATAATACACTGTCTGCCTTTAATTACTGTCTGGAATTATCAGGGTTAAGGGTCGCACATTCCATTGGGAGCCCCTGTGTGCATGTGTGTACCGTATGTTGCCGTACGTGAGTGTCTCAGCTCAAATGTGCAGAATGTCCTTTGTATGACGGGCCGGGGTATTGAGGGAAGTGCTGAATTCCACAGCACATTTTCCCCTTGCTCATCACGTATCACACACCCTTGACCTGCAACTTTATCAGCCACTCGGACCTGTTTTAGGAGTGAAAATGGGTCGCATCAAGCCACCAGGAAGCACCGGGAATGTGTCGGGGCTGTGATTGCAAGGGTCTAATTTAAGTATGAGAAGAAAAAAAAAGAAATGATATCAGACACAATTTAATCTGCTCTGATATGCAACCCAACCCCCCAAAAAAGGTTTGTTGTCCTTGAGGTTAAAGCCCTGCTATCCCCGCGGCTCAACTTCTACTTTCCCTGACAAGAGACAAGATTAGCCAGCTGTACTAAAGACCAAACTGCTCTAGGCAGCTAATTTTAGCTCTTATCTAAAAGTGAAAAAGGTACATTTATTTCCACATGGAGGTAAAAGCCTTAAGCTATTAGCTTTAACAGGAAAACATCTCCGTGAGTGTATTCTACACCCCGACTATCTAAACTGTGAGGCCATTGCTGTCTGTGAACGTGAGAGTGGAAACAAAGAGGCCAGTCAGAGATCTGAATAAATCCCTGACAGTGAACCCTGTCATTTTATTACAAATATGATGCCATAAATCAGCTGGTGGCCTTTCATGCTCTACTGTCACCGGCAAGCTGTCACTCCGTCCGGGCTATAAATTAAAGCAAACAAACTTCGGTGTCAGGCTACAGTAATTGGGTTTGCTGTCTGTTGTTATATTTTCTTATCTGGTGAGTTGTTATGCGTAATCATAAAATTCAATGACTAAACATAATGGTGTTTTCATGACTGGAAGACAGGCAAGCACAGGGGTGGATTTGAATACACTTTAGCTGAGATTTAGCAGCTCCGTCTTCAGCGCTGTGACCAGCATCATTTTTTATTGAGTTTTTATTAAATGCTCAGAGTCGCCCGCTCAATTCCACACAGGCAGATATAACATATTGTTGAATGCTAATGCATCGCTCCCTGAAAACATAATCTAGCGACTGGACAGAAATAGGCTGTTTATCATGGGATCTGTTGACTAAACTGTCTCAGACCATTAAGCAGATCCCCGAGATACTGATTACTAACAGCGACAAAAACATAAAATGTAAATGCTTACAATGACTGCAAGGTGCAGCGCCCTGATGCACATCCACTCAATCAGGGAAAATAAATGATGTAATACTTGATGATGGAGCAGAAAAAAGGACTTCTTCACACTTACTGTGAGGAGTTGGACATTTTCATTACAAGAGGAGCACAATAGGCCTACTCTTCAATACAAAATGCATAAAAACTGTTGAATTATAAATGATGCACTTTAAGTGAAAGCATGAGGGCATCTATTGATTGTGCCTCTTACATCTGTTATATGACCCATAGATTATCACATGATCTGCACAGATTACCTTACGTTTATCGCTCCTCTGGCGAGACAACCGAGCACAGGAGGCCTCCTCTCAATGCAAAACATGTTGATCCACTGACGCGGTGATCGTTACTGTTCGTGACCTGACCTTGATCATGTTCAGGACAATATGAAGCTGGTAACAAAAATTAACAGCAGTTACACGTAGCTGCTAATTCAGTTAGCGCTGCAACCGAGGATCAAGCCTAAGGATCAATGAACAAAACTATTAATGTGCCATCCCGCCTCTAAGATTAAAGTGACTGTAAAGCCAAATACACATTTGGTTAATGTAACCTTTGATCTGTATGAATACATTACACGAACTGCCGTGCTGATATTGACAAAGGGCAAACTTCTACAAGGCTAAAGGAAAACTTTGAATTATTAGTTATAATTGGAAAAACATTGTTTTGATTTTCTTGCCATGTTTTTTTCCCTTATGATTGATAAACGTCAACAACAACTCCAATCAACTACATGCAGGGGGGTTGTGACACCTGCAGTGTACCTACCGTTCCCATACAGACAAGGTCGGGATGATAACATAAAATAATTTTCTGTGAAGTCCCATCTCAAAGATACGGTATAGTGTAAAGCTGCCACTATTTTTTTTTTAAATCCAACCTAGGCTTAGGTGCCTTCCCTCCCACGGAGTTGCCTTATCGTCCTCAAGCATCTGTTTTTGAAGCCAGGCAGCTTAAGCACAGATTAATGGAGAGTCCTGGAGTTCTTGCGGTAAGGGCACAAAACAGAAGTCATGGCTTTAATTTTGGCACCAAGACTTGCTTCCGGTGAGTGGCCATTATCAGCAACATATCGGATAGGATGCTGAGACAGCAAGTCTACGAACAGTGCCGCTTTAACTTAACTCAGCACTATACTTTTCAATTCTTTTGCCAGCAATGCTTTGAATTGAGTACCCAATTGGTGTTCGCTGCACGGTAACTCCAATTCCATTTAGAACATTTGCTGGCTTCTTTTGTTTTACTGGTGTGTGATACATTGGTGCAAATGTGCTGTAATAAGATGGTTGTCTTGTACTTTCATTACCACTTTCATTATCTTCCAAAAACGCTGAAACAGCTTCTGTTGTAGATGGTGCTGTAATACAGGCCTACTGGCATTTATTACCCAATCAATACTCACCTTAATCTAATTTAGTGGGAAGTAGTGAACTCTTTCACTGTATCCCCTCCCCCTTCTCATTGAGCCGGGCTATGGTAAAAAGGCCTCTCTTTCTCTCATTCTATTGCCAGGCTTTTCATCCGACAGACAGATACAATGTTCCTGAAGCCCTGCAGTGACTGTTCTCACGCTTTTTCCCTCGCTGCTCTGAAAAAAAAGAAAAGAAAGGGGGTCTTTTTCCGAGCCCTTTCTCTTTCTTTCCCCCAGGACAAGAGGGTTGGAGGATAGGAGGGGTTCGGAGATCCAGCCCCCACCGTGCATCCAAAGAGTTGCTGTGACCCTGCACGCCATGCTCACTCCACAATCTACCAAATCGCTGCAAAATCTGCCGATTGAAAGTCTTTTTTTTTGGCGTGCAAAGTGAGCACAGTATGAAACGCTGTGACACGGTGAACGTGCATGGACTACCAGCCATGATGTTTAAACAAAGATTAAACACATGCTGCATTACACATTCCCCAGCCTGGCACAATGACAGCTCCCTCATCACTCTCTGCTGTTTCCAGGAAAAATAGACAAGGCCCCTGAGTTTAGGCCTAACTGTGTTTATATCTGTTCATTATCTTTTTTTCCTTGTTGCTCTTGCTGATTTATTTACCTCCCTTCTAAAAATCCAATTTGATGTTGCCTTTTAAATGCAATTACAATCTCCACATTGCACTAGCAATCATGGGGCCATCGCTGGACCACATGCTGTGCGAATACCGATTCAAACGGGTAATTCCTATGCAAATCTTGCATTAGAAGCAAAGCCATTAGGATTATTGCTTTAGAAACATTTAAACATGAAACGCTAATATCTAATCTCCTCTAAGCTTGTAGACTGGTTGACTTCATTGACAATTGACTAACAAAGAGGAGCCATGGTTAACCGCCTGTAACCTCAGATTTCTTGCCTGACTTTTAGGGATGGTTGGGTTCCAATCAGCCCATGTTTACAAAGATATTTCCCTCTATCAATGAGAGTGTACACAGCAGGGAGCAAAACTCAAGAGTAATGGAAACTGGACAAAACACCATCCATGTACCCTGATTTCTACTGATTTTTCACCCAACCACAGCACTTAGTGGGTGCTGATTGCAGTCCAAATTACCACTACACACTGTCAAAGCAAAAGTTCAGAGACATTTAAAAAAAAATTACTGTGAATGACATTATAGAGCATATGCCATTTAGATTTTTTAAGCAATCAAGCTCAGTCGCTGGTAACAGATTGCCCTTGTGGTTGGTGTGACTGTGAAGCTAGATTTATGGCCTAGTGAAGCTGTTGAATGGACAAATCAATAGATCTGTGTCTGATATAGTGTGTTGCATTCAGAAACACCTCCAAACACCGTTGTTCTACATCCACCTCTAAGACGGGACATTTTTCATTGTCATTTTGCGATACATGACATTCACAACACGCATTCGACATAAGACCTTTGAGCTTTCATTTTGTAAATGTCTAAAATATTTTGAGGCAGCTGATGTATATAGATAGTTTTTGATATAGATATATAAAAACTCACTCCTCTACCTACTTATAAAAGGTAAATTATTAACCAATGAATAATGCATTAGTACAACACTAGAATAATACTCAATGGAAAAAAGATTATGCTTAGTATAAAAGCATTCATAATAATAAAATGCACGGAAGCAATAATTGAAATATTGCTTTTGACATTTTCTGGGAAGGCTGGTGCTGACATCCTATTGGGATTATCTATTTAGTAAGTGGTGGGAAAAATGCAAGTGATGAAAACGATTTAGATAGTAAATGACAGGAGAACTGCAAATACAACACCTCAATAAATGTACAGAACATCGTTACTGTACAATCCATCTGACGTGATGAGATCTGCAGTGCGGATTTCTTCACATCTGGCATGTAAAGATATCCAGATCAAAATGCACCATAGATGAAACGAGAACACATCCATCTGTGGCATATATACTGTACACTGTACACTGTACAGGAGCAGCTGTAATGCCTCCCTGTACCAGACACCCTGCACACCTCATCTCTATTAATATGCAAACATCTGCCTACTCTCTTTACGAGGTGTGAATTTTAAGTTTCCTCAACAGCATCTGCAAGCCAAGGGTGATCAGTTGGGGTTTGGCCTGCTAAACATTTAGCAGCTGTTGACCCGATGGATGATAGCTCTGTGGAGCAGAGCGTCAAAGAGATGACAACAGTAACCACACTGGTCCTCTGTGTCCACTCTCACAGGAAACTCTTTATCCATTTCTCTGTCTTAAGCAGAAAGGCTGGGATTTTCTCTTATCCACAGATGTTGGGTTAGACCCATTCAGGGACCTATTAAAAGCAGTGTTGCCAGTTTCCAACTCAAGAGTTTTAGAAAGTTAACTCTTATTTAGATGCTCAGTCCCTGGCTACTGGCTGACAGGGTTTCGTCAAGGTCACGTATTGCTCCTGGACATAATTACGATGTACTGTTTTCTTTCCAAGCTGATGAGCGATTGCGTTATTGACAAAAGGTACAAGATTGAAGACGAGAAAAGCATTGTGGTATCTTCATTGTCAGAGCAAGCATGAAGAAAGCAATACAAAGGGGCTCCTTTCATTGGCCTCAGTGACAAGCTCCTGTTCTTTAGAACCCAAAGGAAAAATCAATACTGTGGGAATGTAGCCCTGTGTCCCTCCACCCAGCCCCCTGTCCACCCCTCTATTCTGTCATTTCTATCTCGGTTTGGAGAGGTTTGTTTGCACTCAGACTAGCTCCACTATCACCCGCCCCCCCCCCCCCCCTCCCCATCACCATGGCAAAGGTCTGCAATGCCCCAGACTTCACCCACAAATTAGACCCAACATTCAAGTCCAGCTCAATATACTCCATGTTATGGGTGCACTCGGCGTAGAACCTGCAAATGATTTTAAAAGGTCTGGTTACTCTCTGATTAGAGAGAAATTCTGCTATTTGTTGCTAAGTATTTTCTGTTTGTTGTTTGCGCTGATTAGACACTTAAATGCACGTCTCCCCCGGTTAGATGATGATGAATATGATGCTCCTTTAGCCATTCAGGCGGGAAATCTGTATGCTAATTTTGCATTTGAGATGAGGTGATTTGGCCTTGAGCACTTGAAAAAAATAATATTTAACCCTTTCAAAGTATTTCACATATATCTGATTGAATTGGAGATTGAGAGAGAGAGAAAGAGAGAGAGAGAGAGCGAGAGATCAATATAGTGAATCAAACGAAGGTACAAAAAAACCTATATTGTGTCTTTTTTTAGTAATGTGGTTAATAAAGTAAATAGAATAAAAGCTATAATCAAAAATACTTAGAGAAATAAGAAATATTGTGAGAACGTTGTGTGAAGAAAAGGCAGTGTCTCGATAAAAAAGCAGGGTCGGGGGGGTTAATTCAGTTTTCCTCTCTTATAATGGCTTGCATGGTAAATATAGCATTATTAACTTTCTGTTGCTCCAAGTTTCTTTGTTCTTTTTAATTGCAGTTAATGAAGCTCAACACTTCCCACAGAAGAGAATTTCCCAACATAACCAATAGTTCACGGAGAGGGAGGGATCACGCCCGCAAAACCATTTACAGGCTTTTATGTTGAGTTGCATTAACAGGAAAAAAAAACAAACTCCAATAACAAGTTGCCACAAGAAAAACAGGGAGGTCAGAAACCATGGAGGGTTCTGACCTCCCTGCTTTCATCCTAAAAACAGTTCATTCAGAAGGAAAGGGATGCACACACTTTAGTCTGGATTGTGGTAGACAATACTTTGCTCCTAATTTCAAAATGCACAGTATCTACAGATGGAGAAAATGTCCTCCATTCAAGTGAGACGTTTTAGATAAAGTCCTTCGGAAATTAATTAGTGAGCGACTGTAGAGAAATGCTCACAAAATGTGCCCTTACTCCAGTAAAAACACTTTGGGTTCTGTCCATGGAGTTGTTTCATTATACAAGGAAGCAGAACAATCATTTATCCCTGGACTAGGGGAAAATCACGTGAACATTCCCAGTTCATGGCTGCAGTAGCCTATAAGTGGGTGTTTAAAATGTTGGTGTCTTTAGAATGTGATTGTTATCTTCGGATATATTATCTGATATTTGATGGAAGAAATCTGGTGGTGAAAGAGAGTTTTCATACTTTAACAAAAGTCTCAAATGGTCTATAAAAGTTTGACGAAATAAGTCAAAGACAAACTCAAGACCAATTATTTGGTGGATGGAGTTCGCACAGTGGTCTTGGAGATAGATCTGTTGGCATGCAAGATAAGGAAGCCATAGCATATTGACCTTAGACATTGTAGGAAAAAGTAGACTTTGCTCTAATGATGAAATATTCTTAAGTCGACCTTGAGTTGAGCTTGTTTTGTCAAACTACTGTTTCCAATATTTAGAACAAACTTTTATGCTTAGATTTCTGTAAGAGTATGGGAACACTACTTTCAGAAACCTACTGCATTAAAATAATACAGATCTGCTCATTGTGGAGGACTAAAGTATTTGACTTCATTCCAGTGTTCATCCAACTACCTTTGAATTAATTGTACTGTGTACTGAGGCACAGCCTTCTTGGACCACAAGGTGCTTCAGTTAAATGGCATCATATTCCTTTGGGGTTATATGGCCGTGCAGAGCAATCATAATATCTAATGTTTCCCATGGCTGCTTATATCACTGCAGATCCACCACCATGTTTAACAGCTGGTAACAAACTTTGTGAGCTTTTGGCGTCCTACGGAGAATAGGTAATAACTTTAGACCATATAATGTTTGATACACTGCTAAGGTCCGTGTGTTATGCTTATAAGACAAGGTTATGTCATTGTCTGTGAAAAGCAGATTTGTTTTCAAATGGCAACTCAGCAATTAGTAGCAGGCCCATGAAATCTAGAGATTTTGACTCATTTCTTTGGTTATTTGACCTTTCTGTTGTTAAGAAACTCTGAAGCATGTGTCCTTTGTCACTTGTTTGCAATTCCATGAGTAAAGTTCCCTTAATAGAGCATTGTTTTTTGCCTTTTAGAGACTCTTAGTTGCCACTTATCTTTAAAAACATAGAGTAGAGATGTGTGATGCCAGACCTTTGAAAGCCAAAAGAGACAGCCTGCTGGATGGTGCCCACTTAGTGTCTATAGCAATGAGAAAATGATTCATGTTTCGGATATGACAGTCACTTCTGTCCTCTCTTTGACCTGCTGAATGTCTGCCTAGTAATTGTCAGGCAGGATATTTTAAAAGCTTCATTCCAAGTCTCAGAGGAGGCCAAGAACCACCAAGGGAGTTTCCAGCTTGAAACGCCACTGATCAGAAACCACATCAGAACTCGTCAAATTTCACTGAAACAGAAAAACAGAGAGCCTAGAATTACCCTTTGAATTGTGACCAACATGGGGACTGAAATACCCTTTCAGGAGTTCCCATTTCAGCCTAAAGCTCTGGTTTGGATTGATAGTGGGTTGGATCTCATCAGAAGAGCTGTTTTTAATGCTAACATTTGTTGCTTGTTTATTGGGCCATATGTTTGGTAACCACACAAAATGTCCCTTTTCAGTTCCAGTAAACAGAAATCAGAAAATCCACCCAAAAAACACATTCAATTTGTTTATCATTCCTATATTAGTTTAGTATGTTCTTTCCCCTACTATTCATTTACAGGGAAACCAGGTTTTCTTTCTTCCTGACTTTAAACATTGGGGGTTTTTTTGTATTGTTTTGTTGTAAGCTTGTTCCTATTTCATGGCTAAAGTTTTAAATCTCAAAATAAGGGTAATTTTCTCTAGAGAAGGAGAGAGAGGAAGAGTTAGTGAGAGACAATTACGCAGGTAAAAAGGTTTGTCTACAATAATTTGATGTTTGTGGTTTCGACATTAAGTATCAGCTGTGTTCATGGGGTCAAATGACTTTCAACATTTTGGAAACTTGCCTTTTGATCTCGCAAATTAATTAACTGCCTAACGTCCACCGTCTTCAGAGTGCAGCGTCAATGTTTATGAGCTGCCTTAACTCAAAGATATTAAAGCTGACCTGTGATGAAATTGGTTTCATTATTTAATGTTCAGGGATGAGAACATGGACATGATTAAAAGTGTCAGCAATGGTGATACCATAATTGTTTAGAAGATCAGGCAGAGTGGGGATGACTTTCTGTGGGCAGGAATTAACAAACAAAGCAAACAGAACAGCTTCAATACTTCTTCGGATAGTTTCACCAAGTCTCTGAACTCTGGAGGAATAAAACATTATTCTTCCAAAATAAATCAACTCATTTGTGATGATAGCGTGTTCAGGGAGCTTTTGGTCTTGTGGATGAGAAAGCCTTCTTAAAAGGAGACAGCTAAGAGGACAGAAATGTTGCTCGATGTAAATGATAGAAAGAAATGTTATAGCTCCGAATAATATTTCAGTGATTCTGTCCTCGAGGGATGTAATTATAGATCTCCAAAGATACTGTACATGACAATGTCTGTGAAGGTATACGCAGAGAGGGTTGTTCTGGGTATTCATGGGTTGATAAGTCTTGCAGAACAGCACACATGTTGATCTGTACTTGAAGCAAGCTGTTTAGTTGATCTCACTCCTCTCGGTTGGTTTGTTTGTATTTGAAAAGCAAACACACCATGGTTTTACTCAGAAATCTAAACTAGTGTTAAAGTCACAGACAAATACATATGTGTTCAAGTTTGCGCACGATCCAGCGGACTCAAACCATTGCAGGAAAGTGCCTCTGTATTAGTTATGTTTCTATACTAACTTATCCTGAGTGTCAGCCATCTGTATGTTTTAAAAGCTATGTGCAAACAGGGCCCACAACTCCTTTGAAGAGAAAGTCATCGGTTAAATTATAATAACGAGCGATGCTCCCCACAGGCTCCGTCAGAACTCACCTCACTAATCTTTTATTATTTAGTCACGACATATTGATCATTAATTTTAAATAATGATCCTGCTCTGTCGAGAAACAACAGCCTTAAGTAAAACAGCGCCATCTTGTTCTCTGTTGATTGACAGCTCTCTGCTGCAAATACCATAAACATAACAAAGCCGCAGACCCATTTGAAAGACATATAGCAGCCTGATAATTTTCTTTTTTCCAGCAGCTGTATTGAAGCCAATGAACATTTTCCTATTTATGGCCTCATGTTTTGTGATTTGAGTGTATATCTGAAGTATTCTCTAGCACAGGTAATGGGTTCTGTCAGCGCATTCTTTCTACAGAAACTTATTACCCCAAAACACCTGCCCATCAATATCTAAGGCGTGAACAGAAATACACCAGTGAACTTTCTCAAATGTCCCTCAAACAGCTTAAATCAAAACAAGTCCATTTACACCACGGCCATGCTCCAAGGGAAGGATTGAGGCATGCAATTTTATGTACGGATTATGTGAGTGTTGCCGTCCACAGGGCGCACAACACTTACTTATCCACTCGTGTGCCAATTTGTGGTGGTGTGATAGAGATCTGTTGATTGTGCAGTACAAGAGGCTGGAGAGGGAACATGAGATTGTAAAGCAGGCAACTTTCCTTCACTTCATCAAATCCCGTCAACAGAAACAGAGATAATGAGCGTGTTAGGGGAAAAATCACAAAGTTCAGATGAAAAGAAGATGTGTCCACATTCAGCCTACTCTGCATTAAGGAGAAAGCCGCATCAGAATGACAGTAGTGATTTCCTTTGTTGCCCTGTGATTGAGGTTGAGGGATTTCTCATTAGGTCTTATTTCATGTGTGAGCACACAGCGGATTGATTCATTGACGTGATGACCTGGAAGCCCACCAGTGGTGTACGGGTCACATGTACAACTGTGATTAATCAGATGCTTCGCATAGCTTGACAGACATCACAGCAACAGCTCCCACAGAACAGGAAGAGAAATTTGTGTTTTATACAGAATAAAAGTACCTCACTGCAGGTATGTGTCAGTGTTCAAAGAGTCCTCCGTGTTTGTTTAAGTTTATAGTAGCATAGTGTCTGAGATAATTCGTAGGAAGTCATTAATTCTGCATAACTGCCTGCTTTGAAATGTCAGGCTTTGAATTTTCTTTTATAAGACCATATGCTTGCTCAAAGTATAAATTGTTAACGTCATCTTCAACAGAGCAGTTAGAGCGGGGAAGAGAAAAAAGGCTTATTGCAGAGAGCACATCATATCAGCAGAGATTCTGCCAAGATGAACGGCTCCGTCTCAATAAATTGTATTTTTGTGTCGGAGAAGCACATGGGACTCTTGCCTAATGTAGCGTAAAAGTCTCTTTTGTGGAGCCTCCAATTCATTGTATCAGCCTGTCAGAACTAAAACTAGGGAAATTGCAGTGAACAATGGAAAGAGAAAGGAAAGAGAGGTCAGAGCGCCAAGCTTGTCCCAGGAAACAACGTGTGCTCTTTCCAAAGGATGACAAAGCGCGACCAAAAGGGCTATTTTCTCAAGACTATTCTTGAGAGATAGAATCTGGAATTGGCCCAACAGTCTCAATTTTGGACGAATCCGTATAGACTTCTATTTGAAGGTGAAGAAGATTTTATAGAGCCTTCTTTAAACCTTTATATTTATCATACACACCACAATATATAGCATATTCTTTAGGAGAACGTTTCCTCAGAGCCATTTAAAGTGTTTTCATAAGTTGTACACACAAAACATGCCAGTCATGTTTAAAATGAAAACACATGCTTGTGATGAAGGTTTAAGAACATGCAAGAGCTCAGTGCAATTGACCAATTGTTGTGTCAAGTGATAATGATTGTCAGATTTTTCGGTTTGGGAAAGCTACACAAATTCTCAGACGCATGCTTTCTAAATTCAGACTCTGAATCGGGTAAAGGAAGAGCGGTTTCAGCTGCTGTTCAACCATACACAGAAGAAGCATACTGACGCAACACCCGACATCAGTTGGGTATGGCCTGTCGTGGTGTGTATTTTGGTCTCCTTACGTTTAGCAGTGAGGTACTGTCTTCGTCGCTACCCAGCTGCCATTGAAAGCAGCATTATTGGACTCGTGTACAATCGCTTTTTTTATAAATCACATGTTTTGATGTATCAAACAATGCCTCATACAATAACTTCTATGCTCCAGGTAACAGCCTCTGAAGTGACATTTTTTTCAGAGGGTAATCTTCTATCACCAATTAAACTTGTGCGACAATGACAAATGTGTCATTTCAGTGAATGTGTTTCTTTATATTGTTATCTACTGACCTTAAAGGGCCAAAGCTTTATATAAACGATGACAGAATAACACCCCTCTTAATGGATTTCAGACACATTCGTGCCACTAATATCAAATGAAGTTCCCTTGAATATACCAAAGAGCTTTAATCCAGGATGTGATTGTTCTGTTGTGTCAGTCGATGTTGTGGCCACATTAGCCTGTTGAAAGTGATACCAAAACAAACTGAATCTTGTCCAACATGACCCCCATTACAATTTCAATTTATTTTCCCACCCACTGTCTAAATCAAATTGAACCTATTGACCAGGCGGATAGAAAAGGACTGGTAAACAAAACAAGATGTTGCACACTTCCCCCTCATTAAATACTGAGAGTCCATTGAAAATCAACACTATATTGATGGGAACATCCTACATGTTGCGAAACAGTCGACTTAATGGAATTTAAACTCAAATTGCTGGCTGCTGTTGAATGCATCTTTAAGTCCGGTGGCTTTACGGAAACAGTCTTCCTTTTCATTGAGGATCATGGAGAAATTAAGGATCCTGGAGAATATAATATCACCATAAGCAAGTACATGGTAGCTCCAGATCCCATGCTGCTGGTATTCCTCCCTGTCCGTATTATTTGAATATAAAACCCATCAGCTTAGCTCTGCGTGCAAGACGGTCTTCTTTGTTGTGGTCGATTGCCGCCATGCTTGGGACTGATATGGTTGTACGCTTTTATTTTACCCGGCACTCCAGTGGGTCCGTAGTGATTCAACAGTCATTATCAATGCCCAACACATGTCTGCCTGCCACTAACGCTCCTAGTAGCACACTGACCACAACAGGGAACCAAACACACTAATCCATTGTGGTCTCAAAATGGATCCTGAACAATTGCTTGGCATTTGCAGCACTCACATGAGGTTGCTCAGAGTATGTCTTACTCTTCACTAGGAATTAACAGTGAGGACAATATACAGTATTTATTCTGTTCTGAATGCTGGATGGATCAATCTGATGATCCTCTTCAACAATTTAATAAGAACCACGCTCCAGTGCGCAGGAAAATTACACATACATGTAATATTAATCAGGTCATATATGTGCCAATCCTTCCATATGCAATAAGAAAGGGTGTTCGAATTATATAAGACTCTACATGTGATGCATCGGACACAACAGACAATGGATAGAGCTGCCCTTCCCCATCCATTTGCCTCGGTCCTCTCTTTCCGTTTACACATTAAAGAGGGTGTCTAAACTGAGCCGATTATTACACAAGGAAATCAAGCCATCTGACACACCGATCAATGGCCGCCTTGACTGATGGGTCTCGTATCTAGATGAACGGCTCCCCAGAGGGATGCTTGCTCTGCCTCACCACTGCTACAGAGACAGGGGATGCAACAGGGCTGAATGTCAAGGTCACCTCGCAGCCGCAGCGATGACATGATGCATCAGACCCACCCGAAGGAGATCGTACAGCAAGATCTGACCATAGATTGAAGGAGATGAAAAATAAGAAAGACAAAGGCTCTCCCTCGGTTTAAAAAAAATGTTTATATTTCATGCCAGGCTATACTGTAACACATAGTGACTGTCGTTCATTAAAAAGGACCCAGGAGACATGGGGAGAATGCCCTTGTGGTTTATTGAAGATGCACTGGAAGCCTTTAGGGACAGACTGCTCATTGTGACCGCCCCCAGCAGCAGTAGCCAGCTGTCCCTCAATCTGGGGAGGAAGCAGATATGTTGAGACTTTGACATTGAATACAGCCTGAAGATGTTTGGATGGCATACTGATACAGTGGTCATCTGTTGAACCAAAGTGAAAGGTCACACGGAACTACTCACAGCAAAAGTACATTCAGTACATGATATGTATTGTACTGAGAAGTGTACCAAACATGTACCCAGAGGGGGGTATTCATGATCAAAAATAGAAAGAGAACATCTCAGCAGAAGTTATTTTTATATGTGTATTGTATAAGTATTTGTTATATTTAGCCATGCTAGTGGTGCAGCTCTTGAGATGCCAATGGCCGGTCTGTCAGCCCACTATGGTCCAGATTGAATTACCTCAACAAATATTGGCTGGATTGCCAGGATGTGTTGTATGATGCCTAGGGTATGAATCTATAATAACGATGGGGATTGACTAACTTGCCTTCCAGCAGCACACAAAGGTTTGAAGTTTTTGAGATAATTCTCCATAATTATTATATGGCAAGTCATAAAATGTGGTATTCACATTCATCATCTTAGGTCAAAAAACTTCACTTGGTTTATAAGAAAACAAAAAATTAAGAAAATAAAGAAATGTACACTTTGTTCTTTTTGCTAAAAAGCAATTGCTAGCATTGGAAGCATGAATAAACTAAGCTGTTATACAATAGCATGTTAGCATTTTGTGATGTTAGCATACTTACATTAGGATTTAGTTCAAAGCACCACTGTGTCAGCACAACATCACACCAGTGTGGCTGTAGGCTCCAAGACTTGTAAACACGAGCAGTGAGCAAGAAAATAAAGTGTATATTTGGAATGAGGTTTGTAGTCGCCAACTCCCCGTGGAAATCCCCCACAAATATTCCTAACCAGGACAGGAACCTTAAAAAAATGCAGAGTGCCATTGCCTTGATCAAACTGCAGGATGACAAGAGGAGTGTTAACAGGGTGGAGAAGTGTGCGCTCACTGTTTGAAGAGGTATGGTTTGGGACTTCCTCCGTTCAGCTGAGTACATGTGCTGCTTAGTAATTGACACGACATGAATTATACCTTATAGGATTCCTACAAGTTCAAAGCAGCCATCTTGGTAGAAAAACAGGCCCTGTTACAAATTCATGCTGACACTACAAACATCACTGCTCCCCTTTCCTTCAGTGTTTAATATGAGTGGGTCTTTGCTCTCTTACAGGTGCAAGTCCTGGTCTACAATGTCGTGGACCATGTTCTTTGTTTCTCTTTTCCTTTTGTCCTCAAGAATAATACAATTATCTTATAATGGGATTTCCTTTGATAAAAAAGCAGTGTTCTGTCATTCTGTTGGAGGTGCCAGAGTGTTGGATGGTGAGAAACTCTAGGTTAAGTACTTTCTTTTTATCACTGCTCCTTTTTATATGCAAATCATCCCGCCCGCCCATCTATTTACTGTTGCAGGTATTCAGACAGGGCCTCAAACCGTGCCAGCCACAGACCGCAGCAGATCCAGCGCCAGTATGGGACTTGAAATAGATTTGATTAGGATTCAGAAATATGCCTTTGATCTCACGTTTGTTAGGCAAACGCAGCCACATGACAATATGTGAGAGGATGGAATGATTCTGCTGCCGTTTACAAAATAATGGACAATCTAATTGTACTGTAATGCAGGGTGTGCACAGTTATTAATTTGTGAGGTGCAGTGAGCCAGAAACTTGGTTCATTTGCATCCAGTTCTGACAGGTTGAAGGAGGCAGTGGTTTGGCTTCAAACAAATAATGCTGTTGCCTATAAATAATCAGCATCCTGTTGCCGTGTGACACAAACTCACTACCTGCTGTCGGGATGAATGGTGTCATTGTGTCAATAAATCTGAAAACGGGGCAGAGATTTTTAATAATTAGATGTACCGTTACATACTAGGATGCTCATTGCTGACTGCATTTCTGGAAATCCACAGCACTGGAACTGATTTGGTCTTGGTGAGAAAAAAAACCTCAATCGGCTTTCAGCTGCAGTCATCTAAATAGATGCGTCCATGCTGTCAGAACTGAACATAGAGACCAATATACAAAAGCGAAATCATCCGAGCAATCTCACTGCTTCCATTAAAGCATTTTAAAATGTGACACTTTAGCTGCTTTCCAGTCAGAATGCGCACCAGACATACCAGAAATAAGCCGTTGTCATTTAAATTGTTGAGTCATACGCCCAAAAGACCTCAATGACCCAGATCAAGCTTGAAATGTATTATTTAAAGCATGTGGATTGTGTGCGATTTCACTTCTAAAAATACAATTATGACGTGGACTGTCATCCAACAAAGTATATAGCATTTCATTGCGGCAGATTTAGGTTTCAAGGGTGATTATTCTATATGTTTGCACTGTACGGAGCTCTTTAAACTTTCATTAAACTGAGGCCAGCCAATAACCCACTCCACATTTATTATTTACTACATAACACGGCATCCTCTGATGAGCTGTAATTCTACTTGCATGGGTACAGCTGGAGGGCCTGCACAAAGGTTTTTACATAGCTAACTTCATGCTAGTTGGAATTTGCATTGAGAGTCTATTAAAAGAAGTCTTCTACATAGGTAAACACTGTGAGATTAGTAGCAGCTGGCCAACTTGCAGAATTAAATTGTTGTCAGAGCACAATGTCAGTGAATGTTCTTTTTCCATTCTCAGCCATGGATAACCAAGAGCCTATTTTCGCTCCTTTGGGCGTGGGCTCTGACTGACTCGAAAAGCTCCCCCTTACTTTAAGCTTTTTCAGGCTGTAATTGACAACACTTGATGCTCAGGCTTTGGAAAAGACCATGGATTTCCCTTGGATTAGAGTGTGAGGGCCGCCTCTATTCCATCCGCCGCAACTAGATTAAATCACTTGATTGGCAGAGAAGGTACGAAGACGGCAGTGGCAGATAGCCAAGATATAACGTACTTGCTCTGCATCCAAGGTGAAAGGTTAACCGTCCTGTCCGGAATGGCTTCAAAGCGTTTGGCCTTGACCGTGCGGGTCAGACGATGGCAGTCACACGTCGATGAACTACAATTGAAGTGCAGCATCAGGCCCCTTCACATCCCATTTTATCTGACGGCTGAAAGAGCTTCTTCCATCTGTATTTTTCCAAAAGGTAATATCTCTAAAAGCACAGGAAATAGTCACACAAGAACCCATCCTACATAAATACTGTATATACAGAACACACACTATCATACAAGATATGCTCAAATAAACCCAAGCCTCTCATTTCTTAACTGTTCACACTCGGCAGTCACACTACCCTGACTTCTTTCTTCCACCTCAGTTCATGGTGTCACATGCCCTCTCTCTCTCTCTCTCTCTGCATCTTCCACTGCATCACAGCTTCCCAGAGGCTCGAGGCTTTGAATAGCTTGGAAGCAAAAGAGGAGTCTGCCTCAAATCTCATTTCATGGTCTTATAATGCAGTGCTTCTTTTACAGTTCTAATGAGTGATTGGTTTACAGGAGCGTTTCCACGAAAGGTACAATATCCAATTTTGGGATTACAATTAAATTATGGACCACATGGATTCAGTACTGGCCAACCCTGATTCTCCATGGAGGTAATGTTGTTGGTTTTTCCATTTGTTTGCTGAATATCAAACAGGTTCAGCTAGTAGTTATCATGGTTGTTGTGGGGCAGATGTAGAAGGAAGAGTGAACTTCGCATTTTTTTAATGTTATCGTTCACTCTCCACTCTAATCAGCATCGTTACATGTCCAGAAGGCAGCTTTTAAAAAAAACAAACACTCAAAATCCACTGTACGTACACTACCTGCCCAGCATCAAACAGCAGACATACCAACTAACTTGTGAAAAAGTGGACCATGTAGCAGCTAAAGGGTATATATACTTTTCAGAAATTGATTGAGAGCAAATCAAACTTAGAGGAACAGTCAGTAAAACATTGATATGCATTGGGTGGACAAAAACATGACTCCCAATGAATACCAATGCTGCGTCGTCTGTTAGATTTTAATTGGCCAATAAACAAGTTGATAAGACCAGTAAGTAGGGGCGGGGTATTGATACAGGGAGGCCACATATCCATCTTTTTATTAAAGAAATTATTTAAATTGTAAATATAAATCACATGCCTTTTCAGTCCACTAGGTGGTGCTGTCATCCAAGATTGACAAAAGAAAGACTGAGACACCTTAAAACGTTATGTTATAAAATGAACAGATGTTGAAAACTACATTATATATAGCTGCAAAGTCAAAACATTGCAATGTATTGTGATATTCTGTCACTAAAATACTAAGCATATCGCAAAATGTTTATGAAGACATTTAATATTGTCTCGTGACTTCTCGTACAAATGCTATAGCTGTAATGTGTATCCTGTTGATATCGTGTTGAGGGAAAAGATGTGTCTCAAACATAACTAAATCGTGAATGAGGATTCAGGTCTAGAGTTGCAACGTTAAGGTGAAGACTTCCTGTCAATACAAATCTATGTAAAGCAGATTTTACAGCGTCGGCAGAGGTCTGAGCGGAGTGTTTCTTTTTGTAGAGGTGAATCGTTTGACATTTATCATGAGGCTTTTTGTTGTTGGACCGTGAAGTTTTGCAGGTTGAAGGATTTCACAAACCAAGCAGCTGTCTCCTCCATTCACACACTACATGAACAATTACCCTTTTCTGCGGCAAATGAAGCAATTGCCACTACAACCATTGACCCTCTGTCTTTGCTATAATATTGTTCATCTGTCATGAGTTAAGGAGACACACAGTAGTGGAAACAGCAATGAAAACCTGACAGTAAACTCCCACGACACCTCCGAGAGCCATTTTAATGTCCAAAGCCACAGCGAAAGGAAGCGATCACACGGCCTTGTTTTGGCAGTTCTTATGCAGTCATTGTCTCAGGGGTGATAAACAGCCTCCATCACAGCAACAGCCAATCACAACCCAAACTAATTACCGGACTGGCAGGTCCTGTATTCATTGTGGGCCTTGCAACTGCACATGCCCAGTTTTCTATCTGCTTCTCATTCAGGAAAAAGGCCATTACCACAAGGCCCTCTGAGTCAGATGAAAGAGGAATGATGTAGTATAATGTTTTCTCTGTAACAATGGAAACATGTCACCCATTCCTGCCATGTTGATTGTGGTCCATTTCTCTTTTTTTCAGTCTTGTTTTTACCTGAGGGAGAGTTAGATATCACAGGGGTCCAACCTGCCAGATATCAGTGCCTGTTAACGCCTCACTGAACCAACATGAGGCGAAAATCTTCAAAGGGGCTCACCATGCCGCCACTTAGACAGATTATATGTTCATCTATAAAAGGGTCTTTCATTGACATTTAAATACCAACCCATCCCCATCCTTCTACACAATGCAGAGAAAATGCATTTCTCTAATACCCCCACTTCCATTGCTTCCAGTTTTCAACCGTACCAAAATATTAGTATTAAACCCCTTATTCGCCGAGTATATAACTGCTCTTTTTCCTCCTCATTTATTGTTGAGTCGGAGGCACCGGAAGAAAGTCACATTTAACTTTATCTTCCATGGTCAATCTATTTAACACTGTAAGCAGACTGAAGTGGTTGGACTGAAAGTGTCTGGGGAAATATCAGAGGCTGGGAAGACGTCCAATGATGCTGTGATTTATGGTTTCATTACTGCATCCACAAGGAAAGATTCCTGTGTGAATCTCGCTCTGAACATCTCTGTGCGTCACAGCGTTGATTAAGAACACGCACACAAGAACACTTGTAGGCCAAAGACGAATAAATGCCACCTTTGTTCTCGAGTTACCTAATCTAGCTATATTAGACATCTTTGTAGGACTAATAAATGTATTTAGATTTATTTAAAATCATGAATTCATCGTGCAGACTAACAGTGGTGTTAAGAGGATATTAAGACAGCAAACAATGTCTAGTGAGCCCAGTTAGCTTGTCAAGGGTCCACTTTATCATATAGTAGCTCATAGTCAAAGAAGAGTAAGAGGAATATTTTAACTCAACTGTAGAAAGCCATATCTGACAAATTGCATTTTTCTTCCCATAAAACATTCATGCCATGAATCACTTAAGATATTGAAGTACAGGAGAGCTGGCTGGGTGCAAGGAAAGAGTTCCATTGCATTCCTATGAAAACATTTTGTCATATAACTTAGTTCTGGAAATGAAAGAAGAATGCATAATGCATCTGAAATGGGCTGAACAAAGGATACACATCACAGGTACTTATGCAGTGCTATTAGTTTCTTATTAAACTATGTATCTCAGTGCTGCCTTCAAAAGGCCAACAGATGCTATGATTCTAAACTGACCTTTAATGTGTACAACTCTTCTAGACTGTGTCCTGGAGCAACAAAAGGTCTCCAAATGCAATGGAAAATATTCCACTTAGATGTTTATTTTTCATATTTTATTCTGTTTCCTGTGTTAAAGGTGATGAACCCACATAGAACGACGAAGCAACTTGCTTTAGGTCTTTCAGTTCATTCTCAGCGTTCTCACCAACTCCATTTGAAGCAAACAACAGGCACTTCGATAAAGCCACTGGACTCAATCCTACCAACAGCAGGCCGGAACAGTTTGTAACTAACTGGGGAACAGAGAAGCATTTAGCAGCTTAAGACTTAAATATTTCCCTCAGGAGTTGGTGGAGACCAAAACACTGCTACAAGCAAAGGTAAGACTTTCTACTGACTACTTCTGGACATGTTGTCAGGTGTCTAGAAACACGAGTCCAGAATAAATGGTGTTTGGATGTCAAAAGGCTGTTTGCCAACAAGTATAGCCGCACAATAACTTTACGAGGTAATAATATGTAATGAAGGGACAACTGCGGAACTTGCGTTAGTGGCCAAAAAAAGAAATGTATGGTGGTTAAGCTTGAAGTTTACTAGGCAGTTAATACAGTTTGCTACTTTGGTAAAAGTCCAACTGAAATCACTTTTATTCATCCCTTTGTGCAGTCTAAAAAAATGTCAATCTGTTTTTATTTAAATGTATGTTATTGGTGTTTTGAGAACACTTTATGAACATAATGGTGCATTGTGTGACAACAAAATGGATAGAGTTTCTTTGCTGTTAGTTCATTGTGAGCTTCATAAAAACTAAGATGCTATTGATACCTTGCAGATATCCTCTGAAGCTCTGACAGAGGCCGGATATAAACATCACACTATTTGTCCCCGCAGGCATTTTGTTGATCCTGACAAAAGGAGTCAAGGTTCAAAACCTTGAGAGATCATGGCATGCATTCAAAGTGGAAAGGAGCTGTGCAGAGGAAAAAGGCTTACAGGCTGTAAGAGTGTGATGTCCGTGAAATGCAGCAAAGAATACAATTTGATTGGCATTGAATTGTATTGTAAATCCACATTTTCATGATGATGTTGGTTTTTAATAAGTTTCACTGTTAATATCCCTGTGTTGATTGTAGGTCACTTGTGTTTTGGTGGTACAATCACTCTGATAACGTGTGTCAAACAGACTGCTCTCAGTGCAAAACGTGCCTATAGCGGCGGTGACTCGTGGCCCGTTATGCTGCTTGAGTACACAGATGTAATAATTCAAGTGTCAAATGAAGTGTATCTGTTTTGTCAGATGTGTGTGAGACGGACAACTGAGAAAGGCAACTGGAACACCTCCTGTGTAGTCGAACTGTTAACTATTTGCCTACTGGGGTGCTCCCTCTACCACAGTCTCTCAATCCATAGAGAGACAGAATGGGTATGTCTTGGGAAGGGGTTACAGAACATGACTTATAATCGCAACATCCTGGGCTCAATCAGGCCTTACAACTTTAGAATTTATGTAATAATTTACTTTTTTACATTTGGAAATTCCCCCAAAGAAGAATGAGTGCCATTAAAAAACATTCAATAATTGTTAAAATACTTAAATGTTATTGATTAATTTAGGTTCTTAATATGAATGCATTGCGGCTCTGATCTGTATTTTTTACCCACCAACATGCTATAAATATGACCCTTATTACTAGGAGCTGTCATGAGAAAAGAGTAATAATGTTCATCAAAGAGCCGGCCGTTAATTCTATATTATAGGTTATGGGCTCTGAGTGGAATTGTGTTCTGGGAATAAGATCATATAGTAATATCATTTCACATTATTGCCTTGAACATTAGTTTTCCCCACAGCAACTCACTTTAAAGCGTTTCATACAAAGTTAATGGACCTTCTGTACAGTATAAGCAAGTGTAAAATGACTGTGATAAAATCATATGCAATGCCCTGCAGCAAGTTCTACAATATTGTTTGCACGTGTGATGTTTATGCAGGTTGATTAAATCAACTTCAAACAATGCCATACTGCAGCGAATGTTTGACCGCAGCAAGTCTTACACTGTTAGATAATATCTATACTTGTCTGGTTTGCGAGGCTATCGCTGTGCAGCCAAATGTAACTAACAGCTCCAGAGTTGTTCCATAAGGACATTTATAAGGACAGGCACTTGAGTAGGGCGGTACCCATAAGCATTTCTACATGTGTCTAAGGCTCCTCACAGACACAGTTTCTTGCTAAGAGTCATCACTCTTCAGTACGAGGTAATCCTTTGACACAAGGTTAAGTTGGTTTTCCTTCCCCTCCGATTTAGCCCAGAGCAATGGATTCCACAGACACTGAGGACATGCGTGCTTCACTGTGACAGCTCCATCTGGACTCACCACACGGATGTGCTAATGATCACAGAGCAGGATTCCCTCTCAAGGACCCACTACTCTGTTACTGAACGCTGACCAGAGCCTGCTTTGCTCCACCTTTAATCATGGTGAAGTTTTTTTCATACATCTTCTACCGTGAGGGCAAGGGATGTTAAATCTATATGTACAGTATATATATCCGGGGAGTTTTAGCATTTCATCTTCATCTCGGTGAAATCTATGTGACAGGGTATTTTTCACCAGCCTGTGAGTGTGCGGTTTGATTGAGATATGCGACAGAAGCACTGGTTATGGTGGACTATTAGATGAGTGTCCTTGGGTTCCTGGGCTCCTCTCATCACTCTTGGGTGGTTGGCTGTCCCTGGGCGGTGTGAGCGGTGCTGGTCCCTGCTTGGTTTCATTACTTATGACTCTGTCAGCCCGATGTCACGTCCCTCCACCTGTGCTATTCAGCCCATCACACTGAATGTCAGTAGAATTTGCAGCAAAAGATAATAACAGTTGTTGACAGAAAAACACTGGGTGGCCTCGCTTTGATTTGTTGTCTAGGAGTCGAGTGACTGAAATTAAGGCAAACACGGCACCATCTTTACAGGCAAATGAAATGAAGAAGGTTTATTTGAGTCTTCCCACACATTTTAAGGCTTCAATTTGACTGCTTAAACCTGCATGTGACCTAAAAGAGAGCTGAACATGCTAGCAGCGAGAGGACGATGTGATTAATGGGTAGTGCTCTGGTAGGTCTGAGGCCTTTGACAGGCACAGGACTCAGGTTGAGTGATTGTTCTGACCTGACCATCCATCAGTCAGAATGTGACAAGACAGAAGCTCTTAGAGGGACAGCCCTAACCTGGAAGGAAGGAGCTACAGTATCCCTAGCCTCATGAAACAGTCACATCTCCATACCACTGGGGAGAGGAGAGGGTCAGAGAGAACCTGGAGAATAGGTGTCACAGCTGGATTCCAATTTGAAATGTTTCCGAGACGCTGTGGATGAAGGATGCCCTCACAACTGAGAGAACATCTTGCATAAACAATGCTGCAGACAAGTAATTTGACAAGCCCAGTGCAAACAAAAGTGACACTGTAAGCTCAGTTAATATATTCGTGGTATAAATCTCTTCTATGAAAACAACTTTGTAATGTTGATGCATTTATTCACATGATGTATCATGCCACCATCAGCTCAGAGAGTTCGGCAGAATTACATCTGCTCAAGTCAAGACGCAGTAGTCTGCATGCAAATGAAACAAGGGGTATTAATCAATACTGTATTTCCCCCCACTAAGTGAAGCGTTAACTATTGCACTATTTCTGGAACAAGGCATTTGAATGAATATTTGATTAAGCTGGAGCAGAATACATGCATGTTCGACAAGAACAACCCATCACAATTTTTGGTTAATACAAATGGCATTTACCCTGCTATTAATGAGGGATGCTTTTTCCGTGTCTGCCAGCAAAGCAACTTTCAACCAAGAATCCCATTAACACATTGTTTTTGATACGTCTGTGCGACACTCCGGTTGACATGGAAATGTGATTGGAAGAACAACCGGGAGCGTGCGATAAAAGAGAAACACTACATTATAAACCAATACTTCAGACTGGATAATCTCCAAGCCCCATTTGTGTTGGCCTGCCATGTTGCCATGGTGACTTTAATATGTTGAGCTTCCTTGCTGTCAATAGGCTGTGAATTAATAACTTGGTAATTGTTTGTAAAGAGAGATTGAAGGAGAACGGTTGAATGTTAAATGAGTTGGCTGTGGTCTCCAAGTACACAGATGGCTCGTGTGTAATAATAGGGGATGAACTGTCAAAGCGCATCAAGTACGCCACATAAAGTAGGACTTAAGCGGATAAAGATGTATTTTTATTTCATTACGTTTCCCTATTACGTATCCCAGCATATTCTACTATAGAAAAAACGGTGATTCATCTTCTATTAAAGTTTTATTCCATGTTGTTTCATAAAATGTTTATGCATATGTTCGGTCTGAACGAATAGTAAATAATGGAAACGGTTTATGCTACTCTTCAAACTGTAACACAGATTGCGAGGCACAAATTACCATCTGTTGGTTTGTGTAAATAAACCCCATAAGACAAAACGGCGTAAAGAAAAGCAAAAAGGCAGAATCTTGAGTGAGATACAGTATGACTTACTACCATAGATTTAATAAGCTCCGTATAGTTCATGATAAAAGTCATGTTTAAATGGCTGTCACACATTTGTTATTTATGTTGTGATTCATTCATAATGTATGAGATAATGAAAGAGAAAATGTCAGAACACACCTGTCAAAAAGGTAATACAGCTCTCGTTTTTATAAGAAACAATTCCTGTCATGTAAAACACGCAAGAAACAAAACAAGTCAAATCCTATATTAGCATTGCCTTAATGTGCGACACATACATGACTGGTTTGCACACAGCGTAGGACAGCAGATCCAGAATATTAGTACATACTGACTGTAGGAATTACAAAAATAGAGTGTGGACATGTTGAAGTCTACAGGTTGGGTTTAAGCTGTTGGTGGAGAGAAAATTGGGGCAATTAGGTAGAGCAGAAGTAGATGTTCTATAAGAGCAGCTATTATGGCTGAGTGCTGAAAACTGAGAGACCTGTCAATTAAAGCAAACACACCTTTGAACATGGCCCTTTAAAGCCATCAAGAAATGCATTGAAAAGAGAAATTAGCTATTGATCACCATTGTTCACATGAGCAGTTATGAATCAGTCCCAGAAATGAGTTTGGGGGATTTGGAGAAAATCAGTTATAACAATATTGTTGACCAAACTCTTCGATATTGGTATTTGAGAGTGTGTTGCTTACGCAAAATGTGACATTTTTGATAATTATCATTAAGCAAATAATAGAAAATCCCATTATTTCTCCCAGAAATGACTAAAGTAAGGTCCTTTTCCATATTACAATACCTGAAAATCTATGCGTTATATCACGTTATCAATATAAAATACTAGATGCATTGCCCAGCCTTACTCTGTTCTAAATTACAGCAACTAGTGTCCAATTAGAAAACAGACTCTTTACCATTAGCTTCAGAACAAGGAACATTTTGACGTATATTAGAGAGCTTCTATATTAGTCAGTGCAGGAAGTACTAATAAAGCCCTGCAGTTGACTTAAAGAGTCATGATCCAGGGTTCTCTGACTTTTTTAAGTTAGTCATTTCCAAGCCACATTGGGCCAAACACAAAGTAGCACTTATGTAACCTGTATCCAACATTCAGCCATATTCTTCCCACAACAAGTGCGGCTCCTCAGTTAGCTTAATCGGGATTGATGGTACAGCACATTGGGTCTAAATTTAGTCCCTCCAAGAACATTCCTCTCCTTGCCGTTGCTGTGGGGCAAAGCTGAGGTTTTCAGTTCCTCCACGGTCACACGCACACGATGGGAGGCAGTGGAGCTGAAACGCACTCCTATGTCACACTCTGCCCTCCTCCCCTCGATGCCACACTCCGTGTTTTCTTCTCCCTCACTTTATCTCTCAATGCACTGGAATTTTTCTGGATCACTTACTCTTAGGGAAAACCCCCTGAGGAAACAGGATTCAGTGATCGGAGGTCCAATTTCTCAAATCTACTAAGTTGAAATGTAAAGCACAAATAAATCTGGATCATTAATAGGCGAGACATGTTAATTCTCACAGATTGCCTCATAATACATTCACAGCAAACTGTACAAAGACTTGAACATGGATATCTCATACAGCACAACACTCTGGGGTGATATTCTTTTATTTTATTTGTATCTGTGCCTCAAAAAGGTTCAACAAGAACCTTCAGGCGAGCTATTATTTCTTGACATGATTTCATTTTCAAAACAGTAGCAAATGCCATCTCATTACAGTACACATTTTAAATGTGCTTCTGGCGTATAAACTAACTAGCAGTTGTTCTGTCATTGTAGGGTTGCTAAGGCATCAGAAAACTTTAAAACCAACTCCCTGATGCACAATAACTTTGTCTATTTTATAAAAAGGAGAATTTGTAGCATTACAAGTTTTCATTCCTAATAGCCTTCTCCATACATTGTTATAGTGGATTTTCTACAGTACTGCCCCAATGATAATGAGTTCAATTAAATGTAAGTAAAGAAAAACTATCCATGGATCCAGAATATATGAATTCAAATCAGGTTGTTTAAGCCTGTTGGAATTCTTTGCGTTGTTGTGTTCATATGTTTAATATCTTACTGGTCCGAGAAGACTATGTCATCATTTTTGCAGTAGTTTTTTGATATAAAGAAAACACAATATGTATTCTTTCTCTTATATAGCTGCTCATTATTTAGAGGCAGAGCGTACTGCTGCCAGTGCTGATGTTCTGTCTGTTTGTGGGTCTGTTTTGGTCCTCCTCAGTTTGAAGCAGGTGTATTTTTAATTGGTTTGACTGCACACGTTTGTCTTTGGATCAGGTCCAATATGTGAATTCCCCTCCTCTATGCAATTAATGTGCACATATTGCTCTGTTAATATCAAAACGGTTACCAATGGTGCATAAGATGGCAACCATGGTGTTGATTATCAAAGTTGAACTCCTAACCCCCCTATAGTCTTCTTCATTTCTATGGAATAAGTGTGCAAAACAACTTGTTGCTTTGGGACATAGTGGGTGTTTTAAGCTGTTTAACTAAACAACAATTTTGATTTTTACTTAAGAGGACAGTTTTAATATCAAATGTGATTTATTTCCCATAAAACTTCAGGGGCAGCAAAACTGTTTTTACTTTCAGTTGGCAAGATAGAAATACTGCTTGTTGGGGTTGGAAAACAATGGAGTCTGCAGCTCAGTAAATATCTAAAGTGGTATCCAGTGTTATCGTTCAATATTAAAGTGCCTTTTAGAAAGTCTGACACACAGTTTTTTACGTGTGCTTTTAAATATACAATGGAAAGCATTAAAAGGTGAATCCAATTAAGCAACATTCCCATTAAATACATTGCTTTAAAGCATTTTTCTCACACTCAACATCATTTTTAATCCACTTACCATGAAGATGATTAATACTTTCTCAATAGTGTAATGTCTAACGTCTATATTCTGTATATAGTACGTTTTATCTTTGTTTGCCCAACACTGTATGATTAGAAGCTGCTTCTGCAACAGTACTACCATGAAATAAAGGCTAGAGAACCAACACTGACTCTTTTGCTGGCAAGATAACACACATGTGTGTTGACAGAAGGGAGTGAGTGTCTGCACTCCTGTTAGTTTGCCCAGGAGGATTACAACAAAAAAAAAGCCAAGGAGTATAAACGAATAAGAGGTGAAGTGATAGGATATGATGGCAGGGAAAGTTTAGTGGCATCTTTTGTTTCAAATTTTAATTGATGATGTTTGGAATTCAAAACTAATTAGCCAAAGATAGAAAAAGAGTGGGTTTCATTAAACACAAATCATAAGACTGACAAGGCTTTCTCTCCATTGACCACCATTAAAACAGTCTGTAAAACACTGCTGTAAAAGCACTTTGCCAATAAAAGGACACCAAAACATGCAAGTTTCCAAAAATAAAACTAAAACACTTTATTCATATCCTATAAACATTTACATTCTATATAGTACTGGTTAAGCTTGAAGGTATTTAAGTGAGGAATTCCGATTGTAAAGGAAATCGTATTTATTTACAATGAGAACTCCGCAGGGTACCTTTAAGAAAATAAACATAGAGATCCCTTTGAAGAATGTGACACTTGGAGCAGTATGCTTAAAAATAAATCCATATTCTGTTGTTGTGTTTCTAAGTTAGGGAAAATAATCATTATTTGTTTTCGTTATGGAAAATACCAAAGAAGGCAGACTGATTATGAATACTTGGAAGCAGATTTTTTATTGAGGTTATTAGCTATAATGAGGTTACAGGATATACAGTGAAGGAAATAAGTATTTGATCCCCTGCCGATTTTGGTAGTTAGCCCACTCACAAGGAATTAAAAGACTATACTTTTAATGGTAGGTTTATTTTAACAGTGAGACAGAATATCAAAAAGAAAATAAAAGGATTTGAATTTTTTGATGTACATTTCTGGATTTTCTTTTTGACATTCTGTCTGTCACTCTTAAAATAAACCTACTATTAAAAGTATAGACTTTTCATTTCTTTGTAAAGGGGCAAACTAACAAAATCGGCAGGGGATCAAATGCTTATTTCCTTCACTGTATGTCTATCTTAAAATACTTCATCGGGCTACATTTTTACCCTTAAAGTGCTATACGTAGACAGTATTGTGTTTGTGGAAAAAACTTTAAATTATTCTTTTTTTAAGATTATATTTTGCAACCAATTAGGCTCAGTTACTACTCTTGAATGCAAATTTAGAACAACTTCTCATTAACCACTGTAATGATCATTTCTAAGGGGTCAAGAGGCCAACGCGCCTGATCTCACTGGGAATATAAATACCAGTGAGTGAGCTAATCAATGATGAATTAATGCATGATTGCCTATTTCCAGCCTAGAGTCTACATTCCATCCTGGTGTATTGGATGTGTTTTGCCCCAAAAACAAAAAGCTAGCTATTATGCAAACACACACACTCCCCTGCTGTTTCATCTAGGGATGTTTCTCCGCTGATAGACTTAATAAGTTACGTTCCATTGCATGATGCAGCATCCCAGAGGCTGCTAGTCAAGGTTATTGATCAACACTCACCTCCATAATTGCATTGCCGTCTATTTAATTTGCTTTTAAGCCCCTCATTAATTACTCTGTTTTTCATCTGGGCATAGCTATTAATCTCTTAGTCTTTGATCTGTTTAATATGCCTTGTGGACTAGTCTTGACATATTCTACAGTCGTCTGAACACATTCAGGAAGTCCACTGACGTGTTTCGTTAATGCCGATGGACTGGAAGAAGATAAATGTACGCAAGCAGAATGCAAAAGAAAAACAGTTGTGTGTATTTGGAGAAGAAAAAGAATAGCTCTGGTTGAGAGATTATTTAACTATGGCAGCAATATACCTCAGTGTGTCTGTAAACTGGGATTTACTAAACAAAGTGACAACCATCAAATGTATTACGATCGAGACTTTCTCTGAGATGCTTCACACTTTTATTTTTAACAAAAATTTACAAAAATTAGGCTGGTCTCTTTCCAACCTTTCTGTTGCAAAATCTGAAAGCATCTGAACATCGTTTTGAAAAGTAATCTTGAGTGCCTTATCCACGGTGAAAACTGACTTTCAAACTCAATCTCCCCAGCAATCAATCTTCCCCTGGCAGGGTAAGTCCGTCGAAAACTAGGAGCCATGACTATGAAGAAAGTAACACTTCAATTTCTCTCTTCAACTCTTAGTGGCACCCAGCATATGTTAGCCTTGGCACTGGATGGAACCATTAAGAATGGCCGACGGGGGTGTTCTTCTAAAAGGAAATGGAGGAATTAAAATAAATCATGTTGAGCTCTGTGTTAACAAAAGTTTGTGATTGAACTTGCAGCTTTATATAATGTATAACGGAAATGATTAAGAATGATATTTGTTTAAAGCTTCCCGTTTTTTTGCTTGCTCACACATTTGGTGAAATGTTGCTGTTTTTTTGTTGACAAGTTACTAAAATCGTGTCTCTAGCTTCTGGAAATACTTTGGCATAAATGTCAGTTCTTCTTCTAGTAAAATTATTGTGCATTTTTGCCTTTTTTGAGTTCACGCACCAAACGATTAATCGCCAGATCAGCTAAAAAGAAAAATGTATTGCATCCTAGAGATTTTTCACCAATAGCAACATCATTGTGTATAGTAAATCAACTATGGCCTGTTCCTTCTTTTCTATGAATTGCTGTGCGAGTCTGGAGTGTCAGCTGTGGTTGGCTTTTCTAAGTGATTGGCCTAATGTCAGCAGAAGGAGCGAGAGAAAACCCCTTCCAGTATATCCATCTCAAAGGACTGACAAAAATCAATGAGTGAGATGCTTATCAGGAGCATGTTAATAATTCATTGTGAGCCCGTGGCAGGTGTATAATTGATCAAGGGGCGATAAGTTGTGGTGATAAATATTTCAAGGGTTGCTGAGAGACAAGGAAGGAGCCCTGACTTGTCAACAGACCCCAAGCGTTCTCAACGGGAGACTGGTCTTATTGGGTCTCTCCTATTTTCTCTGAATGCCAGTGTGTTGATAGAGACGACTCCCATGGTGAAGATCAAAGGAGCTGGAACATGCACAGGCTAGCTAAAAATGTATTGTTCAGGTCTATGCATCAACTCTGACATCCCAAGGGCCAGACCTCTTGAAATAGGATGGGCTACAGGGGAGGAGGGGGCGCTTTAAGTGGACACACTGGTACTGTAAGAGATATAGAAGTCACTTGTAGGGGATTGATGGATTGTGACTATCTTCTACTTGCTGAATGTATTTTTTCGTTCTGTGTAGGGAATTCACAACAGGTACCAGATGGATGTACAACCACTATGATCTAAAAGGCCATACTGAGGCAGAGGACTCAGCATACGTTATAAAGCTGGAGTATGAGACTCTGACCTATAGGGGTTGAAGCCACTTGCAAATGGTAAAGTACCATCCATTCATGTCTTGAAATATTGTCAAGGGACTCAGATTTTCTTTTTGCATTGCCACCAGTAAGCTAGCAGCAATGTTAGCCCTGATTTTGCTTTGGATATTAGTGACTCGTACAAGGTTTCAAGTCTAAACACATCCAACATCATCATCTGAAGTGTGGGAAACCTACACAAACCCCTAAGTGTGAATTAATTAAAAAAACGAGAGACCAATTCAGAACGAGCCCAACGTCAGATGCAAACCAGAAAGATTTAAAAACGATTGGTCACAATCTAGATCTAGAATCCCTATTTAGGTCGAATCGCTGCTTTTTAGAAACTTCGAGAACGCAGAAAACCTTCCGTCTTTCCACAGTGCATTATTGCAGATGTTGGCCACCTTGCATGTGCTACAGATCACCTAAACTGAACGAAATAAATGTTATAGCTTCATAGTTCTTCGAGAATGGGTGCAGTTCTGCTTTGAGGAAGAATGGATATAAAAGGGTCTGAAACTCACTTTTATGGAACTGGAATCCAGCTAAATGTGTTGCACATCAATTAATGGATGTAATAACTTTGAATTACATTCCTTAAATGATGATACATACAAAGTAAAAGTGACTTGTCATTTTTTGTCATTTAAAGGTGAGCTACAGGAAGTCATTACACATCCTGCCTTAATTCATGCAATGAATCAACATTATGCATTAGTTTCCTAAGTGTATAAATTGTACCATTGTTATTAAAGATTTAGAAATATTTCAGCAGCATTAAAATGGAGCTTTATACAGAATAGATGGAGCACTCTGTCCCATAAAATAGACCACACTATGTCACACATAAATTATATTTTCAGCACTGAACTGGCATGATGGCCCTCATTTGTTTGTTTCCACTGCCAGTAATAATAACCAATAAAAAACACGGCACGTCCCAACATAGATGATTAAATGCTATCAGACAGTGAACTGTGTTATGAAAGCAAAAGAGGAATGAAAATGGGGAAATAATCTTTATTACACCTGTGAAGGACAGTATTTTTATTCAGTAATTATTGAATTGAATGTAACACCTATTCATCACCAGTACTAATCAACTACTGAAACTATGAATAATCATCAGGATATATAACAATGGAGAATTGTATTTTTATTTAAATTTCTGTCTGGAATATCCATGTTCATTAGTTCACACTTCCCTGAACAGTGGAAACGGTAGCAGTGTCATTTCCTGAAAGTTCCCTATTATGCAAAATGCACTTTTTGCTGTCTTTTATACATAAATATGTGTCCCCGGTGTGTAAAGAGACTCACAAAGTGTCAGAAAATACAACCCTCTCTTTTTTTCCCTCCTTACCCACAACTCTAAAAACGGGGGTACAAACGAGCTGATCCATAACCGGATTCGGTTATGACGTCCAATATGGTTATGACGTCCAATATGACGTCATAACCGAAATGTGGGCTGGCTTTACATTGAACTCGTGGCAACGTCCTGCCCACGTGACACGTCCCAACCGATCGTCCCCCATATAAAGTCGCGAGCTGAATCCACTCCGCAGTGTGTCTCTGTGTGTTCAGCAGGATGTCTGCAGGAGAGACTTAGAGTTGTTGTATATCACACATATAATGTCACTGTTCTAGTGGTAAACACTGAGAAGTGTTTCAGAAATAATGCTTGATGTGGTTTGAAACATAATATGGAGTGTATTCACAGCAGCACTTGACTGAGTATCTTCTCCCAGTAGAAAACCTTCACAGAGGAGAAAGAGCTGCATGACGCTGCAAAGGGGCGTGGTCAGCTTCTTACAGCTCAAATTTAAAGCGACAGTCACAGAATCAGCACTTCAGGAACGGGGCTGAAATAGAGGGGTATGAGTCATGCTACAATGGGGGATCTGTTTGGGCTCTTCTGCTTTGAGCAAAACACTTCACAGACAAGTTTTGTATTGATATTGCCCTACAATATATTGTTCAAATATAGCATAATAGGAGACCTTTAATACGGAGATTAAGGGACATATTGAGGGAAGTTAACAGTATTTTTGAGAAGTTCTCTCTAGACACTTTTCATTGTTTTAGGGGAGAAAAAGTCAAATGCTTCAGAATCTTGTCTTGTTGAGAGACCTAATATTTTACAAAGCAACATGTCGACCTATGATGGAAAAAATGAATCCTACATTGTGACTGGATTTACAAAGACACCACTTTCTTTTTTCCATCTGCTGGAACATTGAATGAGTCATCCATCATGAATTAAACAAATATGTAACAAACACTCATAATTAGGAGACTAAATAACCACAGATTGAACCTGAACATCTACTTCTGTTTGTTTCTCTATCAGAATACATTAACAACGTTGGCTTTGTGTAGCTTGTATTCTCTGCGGGGGATCGGAACGTCAAATAAAATAGCAGAGAGGGATTTATTTTTCATTGGAGACAAACACAGCTTGAAAAAAATAATACAAGGCAACCCAGATGTTACATAAGCAGAGTTATCTTATTTGGTTCATGCGTTGTAAAGAAGACTATCTGGCTGGTAATGAAGCACCGGATGAGTAAAAGCTGTTTCCCCAAACACATATCTTCTCTTTCCAGGCTTTGTTAATGGATGCTGTGACTTTTGTCTAGTCTTTTAAAGATAAAGTCTTTACTGAGGCTTTGAATATCTTTAGAAAAGTCAAGGTCACCTACATTTCCGTCATATTAACACTATACCTTATGAGTCCTGTATTATGCAGTGGCCAGCTCCTCATTAGCTACCTGCTGGTGAAGTGAAGTCCAGTGTATCCATGTTTCCAGTAAATACTTTAAAATGCCTCAGGAAATACAATAATAAGATGCTACTGTGTAAGAAGGGAAGATTCATGCAAGTCTTTAAAGTTCTTTATGAAACGTGTTCTCTTATGAAGCATTGCCTCAAATCAAAGAAAATGGAAAATTATTAATTTAAAATGAAATTCTACTCTCATTGCTTTGATTAATCATTTCCATATATAGACAACTTCTAAAGCACATAAATCTTTTAGATATAAGTGAACCCTGCACTGCTTTCAGATACCACCGGATTCCTTTCATATTCTAATCTCGGGGTTGAGCATCAAGGATAGGAATCTTTGGCTGTCTCCGGCTCTCTGCCCACATTTGAATGACCCCCCACTGACTAACAGAGGATTAAAATATAATGTGAATCCTTTTATTCTCCCTTTAGTCAATTCAACTCAATTATGCCCAACCTGGGCAAATCTTTTATGTTATAATATAATTGAAGGATCATAACTCAGCTGGAAGACACAGATGGAGATTGTGAAGTACCTGACCTTACCTGATGCCTATTGACAGAGCTCCCTTTTTCAGATTGAGTTATGGCTTTGCCATTTGTGCTTTGGATTCAATTTTCTGGAGCCATGGGCCATATGTTAATGCATGATTTTAATTAAATATTTTCAAGTTTTAACTTAAAAGACTTTAAATGACTCCAGCTATGAAGCTACAGGCAGAGTAATGTTTTTTTTTTTGCTGCCATTGGTGGGATATCAGAACCACTGGCATCCTTCTAGGCAGGAGAATCAATATCCATCTAATGGGGGCACGTAATATGATAATACTGGGCAATTATCAGGGCAGGGGTATGATTAGTATCATCGGCTTTAACCTCTCAGCTTTCAGCAGAATAAAATCTGGCATCTCATTGAATATTTCAAGAGTGTGCTACAGAAATGCAGGAGAATAACTCATTTGATGCATTTCAAAGGAACCATATCTCACTCTCTGCCTCTGGAACTGTTGCCGTAATTACAATTTGAGAGCATAGTACCTTACTTAGATATTGCTGGTTAAAGGCATGGGGGCAGGGGCTCAACCGGTACTGGATTTTTGAGGCAGATACAGATATTAATATTTAAGGATATCAGAGGAGTTAAAGGGTCAATATTTGCCTTTGCTTATCTATCGCAGTCATTAAATACACATTTAATATTACAGGTTGACAGTAACAGGCAATACTATTTTATATTTCATTCTTTATCAGATTGTTTTTGACCTTGGAAATAACAAATAATGAGAGAACCTTTACATCTATTGTAACATCAGTGAGCTTGGTAGCCGTTATACATTTCAATCATTTTAGGAGTTCTCATCCACATTGACTTTAACATTAAGCCTCCAAGTACATTATGCTCGATAAACTCTAGGAAGAAGAAGTTGAGATTGGATTGTTCTGTCAAAAGGAAATTGAAGATCTCATGTAAGTCGAATGTACTCAAAATGAAGCTAATAAAACATTTAATACTGCAGTTAACGGTTTACTAATTTATTTTGCCGTAAATTTGAAATTACATGCCGATACTGATATATCTACAATTACCAAGCCGGGGCCGATGGTATCAGGTCACTATGTATCAGCCAGGCTCTAAAATTGGATCAAGGGACTAAAAAATGCCAATACATACATGTCAAAAACAGCATGGCCTTGTGGATGAGCAACATTTTAGTGCACTGATAAAATAAAAGGAGCAGGCGTATCTATAAACCTTGTATTCATCTTCTCACTGCAGATGGCCACCTAAACACACAACTGGCCAGCTCTTTTGTGTGCTCTCGTAAACCTCTCTCTCTCTCTCTCTCTCTCTCACACACATTCCCCTCGTGGATGACATCCAAGAAGACAATATCACTCAGTGCCTCTGTATCCGGTTGGGCTGAGATGACAGATAACTATCTCCAATTTCCAAAGGGCTTCTCAGATCTTTTCTTGGATTGGCCATGATTGGATAAGTGGTGGAGAATATGATCAACAGTCTCTCTTTACCAATAATGCCTTGCAGTGAAATAAAAGACACGCAGGTAGAACCTATCCCCAGTGATAAAGCTTGGCCATAAAAGGTTCTCTCACCGGGTAATTAATCTTGCAGGGGGTTGGTTAAATTTCACACTAGTACTTAAGTTCAAAAGGTGCCGTTGCGATAACTGACCTCAGCAGGTTTTGTACCGCAGTGGATCTTTTCCTGTCTATTTAAAATATGGCGGCTGAGTGTTGTGCAATAAAGAAGGGAAACTGACAATGTTCGGAGAGAGGAATGGGTAATTTTATTTTTTTTGCTGACCAAAAGGCTTCTAGTGTTTTCAACAGACGGAGAAAAAAGTTCCACTGTTTTCCTCTCATCGACTGTCATTGAACATCCTGCTGCGAATGAAGCTGTGCTGTGCTCCAGACATTTTTGCAGTTGCCTTTCATTTATTATTCACTGCGGTTATAAAAGTGTAAAATGACTGCTCCTTGCCAATAACAATCCCCTCACTAGTTTTCACACACTCGCACTCATTCTTTCACCTCTCTCCGACCCGGGTTCAACCGTCTCCCCTGAAATAGCTTCAGCTTCATGCTGCTTTAGAAGTGCAACATTTTCTATGTGGCATATCTCTGGAGGTGTCTGGTGCCACTTAAACGTTCACACCCTCTCCCAATGTCATGGTACACTTCAACCAACTCCCAGCGAAGGGACAAGGCAACAGGTCAGTTCAAAATCATCTTTCTGTTTATCCAGGCATCGTGCTACCGCTGTGCAGCCCTGAACCGTGGGCGCACTGTGGAGCTAAAGAGCAAAACAAAGTCACTCATCTGAAGGATTTTTGTTGTGTCAACTTTGCTGAATGTCTGCCAACCAACTACCAAAGAGAGAAAGATATCACTATCATGCTCAAGAGTACTTTTGACAATTACATCATCCAATTTTACTGACAATGAATGATGTAGTTGAAAGTTGCTTCAGGCTATTTATTTTCTTGTTAGGTTATAATTGTCCCTGTGGCTCTCCTGGATGATTTTTAATAGTTTTTTGTGCTTATCTGATGTGACTGAAAGGAGTGATTAAAAAAAAAAATACTGTAAAAAAACATATTGGATTAATGTACCGCCTTCCAATACACCACAAGTGTATGCAAAAATGACATCTAATTATACTGTATGCGTAAATGTTGATTGTAAAATGAAAAGACAAAGAATATATGTTTAGGGTAATTACAAACTGAAATGTTACCTGATTTAGATTGTGCATTCATGTTGTCAATATAGGCTGTGTACAATAACTGTTGTTAAGGGCCACGGTATTTAGATACAATGATGTCCATGCTGTTAGGTTATAAGTGAGGGAAATGAGTTCACTGGTAAACCTGCACTGAGGTAATAGAATCTCTACCCAAAACATTATTTTAAATAAATGTTTGTTTGGACCCATTTATCTGGACTCCTACCTTATTTAATGATCAATTGTGTGCAAGCATTTTTATAAGAGAATTTTGGACTTCAGAGAGTAAAGTTAAGACAAAGAGAACAAACAGTAGAAGGAAACAGTTGAAACTCCAGAGCTAAAAAGGTGGCCAAAAAAGCTTATGGTGGGGTTGCAGATAATGCACAGCGGACCCCTCATTCCAGGTAATACAACTCACAATTGAACCAGCTTTCCACAGAGGGGAATCCATCCATCTCGAGCCATCAAATATTCATTTGGCTCACCCTTTCTCTCCAGCACAGCTACAAGACCAAAGCTTTCTCTTGGAATTGCGTCGGAAATAGGAGAAAGCTCTTCCCCTCAGTCTGATAGCTTCCAACAAAAATGTGCTGAGATTCCTAAGTGAAAGACTCAATATAGAGGATTCACCCACATAGATTTAACTACTATTAATTGAGTAAATATCATGAAATGCACGTAAAATATATAGGACTTTATTAAGTGCATGTATTAATAGAAATGTTATTATACCCCATAGCTTTACATCTGTAAGAGAAGACTAAAGCTTCTCCCAGAACAGATCAGAGGATACAACCCTCACTGGTGTTGATATTATCAAAAAGTAATAATGTTTTCTCATACCCTCATGTGAAGTCTGCCAAGTATGGATTTGTGATATTGTATGCATCGCACCAATCAACCGTAAACACAGAAACTCTGTCAGTGCCGAGTGTCGGATATCTGATACGCTCATATTTGATTGTCCTTCTCTGCTGTAGAAAACCCCGGGTCATTATTGCGACACGACGGAAACCCCTCATCAGGCTGATCCTGTTGTCACTGAAGACCTAATTAACACAGTGTTGCTGAATTCGTAATCCTTAATTATTTACCATTGAACTAGATGATACTGGTTTATTTTTGTTATGGGAGAGCTGCTGAGACCGATCAGAGGATCGTGAAATCGCCGATCATCAGTCTGTGCGAGAAATAAAGTTAATTCCTAATTTAATTGGCATTTCAGACAGAAAGGATTTAATCCACATTAGCTTATTTCATACTGGGGAACTTTATGAAGGTTATTCAAGGTCACTAACTTCAAGGGATATGCCATGCCTCCAACCGCTTTCATGGGCTTAGCTGCCCTTTCAATTAAAATCCCCTCATTAAAGCGGATAGAAGATTTGAATGGACTATTTACACTAAAGTAGGGGAAACTATAGGAATGCAATAAGCAAAACGGGGCAACGGTTTGAAAACATGGCTATAACATTTCCTAAAGATATACCATCAGATCCTCCACACAACTGAACAAAAATACAACCCAGGAATACATTAATAGAATTACACTTCATTGGTACAAGATGTTGGGTTGAGAATATGACGTCCTTTGTAACCCCAGCAGCTGTTTATGTCACAAGTAGAATTTCTGTGTACAGTTTTTTCTGAAGGTTCTGGCAGCACACAGGTGGTTCTGTGCTCTGTAGTTTGCTGGACGAGCTTAATGGACAAGGTTAGTGTCCAACTGTATGTAGACAATGTTCAACTTAACAGCTGTGGCGCTTTTTTTTTTTATAACGGAATCAGTCGAATGTGGGACTAAACTACAAGAGGACCAGAAGGCAAGCCTTTCTCAGCACTGTTTCAGGCAGCAATCCAATGCAGATTCAGACCGTACCCAAGCAGGAAGTGATGGATGAGTGTATATTGCTATAGTTATGCATGTACACTCAGTTGCAGTCGATACAGCGTTAGAGCGTGTGCCAAAGTGCTACAGTATATGAATTAAATCACTAATCAAAGCTCTAGTTTAATTACAAGGATCTTACATTACATTAGTCACTACATTGTCTGTGAAAGACAACGACAGTGTGTCTGCACGATGAGTATATGTGGTGTACTGTACCTGCATGTAAGCCCACCACAGCTCTGGCGCAAACCGTACGCTGCATTAAAACTGAATGTTGACAGTGGATATTATATGGTAGGTATATAATTGTCAGATGAAGACATTATGATATTTCCTATACAGTTCTTTAAAATCTCCCTCGCTATCATTTGTACACGCTGTCTTCCCTGTTTCCATGGAGGCCTACCAAGGCAAGTATAGAATGAAAAGAGCAGACAGAGCAAAATGTTTTCTATCTCAATTTGAGACTCCAAGCAACAAGGTGGTTAGCACTTCAGCCATGTTGTGCTCTGAAGTCTCTCTGAAGATGAGAGGCTGTTAATTCAGCGCTTACATTAGTTTAGGAACATTAATCCCGATGGATTTATCCCCTTGACGCCTGAATTTAAATGCAATTATGTTAAAAAATTTATTTTATGTGTTTTTGCTTTCAAGCAGATGCTAAATTAAGTGGAGATTATTAATTTCAATTTAGCACATAGAATAGATATAATTTTGGGTATGATGCAAATTAGCGACAACAGGCATTAATGGATAAAATAGTAATTTGGGGTATGATGCAAATTAGCGACAACAGGCATTAATGGATCAAATAGTAATTAAAACACATTTCCCATCTCAGGCATGTAATTCATTTTATTGATGCCAACATATAATTTAAATTAAAATAGTATTAATTTCATGACAATATGTCAACAGACATGCAAAACTCATGACAATGACAACAAAACAACAATAAAGAAACAGCATGTAGAACTGTGTGTAATAGAGAGAGAGTGTGTGTGTGTGTGTGTGTGTGTGTGTGTGTGTGTGTGTGTGTGTGTGAGAGAGAGAGAACGAGAAAGAGAAAACACTTAGAGAGAACAAAGGATGTGCCGAGCTGTCTTACTCATGAACTCAGCTGTCAAAAACTCATGACATCATTAACCATTCATTATAACAATGAAAACAATAACAATAACAAGAACAAAACAGCTAAGGTTGTAGTAGGTGCTCTCGCAGCAGTAGCTGCAGAACTGGTGCTAGGGACCGCATCAGAGTCTCCATCAGTGCTGCCACTGTCATCACTGCTGCTGCTGCTGCTGCTTTCATCACCTGGTGTAAAAAAAAAAAGTCACTATTGAAAAGAGCAGACATTTTTATTTATGATTTATGAGTACAGTTGTAAGACAGAAAAGTTCTTTGAAAACAGCTTTCCATACTTCGAGGTCAAGCTAAATGAAAGAAATAAAAGGTCACTATTGAATGCAGACATCTGTATTTACATAATACAAAACATGTACTCATTGTAACCAATGTAGACAATATGGCCGAATGTAGCGAATTCGCGACACACAGAATCACTTCAAATAACTTCAGAAATATCTGTCAAAACTATTCTATTCTGCTTCGTTAGCTGCACAAACAAACAATAAACAGCAAAATATTTTTTTTTTCAATAACTTACCTCAAATAGGACCGTATATTTCGTATTGCTTTCTCCACTCGTTAGCGTCTAACCGGATATGCCCGCCTTCGTCGACCGGGTGTAAGTTCCCACTCTTTGACCGGTCCTACGAGAAACTAGTGCTTGCAAAACGTTCCTAGGTCCGTATCGAAGAGACATGAACCGGCATTGGGGGAACACATGCACGATCTCGGCTGCATTTTTAATAGAAGCGGTTTGAGGCGAATTCGCGACAATAGGCGTTAAGGGGTTAAACGCAGGAGCGATCTCTTGTGGTTTGTCCTTTATGTGACAACAAATTTACCCACCCTACACATTGCTTTTTGCCCTTGATGGGACAAAAAAAAAGCTGAACGATTTTTTTTGTGCTGAAGGTGGTTTGGATTAGAAAATGTGTTAATAAACTCTGGATTGAGAGGTTTTTTCTCCACATTCTGACCTTCTGAATGTACGTCTTATACAGATGAATGTTAGAAAGGTATATTTCAGAATTCATCAACACATCTCTTGGATCCAGGTTAGAGGATCACACTCTCTGTAGACCCCCCAACCACTTCAATTAGAGACCTCCACAGGCTTCTCCGAGCAGAGTGCTGAGATACTCTTCAAATCCACATGATCAAATTGTATGATTAATGCTTGCTGTCCATCCCAGCTAATGCTAATCATCCAAAGGTTCACAAAGCCATTAATACCTCTCCTTATACAGGATGAAAAAGCTGCTATTAGCAGCATTTTATGATACCTGCTACAGCAATCCTTGCACTTTAGCTTGGAAAAGGATGCTACGGAGCAAAGTGATTCATTCAGAACACAGCCTGCAACATCTAAAGTAATGGACCTTAAATCTTTACAGACACATTTAAAGCATTGTGGAAGCTATATGAATATATTAAGGCAAATAGAAACTAAAGTAAGAAGCCAGTTAAATGGTGATATATGCAAATTTGATTCAAATCTGATGTTTTAGATGCATCTCCATTTTTTGTAAAGTGGTCACAGGCGGCTCAGAAAATGTGGAAGTACAAAGTTGTTGTTCGTTAGCCTTGAGTTACAGCTCTGAAGGATCTGTGATTACAGTACTCATTTTACACTGGGGGCCTCAAGCTCCATATCAATTGGTGGAAGAACAGCATGGCCTTCAGAACACTTCAACTAATCACCCATCTGTGGCCATTGTCTACCAGAACCATATGTGACTGTGATGTCTGTTTATTATAATGAGGATGAAGATAAGTGGAATTTGATTACTTCCTCACAAACTGGGCAATTCCAAAGTACTGTATGCAGACCCTTACAGATCATTCTGAGCAAAGAAATTACAGCCACTCTTCACCAACAATTTTCAGAAATGTAAATTCTGAATTTTAAAAAGCTGAGAATTCATTACTGCTATCTTTGTTCCATTGTGTATCTGGAATACTGACACAGAAAGAACAAGAAATCCCTTTTCACTAGATCTGGTTTTGCTACAGAAGAGATTAGATCACTTGATACCGTCATTCCCCTGCTTCTATTTTCTCCAGCATACGACCTTCCCCAGGGGAATACACAACCATAATGGTTTTCGAGAAATATTATCGACCTGGCCTGATGTTGAAGGTGGCTACGACTGTAATGATACCCTTGCCTTGTGTGTAGATGAGGTAAGACATAAAAATGTGAAGGTGCATCATTTGAAAGTAGAATGGTGTGGTGTTTTATAAAGATTCCAGACGTCTGAGGTCTGTTCAAAAAACGTATTTCTCAAGAAGCTGAGTGGGATTATTCTTGGATCTTAAATTTGCTTCCTGATGACAGTGAACCTTTTAAATAGGACTAATGTCACATAACTGTGGTGAGGTAAAGGCATTATTGCAAACTTTAACTATTGGAGTGACACAATATCACCCATCCCTGCAGCTGTACACAGCTTTTAGGGCTCTTTAAGCTCGTAGTTTTGGTGTAACAGCTTACAAATGCACCGTTCAGTTCAGTCTCAAAGATCTCAACAACCATATTTTCAGCCACAGTACCAAATAGCAGACAATATATAAAATAATCCATAAATGTTTCCATTAGCATTTGTAAAACGGTCACAAATACATCTCAATACTTCTTGCATGTTGGTGCTAAAGTTAATAATTTGGAGAGTATGAAAACAATCAGTTAGAACTATAAAAAAAGGTTGTGAGCAGATCTAGAGAACACGAAAGATCCTTCCATTAATCATTAAGCCTGGCTATACTTTCACATATTTCTAAATGGTACTTTTTAACAGTAGCATTTCTTCTCTGAACCGCAGTACTCTGAGAGCTATTGAATTAGTTATCAGTGAGACATCATCATGGAGCTCTTTGTTATATTCGTTGTTTAAGTATCAGCAGTTATTGAGCTTGGTGAACATAAGAAGAGTACTTCCACTGTGATTTGTACTCCACTTAGTGCTCTGCTATATAAAGAGGTCTCTGCACTGTACTAGGCTATTGGGCCCTAGAAAGCCAATTACATAAAACTGAATCAAGGAGTCTTACTACTTCACTAGATGTTAGTACTCTTTTTATGATTTCTATTCACGCTCTTGCATGTCCAACAAAATGGAATGTAAATTGCATTTGCCCGAACATTATGTATTGTATATTGAAATCATTTTACGGTAGGTTTGCAATCAACAATGTATGGGACTGACAGATAAAAGGCTCAGCTCTGAAGAAACAAACCTCCTTTTTCTTCTTGATCTGATTTTAAAAGAATGCTACAATTGGGACTATCAATCTTAGAGGATACTCATTAAGGCCTGTTCTCAATTCATTGACAAGAGGCTTTTATCTGGAGAGACTTAACAGCACAAAGAGAGCTCTTGTATGTCAGCCCTTTTAAAAAGGCGTACAAGACACCGTGTCAGAGAAAAAAGGGTAAGCACATTATATTCATCCTTATTTATCCAAATGCACGAGGTACCTACAATGAGTTTGAGCACACACTTCCAGTAAAATAGCCTTTGACTTGTTTTTCATGCAACGACGAGATGTGGGTCTTATGAGCAGCCACAAAGGTAAAATAATGGCAGATCAGTCTTTGTTAAGGACCAGCACAGTGTGAAATTAAGTGTTGTTGTTGCATGCCACAGCGTGTATTAATATTTCCACCTGCTAACCTCTGTTAGCTTATCAGGGCATCATAAACATTCTCCTTTCCCAACAGATGCCATAATTATATAGCAGCATGAATATTCAAGAATTGAAATTACATACTGTAGTTACTTAGTGTTACACATTACAGATGATCACCGACCGACCAGATTATGTGTTATGTTAGGAAATGACAAGAAAAATGTCAGCATGGATTCAAATAGCACCTTGTGAAATAAGACACAGCGATATGTTCCCTAAATGGCTCAATTATACAATTCAAACATTAGCCTTGGTCCTGTCTTAAATGAATCATCAGCCAATCACAGCCTAGAAGAAATTGTTTCTAATTAAATGGCATACTGTGAGTGATTATATAAAAGACTCATGTAAGAGGCATTCAAGCAAGGACATCTATACTGCAATTATTTTATGTGCAGAATCTCTTAAGAGGCAGACAGGATGAGTGTGTCCGCCTCATATGCACAGCAATAAACTAAAAATTATGTCCCAACGTCTGTTTCATTCTGATCACTGAGCTGTGAACTGGGATCAATGACAGAAAGTAAAGACGTCAAGATTTTTTCAAGATGAGCCAACTGGATCAGAGCGGCTCTGCAGATCTTCGGGAAACTTCAGACTCGCCTCATTACGTTGTAAATAATCACAGCAGCAGCTAAAGCGGCAGTTTGAGTCCACGCAGGCTCGGCAAATCAAATCCTTTTCATCTGGGGGCTTCATAAAGTGTCCTGCGATGATAGAGGGGAATAAAAAGATGGCTTTTGGGTGCATATTGACGTCTCAGCTCAGCCGGTGAAGCCGTCTCTGCTCCTTCCATAAATATTATACCCAAATAACAAAGAGCTTAACGTGAATTCAAAAAAAGAAGGTGCACAATATGCTGCACAGTGATGGTGGAATAGACCCTTTTCAGACATTGTCACCGTCACGTCTGGCAAATCAGAAAAAAAACACCTAATTAATGAACTGAAATGAATGAACCTAATTGGTAAATGGTACTGCTTTAAATTAGGCATAAGGGAGACAGAAGCCACAAGTAGAATGATTAAAGCCTTGAGTGTAAAACCATAGACATTCCGGCCAAAGTTGTGTCCTATATTTTCTATTTTAAAAGGAAACAAGCATCCGTTTTAATCGAGAACAGAGCACAATCATCAATGACTCTCTTGCTATTTGAAGTGAAAGTAAAATGTTCGATTGAGCTCACCTTGACTCTTTGATTTTCTCTTTTAAAGTGGAATGTTTTTGGTGTTCTTGTTCCTTAAATGTAAGAGTTTTCCTCTCACACTGACACTACTTGAACGGGGAATGAAGTTGACTGAAATGTTACTTGTATACAGTTGAACAGAGGGGATGATTGCAGTCTATTGGGCAGTGATCACTGGGGAACAAGAACACTAAAACGGTCTCAGCTTCAATCCTTTTGAGCATCAAGTAGTTATGGGTAATTGCACATCCAGGAGAAACAGGGCATCATGGGCATCCCATTTGTCCTACCTGTGAAATATATGTCCAGTATTCCATGGTTTCTGAAAAGCTATTTTCTCAATCAGTATGTTATAATGAGGAACGGGGCGCCACATACAAACAATATTTTCCACCCATGTTAGAACAGAGCGGTTATTTCACGTTGTAGATTTCTGTGTTTTTTTCACACTGGTTTGATGTGGACGTGGCTGTGTTAGAAATATTAAGCTCTCTTTTTGACTCTCTATTACCATAAATCCTTTCCTTCACTTGTGAACACTATAATGAGTAAACTATACACTGCCCGGCCAAAAAAAAAGGTCACAAGCCTGTGGGGGGGCAGTGCTAGGATCTAGGGTTGCTGCAGTTGGTCTGGTCTGGGTTCAGCAATGTGCCCAAAGAATGAGGTCAGCTGACTCCCTGAATATACTGAATGACCAGGTTATTCCATCAATGGATTTTTTCTTCCCTGATGGCACGGGCATGTTCCAAAATGACATTGCCAGGATCCATCGGGCTCATATTGTGAAAGAGTGGTTCAGGGAGCATGAGACATCATTTTCACACATGGATTGGCCACCACAGAGTCCAGACCTGAACCCGATTGAGAATCTTCGGGATGTGCTGGAGAAGACTTTGCGCAGTGGTCCGAATCTCCCGTCATCAATACAAGATCAAAAGAAAATTAATGCAACACAGAATATAATGTTGTGACATAATACATAATAAAGTCCATGTGATCAATCAAAGTGCTTACACTGTTTAATAAAGTGATGTGTACAAACTTTAGAGGAAGATGAGAGTTGAGGAAATGTATTTGCCTTAAGAATTATTTATAAAAAAGGATGGCAGCTGCAGAGGAGATGTATATGGAATTAAGGAAAACTCCCATGGTAACATGTTGTTTTTACATTTTGTTTATGCTTAGTCAAGAAACAACAATTTTGAGCCATCTGTGCAACCCCCATTTATATTTTGCAATAAGTCACATAAGAAGCATTCTTAGGAATACTGTAACTCAATGTTCTCTAATCTGCATCAGCTATGAAATGTTCCATGATCAGATCTGTATTTTCCAGGTTCCAAAAAGACCAGAAAAGGGAGAGAAAAGTAATATTTCTAGATTCTATGGGGTCAGTGTTCATAGTAAACAATATTCTGCTCGAGAATAACTTTCAAACACCTCTGCTGTGAACCAGGTGCAGGTTTGTTTTTCCAATCCCATCATAAAAAGGATGGCCATATTTGTATTTGACGACAGCTTGCCTTCTGCCACTGCTGCTTGGCAAGGGCCACAGCCGCCTCAGCCCTCAGTGTGTGTGAGAATAGCTGGCAACAACAGTCAAGAGTCAGAAAAGGCACTTGAAAATTAGACGCTCAAGTAGCAGGTAAAGGTAAAACAGTTGCACTGTGAAGTGAAGGATCAGAGTGGTGTTGAACCACCTCATGTAAAGAAAAGAAAGAAAGCCATTTTGAAATGGATTCTTTATAAAAACATGTAGGAGAAGTCCTGAGAGCCCTCTGAGGGCTTGAAGTGTTGCAATCCACAGAGATATAATATATCAAAATGAAAATACTATTTACATCCAGGCACACTTATAAATACAAACACTGCTTCACATAAAACTTTAAGTGTGTGTAAGGTGAAGAACACACATAAAAACACACACTTGAGAAGTGCCAGTCCCCGTTAATCATATTTACATCAACACAGTGATTCTCTGTAATGTAAGCGGCTGATATGCTGCACTTTGGCTGCAGAGAGAGCATAACTATGCTTAGCATCCTGACACTATCTTTGAGAGCTATGTCTGCTATAACTGTGTCACAGTCTCACACACAAATGCAAGAGACTTACAGACTTTTCCAACTATATAGAAATACACTAAATAACAGCTAAGTGCATTTGAACTAAAAGTCCTATTCCTTTTTCCCTAGAGACCCTCTTATGTGCCTGGCAATTCAAGCATGTATAACAATTTAATGGACTTGAAGTAGAAGCGCAAAACGTAGGCAGCTGAACATCTCAGCAAAACTATTTCAAAAGTTTAAAAAGGTAAAATACTATGAATATAACTTTGGGAGAGTGAACCAAAGCCATTAAGTTTCAAATTCTGCTGGCTTAACATATCATGTTGGTTGAAGCTAGATGTTGACCTTTGTATTAGTTTCAGGTTGGATTTGGATTTAGTATTGAATCCATTATACTGTGTTTTATTAAACTGATTGTACAGATCAACACAATCATGCAGAAACTTTAGCATTTAGTCGGATTTATAAATAATAATAAACAAACAAAAAACGTAATAAAAAAAAAGGAAAGCTGAATTATTCAATGCATTGATATTTATGCGTTACAAGAATGGCAATCAGCTCTTCATTGCTTTGCATGAACATTTTATGAAACTAGGTCTAGGTACCAGCCGGCGTTAAAAACGATATCATTTAATGGGGCTAATACTCAACCTCCATCCATCCATCCATCCATCTTCTCCCGCTTTTCCGTCAGGGTCGCGGAGGTAACAGCTCCAGCAGAGAGCCCCAAACTTTCCTTTCCCTGGCCACATCAACCATCTCTGACTGGGGGATTCCAAGGCGCTCCCAGGCCAGCGAAGAGATATAATCCCTCCACCTGGTCCTAGGTCTACCCCTCGGTCTCTTCCCAGCTGGACGTGCCTGGAACACCTCCCTAGGGAGGCGCCCAGGTGGCATCCTCACTAGGTGCCCGAACCACCTCAACTGGCTCCTTTCAACGCGAAGGAGCAGCGGTTCTACTCCGAGTCCCTCCGGGATGACTGAACTTCTCACCTTATCCCTAAGGGAGATGCCAGCCACCCTGCGGAGAAATCCCATTTCGGCCGCTTGTATCCGCTCATACTTATACCTACTCATACATCAATACTCAACCTGACAGAGGTTTCTGTAAAAGGTACACTTTAAAATGGGAATTTACAACAACAACAAAAACATCACGCTACCCTATTTATAGTAAGTTTGATAGTTGAAAGACAATTTTCAAAAAGACACAAAATAAATATATTCACCGACGCTAAGGAAGATCTAAAAAAACTACACATTTTTAGGAAAATAGCTTCTTGTTAATGTTCCCAAGACATTAGAAAAAAGTCAGGATATGTCTCTCTTAGAGGCAATAAAAGAGGAGGCGAGAAAACAGTCGGATGATTACTGAAAACGGTTTCAATTCTGAGCACCCTTACTGTATGTCAAACTGTTGACCATAGTTACACAAATGCCACAACTCTCTTTTATAGATCTCCTTTTACTTTTCTAGTTTTAACATCTACTTTATTCACACATATCTGACACTGCTCTGGACGTCCACATCTATACCAGCTGTTGCTGTAAGATTAACTTCAAAAGGTTTCATACATCTTCAAGGATCCCTTTTGTTTGTGAGGAGAAAACAAAAACAGACCGCTTATCCAACTGTGTTAGCAGCAAGCCTCCGACCACAGCATGCAGACCATGGAATGAATTCTTATCGCTAGTGTTCCCGTCTGGTCTCCACGCAGCACCGTCACTGTGTCTAGATGAAAGATGTGTTTTGATGAAGGCTGAATGAGAATTTAATGAAGCAAGATAGCAGTGTGCCTGAAGCTATGGACGCCTACTGATGTGGGATGTTTTAAGGGGATTCCTCCTTCTTTGCTTTTATGAGTTCAATAGCTTTTATGGGATTCTACTGAGTCCCTGTGCATGTATTGCAAATGATTTTTCATCATGTGTTGTTCAAATAACTGCACTCTTGTGGAGTTGCCTGCGACCCTGACTTGCTGAACTGCTTCACGTCCATCATTTGACCTAAACTACAGCGCCGCAGATAACAATAATCTTAAAACGTCTTTGTCAGATAACACCATCACACCTTAGTGAAATCCCCCGATTCATCTGTGGTTGAAAAGCAAGCGGGATTCAAAGACACGCCTTAGGCAAAACACATTTGAAGTAAGGGGAAATTTAGCTTCTATGGCTACCCTTTGAAAATGGGACACCCCACTGTAGGTCTCGGTTCCTTACTGTATTTATTAGTTGTTTTATCATATCCTTGATGGTCTCAAACAGGAAAGAGCAAGAACACTCCTTAAGGCTGAATACTGTACGTGTTGAATGGAGTAATATCTTTTCTAATGTGTTTTCCATCCACTTGCTCGCAGCCTTTTCAACATAACCTCTTAATGTTTCTGTCAGTATAAAGGCATTCTCCACAGTGTTCCAGTAACAGGTCTCCAAGAGGTCAATTAACAGTAATGAGGCAATAATGTGGTTTACTCCCAACCTAATTAGATTTCGTTTGGCCAATGGGCTTTTAGATGTCCTATGTAGAAGGCTAAACTATGCATATCATTTACTGTGTGTTTCATTTCATTTCACTTCACTTGGACTTAAAGTGGTTCTCACAGAGGCAGCAGTTAAACCCAGCCATCAAAGATACCATTGTTTGCCTTTTAAGTGTCCATCAACTTTAGTCTATAGGCTATCTAACATCCAATTACATGCCATCTCCTGATGTGTATTTAGCATCCAGACAACTGTCAGATAGAAGGTTAATGCAGTGTGTAAAAACAAAAAATGGCAGCTACACAAACCAAAGAGTGGGATGAAGAAGCCCAGGAATATCTGGAAATTAAGAAAAAAAAGGTGAGAATCACTGTTATTACTCGAGATTAGGTCTAGCCCGGGAAATAGACAAAGTCAAGAGCCTCTTTCTGGTGGTTTGATTCAAATAAATGAAGAGGTAGGCAGAAAAGTGGTGCTTTAATGCAAATTCGATCAGATGAGATATTACACACTCAAATGTTAAGTGGCCTTTGAGGTCAATTGACTGGCTGCTGAGTCGAAACGTGGCAGGGGTGGTGTCCATATTTCACACGCCATTCCACCGCACGGAGCTTATAAGTTATCACACGCGGGGAGAATAGCTTAGCTTCGACCCCATGGCCCGCAGCGGCGCCTTAACACAGGCTGCATCCGTCACGTAACACCACAGGAATGAGGTCCTTTCTTGGCAATTTGTACCACAAAGACTCACAGTTAGAGGGAAGAATGGGGAATGCAGTTTCACAGTGAACATTAATAAGAAAAGAGCAGATGAATATAGATATTTAAGCAATTGAATCTGATCTTAATATCTCATTGGGAGCTAATATCATATGTAGGAAATGACATGGTTTGGGTTCACAGAGAGCCGAAGGAGAATTTACCCCAAAGTCTGCAGCTGAACTATTTCCTTTATTGTTGATTAGTTCCCTCTATACTTCCTCAGAGTGATTCCCTCCTAACAGATGAAAGGACAATTTCCATGTTAAGTGGATTGCTTCCTCAATTCAACTGCAGAGGCAGAATAACTATATAGGCACGTGTGTGAGCGAGGGGCTTTTCCACAACTCAGATTTGATAAGGTTTTGCAGCAGTTCCCATCTATTGGATTTCTCTCACTCCTGATGTAATTCTTCGAACTGTACTGTGCTTAACACAGCCTGGCGATTACATTATTCTAACTACATTAGGAGATAAAAATAGAGCACTGTAATCCATGTGCATTGTTTATTAAAATACATATGTATGTTTTGGTTTCTTCCGAATATCCTCGGAAAGCAAACAGATTGCCTGGCGCATCTGTGCATAATTTGATTCTTGTCATATCAAAACTTTTCAGATGAATGCTGCATCCTCTCCATGCTCTCCATGGTGACAGGGAAATGAAGAATATCAATTCCTTTTTCTTTTTTTCCGGTTAGGTTTTTCCATCTGCTCTGGCAAAGTCATAAAAAGTATTAACATTCCTGGAAGTGACAGAAAAAATAGCTCTTAGTTTTGGCAGAGGTACAAAGGAGAGGAACTAAAAAAGAGACGTCTGTAGCATTAAAAAAGCCCCCCAGTTAATGCATAGTCCATGTTGAGTCTTTTTTTCTACTCAAGAAGCCTACTGTTGAGAACCGCTTTCACTTCTTACAGAAACATAGCCATTGCTTTTCAAAAGTGTATTGTAGAGAAGAAGTTTGGCCTTAATCTTTATCTTGGACTTCACGCCATTTCATCAGGATAAACTGATGCAAGTTACTATCCCCTCTCAAGCTCTTCCAAAGGCACACTGTGTTTCTTTATCGCCCACTCTCGCTCTGGTGAGAATAACTGTAATCCCGAATGTGTCACCCATATTCTATATAACTACCCCTGGGGCTGTAACGAACAGCACCAGCCTCCAAAATCCCATAACAGATGTCAGGGGAAACAAACTATTCACTCATACCGACAGGTTTATCTTTGTCCATCGCAACCTGTCAAAAAAGCCAGTACTTCAGTGTTCCAGCATGAGTTGTTGTCTTATTTCTCTCCAAGTTAAATTTGTAACAATGATAAATGACGTGCAGATATGTACAAGCCAAAGTTGAAATAAATTGCCTCGAGGAAGTGTGTCAGTGTCGCGAATGGACAGGATATGGATAGATACCCTGAATGGAAGTGGTATATGGGGTTTACATCGTTTATTCTACAGCTTAAAAAAGGGCCCCATTTATGCTTTTGGGGATTTTCCATTCAATGTAGTATGTTGTATAGGTTTTTGCGCAAGCAAATGGTCAGCAAAGGCTAAAATCCATCATCTCCAAGGTGTCAAGGTGCCAGGCAGCCAACCGATCAGAGCAGAATGGGCTCTGGTTTCAGACAGAGGGAGAAAGATATAGACCTTTTTGAACATTAAAGCATGTAAACATGTCACAGTGGAGGCACTTAATACAATTATGAAACCAGAACATTTGCATAATAGGGTGCCATTATTATGTCTGTATAAAATCTATATTTTCTTACCACGTTTTCCTTTTAAACGTTCCTTCCTTACCTTATGTTCTTACTTAGTAACTATAGGAAGTATATGCAAACGTAGTTTACCTTTTGACCTTCGACCTTTGGCCGCCTCTTGCTAACAGAGTTACTTCACTCGAGGAAGAGCGACTGACGCAAAGAGCATAATTTATAAATAGTGAGCCTGGAGCAAACTAATCAGTGTTCATAGCGGGTGTAACTGTGCCTCATGCACATCAGGCGTTTGTTGGAGAGACATTCCCCAAAGGACGACGGCAGAACTCTGACTGCCAGTCACAGCCTTACCGTACTATTAACATTGTTCTATAGCAGAAACAAAAGAGCCAATATATCTCATTCATTTGTTTCTTTATGTAAAAACCTCCTTTGGAGAATGCATTACTTACCACAACATAAAGATATCTGGGTATGGGTTTATATTTCTTACACGTGGATATCATGAAGATGCTAATGTATTCCATAGCTATCCTTGTGCTCCTCATTTGCATTTTGCATCTAATTAGAAAGAAGTCATCACTCAATGCAGGCCGCTCTGCTGATCCAGAGTCATAACAAGCAACGTGTTGAGCATAAAACATGATTATTGTGGCTCGTCAGGAATGTGCTTCTCCGGTTTATTCTATGCACCCAATTAACTTCGGCACTTCAGGCATGAACACTTTTTTATTTTATGACTGACATGAATGTTCACAGATTGCGTATCTCCCTGCCGAAAAGATTGACAGATGAAAGATTCAACTTTATTGTCATTGCACAGAGTACAAGTACTAGGACAACGAAATGCGGTCTCTGCATTTGACCCATCCTAGTGTTAGGAGCAGTGGGCTGCCATTATGTACGGCGCCCGGGGAGCAGTGTAGGTAACCAGTGTCTTGCTCAGGGACACCACGGTGGCACTAGGTCTTTCGGGGACTTGAACTGGTGACCTTCCAGTTCCCAGGCCAACCCCCTATGGACTTCGCCACCACCGCTCCCAAAGGAGGCAAGGGCCTTTAAGGTTCAAGGTTCAAGGTTTTTATTTGTCATATGCACAGCAGATACAGCGTATATGTTGGCAATGAAAATCTTATGTCGCGTGCTCCTCCAACAACTCAACATACATGGTGCAAATAAGATAAATAAAATAGTGCAAAAAGAGAGAAGAATATTTACAATATCAACAATACAGATTTGAGGAGGTGAAATATATATATGTGGAATACATTGAGAGTATTTAAATACTTTACACTGTTGAATGAGGAGGTATGGACAGATGCATATATTATGTATAACAGATGTATATGGCAGATATGTATAATATATAGATATGTGTACTATAAACAGATATGTATAATATATAGATATGTGTACTATAAACAGATATGTATAATATATAGATATGTGTACTATAAACAGATATGTATAATATATAGATATGTGTACTATAAACAGATATGTATAATATATAGATATGTACGTACTATAAACAGATATGTATGGCAGATGTGTATAATATATATATATATGTGTGTACTATAAACAGATGTGAGTAGACATTCACACAGCTCAGGAGTTCAGTAGTCTTATAGCCTGTGGTATGAAACTGTCTCTGAGTCTGGTGGTCTTGGTCCGGATGCTGCGGTACCGTCTGCCAGACGGCAGCAGACAGAACAGATTGTTGCTGGGGTGATGGGGGTCCTTTAATATCCTACCGGCCTTCTTCCTACACCGCTGGGTGTAGAGGTCCTCCATGGATGGCAACTCCGTCCTGGTGATGTGCTGAGCAGTTTTCACCACCCTCTGTAGAGTCTTACGGTTGAGGGCGGTGCAACTGCCATACCAGGCGGTGATGCAGCCAGTCAGGATACTCTCGATGGTGCACCTGTAGAAGTTGCAGAGTATCCTGGAGTCCATGTTGAACTTCCGCAGCCTGCGGAGGAAGAAGAGCCGCTGTCGAGCCGTCTTGGATATGACCCTGGTGTGATGTGTCCATGTCAGGTCCTCACTGATGTTAACCCCGAGGAACCTGAAGCTGCTGACTCTCTCCACAGGAGTCCCGTCGATGGTGATGGGTGTGTGTGCTTCTCTCTGCCTCTTCCTGTAGTCCACAATCAGCTCCTTTGTTTTGCTGACGTTGAGATGGAGGTTGTTGTCCTGGCACCAAGATGTCAGGGCTCTGACCTCCTCTCTGTACGCCGTCTCGTCGCCGTCTGTGATCAGGCCGATGACGGTCGTGTCGTCAGCAAACTTGATGATGGTGTTGGAGCTGTGTGTGGCCACGCAGTCGTGCGTGAACAGGGAGTAGAGGAGAGGGCTGAGCACACAACCCTGAGGGGCTCCGGTGTTGAGGGTCAAGGTGGAGGATGTGATGTTCCCCATCCGCACTGCCTGGGATCTGCCCGTCAGGAAGCTCATGATCCAGTCACAGAGGGCGCTGTTGAGCCCAAGGTCCCTGAGCTTAATGATGAGCTTGGAGGGCACAATGGTGTTGAATGCTGAACTGTAGTCAATGAACAGCATTCTCACATAAGTGTTCCTCTGGTCCAGGTGGGAGAGGGCAGTGTGGAGGGTGAGGGAGATGGCATCATCCGTGGACCTGTTTGCTCTGTAGGCAAACTGCAGGGGGTCCAGTGAGTCAGGGAGGGAGGAGGTGATAAAAGTTTTGACTAACCGCTCAAAGCACTTCATGATGATGGAGGTGAGTGCAACTGGGCGGTAGTCATTGAGGCAGATGGGTTTTGTCTTTTTGGGGACAGGGACAATGATGGACTCTTTAAAGCATGTGGGGACTACAGACTGGAGCAGTGACCTATTGAAAATGTCTGTGAACACATCTGCCAGCTGAACTGCACACACCTTGAGAGCACGGCCAGGGATACCATCAGGTCCTGGAGCCCTGTGTGTGTTGATTCTTTTCAGAGATCTACACACATCTGCACTGGTTAAAACCATTGAGCATGGATCCTGGGCCTTTGGTGCCTCCACAGCCGGGGGCTTCTCAAAGCGTGCATAAATGTGTTCAGTTCATCTGGGAGAGATGCAGACACTTCCTCAGCACCACTCGTTGTCCTTTTGTAGTCTGTTATTGTTTTTAGTCCAGACCACATATTTCTGGCGTTGGAGCCCTTGTAGTTCGACTCCACCTTGTCCCTGTATTGTCTTTTCGCACTGCTAATAGCTCTCCGGAGTGCATACCTGGAATTCCTGTACTCATCCAAATCACCGCCGCTGTGCGCGATGGCCCGTGCTTTAAGTTTAGCTCGGACCTCGCCGTTTATCCAGGGCTTCTCATTTGGGAATGTCCGTACAGTAATCCGCGGCACGACGTCATCGATGCATTTGCCGATGTAGCAAATGACCGCGTCAGTGTGTGTGTTTATATCGTCCTCCTCAAACACACACCACTCCGTGATGCCAAAGCAGTGGCGGAGAGCAGAGTCAGTCTTGTTTTATAGAGGGGGGTTGCGTGGCATTGAAACAACAAAGTATAGTTGAATTCAATTATATATTTGCAAAGATGTAGCAAATATGGACATGCAGCTGCATTGATTTACATCATTGGTTATCTAAGCTGTGACGCAAAGTCAATAAATGCTGATTGTTCGGATCGAAGTTTAAGCACAACTGATTAGTTAACGATTTTTCAAAAGAGTACAAAGAGTTAAATAGCATTCCACACTGGGAGTCTCTGCCTGTCATTAAATCATAGCCCAGAACAAAGCTCCACTTATTTCCCTTGTTTGACATGATTAAATCCCTCCAAATACTGTAGAAGAATGTGTGCTTATGTGTCCATTAACAAAGGAGGATGTAATATTCATCAAAAGACAGAATCTAAATATCATTTAATCCCTGTGAGCCCTGTTTTCTATCATCGGAAATGTTGTGTTGCTTAACCCAAATGTATGAAAAAGTAAGAAGAAACCATCACACTTTGACAGTCTTGATTTTGGAAATATTTCGGTCACCTATTCATTTAATTGGTAAGTAACACCTATCAATTATAATAACTTGAAGTACTTTGCATTGCTTTGTTTGAATCTATCAGTGGAATCTCCCAATTACACAAGCGAAGAGGAGGATGGTAGAAAAAAAAATATTTCAGCTTCACTAAATGTCAGGGTTTTGTCTAAACCGGGTAACAGAGGCACTGTGCCCTCTACAACAACAACAAAAACCCACTAAAATATGGACATCGTGTCAAATAGACCGTCAGACTGCAGAGAGAGCTTTGCTTTTACGGAGCTCTGAATAAATAGGGGATGGATGTCCGGTCGGTCTGCCGGTGGACGAGAGGCCAGCAGCAGGCTTAAAGAAACTGTGATTTCTGAATTAGATTGTTTCGTTTACTGTCCTTTTTTCTGTAGAGGAACTTGGTTGTTTGTAGGTGCAATATACATGTAGGACTCAGCAGCTTTAAGATATGAAGAAACTATTATTTCCCGCTTCGCTCTATTGCATTATTTTTGCCAGAAAGCGGGCGGGGCGGTAATTTCGGCCGGATGTGACATTAGCACCCTCATACTTTATTTTTCTAGAAAAACCTGAATGTGGTTTTATTTGTCAGAATGTCCTCTAATCTTTTCTGTTTTTCCTTGTGAAATATTTTAATAAATTATATACAAATTGAAACTTTGACAAGGGATCGCGAGGCAACTTACTGGTAGTCTCAATCCATTTTCATCGATGTCAGGCAAAGCTTTCACACAAATAGACAAGTTCTATTTTTCTTCAGGAAAAGAAGTGTCACACATTTAGCTTATATTAGTTTTGAACTAAAGCGAACTCAAGTGCACCTATTATGTGGAGCATTTGCTTTGTCAGTGGACGGAATATTCTATAAAAAATAAGTGTATTGAATTGTGCAGACCAATCATAACTGGGTCCAGAACCAGGACAGATGTGGATATTAAACAGAAATACCCCCGGGCTACATGGGCAATTCCAAACTATGTTAAGATTTATCAAATAACCGTGAGGGAGTCTGAACAGCTTCAGTAAATTGATTGTTACAACTGAATTCATATATAGCCACAGGTACAAAGAAATATCCTACTTAAGAAGAATTACTGATGCTGTGCTTTATTCATACAATAAAATAAAATCATTCCTTTTTACAATGGCCTTTCCTCAGTGCAATAAAAATGCATTTGTCTTAATTCTTTACAAACAAAAGCGTCTGTGCTGCATTAACTGCTAGAGTCTGGCAGAGCAGAGAAAACAAAAATAAATTGGCTTTCTGAAAATATGGCATATAATTGGCAAGTGATATACTGCAGTCAGTTGAAGCCTGAATCTTTTCCCTAACAACAACTTCTCCACCTTGATAGTTATTCACTGTAATGCACTCTCGACATTGTTACACAGTTTATGGACGCTGTTGCGAGCATTCTGAACATGACATGTTAAAACGTATGTCTGACAATTTGGACAACAAACTCGGAAAGCTTTTAAGCCGGTATCATCTGTCTGCCGCAAGTGCATGGGAACATTTAATGGTGCAGTGGCTTTAGATCACTATCAGCGTGCTTGAATAGCTTTGACACCTGCAATTTATTTATGCAAAATATGTCATGCAGCCATTTTCACATCCAGAGTTTATGGAGAAAACAAAAGTCTGGTAAACATGTGATTTAACATGAGGGGTATTTACTGTGGATCCTGTACTAAAAACAAAAACAGATGCGGTTCAAGGGCTTCTACTTTGTTGGCAGTCAGTTATCTCTAGTGACAGTCATATCCAATTTTAAACATTAAAAATGTCAATATAAATGGGTTGTTATATGAGGTTTAAGGAAAAATATTTGCTTTATGAAATAGTTTTATTAGAAACATCTTTCTAAGTGAAAAGGTCCCCTATTATGCAAAATGCACTTTCTAATGTCTTTAATACATACAGCTCCGGAATAATTAAGAGATCACTCCAAATGTTTCTTAAATCTTTATCTCTACATGCATGGCAGCCATTCCAGTGTCTGTTGAATTCCAACAGAGAGAAATTGTCATTAGTTTATAGAATACAATAATAAAATAAAATAATAGTTTAACTCAAAGACAAACCGGTAAATAATAATACAAGAGAAAATTATAATGCTGAAGTGGTCTCTTAATTTTTTTCCCTCCCCTGTTTGTTAATAGACTCACAAAGTTTCAGCAAAAACGTTGTCGCTGTTTCCCTCCTGATCCATGTATGTGAAAGCCACTCCAAAAATGGGTGAGTTAGGTTTTGGGTTCATCTTTGACGTCAAATTCATCTTTGACGTAAGCCACAAATCAAACAAGGCAAGCCCCGCCCACCCTCTTACCTGAATCCCCTCCCGCAGCACCTCTGTGTGTCAAGACAAGTCGGAAACGTTCAACTTCAGGGACGGATTAACGGTCATAAATGAACCCTTGCACCGCTGAGTTTCTGCCAGTGGACATGGTGAAACGAGAGAGCCAGAAAAAACGTCTGAAAGGGGCGTGGCCAGCAGCTGCTCATTTGCATTTAAAGCTACAGACACAGAATCTGCCATTTAGAAAAGGGCTGAAACAGAGAGGTATATGGCTGGTTATAATGCATGATCCGTTTGGTATTTTGAGCCAAACACTTAAGAGAGACATGTTTTGTACAGATATGAGTCACATAATATATTGTTAAAATATAGCATAATACGTGACCTTTAAAGTATTATGTTCCTGTATCGCTCAGATTGCCCTTTCAGTGTTTAGACATTACCAACAGGGAAAGATTGAGGTTAAGAGGACATTTTTTAATTATATTATAATACTAAATATTGCCCTGTGGAGACAATACTTTGTGCTGGCATTGAACAATCATTTAAGGCAGAGATGTTTGGGGCGAATCCCTGCTGAGGGGTTCCAAACAGTTTTAGGGGAGGCTCAGTGAGTGAAAAGATATTACATTCGTTATAACATTGCATATCAAAAGATGTGCGATTTAAGAAGTACAGTAGTAGTGGGGAATTTGATTTTTTCTCACCCACTTTCCTAGAGCAAGAAAATAATACCTTTCTTTTGAAAAATCTTTTGGCGTGTATTTGATGTAGTCAAACAGCAATACTGGGACGTCTTGGCTCAATTGTAAAATGTCTGTGGAATTAAATATTGAAATTAAGATCCTATCCAAGAATTGAAATATTCTGCAAGTACGCTCAGGGAGTATTTTCCCGTGCTTGGTCTGAGGGGACGCCCTGAATCTCAGACTTTGAAAATGCCTGATCCAAGCAGAATAAATACAACTACAAGAAACATTTTTACACCAATGGTGGCATCACTCGATCAGAATTCAGTGGCGCTGTAAGACATGATGCACATGCAGCCTAGAAAGTGCTTTGAAAAACTCCCCTGCTGGTACTTTCTTATCGTGTTCCACTTACACATCAAATTCATATCTACAATCTCTAGGAGTACCAAAGGGGAAGATAGGAAATGAAGCAGGTTGAGGAAATTGGGTACACTAAACAAAAACTTTCTACACTAATGCACCTAAAATAAATGAAGGTCAGAGTATATTTAGATATATGTAAACTACTTGTTTGTTTGTAAGAGTCAAAAAGGATGAGTTATTTTACCATTAAGGTGGCATTTGCATGGTAAACTAACCTGCTTGCTGCAGGCAAAGAGGACACTGAAAATGCCTCTTGAGTCTATTGGGAAGCCGAACAGCAAATTGTATTCAAGGCACCACATAAATCAGATCGTATTTACCTCTAATTTAGTCATAGCGCAGTTGTTATTTACTGCATATATTTGGGTAAAATGTTTTCCAACCCCACACCCGGACTAAGGATCTGTTTGACAAAATAATACATTTGCCAGTGCATTAAAACCTTGTTGGGCATTGCCTCATTACTTCCAATTAGAGTGGCTTGTATATCATTGCATTTTTTTCGAGAAATGTGCATTCCCATAGGGGTGTGTTTAATCAGATAGACAATCTCCTTGGTTATTCATTTTAGTTCGAATGACCTCACTTTCCATGAACAGTGAGGTCTAAATTGGAAAGAGCCTCTTTTTGGCTTCAAATTTCTATCCAGCTGAAGAGAAAAGAGACAGGAATTAATTTGAAGTGAGTGAATGGGTTTTGACGGGAGGCTGCTTTACCAGTCATTGTCAGTGTTATCCAGGCTGCGCATTAATGCAATAAGCACAAACAATCATACGACGAGCTGCAAAACATCTGACCTCACATTCTGTTCTGATACGAAATATAATTGGTGGCTTCACGCAGAGATTTACACTGGCCTCTGTGTTCTGCTGATTTCTTAAAATAAGTTGGGCTGGAGCGCAGAGCTAGAAGCCTGGTTATTTTCATTCTGCCTTTGTTCTGCGAGATCAGTCGCGATGTCTCCAACACAGAGTGCTAGTCCCTTTGAAACATGCGGATAAACCTTCATCTTCAGATTGTTTCCCACTTCTCTCGCTCGCTTCCGCTGCGCTCTTTCATTGTAACCCAAGAATCATACAAAAGCTGAGAAAGAGTGCATGTCATCTAGTTCCAATGTTGTTTTTCCTCTTTTCAGGAACAATTCTTACTCTAAACTACTGCTAATTGCTGTAATGATGCTGCATCAGCACATCCATTGATGAGTTGATCACACAAACATTTACCGTATGATTTGACGGAGTGCAGCCAGTGGCTTTGAGAGATTACATTAACCAACAACAATGGGGCAGCAATAAAACAGGGAAAATAAACAATGTATTTTTAATTGGGGATAAAATAATTATACTGCATCCTTCATGTCAAAGAGCGAAACCATTCAGTTATTACTGTGTTCAGTTGTCATTCACAAGCACTTTTAATGCAAAATACATTTCCGAGGATCAGAGACACTGAAGTCTAAAAGTGGATTATGCAACAGTCTCTCCCTGTCCCGAGCATTTCCTCTCTTAATCCAATCATGTCCCAATTACAAAACCCCAAGAAAAACATGGGGAAAGACAGAAGGACACTATAAATGGAAACTTTGTTTTCTGGCGCTATTTTTTTGCAGTTTTGGAGTCTTTACACAGGAGTGAGTGAAAGACATGGGGGAAAAAATCATGTCTCTGATGAAGTCCCAGAAGCAGAGTTGAGAAAGAAAGTCACAACATGGAAAGTAAGTCAAAAATAAAAGTATTACAAGCGTATTGTAAAAAAAAAAGCAGAATAAGCTAAATCTTATCACTATGTTTAAATTGCCAGATGGCTCCTGATGAAAAACAAAGCTCTGTCTTCAGGGATGCAGAGATCGCTTGTTAGATTACAATATTGTTGTCTAAACTGCAGCTCTGAACCATTAACTTCTACTTAATTTCATAAGGAAAAGTTATAAAGCTTTTTAGTGGCAAAAATCATTACCTTTTATGGGGCCTTAAAGACAACATATGAATCTTTCTTTGTGCTCTGGCCACAATAAATGTTCTTTGACTGAGAATTGATTTAGATTTGTTTTTAGTGTCTTTTTCTGCTCCAGGCCAAATTATTTCTAAGTGTTTGTGCTTGTGTATGTCTCGTACAACTGACGATCAAATAACTTTGTGAGACAGCCTCCTCTAACGTCTCATTAACAGTAGTCACAGTCAACATGGACACATTTAGTGCAAGGGTAATCTTCAGTTGAATGTGAGGCTTTCAATCTGTTTATTTCACTGAAAGGCTTAAAATACATTTTATCTAGAGAGTTTTACAAGAAGAAAAACACTTCAAGTGGAAAGTGGGATTGACCATGACATTGTGAAAGAACTATTGTAAACGAATTCATAAGGATTTAGAAAAAAAAAACGATGTGTTTATTCGTCCAATTGAGGAAGTCAGTTGCTAGATTTATGAGTAAAATGTTGAATTCTATTTGTCCAAGACCAGCAGGCGATCTATTGTTGGGCCCTGACTATGTATTATATACCCGACCTCAACAACGTGCTTTAGTTGTTCAAATGTAACACAAAGACACTGATATTGTAGGGGGAAATAAAGGAAGACATGTATAGTTATTTCTTTGTGTGTACATCATGTATACATTTATATAGAATGGCACACATACATTTGGTTATGTAGGAGATTTGTTATCTATAAATATGAATTCAAATTGAATGTCCAGCAGTGGCCAAGTCAGTAGGGGCTTGGACTGGGAATCGTAGGGTCGCCGGTTCAAGTCCCCGAACAGACTTGAAATATGGAAAGTGGACTGCTACTTGGAGAGGTCCCAGTTCACCTCCTAGGCCCTGCTGTGGTGCCCTTGAGCAAGGCACTGGACATCTCCAATCCCCCCTCCCCATTGCTCCCCGGGCGCTGCACAATAGCTGCCCACTGCTCCTAGCACTAGGATGGGTTAAATGCAGAGGACCAATTTCACTGTGTATACTCTGCTGTGTGCATGCATGTGACTAATAAAGAGGGTTTCATCCTCCGATTCTATCTATCTTCTATCTAGTTTTTAAAATACAGGGCTGAATGGGGATTGGATAACATGCCTCTTAAGTGATTTCATAAAGGCATACTTACCAAATATCATTAAAAATGATTTGATTATTCAAGAAAAAATATGTAAATCATAAACAATAGTTAGCATCACTCAAAAGTGAGAAGCTCAATGAACTTTATAAACTAATAGTTCCAGCTTGGTGAATACTTTAAAAGATGCTCTGTTTTTTGTTTGTTTCTTTTATAGGGTACATGAAAAGTATCTGTCCTTGTATGTGACAACTTAAGGTCTCTATTTGTCTTCGGAACAATGCCACCAGGGAAAATTCATAAATAGTAGTTATTGTGCTTGACAAATAGTCACACTGACGCTAATTACTCAGTGTGGGAGCCCAGCTCTTGTGGGTGATACATTTTCCCAAACTTGTGAAGCACTTTGGCCTTGTTGTACATCTGAGCCATTATTCCTCACAAATTAAGTTGTGAAAGACAGGAAGACTTTGGTTTATGTGCCCGAGGCATCTTGTTGACCTGAATCATGAAATTATTCTGCTGCAGCAACAACGGTACGCTGTGTGTGAGATGCTTAACAAAGGAGCCTTGGGTAGCGTGGAATGCAGGTCAGTAATTACGGTTAGCTGAGTTGAGCAACACTCTTAATCTGTGTGTCACCGTTAATCTGCTGTTGTCTTTATATAGATGTTGCCTCATCGCACCTGAAGGCACAGCAATTACTCTTTTCCTTTACCTTTGAAACGGTTCATTTAGCACGGATGAATGAAAAATATGTATACAACTTTAGGCTAATGTAAATGTCATAGCTGAAATATAAGCGAGTCAAATTAATGTAAACAATTTCCTTTTTTGGGATGTATCCATCGCTTGATGCAACACAAGCATCGCTATTAGACTAATTATGTGACGTCATTAGTGTAATAAATCGTCTTTCCAATGCAACAATGGGTAATCAGATTCAGAGCTTGCATCTCCGACAGCAGCTACCCTCGTCACGCCCCCTTTTGTCTTTGACATCACCTCTTTAAAGATTCATAAGCCAGAGCAATTTACATAAAAGTTAAAGCGACTGATTAGTCGTATTACAGCCCACTCTGACCGGCATGCCCTGCAGGGATTGGAGGCTTGGCCAAGGTTAACGCTCAGGCATGTACTCAACAGCATGTGATGGGGCCCACCATGACGCCACGCATAGGAGAGATTATCAATTTCTTTGAGGGCAGAGCCATTCAACACTTTTTTTTGCTTTCCCTAATTATTGATGGTATGTGGGTATCGCTTCGTAACGATATTATTGTGAAAAATTCCCACAAACGATTCACAAAAGGAACAACTGTATTTATGACACTGAATAATAAAAGAGCGTCCCTCACAATACACACACATTTTGTTTTTGTACTGGATTGAGTTAGCTTGATGCAATGCTGAAACAACTTCATTGTTTTTCTGCACATGAAACGGCATAAAACTATTGGAATTGATACTATTCATTGTAATTTAATTGGGGTCATTAAGTCAAAATTTGCATTTAAATAGTAACATTAAAATGTTCCATAGTATTGCTGAATAATGTGCTCATACTAGGGCATAATAATTGATGTGTGTTTCCAAGGAAACCTAAGAAACCTAATTGCTCACAGAGTGGTCTCATTACAGCAGCAACACAGCGCTTTGCCCTGGTATGGTTGACCACAGAACCCAAACAGAAGGTGGCCGCTGGGAGTGAAATCAAAAGTCAGATTCTACATCAAGCCCCCATGTTTTATACTATTTCCATTTCTCCATTCTTTGTGAACGTCTTGTCACAGCGTCTCACAGTGCAGGCTCACCTGTCATTTTGAAATTATTCTGTACTCTAAACGTGAGGTGTGTGCTTATGAATTTTGCAGAAAACCCTTGAGCCAACTCCTGCACAGGCAACATCCCTAAGGCTGGGCAGAAATGCATCAAGACTTATAATAACTGCCTCTCCTTGTTTCTCCAGACATGCCAGCAGCAATCCACACTGTGTTCTACTTGGTTTAAGAGAAAGCCTCTGCAGGCCAATACAGACCTCTTTTATAAAAGACAAAGATATATGGTCCTCGTTCACAGGTAAGGCCCTGGAGCGTTCTTGCATTCCTGTCTTGATAAGGGTTACAGTCATGCTCAACTATAGGTGGGTTGTGGAGGTTCATCAGGGAAACAAAACGCCTTTTTTGTGGGTGATGCAATATAACTCAATAATTCTGTGTCAGACAGCTAGATAAAAACGTTATTCCTCAGTCCGTCTTTATAAACAGAACTAAAATAAACCACAATTATTGCATTTTCAAGCCAAAGTACTTAGCAAGGGCAACAGAGCACCAATTTGTCCGTCACTTCCTCCATTAGCTTCAGTAATCCAGGCTTTTATGTGCAAGTGAGGCAAATTGGAAGGAATATGGTGCTTATGGGAGAACCGGGTGGCACCATTGCAGTAGCTGTGACATTTTGTTGTTTGTTTTTCAGGATGGAGCAAGGGATGAGGAAGGTAGCCATATGGTGGGCATTTATCAGCCGATGGCTGCCAGAGTGATTGAATGTGAGCTGAAGGTGAAGCTGCAGACAGCTGAGAGGGAGAGCAGGGCCCGGGGCCGGGGTCTGCTCCCAGGTTGTTCATCATCTCCCTTAAAGGAAGGTCAACAGTCCAATGAATCACGCTCGCCACCAAACTTACAGCTTGTTCTCTGTCAGTGTAGAGTCAGCTTTACTGCATTTCACTGCAGTTCAGCTGCAACCTAATCCACTCGCTGTCCTTGCATGATATTATTTGGAAGAAACCAAGATGCCAAAGCATTTTCCTTCTTATGGTCCAATATTCTTACGTCATCACAAATGGCTGCTGACGTCAGCAAAGCCATCATATTGTTGGTGGAGATAAATATATAATAAAAAGGGCAATACGGCCAAAATCTTCTATACATTTCTGGATGTACATTTTGTTGGTAACTCAATGAAAATAATAAAATGGTCTAGATGGAATAACTACATACCAAGGCACATTGTGAAGTTTCCCCATTAATTAACTTCAGTGCAAAAATAAACATCAAAGTTTCAAATGGAATTATAAAAAAAACCATGAATAATTATTTCCAGCTTTACACGAGTCATATTTACATGCATGCGCAAAGCAAGATTCATCAGATTAAGACACACGTTTTATTCAACTGAAGCCCAGCTGGTTAATTGCATGAGGGATAATGTAAATTGGGATGTAAAAACAATGCCAAAATCTTTAAATGATATTCCGTCAGAATATTTCTACAACTATGTGTTTGATTTAGACAGCATAATGATGCAGCACTTATATTTGATTTCATCTCAATACGATTTAAGACTAATAGTATGGTGTAATGACGAACACCAGGCGTCCCCCTACCAGCACAGACACAAATGAAACAGTGAAAAGAATTCAGTAGCTCCATGAACTATTTAGTACGGTTAAAGGGCTGCTATACCCATTCATCTGAGCACTCCTCTCCGGACCCTGCAAATCCCAAGGAGCATAAAGTTTTTATACACTTACTTAACCTTTTTCACCAAACCCCAGTCCTCACAAAACACATGGGAAGAACATACACGAGAGACAGGGAATTGGCCCAGAAAACTGTAGACTAGGCAAAATATGACAAGGGCACTCATGTTTGAAGAAAAGTAATCCTCCTCCATGTGAAATCCGAACACCAGTAAGGAGGAAAACTTGTTATACGAATATTATCTCTCCGGGAGAAACTGGAGCCTTACAACTTGGTTCAAATTATAAAAAAAATACAGAACTTGAATCCCATTTTGACTGACTCATCTCATTGTTGTGAGCACCCAAGGCAGATCGGGGCGTCCCGGGGGGTCCAGGGTATGAAGCGCATCCAGTTAGTGCTGCAGAGCCAGCAGTTTCACACCAACGATAGATTTAGAGCTAAACAGTGCGAGTGTGACAGATTAAAGGCATCAAACTGAGCATGTGCAACGCTGTCAGAGATAAACTGATCTAATATAGTTGAAAGAATTATCTTTTTCATAAAATAAATCTACACAAGCATCCAGTTTAGTTAGTGGGGGAAATACACTGGGTTAGTTTGCCATTACAGGGCCAAAGAACAAGAAGAGTGAGAGTGAGAAAAACCTCGGCAAGCAACCTATTCCCAACCTTGTCACTTTTAAAAACATATATTACCATTTTACTTAAAGGAATAAACAAGTGTTTTCATAAACAAATAGTAATAAAGGATACTGAAGCACAGGTACAAGCCGAGTGCATTTCTTCGGGATTGATATATGCAATGGAGCCAAGGGCTTGTCAAACTGAAACGAACATTTCAATTGGTACCTGTCATCCCACACTCACCTCTCTTTGCATCCCCACTCCCCACTTGTGCACAATCTAATAAAAGTAGGAATGTCACAAAATGAAAAAACATTATTCTAAAAACAGGACGCATTGACATGGAGCGCATCATTTTCATTTTAACTTTGTGTGACACTATCACAGTCGCACAGAAGGCTTGTTTCATAGCAGGTGGTAAACACTGCAGCTCCCCTCCCAAGCAGCTCAGCCATCAACCCCTGAGGGTGCAACAAGAAGACTCCCACTTTATAAGTATGGTACACGCACACACACACACACACACACATACGCACACACACACACCTCTTTATCTGGCACACCTTGGTGTTTACACCGACATTGCTCCTCCAGTTTTCTGTGTGACTAACGCTTAAGTACAAATAATGAAGAGATAAAATGCACAAGTAAATGTTAGAAGCGGAAAAGACGTGTAGTTCAAGTAACCTTGAATATTGTATGACGGTTAATGCCTCATTTCAATTCAGAAAAAATGCAAGACGTGGTCAGAAACGTCTGCCCTCTGCAATTACTACGTTCTATGCAACGCTGTGGGCCAAATGCCTTGCTGTTGAGAAATGAGGGGAGAAAAGCAAGGACGGTTGCACACACACAGGGGGGAGCAGGTATGTAAATAGCAGCTCTGTACAACAATGGTGTGCAGAGGAACATCTCCAAACAAACAACTATTGGAGGATCAAACAGCAGAAGATCATTGCTGGCTTCAAGCTAGGAATATGAGGAGGGATCATGTGTGCCATCCAAATGAAAAGCAGAAAAAAGCCTGATAATCACAGTCAATACTACAATACTCACAGCAGGGTCAGTATGCAGAGTTAACAACATAAACCCCCATATCCCACAGGGTTTGTGCCAAGCAAATATAACAGATCTCTGGAAGGTAAGCCACAATATTTGCACATGTATTTTTGCAGACTCAAATGCCAAAAAGAAAACAGGAAGAGCAAGGACTGCTTTTTCTTTGAAGGTTTGTGTTCTAGTTTGAAGCGCTGGACATCCAGTGTGTCAGCACCCTTGGTACTTTGTCAGCAAATGGAACACAAGCATCAACAAGTAAACATGATTTCCATCAGAAACTACCTTTTTGAATTCACACATACAAAATTCAGATCTTTCCTCCAACGGCTGTCGAGATTTGTAAGTTGGGGGGTTCCAAAGCACATGAACGCACCACAGCACAAGTGTCAGCTACGCACACGGAGCCGCATGCAGCGAACTTTCTCAACCAAATCTGAGAAGGCATGCAAAAAACACAGGTACTGTACGGTGCGTGAACATCATTATAAAAGATGCAAGAGTGAGGGAGAGGGAGAGGAAGAAGTGAATTCATCATTTTGTAGCTAAGAGCTTAGTAGCGCCAGGAGGTGGGAGTTAACAGGAGAAAGGAGGCAGCAAAGGAAAGCTAAGCGCTAAATATGTCGAGTAAATGTCACATTTCAGCTCTGTTCGTACATCAGGGAAATATGAGATGTGTCTCTCTCGGTGTTTATCCCCTACATTTGTACATACGTTGTTTTTGGAAATAAATATGATGGAGATTTGGATGGAAAGACGACAATTAGCAGCTACCTTAATTACTGCTAGTTAATGCCGTCAAGCTAAAAAATGAATGTTGAAAATGCTTATTTCATCTTTGCAAATGTGATGATCAGCATTTTTTCTTTTCCATTTTTGCGCTTTTAATTGGAAAGCTAAATTATATTATGAAAATAGAGAATTAATGCACCATTACAATGACTTTAACTATACAACATGACAGTGACCTGGAGACACATCAGTCTCAATATATAACCCAAAAATGCATCCTTGGGATCAAATATAGGATGTGAGCACCAAAAAAAGTGAAGTCAGATTACACCAGGGTCAGTGTTTTGGGCACTTAGCTGAGGTAATGACTTGAAGCATTCAAACTGTTTTAGTGAAAAAAGATCCTATTTGGTGCTGCTTAGGTGTCCTCAATAATAGAGGCTATGGGGTGTCAAATGTTTTGTGCTTTCTGCCAAAATACTAAGCCATGCCAGGGATCAGTGCTTTGTTCCACAGAAAGGAAATTACTCTCCTCACTCCGTTGGATATATGCAAAGTCCCTGTCCCCCTTTCTCTAGCACACACGCTCACTGGCAGGTTATTGATTTCCAACCTCCCATTGTGTTACATAGTGAAACAGACACCTCACTCACAGCACAGATAATGCACAAGTCGCTGCGAATGGTGAGAGAAAGTAAGGGGTAACGGAAAGAGACAACGGCAAGCTCCACTTCGCTGTACTGACCCTCCTCCACTGAATACCACAGAGATACGGTAATGATTTGAAAGGTTTTTGTATTTGTTTTGTCAAGAACTGCAAAGGCTGGAACCAGTTTAAACATAAGCCCCTACTCCACCTCCAGAAGTCCTCACTTCTATCGAGCAATCTCTGCTCCTCCACACGAGAGTCTGTCCACTGTGGACAGTAAGCCACTTTCAGTAAAATCTTCCCCATCCACTGATAATTGTATTATTATGTCATAAAAAGACATCTTCGTCCTAAAGCTTCAAAATAATCATGTCATTTCATGGCTTTATTTTAATAGATTGTCTGTGCTGATTTAAGCCTGCATAAACTGATAACTAAAAATAAATATCAAATAATTGTAGAAACAGTGTCACCATCGTATTGTTTGTACACCAGATAGCACTTTCATGTTTTTATCTAAGTTGATAAATGTTATGCAGAGACAAGATCTTTTAATCTATTAAAGAATCTGTTTAATTGTATTATTTAATGTGAGTATGTTAAAAAAAACGCATTTTCTAATGTGTAATTATTGAACTGTTAATCATTGTGTACCTCAAAAATACATTTTACATGTATTAACTGTGATGTATTAATGCCTTTCAAATGTATTCATTGGAATAATTGTGTATTTTGATACATTTTCTTCAAAAAGCACACTTTTGCTCAATGAAAAGCTAAAGAAATTGGGATTTTGTCAGTGATGGGTGATCAACTTGTGCTGCTTGAGAGATAACAAGGACAGGATGACGTCATGGTTTAACAAAGGGTAAAAACCAGACAAGATCAGAATACGGAGACGTAGGCGAACACATAGGGCACGGGTTATTGGCTACAGCAGACCTTCACATGACAACAAGCCCGAGTGTTGCATCTTTATCGCCTGCGACATGTACCATCAACACAGGCCAGCGACGATAAGGTACATTAAACAACATTTAATGCAAACATGGCTGAGAATAAAATATCATTCTCTTTAAATTCAGTTTTCCTGATCCAGGAAAATGTCAGGTACACAGTAAATACCTTTCCATGTCATCCATTCTTTCACTACGTTGAGTAAGCACAGAGAAGCTTAAGGGTGACAGCATGCATAGTTAAGTTGCAGCAGAAACGACATGCTTGAACGCACGCACTGTATATATTCAGACAGAGAATGCACGCTTTCACACGTCCACCTTCTCTTCTATGCATGGATCAGCCAGGAACAGCACAAAGGAACAATGATGAACGTGAGAGGACATTACATAGTTTTTATATAGCACGCCATTGTTTGGTAGACAAACACACTTGCTTGAAGGCATCTTAACAGCAATGTATAGAAAAGTAGCATATAGGTCCCTGGCTGAAAAAAAGACATTACAAAAGCTATTACCTCACACCACATACAAAAGCAGTGCCTTTAAATAAGCCAAGCATCCATTGGTTCATGTGCAGGGCATTTGAAGAGATTTATTTTAAAGTGAAATATTCAACTTATGGGGAAAAAAAGTTGTTGGTGTGAAGGTAAATCACATTACGAGTCACTGATGAGGTTGAGCACAATCCCTCCTTAGCTTAAAGAATGAAGTGTTTCTGACGGTAAAACCATCTGGGTTTATATCCTAACAAAATATTGTTTTGAAGTGACTAACCTTACCATCAGTTATACTCAGTAGTGAGAGAGAGAGAGAGAGTGCCCAGAAAGAATCTCCTCTATTCGATCTGATTATGCACTGTCTAAGCTATCAAATTCTTGCCGTCTGAAATGGAGCCTGCCTCTGGGTGTATACATTTACCCAGCACACATAGGGTGGCTGTGGGAACACTGGTCACAGAGCACAGAGAGAGTGGAGAGAAGTCAAGCCTACTACTGAAACCAGTCAACAAATAGAGCGAGACTGCAGGTGAGATATTGCCCCCTAGTGGCTTGTTTGCCAAAAGCAGGGACTTTAAATTAAGCTAAAGTTCAGTGACAGTGAGTCTGGAGACCACAGTCATTGGACAGCCTTAATAACCAAACAACTAAATTGCAGATCATTAGTATTTCATTAAAAAAAAAAGGTTTCATTTTTGATCAACATCATTACTTAAAACTCCAAACCAAACACCCAAATTCAGATCTTGATTCCTACCTACAGGAAAAACATGAAACAGGCTTTTCCATTCAAAATGATGAAAATCAGATGCACAAACCCATACGCTGGAGGAGGTAGAGGATTTTCTCCGTCTGTGCCGATAGAGAATGTGCAGCTGTTCAGGTGCTGTGCCAAAAACACGCCAAGGTTGAGTCACTTCCAGACGCTGCTCTGCAAAATCATTCAGAGACTGGAAGTCACCTGTGCTTGGGCTGACTGGCACACAGTGCAGATTTCTTTATGAAATCCTAATAATGGTTCACACACGGATGAATGAAATGTGTTTCCCATGATAGTACTTTGATATCAGAGTAGGTGGACTGTTTATTTCATCTTTAAACAAGGTGCCATAGAATGCATCTATCTGGTATTTTAAATTGTTCCCCTATGTCTACAAAGAAGGTATATAACTTTGGTTGATCCAAAACATGTCCAGATGCGGTTTTACAGGCCCGATTAAAATCCTATGGTTTGGTCCTAAAATGAAACAAGCTGAATTGCCTTATTTGGGCGCTCATTTAAATAATTATGACGCGCTCTGCTCTGATTGGCTGGTTTACAAGGCACAACCCATGGCTGCCTCAGAGCCCACAGAAGTAAGTGAAGTTTGCGAAACTGAGAGAGATGAACCATGGAGGCTATTGGCCAGTGGCGGCTGCTGGTCTTTCAAAGAGGGGAAGCTCATTGTTGGCCTACATCATAAAAGTTGTCAATTTCTTTATACCTACATTTCTGCCCTCCGTTCCTTTTCAAGAAAATGGTGTGTGACCCTGTCGTACCAAGTAGGCGTCTTTTCCAGGGACTTGACCAGTGTCCTCTCAATGGCCAGCAGAGCTAGGCTGCTTAGACGGTCTTGGCCCACTGTGTTGTGTGTGTAAGGTTTAAGCCTTTTTAAACAGGAGAAGCTCCTTTCTGCACCCGCAGATGTAACTCCAATTGTTGCCACTAATGATAACAGTTTGTACAGCTGGGGCATTGCACTGTCCAACTCCATGTCTTTTAGAAAAACCAAGACATCACACAGCTTTCCCCTGTTACCCTGCAAGTGCTGATTTGAAAACAGGACTTGAAGTTCAGACCTCAGCTCTAATTATTGGCCATAACTTTCCATGACACTCTGGAATGCCTCCTCTGGAAACACTTCTCTCATCTCATCAAACTTCCCTGGATTGACTAATTCTAAGAAGCGCAAACTTTCCAAATTTGAAAAACGCAGAGGAATCTGCTCCATGAGATTATCAAGATGGCCATGTACAACATTTCTGTAGCGCTCCTGGAATTTGGAGAGACGGCGCTTTCTCATGGGCTCATTTCGTGGGTCGGATGTGAGACCTGCTGCTTTGTCATAAACAGCCTGGAAATCCCCCTCTGACCTCTTCTCTTTGACAAAAGCAAGAAGAGACTCGATTCTTTTGTTGCAGTACAGAACGTCCATGGCCCTCTGCTGGACGATATCAAAGACCACATCAGTCTCGGAGAAGATTTGTTCATATGTGTACAACATGAACACAAACTCAAAATCTTCCAGTTCCATTACAAAACCTTTGGCACAATCCAATGTGTCATCATCCATTGCCTTATCTGCAATGACGTTATCAAAAGTCTGCAGGAGGCCATCATAGTTGTTTGCCACAGTGTTCACTATCCGTGATGTGAAATTCCATCGAGTAGGAGCGTTTCTGGGCAACCTTGAACAGCCTGCAGACTCGAGAAAATGTCTCCTCTTTGTGGATTTGGAGACAAATGTGGCAAACCCAGAGAGTGATGCAAAAAATATTCTGCACTCAGACAAGCATTTAGCCCCTTGTGACAGCACCAGATTAAGTCTGTGTGCATAGCAATGCACAAACATTGCACAGGGTGCAATTGCCTTCACTTTGGCCTGCAGACCATTGAGGGCTGAAGCCATGACCTCAGCCCCATCGTATGTCTGTGCCACATGTTTATCCCTAAAATTGTAGCCCTGTATGTTTCCATTTAATACTTCAAAAACAGACTGAGCATCTTGTTCCCCAGAAACATAAAAAAAACCAATAAAGCGCTCCTGAATTTTACCTGCACGATCAACATAGCGAACAATGACAGAGAGTTGGGCACGGCAAGCAATATCAGTTGCTTCATCCACTTGCCATCCAAAAGAGGGAGCAGCCTAAATTTCATCTCTGATCTCATCAGAAACAGTGGCTGCAAGAGCAGAGATCAAGTCATTTAGGATGGAATGAGACATAGGACAAAACACAGCTGATGACTGGAATTGTGTGGCCAGGACAGAGTCATACTTAGATAATGTTTCTGTGAACTCCCTGTAATTCCCCTTGTTGGATGATTCACTACTCTCATCATGCCCCCTAAATGATAGCTCCAAGCAAGGAAGTCACATCAATAAGGCGGTTTAGGAAGGCCCTGTTTTGTTTGACTGCCTCATTATGTTTTGCCACTTGAATGCGAGCACCTTCATTGCGTGCATGTTCAACCCTGACCCTGCCCAGGCAACTTAACCTTGCACATGCACTCACATGTTCATTGCTCTTTTCATGCCTTTTATATGCCCCGTCAAATTTAGACAGATCCCCAAAACCCAATTTTGACCAGACAACACATCCCTGAGATGGTTTCATCAAGAGACATGGCCAACAGTACACTTTCTTTGTCACAGCACTTCCAGTCAGCCAGCTACCTTTGTCATACCAGGAGAGCTGAACAGACCTGTTACTTTCCCTACTTTTTGCACCAAATCAATCTTAGGTGTTGATCTGCCCTGCTGTTTAATTCTAAGTTTCTCCTCGTAAGGAAGACTATCAAATGGCTTTGCCAAAATCAGGTCGACAATATTAGCATTGTCTGCCATCATGTGCACCTTACTAGCTGGCTAGTTCACTCCGACCTAGCCAACAGTATGGATGAATGAACCAACTAACGAAACAATATTAAACTCGAACAAGGAAATGTGGGAATTATGTTAAACTGAAACAAGGACATATGATGTGTGTGTTTTACTTACAGTGTAAGAAATGAACAATGGAAACGGTCACGCAATTTCGCCAAGCAAATATCAAGTAATGGGTTGCAGTTTGCTTTTTGACTTCACTTGCAAAATCCGCGATGGGACTGAGCTCCCAAATGCTCAAGTGACGGTGTATCTCAAAATAGCTGTCAATCAAAAAGTGATTCAGCCTTTCCACTCATCCTCCAATCATCATGCGGAAGCCCAGCGTCCAGGCTAGCCGAGGCCAGCCCACTGCTCCATCCACCTCCAGAGACGCTGAGCGTCCGGGGGCGGGACAAAATCGAGGCATTTATCCAATGACCGTCGAGTTTCGAGGCAATGAAAAAATCTGTTCCATGCAGTCTCATTGAAGCGGATGGCCGCCCGGCTTCTACGGGCAAATGCGTTGACATTACGGGAATGTATGAGTTGAGTTGTATGAAGTTAACAAAATCGAGTCAGTCAACTTGTGATAAGTAGCTGATTCTGAACGAACTCGTCTTCGAGATGAACGTATTCTAACGCATTTGTAGTCAATGAAATGTTAACGCAACAGTACATATTTGACCATTTCATTTTTGACATTTTAGAGGAAGCTGAGCTTCCCTTGTAGTCTTAGAGAAATCGCCTCTGCAATTGGCATCCAACCTTACATGTTTGAGCCTTTATTGGAGGAGGAAACCGATGAATTTGAAGAACAGCCAGTTGCTCGGAGATTGAAGAGCAACGTTACGGAGTGGTAAGTGTTAGCATTAGTGTTTCCAGCAGCTGGTGTAAGCAAATGTTGGGGCTGGACTACCGTGTGTGATGTCACACACAGGGATTGTTGTAATTCGCCCGTTTTACCGCTGTGATATGCATATTCATGATCTGCACATGAAGGAGGAAACAATGGTGTTTGAGGTTCACAGTATGTCAGTTCAATGTACCCAACTCTCCTTATTCAACGTAAATACAGCTTTCCATTCTATGGCACCTTTAAGATTATTTTTTGACTCAATGTTAAGGTTTTTTTGGATTACGATTGGATTATTGACATTTGTTTACAAGCACAATAAAACATCATGGTAAAATATATACAATGACAGAGCTCAATGAACATGTTAAAGTTATCTATGATACAAAACAATCCCAAAAAAAAGTAAGAGCAAGAGAAGGAACGTACAATCATAAACTAAATTAACCAATAAGAACATCAATTCAACGCTCTAACAGAAGAACAGTGATCACAATAAAAAACCCTTGAAATAATAGTTTTTAAATTACACTTTTTCGATAATTTATATATTATTTAAACTAAACTTTTCAGAAACAACATGAATAAGTTATGGACTTATTCTCTGATTTATTGTTGTTTATTTAGCGACTGAAAAGTTCATCTGTGTAATTGTCACTTTTGGTTTCTCAAGACGCAATAGCAGGAAAAATGGAAATTGTAAATGCTGACATGCCTGTCAGATCTAATTAGAGTGTGACAACACACCAGCCCAGTGTAGCACAGTCCCGTAAAGCCATCCATTTTGTTCCTAAGTTACATTTCTCATCATCTGTGCGACAACAAAATTACAAGTGACAATTGCGGTGATCCCCTGGAAACTGTAAGATCAGCTGATAATTGGATGGTTCTTCACAAGCAAAGAACAAACGCCATAGTAACATCAGGCATAATTGCTCTGTGTCTCATGTTGAGGATTCATTAATACCGGCTGCCTCTGCTGCCACCGCGCTGATGGGTTCACTCTGTCATCACAGGAACATTTCCCATTCTACACGGAAAGCAGCCACACTGACAATAATTGGAAACACAAGGTTTTCGTGGCACTGTTTGAGGTTTCATTGACAAACACAAAAACTGTCTAAAGACAAAAGCAATACGATGCAAGGCTTTACATTGCTGCCATAGCATCCTGTGCTTAAAAGAGCATTTAAAACTTGGAGTAAGATGTATCAAAGCAACCTTTGATGGCACGCATTCTGAGGCTTCTTCAGAATGGAGGGTACAATTGAATAAAAATAGACTCTTCAGAGAGCTTTAGCTGAACGGCTGTTTGTGTAATGTAGCATGAATAGTACAAATTGCTACGGAGGCCTGTCTCTTATCCTCTCTATATTCTGCTGGTGCTCTCCTGAGCAGTCAAGGTCCTTTTACACTAAATGGTGAACAACTTCACTCACACGTCCCCTATTCATCTCTCCAAAAATCCACCATGCATTTTGCCTCAAAATGGCAGTTTTATTTGTTTGTCAAACATCAGCCACAGCGAAGCCAATTAACTTTTTTTTCCTCAAAAACATGTCGGTTCAGGACAGGGAAGAGACATTTTTTGTGCGACTCGAGAAGATTATGAAAAAATGAATAATGTCTGAACACTGACAGAAACAAAAACAGTAGGTAGACTGCCAAAGAGAGACTGACTGAGATACAGAGGAAGGAATTTAGCTGTATAGTAGCAAACCCGTCACACTGTTATGCCTGGCATGCTGTAACAAGTATAAATAAAGATTGAATACGCTGTAATTAACTTCAACACATTTCATTCCTATATAAACACATGGTATCCTAACATGGAGCATGAATGCTCACACGGAAAGGAAAAGGCTTGTTTTTATTTTCACCTAATCCCATGAAAAGAAAAATGAAAGGGATAGACAGCAACAGGTATGATGCTTACCATATTGTTCTATCTAACAAGGTGTGTTTGCATGCTAACGTTTGCTAAAAATAGGAATGATTGTAATGTCATTCGTTTCTAAATATTTTGTAACAACCTAAAGTATTCTATGACATAAAAGTTTTAACAGATGAGGGTGGTACCAGAATAGTTAAAGAATTGCTTGAGAATCATCCGGAGGGGAACATGAATGTCTGTACAAACTGTCATGGTAATCCATCCAGGTCCAGCAGTGGCTCAGTCAGTAGGGGCTTGGACTGGGAATCGTAGGGTCGCCGGTTCAAGTCCCCGAACAGACATGAAGGGAGGAGGGTGGACTGCTACTTGGAGAGGTCCCAGTTCCCAGTCCCAGTGCTGTGGTGTGGTGCTTGAGCAAGGCACCGGACACCTCCAATCCCCCCCTCCCATTGCTCCCCGGGCGCTGCACAATAGCTGCCCACTGCTCCTAGTACTAGGATGGGATAAATGCAGAGGACCAATTTCACTGTGTGTGCTCTGCTGTGTGCATGCATGTGACTAATAAAGAGGGTTTCATCCTCCGATTCTATCTATCTATCCAAAAGTAGCTGCTATATCGAGCTAAATCGCTGCACTGAAAGGTGAAATGTTCCTTTAATGAGATGGGAATCATAGTCTATATTAAGTAAATCCCAGAAAAAAATCTTAGTAAATACTCACTGGAGCATAATTTCTATGAATACACAGCAGTAAAAAGTCTTCAACAAATCCTCTATTTACTCTTGTTTCGATTAAGCTAAAGATCTATTTTTGTGACCGATTTAAAAAAGTTTATGACTTGAGAGGGAGAGCAAGAGTAGGGAAGTGGGACAGCATTGATGATAATTGTCGGTTTAAGACTACCTATTGGATTTGTTGACAATTTGAAAATACCGAACACCACCAGCCTTATCACTTAGCCTAAGCAATATAAACCTGGTATCTATGATGGTCTGCTGCTGCAGAGCACGAATGTAATCACAGATAAAGACTACTTTTAAATTCTTCCAGGAAAGATGCTGGTGCTTGTTTTCGAGCCTATACCTTGAATTACACTCATACAGACACTTTCATAATTTCTATTTCCATGTGTCAGTACAGCTGCAGAACAAGCAACCATCCCCAGTGGACACAAAATCTGCCGCTGTGAAAATATGCAGGGAACGGAAAAACATCCAATTTATGCGGACTGTTAAGGATAACCTCTAATTTGGCGTTTCCTTCAATATCCAGGATGTGAAATGCAAAGGAAAAAAAGAAGGAATAATGAACGGGGCATGATAAGCAGGGGGAATGTCTGATAAAGAGAAAATTGTTACAGAGACGAATGTGCTTGGGAGCCGGCCAGTTTATTTTGTCCGCTGCCTTCTCTTTAGACGTCCATTTGCTATTTTGATTGATGCGCGAGAGCATCTGCAGCCGGAGTTTACGCTGAATGTCGAAGGAAAGAGGAATGGAATCGGTGAAACAGGGCAGCAGCTGGACACAAGTATGATTCACTATTCCCAGCTCTTCCTGGAAACCCTGGGCTGATAGACTGCTGATGAGTGGTGGATGTTGTGGCAGATGAGTGGAGGACAGAGAGAACCCACTGCGAGGTCAATAGTTCTGCGCTGACCTGTGAAGAACTCCATTATACCTCGATCACATCTCTGACTCGCTGGCTTTTTTTCAACTGGTGCAGCCAGCCAATACTGAGCAGTAACAATATCATTGTTGCCGACTGGACTGGAGTCCTGATTCAATCACAGCCCCGTATAGAAATACATCACACAGGCGTTGCTCGCCTTCAGCAAAAGTTTTCAAGCACTCTGGCTGCAATATAGGTGGCAATTTGATGTCATTTCAGTCAATACTTTGCTCTCCTATTTGATCCAAAAACCTGAGATCACTTTGAAATCACAATGTCTCAAGAGCTTGTAACGACACATCTATAGTATTGCTAGACTTATATACGATCTGTTAAAAAACAAGAAAATATATTCCCCCTCTCTTTCAGTTAAAGAGAAAAGAGGGATCAAAGCTGATTGGATTACATTATATAAAACTGATGTCGTTTCCTGAGTGGAGCTATCCGTTATTACTGAAGGTATGCTTTGTCACTGCCATTACAGCAAGGCAAGAACAGGTCTGATTATAACCCCTTTGCCCTCTCACACCCCCGCTGCAACTCTTTAGGCTCCTACAACTGACTGAAATGTTGTGCATTATAGGGCTGCCATTAGAAACACCATTATGTTCAAATCTACTATTACAAGTAAAAAAACTGCATTGAAAGTACGCATATCTTCTAAATGTACTTAAGAATTAAGTGTGTAAAGATTCATTATGCAGAAATATACAGTATATCATACTATGGTGTATGGCATGATGGTCTTTCTAGAGGAGGCAACTCAGTTTGGGTACAATTGAAGGAGGCAGCAGTGAGGGAAAAAAAAAAATCATCAAAATGTAAGTTATTTTTTTAAAAATGGTACAATATTTTCTGCCTTATTCTACAGCAGAACATCCATGAATTTTGAAGTATCAGTCTACAAAAGCCTCCCTCATATCCCTTCTTCAGAGGACCCTGCCCTCTGGTGGTGGGGTAAGAAGGTCACTTCCCCTCTTCTCTCTAAGCTCTCCACAAGCTATAATCATACCTCCTCTACACCTGCCAAGACTGTTTTATATAAGTGGGGACACAATAAGAAAACACTTCTACCGCAGAGAGTCCACGTGCTTATTTTTTAGGAAAATTGATGAGCGCTGAATTAATTGTTTTTTGGGGGGTGTGGGCCATACCAAACAAGACCACAGATAATTGTTCTTTAGTAAATGGCGTTTTAACACATATCCTCCTTTCTATTAGACTTTAGTTAGTACATACCAGTGTCAATAAACAGTATCTGTATCGATCAAATCCTACCCATCCCTCCGTCAACACCAATTATACATTTCTGTAAATAAATTACAAACAGTGAACTGATCCAGAAACACTCTAGAGCTAAATGGCATGAGAGATAAGTGATTCATGGCGTTATATATGGTCATAAGGAGATGATCCCTTGGTAATGAATACGTCTTAAAGAGTGCTTGGCCCCCCATTAATCTTATATAACTGCGCTACAGAGAAACAGAGAGTCACTCTTTAATGAAAAGAAGACATTTAGTTACACTTTGTGGAATCCACCAAAGAAAATCGCACACTTAAGATTCCAGTATGCCGTTATATGAAGTCATTATGATATGAAGTCCTAGGAACAATTGAGAAATCAAAACAACCGTGAAAGTGGGATAACAGGTTGCGGAGATATCTGATTCAATTAGTATTCGAGTATTTAACAACAATTTGGATGAGAGTATGTGAAAATGTTTGAATAGGCACTGAGCTGTCATAGCTGTCAAAGCGACGGCCTTACGGTTTGTGTCACCAGGCGATTGATTCCAGCATCATTACACACCTAAGCTTCTTTTGATGAAAGTGCTATCTTGGAAATTGTGTCTTCTCTTCCAGACACACTGTGCAGACTTTTTCCCCACTCGACGCATGATGAGAAATCACAGACAAGACTATGACAACTTTCTTAAAGCTACGAGACAAGAGCACCAGTCGCATTTTCCCCTAGTTGGTTTTCACTGAACCTCGAAAACCTTTGAAGACCTTCTGAGGAATTTTTGTTGCATATAGACGGTTTGAGCTTTCCAGGAAGTCAGACATTCTTGCATAATTCCCATTCCACTCAGGCAGCTGTTATCAGTTTTTCAATTCATTCATTACATTTTTTTCTGTCTACGATGCAATCCTGTGAAACGTCTTTGAAGGTGAAGTCCTATCAAAGCTTCTTCTTTCCCCCGTCAAGTGTTTCATCGACAAAATCAAAGAGTGAAAAATGTTTTTCAAACACAATATCCAAGGATGTCTTGTGAAATAACAGGCCTAACACCGTGTTTACTTTATTCAACAACAACGTCTGTGAAATTTAACTTACAGTAAGTGCTGGAAAAGCGATGGCTCTTAGGTTCCATTTATGATAACGCACAGTGCTCCATTTCTACAGGAACCACTGTGCTTTTATTGCGTTGCCCATATTATACAGTGCATGGCTTTAGAAATGGTCCACATACAGTAACAGTATCACATTGTATATTTATTTTATTGATCCTCATTTCTTCCCTGTAAAAGCCATTTAATGTTTGTGCATTCTGTAATGGCCTGACTGTATAGGGGTTTTCGTTATAACTGTCAAAGCACTAGGGCTTTAGCCGCTATGTGCATACTTGAGGTTATATAGTGGATAAAGCCAGCTAAAAGTTCACATTTTACATAAAAACAGCTCAGTAGCACATTGAAATTTACCCTTGCATTATTTTAGTACTGTATCCAAGACAGCTGTTACTATTTAGTAAAGTATTAGAGGGTCCTTAATCATATATGATCATCCAGCTCAGTGCAGTACTACAGTAGGAGAGAGTCAACATTTGAGTACTGCATCTACCAAAACACTTTTCTATCTAGTTAGGTACTAGATAACCATTTATCATATTTTAACTTTAATATCCATCTCAGGAATATAGCCAGTGTAGTAAAGTGTAGTAAACATATACTCTTTAGGTCAGTACTTGATTGGCATTAGCTTGACTTTATTTAAGCATCTAGTTCAGTATTAGAGAGTCATAAAGCTTAGCAGTGTGTTATTATTAGGACTGTAGTGAGTTTGGTTGCCCTTTAGCTTAGCATAATGAAAGAAAACCCCCTAAAACATATCAGAAAATAACTATAAAAGAACTTTAAGCCACCAAGTAACAGCAGTTAGTGGAATTAAGAGAGGGAGGGACATACTGTACCGATAGCTGTATGTTTGAATAAAACTCTCATATTGATCTAAAATTATACTGCTTTTTTTAAAGTGTTTTCTCAGTATAGTACCACTGAAATGCTTGAATTCAAGTCTTAAAATAACCTGTAATAAAACTAATATGCAGTCAGTAATACAGCTGGTGAATATAAGAAGTCTGCCAGGCTGAGGCCCAGAAATCTCTGACTCAAAAATATTTTTTGATATACTTAAAAAGGCAATAATGCTAGTAAGCACGTCCGACACACTGAGACATCAACTACAATAACAAACATTGTTGGTTTCTTAAATAAACCCCTTGAACATTAATCTGTAATTACTGTTTCACTACACTGGCTAATTGCTTGAGTTTAAGTATTCCAGCTTCAGTGCTTTTCCCCTCAGTAGTGCCACAGTGCGTCCGTCACTGGTTTTGTTTTAGTCCCCTCGCTCTGCACCGGGTACTGACAGTGAATTAGCGTTGAGAGAGACACGCTCAGGGTGAAAATTGGAACAATTACATTCATCTTTACAGAGAATGCCTCGGTGAAAAGGTGCTCCCTGGGGAATTAATCACCCCAGTGTTTCAGCATCTTACCTCTTTAATAACCAATTTAAATCATTTCCTCCCAAGTTTCAACACTCCTAAAAATATACAAGCGGGTGATTTTTATTAACACACTGTGCTTCCATCAAAGGCCTATTAGGAGCCGTGAATCAGATGTGTGTTTGCGTGTTTAAGTGTCACTTTATTTGATGAAAACAAAATGAGATTGGGATATTGAGTAACATAACGTAACTTTACCTGGATTTGCAGCGTGAATTATAACAAAAGAGACTCATTAGAGAAAAGTGCTGCCGCACCAATCGACTAAATAAATGATATCAATGAAATGTTCATTTTGTGTTTCTACATGTCTTCCGTTGTTGTTGTTGTGCTTGATTCAAAAACTATTTATCCTTGAGTGGCTTGACAGGCTTAACATTCAAACCAGGAAACATTAAAAAAAAAAGCCCTTCTCAAGGTCGATGGTGCACTTACAACAAGCCTAATTGAGAATTTGATCTAGTCGCTCTAAGGGGTGGACAACGTGCTGCTCTGAATGTTAAAGATGAGCTATCAGGATTTGATCAGAAGTAATCAAAATGCCAGCCTTGCTTTTAGGTCACTTCCTTCTTTACCTTGTCAGTGCAGCAGAAATGCCTTTCTGTAGGATTTGTATTCCATACAGCTGCGGGACTTTCTTAAGCACAGCGAACAGAGAGCTTTGGCATATCAGCAGAAATAGAAATAAATCAGAAAATATGTTTTCAGACATCTGGACAGCGGAGCAATAGTAGAACAACAACAGTTTAATAAAAAGGAGGCTGCTCTTTCTCTTCACAACCCAGTGGAAAATACAAGTATGCTATGAGTATCTGTACATTTTTAAACTACATTTAAGTCTTCTCTTTGGGTTTACCATAATGCATGTTGATTTCATCACAGTTATTATTCAAAGGCGATGGGTCAGTCTTGTCAAAGTCAAAAGCCGTTGACAAACATATTACGTCATTGTTTACATTGCAATTAACACTGCTGTGAGGCAATGCTATGGCCTAATTGCTAACACTATCACAATGACAACGCTAACATGCTGATGTTAAGCGGGTATTGAAAACCATATTCACCAGATACAGGAGACAGAATTATACTATAGTTAGTCATTATATTTATGACTAAATTAAGGTATTTAGGATATAATGCTTGGACCATATACATTTAACAGGCTTTACATTTAAGCATACAATGAAAGAGGTGTAAAGCTAACTAATGTACTCCTTTCTTCATTCATCCATGCTCTGCTCAAAGTTTTACTAGAAGAAGTGCACTGAATTCTTAAGAGCTATACGAGAGCAATAATAATGCAGAATAAAGCTCTTGTTGACAGGCGGCTTGTTTTCAGGCAAACAAACTCTTTGCTTCTCTGCTCTCATTTAAGGCAGACGCCATTGAATATTTTATTGCAGCTTCAAAATGAGGTTGTGTTGTGAGTGGCTTTGATGTAAATTTGCCGTTTCAGCCAGTAGTGGCTTGTTTGACAGGCAGCAGTCACACAGAGACAAAAAACAGCCTGAAGTTGAGCAGGAGAAATGCGCCCCCCCCACTTCTACAAGCTTGCAGAGTGGTGATGATTAGCTCTCTGGCAGGAATCTCCTAAGGCAAGTGATTACGACACGCTTTGCAAACTATGACACCTCTTACCTGGAGCACAAACAGAGACAGCATCCCAAAATATTTCTAGAGCACTCCTTAGAAGAGTTTGAGCTGAAATGTTGTTTTCGCCCTGTCCCTGCAAGAGTTTGTGTTTATTATTCAGGTTGAGAACTTGAGGGGAAATTGGTTGTGCTAATGAAAATGAGTTCCTGCAAAAACCAATGAAGTGTAAATGCCACCACAAAGAGTTGCATACCTGCTTTTTCTCTGCTGTGTGCTTAAGTTGGAGGAGAGCTGTTGAGTATGAATCATTTTTCTCAGTGCTCTGTATTGCCCCTTACCGGGGTTGTGAGCAGCGCTAAGCCTCCATGAGAGGAACAACCTGAAATGGAGGAACACTTCAATGTCGCCCTTTCTTCCTCTCCTCTACGAGTGATTATACAATTGATTTTTTTTGTCCACCAGTGGTTCCCTCTATAGGAGCAGTAATAACAATTTATCTTGGCTCCTTGTTCCATTACAGCAGAGCTGCGGTGAAACCAGAGGAAAAGTGCTGTGTTTTATGATTTATGGAGGCTATTTGACCTGTGCTTATTAGAGGGATCTACCGAACGTGATGCCGACTCCGGAAATAGACTATGAGCTTTACTCTGTGCTCAGAGTGTGAACATGGCTTTTGGAGAAGATGGAATGGGTGTCCCAGCTGATTGAAAAACAAACAAGCCCGAGTCTGAACACTGATGTTTAAATATACATCAGCTCTGCTGCCACATTTCAACATGTCCTTGTAACCATCTGAATTCAATTCAACTTGGAGGTCATGAGGAAGAAAATCTCAGCCTTAATCCCTCCCCCCATCATTTCAAAAAGATTTTACTGCATCGCCAGTGGATTACACAATATAGCCCAAGGTGTCTGGTATAATTTGGCATGAAAGGAAATGAGTAGGGATGTGATAAGTGAGATGCTTATCATCATGTGTCCTCACTCTGCTTCTAGTTTTTGTTAAGAGTGCTGCCTGAAGGAAACTGCCTAGGCGCTAAGGGGCTGCTGGTTATTCCTCATTTATTGCAGTTTATGGAGCAGTTTAAACATGGTGGCTCCCTCTCCGCCTCCCTCCACCAAATCCAGGTTGCTCTCCTGTGGCTAGTGATAATATTTAACTGCTGACCTTATCTTCTTCTCCCCACATCTCCTCTCCGGCGGCGAATGGGGAGCATGTTAATGTCTGACACAGCTCTACATGTAGCATGCTAATCCATCTGTGGCCTCGGCTGATTAAAGATGAATATCGGTGGGATAGTAAACACAGGCATGCCCGAGGCAGCTTCACCGATGACTACATCTGCACAGGACCATGTAAACGGTTCGACTCCAACCGGCATATAATTTTACAGATCTCACGGCCAGCTGAATAAATAAAAAAGGCCCCGCTTAAAAGCAAGTAAACAAGCTGAAAACTTTATTGTAAAGTATGTAATCCACCAAATTCTCAGACACACACACCCACCTCAACATCAGTGCAACGATAATGATCGATCACGCATTTAGCTTCTTAAATGTAATTACACAGCCAACCCAATGGTTGATTTAAAAAAATCTATTAAAAAAAGGTTCGAAAGGGCAACATAAAAGGAATCGGATGCTACGGCTGAATCTATTGTGGTAAACAGCTCAAGTTAATGTTTGATTAATGAGATGTTTATCAAAGGAAAGCTCAATGTAGAAGCATTGCAAAGTGTCCATTAAAGTTAATAAACCCTCAACTGCATAATAATCAGGTGACAGTAAATTAAAACAAAACAAAAACAAGCAATTAATCATTCTCTTATGCACATAAATTCCACAGGGATATGTATTACAAATATAAAATATAATATATAACTTCTATATGTAATACATGTGACAGAATGTGTCTATTTTGACCATGTTATATTTTTATTTAAAAAGGTGCCATAGAAGGAAAACTGTATTTACCTTGGCATAGTTGAATAAGGAGGGTTGGGTACATTGAACTGACATACCGTGAACCTCAAACACCATTGTTTCCTCCTTCACGTGCAAATCATGAATATGCATATCACAGCGGTAAAACCGGCGAATTACAACAATCCCTGTGTGTTACGTCACACACGGTAGTCCAGCCCCAACATTTGCATACACCAGCTGCTGGAAACACTAACGCTAACACTTACCACTCCTGTAACGTTGCTCTCCAATCTCCGACCCACTGGCTGTTTTTCAAATTCATCGGTTTCCTCCTCCGATAAAGGCTCAAACATGTAAGGTTGGATGCCAACAGCCTCCATGGTTCATCTCTCACAGTTTCCCGACCTTCACTTACTTCTTTGGGCTCTGAGGCAGCCATGGGTTGCTCCTTGGAAACCATCCAATCAGAGCAGAGCTCGTCATAATGATTTAAATGAGCCCCCAAAAAAGGCAATTCAGCTTGTGTCATTCTAGGACCAAATCATAGGGTTGTAAATAGGTCTGTGAAACCGCATCTGGACATTTTTTGGATCAACCAAAGTTATATACCTTCTTTGTAGACATCAGAGAACAATTTAAAATAGCAGAGAGGATGCTTTCTATGGCACCTTTAAAGTTACTTTGATTTAAATCTTACTGGAAACTAATCAATTATATCACATTTTATATTTGATGTTGTGCATCAGCATGATCTATTGATTTTGCGTCACATAACAAACTACCATTTCATAATTATCGAATTCTAAAAAATCAGTTGATTCTCAGTTTATTAATGTGGTGCTTATGGGTTTGTAAAATACAAATAAATGCTCACACATCAAACTACAGTAAGCCTTGCTTTTATGACACATGTTTGGGGTTTTATTTATAGAAGAATGCTTTATCTTTGTCTAGGAAAATACTATTTGTTTCCAGAGCAGCCATGGGTTGCATTGCATGCTGTTACAAATGTCTTATTCAGCTGACAAAGATGGAATAACTGCCACCTCAGCTGATCGATTGTGGACCACCTGAGAGTTGGGCCCTTTCTCTGTGGGCAGACTTGTCACCATTAGCTGAAGGAGGAGTATAAAGTTTGGAGAGCGATGATGATGATGATGTTGGTAGTCAAACTGTGCACGAAAAGAAATCTGTGCTCAAGAAAAACACAGAATAGGGTGAAAGTGATGGTTTACTACGTTAGAAATATCATCAGAAGCAATCGTTATCTCCACGGAGGCAGGAGGGGTGGGGTGGGGCATCATATCAGGTGTAGTTCTCTTCTCAGACAGGAGAACCAGTCACACTCAGCTAGACTACTGATGAATCTGGGGAGTTGTTTGCCATCACTAGTTCTGGCTCATGCCATCATCTTCCCAACCAGCAATAACACTTCACACTAGAGGAATCCAACTTTGACAGCATGCACCCTTTCCCCACAGAAGAAGCACTTTGGAAAGGAATTGAACCTTAAAAGCAAGCCTTATGAATCATGCAGCCTATACTTTTACCGAGGACCCTAAATACTGCAATTGATGTTATTGTGTTATTGATATAGCCTTTTTGTTTTGACTAACAAGCGAGCAAGATGGCACGATTTGGGCTGCAAAAATAATTATGGCTGCTTTAAATGATATTCCTGCAAGACATTTGCATTGGAAAATAAAAACATTTCTCTCTACTGAGTTTGCAAATACTCTGTCAAGGGTAGCAGCTCATTACGTTCACATTCAAGGGCGAACATTTCGACTGACATTGCGAGCACAGATGCTGCAGTTTAGGAATTCTTCTGAGGGATCTCTTCACCACCAATTACCACTGCTGATTTAAAAACTGTGAAAAATGCAATCATAAGTACCCTCTTGTGAAAAAAATCCCGACTGCCCAGTTAGGTATTTCTTAGTTTAGTCTATTTAAACATAAAACGGAATATGCTTTTACACATTTTAACTATGTTGTCACACCTTTTCTTTTTTTCTGTCTAACTTACTTAGAGGGGCCAATGTGCATTATCCACAGCTTATTTAGACTATTGCAGTTCTGTCCTCTCTGCTTTCCCTCTCAAATGTCTTCATTAACTTAAATTGGTCCAGAATTCAGCTGCCCGTATTATTACCACAGCTCCCTTTAGATCACATTACTTCTGTTCTTCAGCAACTTCATTGCTTGAATACAGAATCGATTTCACGATTCAGCTTCTAACTTGTAAGGCCCCTCACAACCGAGCCTTTTTGTATCTTTCTGGACTTCCAATCTATACACCTCCTTGCACTCTCAGATCCTCTTCTGGTATTCAACCCAGCACACAATCTGTCCACTTGACTACCATGAGGTCTTGAGCATGCAACTGTTCTACACCCTGCATTTTGAACAATGTCTCAAAAGAAATCCCCAATATTGACTCTTCATCTTCAATTCTTGTTTTACAACTTGGCAACTTTTGTCTGATGTTGCTAAAACTACGTTGAGATATGCAGGATGTAAAAACCTAGTCAGTCAACTTTTTTTGTTAATTCAATTTTTTTAAAGATGTTTTGTTGTCTTTAAACTATGCTGCATGTTTTAGACCACGTCTTTGAGTGCTCTTATGGCACCTATACAATTTTATTATTATTATTTGCAACCTCTCCTAATTTTTTTCATAAGACTTCTGATCTACGCTCATCAAAAGTAAATGATTAAAAACATCTAACCATGACAAAGTATCTTAATGTTTTTGACATTGAGGTTTGGGAACACAGAATAGGGGAAAACTATTTTTCAGAACCATCCCTCGATACATCATGAACAAAGCATCCCATTTATCCAGTTAACGCATCTTAAATCAGCCAAAAATGTTAATATTTCATTTCTACAGACAGGTACGAATCAACAAGGTGAAAGGGATGTATTTCAGGCAGTGTTTCATTTAGATATCATGGATGCTGCACATTAATCTGCATGAGAAAATGTGCCCGAGTTAGCTTATAATTATTCATTGTCACCGGCAGTCTCTTTGCAGAATGTAAAAGTGACTACCTGAGAAGATGAAGAGTCTCTCATTTTAATCGCAGTAAATTGAGCAGATAGGAATGCAGTGTTTCACTCACAGGCAAGTCAAGTATTCAACGTCAGAAAGCTTCACTTTGTGATTTAACTTGTAGTTCAATTTACCCAAGTTACTCCTCTTTGTATTGCGGTGAAAGTTCCTACTTCATTACCGTTTCAAATAGGACTGAAACGTACGATTATATAAATCTGCAGATTCTTTTTTAGATTAATAGAATAACTGAATTTTAAAAAGTGAGGAAAATTGTGATTTTTTTGCCATCCAAATAAAGTCCAAGACTCTCAGTGTCCTATCTTGTCAGTCCAAACCCCCAAATCCAGTTTAATGCAAGATAAAATAGAAAAAAGCAGGCAATGTTTTGTATTTAGAGGCTGTGACTATACCTAACAAATGATTAATTATAAATATAGTTGGCAATTCATTTTCATGTTAAGTAATCAACACAGCTAACTTCAACAAGCTATCCTGACTTTTACTTTCTAGGTGGAAGTTAGCATTGCAAGCTATGTATTCCCTCTGACCAAAAATTAGGAGAATTAACATTTCAGTTCAAATGATTATCTTCCTAAAACAGGATCTTGATAATGTAGGCTTTGTATGAATAAGGAATGAGCCCTTAAATCGTTACTTTCCAGCTTCCCCTCCACTATGTGCTCTCCATTAATCTAAAAGCAGTCACCCTCCAGATAGCAGCTGGCATCTGGAACATGTCCTTCTGTTGATGCTGGCAACTGAACCAACAGGCTTTGCTGTTAATTAGCCTCTCCACCACCAGGCCAATGAGGAGCATCCATGGCACAGTATTTATGCTCTCAGAGCAACAGATCATGCTGGTCCATTTTCAATTTATATTTAAGACCCTTGATTGCCACACACACACACACACACACACACACAAACACACTTCAGCTTCAGTTAGAGAGAAGAGGAAGGAGTCGATACATTAGCATAAATCGGGATTACTATGCATGGCTGTTACTTCAAAAGATAATCAAATAAATTAGAATTTTTTTCAAGTGTTCACGAATGTTGGAATGAGTCGCAGATAATCCACCTTGCTTTTAGTTTTTTAGCCACACAAGAGCATTTCACATGATTATGCAACTTAAAACAGGATGCTTATAGAGGGCAGAAAATGCAAGACGCAGCGGCACAGAAACAATAAATAAAGAAGACAAAGGGAAAAGGCAATCTTAGACAAAAGTCAAGAAATGGAAACCGGGAATTCATAATCAATATTCTAACACTGCCAAGATACAGAGGTGGGCAGTTTCAGACATCCTGTCCTCAATACGTTTGCTCTTTGGTCAGTAGACATACTTGTTTAAGTTAAAGGTCAATTTAAGGCTGAGAGATCCAGCATATTTAGTAGAACAAGCATATATTGCATATTTAAATGACTTTTACCAACTAGCCATTCATCATGAAGTTGCAGGTTAATTGCTAATTGCGTGCTAATTACTCATATCATTTTTAGTATAAATATTAAGCATTTCCCAAATCTGAGAGACTGTAGTGGACACTTTTTCCTGACATTTTATAGACAAAACAATCAGCCAGTAATACAAAAACAACAATCAATAACGAAATAAATCATTACTTTTACCAAGCATGACTCGTGAAAAAAAGAAATGGGTTACCGTTTATATTTCTAGCTGGGAATACCTGGGCAAGTTATTGTTGATTTGTTCATAAATTAGAGTTAACCGCTTCCCTGGTGCCCCGATGAAGCAGCTCCTGTACAAGACAGAGCTGCTTGGTTTTGTCTTAGAGTATTTTTTAAATATTCACATTTAACAAATCCCCTCTATCCCAATTAAATGTTTACTGTAAACCGAAGGAACAAAAACTTTCAGCCCCCGACACAGTAAACTAATGACATCATATCTAATAGCCGCTGGCCTCATCGAGCAGCTATAAAGTTTAATAAAGCACAATGAAATGTGATTTTCACATGATGGTGCCATCCATTTCCATAAGCCTTGCCTTTACTACCTTCCCGTGTCGCCTCAGTGTCTCAGTGGGGTTGTAGAAAGTGGGGCTCGCGCAAGAGCGGAACACTTTCACAGCTCCATTTTCATTTAGTATCATTAGAAATTCAATTCCCAGCAAATGACTTTTTAGATTTCACAGCAGTCCCTTAAGATGTTTTCGCATGACCTACTTTTGTCTCATGCCGCAGAGCTTTCTCCTCATCGCTACAGTTCACAATGTACATGCATACTCCTTAACTCCATCTCCCGGTCACATTCTTAGTTTTTCAGGTCGCGCTGGCTAAGACTGTCGAGGTCACTGTAGGGGAAACTGGTGATTTGTTTTTAAACTCCCAGGGCGATTCAGGACTACTGTAGACGCTGGCTATTTTCAGCTTGTACATAATGTCATCTGCAACCTATGTGGCTGTGTCAAATATGCCTCCATTGCTAGAAATAGAAAAAGAGTCTTAAGACACTGTAGCAGATCTCACTGGACTCCAGATTTTACCTTTCCCTCCGTTCAAAGAAAATCCCTTCTCTTGCTACTAAGGTTGATTCATTGAGATCACCATGTCTAACCTGTGTGTCAACATTCATTCTTCTCTGGTTCTGTTTGCTGACTTGAGGAGCAAACACACCCTACATCACCTGCTGAGATGTCCTGTGATCAGCTCCATCTGTTAAAAGGCTGATGGCGATATCAGCAGATCTGCTACCTGCGAGTTAAGTAGGAAGTGGGTACAGCTGACACATTTAACTTTAAGCGTGAAATGAACACCCTCACTTTTCTGTCTGTGCAAACAAGGCTTAATAAAGGTGATGGGCTAACCTGAAGCTCCACCTTTTTCAATTTCCTGCTTCGCTGAGCATCCTATGGAAGCAAGGGACCACCTATCCCAAGGAAATACCCGTACAAAGTGACATCACACATCAAGTAATGCGAGACATACGAAATGTGAATTTCAAACGAGGGGATTCGGAAGACTGACAAGAAGCAAATTAAATCATGTCATATAAGCAGATATGGGCCATCAGCTCTAAAGAATGTTGACTAGTAGGACCCCAGAGTAAAAAGATCGCACTTCAGGACATTTAGTGAGTGATGATTCTAACAGAAATCGCTCTATTCAGGTCAATGACATGGTTACCCTTTGGAAGTTTAGGCCTAATGGAGCTAATGAATGCTCTACCATTGAGTTTATGGAGCGTTCATCCTTGAAGTGAAGTCCACTGCCCTCAAGTTGATCTTAACCATCATCAGTTGTGAGCCTGCTGGCTCTGACAGGTGGTCCTGTGTTGGAGAGCAGGTGACCCCTCCCTCTCTTCCCTCCCTGCCGTCAGTCACAGTGACACAGGTGGCAAGAGGAGCAGATCCTGCCTTGAATGAAAGGGCATCTGCACAGCATGTTCATCTTTTAATAGCCTCTACCTAGATCAGATAGTGACACACAAACCTGCCCACTTTTTAGCGAGTAACATCCAGTGAGATACAAGGTCTGATAATGCACACAAAGCAGTCATTGACGAGTACACGGTACCCCCCTGAGAAAAGAGGAGAGCAGTAAGTACTCTTTGAGAAGAAGTGATAACTGTACCAAAAGGAGGTAGACCGCAATGTCCTCAAATCTTTTTTTTTTTGTACTTTTTAAATTTCCAGTTCAGTGACCATATTTCTTCTAGTTTTGGCTACCGTTTCTAAAAGTTATAATAACCTCATACTAAAAGTAATTTCTGAAATCTAGGAAGACTGCATTATTGCTAGGGCTGCAATCAACCTTCCATTTAAATGTTTCATTAAATTGGTCAATTGACTTTCTTTAAAAAAAACAATACAATTGGTTATTCGAAGGTAATATGGTGCCGAGTTATCAAATTACTTGCTTTGTCAGATGAACTGCAAAATTATAGAATTTACTATCATATAAATCAGAAAATTCAGAAAATCTAGAAGAATAGTTGGTGTTTTAGCTTAAAATTGTTGCAGATACATTTTTTAATCAACAAATCCACAAGACACATCAACATAAAATGATCAGATGGGTGGTAAATAAAAAAAGTAATCTGAATAAACCACTTAATTCTTTTTTTGGGGAATGTCACATGTGATTAACGTTCATCACAAACAGTCTGAGTAAAAATGCTAAAGTTGGCCTTGATTTTAAGACTTAATAATCCAGAAAACCCTTTTTAAATATAAGAATCATGTTTCATTGTCTCCATTGCTATTTGGACTCATTGTAAATCACCCACACAGAAAAAGAAGTTCAGTAAAGACGGATTGTGAACATGCTGAATCTTTCACAACCTCGCTCTGAGCAAATGTGAAATGGCTGATGTGTTGGAAAGCTCAAGAAGAGCTACTGTGAAAGTCTGCACCACAGAGAAAATGGTTTCCCCAGAGAAACACAAGAGACAACAGCTTTCACTCCTTCCTCTTGTTCTTCCTGTTGTCATACTTCAGACCTGTCACTGTTGAAAACATACTGTGGGATGTAATGGATGTCTTTTCATCATTGTCTCTGTGCTAATTGGAATCGAGTCTGTGGGTAGATAGGTCCATTTGGTCAGGCTTTTAACTCCAGTTAATGTGTGAGAGCTATTTGTCTGAGCTTGTGCTGGAATCAAAATACAGTCACTGGCCCGAGGGAGAAGTGAGGTTGCTCTAGTCGAAGACAGTGAAGATTCTCCTTGAAAACAACAACTAAAAACATGTTTCCTTCTGGGAATTTTAATATTTGTACTAACTATCTTGCTTTGTTTGTCAAACTCTGAAATGACAGCAGTTCTCTCAAAGTAGTTTTCAGCTTTAGCTACGGTGATTTGTATCAAACATATTGCATCAAATATTTGATGAATACAACAAGACCTGTTTCAGCAGTTCAGATTAATGTGATAATGGGAAGCTATGATTGAATCCCAAATGAGTAATTTTGTACCCAATCATGTAGAAAAACACCAGAATTAATAAATAATACATTGTGTCATGTTTAAAAGATTATTTGTGCATTATTTACAACTAATAATAGTTATAATATTCCAGAGATCTGATGTTTGTCAGGCGCAAATCCAGCTTATGTTTCTATGAATATTTCATTAGTGCTGCTTTTTTTCTAAGCTTTTTTGTCAATTATTCATGTTTATTGTAATGACGTCTTGACACGAAAGCCCGGACATTGTTTGGATTTCTCTCAGTAACAGAAGTACAACAAAATCAGCTTTAGCTAAGCAAAGATGGATCCGTCAAGAGGAGACAGTATATTTACTGAAAACATTTCTAGACCCTGAATTTCAACATGTAGGACTATTTGTATAATCCCCCCCAAAAAAAGCATACATTACTCAGGTTGGATTGACGGTTTGTTAAACATGACCGTGCCCAAGAAAAACTGAGCCTTGATCTAAAATGAAACTGTAAATGTGGGGCCTGTTTCAATGAGTTTCTCTTCCAGAAAATGGGCTTGAAGACCAGTGCCAAAGAAAAAGAAAAGATAGGGAAGTCTGGAGATATTGAGAGCCAAATGAAGGAACTGTTGGATATGATCCCAATTCAAAAAATAGCTTTATCCTTAAAAAGGACCAACACACATGACCTTAAAAAAAAAAAACAATGACTAGGACACAAACTCCTCAACTCTGGGAAACCATTATTCGCACTTTTTAGACCCTAAGTCGTATCGTCTCTGGTCAACAATTGAGCCACACAGCACCAGCTGAGAAAACACTGCTAACCAAGGACATCCATACAAGCTAGCTCGGTGGGAAGTCAATGAAATGGTTATATAGTGAAACATCATCCACACATAAACTAAAACACATTTCCATATTCCATTTCTGGAGAAAAAACATATTTGAGTGAGGAAGGGACACGTAGGGCATAAGATGTAGAGCAAGGAATGGAATAATCTAAGCTCAGTGACCGTACAACCTTTCATAAGTAATAAGGTGACTGGAGTTGTAGGTACGCAGGGAGGGGAGATTTGCAAGATTTTATCACATGAGGGTAAAGGCATATTAATCATAGTCCGGAAACACACCAGCACAACGGTAGGGAAGGAACTCGGGAAAGGTTAATGTGTGGAAACGGATGTAATAATGTGCAGTGTTGGAATACTAAACATGGTGCGTTCAATATGCAGCAAAGCAATCAGCGCACTTTGTCACATGTCATTGTACATAAGGCAATGCTACGCACACTGCTGGCAAAGAATATGATGACAAAATGTACACCATCTGCCAAACAGCATGAATTTAACAATAAAAACTGAATTGTTTGTGTGTGGGAAGCTCAGCTAGTTATAGCCGTCAGTTTGAATTGGAGTCAGCCTTTCCTACATGTCATTCCCTTTTTCTCATATTTCCTGCATCTCTGTTCAGACGAATAATCTCAAACGTCATCTTAATCATCAACAACAACAACAACAACAACAACCCGCATTTTAGGCAAATAATCCTTCTCGAAACCTCCTCAGACCGAAACTATTTTCAGTTCCATCTCTGACTCATTTATGACCTTGATAATTACAATAAAGAGCGGCTGTGGAAAGAACAAAAGCAAAACTGGCACTAAGTAAATCCAAACTTGATTGATTTAGCTCAGTGGCTTTTTGACAGTCCACCAGGCTACAAGCTTTACATCTCTGTTTCAAATGCAGAATCAAAGAGACTGTGTACTCATCAGCAGGCTACAGAGCTGGCGATCTCTCTCATTGTCTCGCGGCATGGATGTGTTGGCAGCCGGCCCTGGTACTCATGGTGCCATTGCTTCCCGCTAATGAATGCAGACAAGAATTTCAAAGGCCATATTGAAAAGTTGCAACATAGCGTTCATTTTTCAAGACATGTAATTCCGCTGACAGTGACAGCATTGGAAGAGACTGAGGGAAAAAAATGAAGTGAGCAGGAAAAGATATCAAATGGAGAAGGTATGTTTTTATCAAGGAAACCATATCAGTGTCTGATCTCATGAACTCATCGAGGAGAGCTTTTCATTTCCAGAGCACCTTGTTCGCAATTTTTATGTGATCAAGGATGTTTGGAATTTCTAGTTAAAACGAGTTTGATTTCATTTGAAGAAAAGATAAAAAACATCCACTTTATGTTGTTTCAGTAAGCCCATAAAAAGGGACTAGAAGTAAATAAAATCCGTAAATCCTTCCAATAAAGCAGGTTTTAGCAGCATTTACACTGACACACCGGCTCAAATGTAACCACTTTGCAGCCGTGAATCATCTAAATCAGGGGGGCTTGTACGGTCAGTGAGGGTCCAGAACCATAACGCATGAAATTACCTGTTCTTCAAATTCATTCAACACACCATTACCTAAACTGCCCTTTTTTCAAAAACATTATTCTTACTCAGAGAGATTTACAAACACGTTTCTGAAAAGCAATAATTTTGAATATTTGCTGAGCTAAACATTAATGCAAATCTGAGCCTCACGACATCAGCAGAGCAATTTCCTTTTTTTTCTGCTGTGAAAAGGACTTGTAATAAGCATGTCCCTGGTTCAGAACAACAATCCTAGCCTTCCGACACAGTATTGTGCAACATCAATCAGGACTCTGGATACTAATGGAGCTTCAGTGGCCATCAGAGACGGCAGCCTGCTGATAGATGAGGGAACACGGCACAAACAGCCCCATGTAGACACAGAAAAAACACAAACAGACTCCCATCAGTCGGCATGCAAGAAATGATAATGTTTTATAAGGGGCATTGCTGATCTACCCACAACACTGAGATTCACAGATATGGACAGCATAGTAATAATAATACGTGTGGAAGAAGAAGAAGTCATATCTTCCTATGGTACTGCTTTACTGGAAACAGTATTTGGGAGGGAGACTATTTAATTGGACCCCAATTAATCACAGTAATTGGCTTTTCTGCAACCCAGGGGTGTTACTGGCCAATAGCTGTTAACCTTTTGTCTCTATGGCTAATGTTGTCCCCCTTACTATTAATATACTGGTGGGCATCATTTCCAAATGACTTCTGGGAATAATTGTCATAGTCTCTCAATGAGGGGTTGATTATCTCCAACTGTTTATTTACAAGAAGTAGATTAGTCTAAAAGTACCTTGAATTCGCATACAGACGCACATTTATGTCTGTGAATTTATGGATTACAATATCTAATATCAAAGACAGAAATATCACAGAATAATTGTGTTGCCCGGTGTTTTACCTCCCTGTTTTGTCAGATTACTGCAGCATTATGTAAACTGTTCAGATGGAACTCCGCTGGCGTGGCCTTTGTCAAGTGCTACGTCTAGTGAAATTGGTTTTCATATTGCTGTGTGCAATGCAACACTTCACATTATTTGCCACTAAATATCATGTGAATGTTAAATGAGAACTACAACGTGGGTATTCTGCATGTGCCGAGTCTGTACATACAGCTGGTGCCCCCCACAGACCAGGAAATTAGCGGTACATTAGGCCATCTGTCAGGAAGCAAAAAGCAGATTAGGACCCAAATAGACACAAAGGCCAAATGGGTTAACAGTAGGGAAGAACCAAAAGGTGGCCAGAGATGGGTTATTATTTGACATTGTAAAGAGGTCCTTGATCCTGAGCCACAGCTTCTCACAAGGATACTGTGATTTAGTACATATTAAAAAGGACCGTTTAAGTTACACCTTTATTTGGTTTTGGAATGTTTGTTGTCCCATGCCATCCTAACAATCCATCCTACCTTCTACACACGTTGTTGCTCAATAAAAAAGACATACTATTTAATCTTTCTAATCCTGACAGACAAGACACATAATGCCTACAGCAGCGAGAGAGGATGTAGTCACTTCTATCTCAACACATGTTGTTTTTGGGCATCTGCTAAAACGATTATTGCTTTCCTTTTTTCAGAGAGCTGTCTCAATATGTTAAACTGACAGTTACTAGATTCACTCCAGAAGATCAAAATGTGCGACACAAGTCACATAATAATTCTAACATTTTCAATTCACCGCACTCAGATTTGTAATTGAGGAGCTAAGCCGTTTGTGTTCCCGACCACTTCATCATCGCACTCCTTTAATTACTTGGGTGAATATTCATGCATATCATAGCAAGAGCAATCTTCTGATATCGCTGATGCATTTATGAGTCAGATGTTTTGTACCCAGTGAGTAAAGGGTACCAAAACAGCTAAATCAAGTGCTCTTGCTAAGGGCCATAATTGTGCTCAGTTTACGTGCCAGTGGGTTTATCCCCAACCCCTTTGACTTCCTGTTATGTGGAGTATTTACACTGCAGCGTCATCACGTATTAATTAAAATTCTGTCAGTTTTTGCCTAAAACAATACAGCCGTCTAGACGCTCAGTCGGAATTAATTTATAAAGCTTAGCTATTGATGCTATACTTTTGTGAATTTGCTGTCAAAAGCTGCGATATACATATTAATTATAAACAAACACTTCACTTGTCACAGATGAAAGTGCATCTCAGAATGAGCCTCCAAAGATAATTTGCACAATTAGCAAAGCTGAACTGATTAATATTGAATGCATTCATGTAAACAAACAGCATCAGCAAATACTGGAAACTTGTCTAGTGTCTGTGCATCAAAAGTCTAGTCAATCAATTTGAATTTAGATTTCCCCACAGTCTAGTTGCAGTGTTAAACCGACGCTCCCCTCAAATATCACCATGGATGAGATTGGGGAATAGATGATGATAAACTTCTCAATCAAAACATTCATTCACATACTGAGCCCAAAGCCAGATATTACAAGGATTGTGTTTGGATTATTTTTTTACCCGTAGTATAAACCTATTGCTTTGAGTTACATAACACTATTTTGAAAAGGCTTTGCTCAGTGTAAAGCATGTGAAGGATATGTAAATGACTACCTACCCTATCTATGACAGAAGCCATGTTGAGCTTACAATGTAGCCAATAGTACTGGGAATTAACTATGTGAACGGCCGCTGTTCAAAGCCAATGAACAATTGATCATATCTATAGATGAAGTTTGAAGTAAACAGCCTACATAGGAAACAAGCTGAAAGAATGGCAGCAACTGTTCTATATAATCCACTGTATTTCTGTATCATGGCCATCATGTTAGCACAGCATGGAAAATCAGCACCATCATTTCTTCCAATGACAGCAATGCTTCGACACAGCATAGGGTTGATACAGATTGCTCCAGCAGAAAGACAAAAACACATAGTGCTGCATGGAAAAACAGTTGAACCTGGTGCCATCTGGCAACACAATGTGTTAGCATATTAAATCAACACAAGCAACACTCTAAATTAAACTCCATTTAAAAAAAGGAAATCACTTTGAAATCTGAATTTGTATATCGTTTACCTTCCAAGCAACAGAAGGGATAAAACGATTGCCATCCTGGTGATTTTCAGAGTTGTAAAATCTTTCCTTGTAGTGCTATAAACTGATGTGCAGTATTTTGGCGTCTTGTAAGTGCTCATACTCACAGTCAATTACTCAGACCAACCTTCCTGAATGATATTTCATATTTTAACTACCTGCACTGAGCAACATGCTGTTTCCAGTATGAACGCCAAACGATGCAGCAGAACTATTTTCGTGAGCGTTGAAATCACACATAGATGGAAGGAGACAATTTATTCTATTCAAGGTTTTGCAACATTGATAGGCAGCATGTCCAACTGAACTACATCCCATCCTCCATTACAGAAGCTTCCCACAAAGCCAATCGTAAATGGGAATCATTAGGGGAAGAGGCTGTGTGCAATGCAACAGTCATAACTTACATCCCTACAGCAACACAGTGTTAGCTGCTATTAAAACTAAGGTGCACAATGGAGCCATAGGAAACAAATTGCACAACCTATACATGCTATTATTCATCGTCACTCATACAACAGCATGGGTTTTTTTTATATAAAAGATGCCATAGTCAAAGAACCAGAAAAATGCTCAGCTGCTGTAGAGGAACGTTTTGCACAATTGCACACAGATTGCAGCTGCATAGTAAGAGTTTGGACAAACACAGCTAGACGAGACTTGAGCTCAAGGTGCTTTAGCTTGTTCAAGTATGCAGCACTTACCTTAGCTTTGTATTTGTTTGTGAAGAGTCAACATCTTAGTCCCACGTCCAAGACAAGAGAACCCCACTGATAGGAGGACCACGGATGACATTTTACAATGATATCCTGAAAATGACATTGAAGGATAGTTGGCAGGCTTCCTGATTATGAGATGCTACTTGAGGAGCTACAAAATTGGGAAACAAATACAGTGGCCAGTGCTTGAAATTGACATGTCACAATTGTTTTTAAGTTGATATGGCTTATAGCAAAGAATAGCTTAATTGCACACCCAGCTGTTCAGGAGAAACATTCATTAGGAGTCATTATGTACTCTAACTTACCTAAAAAAATAAGTATTGTATTCACTCTCCATTTACCAATGCGTATGCTAAGTGTGAACAAAAACAATAACCTTGTGTGCAGCTAACGCAAAGAACAATCTGAAACTCATTATTTCTCTGTGATATTTGTCTTGGCCTAAAAGCTTTTCTGTTTTGCGCGCGTTACTATTTTGTGTGCTGAGCGCTGACATTTCGCAGGTGAGCTGTTGCTGTACCTGAACGCATCTTGTGTCCAGGAGCTGCAATCGCGTGATGATTATCTCCAGGTTAATCACTCAGATCGACCACTTTTATATTGCCACACTGTTTTAACAATGTCCTTTGATACATTGTTAAAACCAAATATTAAGTCCATACAGATCCATATAAAATGACCGCCACGCTGCAAAAGGGGCCTTCCATTTAACTTGTGTATGTCACGTGAGTGCAGCAGCCAACCTCAGGTGTTCTTTTTTAAAGAGCCAGGATCTTTTGGATCCACTAAACAATACGAACCCTCACTTTTGGATCCCGAACGGCCTACCAACTCTGGCTTTTATTGTTCAGCCAAATTTCGCAATGTACTAACCCAAAATGTGTACGAGTGCAAATATATTATAATCAGATACAACCATTCCATGTGATAATAGTCTGGACTACCTAATTTAATAATTTCATGAATAACATAAATACATTTTTTGGGGTAATTTTGGTTCATGTTGACCAGACATAATATGCTAATTTGGTACACTATGCACTGTTAAAATGGTGATGGATCAGGATGTAGGATATAGCTTCCTCATACTCAAATACAATACATGTGTTAGTCTCATTGGTAACATAAACAACAGAGACAGGAACCATTTCTCACAGCAGGTATATTTATTTTTGATTTCATTAACATGCAAATGCTTTAAACACATTTACTTAAGTCAAATTGAAATGCTAGACGACTACTTATAATACAATGTTAAAGTGGTGTTGATACCTACAGGAACAGCTGGAGATACATTGTTTAAGAGATAGAAAATAAGTTCAATACCACCTGCCTATCATATTTAGCTCCTCCAGGAGACAGTTGGCTTGCCTTAGCATTAAAAATAAATGAATACTTATATCCCCATCTAAATTCAACACATTACATAAGATTTGTTAGCTTTAGATGTCCCAAACAGCATTTCGTTTAGTACCACTTCTCACATTTCTTGGCTCTTTCATATGTTTTATATTCAATTTAAATTATAAAATCGTGTGGAGTGATGGAATCAGTGATGTGCTGATGTGTCTGAGAATGTCTTACTGCCTTTTGTCGAGTCATCAATCAGTTGTAATAGAAAGTCTGTGTACTGTATATTCAATTTCTTTTTTTCATATAGTTTATTTATATTATTGTATTATATTCATTCAACATGATTTCTCAAAAGGTTATGTTTAATTTATTTGTTAGAGTTGTTATGATTTAAATTGAATTCCCAACTCTAACTCCTCTTTTAGAGAATACATCTTCTGCAGCTGTGACAACCAATTAGTGTTACACAAAGCATGTTTTTAGAAGAGAGATGATCTTATACAGTGCAAGTTGTTAGAAAAATAACATCCAATTAAAACAGCTAAATCTTCTATTGAAGCCTCCAAGCAATGACTTTGCAATCTCTAATTATTTACATTGCATCTCTTCTGTGGTCATTTTTATGAGGTTTTTGTTACATATTGACTAAATGTATGCATTTACATCTGTGTGAATACCAAAAAGCAACATAATGAATGTTGTCTTATATAGCGAAGTGAAGGTAGCAGAAGAAGTTGTCAAGGGAAGATGATTATTTCTCCTTTGTGTAGCTTAGCCTCTAATGGTTTTTCATTGCCCTCATAACTATAGAGGGAGGCTTAGCTCATTATGGTCTATAATCCAATCTGAAAGCTCCCTAAATTCGAGGTGCAAAGACATATCAATATTGTCCTTGGTAGAGAGAGAGCGGGGATATTTAACAAAGTGGCACAGAGAAAATGTTAACAAAATCACTGTGACAAAAAACATTTCTGGCTGAAAGTGAGCTCTAGCTGCAATACAAGGTACAAGGTTGTAACAATGTTCCCTCTGTATTCTTTCAGTCGGGTTGGTCCACTGCTGCATAACAAGTCCCACTACTGCTGGAGAACTATAATTGTGATGCTGAAATGCTCTGTCATTAGGTAAACCTATGTTGTTAGAAAGGGATTTTTTTGTGTTATATGCGTTCAAAAGCACTTAGAGTGAAAAATCCAATATGAATGAGACATTGTGTTGTGTACATCTAAAAATGATGCAGCATTAACTTATTTAGGTTTATCCTTAGGCTCTATCTTTATAAAACACGCCATGCATTCAAAAATATTAAAGACAAATCATACTTACCAAAACTCCATAGTACACTTGGAAGTGGGTGGCATGGAGATGTGCTGCCAAGCTGCAAGCTGTGTGAAACATTAACTTTTCATCGCCTTGTGACATATATGCTTATATATTCATCTAATTTCTCCCGGACTGTCAAGAGCTTTAGAGAGCATTCATCAGAGTGAGCAGTTATAACAGTCCCTGTATAGCTGTAGCAGAATGTTACGTAATCTCTCTTGACGTGGAAAAGTATGTTTTGTAAACAGAGTACGTTTCATTCATTTCTTTTGCACACAAGATTTGCATAATTTGCGTTCTCGTTGTTTGAATACAAAGATGCCAGATGCCATAGCTGTCAAATGCCCCCTGCCCACAACAACATAAACACAGACACACACACCTACAAATATAGACACTTGTACCCCTGCCAACTAGAAAATCCCTTCCCCCAATGATTCAGTATGTTCATAATAGATTTAAGTGTAACAATATGCTGATTTCCTGTATATTTGTATCACAATTATTCAATTAAGCTTCAGGTCAAAAGGCTGCTATTTGTTTGACTGACATACCCTCTTAATTCTGCTGACATTTTCTAATAGTTTCAACCCTATTTGTTTATTGAGTATTTACTTGCTAATAGGTGATTTAATTGCTCTAAACAAACGATATCTTTCTGAAACACATTTCAGCACTGCCCAGTGCTCACATCCTTGAACAATGACAAGCTTTCAGGGAGGACAAAATTAAAATTCAAAGGCAAGGCGGTTCATTTTAGTTCCAGGAACTGCTGTGTGAATACCACTTGACTGATTTTAATCACATTCCTATTTATTTCAGTTTAGAGCTCGGCATGACTTTTTAAAAGCCTGTGGTGATGTTCACTTCAGTTTTCATAGTGCAACAGCACCATCTAGGAGGTCTCTGCAGGTATTATCATTGCTCACTGAAGCTATTAGATATTCACTCTAAAAGCCTGGCCTTCACAGCACTGCTGGAATAGCAAACATTTATTTGCAGAATAGGTTTTTGCTAAGAGTACTTTATCTCCCTGTCTGTTATACACTCCACCGACTCAGGATTATTGTTGCTTGTCTGTACTGGTTCAGTTATAAGACTGCCAGGAGGAATGAGTCAGGGGATATGATTGGTATTTGGCAAATACAACAGAATCTCTGTCTGAGAGACCTTGCAGCATTAAGTGTGTGGAGTGTAAACAGAATTTGCATTAAAAAGCTCGCATCTATCGAAATGTAGAGACAACTCAGTTGTTTTTTTTATAAGGATTATTGCTTTATTAGATAAAATAATAGGTGAGAAAATCGATCACAAACACTGAAGAACATTTTGAAGTAATGGTGTTAAAGGGGTGCGCACAATTATGTAAGACTTTATCATTTCTCTCAACCTTTGGTTATATAACTCAACTTTTTTTCTTAACTACATTTATTGGAAAGCTGTAATTAGGTTCTACACAGTGCCACTTTTTATGAGCTATTTAAATACACAGTATGATTCACCATTAAAATGTTTGATAGTACACAAGGAAGGATGTATTTTTCTCCCACTCAAATACAAGCTGCAGGTGTGAGCCTCAGCGGAAACATAAACAACAAAGGCAGGAACCATTCATGAGAGGGGTATGTTATTGCTCTTCTTCGACAAGAAACCAAGTTAGCACATTTCCAGAATGTCAAACTATCCCTGTGAAGTGTTTGAGGTTATTCCATTTTTTGGGGGGCCCCCTACTGTCTCACACTTTCAGCTGCATCTCAAATACTTCATCTAGGGCAAATAAGAAGAATGTTTTGTGTGATTACTAGCTCTCATGCTCAATAGTGTACTGCAGCTTACTGACTGTGCTTAAAACCCTGATGTAGCTATTCTAATAGTAACATTGCACTTGAGAAAGTGAGATATTTATCGTGTAATGTGTACGTGTAAAACTGAAACCATCTCACACACCGGTGCATTTCTTAATGGACTTACGTAACCATTCAAAGTTAAGATGTTGGTGTCTTTGTGTCGTGCTTGAGCTGCTTTTACACAAGAAAGAAAATTCTATGCAGTGCCCCTTGCTCCAAGACCTCAATAGTTCTGGGCTCCTCCCTCTCACATTGCTCTAATGAATCCATTTATATAAGTGACAAATGTGATCATCCCCTTCTCTTTCTTCCTGTCTCTTTTATCAACTCCATTTGCAGCTTGTGTTCAGTGTGTGTGTGTGTGTGTGTGTGAGAGAGAGAGAGAGAGAGAGAGAGAGAGAGAGAGAGAGAGAGAGAGAGAGAGAGAGAGAGAGAGAGAGAGAGAGAGAGAGAGAGACTATCATTAAAAATGTATAGCAACTCTCCAAGCATTGTCCTGACAAGCCACTCATGCTCATTGGGTATCAGTCATTAAAATTTAGCAAAGAGGCCAAAGCGTGGGCTACGTAGGTATCGGGTTTCTCATTCAGGCTGTGGATGAATTTTTCAAAGTCCTATTACCTCTACAGGCACGGCTGCTGATGTCTCAAGGCTGTGTGCTCTGTTGTTTGTCTCTGATGGTGTTGTAGCTAAGGCGTGACAAAAGCAGAATCAACAATAAGAACATGAGTCTCAGGGTGGCTATACTGATTCATTTATTGCTGCTTGTTGACAAGGCTGATTCTAAAAAAGGTGAGTTGCTATTTGTTATCTTGATGGAGCAAAGCTTAATTTGATGAAAGTGCTTTGTCTTGTTCAATGTCAGCTTGTAATAATACTTTTAGAGGTTGTATCAAAAAAAGTCAAAGAAATAATTGAGCAAGGAATGAGCTAAGAAGTGTATTTTCTTTTTGACAATAAATTACACTTGTTTTTTGTTATTATAAGGTGTCAAATGTGGAGGAATCCTCTCTGCTCCGTCTGGTAATATCTCCAGTCCGAACTTCCCTGGCATGTATCCCTACAACATCGACTGTTCCTGGCTCATTGTTGTGGCAGAGGGCTCCTCTGTCCTCCTCACTTTTCACTACTTTGAGCTGGAGTACCATGCCAACTGTGCTTACGACTACATCAAGATCTACAATGGCATATCTGAGGATGAAGGGAACCTCCTTGGGACATTTTGTGGTGACATCTCCCCTCCTCAGTTCACATCTTCTTGGAATGTCATGTCCATTATTTTCCATTCAGACCGCCATGTGGCCTACAGGGGCTTCAGTGTTGGCTACCGAAAAGGTAACTCATTATCTTTGATGCAATGTGACAGGGATCGGTGGGCCTTCTGCTCAAAACTTGAGTTAATTTGTTTCTGGCTCTGACAAAAGCTATGGCTTTTAGCTAAAACTTGTCGACCTTAAAAGAACTTAGATCCCAGCAAATCATTATACTAAAACAAGACTCTTCTGATGTATGTCTCTGTAATTAGGCACAGTGGTGCTTTGAGCTAAATATAACATCAGCATGCTATCATGCTCACAATAATAATGGATATTGCAAGTATTTTTACGTTAAGCTACAATGTTATCATTTGCGTTTAGTGTGTTATCTCATAACATTTCATAATTAACCCGCAACTATAGGCTATAGGGAATGTCATTAATTGGAAATTAGACCCGGTAACAACGCTACATGAAATGTCAGGGTATATAACTTATTATTTCATCCTCTTGAATGTGTGTAACACAGCAACCCAAACAACCCTTCAGATTTTTCAGTAAAATAACCAAAAATGTTATTCTTTTATTCGTGATGAAAGGTCAGGGGATCACCAAACCCATCAGAATGCATCTTCTAGTGACCTTGCATATCATTTCAATGTTGGCAACCCTTTTTTAGAGGTTATTGTACCCATTCACATCAGAATCAGAATCAGAATACCTTTAATCGTCCCACAGAGGGAACGTTTTCATTTGTACAGCAGAAAGAGCCAAAGACAGCTTAATATTACACCCAAGGTACTAAAAATATATATATACAAGAATCAAATAATTTACAAAATACACAAAAATAGACCTCAGAAACCATTCTGAGTATAGCATCCAGGTATATATTGCACAGTTATTAACACAACAGGGGGTGTTATAGTCAGTGTTGTTATATGTGTGAGGTCTACCGGGGGCCATGATGGTTATAGAGTCTGACCGCTGCAGGAAGGAAGGACCTGCGGTATCTCTCCGTGAGACACCACGGTTGCAGCAGCCTGTCGCTGAAGGAGCTGCACAGTGCGAACAGAGTGTCCTGGAGGGGGTGGGACACACATCATAATTTTCCAAAAGAAAAACATGTAATATGCATGAGTTTGCCTTTTTTTCCTTTTAGATGTCTGTGGTGGAGTCTTGACTGGTCTATCAGGTGTGATCTCCAGTCCAGGCTACCCTCTGGAGTATAGCAACAATGCTGACTGCTCCTGGGCCATCCACGTGTCCAACACCAGCGTGGTCACCTTGGTCTTCTTGGACTTCCAGCTGGAAAACAACGAGGGATGTAATTTTGACTTTGTTGCCCTGTTTGATGGCCCGACAGTCACCCATCGCCACCTGGGCAAATACTGCGGAGCAGATAGACCCCCCAACATCGTCACCACCTCCAACCATCTTCTGGTAATCTTCAAGTCTGACTTCAACATTGGTGGGCGTGGGTTCAAGGCCTACTATTACTCAGGTAGGACATTTTAATGTGATATGTTGTATTTAAAAAAAGAAGTAACAGAATAAATGTTAAGCCCTGTAAGTATTTGACCCTAGTGCCCCACTTTTTGAATAACAGCAGGAATTGGACACTGAACAAAAGACGAGGTGAAATATTTCAATATGAGACTTTCAGGTTTACATAAAGCATCTTTTATTCACTAAAATCCTATTCAGAACAGAAAATCTAGCATGAAATTCAAAGAAAATGGGAAAAAACATGACCCCACAAAGAAAGGAGACGTGACCAAGAAGTTGACGTCTGATGAATGAAAAGTGAATACCACTGCAACAATGCAATTCACTCATCACCGTCCCTACAGCAGGAAGAAAAAAAGTCCTCACAGTAAAAGTCCTTGAGTGTTCCAGCCAAAGCCCAGACTTAAATCCAATTCAAACACTGCATAATAACTTTTTAGGCAGCTGATCACAGACTGTCCCCGTCTGACCTTGTCGAGCATAAACCAATTTGCAAGAGGACGAAAATCCTTCAACACAGTTGCAAAAGGATTCAGACAGATTTGAATTACTGTATCATTAATCCTCACTTATTTAATTTGTTAAAAATAGTGCGTTTTACATTTTATGTTGATGTATGGGGTACATTTGTTTTGAATCTATTTTGAATTCAGATGAACACACCAGTTCAGAGATTTAGACAGTTAGACAGTTTAGGAAATATAGACACTTTTAACTTGGTAACACTGTTACAAATACATACAAATACACCTAATTTTATAAAAAATGTATCAGGTCAAGTATCATAGTACTTCCAAGTTGCACTGACATTTAAGTTTTAATTAAGATGGTTTTTCCTGTACTTAAAGCAAACAAAGACCAATTATATTCACTCATAACATGTTATCTCATTTATATGCTTACTTACACCGCCGGAAAGGTAATATTAATCATAATACATCCAAAAATGAACAATAGGAATTATTATACACTGGGATTCTTGCAAGAACATAATTATGAAGTGTTATGATACTTCACCTAATAAATCATTATAAAATGCTTTAAAATGTTATGTATTGTTATAAACATTGCAAATATTAGTGCATTTTATCGAGAGTTAATTTATCTTCATATCTTACTCTTCTCCTTTGGAAATGATCTTTTCTTGCCAGTGAGATACTTTTACATAAACTTTGACTTGTGTGGTACTCACTTATATCAAACATTGGAAGCCGCATCCTCAAGCAAGTAATGTGATTAATGTGTTATAAATATAGTTGACTAACTTATATGATCAACTATACTTTAACAGGTGAGTGCCAGCAGGTCCTCTCAGATGTAAACGGCAACTTCAGCAGCCCGCACTTCCCAAACATCTACCCAAATAACATCAACTGCCACTGGAGCATCACTCTAGCGGCTGGGTACCGAATCAAACTCTTCTTCCCTGTCATGGACTTGGAAGACCGAAACAGTCTGTCAGACGAGTGCGACTACGACTCTGTGGCAGTTTATGACGGGGAAAGTCAGACGGACCCCCTGCTGGGACGCTGGTGTGGCAGGGATCATACCCCCTTTCTCGTCTCAAAGGGCAACAAGTTGCTAGTGGTCCTCAACACAGACAGAAATGAGGCTCACGGAGGGTTTACTGCTTCTTATCTTGGAGGTAAATGTTCCCTACGAAGGCATCTGATTCCTGTCAGAAGGAACAACTTGATATACATAAATATATACACCCCCTACTGCTACTGCATAAATCTCAGATAAATATACTCTTGGCAAGACTCTAATATGCATGAAAAAAAATCCAGCAGACAACTGTTTTTCATGTTGTTTAAAAAAGTTATAACTATGTTTTTTTACCCTCTTAATCCAAGTGGTTCCTGTAAACATTAGCTGCACAAGATCAGAATTTACCATATTGATACCACAGCAGTCCTTACCTCAGCTGGACAGAGAGAGCATCTACCTGGGAGACCCCACCTGTGCAGCCCAGCTCACAGCCACCTCATATAAGATACTTGCTCAGTTTGTCAACTGTGGAACTGCTGGACAGGTGAATAGCCAATCTCCTACCACTTACAGATGCTTACAAAATTGGCTAGAGATGTTTCTATGTTTTGCTTTTTTCTAATACTGTAACTCATGATCCCTTACAGAAAATTCGTAACATCACAGTGCTGGTGAACAAACTCTACATTGATTTCTCTGATGGGAAACAGAAGAATGTGCAGGAATATAAAGTGCAGTGCGACGCCCTGCGGAAGATAGCTTCAGTGTCCATCATTTCAGCAGAGGAGCGTCGTCTGGAGGAGCAGGCCAAGCAAACTGACAAAAAAAGTCCTGAAGATCCAGGAGGTCCGGAAGCTGTGCCTCATGACCTGAGTGATATTGTCTTCATTAGCATCTGTGTTCTGGCTGTTATTCTCATGGTAATTGCGATAATTTGGCTGGTGCTGCTTTAGTAATATATATTAACGATCTGATATGACCAAAGAAGACTCAAATGCTTATGTTGGCATATTTTCAATCATATTGAATTTATTTTATAAAAAATGTTCACCTATAGTACAAAAACAAATCATTTATAAATAACATCCATGATTCCAGATAAAAGAGGGCATTATCATCACCTTCAACAATAAATTATTCTTCCCTGTGTTTAACATGCAGTTATAAAACAGTGTAAGGCTGCAGATGTGCCACTAAGTGTAAACATATTTTTTTATCTCCTTTACAGAAAATAATAAAAACATAAAAAATAAAATGCATCATCATTGTTTAAATAAAACCACCCAGAGGTCTTTCACACCAGTTATTTCTTGTATTTGGAAACCAGTTGGTTGACTGACATGGTGCTGTCCTTTACTTGAGTTCTGATGTCAGGGTTGTGTTTGAAGGCAAACACCAGCGCTCTAACGGTCCGTCTGTATGAACCGCTGACTAACCGAGAGCTCTGGTGAAACACTTCTCTCTCAATGTTGTCTATAAGACCCGAATCCTCCTGTAGGCCAGATAAGATTTTAGAATCAAAAATGTACTACGATGTATAAAATATTAGTCATCCATTTATATTACCAAACTATCACAACCGGTGTAATGTCAAATATAAATTAGATGTGAGGTAAACAGAATAAGTAGTACACATCACTTTACACTTCACTGAGACGCTCTTTCTCACCTTGACCTCCAGGGCCTCAGACATTAGTCTTCTGGCGTTGCTCCTGAGTCCTTCAGATTGTTTGTCGGAGCGCACTTCAATAGATGGCTTATTGGAATTCTCCTCAATGAATGTCCTCCAGTCAGTGTAAACCTTTGCTGCCATTGAACTAACGTCAGGGTCCAGATGCTTGCGCATTTTGTTGACAGTGTGACCTTAGAAGAGAGAAAGGTTTTCATAGTGTGTTGAAAAAAACAATGTGAATCGGATTCAGGGCCTGGCAACTCAGGACTTGTAACTAGGGCTGTGCGATATGGAAAAAAAATCAAACATCTCCATACTTTACACTGACATTGTAGGATAAACTATTGAAGCTTTCACCAAATATTGAAACAATCTTATTTTATTTTTTAAAATCGTAACTTACTGTATGTGGTTATAATGACAAAGTGTGTAAAGGCAAATAATTCAAGGGTTAGTACAGTCTGGTTTAGTTCAAAAAATGATATCCATTTCCTGTAAGCAGCCAGGAAAAGACACTTAAGCAATACTACAATATCCAAAATGTAAAAAGAGTCTCATAACATGACATTGATATATTATTGATATATTGCTCAGCCCTTTTTGTAACTATGCAGTATGTCCACCTTTGAGATGTGCATTGAATACGTTTAAATGAATGTGTTTTTTATAAAAAAACAATGCTTAACATTTACACTAAATGGTTATGCTTTCCATATCAACAATACTTTGATTGAGTATTCTGCAGAACGATATGTCAGCACAGCAACAGGTAAATTGTTCCCTTAATTTACCTATTTTGGTGGACTTAAGCACCTCTCTGGATGGGACCTTTTTGCTCAGCTCTGTGAGGGCAGACAGCAAGTTGTCCTTGCTCTGTTCTGGCAGCTCCAACATGGACTTGTAGCGCATGATATCCTCAATCACAACCACCCTCTGTCAGCAAAACACAAGGGCAATGAAGAGTGAGTTTGTCAGAAAGTAAAACTGACTTTGCCTGATCATCACATGTAGGACTCATATATCTCACCCGTAAAGATTCAATTGTAGTTTGTTTGTAAACCTTTCCGTTGTCTTTGGATTTTGTAGGTGTTTCCCCCTTTGGAAGTCGCACTACAAACTTGTCCATCTTCTAAAACAAAGTAACAAGCTACCTATTAACACTGACAAACCGGTGGGGACTGTTGTTAGCACTTAGCTATCTGGTTAATGTTTCCCAGCTAACTCTAATCTCCGTTTTAAATTCAGCAAATTAAAGCCATTGCAAGATAGGTAAGTGATTCGTTTACACTCCACAAATTGAGAGTTTCTTTTGTAACCACAACTGTAACAAATCGGTTTGGTTAGCCTTGATCCCTGCAGCTGAATTGCTAGTAAACAGTAGCGACCAATGGTGCCTTCAGGTGCTGACGGAAATAACAAGATAAGGTCGACCTGACCCAACATGATGAACAATAAGTAAAGATGTTGGAAACTCTGGATGTACAAATCTCACAGTTTTATTATGAATTGCAATACCTAAAAGTAATTTGAATAAATTGAGAAAAAAAAATTGAATCAAAACATGTATAAACAATAATAAACTACAAAAAGGCTTCAATATTCAGTTTATGTCCTTCTCAGTATAAAATTAACTCTTAATTACGAATTAAATTCTTAACCATCAAAGTATCTCCTAAAATGAATGAGAACAAAACATGTTGGTTCCAAAAATAAAAACATGCTGAGGCATTGTCATACAGTTTACGAGGATCACACAAACACAGCAAAGCATTCTGCAAGTCTCGCGTTAGGCAGAGTTCCCGTGAGAACACAGGCCGATTAGGGAGGAGGAAGAAGAGCGTGTTGTTTGTTTAGGTTTTCGCAAACAAAATGGGGATTCTCTCCTCCTTTGTTTGTCTGTTGGGACTTTTCGTCCTGCTTGCGTTTACATCAGCATCTTCTGATGCTTTTGACAGTGTGTTGGGAAACACGGCATCCTGCCATAAGTCATGTGAAATGACATACAGTTTGCACACGTACCCACGGGTAAGTACTCCTCCCGATGGGAAAGTAATGTCTGCTTGTTAGCTAACCTTTGGTAACTTGGTTGAGCACAAGTGTATACCTCACTTTGTCACAACACCTTCTGTTTGATAAGATGTTTGCAAAAGAGAGCTGAGCATGCCAAAGTTAATGGCGTTATATATTTCACGGTTGTTGTCGTTGTTTTTATTGTCATTAACTGGTCCTGTGGTTTTGCTTTTTAGGAGGAGGAACTCTATGCCTGTCAGAGAGGCTGCCGACTGTTCTCAATTTGCCAGTTTGTCCGTGACAGTGATGATCTGAATCAAACCAAATCCGAGTGTGAATCAAGTAAGTTATACATGTAGCTACTGACCTGTTGTATTCACCAATGCAAAATGTCCAGGCCTTTATGATACCATTCTGAAGTCAACACCTACTGTAAAGCTATAAAAAGGCACACCCAATAACATAAAAGGTGGACTTCTGATACTTCGTTCCTCTAATCTTGTTTTATCTGTGACTTCTTTTTAATTAACATTTGATTAACAGCCTGTCGTGAAGCCTACACTCATGCTGATGAGCAGTATGCATGCAACCTGGGCTGTCAGAATCAGCTTCCATTTGCTGAGCAGCGGCATGAGCAAGTATGTAACAATCAATGAGATGCCTGTAGGGATGGATGGACACCTCTCAATAAAGAACTGTTTACTCAGTATTGATTGTTTTTGTTTTGCAGTTGGAGGCCATGATGCCTAGGATCCACCTGCTGTACCCCCTGACTCTGGTCAGAGGATTCTGGGAGGATGTAATGAGTCAGGCTCACAGCTTCATCACCTCCACGTGGACTTTCTACCTCCAGGCTGATGATGGCAAAGTTGTCATCTTCCAGGTATCGTACTGAATAGGGAAAACAAACTAGGCAATCTTATCCAACGTTCTGTTTGCAAAATAACCCTGTATAACCTGTTCTGCGTAACAGACTGAACCACAAGTCAAGTTTTTCACCCAGTTTGAAGTAGAAAAAGAAGTTAAAGAAGAGCCGCAGAGGAGCTGTAAGTCCTTCATTCAATTGTGTTATTTTCTACATTTCTTTATTGTATTGTATTAATGTGTCTTTAGGTATGACCTGCATAGTCTCAACCTGACCTAGTGTATTCTTCTGTTCACCCAACGCATGCAATAGAGAGCGACATTTACGCTATGGGTTATTTTTTAGAATCTTACATACATCATCTTGCCACAATATATAGTGATGTATACTCAAATGAGCCCACAAAATGCCTTGTTAACTCCGTTTTGATTAACATTTTCTAGAAACTTTACTACCCAGCTGTTTTACAAAATGAAATAAAAACAGTTAAACTATATATCTTTGAGCAGTTTTTAATGTTGTGCAACTTCAGATACGGAGCAAACATCTAACCTCTCTTTTTTCTTTTTCTAGTCCCCGGGTTGGGCCCATTTTACAAAGAATACCACCGCACTTTAATCCAGGAGAGGGACAGAGATATGACCGGGGACCGCAGCTACGATGATGAATACAACCTCTTCAGCTGTCTTTCAAGGTCAGCACACATTTATCTATTTTTCAAGCACAATATTAGCAGCCCACACAAGCTTACTATTTGTTATATCCTCCTCAGGAACCCTTGGCTACCAGGGTGGATCCTAACCACAACCCTGGTCTTGTCTGTGCTGGTCCTGATCTGGATCTGCTGTGCCACCGTGGCTACTGCTGTGGACCAGTATGTACCTGCTGAGGTAAGTTCTGTCCTGTCTTTTTGAAGAGATTTCTGGCACTCTAGTTAACATTAAAGCTAAATCAATGCCTGTACATGTCATTTATGTGTTGTTTTAAGGTGTTTAGTTTTTATCTTTCTAATCCCTATGGTATGGTGATTGTAAAAACCCAAACCCTCTTACCTTCTAAAAGTTTGATTAGAAGATCTATACCTCCTGGTGCTTATGGTGTTAATATGTGGCTTGGAAAAGCTACTGGTTAGCTTAGCATAAAGCCACATTTTTGCATATCATGTTTGTTACATCTGTACAAGTACTGATATGTAAAATCTGGTTGCCAAGCATCTGTATTTTCAACCTTTCTGTTTTTGTTTGGATTAAATGAACATGATTGAACACGTTTAGTGAGCTTTTGAGGTGATGTTAGGCACATTTTGACACTTTTGGATCGATCAACGCTAACTGTTTCCAGTGTTTGTGCTGAATTAAGCTTTGTTTTAACAGTACAGGTGTGACGGTAGCATTGGTGTCCTCGTCCGATTTTCAGCATTAAAGTGAATAGGTGTATTTTTCTAAATGATAGTTATGATTCTCTTAGGTGAGATGGATTCTTGTAAATGCAGAACATACTTGATTCTTAATTTGTTCCATATGTACATATTGCTTTGTAATATACTTGGTTGTAGTTATTTTCAAGGTTGTGATTGTATTTACTTTGGAGTACTGTTTATATTGGCAATGATAAAAGCACAAACTACATTTTAACCATTTCTTTATTCTTCCTTCAGAAATTGAGCATCTATGGTGACAGGGAGTATTTAAGTGAAAAGAAGCTGACTCCATATCCAGCCTCCTCCCTGCTGATCATTACCTCCAAAGGCCCCGAGGAAGAAGCCGGGCCCCTCCCTTCCAAAGTAAACCTGGGCCAGTCCAACATCTAGAAGCCAAAGGTGTAGCAAAGAAGCAATTTCCTCTTTTTATGAATACTCTTTAGTTGTTGATTTTTATCCTCTGGCACAAGACGCGTGCTTCCTTTGGTCTAAACAGGAGTAACTGCATTACTGATATAATGTCTCCCTTATTAATGCTCTCTAAATTGGATTGATAAAGGTTTTTTTCTGTATATTGGTATAATTGAGGCATTATAATATAGTGATGGCAGCAGTAAAATGTTTGGAAGTTTTCTTTAAATTCAATGTGTGCATTAGCTCTCTGTTGCTGTGCTTGTTTTCTTGAGAAATGTTTAAATGAACTATTTGTGACTTGAAGTGATGCAGGTTTCAATCCATACCCTCAACTTTTGGTAAAATAAGATTGTGCTAATATTGCAGGCTCTCCCTGTTTGTTCATGTTTCTACTGCCATGATTTACAGATGATTTAGAATTTTACAATTGAATTGTATGCTCTTTATCTTAACTAATAGTGACGGTACACACAGTATGTCTTTCCTGCTTTACTGTTCTCTGTTCTTATAATGATGGATCAGAATTAAAAACAATGGATTGACATCATTGACATGGATGTGACGTTATTCAATCATTGTATACTGTAGCTTTGGAATTGGACTCGATTGGTAAACAGATTTAAAACACAAGAATGTAGCTGTAGAATGAAAGTGACCAGGGTACCACATGTTAGGGGAAACATTCATAAAATACTCCTTACTACTTCCTCTTCTCTTAAATCTGAAAAATGTCCTTAAAAAGTGAAACCAATCTTCAGTATGATACCATTTTTCTTGATCAATAAATGTAATTTTTGCATCTCCAGCATTACATATTCAGCCTATGATTACAGTGGACATGATGCTAACATTTGTAGATGATCTGCAGCACATTTAAAGCTCCAGTGACCGCTTCCTATTAAAATCATTACACTTAGCAATGTAGTCTGAAAATAGCACTCATTTCCTGTGTATTGACAGGAAGGAAACTGTCTTGGGGCTTGCATGCTGTTATGAATCATCACATAACATGTTTACCACTGGAGTTATAATTTAAGGTGGAATCTTGCAATTTAAAAATCAATAGCTGTTCTACCTAGCCATTTTCATTGTTTGTCTTTGTGTGAATGCCCTAAATATGGCATCTCTTAAAAGACTGTGAGGACTGCTCTAGGGGTGGCATGTTTTAGACACAGCAATTACACAATACATAAAAGATTTAATCCTTGGCTGAATTAACCTGCTGGGTGGTCAGCAAACGCACAAATGATCCGCTACACTCCCTAGTAACCATCTCTTTCTCCCTCTCTGTGCGGCATACAGTTTTTCTGTGTTGGAATACTACCTAGCCTCCAGGTTTACTGTGTGGTAATTTGATTTACAGTGGAGCGGCAAAGATTTAGCACATCAAAGTCTGTTTACAGGTCTTGCATATGTGAAAAAATATGATGCATAAAGCCTTTTGTGGCTTAAGGAGCTTGGGAAAGTGTGATAAATAGCTTAAAGTGGTATCGCTTTCATCAATTTGGGCTGAGAAATGTAAGTTTGGAAAAGAAAGAAAATGTTTGGTTGTGGCATTAAACCGTTGCAGTCACAGCCCTGTACAAAAACACATCTAAATCTCTTATCAAAATGCTAAACTTCAAGTTGCATTGTATGTTATGTAGTTGCCAAAGTAACGAAAGAAGATAAGTAAGTAAAAGACTAAATATTGAAACTTTTGCCCATGTTGTGTCCGACAAACCAATAGGTGTGCAACGCTAACCTGTGCTGAAGCGATTGAAAATGCATATATATGAACACAAACTTTGCATGGGAACCTTCTGCAAAACAGGGCCACAAGATTAGGTAATACAGCGACAACACTGTCTTTATCATGATTGTTGGCACTGAGTTTCAGCGTTGCGTATTCCAAAGCAAATTCATTTTAAATGTATATATAATCAATTCCCAACACTGTTAGCATGGAGCTGTTCTACTGCAATATTCCACCTTGCCCAGTTAGTAATTTAGTATTGATGCAAAAACACTGCCATATTTTGTATTATGTGCACTGTTCAAAAATCATCTGGACTGTTTCCAAACATTAAAATAACAGGCAAGGACATAGAGACATATAAAATACTAAACTTTATTTTAAAAATATATACACACAACCCCACCTGCATCCAAGACAGTTCATCAGTGTGAATCATCTTGAAAAATACTATTGTAATTTGCGCTTATGTGTCACCAGTTAACCTGCATACCAAAGCTGCTCTCTGCGGTATGCTACATGGGCAAATAGTTCAGTAGTTGTTCAACAAGTCAAGGTCCTCTGCAGTGAGAGCTGATGAGGGTAGACGTTTGGTTGGAGGACTTTGACTTGAACTGTCGCGCCTCTCGGACTGACGCTGTCTTTTTTTAATATTGTGCCAGGAAGGTTTGCCTTGTTGGTTTGTTGTTGTTGAGGGAGTCTCTTTCTGTGGTATGTGACTGTTCGCTGCAGGTCTGAAGAAATGAAGTCTCTCTCTCTTGGCCTCTTCCTCGCTCTCGCATACCAAGGGTGCTGCATTCAGTACATCTCTGACAAACTTCTGCCTGCCAACTACAAAGAAAACAAACACTGTGAAGTCTGTCATCATCATGATGTCTAAAAAGTATTACAGTGGGAATGTAAGGTAGAATAAACTTACAGAAGCGAAGTGCTGATGTTCTAGATTCATCAATTTTCTTCTGTTCTGGCATTTGTGAGTTATTTGTTTCCCACTGGTTTACCACCTGCAAAGGAAACAATGCATTTATTTATGAGATATGAACCAGCACTAAATTGCAACATTTAGCCTTTATTTGAAGAACAGTGGTTACATTAGAGAAACTTGTTTCCTTTTATCATTGTCTGAATATAATTACCTGCTCTGCCCAGCCTTCTGTTTTACATCTCGAGTGATCAAAGCTATCCAGTGATTCCTCAGAATAAATGAGCCCCAACAGGTCCCATATGTTCGTCTTCAATCCTGTGCCAAGCTAGAGGTATAAATTACATTTAGATGTCAGCACCACAATAAGCTGCAGCTAAACGTAATGCACAATAGTTAAGTCTTACCTTCAAACTGGTTCCAGATACATCCAGATTTTCAAGTTTGGGGAAGCATGTGATGTATCTTAAAGCCCTCACTGAGATAGGGTTATCTGTACAATAAACATAAGAATTGATCAACATGTTAACGATGGATGTCTTTTTATAAACATGGAAGTAGTATCTGCACTAAAATGGCTAAACATGTTGGTTACTCACAGGAAACGTCAAGTAACTGAAGACAGTCCAGTCCTTTCCTCAGCATCCGAATAGGTGCAGTTAATCTTTGGAGGCCCACATCTGACAGCTTGTTTCCGCCAATGGAAAGCTGCTTTAGGCTGCTGAAAAAGAAAGACAGAATTATTAGTAACATATCTTCTTATATTTTCCAAATCATGCCTTTGGAACTGTCAACTCAAGTATTACCTTGCCAATGAGCTTGATGTTAAATGCTGAAATATCTCATGATCATCACCCAGTCTGCAGCCGAACAGATCCAGCGACTTCAGACTGTGAAATGTTTTTATTTCATTCATCCTCTCGTGCAAGAGAGGAAATCTGCAGAAATGAAAATGACATAACATGCTGTTTCTGTCTCAGGCACATCACACTGGGAGGCTGGATATATGTTGGCACGATAACTGACCTATTTCTCAGACAGAGGGATCCAAGCACCATCTCCCCATAAGCGTCACTGAATAACTGCAGGGCTTTTGAGGAAATGTCTGCGTTTAAAAATACACGATTCTCCTCTGCTGCTGCAAACAGTCGGTCTCCTATTTGATCAGGAAAGCCCACCAGAGAGTCCACATGGTGAATGTTGTCAGCTACGAATAACAGAGTGATGTCAAAGAGAGATTTGGTTGTGTATCTCAGACTTCCCTCTGCATTGTAGGTGAATATGAAGTGCTCTTTTCTCAGCACAAAGGGATTTGTTCTTCTGCATGATGACACAGGCTTTGGCTGGGCCAGGACTATGTCACTGACACGACGAAGGTTTCCTCTTTCTCGGACATAAATGGTGCTATTGTCCATTCTAAGGTCTTTTTGTTTTCATGTAAGAAGGACACAACTCTTAACAGACGCACGAAAGTAAGCTAGCCAGTGTCGTTCAAAAGTCACTTAAGGATTAAAAAAACGAAAGTACCTCACTTGTAAGCTAATCGTTGCATGAGCTAAAACCAAGACCAAAAAGACCCCACAAGTCTTATGTAAATGTATTTCATTATCTGCTTTCGCTTCTCATCTTATTTCGCTTATAAAGCCAAGTTATTTACAACTTATGCGTGAATCAGAGTAAAGTACTTCGAGTTCCTCATTGTAGCCTGTCGTGCAAGTTCACAGTTGGTGGTGGTCTTTGCTTACTAACTTCAAAATAAAAGTCCAATGCTAATAGAAACTTACTTCAAGTTCCCAAAAAATCCAAATAAGGAGCAAATATCTTGCATATATTAACATCTAGAAACATATTATGCAACCCATTATTAAACAGTTACTTATATAGTAAATTCAAAAAGTTAAATATCTTACTTTGAAAATGTTCCAGTACAGGAAGAAGGCTTGTTTACATGACAGTATGTCCGGTTCCGGCCAACGCTAACCTAGCAAGGAGTTCTAAAATGATTTTTAGAGGTGCTAATAGATAATTTGGTAAGCATGAATTATTAAAAAAATAACTAATATGGTGTACTAGATTTGTTAATACAACAGAGGCTCTCTTGATGTGTTTACCCAGTCTTAAATTGATGTTATTAAGTTAGCTAATGTAACTGTTGGTGAGCTGTCAAGTGATGTGTTGGACTTGGTAGCTAACTTAAGCTAACTTATAATGTTGTTTCTATTTCCCTGTGTTGCTCTTAGTGTACACTATTTTAAACCTACACTGCGTACTTGGGGTTAAGCTCCTTCCAATGTTGTTTCTTTCTCCAACAGCTTGCTGAAATAACGTTTCGTTGATTTTGTTCAACATTAACTTGCCGATAAGTTCCCGTGAGACGCTCCACGTCACGGACAGTGAATCCGTGTAAATGGCGTCGACTAATGATCCATTCCAATTTCAAGGTAAGTGTCCTCCTCCACAATCCTTTATGTGATATGGACATTTAGTTTACTCATTATTATGTGTTATAGTTTATTGGGCTCTTTCCCAGTCTCTATGGCATCTGTAAACGCACATCTCTCTAAACTGCTGCATTGTGATGCATGTAGTAACATCGACAGTTCATTGAAAAAGGTCCACTTCATATTTACCATTAATCCGTTTTATGAAATTAGAATTTGAAGAAGCTGGGAATCTGTTGGAAGCCAATAGAGATGCAACCACCATCAGCATTGAAGATGATGACCTGCCAGATAGGCAGAGAAAGGCTGCTGGTTTCACACCTGATGACGAGGACCCACTTGCCAGTGATGACAAGACAGAGGTTTGCACAAGGACAATTTTCTTTAAAAACTGATTTCTTACTTTTAACTATGAACTATTCAATGTTGTTGGATAAAAAACTTATTTTATTAATTTGGCTTTTCTCTATTTTTTTTATTGAAGCTTCTCTCTGGGCAAAAGAACAGTGCCCCCTTCTGGTCTTTTGAGTACTACCAAAGATTTTTCGACATCGAGACGCATCATGTAATACATTTATAACTTGTTTTAATGACCTTTTAACACTGTGATATGTTCTCAGATAATATGGAGTTCAGAACATGTCTAGCTTTGATCACATGTGTAATGGTTATTAACATGTGTTTTAGGTGAAGGAAAGAATCATTGGATCCATGCTGCCATGGCCTGGAAAGAACTTTATTCATGTCCACCTTCGTAGAAATCCTGATCTTTATGGTTAGCACTTTAAACAGTTTAACATTCAAGTCCTAGTTATTACAGGTTGTCTGGCTTCTTTTAATTTGGAAAAGAAGAGAACAATGGGAACACAAACAGAGTTACTGATGCTTAATATTTGGGCTTTCAGGACCATTCTGGATTTGCACCACCCTTGTGTTTGCCCTTGCCATCAGTGGAAACTTTTCCAACTTCCTGGTGAAGTTAGGCAAACCAAACCACAAGTATAGCCCACAGTTTGGAAAAGGTAAGTCCTGTTATTATTTGTATTCATGGCTCACTTCAGTTTGAATGTAAGATGAAACTGAACATTTTATATATTTTTGTAATGAATGTGTTTTCCAGTGACCATAGCTGCAACAGCGATCTTCAGCTATGCTTGGTTTGTGCCCCTTGCCCTCTGGGGTTGCCTGCTCTGGAGAAACAACAAGATCATGAACTTGGTGTCATACTCCTTTATGGAGATCGTCTGTGTGTATGGATATTCCCTTGCGATCTACATACCAGCAGTGGTGAGACCTGATTATTGTATCTCATAATAACAGGTGTAACATTTTGCAGTCTGCGACACTTGGCAACAATACCATTGGTTCCCATTGACAAACTAGTTTTTGAAACTAAATAACTTAAAATATCAACATTTTGATAACGTTTACCTCCATAAAATGTATAATTTAGCACTTTTAAACAAAGCATATGCTCAATTCCCTTGTAAAATATGATGTAAATGGATTTTAGAACAATTTACACCATTGAATGGTTATATATATATAATACAAAACTTTTTATTTACCTTTGATTAATGCTACTTTTCCTTGTATCGCAAATACATTGAGAGCATTGAATGTGTCTTGTATTGGAGATGCATAACAAACTGTTACAACGCTGTTCTTTCCTACTCTAGGTCCTATGGATTATCCCATTTGAATGGCTGAGGTGGTGCTCCATTGTGGTGGCTCTCTGCCTCTCTGGCTCCGTTCTGGTGATGACTTTCTGGCCTGCAGTCAGGGAAGACCACCCCAAAGTTATTGCAGCAATAATGTCGGCCATTGTTCTGCTCAACGTCCTGCTCGCTGTAGGCTGTAAGGTAATTGTGCTCGCTGTAGTTTCAATGCTGATTTTACATCAGGTTACTGTTAGGATTTATTACAAACTTGCTATGGAGCTATGGAAAATAAATCTGTGCAGGTTAATGAGATAAAACATTTAATATCCTTCTTCGGCAAACTACTTCTTCATTAATCAATTCAATTCAAGCTGCCTGTCCATCTCCTTGTTCATTGCAGCATTGAGAGACTCATTTGTCCTCACTGAACTCAGGAGCGTGGCCAAGCTTTGACCCCTCTTGTCAATGTCAATCACAGACACTACAATATACTACATGGATACCAATTTGTGTGTCCTCCTTGTGTATTTCTGGGAAATGACTATACCTGATAGTGTCAAATTCACTCCCACAGAGGAGACTCTCTCAATAGGAAACTGACTGCACTGACTAACTGGTGTGAGAATGGGCTATTAGTGTAATACTGTCAGCTGCACAGAGGTATCATATGTATGGTCTATGTAATTAGTCTACAAAGTAAGCCTGTGTCTGAAGGTTGACAAAGATGAATGGAACGCAATAATGCAGCGTACCCTCTTGGAACACTGAGCATTTTCAACACAGTTAATCATAGACACCAGGTTTTTGTTTTTTTTATTGATTAGTAGTTTCTCTTAATACTGTAAATGCTTCTTTGCCGGATTGTTTTACACTTGTGTGACTCCTTTCCTTGTTTTGCTTGTCAGGCTTATTTCTTTAGCAAACCAGAAGCAGCCCTAACACCTGAACATCCTGCCGCACTAGAGCTGACCAAGGCATGACCTATGACATGAAAGCCTTTCATTGTTTAAAGGTAAACAATAGTGACACACAAGCCTTTTAAGCCATGATCCTTTTGTACATACACTAATAACCTGATAGGTGTGTGTCATCTTCCTCCACCTTGTACTTTCTCATGGACTTTGTTATATTCACATGCAACTGCATACGAAATGACCACCTATGTCAGTAGCTGCACTACACTGTTGGATTATATTATTGTTTTTGGCTCAAGTGTTTTTTTTCTAACCTGCTAAAGCATCACATCTGACACCGGACTTCCTTAACATGATTTCTCCTTTTCAAATCAAGTGTTGTATGTTTTTTGAATTGCAGGTTCTCCTGTTGCCTTATTAGAGAGAATCAGGTTGCTGCAGTGATGAAGTAATGGGTCGGTTGGATTTCACCTGCACTCGGACATTCTGGCCCAAGACCTAAAAACCCAGTGTCCATGCTTTGTTCAACTGCATGACCTCTGGAAATGAACACTGGTACTAAGTATGTTATTTCTAATGGGATGGGTTCTAAGCTTCCTTAAAGATACATGGGGTATTGTGTTACTCAGCACATATAAGATCTCTTGCAGTATGGTAGTTTTTCGCTTTATAGTCCTTTTTAAAAAAAAATACTGAGATGACTAGTCTGTGCAATAATGTTGGTGGCATCAAAGTGATTTTGTATATACATTTTTTATACTCAGTTAATGGGAACTGTTTAGTTGAATTTTTGTAATGAATATTCTGTATTAACAGCATAATAATAGCAAGAGGTTTTAGTAAGTAATTCAAGGGTTGAACCTATAGTTTTTGTATTAGCCTTTCACTGATCCAACCACAAGTGCCCCAAACTAATGCCAAAGACCCATTCTAAATGTCCAAGGCTGTTACTATTGTGTAACTTTTTTCAAATCATTTGTTTTTACTTTGAATAACTTCATTTGATAAAATGTATAACATTGAATATGCGCCTTTTGTGTTGAGTGTTTCATGGGTAAAAAAATGAAACGTGTTCTTTGTGGGACCCACCTTTTTGATAAAATCATCAATAATAAAGCTATTATAAAAGTGGAATGTATTTTCAATCACAAAAGATTATTTACATACTGTCTTTTAAAACATGGGAAATCTATCCTAATCAACATTAGAAACTCAAATAGTTTAAGGCAATCTAACGCACTACCTCTTTTTCATAAAAATATGAGTTCAATATTTGCCATCTTTGTCTACTTTAAAACTCTTTGTACACATGTCTTGTGAATTTCGATAGTTGCCCCATATAATAGTTAACAACTTTTAGTTATTTAACAACTTATGTCCACTTTTTTTCCCCAATAAACTTAAAGTTTATATGTATGACATCCTTAACTTACCAAAGCTCCCACACGTCCGGCCAACATGACCTACTTCTACCCGCGCCTAACAGCGCTAAAAGCTGCCACTACATTTCAGCAGTTGGACATTTTAAATATTTAAGGGATAGCTCGTACCTAATTGATATAACTTCAACATATGAAAGGGAGCGTTCACTTGAAAAGTGGACATTTGGCTGCTGCTACTGTTTTTCCAACTCATCCATCTCAACTGTCCTGTCCTGTCTGATAGAATCTACTGTGTCTCTGTTTGGATGCACACACACAAACACACACACATCACCTGCAGTGGAAAATGTTACTTATGTATGTAAATCCTGCATACAGCGTGTGGTCAGTACCTTGCAGCAAGGGGAAACTCTTTTAAGTCTGTTTATGATTGCCATTAATTAACAGGAGCAAAGTTTCGCTGATTAATCAACACATTAGGGGGGAAAAATTGTGTCACTTGAAACGGTGTCAATGGGATGATGGTGCCCTAATTAATGGTCATTCTAGCCCCAGCTTTGAGTTACACAGGAGGTGCCTGTCAAACAAATAACCCTCTTCACCTGCCTCAGTCTCATCAATGTATGTAGCTGCTCGAGCTTGCAAAGCGGATTTACCAACATAATGCGTAAGGACTATTTGAATAGCGTTTGAGTAATAACGTTTATTTAAAGAAATTGCCGTTGAATTTTTATTTATTTTTGAGATTTTGAAAACTTTCCACAGGATGGCCAATTCCAACGGGAAAGCTGAAAAAGTTTCCAAATTTGAGACGTTAAGACTTTTGGAGAAATGCAGAAAGGAAAGAGATGATGCCATGCAGAGAGAAGGTGTTCTCAGGGAGAAACTGAGACAGAATGAGTCGAGGATGCGTTCAACTGAGGCTCTGAAACAGAAGATGAAGACCTTGGCTGTTGAAAACAAGGAGCTGAGGAAAAACGTGAAGGGTCTTCGCACTGAGATTGGACTTGAGTGCAGCCCTAAGTTTACTGGAAAGACCACAAAGGATATAATCAATGACATGCAGGATAAGGACCGTGAGTGCAATTCTCTTGTGGAGAAGGCTGCCAAACTGAGTCTGACCATTGATGATTTGACCTCAGAGTTGGCTAACACAGTCACATCAAAAACACTTTTAGAGGATCAAGTGCAGTCATTACAGCAAAATCTCAAAGATATGACAAATAATCAACGCCGCCTGCTGAAATTGTGGGAAGACAAGAAGATCCAGAGGGATCAACCCCCTGCCCTGCCTGCAATTATCCAGAAACCTGCACAGAAACCATTTGCCCATAAAGCCATTCAAACTGAGATGTCCGTCAATTCATCGCAAAAGCTCCCAGTCAATGCATTTGAGATCAAGCAATTCTCTCTGGAGCATGACAAAAAGACAGTTTTGGATAAACACAGTTTCCCAACTTATGGAAATGACTTTCATCATGAAAATAAATCTTTCATGCACGACGAAACTAATGGAATTAAGAATTGACTTAACTCATTGACTGCAGTGAGAAAGTAAAGCAAGGATAAAGCAGATACTTATTAGTGTGTGATATAACTGTAAATATCAAACAAACAAGTAAAATAGATTCAATATAAATAATGTAAAGTTGATTTCTGGCTTGTTTTGGTGCCTTGTCTCATTTAATTCTATGACAATGTAGTTATTTCAGAATTTGTATCACTCTGTTTCAGTCAACATCTACCTGAAACAGCCTTTATAAGCTATGCTTTGTTAGCTTATACTTTTAAATCAAGCTTGATTTGGAAAGACTGGCCGAATTTACCAATATTGTTGAACAACGTAATTTAACTACAAGTTGTGTGACTGGCAACAGGCAGGTACACGGACAACTCTTAATCGGGGTCCTTCAGGGTCCTTTGAATGCATGTGGCGCGATATGGGAAACAGTGGATAATAGTTTGACAGTAGGAGATATTATTATCACCATTTGGCTCTCTATTTTTCCACCAACATGTTTTCTGCTGAGCAAAGCTGTTGGTTTGTCCGCAAGGTGAGTCTTTAACTTGTTATTCTCAAAAGAGAAAATGTATCGCGTGTGTTTGCGTACATCACCGTTAGCCTCTGTGTTTATGCTAGCTGTGATTGTAGCTAACTTTCAGCTTTCTTTAATCGAGAAAAAGGTAAAAAAAAAGTTACAAAACAAGAAAGGAAAGTTATAAAATATAAAGTAAGCTGGCACAGTTCATGAGCATACACCATACACGAAAATAAGTTAAAGAAATACAAAGGATGATCAAGAGCAGTAAAAGCGTTGTTTTGAAATATAGGGTAGTTAACGTACTTTAGACAATTACAATAAAATACATCAACACGATTCAGTCTTAAGTTACGTTTTTTGAATGAGATGAATTTAAATGACTTGGAGAAGTGAGCTAAAATCAGCAGGAATACTTTAAAAAGAGAGGTTTTTAGTCAAATTGCAGAAACGTAAATATGATTTAAGCAGCGCTTTCATCACACCATCAACACAATAAGATCTAAAAAGTGAAAACTCAATTATTTAATAAAGTTAATGTGTTTATTTGTCTATTTCAACATGAGAATATTTGAACTTAAAACATAAGATGATCCGGCTCTGTCATAGCAATTACTGAAGTTACCATATCATCGTTTAGCATTTCCGAAATGATAAAACGATAATCTCTTACTTCTTAACGTACATTCTCGACGTTTTCAACCTGCTCTGTCTTTGAGTTAGTAATTGTGTGTTTGTGAAGTATTTAATAATGACTGGCTGTTTTTGTACAGGTAATTTGCTGGAGAGCTGTGGCGAGTATTGCTTGGGCTGTCCTATTGTTGCCACCCATCACAGCCGTTTTTGTAATCCTCAGCAGGTTCAGTCTCCTTCATCCGATCCAGACGGTATCAGGTCAGTCAAAATGTTCTTTGTGATGTGAGACTCACAGCTCACTAAAGTTGTCTGAAGCTCAATGTGGACTTCTTTTTTTTTTACATGCAGAATGTCTGACCTTCTTAACGAGTGCAAGTGTCATATTCTCCTTCATCCTGCTTTGTGGAGTCATCATCATGGTGGGGTTCCTCAACCTGGAATATTATACAGGTGAGAGACAGGAGGCCCTTGTTGTTGTTGTTGTTGTTGTTGTTGTTGTTGTTGTTGTTGTTGTTGTTGTTGTTGATAACATGTAAACGGCTTTGTCTTGCTAGTTTAGGCTTTAAGCTTATCAGAACGATGAGACACTTCATGAGCCTATGTATACAATACATACCGTTGGGTTCTTAAATCAGAAGTGACAGATCACTGTGAAAGTAAAGGGGTTGTCTTAAAGTTATACATTTTATATAGGACAACATCATTTGATACATCGTTTCCTTATCAGATGGTTCATTGTAGGGTGATGAATGCATTTATAGAAAAACCTCACTTATTCTGAACATTAATAAATATAATGAATAATGAATAATACTTTTTGAACTGATTAACACTAAATATAATGTAAAGCATGATTCCCAAATGTACACTCCTTATCAATCATTCTAAAAATAACTACCCTTTTATAAATCAGGGTTGAGAACAGTGTTGGGTTGAAAGCCCAATATTTGACATCCAGCATATGATTGCACAATGAATGTTTCCCCTCTGTGGGATGAGTAAAGGCATTCTGATTTTGATTCTGATAGTAACACTGTTGTTTCTCTTCAGTCATTCCAACTATTGCATGCTCGAAAATCGCCCTGTTGGGTCAGCTGCTCCACCCTCGTCACTTTGTCAATTCCCTGGCCCACTGCATCATGGGAATAATCGTGGCTTGGTGTTGTGCCATCACCATCGGGGGCAGATATGAGGCGGTCGCCTACCCTTGCACACCGGGGGATGGGTAAGCATCTACTACATAACTATCATGTTGACTAACCATGGTTCATCCATCGTCTGATTTGCTCAATTTGTTTTCAGCGCTGACAGCTCTCATCAGATGTGTCTGAACGAGTATCACTTCATCCTTCTGCTGGCTGGAGCCTTCGTTGGGTTATCTCACAGTATGCTGGGTGTGATCTACAACATGAACTATGTGCCTTTTCACACTGTTCAGGTATGTGATGCGACTCATTTATCTCACTAATGATCATAGTGGACGGATGAGAAGAGGTGTGTTTTGAGTCTTCTTTTGAATTGATCAACTGAGATTGGAAGACGATTCCAAAAAAAGTGTCTCTGTTTGAAGAAGCTCTGCCATTATGATATACTATTAATGTTAACTCATTATTATTTTCCCCCAGCAATACAAATACCTTCGCTTTAAGGGATCCCTACCTATGTTGGTGAAGTGCAGTGCCACTCAGGCGCTTTACTCGGTCAGGAACTACATTGTTTTGTATTTCTTTTTGGGTAAGTTTATTCAGTTAATTCAATCCACATTAAATATTTCACTAATACTCCTGCTCCTTAAAGGAATACTCCGGAGTAGATTCACCCTAGGTTAATTTGAACCGTGACATCCAGCCAAGTAGCGCACCCGAAGTTTTTCCAATCTTGTCCGAACATCAGCCGAGTTACGGAGTTCTCCCGAATAGCTTAGTACACGCGCTAACGGAACCTCGACCTATCTCCAAAATTACCACACTACAATCACCTGTTATGACACCAAACTTCTGCAGTAGTATAAATGTGGTCTGTACTCACAAAACGATGCATTTCGAAGTTTGTACATAGTCCAGGAGTGTATTAGTATCAACACAAGCCGAATAGCTTCTAATCTGCTAAAGCTGCGTCGACGTCACTTCCTTGATCTGGGAATAGCCCAGTGACGTCGACGTTGATGTGTTGATACTAATACACTCCTGGACTATGTACAAACTTCGAAATGCATCGTTTTGTGAGTACAGACCACATTTATACTACTGCAGAAGTTTGGTGTCATAACAGGTGATTGTAGTGTGGTAATTTTGGAGATAGGTCGAGGTTCCGTTAGCGCGTGTACTAAGCTATTTGGGAGAACTCCGTAACTCGGCTGATGTTCGGACAAGATTGGAAAAACTTCGGGTGCGCTACTTGGCTGGATGTCACGGTTCAAATTAACCTAGGGTGAATCTACTCCGGAGTATTCCTTTAACCTTAGAATACACTGCTAGGAGGCCCCTTTTGTGAGTGTCTCCCATATAGGCCATTAAAAGTATTTTTTCATACTCATGCTATTAGTTTGTTCAATTATTGTATCTAACTTTTAACAAAATATCTATTTCTTTATTAACAGGATACATTCCAAAAGCATGGATTTGTAAAACACTGAATCTGCATTTGAACAGGTCAGTGTGGCTCCTGTGATATCGAGTCTGTACCATCTGTTCAAACAGTAATACATGCAGCCGCTCTGTTTCTTGGACTGCATTAATGTCTTGTCTGTGTTCTCCAGCTCTGTCCACCCTCTTGACAGCATAGCTGGACTGTTGGACCTAAACCTGCTCTACCAGCTGTGGGTCAGTGCCGGTTTCCTCCTCCTCACATGGCACGTCACACTGCTGCTCTTTAGGATCTTTGTTACTGAGGTATGTACGTCCATAGAAGACAACATGTATACATCGGCAAATATTTCCAAAGCGAAGGTCTCACACTGCGGTACAAGTTCTGTTACTCTTCTATAGCATCTAGCTTTCTTTCTGATTATAAATTATGTACTGGACTCGAGCACAATCAAAGGCTAAAGACTAACACCAGTGCCAGCTGTCTGATGACCATTGACTCGTCCAAGTTCTGATAAGCACTTCTGATTGCCAATCTGTGATTGCAATTTGCCCAAAAGTAGAGTGTTGTGGTGCAGGGACGACTTCTGTTTGCATTTTCTATTATTTAGAGACACTAGGGGGCAATGTTGTCATTGCTTTGAGTGCTCAAGTGTCTGAAGTTCACTAGACCTAGCTGGATTATAATATTCATGAACATCCCAGGGTTTATTCCAAGTGATCAATTAATCTTGCACTTGAAACTACTAATATATTTCCTGGTATGGTATCTGCAGGTGTACAGTTTCGCTGTGCAGTCTTCTTTTACCGAGGATGCCCATCAGTGTCTTCCTAAAGTTCTTACCGGCAAGCAGTCCATGATATTAAAGGTAAATAAAACACATGGTGACTCTCTCCTGTGCTTCTCATTTTTGCATTTTGTTATTGTAACTTATCTTTTCTCCACATTTCAGTTTTTAGCTCTGCAGGATCTTGCTCTGCTCTCTCAACACTCCCCACTGAGACGCGTGGAGGTCTTCAGTCTGAGTCAGCCAGGTTTGTCAGCTAGAGGTTCTTTCTTAGACTGTTTTTTATTCACCCTTTGTAACATACTTTTTGACACACTTCAGAATGTATTTAAAAGTAGCTCTCTGCAAAATGTATTTATCTTTTCATTCTTGTCTCGACAGGTGGCCATCCTCACAACTGGAACGCCATCAGTAAGGAGTGTCTGTCTCTTCTGAGTGATCTCACCCAGAGACTCATAGCCTATCATGACACTGTAGCAACCAATGGCCGGGCCAAATCACTGTCTACTGGGAGTGAGAGGAAGACTTCATCTGAGACATCAGGTACGTTATTATACAACACGTACGAACTTAACTGTCTCTGCCCAGTCGCCTTTATCCCTTCAGCCTGGAGCTCAAGTTATTTATTACAACAAGTATGCAATCCTTTTCATCTTTTACCATTGTCCCATTCTTTTAAATTAAAGTAACCTCAGGTACAGATGATCTGATGAGCCCGAGGCCCACCTTTCTGATGAAAACCCCAGCGTCGGTCTTTGCTCGCTCCATTGTTGGCAGCCCTCTGACGGCACCCTTCACTCCTGACCTGGACAGCCCTTTTGCTTCTCCCGCCCTGCGGCGTCTTACTGCTCCTCCGGACCCATTTTCCCCTTGGTCCGGTACAGTGCAGAGCCCACACATCATGAGGAGAGTCCCAAAACTCTGGTCCACCTCTACAGGTGAGAGGAGATCAAAGAAATCAGGACACACTTTTGTAGCTTTAGGTATAACATTATCTTAACTTTTAGGTAAGTCAGAGTATAATGACATAGGTTCAGTAGTAGTGAAATAATAAAATAGATCTCTGCAAGTCAATGTTTTACTGCTGGTTCCCCATTTGTGATTTAGAATCTCTCTGTGCAGATTCACAAGTCAATGGAAGTCCCCCAGCCTCCCCTGCCTCAGTTCCCAGTCCCAAACAGGAACAGTCCAAACCAAGTCTCCTGGCTCAGTTCCTCCAAAACAGAAAAGAACAGGTATTCCAGCCTTTCAATGCAGAATGACAGTATCAATATAAGTATGTTTAATCAGCATTGACAATAGACGTTGACACATTTATTAACCCTGGGCTAACAAAAGTACTCCCACAGGGAGGTTTTTCTCGTCTCATTTTTTATAATTCTCCAAACCAAAAATCCGACCTTCTTCTCTGCTCTACGCAGGGGGCCCGGTGAGAAAATGGACATGTCACTATTTGCTCCACATTTTCTTTTCTCAGCTTCCCTCATTCACAGCTCGATCTCACCGAGGCACCAGAGAGACGAGTCAGGATGAGTGCCAAAATGATTAGGAACATGTGTCCTATCTGTAGCCTGGCTATTGATTTCCTGTCCTGATGGTTCCTTCTGCTTTCTAAAGTAAAGGTCACGTCATCTGGTGGAGCACAGAGTTAGTCAGGGGTTTTTCTTAGCCCAGGGTTGAAAGTGTCAACACTTGCTACATGTGTGTTTCATTTTGATGTGTTGTTTTTAAAGCAAAACAACTTTACACTTAACTGTCCCATTCAGGTTAAACATTTCTTGGCAAAGCGCGTGCTGATAATGTATTTGTTTAACAAGGTAAGGATGTGTGGCATGTGCGTGAACACGGTGAAGGGGTCTTTGCAAGTTCTCATCTTTAGATCTTCATTGTGTTTTATCCAATCTAACCCCACCCCCCCACCTGCAGACATCACTAATGTATCACTGTGTTTGGATGTAGTTGTACACACATTACTAATGTAGCTCCCCCCCCCAGCTGTTACAATGATCCTTACTAATCACTTTAAAAGCTGGTTTCAAGGAGTTGTGTTGCATGCTTGTCCCAAAGTCACTGGTTGTGTTTTGTCCTTGTAATCACATTAAATGGTGTAAGGCATTGCACAATTCCCCATTCGTAGAACTAGAAATTAGTTTGGTTATTCTGCTCTGCTCTCTGAGATGTATCTTCCTTTGATCATGCATGTTGTAGCTTAGCCTCTCTAAAACCAACTTTGTGATTCATTAGTCTTCTGTAAAAACTCCGTCCTCATTAACCTCGTCTCTTACAGCTTCCAGAAGCCTCCAGTCAAGCTCTGTTTGCAGACAGCCAGGCTCACATCTGGGCTTTAGAAGGTGGGTAGAGATGGTGGACTTTTCATTTAAAGCCGATATGACCTGTTGATGCACCATGTACAATATGTTCTGTTACATCCTCCTCCAGGACTGTCGTATCTGGTTCAAGCCTCCTTCTCAGAAGACCAGTTTGGGGTTGTACAGACTGCATTACCCAGCATTCTCAGCTGTATGCTGGTCTTACAAGAGGTAAGCTGTCTTACGGTTTAGTGCAGCGACCCTGAAAGTGCATATAGGGGAAAAAAACGACTGCTATCTAATTTTGTAGCCAAGTTGTACTGTTCTGTTTTCTCCCGCTCTATAATTTGAACACAGCTGATACAATTTGGAATTCTCAAATGTTATTGCATAGAAAATAAAATCTGTATCTGTCTGACAAGAAGCTGAGACATCAGGGAAATTGAGGGAATTGTGTTTTTATCCCCTCATCTTCAGGCTGTAGATCGGCACTTCAAGCTGCCTCACGCCTCCAGTAAGCCCGTCAGGTCGGCCAGCAGCCTGGGAGACTCCACTCACAAAACACTGCGCTTTGCCCTCAGAGCCACTCTCAAGACTGCCATCTACAGGATTACTACGACTTTTGGAAATCACTTAAAGTAAGGCCTGTTAAAAATTACATTTTTCCAATGATTACAAAAAAGATGCTGATTCTAACAATTGATTTTGTATATTTTTTGTAATCCTCAGTGCTATTCAGATGTCTGCAGAGCACCGGAAAAGACTGCAGCAGTTTCTGGAAAACAAGGAGTAAAACACCTGACACTCGGCTCTTGTGCCTTCAGATTCTTATCAGCGTGTGCGCATTAGCACGAGTGGGGCCAATCCTGAAAGCCCATGATAGTGCCTCCTTTTCATATTTATGTGTGCGAGATGTCATGGTGGAATGTATTTGATGGGCTATATCACGTCCTCCATGTGTGAGGCTTCCTGCCACACTGACAGACTGAACCAGGATGGAAGCCCAGCTGTTCTTCCTCTTTAAGAGATTTAAACTAGCTCACAGTACACAAAAACAACTTAGTCCAAAAGATGTTTCATTTCTATTACGAGATAATGAATTTTGACTTGGCTCTCGTGTGGAAAGTTGTAAAGGGCTTGGTTTTACATGATATGCTTTTTGGTACTGCACTTCATGGGCTGTCTCATGGTATTATTATATCCTTCTGGTTTCAAAAGATTATCGTTTGGTGTGAGAGAGTCGGTATGTCGTGTCAGTGATGAGAGAGAAACTGTGTGGCTCTCTTCAGCTTGATGGGTATCTGAAATGTGAAAACATATATATATTTTTAAAGATCTGGTTTTGTTCTAAACACCAGCCCCTGAATGCCCCTTCAGATGTACAGACCGGACACCTGTTTGTATGTTAACTATTTAGTTTGTCAGTTTTTGTTCATGAGAAATGAGGCTGTCTTTCATGTCAGATAAAGGATGGAGATTTGGTGTGACTGGTACCAAGTGTGTGGAAAATGTTTGGATTGCCAATGCATATTGAGTTTGATACCCACTCAAGAGACATGTTGAATAAAAACATTATGTAAAGATCCATTTATGTTTTTTGTTATCTCTTAGCAGAAACAATCCAAACAGTCAACTTATATTATAAAACTGTTTATAAATCACGTTATTTAAGTCAAACCTTCTTCAATTTTGACTTATACTTTTGGGAACGGCACAGGTGATGCCACTTAAGGCTGCACCAGAAACAGCTCAGTGAGTTCAGCCATCATTAATACTTTTTACACCTTTGCTTTTGAACCAAACCATCTCAAATCAAGAAAGGGGCTGAAATATGAATCATTTTTTGTTTCGTGACTGAAATAAAATATCCTAACCTTTATTGGAGCTGTTAAGAGTTGAAAGAGGAGCACATTGCCTGAATTGTTTGACCGGCTCTGGCTTCGAACCAGCCTACTAGGCAGTGTTGACTGCATATTGGCCACCAGCTCTAACCCAAGCTATCCGGCGGCCCAGGACCTCTTATCCTCAGCTAATATTTGCACACTATACCAATCACTCACACGAATCTAAAGACATCACTAAAATTTGATCTGTGAGATAATTCTCCAACTCTGTAAAGTGAAAATGTGAATTTACAACAGCCTGCAAAACTGGTAACGGCAAAAGGTTTCACACATTATTTGTAGGTCGATAAATAAAATGAATATAACACGAGACCATGAAATGACAACAACATCAAGAGCACTGTCTTTTTGTTTATTGCACTAATCGTACATATTTCCAACTTAACTGATGGAACGCAATATTAGGCAGTGGTGGACAAAAATGTTCATCTAACGCCTTCTGTATACAAGATGCCAAAAATAGCCAGTGGGAAAATCTGGATAGAACCGTCTCGAATGATGGATTAAGATCTAGAAAGGAAATACTTTTTTGCATTTTCTTTGAACAAGAAATAGAACCTGTAATACTTGAAATGACAGCTGATCTGTTCATAACAGAGGGATGCCATTCATAACAAAAAAAAATAGAACAAAAATGGTGCCTCAAGTTATTCTTCTCTTGATTTTAAAAGTACTTTGTCCTCATATAGAATATAAACCTCTGCATCAATACCAATCAAATGATTTGATATCTTTTTATTTTTTTTGGAGTCGAACAGCATTTGCTAAAGATGTTTTTTTTTTTTTTTTACAGTTTTAATATATATTTATATATGTACATAGAAATGCATCTAACTAGAGTTCTCATAGAAAATGAGAAAAGCTGGACTTTAACGCTCTCACACAACAAGTGACTGGCAAGAACATTGACCCCCCCCCCCCTCCTCCTCTTTCCTAAGAAGTGGTGTGCTTGCTTCAAACACAAGACTTAGTTCAAATGTTTGTCTAATAAACGTTGTTGAGCAAATTATTTGAGACTGTCAGCGTCACAGATGGATTTTTGGGAACCGCATGGTTATTACTCCAATCTCAATTGTCACAGTTCTTCAGTTGGGATTTAATCCAAGTTGATTGTTGCTTTTCATAATTCCAGATCCTGTCATTATCCTATGTGCATTTGCCTCAACATTTAAACTTTCCTTTCAAAGATGGAGAGCGGGGAGGAAGAAAAAGGAAGGAGGAGGAGGAGGAAAGTTTGGTTGAAGCAAAACAAGTCTCCTCTTCCTCAGTCGAACTATTCTTAAGTGCAAAAATATCTCCCCACTCAAATAAATCAATAGAAATGAACTAAACTTCACTGTGGGGCCTCCAATGAAGGATACAAGCGCTTTACCCCCCAAAAAATCACACTCAGTGCACGTTTAGTCTTTGTCTCAAACTAAAAGCATCCCTGATTCAAAGTGCACTCAGTCGTGAGGGGGGAGGGGGGTGATGCAGAGAGGAGGGGGAGGAAGTAGAATGTCTGGTGATGCAGCATGTAGGGATTTAGTAGTTCTCTGGGGGGAAATGGAACTAGCTGCACAAGCTCAAGGGCCAGAAATCAATATGAGACTGGGGCGATGCAGTGGGAGGACACTGGGGTTTCCCTCCATGTGTTCAAATCTTAAAGGGAGTCACATTTAAGGGGATGGTTTGAGGGTACCATTCTACTCCCTGCTGACCCTCCCTCAGACAGCACAGAGAGCTCCAGAGCAAGAGGTGTGTTACTAAGAGAGAAGGGATTGCCTGCTGGTGATGTATAGCTTCCTACAGGGTACCTAAAGAAGAGGTGCTTGCTGCCATACATGCACAGGACATTGTTCTGGGGCGAGGCAGAGCTGAGAGATAACGTATAGACAAGCAGGGGGGTCCAAGTGGCTCGTAGGGGTGTAAGCACTCACTAAACCTCTTTGTACAATTCCCCCAAAAGTCAGGATTCTGGAAGTGTGTTTATAGTCTTTAGTCGTTATTTGCACACTCACAACAGCTGGGAAACCAGACGTTAAGCATCTCTTCTTCAAAAGTATGTCAAAGTAAATGTGTGTTTTATCTCTGTAAGTTTGTATGTGTAGGAGGAAAAACAAAAACAAGTCTGTGGCTCGTCTGTGTTTGAGTATGCCAGTGTGTCAATAGTGCTTGCTTATGTGCATCAATTCAAGGGCAATAAAGTATGTATGTATGTATGTATGTATGTATGTGTGTGTGTGTGTGTGTGTGTGTGTGTGGGTCTCAGTATGTGTGTGTGTGTAGCTCAGGAGGACATGCACTGGACGTTGTCAGGACCTCCCTCCTCTTCATCGGAGGAATCCGGAGAGCTCCACGACTCGTCTGTGTCTGCGTCTGCACCCTCGCGGCGGGCCTGTATCCAGACAGAGAGATCAGAGGAACATGTGACTTTTACGGGCTGATAGAGTATGCCAACATACTCTAGATTTCCTTCCAAAAGATCAGATGAACTGGGGTGTTTTGAGTGTTTACCCTCGGAGGCCTTCTGTTCCTCATGTGTCTCATCAGGAACCACAGCAGCTGGGTGTCGTACTGGTCGCCATGACGAACACTGTCCCCATCACGCTCCCGCTTGTTCTTCTTCATCACCTTCAAAAACACAACCAATAGGTGTGAATATGGGGCACAGGGGCGTGCATGAAGACCATACATGTACTTCATACAAATTGTACTTCTTATTTACAGGAGCGTATGAGGGTGTAAAAGACCCCAAATTAGCAAAGCTAGTTGTTTTGCAGTGCATTGGGCAATTATAATTGACGGTTTAGGTAAATGTACCCTGATTTTCACTTTCAATGACTGGTTAAAACAAATGAGTGAAACTGGATATTTAACATATATAGGATAAAAGGAAAGAAGTGGATAAAATGTTTCCACAACCAAGAGTATGATAGAAAATAACATAAAAAGCAGAATGAAATATAGGGCAGAATAAAGTACCTCTTTCAGACCCTTGAGTCCAGTGGGGCACTCCGCTGTGGGGGCCCACAGTTTCACATCATGGTCCAGCCCACTAGTGGCCATGCCTGGCAGGTGGGGATGTGGCTCCAAACAGTTCACCTGTTGAGGGGAGAGCAAAAATGAGATGAAGATTGCGATAGTCTTAAAGAGAATATTCTTGTCCCAGCAGCAAAAAGCTTACTCTACTGCGGAGGTCATACAACCAGGTCCAAATAAAGGGATTACAGGGATTTGCCAAGGTATCTTTGAACCCAACAACACATATACGTTATTATCTGTCTTTGACTCACCACTCCTCCCCTGTCTCCCTCCATAAACTGGACAATGCGAGCAGAGTTCTTGTCCCACAGGTAGATGTGTCCGCAGTCACTGCCGCTGACCACAAACTCACTGCATGGCCCGTAGAAGTTCACTCCTTTCACTGTGAGAGAAGGGTAGATATGCAGAGTCAGTCCAACTACAATCATTTTACAGTCCCGCAGTATAGATTCAGGTAAAAAGTACCCCATATATACACTTCTAAACAGCCAAATCGTAACAGCAGGAGTTATTGGTTAACAGGTAAAGGCTTCTGAAGTGGGGCCATAACTGATGTGGTTGATTTTAGAAACTATGGTCTTTAAGCAAAAGGTGCATCTGTAATGCTTGCTGTAATTAGGGACTGAATTTAGCACCTGTAGCATTATTGCGGTGTCCCTTGTATCTCCTGCGATAGTCTGCCCCATCACTGTGGTTGGAGTCAAACAGGTAGATGTCTTCGTCGTTGTAACTGGCCAGGAGCTCTGCAGAGAAAAAACAGGTGCAATTCAGTTAGTTAGGTTTCTACTAAAGCAAAAAAAGAGATATAAATTGGACTTAAGTAGATTCCTGTAACTGGCTCTAAACTCGACGTTACTGATGTTCTGCAAAGACTAGAGCACATGCTTTTTTAGAATAGCCCTTATCCTGTTTGAGTTTCACTCACTGCACTGTGGCTGCATCAGTAGGCTGAGAAGGGCAGAAATTGTGGCATTTTCAAACAATAAATCAAGAAAGTATCAGGTAAAGGGGTCATTTTTAAAATATATTCCTTAATATGTTAATTAACAGAATGCGAAAAAAAGGTACAGATCATCAAAATACGTTAAATATAAACAGTAAAAATAATTATGTAGATATGCTAAAAACATGTTTTTTTTACCTGTGCCATCGTGGCTGTACACGAGGCAGGTTATGTTGGTTTTAGACTCACTGGATACCAGATGTGAAGGACAAAACTTCTTCAGAACGCCATTGTTATCGTTCTCATTGATCTTCCTCTGGTCATAGATCCTAAAGAGGGTGGGAAAAAGAGACGGTGAGAACAGAAGAAATACATTCAGAAGTGACATCTACAAAACAGAAAAGAAAAATACTAAATATTATGATACTTTTATCAAAACCTGCCTCATACCTCACATACTGATCTCTTCCTCCCACAGCAAAGTGTTGTGTCTTTGCCGGGTTCACATAGATGGTGTACAGGCCCACTTTTTTATCCCCCTCCTTCACGGTCACCAGTTTACTGAAGATGTAAGGAGACACAAAGGAAAAACAGGTATTAGCTCTGGCAAGCGAAATCATGAAGATGTATTTCAAACGCAGGAAAACTGACAAAGAGAAGGTGATTGAATGGAGGATACAAACATGGAGTGAAAGCATGTTTGTGTAATAACACTACAAACATGGTTGAAAAAAGGCCATAGTTATATTAATACGTGACACTGCCTTAACAGAAATCAATACGTAGGAGTGTATTGTGTCATAGTTTATGATAGTGTCCGGATCTATTGCACCAGTCAGTTTGGAAATGTGACAGACAATCCAATACATGAGGTGAATGAATTTAAAGTCGGACCACTTTAATTACAGTCTCACTCACTTAGCAGGGCGGTCGAGACGCAGGTCAATACCAAACACCACAGCGTCCTCCCCCGCAGAAAGAAAGGAGCAGGGGGAGTCTGGCTCCAGGGCCAGCTGGAACAAAAGTAAGTAGAAACTAGAATAAGCGCCTTGAAGTTTTATGCCTTCACAAAAAAAGGTTGCAGTGGCAACCTGTCTTAAGTGTCTTCATAAATGTATCATATCATGTTGGAATTAGTCATCATTTTCATTCTTATGCTATGGACTAAAAACGTGTTTTGCAAGGTCACAGTTCAATTCAATGTAACTCACAGTTTAAAAATAGAAGTACCATCATAATGGAGATTTGTGAAATGGGACACCCCGATGATAAAATTCAGAATAGAGTCCTAGACACTAAACGAAAAGTATTTACAAACACATTTAGAATTGGACAAAACCTTGGCCTTTTCTAATCTAATCAGTTCGTCCTTGAGTCCAAGCGGAACTGTGTGCCAAACTAGAATAAATTCCCCTCAAGTGCTTCAGAGACATACTGCTTTCACACATCCATTCCCACATACAGTACAGACACTCACCTTGTGTGCTGCCCCTTTGTGCTGTGCCACCCGCTTGGTGTTCTTGCAGCGTTGTGTGGCAGAGAGTTCAGCCACTCTGATCTGACCATCTCGAGCGCACATGGCCAAGGTGGAGTCTCCACTGTGAGGCAGGAACTTCGCCTGTGTACATCAAGAGCAGGGGGAAGACTCAGCTTAAGATTCCAGCCACATTAGCCCAACTTAAATCTTCATCGACTCTATACAAGGTAATGACCCACTCTCATTATCAACTCAAAGTGTACCGTCATCCTTGCCTAGGCTGTTCGAATGGAGCATCAAGCAGCGACGGCGTCACCCTGATGCGCTGATCACTAATGTTTGGGTGCTTATGTTCAAATATGGGAAGGTAGAACTAATTGGAAAACTCTGAATAAAAAGATCAGTGTATGTTTTATAGTATTTACAATTTCATAGCATAATGGATGCTTTCTAATTGTATAGCATTTTGTGACCTGTGGCCTTTTTTGGGAAATGTTTATGAAGTTGAAAAGAGTTTAAAATGTTATTTTTCATAATGAAAATTTCCGGTATGCAAATGCCACCCCAGTCCCCTGGTAGAGGGTTGTGTCTTTAACCTGTCTGCTCAAAAAAAAGGTTAGTGTTCTTCCCCCACTGAACAGAACCAAACTGTTTTGTCCGTATGAACCCAACTGTCTCAAGTTTTCAATCTACCAGCTTACTCACTCATAAGAGGTAATGTTTTTTGCTTTCCTTACCTGAAAGACATTGCTCTTGTGGCCACTGTCAAACTCCAGCTCAGCACGGCGGATAGCCCAATCCCAGATCACCACTCGCAGGTCATCGCTGCCCGAAGCCAGGCGTGTGCCCGAGGGGTTGAAGTGCAGCGTGTTGACGCAACCTGTGTGCCTCTCCAGCCGGCCCTGCAGCTCTAGCCTCTGCACCAGACCCCGGGCTCCACACACGCGCCTCACAAACTGGTGTGAGTCCCTGCCGATCTCCCTGGAGCGAAGTGAGGGTATCGACCTCCATATAGGGCCACGCATGTCACAGAGCTCTGCTCCCAGCCACGCCTCCATAGCCTCATCATCATCGTCGTCGTCATCATCATCGTCATCTTTCTGTTCTTCTTCTTCGTCGTCATCATCGTCATCATCATCTGAGCTGGAGGAGTGATTGGTGCCGCCGACGCCGCCGGGTCTATTCCTCTTTCTGGCTGCTCTTTTCTCCTTTGCCCTCTCCCGTCGGCCTCCCTCGCTCTCTCTATCACCATCCTCAGTCAGGGAGTAAAGACCGCTTCCATCCATGCTGTCTGTGTCTTCCTCCTCCTCCTCTCCCTCTCGGTTTGCCCTTATCTCTCCTTCCACATCTGGCATAGGCTTGTCTCCAGACGCCTCTCCTGTTTCTTTGGGAGCTACAGAAATAGGGAAAGCCAGAGCCATGGAGAATTAGGTCAAGACATTTCCGTCTCACTGGGAGATTCAACAAAAGGTGCACAACTGCTACTGAAACTGTATCAATGTAAAGCCCCTAAGTAAAGATATATGCATTTAATTTAAGCAAAGTTTCTACCATATGAAACTGTGCTAAAACATACACTTTTAAAGTTGCTGTTAAACAACAAGAATGTGGATACCATCTTGAGATGAAGACTGTGTTTGTCCCTCTTTGCTTCCAGAGGCACCTTCCTCCTTGTGTTGATCTTCCCCTGGATCTTTTTCTTCAGAGCCACCTAGTAAAACACACTCAGATCAAGTAGCCGTGAAACAGTTAGTCAATATAAATAGTCAGTCTTTTTCTTGCACTGATCCTTTACCGTTCAGCGCAGTGGATTTGCCGTCAGGTTCAGCCATTCTGTGTCCTTTGTCGTGCGTCGCCCCGAGGGAGAACCTTCGATCGAAAACAATATTCGGGTTGTTATTGAAAGAAATGAACTTGGGCTTGAATTGAGATAGTAAACTACTTGTTTGCTTTAGTAAACCAACGTTGTTGCTTGCATTCGATAAGCTGTTTCCGCACTGTGCGCCGTGGGGCACAAGTAACCTGTTAGCTCTTCCAAACTAACAGCCAGGCTAATTTTAGTAACCAGTCCCACTGCCTGCAAACACATAAACAAACTTCCTCGCTTGGCAGCTGGCTCACAGGCCTGACTAATGTTTGCTTTTTAATGCATTTAAACAGTGCATTGTCCTCTACAGAGCTCGACTATCTGTCACTGTCGTCAGCTCATGCTAACTAGCCTGCGTGTTGCTAACACAAATTGAACCTAAATACAGCTGATTCCTGCTTAAGCACCTAACAGCTGGTTGTCAAAAGGAAGGCAGTAAGCGTTGCTTCTGCTTGCTAACTAGCATAGCATGCGTTACCTCTATTCGCAGGCCCGACGAGGCGTACTTCTTAGTTTAGTCCTAATCTTTATTGCAGATTTATGCTCTCCAACTCACTGCTTAGCAATTGAGCTAAGTGCCGTGATCCCCTTGGCGTAAATACACGACATTAGGAATGCGTGCATAGAGGGTTTTGCAAAAGACAGACTATAAAGCAAGCTAACTGCAAGGTTGACGGCTCTGTTTATGTTTTGACGCTTCTTTCTTTCTTTTTTTTTTTTGGTTCTATTTCCGGTTTCGTGCTTGTTTCTTTTTTTTCGCCGGAAGTTTACAGTACGATTACAAAATAAGACTATACAGATTTTTTTTTCTTCAAAGGTTTGAATTGTATATGCACACAGGCTACAATGTAGAAATGGCAATGAAAATCGTCAGTCCTGAGCTCCTCTAACAGTGCAACATAGTTATATAAGACATAAAACAATACAAAAATGACATGAAAATAGTGCAAGAACAGTGTAAAACAGAATAGTGCAGATCATGTTGCAGACCAATGTGCACGTAATGCAGATGAAGTACATCCAATGCTTGTGGTTCAATAAAATCAGTAAATCATACTTAAAATAATTGTTATAAAATAGGTAATAGAAATATAACTTTTCTCTTATTTGTATTCAACGTACAGGTTCAATCGTAACTTAAATTAAATACTCTTGCCGACTTACTTACCCAACAAATACGGATTTTTTTTTTTTCTAAATTTTGACCTCTTCTTCAGGTGGCCCTATATCGTCTTCTTTTTTAAAATCACAATGTTTGTCTTCCAATTGTTTTTCCAACTTTATTTTCATACTTATACAATACAGGTTTTTTTTCCAAAGTTGAACTTCCGGGAATTTTTTCAAAATGATCACTTTTTTACTGAAAGATCTGACTTTTTTTTTTTTTTTCAAATTTCTGAATTGTTTTCTAAATGTCGGATTTTGTCTATAACATTTTTTTATGATAAATGGGCATGGTGGTGAACTTGATCAAGCAATGTGACACAACAGAGCAGACCACAAGAGGCCAGTGACCTAAGAAGGCACCTCTCACTCAAAGCAGTCATCCCCTAATAGTTTGTAACTTCAAGCTTTGATTTAAAAAAAAAAGGATTTGGGGGCAATATAGAATGTATCCCCCTAACGTTGTCATGAATACAGAGACTCCTTTTTGTAGCCAGCCTCAAGTGGCCATTTTATGAACTGCATTCATGACACTTGGTATTCACCCTCTGTTTGAAACATTGACACTTACCTGTCTTAAACCCCCATTGTAAAGTAGCCTAGCAATGCTCTGAATAGCATGTGCGAAAAACTTGCTGCAAGTTTGCAGTAGAGCTCAAGCAGAAGGTGGCAGACAGGAAGCAGTATATTCTTATGTCCCAGCATGGGACTCTGTAGCCACATCTGAGTGGCTTGTTGAATCACATGTTTTCTGACATTGGCAGCTCAAGGAAAAAGTGACTGGAGTGTCTTTGCTCAGAAATATGCAAAAGCAACAGAACATTTTTTTTTGTCATGATAGCCTATGTCCCCTAAGTAATCAAGAGAGCAAGTTTTTTTGTTTAACTTACTAACTCTTATAAGTTGTAGTTTATGAGTCAATGTCTGCGGAAACATCTGGCTCCCTCACTGAGGGCGAAACAAGATGGGATCCCTCCGCTTCCTTCCTGTGTTTATGTCGTGGGTTTAATGACAGCGATCCACAGTAGGCTACATCCCATGGAAGGAGAATGTCCTTCTCTCCATATTTGTTAGATCCCTTGATTATTTACTATCTTACTTATATAAAACAGATAAAAACCGTTTTCTCAGCTTCTCAAAGAACTGAGATTACAGACACCTGTCAAAACTGTTTATAATCCACATGGAATGTCAGCTGGTAGTGGGTGACTGAGGGATTACTGCAACACACAGTTTTTCATAGAATAAATAGATACACTGTTTTTGAATGAAGAAAAAGTACTGGAATCTTTAATGGGTTTAACTACGACAAAATGCACTTGATCACGTATCAACATTTATCGAGTAAAATCTAAATTTGCTAGTGGATCTTGTTTTATCTTTTTTTTCATTCATATGACTTTACATTTCCTATAGGCCTAGCGGTTTGGGATAGCTGTTTCAGACAAAACAAATATGTCTTACATCAATCATTTTTGGATGGGTTTAGGAATATGTGATGGGCAATAGTTTATTAAGCAATCGTTCAGAATTAATTGAAATAATAGATTTAATAAAAATGTTTTAAAAAACAATGCATATTAAAACCAACTTCCATTGACATTGTATGTGAAATTAATTTCAATTGCTGCCAACAGCTTTTAGAGCTTCCTATAAAGTTTTAAAACTTGATAAGCAAGGGCAAGGCTTACCATCATTGTACGACCACCTCTGTGGAAACAGTCTCTCTCAAGGAGGAAGGGGAAGTACACACATGCTGAGGGGGTTTCACCGCAGCTTCCCAGCTGTGCAGCGCGTCTAAAAGCTGCAGCTCTCCCCGCCCTCCAGAGGGCATGAAGAAGTTCAGTGAGACGAGTGGACGCCGCTGAGCACAGCTACCATGCCGTGCACAGGCTTCAAATAAGGACAAAGTTTACACATTCGGTACCAACCTTCTGTTTCCACCGACAACATGGAGTATTGGAGGCAGTGTGCGATGTGGCTAATCAGCTGCAACGTGCTGCCCGCCAACCACCGGGTGACTGCGGACACCGCGCAGGTGTTCGATCTGGCACAAACCCTGCGGGACGGGGTGTTGCTGTGCCAGCTGCTCAACAACCTGAAACCTCACACCATCAACCTGAAGGAGATTAACCTCAGGCCGCAGATGTCACAGGTACTCTTCAGCAGCTTGGTTCTGTGCTGGTAACGCGCGCAGGGGAACTGATAACTGCTTTAAAGTTAAATGAGTGTTGCCGGACATTAATAATAATAAGATGTACTTTATTGATTCCAATTTGATTTTAGCTTTCTGTCACAGCAGCATAGATAGGACATTGCACATGGATTAGTGGTAATTAAAATACAATACAAATAAAATAAAGATATTCCAGCAGTAGAAGATAAACAAAATATGCAAAACAGTGAATATATATCAATAATGAAGGATCTATATATTGAATGCACATATACATATACAGAATGAAAGGAAGTATGCTTGTCCACCCTATATCAAAATCCCAAATTGTAAACATTGAATATAATATAGACTGACACACACTATAATACAATTTACATTACATTAAATTAATGGGATTAACAGCATGCCAGAATAGGTCATTTAATGTTACACATCAATGTGAATTGATTTACTTAATAACCAGGCGCTCCAGAATCAATTTAGCCCTGTTAGTGGGAGAAATCAATCCAATGTCACTTATGCTCATGAACACTGACAGTAAAATGTGTTCTGGTTTGCATGACTTAGAAGGCTAACACAAAACTGCTACTTTTAAAGAAACAATAAGACTAAAGCAGTGACACATAAGGTCTCTTAACAAACCATATATAATTAAAATCACTGTGTGCATACCATTATTGTTTTTGTTAAAACGCCTCAAGCCAACACTTTGATAAAAATGTGCATTATTCCAGGGTTATTTAGAGTTTACTGTAGAGGTGTGAGGGGAGTTATTTTCCGTTCCTCCTGAAAGTCGTGAGGATTTGTAGGATAAGGCAAGCTTATGATCATTTTAAATCTGTGTTACTCCTATATTCAAGTCTAGAATTAGTGAACTTAAAGCCATCCTTTCTCCTATCGTGCTGTGTCACTCTAAGCATTTCATAAATATAATGCAACAAAGTGACCTCATTTGAAGATCTAATATGGACAAATCTTCCCGTCTACTTCCTCTAAATATGATAGATTCAAAGCGATTCATTGTTTAACTTTCTATGTGTGTTTTTAAATCTTACTTGAAGCAAATGCAACTCTCTTTTTGCCCCTATGAGACCTACGGAAATGGTCCCAGGCTGAACCTCTGTTCACCTCTTTACCCATATTTTTTCTCTGTCACTGGAGAGTCCTGATAAAATCCAGGCTTTGATCCACCCATTTGTTAGGGAACCTTTACTACAGTATGTGTGTGCAGCGGCTTTTAGGTGGCTTGCAACTGAGTTTGTAACTATGTGTAGTTAGCCAATACGAGACTTACTTACACTTATAAATAGTATAAAACTACACATTTGTAAAAATCCCCGTTGTCTTTAATAAAACATGCACTCATTTTTTACTTGATATAACTAAGATCGTTGTTGATATGCAAGTAATCTCCATTTAACATAGTTTGGTTTCAGACCACTAACAATTTTCACAGCTTTTTGTAATGTGTTATTATAAGAACAAGACTTCCTTTTGCTGGTGATCACACCTTTATTAAGTCTTCTTCAGTGTAACACATATGACACATTGATTATCCAGTCAGGATTTTAACACGTACGATTCCAATTAATCTTAATCTTACACACACCGTTTTGAGATGAGTAGTGGGGTGTGATCATTTCTTACTGGACCGGACCTTCATTAAAGATGTGACTGTATTTTTATTTGTATGCCTGAAATGTTGCCTCACCACAATTTTTGTAAAACTATTTAATCAGTTTTTAATTTTAAACTGCCATAAATGAATGCAGGCTTGTAGTCAAAATTACTTTCCTTGCCCAGAATAATCTTAGCTTTCATCAAAAATAAAATCCCTCCTCCTAGTAGGGCATTACATTGTGCTCTGCGGTATGAACTGCTGTTGTGCATGTGCTCTGTCAGTGCACGTCAACTCGTCTCTTATCTTCTTGATGGACAATAAGAGTAAACCCAGGGCATAATGTCCTGAACAATGGCCAGCCATAGCCTGCAGCTGTAGGCCATATGAATATGGTCGAGAAAGGCATGTGTGTCAGTGAGCTCCAGATTTTAAATGGTCCTTTCTTTGTGCCCCGCTGACCTAACATCTTGGAAATGGAAATAAGGGAATAAAAGTAATGTACTGCAGGATGAGAGTGCAGTGTAGTGAAGTGAAAATGCACCCAGACGTGCTATTTTTCCCATTCTATTTGTGAGGCCTCAGTTCAAATAAAAAGATATGGATTGTGACAGTAATATTCTTATGTGTGGATAAAAGACCCTCAACATAACCTCTGTTTTTGTTCTATATTTTTTTCATATAGACAGGATAAGACAAGAGACTTCAGCAGCAGAGAAATTCATGCTACTAAACATCAATACATCTGAGCACAAATGTGATAATGACTGAATTAAAAGATGTGCGATACAAGATAATCAGAAAAGGGATTTCGACTAATCACTGCAAAAGCGAACCTTCCTTCAATCATTTTACTGTACCAAGAAAGATCTGCACTTTAACGTTGTAGTTTTTCTATCCTTGAAACCAAGAATGCGGTGTTTATTCTCAAAGAAGATGAGAGGAAAGTGAGTAAACACCAGCACTGTGACTGTAATCAGGAGTAAGAGGCTGATGCTGGTGCAAAGCCATCATGTTCATGCACTTCCACCGCAGACTAACAGGTCCCCGGGGCGGGGGGCTGTGGAGTGATTACAGGCGTCTCCACGATGAGCTGAAATGATAAAAAGGAACCTATCTATCCACAAGAATCCACTTTGTATTTTCTGCACATTTACACATACACTACACAGTTCCTAGTTTAGTAGTATCACTTACTAATGTGCAAAAGGGCGAACGGTGCGGGTCCACATGTTTATAGCTTCTTCACTGTTGGTTAATACTATTTGACTGATTGAACCAATACCAATTATCTTTGTGAATGAATGTACCCACTGAGACACAGATGCTTATTAGGAAGTGACACCAAAAGAGCACAAACTTACAAGTGGTTTCCTTCCACATGTGAAATATTTCGCTTTCAGTTTCAGTTTGCTGTGTTTTATGTGCTGTTCACCTTCACTTTTACAAAGTCGACTTAATGTGCTCTGTGCTTGCATTATGGTGTTGAAATCAAATGAAAGGGTAAATTCTTCTAAATGACAAAAAACATAATTTTCAGCAGTCAACACTAACCATGCAAAAGGAGTGTGCGCCTATTTGTGACATTTAAGGTATTACATTTTATATTTAAAACAGTTAAGAGCAACATTTCTTTCCATAAACAATACAATTGTTACTCTGAGAAATCTATAGACTATGTTGTTATAATCTATAGAATATGTATGATTCAGTAGATGAAAAGGACCATCATCTTCAGTATAGTATATTTGTAAAATATACTTTATGTAGCTATCCCACTTTTTCCATAAATAATTGTTGAATTTTTGATGTCTTATTTATAATTTTTCAATGCTGTGTGCACTGAGAAATCTGACACATTCAAGTATTCAAAAATACATTGTGGAGACCAGGAATATTACAAAATTGATTACTCTCAATTTCTTTCTCTCTGCAGTTCCTGTGCTTGAAGAACATCCGCACATTCCTGACGTCTTGCTACGAGGAGTTTGGGATGAGGAAGACTTACTTGTTTGAAGCCTTTGATCTCTTCGATGTTCGAGACTTTGGAAAGGTAAAACCCTCATCCATTATTCTGTCACAACTCGAAGAAACAGTCCACTGTCTTCGCAGCTGATGATATTCTCTATCTCTTCTGTTCTGCTCTTCTTTCCTCTATCGGCTGCCTTGTTCTCTGGTTGCAATGATTTATGAACGTCTTTAAGCTTCACAGGAAATCGCACATGTACAAGAACATACGTTAGAGTGAGCACAGTGTCTTTATAATTTATATGACTTCTATTACAGCTATTATGCTGACTGTCTAATTGATAGTATGTTTTACGTTTTTCCATTGTTCAGATGTTAGAAACCACATGGGTCAATTTGGTGACACAAACATCATAACTGTGTTGAAGTTCGCCTATCAGGGAATTTGTCATCGAAGCACTTCCTAATCGACAAAATCTTATGATGCCAACAAAAACTTCTCAGACACAACAAAATCAAATTTTATGGTCAAATTCGTATCACATCTGTTAGAACTGAGGGATTTTACTGGCTGTCTAATCGATTGTGTGTTTTTCATTTTTGCCATTGTTCAGATGATACAAACATCAAAAATGAGTGATAGTTTGCAAAACAGCAATTGTATTTTCCAAACTCTTCTTTCATAACAAACATGATGCAGTCTTGGGAGAAATTGTGAGAAAAAACTGAGCAAAATACTTTTCTTTATCATAGTTCATAAAATATCATAAAATCTTTGGTTTGCAGCTTAACAACAAAAAATAAAGGTTTCAAGGTTTCAAGGTTTTATTTGTCATATGCACAGCAGATACAGCGTATATGTTGGCAATGAAAATCTTATGTCGCGTGCTCCTCCAACAACTCAACATACATGGTGCAAATAACATAAATAAAATAGTGCAAAAGAGAGAAGAATATTTACAGTAACAACAATAAAGATTTGAGGATGTGAAATATATACATATGTGGAATACATTGAGAGTATTTAAATACTTTATACTGTTGAATGAGGAGGTATGGACAGATGCATATATTATGTATAGCAGATGTATATGGCAGATATGTATAATATATAGATATGCGTACTATAAACAGATATGTATGGCAGATGTGTATAATATATATATATATATATATATGTGTGTGTGTACTATAAACAGATGTGTATAATATATATATATATATATGTATGTGTGTAAAAAGATGTGAGTAGACATTCACAGAGGTCAGGAGTTCAGCAGTCTTATAGCCTGTGGTATAAAACTGTCATACAACAGAAAGGAATTGTGAAATGTAGATCTAGAAACTAGAATTTCAGTGAAATGTCATTTGAAACCTGAACATTATGCTCACACATTTAAATAACTAGGAAGGTTGTATGCAGTGTGAGAGAAGACCGTGTGATACAGAGCCAGTCAGTGTTGTGATGTATTTTCCTCTGAAGAAAACATTGCATGTGAGTGAGTTTCAATACTTGCCCTCTCATTGCCTGGTGTTGCATTTTTCTGGTACACTTCTTAAGGGATTGGTCGACTTCTTTTGATGCTGCATTTTTGTGGGAGCTGGTTTTAGTGTGAGTACACAGAGTTACCAGGTCAGTGGGTTTGTAGTGCGCTCCTCCTCGCTCGCAGCACAGGAGAATGATTTAACTGAAGAAAGCGCACTCGCTCTGAACCAGCCTGTTCCCACAATGCCCTTTTTCAGTGCATAAATTAGCTTGGAGCATCCTGAGTTGTCTAAGCATCTTGGTTATCCATGGGGGAAATATAATACGATTTCCATCTGAATATATTTTCTTTCTTTCCATCTGTACTGACTATATTTATTTGAATATTTGTTATTTCTAAAATACAGCACACTAAGTCAGGTGCAGTGTTACAATAGTTCAAAGGGGCTTGATTAAAAAAAAGAATATCCCTTAGGTAAATAATGTTATATTTTATTCTTTTAACTTCACTTCTTTTGTAAGAGCATCTCTTTTAATAATAGTATCGCAGGTGGTTTTAAAACTCCCTACTGGCAATTTGCGAGCAAGTTTCAATTAAATGAGATGTTCCCTTGGCAAAAGCTATATCAAAAGTCTTTAATTCAGGCAGTCTTATACATGATTAACATTTTTAATTCACTTGACTGCAGAGAATAGAAACTGGTCTTTGGTTTTCTCTATAAGTGTGTGGATTGCATATTGAGCTTTGCGTGTGGTTTCCCAAACAGACTCTCTTTTCTTTCAGTCCAGTGTGTTGCGCTCTAAAGAAGCTTCCAGTTAATCTGGCTGCTGGTAATCCCGTAGGGGAGGTGCTGCCTGTAAATATGTACAGTACATGCAAGCCACCCTGCATAATCTCAGTCATGTTCAAGATTTTTCCATCAGACAGACAAGCATCAGTAGTGGGAAGATTTTGCCGCATGTGTACTTTTTTTTTTTTCCTCATTAGTTAGGAATACGGGTGACTGCAGGTTCAGCGATTGGGTTGAATCGGCTCCAGGGAGGGTTGTTAAGCCAAACAAGAAATGCTCTTTCCTATTTTCCAGAAAACATCCAAAAGAGAACATCTCAAATCTCAGCCAGTCTAATCCACTGGGGTTGAGTTATGCCAAATCTGCCCGTAGACTAAGCATTAGTCCACTGAATAACTAATGAGAGCTCTCTAACCTACATTCCTCTGCAGAGTTACTACAGGCTGCACCCCGAGCTGCAACGCTGATGGCATGCAGCAGCCCGGAGGCCAAATTGTGTTTACTTCTTCCCTCAAAATAAAATGATGTCAACCTCGACCTTAGAAGCACAGTGTTTGCTTAATACATTTAAGTGTTGAAATAGGCTTGTTTTCTTCCTATAAAACAAGTAGTTTAATGTTTAGTTAATTTGTTCTCCCTTGCTTATTATTAAAGATACAGAAATAAAGTATGCAGCTACTGGCTGCGGGTGATTGGTTCAGCATAAACAAACAGGAGAAAAATGTAGGCCTGCTTTGTCTGAAAGAAACAAAATCCACCTTTCCTCTTAACTAACAAATGAAAACATTAGGAAACCAGCCTGCTTTGTTTTGTACAAATTAAATAAACAAAACACCTTTAGTTTGTGTGATGTTCTTAAAATTAGACCCTATTAGATGTGAATCACATTACATTTAATTTGGCTGACATTTTTATCCAAGGCATCTTACAATACGGGCAATAAACCATAAAGAATCAAACTCAGAAAAACAAAAGAAGCACATCTATTAACTTTAAATAAGCCCGACCATAGTAAGTGCGTTTTGATTCAGTCTGCGACGGAAGATGTGTGGACTTTAATGTGTTCATATATTGAAATGACTGCTGCTTTATCTAATTTAACTAATGAAGATGACACAAATAACTGTGAAACAAACACGCACATGTTAACTTTCTTCTGTTTTCTTTTTTTAAAAATGGTGCTCTGAGAATTTAAGCTTCACTTTCTAAACAGCCCACTCTCACCACAACGGTTGGACTTCATCTCAGCTTTTGGCTTTTTTCTAATGTCTCTCGTGGTTTAACCTGCCAGACATGTCAGTTATGAACATTTGAATATATTTTTTTATGTCGAAGTGTTTTACTATCTCTCTTGAAGATTTGATGTTCTGCTTTTTGTCAAGAGTTCTCTACTTAGCACTACATTTCTTTAAAAAAGGTTAAACAATAGTTAGTCCTGATCAGCATCATGAGGGTGTGACATTTGACACTGAAAGTAACACAGGTCTTGGCTGTCATTGGCTGTAAAAGCAAAAGCCAATGGGGATTGTGATGATGATGACTTTCTTGAATCAACTGACTGAATGTTATCTTTATCGGAGTATATTTCACTACCTAGCTGTGGAAAAGTTATACAGTACATAGCAAAAATGAAACACCATTTTAGTAAGTGAAATCATCCCACTTCAAAGACAGAACAAGATTTGTTTTGTTGCAGAAAGAAGAAATGTTTGACAGCTGTAAAGAACTTGTGAGGACGCAGAGGTCTTTTGTGGTTTAACAGCTTGTCTCTGGCACTACATACATGACTCTTTCAAGTCTCAAGCACACCTGGGTTTAGCCAAAGCCACAACATTTCACACAGGAAGAAGACATACGCTGCACATAGACTGGCTAGTAAAACCAATACCATCACCTATGCTTTCACCACGCTTGCAAATCCAAGAGTGTAATTTGCAGCATTACCAATTTAAACTTCTTCTTCATACCAGTGACATTAGATACGTTTTCTAAGGAATTCTATGATCCTTATCAAATTTCATGTCTCCTAAAGCAAAGATTTACTGCACTTTTGGAACTGTCAAAACTGAGTATCTGATTGGATAATTGATTCTTAAAAGCCCCAATAAAGGAACAAATCAAAGGCACCTAAAATCAGATTGCAGATATCAGAGGACTATAACTAATGTACTTGCTTAACCTGTCTGTTTTTGAGGTGTTTAAGGTTGCATATGCAGGAATAATAGAAAGTGTCTATCAAATTTCAAATGTGATTCTGATTCTATTTGATGGTAAGGATTACAAAATAATAATAAATCATAATTTAAGTGATTATTTCATTAATGTATCTGTTTAGTAGCACGCAGACGCCCTCTCTTTCTTTTCCTTCTTACACCTCCACCACCGCACACTTTCTGCTTTGATATCACACCCACACACACAGACACACACACACACACACGATCTGATGCAAAGGTGTGAGATTCCGAGGTAGCATGACCTGCAGACCATGCATTTCTTTCTCTTTCTGTATCACTCTTTTAGCTTTTTCTTCTGTTCATGTCTTGCTGTCATTTTTGATAATAATTCAAGTTTCGCCAAACAGAATGTACATCATTTACGATTTGACATAAAGAAAAGAAAACACAGGAATTACCACACCTCTTATTCCCCAGGTGATGGACACTCTATCCAAGCTCTCCTACACAGCAACTGCACAGCAAGGAGGATTCAAGTAAGTTATCAAAAATAAAACACAACTTGGATCTTAGTAGACATTTCATAAAGTTTCCGAGGTGTGATAAAAAAATCTGTCAACATTTTAGAACATTTGTTTTGGAGCACCTGAACTTTCAACAATGTTTGTATTTGATCTGCTGCACTAAAGCATATTGAGCTGTTGGTTGTGTTAATACCTTTAGAAGTTAAATCCCTCTTTGATTATATTTTCCTTCTAGTGATTTTTTTCTGTGCCTCACACTGCTTTGCTGTCATTTCCAGGCCATTTCCAACAGAGGAGAGCCTGAAAGACGAGGACATTTACAATAATCTGGAAGACTTGATTGAGTATGTATGAGGCTCCTCTCTGCGGGGCCATTACTGGTGTTGATAGAACGTGATTATTTTACTCTGTAGCCGAACGCGCTCTGCTCATCATCCCGCTCTCCGGGGCTCTGGACTCCCACATGTGTTGATAAAAGGCTTGGCTCCGTTTCTCTGTTACTGTCAGAGGGAACGAATGAGTAATCATGCATTTTTTTACCGAGCGCTTGCAAACAACCCACATCAAGGTCCTGGAAGTGTGCTGAATTTAGCTATTGATAGATAAGGGACTGATGATATACATCTAATATGAATGGAACAAATACAATATGTTTTATCTTATGTGACATTAGGATATATGTTTGCTTTGGATTGTGCATTATCCCTTTCTACAGTCATAAGTAGTTATTGTGTGTGTGTGTGTGTGTGTGTGTGTGTGTGTGTGTGTGTGTGTGTGTGTGTGTGTGTGTGTGTGTGTGTGTGTGTGTGTGTGTGTGTGTGTGTGTGTGTGTGTGTGTGTGTGTGTGTGTGATAGTGAGAATGAAATTGAAGGCGATGACGACTTGTATGCAGCGGTCTATGGTCTGGTGGAAGACTACGCAGGGGGAGAGATCTATGAAGACCTTATGAGAGCTGAGCACCATCCCCCATTGGTACTGCAATGAAAGACAGACAGACAGACAGACAGACAGACAGACAGACAGACAGACAGACAGACAGACAGACAGACAGACAGACAGACAGACAGACAGACAGACAGACAGAATTAAATATACTAAAATTACTAAGCATAATACATTTGGACCCTCTATTTATTCATCGGCTTCCTGCTGCACCTTATTGCTGCATGTGATTCATGCAGGAAGAAGTGAGCTCATGCTGCATTTAAAATACTGTGGTCAGCAAATAAGGTTTAAAAAACAAGAAAACATGTAAGAGTTCGGAAACTTGTTAATGTCATCTAAACAGATATTTATTTTCAGTATTCTGAGTGCATGTTCTGAATAAACTGACTCACATTACTGTATGAGCTATAATCAAATGTAAAGATAGTAACGTTTAAACAATACCTTCTAAGATGCGTGTCTTTCTAGACGCAGGCGGAGGTGGATGTCCGGAGTTGCTGCCTCACAGAGATCAAACAGACGGAGGAGAAATACACAGAGACCCTGGAGTCCATCGAGAAGGTGCATACACATCGTACTGTTCTTTGGTGCAGTTAGATCATAAACAATATGCTTTTCTTTGTGTAAAATCATGATCTGATGCCATTTTTAAAAAAAATGTTGGTGCAGATCATTGATATGTGATATTTGGACAAAGTAGAGAAATGTCTCGGACTCATTTTCACCATCAATCTTCTTGAAGTGTGTGGAAAAATAATATATTTTGGATTTACTTTATTTTTAAATGTCATTTAAAAGGGGAGTTTCAACAACATTTACATTCATCATTTCTCTGACACTGCCCTGTTACTTACTGATGGTATTTTCAGTATGTGTGATCCCTAGCTGTTAATATGGCCTTTAATATAGTTTATTGATTCCAGTTAATTCATGAGTGAGTGTAATAATCGGAGAGGAGATGGAGGTTTCACTCATGATGTCATTTTTTTCCTCTTGTAGTATTTCCTGAATCCTCTGAGGACATTTTTCTCTGCAGCTGAAATTGACAAAGTTTTTGTCAACATACCGGTAAGTCCCACAAGTTTCCCTCCTTCTTACAGGACGTGGAAATAGTATTTTTACTTCCAGATAAACAGGATGTCTTCTTTCTCTAATGCAGGACCTGGTTAGAGTTCACAAGAGCCTGATGGTCGACGTGCAGGACTCCATCTTAAACAAAAATGCCTTAAACCTCTACCAGATATTCATCAGCTACAAAGAAAGGTTACCATCCAATCAAATATATTATTGGGTTGTGAGGGCCATATTTGAAGTGGCATCTCACATCATTTCCTTTTGTAGTTATATTTAATCGGCTTTACATGTAAAGAGCATTCATTTTAGGTTCAGTACATCACTGTAATTTCTCTTGCAATGTGGCATTACTACAGAAACTTTGCCAAACATAGTCTTTAAATGGTGAGGCAAAAATACACACTTGCTTTAAATCAGACATTCTGAATTCAGGATGTTTGCATTTGGTTATGTTATGTGTGTGTTAAAACGGCTCAGATTTTACGCAGTGTTTTATTTAGGGACAAAACAAGTGCAACAAAATTAACTTTGCATTTGCCCTCTACACACACTTACAGTCCATTTCCAATCCCCCCTTCATCCGCTGTCTTTGCTCTGAATAGACTGCTCATTTATGGGATGTACTGCAGTCGGGTGGAAATCTCCATTGCTGTTTTAGACCTCATCTGCAAAGAGAAAGAGGATATCCGTCTGAAGATGGAGGTGAGATATCTGAATCCACACACACACACACACACACACACACACACACACACACACACACACACACACACACACACACACACACACACACACACACACACACACACACACACACACACACACACACACACACACACACACACACGTACACACAAACATCTGTCAGTACACAAATACAGGTTTTCCAGCGACCCCCAGTGTTCATCTTGTACACTACACTTATGTCACATTTCCTTTATTGCTTGGTGTCCTCAGCTTTAATACATTTTAACTATATAACACTAATAAAAATGCCTCAAATTTGCTGACTTTATTTAGTTGATTTAAGATAAAATGAATGGAATAAAAATGTATGTTTTATGTGATTTCTTTATAAACTCTGAACTTGTAGCACGCCCTTTTAAACCAAATGGGATACAAAGAGATTTCATATCAGATTTTGCTATTTATTTGTGACAAATTAAAGCCCTTAAATAAACAGCAACAGAAACATGTAAGCTATGGCTAACCCATGGATTTGTCTCTTGTTGATCCGTCTGTGTGAAAAGTCTCAGCAACACCAAAGTCTTCTGTGTAAAGATGCATGTAGCTTGTGCTGTTACAAATATGTGTTTTGTATTTGTTGCAGGAGTGCTCTAAGAGGGCCAACAATGGGAAGTTTACACTGAGAGATCTGCTGGTTGTCCCGATGCAGAGAGTCCTCAAGTACCATCTACTTCTTCAGGTAGGAAGCTCGTACTCCTCCATTAAAGCAAGAGTGTCAAAACAAATTTGTGAAAATCGGTTTACTCCAAAAGTGTGCTTATCACTGCCATCACCTGGCTCTCTGTCCCCTGACCTAGATATGTTTGGTCATTTTTTAAGGGAATTGCTGGGTGCAAGTAGAAGTACAAAGTAAAAAATGAAAGTAATAGTTATAATTAAAAGCTCCATTGTAACCTATTAGATGAACAGCATTAACCCAAGCCACCGGCGTAGGAGTTATTTTGACATTAAAAAGTATCAACATTGTCCAGGTTTAACTTGGTCAAGCCATACATCCTTCTCTAAGGACATCAAACACTTGCCAATTTAGTTGTAAAACGTTATTAATTAAATGATAATAAGGTTTTTTTAAAATCTATTTTAGTTGATTAAACTTGCAGGCCTATGAAGTGCTTCTTACAGTAGAAAGGTCTCCACTTGAGGGCGACATTCTCCACAACTTTTCTTCTCATGTGCCTCCCTGCACAGACTCTCAGCATATGCATGTTGCAAAAAAACCCTATCTTTTTTGACAATTCATTTAAGTGTTGCATTTACTCTTTGTATTTCAAATCTCTCAAAATGGGTGAGGTTAATGAAAAAAGTATCATAATTTCCACCTTTTAAAAGGACGGCCATTTATTCTTGGAGAGTCTTTCACCCTAGTGTGGATTAGATTTACACGTATAATTATAATACTTTTCTACGTGGTTATATCTAGGTCTTGCAGTGCGGTTACACTTTTGCTTCCTGTAGAAACCACGTAGACACGTAGCCTTTTAAAATCCCCCCAATTTCACTGATAACTGCGTGACACCGTCTCCCCTGGTTAGTATGAATCAGAGGTCAGACTTCTGCTGGCAGGAGAGATGAGGACAATAACTACAGAGCTGTTTTAAAATTGTTTTGGAGGGTAAAGGCCACTGTGGTAAATAGTGGTGATCCTGAGTGTTCAGGACCCCCCTGAGGATAGACTTTGGGAAGTGGGTAAAAAGACAGAAATGGAAGAGGAAGTGGTGAAATGATTGGAAAAGTACACAAAGCTCAGCAAGGCTAACCCGATTTTTAATAAATGGCCTGATACCTAAAGATTGCACATACTGTTTATATAAGTTATTGTATATTGAATGTACATGTTGCTGTCATTTGATTATTATTCTCCTGGGATTTCATGGTGACGTTGTGTAGATGATGGCAAATAACGTTGTCATTATGTGGTTATTACACACATATAACAATATAAGGATAATTTTTCTATTCCTGCCTGGCAATAAAATGGCATTTGACAGTTTTTGTATAAAGTTGTGGAGCTTCAAGAATTCGTATATTTTGTTTATTACCTGAAGAAAAACGGGACCTAATAATGTGTCTACTTTCCTGTTTATTTGACATAAATAATTGTACTACAGCACCTGCCAATCTGCCCTAGATTCATTTTCTGCACCCAAATAGATTAGTTAAAAATCCTACAGTAAATGAAAATAAAAAGAGTAAGTTTATACATCATTAAGTGTTTTACTATGAAATAATGAATGATTAAGTCATCTTAATATAATGGCTGGTTGAGGTAATTTTCTCGACTGATCACAGGTTTCGCATGTTAAATCTCAACTTCCAAAGTGATTGTTGAATATACTGTAGCTGTTAAATAATGTACAGAAGCAAAAAGTGAACTAAAAAATTAGTCATTAATTGGTTTCAAGTTGTCAATCTTCAGCTAAAACTCTTTTTCCGTCAAAAAAGATACCTTTAAGGAAATTGTCTTCCAATTATAAAATAAAAAACAAAGGTTTATTTGCTAAAAAATCAATAACAACTTGTAGTGAATGTGTGTGTTACAGTGTGAGTTTTGTGTGTGAACATGACCAATCCTTTCCTTTCTGTCTTCCTCTAACAGGAGTTAGTCAAACACACTCACGACGCTGCTGACAAGAGCAACTTGAAGATTGCACTTGATGCCATGAAAGTAAGTGCAGTGCTCAATATTAATGGTCCCTAATCTTTGTATTTCAAGCTTTTTACCAACAGCAGGCTGCTTTGGACAGTCTCGGCCATTCAGCTTTTATAAGATGACAAAAAAAAGAGTCCAAAATCACACGTTTCTCTGCTACAAATGGCTGTAAACCGAAATATACACTTTTTCGGTCCTGTGTGGAACCACAGCCTGATAGGCAGCTGATTTGAGGACAAAAAAAACCAAAACAGGAAATGCATAGCTTTTGAAAACATGGCTTGGATAATATGCATGCTCAGAACACAAGAGAAGAAAGTACCCGACATTTCATTTCCTTTCTACTAAAGTAACTATAGAAAAATGTGTGTGTGTTTGTGTCTCTCAGGACCTGGCTCAGTTTGTCAACGAGGTGAAGAGAGATAATGAAACTATCAGGGAGATCGACCAGTACCAGCGGTCTATTGAAAACCTGGTAAATCAAATCTATTTCTACATCTGTCAGCAGCAATTTGTGTACTCTTATGGAAGTACAACTTTGGCAACTACTCTTACTCGAGACTTAAAGGGTTAATGCCGGTAAAAATGTAAAACATACTTGGCCTGCTTTCCCCTCTTTGTTTATGTCAACCGCTATATTTGTATATGTCAATTTGTATTATCATTTTTTCCACTCTCAGAACTTTCCTCTTAAGATTAAGGTCCCTAATTATTCACACACGACTCATTTAAATCATCAGTTTTCATCCAAAATTCAATCCATTTAGAAAAAAGGAGGAAGAATGCTAAACCTTTCCTGTCTCCAACTTTCAACATGTGAGGATTTGTTTCTTTTGTTTATCATGATAAAGAAGCAAACACATGTCTTTATATGACATTTGAATTAGTCACGTTAGGCCCTAGGGAAATGCATTTTCTGAAAACAAATAAAACACCATCGTTAATCACAGCCTTAATCCAGTTAAAGGTCTGAGTGATTGATTATTATGATTGTCCTTAAATGATCAAATAAAACAATTTTTATATTTCAATAAGAGACTTAGGATACAGTACAGCCCCTCAGGGATATCACCTTTATGTAAGGTGTAATATATGGACTACACATGGAAGACATCAGGAAAGAGATGCTATCACAGCTGGGGTGATAAGAAAGTGGAAAAGGATGATTTAGGTTGAAGAAAGAAATCAGCTGATAGAAAGTGGAGCAAATTGTAACAAAGTGTAACCAGGAGCATCAATCTGTGGGGGAGAAGTTGTCAGGTTAAGTGGAGCTTATCCTGTCTTGAGTGAACAAAAAATGTTCAGTGAGTGACTGTCACTGACCTGCTGATGGTGCCATAACTTACATGATGTTTTACTGGGAATACAATGTGGACGAGTTTGGATGAAAGAAAAAGAACAATGATGTTGTTATGGTGGTGGATATCTGGGTTATTTTATAAGTAAGTGAGAGAAAATGATTGTGCAAAAGATGGTTAACGCTGGAAACGTTTCCCTAGTGACACATTTTGACTTTTAGTACAATGGATCTGACTATGGGTTAGTTTCCAATTACTTGTGTTTTTTTAAAAATCTTTTAATCCCATTTTATTTATTTTACTTTTTTTTAGAATCAGCCTCTAATCAACTTTGGTCGCCCCAAAGGTGACGGGTTAGTGCGCATGGTCTCCAGTGTGGACAAAAGGAAACAGGACAGGTTGTTCTGTTTCACCTTCATTATCCTGAAAAAGAAATGAGGACACAAATTCAACACACAAGAAATGTCTGATGAAGATATATAACATTCTGTGTTATTTACAGACACATCTTTCTGTTTGATGTCGCCATCATTGTTTGCAAGAGAAGAGGAGACAACTATGAGATGAAGGAAATCCTCGACCTCAACTATTTTAAGATCACAAACAACCCCACCACGGACAGAGAGAGTAAAAAGGTCAGTTGACCGTGATAACATTACATACCTCTATACAGGCATATCAGTATTTGTGCACTTCACATTGCATTGAGTATTGGATGAATGGGTTAAATAATGTCCCTCTTGTTTTGATTATATTAAATGATATATCAGTAAACCACTCTACTCTATGGAAACGTTTTTATTCAACCTCTCGATGAGACTAGACGGGCACTTGGAGGGAGCAGACCTTCACCAAGGCCATTTCCATGAGTGAAACAATAATGCGTTTATGATTCTCCAAAACTTCAGGGTTTCTTCCACATGAAAACCTGGTTAGTGATTTCTCTGTAATCCAGCTTTAAAAAACTAAACCAAAACCCTAACATGAGAAATGTTGGAGGCCAAGTAGGAGTTCTTCTCTCCCTTGCCGGTGTAGGGTTCGGTGACCACACACAGTTTGTACACAGTATGCTATTTTCCGCCCTGTTGGAACGCTTGCAGGCCGTATTGCGGTGAAGGGGACTTGTTGATGTCTTGTTGATGTATGTCCACAGATGGTGTCTTCTTACTCCGGTGCTGATTGCTAATGTGAAACTGACAGCTTGCCAGAGTGGGATGGTTCTGTGTTGTTGTTTTTTAAAGAACCAAATTGACTCCATTACCATCCTCATTTACTGCATTGTGCATTGACAGTGTGATTGTGTGTTGTATGTTTGTGTGGGACATGTGTCTGGCAGTGATTGATATTTAACAAGTATGGTCATGGTCTTGATGTGTTTTTGAGTGTTATGTGTGTGGTTAGCGTTATACTGGGATTTAGAAACAAATAACCTTGTACTAAACATAAAATGACACGAGGCCATTTGCTCTGGTACGCCTTTATTTTCCATCGTGTTCAATTTCCAATATTTTGCTGCACAAACGCACACAGACAGGTCTACGATTTAATTGGTAATGAGACACAGAAACGCAGAAAACAGACAAATATCTACAGACATACAGATACTGTGTACCTACATTCACCCAACACACACACACACACACACACACACACACACACACACACACACACACACACACACACACACACACACACACACACACACACACACACCGCAGGACAGAGATGCTAATATTGGGTGATGAATGTGTGCAGTCCTCCAAGGCTGCTTATGGCTATATATCATTTTCTACTAAATGAAACTTCAGAGTGTGGTTGTGGCGCCGCTGAGCACCCACACAGTCATCAATGATTTAACACTCAGCTGAGCCCTTAACTCTCAGGACTTTGCAAGGCTGGCCAATCACTGCCGGGTAAACCTGAACCACTTTTTCCTGTTATTAGGTATGACACAACAAGAGGCCTGGGAATTGATTGAAAATTGTTCCCAAATGTGCCCATGGGTAGGCGTTTAACTCGTTAAGTGTTTCAATGGTAGTATTTATTTTGGTGGTCAAAGCCTTGAATGGGTTGCTGAAGCGCAAAAAAGCAAGCAGTAGTTATGTTGCACTCCAAGAAATCCTTGAGAAATTCTTTAAGAAAAGTTGAGGACTTTTGCAACTGTGGTTTAAAAGTTTGGATGGTGTTTCTAAATCTAAGTTGGTGTTTGGAAAAGAGAGATCGAACGGTGTCTTTGGTTCCTCTGAGGCAGATTAGGAGACTCTGCCTTTCTGTCATCACAGCTTAAGTCCTCTTTGGGCAAACTTTGGTTAAACTCCTATTGCTGCTGCTCTCTTGACATTAATAAAATATAACTCTCCAACCCCCTCTTGGTTGATCTTTGAGCCCAGTGGCACCAAATTATTGAAGACAGCATTAACGGTGGTACGTCAGACCATTAAATCAACCCAGGTTACCTTATTTTCTCAAAACATATTTTCAACCACAGCCACACAAGTATATTTTAGCTCTATACTGTATGCATCTTCTGTATTGAAAGCTGTGCGGCTATTTATGTAACCCCCAGTCACAGAGTATCATGCTCTCTATACTTACGAAACAAATTCTATCTATTCATGGGTTTCTGAGATTTATCATACACATAAAAAGAAAAACACACACATTTTTTACTCAAATTGTATTTTTGGGCTACTTTGCCACCCACCATTCAAAGTGTACACTCTGTTAGATAACCATTACAGTTTCCCTTCTATGCACATCAATTTGCAAATGTACGAATGCATTCATGAGAAAATGCCTTCAGTTTGATTCCTGTTTTCCTTCTGTCCTCCCCAGTGGTGCTACGGGTTCTACGTGACTCACCAGCAAGGACACACAGGCTTTGAACTCTTCTTCAAGACCAGAGAACTGAAGAAGAAGTGGCTGGATCAGTTTGAAATGGCCATGTGAGTACACGGAGACCTGAATACCACAGTCAGAACACAACACAGTAGACCATTGTATGTATGTCATTGAAAGAAAAGCTGTGTGTGTGCTGTTTATTTATCTTTGTTCGCGTGCATGGTATTCCAAGGCCGAGAGAGAGGTGTTGACTCTCTCATGTGCAGTGTTTGATCAGGTCTTTGCTGTAATCAAACACACAAACTGACAGCATGATAACACACACACACACACACACACACACACACACACCCTCACAGTACACATAAACTCTGCCAAAGAGCTGCAAAACTACAAAGAAGTCGCTCCGCCTCGACGCTTCTTCAAATCAGCGCTTTATGGAGGTATATCTTTTGTATTATTTTGTAACAGTGGGAGGATTTTTCTCGGGCAGAAATCCTGTCTGCACCCTTTGTTATGTTGATTCAGGAGTATACAGTGTTGTTTTGACATTACACTCTGATTGACTGAACAAATGCTTTTGTGTTTGGGGTGGATATGTATGAATATTTCTGATATGCATGCTGACTGTGCTATGGCCTTGCAGACTACAATTTCACTTCTCATAGTGTTTTGGATCAAACTTGATATATGCACAGTGGCAAAACAATGCAGTGTGTAGGGAGGTACATAAATCAAGGTATTAACAGTGGGATTGTTTTGTTTTACGTATGTATCCTTATTCATGGCTTTGTCATTTTGGAGCAACCTGGCAAAAATAATTTCCTTTGAGATTAATGAAGTTCAATCTAATCTAATCTAATCTAATCTAATCTAATTACATGAAGCCTTTTACTAAAAAAGCAATGAGCAGACTCCTACAAAGATAATCCCTCTCCATTACCATTTATTACCCGCTAAATACTTTACTCCAAAGTTTGTATTTCTCTTACTTGAACTTGCAGTACAAATGTATTAACCTACACAACCACTTGGCCCTTAAACGCCTGCTCAAAACGTTGATAAAAAAAATGTAATTATTCAAATTTAGAACAAATATTATTTTCCACCCCCTGAAACAGTTTTCCGCAGATACAGGGTTTGTGTCAGAAAGCCGATCTCAGTGCGCGTCTGTGTATTGGGTAATGACACTAGCAGGGGTCTATTCAGAAAGCGAGCCTTTTACCTGTATGGGTACCTGTACCTGTACTCAGTTTAAGTGGCTTCTGGATGGTGTATTCTACCAAAAAGACGTCGTTTTTTCAGTCGCGTTTGTTCATGTTCCAGGAAAGGGTGCTTATGTTTCCCCTCTCACTTCTGAACACATGCAGCTCAAAATTGGATTTGTCTGGGCCAATTCAAGTCCTCCTCATACACATAAAGACGCACTGGGGGGAAAATTGCTTTTACTCCAGTCAGTTGAAGGAACAAATTGCAAATTGTTTTTGCCTCAACACATTTGTTTTATTCAGTTGATGAGGAAATAATTAAGAATGCTTTGTAAATTGAGTTAAATGAAAGAAACTTGTTCCCATTACTGAGAAACTGTCATTACACTTGGGCTCGACTGAAATATCTCCACAAACAACGAATAGGTTTTGCCCACATTAAAGGTGGGAAAATGCTAATGACTTTGGAAATCCCCTATACATTTTCCTGCAGCGCCACCATGAGATTGGCATTATTGTTTTACATTTTTATCCCCTGATGTTTTTTAAGATTGATAACACGCCAAACATTTTACCTGCTTGTCATCAACAAAACCGCGCTCCACTCTTATATCCTCTGCTCCCATAGCTGTGTGTTAATAATATCTTCAAATCTGAATACATGCGTTACAATAACACACTGATTTTATTTCTGTACTTCTCATATTCCTTTTATTCTTCATACTGTGATCTTTTTTTCCTCTGACAATTATACAGAAATTCCACTGATTTAGCTTTTTCTTTCTTGATGTTCTTTCCTGCTTTATTTAACTTTTTCTCACTGAGTTTTTGTGATGCATTTATAAACCAAAGGAAGATTCCCATATGTAAAAACTTACCTCGCACATCATGTAATTTACCAATAAAAGTGCTATCGCTTTACCACAGAATGGCTGTAGACTCTGGTTTTCATTTAACAATTAAATGTTTTATTTTTAATTCCCTGTCTTAGATCAAATATTCGCCCTGAGAAAGCGAACCACAACTCCCACCAGTTCAAGATGCACACCTTTGAGAGAATCACTTCCTGTAGTTTCTGTCATCTCTTGCTCAGGTAATATTATTACTGTATGCTTCTGATCAGAACAAGGTAGCCCTTATAAAGTAACTACACTAATTGTTCTATGGTGGCAATTCAACAGGTGTTATTGCACTATTCATAGGATAATTCACTTTCAAATGTTTGTTATAATTTATTTAACGTATGAAAGAAACACCCTGACATTTTAAATTTAAGTTTTCAGTCTTCAGCTTTTTTAGTTTTTAATGTATCGTGTCTCTTAACTGGAAATAGCTTACTGGCTCTGAGATAACTGCGGACTGCTGTCTAAGTTACTTTTCTTAAAGAGGCTGTTATAAATGAAGTATGTCCTGTGTTTGCTTTTCAGGGGCATCTTTAACCAGGGTTATCTCTGTCTTAAATGTGGGCTGGGGGCTCATAAGGAGTGTCTGGGTCGACTGGGAATCTGCGGGAGAACAGGTGAGATGGAAGATGCCAAAACGTATTGTGTTTCTCTTGTAAACACTTTAGTCCCATCAAACTTATTGTGATAACCACTGGAATAATTTCCTAATTGTTTGGGAAAGTTTCCTCTGGTGCCACAGTATCCACTTAAGCACACAAAATATCTGAATCCAGAAAGCAGATTGTCGTTAAATGGATTTAGTGCATTCATGCTTCCTAAAAGAGGAACTTTCAACACTTCATGAGCTTCTCTCTAGCACCACAGACAGACAGACAGACAGACAGACAGACAGACAGACAGACAGACAGACAGACAGACAGACAGACAGACAGACAGACAGACACACAGACAGACACACAGACAGACACACAGACACACACACACACACACACACACACACACACACACACACACACACACACACACACACACACACACACACACACACACACACACACACACACACACACACACACACACATGAACACACACCAGATTGCCAACCTTTTACATAAGATATCTAACAGCTGGCATGCTATGGAATTTGTTGTAAATATTCATGGTCTCCATGCTTTTGAAGATGTAAGCCCTTGATCTTCTCTTACTTAGCCTTCCTAAAGCACAAACCTCTTCTCAAACATACCTTTTTTCCCCTCAAAGAACATTGAAATGCTGCTTGTAGAAAAACTGCAAATTACACGTGACGTTTAGCATTCAGAGACAGATATTTAGCTCTTGTTGCATCTTACTCCCGTGTCAAGCTTCAGCTCTTTGTCACCAGTGTGCGGCTGTGGTCCAGGTACATTACCCTCTCAGACAGCTGAAGGCAGCTCAGGCCTTTGACATGCTTTTCTGGAGCAGCAGCGCGGTGGTCTTTATGTATTCTGGGGCGTGATGAGGGCCAGCAGAGGTTGACAGTTGAGGTTGTATGTCAGAAAGCGACCACCACACTCATATTGTATTCTTCTCACTTTGTTTGTCTCTCACCTGACTGCAGATTCCACCAAGCTCAAGTCCAAGGTAAGTTTCTACTGTTTTTTTTCTTAAATAAGCTGGTAAGATAATATTCACCACCACATGTGGAGTTATGATTTGCCAAACTCCTGTCAACTCATAATAGATGACCAATCTACTGCTGCTGCTCTGTGGGTTAAGAATAAGTTAAAGTGTCTTTGAATGAAAAAGATAAAGGATCATAGGTAAAAATAAAACTATAAACCATAATTAAACTCTTAAAAAGTCTATTTATTACTTTCTCTCAAAGCTCCATATAATTTACCTTAATTATGAGGGCTTTTACCTTTAAAACCCTGTTTCTGTAATTTGTGACAGCTAATCTAAAGACTGAACCTTCTATGATATCCAGGTGGTTTGTGGACAAAGTGAGGAAAGTATTTTTTATAAATTCCCACAAGACAAAAATGCGCAGCAACACAACTCCTTAATTTTGCTCTTAATGTAAAATAGTGACACAAAACATCTAAAGATTAAACACTTGTTTTTCAAAGTGTGCCTCCGAAGTCTTTTTCATCCTTTCCTTTTATTAATTTTTTTCCGTTTTGCCCAGGGTACTTGCTCCCCCCAACAACAGGAAATCACAACACCACCACACTCAGGTCAGTATTGTTTATGCACTTTGCATTTATAAACCTAATGGCCATTACTGTGCATGGTACCTTCTTCAGCTGCTTTCATCTCAATTCAACCACAACAAACAGGATGAAAATGGGACGGTTAGTCAGAGGCCTGGACCTAGAGATTTAAGATGTTGGTTTATAGCTTATCCTCATTATCAAACCCACAAAACAACACATTATTGATCAAATATTGCTTATTTTTCTTGGAAATGCAAGGACATGAATCTCCCATGCTCACAAAATGGGTTTAAAGGAGAAAATGAGCAACAGCAGTTTCTTTTTTTCTTAAGAATAACCAATGAATAAAAGGATGTAGAAGGGATCCTTAACCAATGCACAAAAGAGCCCTCTTCTCGCCACATGCTGTGATGCCTACACCCGAGACGGCATTATGATGAATTGGAGTGGGTGGAATCATTATGAGGACTACGGCAGGAGAAATGCTGGTGGAAAAGCACTTCCAGCTGTTTATATGCCTCGGCCTCAACTGCTGAGCAGTGCCTTTGTGATAAATCAATTTCCATAAGGGGCTTTATTAGAAAGACAGCCATGTTTATTCTTCTTATTAAAAACATGAATGTGAGATATTCCATTCATCTGAGGTCACGGGCAGCTAATAGTTACCTGGGGCTGGTTTGCAGGGGAGCCATGGCTGGAGGGGAGATGTGTCTGAGGGGGCTAGATGTGTGAGTCTGTGGAGAGTAAGTGGCTGTGTCTTTAAAGTTGGCAGGGGCGTTTAGTCTTACCCTTAGCTGGATGGTTGTGGCTGTGTTTGTCTGCCATGCTGAGGAAAAATATTGGAGCTGCACCGTACAGGAACCAGAGAGATTAATTTCCTTGTGAGAGTCAATCCCTGTATTTTGGATTGTTCCATTGAGGTGGTTCAATCCAAATTAGCGTCAGGAAGTCACATTTATGTACCTGTGAGGGATAATATGTGCTGAAAGCTTTAGGAAAACTTGTAAAATACATACTTAGTGCAACATGTTTTATTAGAACGAGCAAAACAATAGGTTATCACCTACCGCTCATGTCATGCAGATAGTCATGCCTCTGAAATTTCTGCTGCCAACCCAATACAATGCAGTGTGTGATGGAGAATTTACTTTGTCGTTATTAGATAACTGGAAACATACAATTAAAGTTACTTATCATCATCAAAAAAGCAGGATTTTCCCTGACTCCCGTTGCTACAGTTAAATAGAATTGTACTCAAGACCAAGATATTACTGTTGTCAATAAGAAGAATGATAAAAGTAAAGTTAAAATAACAGAAAACGCATAAAGAAATACATCCTTTGTTCATGTAGCCTTAGTTCCAGTTGGATCTATTACAAATAAGAGTTCCTTTTAGACTTAAAAGCATGAAAATCACATTTTTATTTAAGAAGAAATGAACAAATACCACCTTTTCAATCCCTCATATATATATTAACATTCATTTTGATCTATTACCGACATCTAAAAGATCAAAAATACTGTGTCTATGTATGACCAAGACCTTCTTCTTGATTCATTCAGGCTACACGGCTCTCGCACCTGCTGTATCTTCCTCTGCATAAGACTCCCCGATAAATGTTTAAAAAGTTGAGTGTGAATATGTTTGTATTCCCTGTCTGCCAGGTTTACCCAGGATGGTTGTGATCAGAGACTACAGTGGCATCCCCTATCCGCAGTGTGGGCCCCCACTAAGCATTCATGCGGGGGATGTCATTGAACTGATGTTTGCCGACCTGCAAAGCTCCTGGTGGCAGGTGCGTGTCACTCAGCTCATCTTCGTTTTATCTTAACATCTGTGACTCTATGAAAAAATAACATGTCACGGCTCACCGGGTTAACTCAGTGCACGCAAACTCTTTGCAGTGTCATGGGTTTGAAGCTGTGCCACATGTCACCGTTTCCCTCTTACCTGCTGCATGTCCTTCTATCCGATCAAAGCTTTGAAACATACTAATGGGATGACATCAACAATTTATCTCCTTTGGCCGTTATTGTTTATAAATCACAATTATATCCAGGTTGTTTTATCACATTCTGTGTCCTGTCAGGAGAGCCATAAATATGACAATATTATGAGGTCAGCGTTAATTAGAAAAAGATCTGTTTGAACTCCACAGAAGCCCAGTTACATTAAAAGTAGGATATCTGTCTGTTCTTTCACTCCTCGGATTGAATAACAGCCTCCGTCAGATGATCTAACCAATTAGTGGCTTCGGTTGATTAATTGAGTGCCACAGTGAGACGATAAAACAGCAGACGTCCTAGTCTCCGGAGGACGTTTTAATGGTTGGTGCACAACCTCAAGTACAGGCACATTTAGCAACCATCTCACGAGGTCAGCCAAAGGTTGACAGCGTTTGACCTTATCTATTTTTGAAAGGATGGGGCGATTTATCTGGGGTCTTCCGGCAGACTCCCTAGCTGTTTCTCACTGCTTTACGGCGGCATTAAAGCCTCATCCTCCTGTTGGTGCTGCTCCAATCAGACTGCCGTCTTTGCCAACGGCACGGCTGGGATTTGGCGGTTGGCCAGATTTCCTATGCTCCATGTTTCTCTCTGTTGTGACAGAGCACAAGGTGGATGGTGAGGACATGAATGCCAGGAGACTTCTTGTAAGCCGATAGAACGGCTCGCAGAATGTCACGCTGCAGACCTGATGGCGTTGCATTGTTTGCTGCCATGGCAACAATGCATGCTGGAGGGGGGATAATTAAAGGAATTAAATGATAATACACATTTGTGTCTATTCCAGTAGGAAGCAGAATGATACTGCAACAAGGCCCTCCACCAAAAAGTCAGATCCAATTAGCTAATTGTTCTGGCTTTGCAAAGCAGTGAATAGCTATAGTTATATATACACGTGCAAGGCTATTGGACGGCAACGAAAAACTGTCTTTGACTCCAAACCACACATAGGTCACTATATCAATCAATATTTAAGGGTCTTTGAGTACTTAGTATATACATTAAATGTATTATATTTAGTATTGTATTAATGGTGGGCGGTGGTGGCGAAGTCCATAGGGGCTTGGCCTGGGAACTGGAAGGTCACCAGTTCAAGTCCCCGAAAGACCAAGTGCCACCGTGGTGTCCCTGAGCTAGACACTGGTTACCTACACTGCTCCCCGGGCGCCGTACATAATGGCAGCCCACTGCTCCTAACACTAGGATGAGTCAAATGCAGAGACCGCATTTCGTTTTCCTAGTACTAGTACTCTGTGCAATGACAATAAAGTTGAATCTTCAATCTTCATCATCTTCATGTTATTATTTACCCAATAATATACTATAATTATTATAATTATTTAATGTACATTATATTATTATTGTTATTATTAATAATAATACAATAATGTTTATATTAATTATAAACGTTATTTTATATTATAACTAACTTATAACTGTTTCTGTTTTATTATATTTATGGTCTGTAGCCTGTGCTTTTACTTTTTTCCCAGGGTACCATTTCAACAGATGGTGGCAGTAATAACCCAGAAAATGTAGGATGCTTTATACAAAGAGAAAAAGGATTACATTCTAAAATCTTGTATAAAAAATAAAAGTTTCAAATGATGAAAAACAGACTTTTCAAAAGTTCTCAAGTTTGAAAGGGTCTTGCGGTCACACACAATGCATTTTGGTAGGAAACACTGAATCCAAAGAAAACCCTCTTTGTTTACAATGAAATCTCCACAGGGTACCTTTAATCTTCAGTGTCCCCAGTGGCGCCAGAGGATGGAATTACAGAACATTGAGAATTCATATCCCCTGTTACCCAGGAGGCAATTATCCCCCGTCCCACTGGCAGAACAATACAATCAATCACTGTAATTTCATTTGATCCTTTGGCTGCTGCCTGTTTATGCCGACAGAGTAATAAGTTTAATCTTTATCATACGCTTATCGAAGGCATAACAAATAGAGAGGGGCTTTCAAAAAACCTTTGATGAAATGTTATTACACAGAATGAATCATTGAGATGGGTTAAGATTCGCTCTCCAATCTAGTTACTGCCGGGGCTTGCACGGTCCCAAAAAGCATTTCATACTCTAATAAAGAGGAGTGAGGAGGAAAGCATAAACAGGGCAGGAAGCTGAATGAGGGGCTCCACATGCCGTCAACACTCACTGTCTTCTCAAATTGATTCAATGGACTTCAAATTGACCTCATACTCAGAACTGGAAGCTGAAATTATCTCTAACTTAATGTTGATATACTGTATATGCATATTACTGTCTTCCAGGTAATGTACATGATGAAGTACTAAGGTTATATATATAAACTGAACATCTGTAGCCGCCAGTTTGTTTTAAAAATTAAGTAATTTGTTTAAGCAAAGTGGTTTATTAAGTCTCCACTGTGTTTGTTGAAGGAATTACTGATTTCCATATAAAGCTTATGTTGTGCTTGAGGCAGGTTAGCTAAAATACAATTGTGAGTCTTTAGTTCAACCAGAGAGTCTGTTTGGATATTCAAAGACCAGAATAAGATCCATTATTTAGTGTTAAACGAGGCTCTTGTTTTGATGCAGTACAAATCTAACTGCTGGCAGAGTTTGAACCATAATTAACTTGGGCTGCAAATTAGATGCACCGCTTGTTGTGTGCTAATTGCTGAGGATTTATTGAAGCTAGTGTGGGAGGGGAAGGGAGAAAAGGCAGCGAGAGGGAAAGAGAGGTGTAGTTGCTTCCAGACAAATATAATGCGATTAACAGCCAGTTGCCTTTGCAGGGAAAAATTCTGGCAACGAGCAAGATTGGCTTCTTTCCAAGTGATGCTGTGAGGCCATGCCCATGTGTAAGTGTGCATATTTTTCGTGATCAATAAGACACACTGAGTGTGATTACAATGCATTCAGTGGATAATGGCTACTATTGATGTCTTGCCGCTGAAATGTAAGGCTTTTCAATTGCACTTTTTCGCTCTAGAAGACTGATTTTAGCCATTAGATGTGGCTTGAATATCACATTACAACAAATGACCTGCACCTCTGTGTATTGACTCCATTAAAACACCAAATAACCACAATTCTTTTCAATGCCAGGTTCCAAAACCTGTCGATTACTCTGCCCAGCCCTGGTAAGTGATAAAAACAAATGACTGTAGATTGCTTGCAACAAACACAAGTCATTCCTACTCGAGTTTATCCATTGCATTGACTGTTTTCATCCTCATGTTTAGAATGATTTATTGCTTTGTAAGTGCAGTAGTTGTTTATGGGTGTTTCAGGTTTGCAGGGCCTATGGAGAGATACCAGGCAGAGGTGGAGCTTCTGGACCGAGGAAACAGCACCTATCTGATTCGACACAGGAGTAAAGAATGCACTGAATATGCCATCAGTATAAAGTAAGTGAGACGATGCCTTGTTTTCCATTATTTTCAATACTTAAGCTACAATTTACACTCACCTCAGTTTACCAAGAATGGTGAAATAAAAACAACACACGCAGTCTGCAGCAATCTTGTCGGCGAAAACACCTTAATGTTAGAGGCGAGAGGCAAGAATCATTCAAGCAAACCAGAAGCCCATATGCAAATAATGGCTCTGTACAACACTGGTGTGGTATCTGAAAACAAGCTGCTCATCAAATGTTTAAAGTGGATGTGCTGCACCAGAAGGAAGCCATGCTGTGTTCAGATCTGGCCAATGAAATACAAGAAGTTATGATGATCATATAATCATGAGAATGGAAAAAGGTTTGCCTGATCTGATGAATCACGCTTGATCCTTGAATGCAAATGATGGAGAGACAGAGTTAAGATTAGAGGATTTTTTTTATCCAAACTGCAACAAAACAGGGTTTTTTCTCACCCTTCTGTATCATCTAGTCATGAAGCAAAGAGGTTAGCACAAGTTTTGAGGAATCTGTCTCAGAGCTGCAGGAATAGAAGTAACCCAGTGTTATATTTCATCATATTCCGATCTTTAAACGTTAATAGATTATCCTTATTAACTTCAAGCCCATGACACAGTCAGGGCTTTGTCCTCATCATGGTAAGACTTCCATAACTAATCAAAACAAAATAATTGATGAATGGGATTTGTTATAGAAGTAGCAGGACAATGAGTCAGAACCGAGGCTACGCTCGAGTTTACTTTGTTAACTTTAGTTCATATGTGAGCTGACAAGATTAGTTGTTGCTAAAATCACATGAAGCCTGTAGCAGGACTTTGAATTTGCGATAACATGAGCTGAGTAAGAAAAATACCTATTGGTCAGGTCGGCATAGCAGTAGCTGTTTATGATCGTTTATGCTCTCCGTAGAGTTTTTAGGCATAGAGACCCCCTTGAAAAAGACAGTCCAAAAGATTTGTTTGTTATTTAAATTATTTTAAACCCAAGTGTATCTTGTATAAACAATGAATCGGCAATAGTTTGTGTTCACACATTGCTTTTACTGATTATTTTAGCACTTGAAAAATTATTTTCAGTGACAAATTTTCCCAGATAATTCGCAGACATTGCACTTGCAAGTTTTTATTGGAATTATTTAGTACAGAAGAAAATAGTCGCAATGAAAACTGGTGCAAATAAGGATCTGTTCCTGGAAAGACTAGTTGCTGTTGTCATCTTTAGAGACTCAGAGCATCAAACAAACTGTGCCACAACTTTATTACAGGTAGATTCTTCCTGTGTTAGGGCATCAGGGTTCAATAGGTACATCATACCTTAACATTAATTGTAGTTTACCCTGAACGTCTGCTCAGTCCACACATCTCAGATAAATGCAGCATTGGGAAAGCTGTGGAACTGATCATTTCTACCATCTACATATTGTCTGTCTACTCTGCTCAGACACATTTTCAAGGAGAGCCTGATAGCTTTGCATCATACTTTTTGCCAATCTTTGGCTATCAGTCTATGAAATGTATTTCAAAAGACGGCTAGAAACGCACTTGAATTGTAGATAAAACTTTGAGTCCCTTTAGGCTTTAAAATGGCTGCTTTATCTGCCAGTTGAATGTGTCGGTGAGCTTCTTTTGAAATGCAACACTGGCCATTTAACTGGTGAATATCTTTAAAGCTACATCAAAGCTTGTTCAGTCTTATAAAAAGGAGGGGAGAATTGAGACCTCCTGACATGACATGACGGCTCTCCGAGATTATAACGATTGAGGGTGCACTCTGAAATTGTGTTTGGATGTTAGGACTATTTAGACAGTGACACACCATTCCAGCCCATTTGGTTTTGGTGGACTCATACCGTCTTTCATTCAAAGCTTTGATGTACAGGGCCAGTCTCTGAACACTCCAATCCTAATTGCCTGTCTCACTGCTTAAGATCATTATCAGGATGGCCATTTGAGATAATGGAGCTTTTATACAGAGAACTGCTACTAATCAACTGGAACTGTCTAGTGTCAAACACTACAGCCTGTGTGTGTGTGTGTGTGTGTGTGTGTGTGTGTGTGTGTGTGTGTGTGTGTGTGTGTGTGTGTGCGTGTGTGTGCGTGTGTGTGTGCAGCCTTGGGAGCCTATAGGAGGAAGGAAAGACTCACCAAACAGGGCTCATTTGTCTCCCTGTGTCACGCACCGTATAACTCAACACACATCAATAATGTATTACTGGCTGTATATTCATAATGTATCGGTGAATTTGCAACATGATCACATTCTTCTCATACATACACTGCATTGGGAGATTTAAGATGTGGATCCATCTCTGGTGTAACATGCACATCACCATGTGGGTGACATGCGATGTGCAGCCCTGTGCCTGCAATTGGCTTGACAGCACATTCCCAGTGGCGCCGTACAGTTTGCATGTTCAGAGACGTGTGTATGTATTTCCAAGGTCGGACCACACTGCGGTTTTAAAGAGTAGGTAGCCTAAGATATGATCCTCACAAGACATGTCATTATTTCATTATGTTATTATTGCCCCCATATACATTACTGTATGTTTTAAGGTATTGTTTGTGACATTTTCTTATCTTGGGTAAAGAGATCACATCCACAAGGTGCTTTAATAAAACAATCACATGAAAGAGAACACAGAAAGGTAAAGAAAAATAAGAAGAAAATCCACAGCGGATTAATCATTGCTTGACAGGGAATAGTAGGAAAGCTAAAGGTGTAATTTATAATAATATTACTGTCAGAGCCCTGTCAGTGTGTATGTTGTGTGTATGGCTCATTCACAAGGCTGTCTGATACACTGATATGGAAGAAAAAAGGATTATTGTTACGCATTACATCTTTGATTTCACTGCGATCAGACAAAATGTTGAAATTTCCAAAGTATTTTCCAGGGGTAAAATGTTTCCGCATAGCCATATTTCAAATGTAGTAACATTTTCATATATCCAGGATTGGAACTAGGGTTTGCAACATGAATTAAGTATATATTTGTGTCATTATTTTCCTTTTGTAGGGAATTTTTTTAGTTAACAATCTGCTTTCAAAAGATAATTAGATTGTAACAATCGTTTTTATTGGTTCAAATACTATTTAAGGGAAAACAACGGAAGAAAGTATTTTAATCATGTTTTTTTTTGTGGCAATTACTTCAAATGTTTAGCTCTTAATGCCTCCAAACTGATTTTTAATCCAACAGTCGTAGAAAGAAACCCCATGTATGTAATAACCACTCACAAGTCATGTCCCCTTTAAGGCATTATCTGGAATAAAGAGCCACCAGCAGACACTGGTATACAGTATTAATTCATCTTACGTTGTATCTCTCTGCTGCTTCTATTACTATCTAATGTGAGCGAATTTGATCTGATTTTGACGGCAGGGAAAACCCAAGGTGTTCTTGTCAAACAAAGTTGCCTAGCTCTGCTCAGCATGGCAGCCGACAGTCAGCTGAGACAGACCTTCGTGATGGTTCGCCACAGAGACTGGATTGATGTGGAAGCATGTATAGTTGATTAGCAGCCCATGTCTTATTCATCCTCCACAGGTTCAACGATAAAGTCAAGCACATTAAGATTCTGACTAAGGATGGCTGCTTCTACATCGCTGAGAGCCGGCTGTTCAAGACTGTGCTGGTAAAGGTTTTAACTTTGTATGGATATTTGTGCCCTATAAACTACTGAAGCATTAATGAGTATAATCATTTTGACATTACATTGCTTTCGCAGCACTCCCTTGAGATAAACCCCAAGCATGCAAGAGAAAGGTTTACTTTTGTTTTGCACAAAGATATAATATGTCTACTTGTGGTTTAATTCTACATTTGTGTGTGCACTTGCAAAGCTACATGGACATATTGTTAGCAACTGCCTCTGGTATTGTATCTCAGTAGCTAATATTAGCTAGTTTCCAGTATTTGCACTTACACTGGGTAGATAAAAAGAAATGTTGCGGTTGGTTTCCCTACTCATAAACACCTCCTCTGTACTGCCAGCTGTTTTACTATTAAGATCAAACAAGCAGTTACTTCCTTACCAACCTACACACCCTTGTCTTTGCATTTATTTCTATACATTTGCGCACAATAGCTTCTTTAGTAAGAGTTTGTTTTGTTATGTTGTGCTTGTTTGACACAGGACTTGGTGGAATACTACAAGCAGTACTCACTAAAGGAGGGTTTCAGCAGTCTTGACACCACTCTGCAGGTCCCCTATAGGGAGATGTCCAATGGAAACATGCCAAAGACCATTACCAAGGCTGGCAGTGGTGAGTGTGCTTCAAAACAATCCAGATACCCTCTGTGAGACTCCCTGACACAGGGAAAGGTTACCAGATAAGATCTGATCTTGATCCAGGTTACAGTTGAAAGTAATTCCACGCATTTGTTTGGAGAACTGTAGAGCTGGGTTTACAGTTCAGATGAAGTAAGATGACTGAGTTTGCTCTCAGAGGTAGACCAACTTGAAAGTCTTTCCCTGAGGCAGTTTTTAGAAACTGATATTTCCCAGGTCATTAAATATAAACAACAAAACAGCTGAAATCAGTATTTTACTTGCTGTATTTCTTACTACAGACCAGCTAATGTACGGTATGATCTTACTTATAAGAACTATGGAAAGATGTCCCACCTAACATTATGAAACTATAATGACAAAAAGCATTTGTCTAGCTGTCAGAGACTTAGGTTAAACGTGTGTCTTAATACCTGAGGCAGTCCCATCTGGGATATTTGAGACATGCTAGAAATATTTAACAGAGTTTAATGAGCTAACAGGATTCCCAAGGGGATAGCGCTGGTGGAAAGAAAGCAGCAGTTTTTCTTGGGAGACATGCCTCTTAAGTTTTGCTTGATTGAGCCTCAACCATTTTCATATAAGGTATGGGTTTGGGTTATGAGGCTATCCATGCTATGTGACTGACCCCGTCGCTTTCAAAGAAGATGTTATATAGAATTATTGTTAAACTCAAATATGAGAAGCTTTCACAGTGTATGATTGAAGCATGCAGCCACGATAACATTGCTAAAGTACCGGTTACTTTGTGCTGAATAGGTCAGTCTTGACCGTGAGAGGTAAAGGAGCATCTCTGATTTCAAACTGCAGGTTTCAACTGACATGAGTAAATACACACTCAAGCTTAAATTCAACAAGACCGGTCCCTGCGTGATTACTGGCCCCCGGAGACAGATGCACATGCTCATTCACTCTGAGGAGGCATGTGAAGGAGAAAGGTCCTGAGGAAGAGGAAGAATAGAGAAAGAGGCAGGTTAGCAATGGAGAGTGTGAGAGGGCGACAGAGTGGACAGAGTGAAATTGACAGAAGTAGGGGAAAAAGCGAGATAGGTTGAAAGGTAGGGGAGCAGGAAGAGGTGTAAGGAAGAAAGATAGGGGAAAGGAAGGGACAAGTTTAGGGTTGAGTGAGAAAAAACATTGATGTTAGAAAATGAAAGAGTGAGCTTAATGACAAGGGGAGGGATAGAGAGTGTAAAGAAAAGAACGGAGGTAAAAAGACAAAGAGCACGATTAGGAAAGAGTCATCTGGAGGCTTTTGTAGTGGAGTTAATAAACATTGAAACTAACTAAACTCTTTTTGCACTACTTGCAGTGGAGTCAGCTAGCCGTGTTTTGCACCTCTAAAGCTTAACACATAGTTTTCATGTATTTAGACCAAAGTGTAAAAACAGCATTTCATGGGATTTTTTGTTCCATAATTATTTCTCAGCTACATTACGAGACTCCAGCAAGTTGTTGTGCTTGGCCAAGGATCCAACACCTGACTCTTGTGGTATATTTATCTTACAGACAATAAGATGTTGAACCATTTCTGGCTGCCGAACTGTACACATCACATTACAAGCCAGACCACCGCCCAATCAGATCCAATGTATTCCTTGTGATTTTGCATCTTGATATTAACCTTTTTTTCAGTATGAAGAAAATACAGATGTCATTCTAATAGCAAGTGTAAATTATGTAAACAAAGACACAGTACGGAGAAGGCAGGGGGGGGAAAGATAGAGGAATAGACAAAGACAAAGAAGGGAGTAGGAGAGACAGTGAGTGGAATAAGGAGCCGTGGCAGCTCACCAGGCTTGGCAGGGAGGTCCCAGTTAGGGCCCAATGCCCCCAGGCAAGCACCAGGAGCCTGCTCCTCCAAACGTCACGCTCCACACGCTGCTCGGCTCCGAGATGGCTTCACAATTTTCCTGACAGGACATGACATTTCACTTGGGCTGGCAGCGGAGGAAACTGTGTGACATCCGCCTGCTGACACACACCTGGGGGACACCCCTGGTCCAACTGAGGCACTGCGCCTGTTTCCACAAAACTGGGAAAAGTTTGCAAATAGGATCTGATGTAAAAGAGCAGAAAGCAGCTGGAGGTAAACTGTCTCAACTTAAAGAGAGATGTACGCGTAAACAACCACAGTCGCTGCAGCAGAGGTAAGCAGGCGACGCTGGAACAAAGTCAGAGTTGGCCTTTTGTGTCTGTTCGGATGTAAAATTCTGCTACATCCTTGTCCCTCTGCCTCCTTTGGCAGCGCCGCTCTCCCAGCGCATCACGCTTCAAAGCAGCTCTGCAAGAGGTGTGTTTGTGCCTCGCTGCCAATCAACGCGCTTCCTTCTGTGTGAACGCCTTGACAGACCTGGCATTGCCTCAGTGCATTCTGGGATAGATTATTGTTGCCTTAAGTCGTCCACCCCCATAGATAGACTTAGTGTGGGCACCACGTACTCTGTCTGGTAAACAGCCTCCATGGAAAGACAGATGTCATTCCAAAAACAAAAAGCACACACAAAATGGTTTGAATCTTAAAACAGACATACTCAGAGCGAACGCAAGGCTGAGCAAACAATCACAAGATGCAGAACCACCGAAAAAAGGCATCAGAATTCTGGAGTCATTTGTTTAGAGGAATCCCAGCCAGCAACTTTAATTAAGTCTGACTGAGTGCTTTGTGTGTGTGTGTGTGTGTGTGTGTGTGTGTGTGTGTGTGTGTGTGTGTGTGTGTGTGTGTGATGTGATGGATGGGAAACAATTTAAAAATCATCAGTGTTTTAAAGATTCACAATTTTGTGATCTTAAAAAAATGTGAATAATCTTCAGAATTGAATAAAGAAATAGGGAACATATTATTGGATGCCTGGTTTGAAAAGATGAAACTGCATCAGTTTAATGAATACTTTTTTTTGCATTGCGTCTTTATACAGTATATACAGCACGAAGTACTCAGATCTTTTGCTTATGTTTGAGTAAATAAAAGTTGTGGTACCACAGTGTAGAAACACTCTGTTACATGTCTTTGTTGTATTCAAAATTCTCCATAAGTAAAAGTAAAAAAAGTTAAATATTAGCATTAAAAAGTTTTTATAGCACAAAAGTTTTAAATGGTAAACATTTTATTATATTCATTGATTCTTTATGTGTTCATCACTTTATTTGTTACACTGGTAAAGGTGGGACTTATTTCTTTTGGCATAATTCCTGCCGTGTAGCTTTTGAGTCTCCTTGAGGGATCAATTTGTTTTTATATTAACATTTCTTAGTACATTATGAAACATTATTTGTTCATCACGAATTACATTATAAAATCAAATTCTAACAGCAACTAAATCAAATAAATAAATGTAATGGATTAAAGAGTACAGTATTAGCCACTGAATTGTAGTATAAGTATCAGGAAATGGAAATACTCAGTACTACTTCCGTACAGTACCTAAGTTAGACGCTTGGGGATTGTCAACCACTGTGTATATGTATATATATATACTTGTTTGTTTATACTCTGTGCAGGTATCTTGTCGTGTGTGTGCACTATGGTCAGACAAACAGTTGACATCTATTGGCCTGCATTTACTAATCCCTGTGGGCAGAGGAAGGAGTCATGTAACCATATTTTTGTGATGACAGCAGGCGGGTTCTCTGAGTGTGAGGGGCTGCTGGCTCAGATGGGATTTCATATGGGAGCAGAAGTCTTTGGCTCTGCGGTGTAGATGTTCTTGTCATTATGCCGTGCTGTGCCCAGACGTATACTTACCCCTATACTGTTGCTCTGGCTCGCCTGGTCTGAGGCTTAAAAGGTTCTTATTGCTGTGTTATACAGTATGACTTGCGGAAGATTAGAAGCTACAGTATGAATCCAGTTCAATAAGCTGTTACAACAGCTTCGACTCTTGTTGGGAACTGCAGGGATTTGCTTCAATTGAGCCACGGGCATCAGTGAAGTCAGCCGCTGCTGTTGGGTATTAAGTGGGCGTTCACAATGAAAGCAGCCATGATGTTAACCTAACACAAATAGGCTGCCTTGGTTGGGTCATGTTGCTTCAAGTGCCAGTGGAATGATTTCAAACTACAATCCAGGAACGCCAGTTAAAGTGACCTTTAAAGGCTTATCAAAGCCAAAACACTGCATAGAGGTTTGTTATAGTCTGAAGCAAGGTTTTACATCTCTCAACCACAATTGTTTTACTGGTCAACATAATCATTGTGAAGAAATGTGCTCTTCAAATTTGATTGGCCAGTGAAGCCTACTGTGCTGGTTCGACTTATTCTAGACAACCCTGTGTGCTCTTTTTTATAGGACCTCAGCATTGGCCTCATGCAAAGAATTTAGAAGGCTTTATTCTTCCATATAGGGTCGGTCCTTGGACACAGTATTTCAGATCCTCCGAAAGGTGTTGGAAGGGCCTGAGATCTTCCACACCAAACTTTGGAAAACCATTGTTTTACAGACCTGGCTTTGTGCAGGGGGGCATTGTCATGTAGAAACAGGAAAGGGCCCTCTAAAACGGTTACCACGGAGTTTGAAGCAATAACACCTAACTTTAATAACAACTAAGGGGGGCATAGCCCAAATAGTTATGATAACTGCCCAAGACCAAAGTAAGATACTTCTGGATATACCCTTAAGTTAAGGATCTATTTTTGCCACTCAATAACCACCTTCAATTGGACAGTATTTTCTGAAAATAATGTGTGTGTGGTGACTGAAGCTCTAACTGTTTTGCCCTTCACTCTCCGACGCGTCCTTGATTTATTCTTGTTTTTGACTTTGCCAACTTTTCCTCTATCTCCCTCTGTTTTTACCCTGCTTCATACCCTCTTTCTGTCAAACTTGTGTTAACTTTGCCTATGTTCTCTCTTTGCTCCCACTACGGCCTGAATCCCCCTCCCATCACTCGCTCCGTTTCTCTGTAGTTCCTCTTGGCGGCTGCAGCTTTGTTCCTCCCTCCTCCTCGCCTTTCTGGTCAGGTACAGGAACATCTTTTCTACTCTCTTCGTCTCTCACTTGCTGTATGCCCACATTTCCAGGTTTCCAAAGACAAACTGTCTTGTTTTTCCTGCCTCTGTTAAATAATGTATTCTAATGATGCCACTTTTACGTCATTTTCCAACCCTAACAAGTCATCATTTGGGAAAAAAACATTCACGTCAGCTTCCTGTAACTCTGAATAGGAAACAGTGCGAATTTCTGACAGCTCTGATATCTCTGGTGAAAATAACTGCAGAATTATCAACAACACAGTGGCAAGGAAATGCAAAGCCACCAATGCTAGCATTTACATCTGACCCAAATACTATCAATTTAGATCATTAAAAGGGAAGAAATACAGTCTTTTGGTACACATAATAAAGGTCTAAGATTACTCTGCCTTTGTGTGCATGTGCATGAATTGTATATGCGTGCATGTATGTTTGGGCTTAAGCTTCTGTTTTGGCATAATGTGCCTGTGTGTGCATGAGGGAGTAAATGTATTCCTTTCATCCAGCACATTTTCCCATTTGTGTCCCCTGAATTTTTATAGATAAGGTAAACAAACCTGTGCACACCTGCGTCACAAGTGAAATGAGCCCTGACCTGCATGCGTAGGAAAAACCTTGTATAACCTGATAAATGCTCCTTTTAGAAAACTTTATTGATATAAAGACATCAACATGATAACCGATGACCTGTCATCTCTACTGTTAGTGTTGCAACCAAGCAACAGGTAGCTGTATATATTTCTCCCTCATCTTTATGGCCTTGCTTTTACATGTACCCTTAGTTTACCTCAGGAACAGGAGTCAAGGCTCTTTGCTGCATTGTGTTACAAGATATCAACAATGATTTTACTGCGGATAATACCTGTGTTTTCATACCATTGAAAACCTTCAACAAAACAACTAGGGAATATAAACATATGCCCCTGTATATGAAAGGTAGAGAAACTGAGTTTTGTTGAACTTGTTGCCCTGTGATTGTCCATGGAGCCATGGAGTTTTAAGTGCTTAGTTTCTTTTTTGCAGTGGACCTTGGGTTTACATTTTCCTTGTCAAAGTTTTATCAAAATGTAATAATAAGATCAGTTTGAGGTGATTATTAAAGTTAGCAAGCAAACATTCTTGCCCTTACAAATGCTCCCAAGTGAATCTACGAGTATCCATACTTTTTCATTAGATACTGAGTAAAGTGCCAAAGAAAAGGAAGTTATTTTCCATTTTTAGTCCAATGGCTGCTCTATGAACTTAAATAAAAGATGTGTCTCGATAATCCGACTCTTCCGATCAGTGTTTTCCCCCAGGGTTGTCAGTATTGCAGTGGCACGCTATGACTTCAGCTCCAGAGACACGCGGGAGCTTTCCCTGCAGCAGGGGGACATCATCAAGATCTACACCAAGATGTCCAATGGGTGGTGGAAGGGAGAGGTCGACGGCAGGGTAAGTCTCCTGTAGGAGGTTATTACTGAAATGAGTCATTATGGCAGACTTCATCCTTACCCTGGGCTCTTCAAATACAGTGGTCACTCTAGTAACACTTTTTTACACATGTATTCTTCATGGTAATACAGTATTGTTACACATCCATTTGATAACACAGTGCAGTATGACAGTATAATGTTCTGCTCTAGTTAATTTGAATACAAATGATCAATGATTACCATCTCTTCAAGCTTAAAAGGAGTAAAACATTGTTGGTAAAAGCAGATTTCCTGTGGTGTTATTTTTGTGAGGTTTAAAGTCTCAGTGTGTCTGATAGTAAGTATACTCCAAATATTTGCGATTAAACCAATTAAAGCAATTTTTTTCCCAATACAAAGGCTTGATATCTGAGTGTCTGCATGGAGGGTGGTTTGATCTTGACAGGGAGGGAAGGTGTAGTGTAGAAATCTCTGTACGTGTGTGCATTATGCAGAAATGTGAAAGCTGGGACAAGAGTAAGAATTGGAGGTGACAAGGACTACAATGTGGGGAAAATTCACCATTCGAAAACTAATGGGAATATTCAAAACGTACATGATAAATGTTTATCCTGTCAATTTTATGTGCCATTGACTGAATCTTCTCCTGTTATTTTGCCTTTTTAGATGGGCTGGTTCCCGTACACCTACGTGGAAGAGGAGGACTGACTGAGCTCAGTGTACACTCAAAGTCGACCTCCTCTTGTGAGCGCCATGCTGCTCAGCCACTCTCTGTGCCCTGCGAGTAAGATCTATTTGATAAAAATCCCAGAGACTGAAACTGAAGAGGACGCGGTGATGCCCTCAAAAACGTTCTCTTGCCCTCTGACAGACTCTCACACAGAGCAGATGTCAAATCACAGATTCCAGGAGTGTCACGCCATATCTCGCCTCTCTGCGGCCCTGTCTGTCCCCCGGTCCCACTGGGAAGTGCATGTGCTGTACCCAGATAACCCTCACTCCCCCTTTCCTGTTCACCTTGTCTTATTATTGATGACTACATTGGCTGGTGTGAGACTTACCTTCACTGTCATCATGCTTTAATACCAGGAAGGCTCAGTCACCCACCTGGAACACAGAGCCTGCTGACAGCGTACGGCGCAGGTACCGCAACAAATTGAAATGCAGGAAGTGAGGAGGTTGACTGCTGTTGGAACAATAAAACCCTCTTGGCTGTTCAGATGTTTGTGTTCAACTTTCTGTCTGACTTTTTAAAGTGAAAATCACTGGACTGATTTAACCTACTGTATGTGATATTTATATAGTTTTGCTGAGTTTTGATTTGACACTGTTTGATGAAGGATTGCTCCGTTATGCACATGTGGTGTTATTGCAATCTTAAATCTTGTGAGGCCAGATGTGATTTGGTCATATCATTGCAGGATAATGTTGTACAAAGTTATGGAATCCACCACTGATAAAATTATGTCTCCATGCTTCGATTCCTTGTCTGCTATCATTTCTTTTAAAACATTTTTTACTCAACTTTAATTAGCACCTCGATAAAACATTAGATTCGACCTGCAAGAACGTCCAGCCACCGAGACAAAATCAAACGTTCGGAAAAAGTACTGATTTTTTTGTCAATAGCAGTCTGCTTAGTGAAGCTCATCCACATGCTGGTCGTCTTCACCAGGGTCTTGACCTGACAGCAGTTCTTCGTTATAACTGACTTAATTCGGCAGACACTCACTTCTGATGGCACTTTGGTGATAGAATCGGAGGATGAAACCCTCTTTATTTGTCACATACATGCACACAGCAGAACACACACAGTGAAATTGGTCCTCTGCATTTAACCCATCCTAGTACTAGGAGCAGTGGGCAGCTATTGTGCAGCGCCCGGGGAGCAATGGGGAGGGGGGGTTGGAGGTGTCCGGTGCCTTGCTCAAGGGCACCACAGCAGGGCCCAGGAGGTGAACTGGGACCTCTCCAAGTAGCAGTTCACTTTCCATCGGAGGGTTTCATCCTCCGATTCTGGTGCTCTAATCAATGGATACTTGTGTGTTTTTCCAAAAAAAGCACATCAGTAACCCTGGTCTTATCAATAAAGAGCCTCATATTTGTATTTTCTGAAGATAAAACAACACGTTTAGAGTTTATCTTGACCAGCCCGGGGTACATCTGTGGAGTAACCCGGCTACTTAAACAGCATGTTAAGCCACACCTGTCAGGTGGATTGATATTCATGGCAAAGGAGTTGTGATCAAACACATTTTTTATTAAATGTATGTCCAAAGTGAGAGAGTGAGAGAGTTTTTTTGTGTATAGAAAAGTAATATACGTGGATTTTTCCATTTTAAGTGGGAGCAAAATGAGAGGTGGAAATATTTTGTATTCCTTATCTCAACTGGTGTGTTTCGCTAGAACTCTTTTCCCTCAAAGAATGAAAAATAAAAAGTCGCATGCAAATGAGAAGCTTTGTAAGAATGGAACAAAAGAAAGAAGATGAATCAGCAGCTGCAATGGAGAAGCTGCAGGTGTACATGTTTACCTGTCTGTTCACCTGTCTTTCTGTTCACCTGTCTGTCTGAAGCGGCTGGTCTGTCTTCGGCCACAAGGGGGCAGAGTAAGGGATAGATGTTAACGTGTTTAAGTGACGTAAATCAAACACACCAAAGTTACCGGAACAGGTGCATACTGGTTCTACTAAAAAGTTTCAAAATGGATCTTTAGGTGATGTCAGCTTTAATTGAGGAGCTTGTACCTTCAATTAGATTTGTTAGTAAAGCAATATCCCGCTACAACGTCACACACTCATTCCACCCCAAAATGTTTGAAAACGTTAAGGAGTGTGTGAGACATGAGGACTGAGTGGACTGCTTGGAACAACTTTATTGTAAAGAGGTTGATCCTGGAGCAGATTGGGAGGACTTCACGGAGCAAAAGACTGACGGAAGCCCTTCAAACAGGTGAGTCCAACATAATGAAAGTTGTAACACACTGTTTTTGCTGTATGGTCTAATATGCTGTTATTGTGGCTGCAGCCCTTGCGGTTTGTATTGTTCTTGCAAGTTGTTTCTGTCTGGGTGATGTTTTATTCTGCTGTTATCTCTATTAGAAGTGTCTGGCTTAATGTATGTGGCTTTATGATGTGTGGCACCCGCGGCGGTGTGGCCTATACTTGGCTCTATTCATTCATTCATTCATTCATTCATTCATTCATTCATTCATTCATTCATTCATTCATTCATTCATCCATTCATTCGGTCATTTAGTTTTGGGTCATATGTGTTGTCTTGTTTTGTCCTCTTTTCGGATTTACTTCTTGCTTGTAGAAAGGTGCGTAATGATAATCAATTGTGTGCCCAGGCTGCAGAGTGTCATCTATGGATAAGGATTATATCGGTTGGGCCTTAGCTCTGGTGTGCTCTGGTCTACGTGACAAGTTTATGCAATCTAATTTGTAGCCTTCGTGTTTTATTAATTTCATTCGTTCTTGCATATTATGTCATCATCATATAGGCTTACATTTTTTCTTTACTGTGCCTGCTAGAGTGCATGTGTATCCCACTTTATTACTTTTCCCAAAATACTTCTTACACAAGTAGACCAACCTTAAAGTGAACGTGATTTGTACTTCAGTAAAATATTAATTTACTATTTCCTTTCAATGAGTTAAAATAACCGGCTGCTGGCTGTAGTTTAATGGACAGATACAGTGTGGTTCATCTACGCCAGAAAGGACAGTTTCATCTGGCCACATGGGTCTAAGTTAACATTGTGAACCATCAAAATAGAAGAAAAAACACACTTTTATAATATTCCACTTTGTTTCTTTTGAATGGCACTATAGAGTCATGTTTTATGCTATTTGAAATCATCAAAGTAAAGTAAAATGCACAAAAGGAATTACAAGGCCAAGTATGTCTTAATGTATATGTGTGTGGGTGTGTGAAGTGCATTGTGTTATTACATGTAGGCCTATATACTTGACTGCAGGCTGCTTCATCTTTATTAATTCATTTTAAAAACAGTGAACAGATTTTGTGTTTACCCCAACTATTTGGTTTCTCTCAGGAATGAATGATTGAAGGGTGATGTAACAGCTGTTCACTGTAGAGCAAGGTAGCACAAAGGCGTTAAAGCAAGACTGTTTCCCTTCAAACGTTAACAACCCGCTAACCATGAATGTGACATCAATATTTAATAAAAGCATACCCTTTGGAATTGTGCTTTTGACATTTGAGAGGCTATTTCATCTTTTAGACAAATTTAACATTCCGAGAGCAAAAGCTTTGTAGTTTCATCACAAATCATAGCTGTGTCTTACAGAGTTGGATGTGCCGTTGAGAACTTGTAAAGCTCAAATAATGGCTAAATAAAACGGAACAGAGAAGGAAAACACTGGAAACACGTGTGGTGTGGGAACATGGTAGCTCTGTGAATGTTTTCTGTCTAAATTTGCCTCACTGAAATTGGATAAGACACTGCAGGACCTCTCATTTCCATGTGACATTGAACTGCAACATTTTAAGTTACAGCAAATAGCTAGGCTGTAGAAGTTCAAATCTGCCAGATATTTTTAAGCAATTATGATTAAGTTTCTCTCGGAGTGACATGTATTTTTATTTGTCTGAAGTTCACCTGCATGTGGAACTAAAGAATACTCTAGGTTTGGTGTGATTCGAACTTGTAACATTTGTCCTGTATATGCAAGAAATGTCCATTGCTCCTGAAGAGTAAATCAGCTCTTAGCAATAATAAGCATTCAAACTTACTTTGTTTAATCTCAATCCATTAATGTGTGGTATAAAGTATATCATGGTTAGCGTCATTGCCTTCAACAATTATTATTTATATTGAAATGTATAATACGTAGTTGGGATAGAGTTTTCAATCATTCGGGCTTTCCTAACCCTTACTGTACCAGCTAGTTATTGGCAATTTATGTCTACTACAACCATATTTCTGAAATGGTTCTTGGCACATTTTCCTGCATTGTCTGATCCTCTAAATCTATTTTCTAGGGCTGCCCTCGACTAAAGATTGTTGTTGTCGACTAATAGTCGTCAATTGAGGTGATTAGTTGACTAATTGTGTCACATATATGATTATGATTTATGAGTGTGCAAACAAGCAGAGAGCACACACACTGAGCATTTAGTTCTAGTTTCTATCATTCATATCTGAATATAACAACCCAATAAATGGATACAGCGAATATTTTTTTCATCGACTAACCATTAGTCAACTAATTGGGGGCAGCCCTACTATTTTCATTACACTGCTTTTAGACGTCTGTTTGTTTTAATCATTGTTATTAATCTATTGCATTTACTATTTTATGTTTTTAAGGAAACATAGAAATGCACTTAATACAGGATTGCATTTATACACCAGCGTCTCACCATATCAGTATTCTTGTATTGTAAACACTCCCACAGGCTTACTTTCCCTCACTGCTCTGCAGCCTCTCTAATGACCAAACTCAGCAGAGGGAGGGCTCTGCTGCACTAACAGTAACCCTCCTGTCACAAAGAGGCAGAAAGAATGGCTCCCCTAATACTCTTCCTCCCCTTAATCTGCCTGTTCCTGTCTTAGCGAAAGAGATGAAAGGCGACGACAGAGAAGTTGGACGGCAGCCAGAGAGAGAGAGTAATGGGTGTACAAGGTTGCATGGAGTAGATAAAGTGCAGTGAGGAAAAATATATTGTGTAAGGGTATGTGTGAATCTGAGAGTGAGACAAAAGGCATACACAGAGAAGAGTGAGGAAGCCATGCATCATCTTCATCTGTCTGAGTGATCTCCTTAACCCCCAGGTTTTGCCAGTCAGCCCCTCTGGATCTCTATATGGGGGTTAAACAGGGATTTAGCACAAGCTGAAGCTGCCCTCAAATACGGTGAGCACTCACTTCCTCTCAAAAGGGCTCGCCTCTCCAAAAGACTTTATCTGTAAGATTTATATTCAACTGCTGACTGTGACCATCTACCCACCTCACCAAATCATAAAATCACAACTATAGAATGTTTCTGTATTCAGACAAGGTACATAAAAACCTGTCTTGAATCAAAAGAGGAATTTAGAAAAATGATATCCAGTGTTCCAAAACCCACAGAAGCTGTTGTAGATCATACTTAGGATTTAATGGCCATATAAAGCCATTAAATCAAGATGTTACTTGATGAAGGGTAACTTAATTAAGCACTCCTATAATAAACCATTAATTGTACCAATAAAAAAAAAGATATAAGAGATTATGCAACACAGGGAACACTACAGGCGCAATTTTGTTACTGTAAAGAGATGTGGCAGCAATTCTATGACACCATACCCATAACCTATACCTCCCTATCTAAGCTTAGTCAAAAGTACACAACTGTTAACATTTGTGCCACTTAGTAAAATATATCCACATCTGCTACACGATAGCCATAAGACTTGGAATCTGAAAACGTTAGACAACATTTCCTTTGCCAGTATCATCACTTCAAAAGGTTCTGTTTTTGCTGATTTGCTTTTCTTGCTACCTCTCTGGTAATTTTTTTTAAAAGTTAATGTTGGGAAAATACTGTACTCTTTCAAGGACAGAGGTGCATATGATAACAAAGGCCCATGTGTATAACAGTGAATATCACAGGACGTATGATAACCAAGAAGAGAAGAAGCATGATGATGGCATATGATAGCTATTGGACAATGAGTAACACAATGATTCAGCTTCTACGGAGATTATTGGTAATTTCTGACGTGGGCCTCAGCTAATCTGAACTAAACATTTGTATACTGCTTTGAACCGGTATTCCTCCATCTGTGAAACACCTTCTCTTATAAGCATGTGAAGGGAGATTTAGTGTATCATATGCTCTGTATGTGATGACTACTTCCATTTTTGCAAGGATAATGCATACATGTATCCTGTTTTGAAACTCAAGCTGAAGCAATAAGCTAAAATGATGAACACTTCCTGTTTAAAAATCATTATTTTAGCATGCTCAAATTAGCATTCCACTCATAGCACTGCTGTACAACAGAAAACGTCCATGAGCTTCAAGAGAGGTTGTAGACACTTATACCATCTATATTTTATTAAATAATAATGTTCAGAAATTAAGATGAGTTCATCCAGAGAAAGAAGGAATAAGGAAGGCAAGGTAAGGACAAGACCACCCTCCTCTCTCCTTGCCTGGATAGTGTTGCTAAGTCGCTGTGAGGACTCCATCAGTGCTACCCGGCAATTAAGATCTCACAGATCAAAGCGGACTAAATGAGCTAATCCTCAGAGAACTCTGCTCTCTTTTCCTCCGTCTATCTCCCTCTTTCCCTCTCTATCTCTCCCTTACCCTGGCAACTTCCTCTTGACTCATTGCTTCATGTGCTGACTGCGCTTTGATCCTTGACAGCGGTAGGTCTCCTTAATGTAAAATGGTGAATAAATGTGTATTAATGGTTAACACTTTCATATCCTTAATGCCAATTTGCAGTCTGGAGAGCATGTTTTCAAAGGTTTTAAGACATAATTGGTGATCACAAATCTTTAGCTACTCTATCTGATACCCACATGCAGCGTAGCCGAGCGCACAAGCCTAACACCAACTCATGAGGAAATACTTATTTCACAACACTTGATAACAAGTAATATACTTTATGACTGCATTAAAACATATGGCGCTACAAGCCCCTTCTGGGTATGGTGATTGGAACCAGCGCCGGCTTGAAAACGACTGACTGCTCTGAGGTCAATAGTTGTTCAAAGGAGCGTGACAGCGCTAGCTGCTTAGCAGCTCGGCCATTATCATAGAAAAAGCAGAGCATCTGCCTGTGACTCCTGAGGACAGGTTTAACGAGGTGGCGCTGCTCAGTATGGGGCTTTTTGGCAGGGCCTGTCTGTCTCTCCCCCTCCTGCTCCTTTTCTCTCCCACCTTGGTCTCCCCCTTTTTTTCCAATCCCTTCCTCTAGGTCTGCCAAACAGGGATGTTTGTGTTAACTGCTGCCTCTTTCCATCAGGGAACCATTGTTTCATGGCGGCTTTCGATCTCCCTCCTTTGCATGCATTTCTCCCCACTGTAACTTGAATTTCTTTGTTTTTGTGTGCCAGTTGTATGCCTCCAAACTACCTCCTCTTTGTCCCTGTCAGTGTCTCTGACTATCTTTCTGTGTGTCTGTTTTTCTCTCGCCGCTTTTTTGTACCAGTATCTCTTTGTTTAGGGATTTTCTGCCACCAGCACCACCTGTGCCTCTTTTTCTTCCAAACCACAAGACAACACTTAGCTTTAATTAACCGATACCTCTGGCAACCCTGTGTGTGAAACAAATACTTTTTTTACTATAATTTAACAGTAAACGTCTTTTGTACATTCTGACAATGAGACTCAGGCGATTTCGACTTCTTCAATTCGGATTTATTTGAAGTCATAAGGTCACATGACATTGAATTTATTAGAAAAAAAAGAGTTTTTAATAAAAGAAATCCTGTATTTTAATAACAATATTCAAGCACTAACATAAAGAGAGGTGTGTCCCACTAATAAATTGATGTTGTGTCTAATTGAGCATGTTATTATTTATGTGTCAACTTTCAGATTGTGCCGGTCACAGTGTCAGAATCAGCAGCTGTCAGTTCTCTGCACACAGCTTGTTTTTATCTCCCCAGCACATCCATGATTAGATGCTGCTCTGTGGGCACAAGAGAACCTGCAGGCTCTATTTTCAAGAACCCAGCAGCGCAGCTACATCGCAGTCAGGTGCACCTTTCCAAATGTGTCAGGAACGTGCCAAAACACACCTTTGGTAATCTCTTGGTGCGGCTATGGCACACTTGGGTGGGAAGGTGGGATTAAAGATAAAGATGTTCTAATATTGGGTGCGTAACTGAGGGTGTGACATTCACATCTCCTTTATACGTTCACTTTAATCACAGAGCTCTTCCTGTCATGACACACTGATGGTTTGGGAATCCTTTGAAGAGTTTTCCTCAGAGGAAACTAATTGTTCTCTGTTTTAATTGTGACTGATTTGCAGCAATAATTGTATACAGCTTTTTAATATTTTTAAGATCTGTATTTCTGCCGCAACTCTTATAAAGGTTACTCTTTTTCAGGGGGCAATACTCTCTATGAAAACTGAGGTCTGACCTTTTTCGCGATTAGATATATGTGTGTAAAGTGCAGCATACTGACATGCATCAAAATACCTTAACCCATTGTTATCTATGTGTGTAAGACTGCACAAAGGAGGTATCCTGACCTTTCTCACTGTCAGGTGATGGTGGGATAACCAAGTCAACAACAGGGTACACATCATTGTCCTATTTCATAGCTTTGATGCATTTCTACTATGTAGAAGCAGAAATTGTGTCAAGTTTCCTCCACTAATCAGTGCATTCTGTCAGCTGTACCTTGACAACTTCCTCTGTAGTGTTTGCTGTGTGTTACGGTAGCAAGTTGACTCGTGTCATCCTGCAGTCACACAGGTCAGGATGCAGCCATTGTGCTGCTTGCATAGATAACAATAGGTGCTGGTAGACTGATGCGATGTGTGTTGCCTTCTACAAAATAATGCCTTCCTCAGCTTTTGTATTTTTGCATCTTTTAATCAAGTCCTTTTTTTTAATTGTAGCTTTAACTTAGTGTATTTGTGAATTTTCTGAATCAAAATGCAAATTAGAAACGAGCCAAAACTTCGGAGTGCAATTCTCAGGCAAATTTACGTCTGGTTCCTACCCTAGGAATGATAATTAAAATCAATCAATAGTTAAAATAGGCCCACTATGGACTCATCCTGTAGAGAAATTGAATTTGAATGTTTGTTTGCAATGAAACAGGTGATAGTGTTTTATAATTATACTGCTATTGTATGTTATTTTTGTTTTCCCAGATGCAACCTAGGGACCAACACAGACCCCAAATCTCTCTCAGCACGTGAACAAATAAGGATAAACCGTTTTCTTTCAAGCTCCAGGAACTCCAGAGCAGACTGAGAATGGTATCTTTTATTTATGGACGGCGTCGGTGTGATACATAAATAATTTCTGCAACAGGGTATCGGGGGCTTGCAGTGCCAATCCCAGTCGTGGCTGATTTGCAATTTAGGTGTGGCACTGAAGGCCAGTTGTGCTGGATTTGGCATTGAGAAAAAATAGACAAGAGCTGTGATCGTGTGTGACACTGAATAGGATTACCATCTGTAGCCGAAGAGCCGATTGCTGCCCTGGATTGTATTAAAATGAGGGGACATCAGATTGGTTTGTAGTCGTGACAAGAAAGCAGATTTTGTTTATAGCTTGAGCACAGTGCTTCTAAAGTAGTCCTGCACATATGCATTTAAGATAGAGATTTTAATTAAAAATGTTGTTGCAATAGTTCAACTGCCATACACACTACACAACGCTTTTAGTATAAGTGCTCAGCGATACAAGGATGGTTTTAATTATAAAATATGTGACTTGTACCTTTTTTTATTGTGTGAACAAATCTTTCTTGGGGTTATGGATGGAGGCAGATTGGAAGCATTGCATCCTGTTTAGTCTTTCCCATGAACTCTGAAAGGGCAGTAGGGAGAAAGTATTTCCATTATGTTCCAGCAGAGGCAGCTTTACTTTCTTTGTTCTGTCTATTGATTCTAGTGTACTGTGGCTCTGTGTGCCAAGCCAGCGAACCACCCACCAGCTGTCCTTGCGGTGTCAGCGATGTGAATAGGAGTTTGATAAAGTCACAGATGGCATGCTGCTCCCACTCCTCCATAACTGCCATTCCTGATGTGTTGCTACATAAACGGAGCCAATACAATTCCTACCGCTGGAGCTGAAAATTGATTGGGATAGAGAGGGTTGAAGGTCCTATGGATGTTGGTGGGATGGTGTGTCTGTTTTGTACACATCAAAGCACACAAGGTTCTTCTTCGCATGTGTGTGTTTCAGGCAGTCGCATATGATGTTGAACCTATTCTCTGCACAAAAGCATAATCTTTGACCTTTTTTAAATTACATTTTAATAACAATGGTAACGTAAAACATGTATGTAAGTGGAATTATACCCTGCACTGACTTCTCTCCTTCTCACTAGCCCATCTTTTTTATGTAAACTTTGAAATCTCCCAGGGGATAAAATCAGTTGCTGATGTGTACAACTGAGTGACGCTGAAATGCATTGGCAGGCTTGGTCACATAGGCACATGAAGGACAAAAATTGCAGAAAACACAATTAATTTGAATATAATTGCTAATATCAATCAATTCAATCTCATGCAGGGACAATGTTTATCTGGGCAATTTCTTTTTGCATCATATTTGTTCTAATAATCAATACTAATCAGGCTGACTGTTAACGTTAGTATGAATCCAGAGCTGGAGAGGAAGCATCTGAGGCATATTTGGTGTGTTGATCTATCCGCTTTTATTAAACCCTCCATTTTCTTCACTTTTATTTGGTTATTCCCATCATTGTGCAAAAATACAGCTATTTTTTTTCAAATGGTGGAATTCTTTTGCAACTTTTCTGAAGAAACAAACTAACTCACTAGAAGAATAAATAAGGTAACTATAGTGCTGCTGCTCAAAGGAAGAGAAGGTCTTTGTGAGAACTGATATTCTTCGTATAGAGCCATGTCTATCCTTGCACAGGGGTCAAAGACTCTCAGGTTGTTAGAAGCACAATACTTTACACTTGTGGACAGCATAAGGACCTGCAACCTCTGGTTTAGATATTGAGATGTACATCACATTGCACAAGCAACACAAATCTGTGAATGGTTTGAAAAAATGCGCGATCATTTAAATTGTTTGCTGTTAGAAAAATTATGCTTTATGTGCTTGACTAATATGTGTTTTGAGTTCTACTGCTGGGCATTTCAAAGACTGTCATTGATGATCTGACAATGGATCTTTGAAATCGAGTGCTCCAGACATGTTGCTGACCCTCTTCTTTCCTAGATACTGAATACCCCTTGTCTTATATTATGTAACTTCTCTTGGAGCCACCAGTGCTGACAGTGGCAGAATACAAGGACTCCTCATGTCTAAACATGTCCTCCTTATACCCTTCCCGAGTCTTAGAAGTGAATGGAGGAAGGACAAGGCGTTGCTGTGACACAGAGCATTAGAGAACAATAGAGCAAGCAACATCATTAGGTCTTTGTGCACTGAATTCTGTCCCCTGATAACTGAAATCGTACTAAAAATGATTATCCTAAAATGTCCCCCTGCTGCCACATGTAGGTTTGAATATGAACGGTTTGATGAGCTATTACAAAATAAATGCATACACAATTTGGAGTTGCAACAACTTGTTCTGTCTCTAAATCTGGTGTGGAAGACAAGGGAGTTGCTTTAAAAATCCCCATACCAAATACCCCAGCAGTTAGTGGGCCAGGTAGAGAGTTATAGCGTTCATTTTCCCTCAGTGGCTATGAATGTTGGTATTGGCAGTGGGTTGCACTTGCTCTCAAGGTGCAGTAATGGTCTCAGTCCAGTTGTTCATCAACCTTTTGTGCCATAATTTGCATTAAAGTGCTAGAGACTTTGGTTTAACCTTAAAACTTTTCGTGCTAATGGCTACATACAGCCCAAAGCCAGGAGCAAGTGTCGTAAAACACCAATTTTATTGCACTAACATGTCATAATGGTAATTGTCTTTCACACACACTCTGGCACTTAAACACTGCTCTAAAGCTTAGTTTCCTCCTACGGTCACCACAAACCGCCTCAAGAGGGCCACTTCACATTCTGCAGAGCCAGTTTAGAGACAGAAACCTTGAACAATATTATCAAATCACAGAAGGCGATATAATTATAATGCTTGATTGATATGATGCTGTTACTGTATTTGGGGTATAGTTATTTTTCAATTTATAGTCACATCCACAAGCTTGAAAGTGCAATTGACCTTTGGCTAAGCTCTCGTCCCCCTTTGTAATCATTGTTAAACTTAACAAGCTACAATGACAACCAACAAAAATTAAACATTGTAGCTGTTGGTAATTCTTAAAAACAATGGGTCTTCGATTTCAGGCAGGTGGGCATTAGCAGGCTGCAATTACAACACTTGCTGTTGATCTGTCCCCTGTATCTAGCTAGCTATTTAAGTCAACGTTTTAAGAAGCCCTATAAAAGGGATATGAACTTAATGGTTCCCACATGGTTGTGTCCAGTTCATGATAGATGTGGAATACATGAAAATAAGGAACATACATTTTTCTTGTATTGCAATGTAGAGCTAACTTATCCAGGCATTAAGTGGCAATCCATTCATGTGTTTAGCTTACATACAGTTACATAATTTGACAAGCAAGGTAAAGGTTTGATGCTTTACTTTCACATTCTCAAGCAGTATATTTCACTACAACAGAAAAGGCTTTTAGAATAAGGACTAACCCTATTTGGTAAACATTGGAACTAACACAGTCGGCTAGATTGAGTTTAACATTTAGCAAATCAAATCAAGAACACGATGATGGATGTGTTAGCTTGGAGACTACTCTGTTAACATTTAGGACTGGCTTCCACATAGTGGTTGTATTGTTGTAAACTGTATCCCTTTTTAGCCTTAGAGCAATTAGTTTGCTAGTTAGCTGGTGGTGCTAATGCTCATAGTTCATGTTAGAGCAGACAAATGCAATGTTTAATGCATTTCTGAAAAATGTTGCTCTTGTATTTTGAGTTCGGAGGCTTAAAAAGGGAAATACAAAGTATATTTTATTATTTAACACCAGCCAATGCTCACCACTTCAACATGTTGGCTTGTTGTGGCTAACAACGGTTGCTAACCTATGATTGAACAATCTCTGTTTTTGGAATTAGAAAATGCTAAATTCTCCAAGTATGTTTCTGATTTATTTTTCTCATTTATGCTGACCATGAACTTTTCTTTTATCCGCCAGTAAATGTGTTAAATAAATAGCATACAATTCTCTCAAGTTCATTCCCATACAATATTTTGTTTCAAGTACCTAATTTTGGTTTCAGGAAGTTGCTTTCCAAGGCAAGAGTCTCTGTCAAAAAATGCATTCTCTTCTGGTTCATCGACAGTGTCATTTAATGAGAGGCACTTACAGTAGTCTCTAACACAATTAAGTGTCTCATGACAACCTCAGTAAGAAAATGAATCCCTCCAAATGAAATTGGTCTCAGTGCTCAGTATGTCACCCAGTGGGATGCAACTTCATTTCTATTCATTGACCCTCCATGACTTAAAGCTCATTTCCTGAACGTGTCGCTTCTCTGAGGCTCCCGCAGCAGGATGCAGGCTTTCAACCATACCAGCTCAGAAAACTTTCCCCTCTTTCCATTTGATTCAAGGATTAGATTTGATTACAGATTTGAGCTGGACAACCTCTACGACAGCCGTGCAATCTCCTTTTGTTTTTTCATCCAAGGTGTTGTTACATTTACATAAAGCAAATGGGATTTTGGCTTGAGATTCTTCAGATTTCCCCATGATTCATGAGCACAACAAGGATGGTCACAACACATTAGAATAACACAAGTGTAGCGAAAGAACTTGGAATCCATTTGTTGACTGATATATTGCTACCATCAACTGTTGCTTCAGTGATTAGGTCCACGATTGGCATTCATCAACCCTTTAAAATGACATTCATCTATTGTCATTGGCTTGAACCTATATCTACAAACAATACACTGTTTCACTCTACACATCTTGTCTCAAATGTCATGTTTCTACTTAATAAAATGACTACTGTTCAACAACAAGACAAAGACATGTTTTTCTTTTTCCCTTTGGTGGAAGTGTATTGTGTAAGTGTTTATGTAAACATAGTTTTGACAGCAGCTCTCAAATGAAGAGAACCATATGCCACACAAGCAAAGAAATAATTCCACATCTAGGACAGGTTGGCAGCAATAGAAAAACAAGTAATACATCTTTTTGTTTTGCGTAGTCATGAAAATATCTGTTTTATACAAAAATTAAATACAGTTACAGTATGTTACAACTTTTTTTGCCCCTTTTTTTTTTTTTTTTACAGATGAGCTCAAGCATGACTACAAAGCCTCTGAAAAAGAAAAGGTAAAAGTACTAGATTTGTCAAGGAGCTTGATAACAAGACATGTGCAGCATTTGGCAAAACAACAGACACCCTCCAGCAAAGTAAAATCACCAGAGTCACTGAAGCACAGGGGGGAGAAGGTGAAGGAAAAAGGGGAACAGTGAGGAAAGGAGATAGCAAGTCGGGAAGGAGGCTGTGAGGCAAGATGTTTTAAGATGTCCCAGTCCACATTATTATTTTTTAATAACTTCAGATGATACTTAGAAATCATGTGTCTATAGTTTTGTACATTTTGCTCTCAGAGTGTGGGCAGCTCTATCCCAGTCTCCAGTCTGCCTTTAATAAAGAACCAGCCAATGACATAATCAAAAAGCGAAGGCTCCAGCCGCTTCCTCTGTGACACTATAAGACAGCAGTGACTCCACCTATCCCTTCACATATCCATTTAGCATTCAGTATAACAGACCAGTGCAGAAGCTGTTGCACTAGTAACACTGTCACCCACCACTGTGGCCTTGGATGTACAAAAAAAGTTGCTTATATTGTATGCTGAGCACATTATCCTGTAAGTCCTTAAGGTTGAAGTTCAATCTCAACACATGTGGTTTTAGGGTTTTGGTTGAGGGTGAGAAGCCGTTCAGGTCTCTCAGCAAAGGGAAACAATCAATAGCGGGAGTACTACGAGGGTAAGAGCGAGCTGGTGGATGATGGGGGGATGATGGAAGGAGTCCTGTCCAGACAATTGGTCATCACACTCCCCGGGGCCCTGGCAGCGAGCTCTCTCGCACAGGACACCGGTGAAGCCAGGGGAACAATGGCACCGCTGATGATGGTGGCAAGTGCCACCGTTCTGACAGCGCAGCATCGCGTTGTCACACACCCGAGCTGCAAAGACAAAGCAAAAAGGGCAGGGGAGACAGGAAGGGGTGATTAATAGATCACTCAGTGATCGGGAAGCTGAGAACATCAACAGGCAAGTTCACAGGGCACAAGCTGCCTCTTCTTGTCCTGTCTGCATCGCTCTGTGTCCTTAGAGCACAGCTGACACATTAGGGAGGGTGAAGCCAAGGACTTTTGTGAAGAAGTATACAGAGGAAGAGGAGACAGATAATCAGGACACATACTATATGAAAACTACAATGCAGTCCACAGCCTGTGACAACCCCTTTACACAAATGATAGTTTATGAAAAACAAACAGACATTTTTATGGATTTATGGATATTTTTAGAAGCACCACAGGGACTTCAGGGCAAATAATCCTGGCAAAACAAAAGAGCAAACGAACCATGGCAGTGATGGGCTAAATTAACGATTATTGAATCCAGGGATGCCAGAGTATTGTGAAACAGCCCCCCTGTGTCGGACAGGAGAATTACATTTTGCTTCCCTGTGGCACAATGAAACCTGAAGAACAGAGAGGAGAAGACATGGGAATGATACCTGGCTACACCTGCACCTTTTCATATGCAAATAAGCATTTTCAGTAATAAACCAATTGCCTTTTTTTTCTTTCTGTGTTTAACCTTACATCAAACAAAACATCACTATCGGGATATAATGATGTAACATCCTGGCCTGCATTGTTCCTATTGCCACCAAACATTTGTTGGTGTTGATATAGATGGATTAGGACTACATAAGCTAAAATTCATATTACTAGACAAGACCTCACAACACAGTTATCCCAGGAAGCCTTTCTGATGGTAGAGGTGAAATCCTGGAAGAGGTAATGTTTGCCAAGAGATTTCATTGTAATTGGATATCTCTCCTTGCATAAATAGTAATCACATTTTTGGTTTTCCGTAATGTGGCTCATGCCTCAGAATAAACTGTAGAAATAAATAAATTGCCGCTGCCGAAACTATTAAAAAGGCATTTGTATTGCATTTAAGTTAATAATATTCCCATTCCCTTCACACAGACACCACTGCTGTTATGTGCTTTAAATGGAAATTTCACCTGGGGATAAAGGGGTTTTAACAGTCAATATGGGATTTGCAATAATTCTGTGATGAATTGTTCTAAATGACTCTTTAGGTAAAACCACTTCTTCTTGCGTTGTATGCCTCTACTTCCGAAAACCCTGAGAGACTTGGTTTGTCAGCCTTTTTTCTGTTGAAATGTTTTTATGTATTTATAGACGGATTGATAATGATTGCATTATAAGAGCAAATATAGCTGCTCTTCCAGTCAGTCTGCATGATGGATTTCTCCCTGAATGACTGTTGAACAGTGGTGCGAAATAATGAGACTGCCAAGAATCCACTGCTCTTTGATGACATTTACAATTGATGTGTTAGATGTAGTGCAAATGTTTTTTCCACCCACCCTGAATTGTCACAAAGTTTATACATAGATTAAACACTTAATACACACACTATGGACTCTGATCTGCAAGTCATGTCATGAAGAATCTGTTTGTTTACTTTCAGGGTGTTATTTTAGTACAGATCTTGCAATAGCCTAGTTATCCAAAGCAAGAAAACAGTGGCTATGATCCATATTTTTTTAAAGTAACAAACCCCATTATTATACATAAAAGAAATGCTAACATAGTTTTTGTCTGCTGGATGTGTAAATAAACCGTTTGCAATATCAACTTAGAATTTGATAATTTATCAGCGTAGTGTTCACAGCTCATCTTAACTGGTCCCTAAGTGGCCACAAATCTGTAATTGCAGGTTTGATGATGATTTAATTTGATCTGTGATCTTAATTCCATGCAAAACTGCGATTTGTCAAGTACAAAAATGTCACCACAAATTACAGAGCATATTCCTCAAACACACAAGTAATGTATTAATATAATTTCTTGAACACACAAAGTCCCTTTGTAATACTAGTCCCGTACGAGTATAGGGCTCTGACCAAGTCTGACAGGATCAAGACTTATAGTGAGTCCAACAAATGAACACATTACTACCGCAATAGTGTTTGAACTTTGCATGCATTAAAACAGACTCCTGAACTACGGAGTGCTGCTGCCCTGCCCTCCCAGGGTTCAAACATTAATGGCCCGTTGACTACTCCCCAATCAGTAATGTCAAAGCAGCTTTCTTATTTTACGGCTAATGGAAAACACCTGCGCCCTGTGTTTTGGTGAAAAATTACCATGGGATCAGCTAAATCTCCATTAAGGTCTACACATTAACTTTGTTTCCTGTGGCCAAAGAGTAATCTCTGTGTCCTCCAGCAGACCCTCAGGACCGTTGTCTTTCTAAAAAGCATCCGTAGGCCAATTCGTTTTCTGATGCAGAGGCTTAAGCCTGAGGTGTGTTTGTCGAGCCACAGGGCCCTGCTGTCAGGACAAAATACAGAAGGGGATAAAGGGAATCATTTTGTGCTGCTTTAAGTGGAATCTCACAAAGTGTTATGGTATGTGTGAGATAATTAAAAGTTTGTAAGTTGGTCATTTTATTTACTATCCAGTAGAGACATGATGAACATTTTAGTGAACCTTTATTTTCACACATCCACTTAGGCATGTGTGGTTTTGGCTATATTTGGAGTTTCCTCAACACTGGGTACAATAGGTGAAATAAAAAATGATTTCATAATAAAAAGGCAATCATTTATATAATAAGAACAATTATGTATAAAGGGTCAATTTATATCAATGTATTATTGTTTTTCCTTCTTCACGCTGGTTTTTAACAGTCCTTCGATTTTAAAATGTGTAGTGTCCAAACCCAAGCCTTAAAAAGCCTTTGGACAACATTTATTTTAGGCTTTGAAAAGCTCCCTACTTAAAAACCTTTATACAGTGGTTTCTCTGCCTGAGCAGTACTCACTGAGGTGAGTGTACTTGAGTTGGGAAATCAGTAAAGTGCCACACTTACAATGGATAACAAAATAGAAAATCTGTCTTTTTGAATGATTTATACAACCATCTTTTCTGTAGGACAGTTGACAAATGCCCTGTGTTACTTAGTTACTACTACTATTACTATGTACTCTTGGACTTGAGCTGGCAGCAACTGACAACACAGCAATTTGAGTCCTGGCTAAGCTGTTGCTCTCTCTGAGACATACAGTACTGTATGTGCACCTCACACCTCCGTCAGATGTGAGACATTATAGCAGTATAACTGTTGTGACAGGTCCAGCCTTGGGCCTTGGTGTTGCATGAAAAAACATGGAGAAAATACACCACTGCAACAGCACAATAGTGATAGATAGGAAGGACAAAGAGCTGAACTTAATTTCTTATTGCTGCTTCCAAAGGACAAAAGAAAAGGAAACAGGGGATGTATCCTAGTTCCCCCCTGATAATACTGCATTGAAAAAAACACATCTGTGTTGAAATCAGCTGAAGGATTAGTAGTTAATGCTATGAGATTTAGCTTTTTTGTGAAAGATCAACATCATATATAGTAAAGAAGTTCTTAACGATAGCCAACATTTTAAAATGCACCAACTCTCATCAAATATTGCACAAATCAAGGCTTAGGATAGTGATGAATGAGTAATTGAATATTTTAAAAAGCCTTAATAACTATATAGATTCACCATAGCAATGAACTATAACTGGAGACAGTTTTCAGATACAGGATCTTCTAATTATAAGCCTGAGACAAAATAGTGTTGCTTCAATTACATTGGATCAATAGATTTTGCCATGGTGTCGGAGTAAGCTGAAACCCGCGATCAGCCATGCCTCCTGTTATCACATTAACATGAAGGTTTCGTCATTAGTCATGACTCGCAGCTCTGAGGTTCAATACAGGGTTGCATTGCCGGGAAAGCTGTTATTATAAGTCTACAAATTCAAATAAATGCAAGGAATGACTTTGAAGTTAAACATTCTTTTTTTGTTGAGTTATTCTAAGCTAAGATGAACAAGAAAGCAAATAGACATACCTCTTGAAATGTCAAGCTGTTCCTTAAAATATAGGATCTTTTAAACATATTTGGGGCCTATCTATACAGTAATGAAAGTCCACGAGGCAAACTGTGTAATGATTGCTTTACTTTTTAGTTAATAACAAATCTTCAGGATGTCACAACGTCGTTTTATTTTTTGGCCCAGCAATAACAATTCCAACTCAACCTTGTTCACTGATGACACAATAAGTTTTAGAATGTGAGGCTTTATTAAAGACAAATTAGTTCCTTGTGTTTATTCCACAAGAGTTCTTGGTGATTAAAATACCACCTCCCATGCACTAAAGGTTATCCCTTTGAAAACACCCACTGTCATGGGGCATTTAGAACTGCTTATGTAAATGCAGAAAATGCAGCGCACAAAGATGAAGAGCTTTTCATTGACATTGTTAGGTGAGATAGATGTTGTGTTCCGACACTTTATATGGAAATGGTGCGGATTACAAAGGAAAGTTGTTTGTAATCCACACCAGTCCAGTTTATTTCCCCTCTGACACCGGTACTTCTTGTTCCCAGCTTTATAAGCTGAGAGAGGAGAAGGAAACTCCATCTCTTGATTGTGGAAATCCTGAAAGTCCTCTTTTAATTTTTTTCTTTTTCATGCTGTGAGAGCATTGATGCAGATGCAACTTAACACTCACTACACAGGATATATCTGGGCCGGAGGATTAGCTTGAGATAGCTGGAGATCAATCTACATAAACCCCCCTCGAGCCTGTTCTTTCCTTCCCCTCTTTCCTTTCTCTCCTTGCGAACATGGCAGAAAGGCTGCACCCCCAGAGAGCATTTTGCGTAATTAAAAAGAAGGCATGATCAAAGAGGTTATGAGGCTGTGGACTTGGTGATCATGAGGCATGTGGTCCATTCTCTACGGTGTTCTCACAACAAAAGGTCTACCTTGTAAGGACCAGCGTGTGTTTGTGTGCATGCAAGATGAAAGCATCTGGGCTTTGGGAAAACAATGAACTCCATACCTCTATTAGCATATTCTACATTACACTTTTTTTTCAAATTGCCAATCAATAAGCAATCAGTTGTTCCTATGTATTGTTGGTGTCATGCTGAAGTTACAAAGCCTATAAGCCTACCTTGGTTACGATTTGCAACACCAAGAGATGAAGCATTTGCTCGATCTGTGTAAAAATAGGAGAGGTTATATATTACACTGGGTTGAAATATGTTTCATGCTGTTATTCAGTTAAAGCACAGTAACAGCATGCAGATTTTAAATATATATAAATAGATATATATTTTTACAATAATTGGTACGTTTTCGGGCTCATTTGCCTTAGCATTATTGGAGAGTTTCTGCCACATGTTTTAGAGTAGTAAATGGACTGATGTACTGTAGAATAGTGTGCATGCAGACTTGATGAGTGAATCCACAAGACAAAATGCAGAGACATACATATGGTAGCTCCTTTTTAAAAAATCCATTATTAGGAGTAGGCTTCAGGCATCAACATACATAAGATGCATGATGATAGCCATGTCAAAAATAATTATTTTATCTCTGGCTTTGGGCCAATATCTGCCTGTTCGCTTAGAGCAAATATTCTAGAGTAAAAGGGAGATAATGTTTCTCAAGAGTGCCTGCATATTCACAGGCACACACATTAAGGACTCCTACTGTAGTGAATGAACTAGCAAATAATGTAATCTTAACCGTAAAAGTTTGTTACCTAAAAGTCCACACTCATTTTGCAAGCCATGCTGCGTAATGGATGGCTGAAAAGAAGGAAACATCCCTGGCTTCCATTTTTTTTTTTTTTTTAAACATGGGTGGTTTGTTTTGTTCTAAACAAAATGAACAAAAGTCTATGGTCATTAGGAATCAATGATTTAAATGGAAAAATGTCGGCCATTTCTTACCAGGCAAGGCAACATGTCCAGTGTGGAGAGGACATCATGATTTGCAAAACTGTTAGCAGGAATGTGAAGTATATAAAACCTTGATGGACGTTTTGTCAATGGGATGTGAAAATTGTCCATAAAACTCATTGTTAAAACAGCATTGGAGATAAGTAGAGTAGAGAAGAGAAGCATTGGTTCACTTAAGATAAGGTTCTGCATTATTGCCTTTAAGATGGATATTTTTCACTGTAGAAAAAATAGTGAAGAATGAAGATGATAATGTACAGCACAATCTCTCACACCGACTTCATAGGTCAAACAATTGTTAATCATGACTGAGGGAGGAAACCATAAGTCAGCATGCCAATTAAAAAAGCCTGATCAACTTACGCACTGGTCCATGGTTACTGGGGATACCTGTGGAAAAAGCAGAGACGATTTTTCATGAAATCCTGAACTAGCCTCATTGTACTCTTGAAACTTTAGTCATGAAACTTCAAGAGAACACAATATTGTTTGCTTTGAATAATTCAAAGCCCAGCGGCACTCATCAATTGGTCTCCACTGTGTCCACTGATTAACAGCAGCCATGGCTCTGCAGAGAACCGGACCACTGCATGGTCCAACACCCGCCCACTTCTGATGATAATAACAGGTCTGCCAATGACGAAATGTCAACAGAATCAAAACTCCATGCTGGAAAAAGTATTTTCATCAGTGTTTTCACTCATCTTTTGAATAAACATTCTGTGGACCGCGTGCTTCCTTTTTAGTTATTGGCTTGTAGATAATTTTCTGTATCATTTTTTAATTAATAAACTCTCTGAATGAAACCAATCAAACAGCATCTGCAAATAATTCAAAGAGTTTATGTAATCTTCTCCCATTTCAAAGGTCAGTGGGTTTTCCAGGTGTAAAGACAACAGAGGTCTATCAAGAAAATTAAATTACAAAATTGTTTTGGAAAATGTACCCATTCTTGACTCAACAGAATTTGGCAACCCTGTAGTCTTTGTCTAAAACATGTGTTATCAGTATTGTCTGTGGATTCCCCTTTGTGTTGCGTTTATGTAATCAGCTGGAAAATCTTGCCCCACATAGTTTCTGGTCATTTTCTCCTGCTTTTTCCCTTCCATCATGTTTCAGTGGGATTTTCATATTGTTTGCACCCCATTCATCATGTCATTACCAGTTTAGGGCTGTCACAACAACGGCTGGCAGATTTTATGCTCCAATTTGCAAGAAAGCAAGCAAGCTTCAATTCCTAACCAATAGTTGTTCTGTGTTAGAAATGGAGGGCAAAAAATATTGCCCTTTTTAAAGCCAAAGCACATTCTAAAAACTGATCAAACTCTCAGCCCCAACCCCTCTTAACCTGTGAACCTGCTTTGGAACACAAGATGAGTTGACGCTCCCTGCAAAGTGGACTGTCAACATAATTCTCAAAGTGATTCCTCTTCTGCTCTGCAGGATTTTCCTCCTTCTTTTGAAAGCTTTGGATTTGAATCACTCTCAGTCACTCTAAGCCGCTGACAGCTATGGCCCATAGCAGCGCACGGCTCCATTTTGGGCTCTAATTTATTAGATGAAGGGTCACGTATGTCCATATATCTACATGTGCAGGGATTTAAATATGTAATGGACCTCACCCTGTTCCTATCTGTGAAATAAATGACTTCCATGATTAAAGAGGAATATTGATGACAGATGAAAGCTATTAAACCATAATTACATTTTGCACGTTCTGGATATTTGTCTTGAAACGAGGCCTGTATGTTTAATATCCTTAAAGGGAATATGAGCTTCACATAATGGATAGAGGCCAGTTACAGGGCCCAGGCGTTCCTTATGAGAGAAATAAGAACAATTCAAGACCAAAGTTTGTTCATTTAACACCTGGGGGACCAATATTGTTACGTCACCTCCATGTGCGACATTATTGCATTTTATGCCACTGCCAAACAAGTGCTAATATTGCTTTTGATATGGCTAGACCTTTGTTTCATCAGTTCAGTGCAGATGCGGCCAAGTGTGAGATTTTTTAATAACGGCCTGTCAATCTGACAGTGAGCACCACATTGCAGGGAGGCTCATAACACCCGACGAGGTGCAGGGGTAAATCCAGCAATATCTCCTTGGAGTTCACAGACGTTCCAAAAAACAAACTCCCACTCGCAATCAAATGGGTTGCATGTGCACACACACATCCACACAGTTTTTGTGCTCATACATACATGCAGACACAACCACATACACATAAACATGTCTACAAACCATCCAATTCATCAACAAATAGCTCAAAGAAGAGCAAGATAAGTTACTGTTACTGACTGCACAAATGTGTTTGCACTAAATCAGTGGATCAATAGCAATATCAAATGTCTGTTAAATGTTTTTATTAGATCACCATGTCAGAGAATTCAAGTCAGACTTCTGCCATGAGAGTTGCTGACTGTAAGTCTGAATCAGTGTGAACGGAGGACCAGAGGGCTAGATCTTCCACCATCTGGCCTCGCCTGGCCGTCCACCACCACCACATCCCTGAGTGGCTGTATTAGATTTATTGAGGCAATGAGCCCCCTGCCTCAGGCGTGGGATTTGATAAATGCGACTCAACTGCCGTCCAAGATTATAATGGAGATAATGCAAAAGAGCACCTTCTGCCTCAGAGATACCGTGTGAATGGGTTGAAAAATACCCAGCATTATTTCACACTTGTCACGGTGTTGAGGCAGGAATACTAAATTCAATGTGTAAGTATTGGAAGGATGATCGCTATATACTGAATCAGCAGAAAAAAAACAAATGACAATTATTTATTCGCTACAAATCAACATACCAATCAAGGGCCTTGACAAATAACCCATTTGACTGTTCCACTATCACTATGGTTCAAGTTTATGGTTATACCCAAATACCTGTTGACTCAAAAATGCTCATTGTCTGCTTGCAAGCCTTTCGAGGAGCTTTCATCCTACTATCTTACTGATTTTAAAATAGGTCAAAAATAATTCATTAGGAGTCGGAGGACAGCCAGCAAAAGACTTAAAACATCTTGTAAAAGAGACGGTTGTCACAATGGAAACAGAAATATGACATTTGTAGCTGAACACAGACAAACTCCAGCAGACAAGATCAAAGGATTTGTTGCTAGCTTAAAGCTAACATTTATGAAGTTTGTAAATAGTTGTGCGTCACCAAAAATCTCTGTCACAAATTGTAAGTCTTTTGTATGTTAGAACTTACTTTGTCCACAACCCAAGAGGAAACAAACTGTACATATTTAGCAGTATCTGACATTTTGAGATGTGCTGCACAGAAGCAACAAGTTCAAACTATAACATTTGCAACAATCTTTTAAGAGCAAAAAGTAAAACCTTAAAAGGTACAATGCGTCATAAATACATTATCTGCTATAGCTACACAGGAAATAGTCTTATTACAAGCAAGAATCGTCTTGATTAGCTCCATATCTACCAAAACAAATACTCATATACTCACATATATTTGCTGTTCCTTTGGGTATGGGGAGGTAGGAGCCCACACTCCAGGCTCTGCCGTGGTAATGCCTCTTACAGCGGCTGCAGTCTGGCCCTGTGGTGTTGTGCTCACACTCACAGCCCAGCTTCCCCTTGTCAAACACACAGCTGTTGGCATGCAGGTTACACTTGCACCTGAGACAGAGAGATAACAAAAGACAGACACATGAATGGGCATCATTCTGCAGCCATTGAATCAATAACCTCTGGAGACAATAAACAAAGTCTGCCCTTGCTGCAGCGTGTATTAGTGCTTTTCAAATGTTTTGACAGGAGTAAATTGAAATCCTGGTGGGTTATCCGACTCGGATCACACCATCACAAAGAGTCATTATGCTTTTCATTTGTCTCTGCTTATGTGGAGAGAACAGTGATGCAAATTACGCCGCTTTTGCCACCCTGAGAGCTAAATGAAAGGCACTCTGTGAGATTTGCTAATTCACCACAAAACAGGGATCTGATAAAGATGATAGCATAAAGAGAAGCTGCGAAGCCTGAGAGTTCTCTTTTCTTCATTTTCAAAGTCTTACACTGTCATTTGGCAAGGGAGCCTTCAGGCAGGAGACCCTAGAGGTTGACAGAGCTGGTTTATTAGACAGAGCTGTTACAAATGCTCCGGACCATAGAGGAGAGAAAGCCTGACAAGCTTTCAACACTTAACCAAATAAGTGTGCTTGTCTTTCCAAGATTTTGGGGAAAACACAAGTTGGTTGGTCTCACTCGTGTGCTTCTGACAATCTCAATGAACAGGGAGTTAATTATTTGTTCTCAGAACCGCAGTGAGAGTTTTGTTTATTGCCAGTAAAGAGCTCTATTAGAGTCAGACATGCAGTGTTTGAGTAACTATACTGTCATATTCAATGTGTATTCCAGCGATCATTTTCCATATTTTAGCCATAAGAGGGTAAAAGGTTACAATAGGACATTATGGGGTGATACATAATTAGTTGAATGAGGGGGAGGCAATCGACTCTGTGCCTGACACACAAACCCTCCCCAGTGGTTTGGACAGCTCATGGTTTCACATCAGTCCTATGTTTGTTTTTACAAAGTGCTTCCAAGGGAAGATTTCTCCCATTTGAGAGCGAGGTATCTGTTGCCTACAATCGCCCGTGAACATGAGACAGAGAAATGACAGCAACAATCCGAAATACATCCATCCTAATTGACTTCCTGACCTTACTGTGACATCTCACATTAATGATAGATAACTGTGGGAAACTGAAGCATGGTATGTAAAGCTGATTAGCAGTAAAAACTCAGTGGTTTTCCTTTAAATAGGCATGTTGTCTAATAAAATGAACATGTATTTTGTTGAACTGACAACATTTCCCCCACTATTAAGGTAATTGTCAAAGTATCAACAACTAGGCAGTGGTTTCAGACTTTGAGTCATGCAGAAAGAGGGACATTGGAAAGACATTTTGAGTAATACTTGGGAATTAGGGGCTTGGCCTGGGAACTGGAAGGTCACCAGTTCAAGTCCCCGAAAGACCAAGTGCCACCGTGGTGTCCCTGAGCAAGACACTGGTTACCTACACTGCTCCCCGGGCGCCGTACATAATGGCAGCCCACTGCTCCTAACACTAGGATGGGTCAAATGCAGAGACCACATTTCGTTGTCCTAGTACTTGTACTCTGTGCAATGACAATAAAGTTGAATCTTAATCTTAATCTTAATCTTAATTGTGATTATAATTGCTTACTTAACTGAAGTGTAAAACAACCATTGTGCGACTGAACTTGTGTATAAGCCTCACTGCGATTCCACAAAATCATTGACCTTTTTCTATGACGAGTACAAGTACGAAAACTCATCAAAACCTTATGAGACCATGCAGAAAATCTGAGATGATCATTAAAGCCTTGAAACCCCCCCAAAAAAACAATTGTCATTTGACGTGAAACGGATTTCCAAAACTGCTGCAACAATAAAGTTCCAAACAACAAAACTTCTTTTGTCAATCTTTAAGAGAACACCACTATCTCTCCTCGGGTTAAATGCTGTCTCACTACATAATGGATGTGACTGAATACCATCTCACATTCACAGCAACTAAATGCTAGTGCCTCTTACCCCACATTCCCCAAAGTCCTTAACTTTTTAATCAATTAAAGTCCCTGCTCCATAAAATTAATGACTGGGTGTAGCTCTTCTGCCATGCAGACAGCAGCAGCTCCCCGAAGTCAAGTGCGATGAGATTTGACCTTCCACTTAATTAAAAACCAGCAAAATCTGGATCATCGAGCCCAACCGGTGCGCGTGGCACACTGATAGAGCAGATGATGGGCACTCCGGGGAGCTCTGGGATGTAATGCTTTTGCCGCTGGCATTGTCATATTGCAATCAGAGAGGTTTTTTTTGTCCCCAGTTTCGGCCACAAGAGGGAAGAGATCCACTGTATGTCCAGCCTTTTTAACCTGCGCCGTTATGAAGACACATTTCATAAAATCTAATGACCTCTAGACTACTGTACAGCCGAATAACAATTGGTATCTTCCAAACAAGTGACCCTCCCTTAGGAGGTACTGGAAATCATCAAGCGACCTTGACTCTAATTCATCAATTGCAATTGTTCAGCTTGGGGTAAAATGCTCTTAGAAAAGGACGGAAAGGAAACTGCTATGGATGTTGATATGGTTATGCTGTCTGTTGTTCCACAAAGGAATTTTGAGAGTGATGACTATACATTTTTTTAAAGATGATATTATCCAAATCATGGTGTCTTTGGAAGTGATCTTGTAAAATGTGCAAGAAACTTTATTCAAGTTTACAGTTGTTATATGAAATACATATAGCAATATGAAATACTTATTGAAGAGGGAAATATGACCTGTACATTTCATAACAAAATCAGTATTCAAATCGTTTTTTACTGTAGTATTAAATTGGTAATGCAATGGCAATTGGTATCGACTATTTCTAGTGTTGTGAAATCCCTAGTCAAGGCAAATCATATATTGTAGTACTTTTTTAATATTAAATAGTTTAAGTGAAACGAGTTTACAGTGGGTCTTTAATTGTCCAGAGTAACCAGAACTTTGCCTCTGTATTAATGCTGTAAACAACACAAATAATTCCCTTTACCTTCTTTGAACTAGTGTGAAGGAATACATATAAAGCACACCAATTTCAATGCTATTTACAAGGTTAAAGTTGGAGCTTATATGTATTTTATTTATCTGTTCTGAACGGACCAACACTTTAACATTCGACAGGATAGAGTTGATGTGTTGTGTAATTATGAGGGTTGTCATGACCTTCTTTGGTACAAACTACCTTCTTCAATCCTCATATTGAAAACAATTATAATGCCCTGCATGTTATTTATGCTTCACCTAGTGAATAATGAGATACAGATACTGGAGTATAATTGTGGCTTTGCTAAATGTAACAGAACAAATCTCTACAGTCGAATAAAGGTGAGGCTAGAGGCTAATTTCTGTTGATATTCTGGAGTAGACAGCAGCAGTGCCCTGTGTCTGCTGCCTAACCTTGGCTTCTCCTGGATACTTGGCACTGTGTTGACAGGCTCTCTATGTCTAACACAGCTTTTCTTTTTTTGTGACAGCTTATACTGTAGTGTCTCTGATTCAAGACAAGAGAGGAGCATAGCACTCGTTAAAAAGGAACCTCATAGTAGGAGAGCCTGAGCTGACAGGTTAGGGAAAAATGTTCAACCTTTCAGAGACTTCTAATAAAAACCACATTAAAGCAATAAAGTGAACATTTTTGCTTTACTTCAATTAATGTGTCTGGCTCTTGGCCACATTTACAGTAATCAAACCTTAAACTGCATTATTGCAAGTGTAGGCATTCAATATATGTTTCACTGTAAAGCATACAGCCCTGAGGTAATTGCGGCAGACTCAAAAGAGTATGATATAACTTCCATCTGTTGCATTACCTCTCAGACAAACTCCCATTTGATAAATGACACTTAACTCAGTGCCAGGCGATAGAAATGTTTGAATAGGGAGACACTACGGTTATGAAAAGACATAATGAGATGTCTAAGTGCAGATAAAGAATAAAGCAGAATTAAAGCAACTGACAGGTGATGTGTTTTAACCCATGCTATCCAGTAGGGGCACCTTTATTTGAAAATATGCATTAAAAATGAAAGGGAAAGTGTGGCTTTGAAACCTACAGTAAATAAAACCTATATGCGACCATATGCCTGTTGTTTTAACAGCAACACTATGACAGTATGATTAGCCCGGTGGTCCCTATGATTCAACTTGCTTTTTCTCTCTCTCTCTGAGGAGGAGGAGGCGATGCTGTGGTTGACCTAATTTATTTTTTACACCTTTGGTACAGTATAAACCCCGAGGCTCACAGGGCCAGGTCATACACTGCTGAAGGGCTAGTGGTAGCTTAAAAGTCTGTTTGTGCTTTATTCCCCGTTGCTTTGAAGATACGGAAAATAAAGATAGGAAGAACTGAATATTATCTACCTTTTTTGAAGAAAAGTTGTAGTTACCCCTACAAAATAATTTCCAACTACTCTGCAAATTAGTTTGGAGACATTGAGCATTTTATAAAATAGCTATTAGTTATTTAAGACTGCAGCTTTTTGTCTGTTTTTTTTCATTTGAGATTTAACCCATGACTGCCACTCTGACTGCTGAGACTGAGTGAGCAAACCTGGCTCCCTGAGCTCTGTGTTTCTCACCTGTTCCCTCACACAAAGCTCCCATGGTCAGAAACTGTAATGCGCCTCCATGCTGTATAAATGCATACTGAGCTTTCCTGAAACTTTCCTCGACAAGGCACTTTGAGAGCCTCACGTAGCCTGACCAGTGATAGCTCTGACAGATACAGAGAGATCAAGGCTGTTGAGGGGGAACTTTGGCCTTGTTGAAAGTTTTAGATGAATGTCAATGTGTAACCTGGACAAACCAGAATAACCTGCCAAGAGCTTCCAGGGAAAAGGGAGGCTGTTTGATGTATTTTACAGTAAAAACAGAGATGCTGTTGAAACATGTGAGCTAGACAGGAACCAACATGGGATTATTTGATTTAAAAAACAGTAATTAGGTCCTTTTTGCATTTGATCTTTTTGTCGTGTAATCCTGTTATGTAAGAAATGTCAAAATGAATTCCAGCCAAAGAAATATGTATAAATAAATAATTGTTTCTGGAGCCAAAGAAGAATGTTTATAATTGGTTTAAAGGGGCCATATTATGCTTACTCTCAGGTTCCATAATTGTAATTGTAGCCTCTGTGACATGTCTCCATTCTTTAATGTTCAAAAAGTCATCATTTTTCTCATACTGCTTGTGCTACAGGACCTCATTCCACAATGTGTGGCTGTGTTGTGATTGGTCAACCACTTAGTGATGTCTCGCCCCTTAACCTATCACGTACAATGTGTTGGAGCACTAGCCAACAGAAGCGCAAGTGTTACATAGTGATGTCATTATATGGAACAGAAAATCCCTGTGGAGGGAACTTTGGGATTTTAGCCATTGAAGACCATTTACATGCACAACAACCTTTAAAAAACACCACAGGAAAGGGAAGAAAATGCACCATAAGGCCCCTTTAATACTTATTAGCTGCAATGCAAAGGAGATCAAGACCTCACAGATCTTCTGAGAAAGAAAGCTTAAACCCCCTCTCTGTTTGACTCTACTTAATTAAATTAAACGTGGGACTATTATCTCATGCTGTGTCTTGCTGTGCACTGTAATTCTGATTTCCCTTCAAATCTGTTTAATCAACTTTGGCTTATTTTGATCTTCATTTTTAATTTTGCTCTTTTTAAATCTTGTCTTCATGCTTTTCTCATGCCTTATGTTTAGTACTCTAAATCTGCTGGCCGTTTTACAACCAAACGATAGCCTGTTTATTTGAAGGCTTTCGTAGGTTTCATATCTCTCAATATAATTAAGCTTGACTATAGTTTTAGGCCCGAACATTCAAAAAATTGCATATTCGTATAGAAATACGGTTGTGTGGTTAAGACTTAAGTGTGGACAAGGTTTTTAAATCGCACTAAGACCTTTACCCTGGGGAATAACATTTAAATGAATACAATTATAATTGTTGATTGATTAAACAAAGATCAGTATTTATGATATTCAAATGTGTCATACAAGCTTTCATGTGAATAAACATGTTCAATGTAATCTTGTTTACTGAGCTTGTTTACTCTTTGAGAATAGAATCATTCATATGATTAATCCACCTCGCATAATGTGATCTAAAAATAAATATGGAGTTAACGCAGGTAAATGTTGAATGGCCCTAAAAATGATAATATGTGTTTGCGTTAACACACCTTGTTTGAAAGTTTAGGTTAATTACTGAGAAAGTGTTTACATTCAGGCTTTCTTTTGAGAAAACACAGGGATAGGAGACGAATATCTCCAACAGCAACAGCAAAAATTTGAGCAGGAACAAGGCAAATCCGGCTAACATAATGAGTTTGATAACATTACTTTACAATGACTCTTGCTCCTTTTACATTTTGTATGGTATTGAACTCTTTGCAGAGGAGGGGAGGGGAGTCACAGGGTCACCTCATTACACCAGGCTGTGTCACCGTGAAATTGAAGAGCCCGATTAGGCTTGTTTTCGTCGCTCTGTGCTGTGGCCAATTGTGTCATTCTTCGATGTGTAATGTAATACATCTCAGGCAAATTGTTTGTGTCCCCCATCGAAATATAAAGTAGCCACGCTAAGCCTCCCCAAATTGTTGGAGAAATATTAGGAATGGATCACAAGTTAATTCCCCATGCTTCAATTTTCTGCTGAGGCAAAATGAAATTTGAATTTACGGGGCTTGGGCGACTGGCACAGAAAGCCTGTGATTTTATTTCAATGACAGGGAGTATTATTGAGGTTGTTCATTGATGTAGGCATACAGTATGGTAATATCTACACACCTCAGCCCTAGGAAGACCTTCTCATTCATGTGATGTAAGCCACTGAGACAAGGAGGAAGCCATGAAGAAATCGGTACTGGGAAGACATATTAATATGGAAATCAGAGGCCGTCTGCATGCTCTGTTTTCTGTTTGTTTTTTCTGTGTGTGTGTGTGTGTGTGTGGTTGTGTGGTTGTGTGGGACAGAGTTCAGAAGCATGCAAGTAGTGCTTTCTGCCTGCACTCACTAGGGTGCAAATAAAATGATTCTGTTTACAGAAACGTAGTGTTAATAAATAATAATTGAATAATATTAAATATGTAATCAAAAACACATGCTTTGGTACTGCATTGCTCAGAGGAAATATAAACGTAAACAAACACTATACAACCTTTGAACTGACATAATAACCTTGTCTCCATCACTGGATCATACAATAAGTGACGCAAAAGGACGTGTTGATTTTACTATTCATGGCTGCCGGCCCACCAGAGGCAACTTATGTTGATGTTCATTCTGTCCATATATTATTTACAAAGAAAGCCTGGGCCTTAATGAGCACTAATTAAACGCTGGAGACAGGGAGATGACTGGCAGGAAACATTGCGGCATGTGACAGACATCTGGTAGAAGATAAGTGAGCAGGAGTTGGCAGAGTCGGAGAGCCTGACGGTGGTAGCAGAGTAACGCTGGGGGTCGTGTGAACCTGCTCTTGAACCTGACTTTCAAACTCTGTCAATCCAGCTGTCACGGTTCACAGGGCTCGGGCTTGGAGGTTTGGAAGCATGTGTTGATGTATGTTTACTGTATATGAGAGGCTGGATAAGAGCAAGTGTGGGTGCATATGCATGTGTTTGTGCAGTTGGTGTTGTTGGTTATGTGAAGGGCAAGACTGCCGATAGCTGTTTAAAGTTTTTTAATTAGTATGATGTGATTGGGCTGCTTCACTACTGTTGATGGTATCCCTTCAGTGTAAACATCGCCTCCGGCCAGAGCGAGGCTGTTTGAAATTGGCTTGTAAACGGGAGACTCGATGAATGCTTTGCTTGGAAACCAAAGAGAGTAGCAAGAGGTCGTTTTGAGAGTTATATTACAGAGAAGCATCTACAATTTAGAGATATTTCTTAAAGTGAACAATATGTCTTGAAGGGGGAGTCCTCCAGAATGACTGATTATACCTGAACTTGGTGCCCAAAAATATATCCCCCTCCTATACACCCTGTCGTGTGCATAGGCATGAACGCCTCCTTCGTTGATTGGCTGGGATAGTTCTGTAGCTCTATTCAAGGCACGTTATGTGTTTCACGTTTACATGGCAGGGATTGTGTACACTATTGTTTTCAGCAAACAAAGATCAGACCGCTAGTTGTGGAGGTAATCACAGTTTTTGACAAAAGTGAATTGGATTAGAATCGCTGACTGCACATTTAATGATAGTTACGGCCTTGCTAATCAGCTGTTTAGAGCTCATCTAAATGTTATATTGAAGTTACAGTCTGTTGTTACTCTAGATGTGAAATGCTTTAAGCCCCTTAGTGTAATGCAATACTGTACCATCCAACAAATATCTGGGCTTAATTCAAAATGCAAATGAGGATTCACAATTGAACTTTGGCTATGGCTGATTCATTCATCTGCATGCTTTGACACAGTCTTCAACCGACATGGAAAAAAAAAGCATCGATCTGAGGCAGCAAACATCCCAAAGGGAGAAAAACTGAATTTTCAAAGATGAGGGTGAATCTGGGTTCAACAACCTTTAAAATGTGAAAACGCTGGAGAAGGAGGAAGTAGGAAAAACATGGAGTGGGTTAAACACCCAGCTGTGCGACTGTGGATGCTCTACTCTCTTTGCAGTGGAATACTTTGCAACAGGCAAAAATTATGAAATCCATTCCTCCCACTGAGCTCAAAATCAACGACAAATTCCATCAAGCTACTCAGCAACATCCTTTACTCAAACACTCCAGAGGAGTATTGATTTCTGCATCCTGTCCTGTCCTGCCTTTATAAATGTACAGGCTAGTGAGAGAAAGAGGGATAGAGACACAATAACATAGTCAGGAAAGCTAGTTGTTCAGTATACAAGGAAATTAAAATGTCAGCAGGCTAAATGAAAGAGGGAAATGTCCTGTCGATTTATACATTACCATTACACGTTTTAACATTTCTATAATCGACCATTTGAAGGCATAATATCTTTTGAGTGTAGATCTTCTGTACATGTGGTTAAGTGTGGTTTATACTGCACGTAGGAGCTACATACATTGAGGTAAAACCTTCGTTTAGTGCATGATACAGTTGAACAGTGCTATGCAGTACTTTCATGAGCTCAGGATTCCCACCGGGAGAGGGTGATGCAGAGTTTGTCTGTAGCTTGAGGGGAAACATAGGAAGTATTGAATGATGGTAAAATGTTTCATACTTTATCTAAAACTATTATATTTTTTTCCAAATTGCCTTTGAATAACTTGTGTATACCTGAGAGGGAAGACTCAGCATACAGTTTTTGTGTTTGAAATGTGCTTTCTTTTCTGACATTCGTCAGTAGAGGAAGTCTCAAAGGAACAATACTTTTATTTATTTTTTTATTCTACAAGCCTGCAGTCATGTTAAAATCAAATATTCTAGCCTCCTTATGGGACACAAAGCAGAGTTTCTGTGGGTATTGAATTGCCCAACATTTGCTAGTTTAAAAAATGAAATGGTCTTTTATTCATTCCATCTTTGCATACGTTTAAACCAGTTTTAAAGGTCCCCTATTATGCAAAATGCAGTTTGTGCTGTCTTTTTATACATGAATGTGTGTCCCCGGTGTGTATGGAGACTCACAAAGTGTCAGAAAATACAACCCTCTCTCTTTTCCTCCTTACCCACATCTCTAAAAACGGGGGTACAAACGAGCTGATCCTGATTTGCTGCCGATATGAAGTCATATCAGAAATGTGGGCTGGCTTTACATTGAACTCCTGGCAACATCCCACCCACGTGACACGTCTCAATCTATCGTCCCCAATATACAGTCGTGAGCTGAATCCACTCCGCAGCACCTCTGTGTGTCTGTGCAGGATGTCTGCAGGAGGGACTTAGAGTTATAGAACACATAATGTCTGTTCTAGTGGTAAACACTGAGAAGTGTTTCAGAATAAATGCTTGATGTGGTTTGGAACATAATATGGGGTTTAATCACGGCAGCGTTTAGCTGAGTATCTCCGTTAGAAATTTCTCTCTTCAGACAGAGAGATCATGGCGCTCCAAAGGGGCGTGGAAAGCTTCAATTCAGCTCAAATTTAAAGCGACAGTCACAGAATCAGCACTTTTGAAAACGGGGCTGAAACAGAAGGATAGCCGACATGCTAAAATCAATGATCTGTTTGTATTTGGAGCAAAACACGTCAGAGACATGTTTTTTTTATATGTTTGAGAGGCATAATATATGCCATAAAAGAGCATAATGGGAGACCTTTAAAAGTCTGCATGACGCATACCAGTTCTTAAAGGGGCCCTTTGTGCTTTTTGGGGTTATGCCTTTCCTGTAGTGTGTTTATATAGGTTTTTTTGCATGAAAATGTTCTACAAAAGCTAAAATCCCAATGTTTACCCGTAGATTTCTTTCCAACGCACCTTTGTTAACTTCTGCGACATAATGACATCATTATGTAAAAGTCTTAGTTCTATTAACTAGTGCACCAACACAGATTAGGGGTTTTGAACATCTCTAAGCTGTTGACTAATCACAACAGAGCCGGCCAGCTAACCAATCAGAGCAGACTGAGCTCTGGTTTCAGACAGAGGGGAAAAAGAGGTGCTGCAGCACAGACAGTATGAGAAAAATAAAAACCTTTTTAAAGCATTTAAACATGTCACAGTAGAGGCACCAAATACAAATGAGAAACTTAAAATAAGAATAATAGCGATGAGTTGTTATCTAAGATTTACATGCTCTAATGCTGAGATAAAATTCCCACTTTTTCTATACTGCATGAGACCTGCTCAAATCATGTTTCTCTGTATGTCAAGTGAGCTAAATATCATAGAAACGGACCTGTGTTTATGTTTAGTTGTTATTTTCATGGTTAGTTTCACACAGGGTTTGTATACCAGGCAAAAATGGAAACGAGATAGAAACAGTGAAGACAGAAAAACGGAAGAAACAGTTAGGGAAAAGCAGAGAATGACATAGAGGGATGAGAGCAATAGCACATTAGCACTTATGGATTAGCTGCCTCCCTTTCCCAGGCCCTCGCTGCAGCCCTGCAGATGTGCAGCACTGACCACGCAGCCAGCCGGCAGCAGTCATGTCTTAATTAACGAGCAGACATCGGATCAATAAGTGATGAACGATGGAGGGGGAGCCGTGAAAGGTGGGACAGCCTGCATGGTTCAAGGTTTTTGTTTTTCGTTGATGTGGAATAACATTAGAAATCAATAGCACAGGAAGCCCCGCCACACACGACTCAGATTAGGTAAAAAAATCCTTTTCCTCATGTCTGTTTTTACCCATCACTTCTGTATCAAACAATCCTATTGTAGTGGATGATTTGTCGGAGTATTTTCAAAGCAATATGGGCCTGAGCCTTGGGAAGTCAGTTTTATAAACTTGTGCTCTGTAACAATCCTTAGGTTATTAAAGGAGGAACCTACTCTGGGTCTTTTTAGCTGCCGTGTGTGGGATCTTAAGCTTTGCAGGATTTATTTCTGAATGAAAAGGTTATTTATTTCTTTTATTGGTGTGCCTGCTTTGCGTCAAGCTGCCTATGGCTTTTAATTTGAGGGATTTTATTTTGTTTCTCGCAACATGACATTTTCACGGAAGACATTTTGACTTCTTACAGTTGCAAAAACACAGCTGGAAAAACAGGCATGATTCATTTCAGATTCCTGGTATGTTGCATGCTGGGTCTCTGTCAATCATACTCGAACACTTGAATAGAACAAAAGCCATCATTAGGATTATTAGTAACACCTGCGCTTTTCCCATTTTTGTCTGCTGTGAGATACCCTACAGGTAATAGGTTTCAGGTTTCAAGGTTTCAAGGTTTCAAGGTTTTATTTGTCATATGCACAGCAGATACAGCGTATATGTTGGCAATGAAAATCTTATGTCGCGTGCTCCTCCAACAGCTCAACATACATGGTGCAATAATAAGTCCAACGCATTATACATTTGTACCCACAACTTTGGTATCTACAGAAGGGTTGATGTAGGGAGCAATGGCACGTAAACAAAGCTTAAGGTATGACTGGCATGGTGGATGTATTGAGGATGAAAGCAGTTTTTATAGTTCAGGGTCAGGTTTCACCTATAGCAACACTTAATGAATGTAACATACTGTTTGTCATTGATCGCCATATTTACATGGCTTTGTTCACCGGGAAAGAGAAGGTATGCAGTGGAAATGGCTTTCTATTGCTACATGTTTTATACTGAAGAGGAGACGTAATGGTTCATGAGCACCGGTCTTCTGTTGGAAAATTCACAACACCCTTTCACTCTGCCTGACTGCATAAAGGGCTCGCTACTCCCTTCATTTATACTGACTGTTTGTACTGCACCTAAGGATTTATTAAACTTAAATCCTTAGGTGCAGAATTATCCGATATGAATGTAATTGCTTGGATATTGGTGGACAAAGTGGTATATCCTACATGTTGTAATTATATTTAATTTGGTGAATTAAAAAATGAAACCTTCATAAGTTTTTGACAAAATACTCATTGAAAAAAACGGAGCATTGCTACTAGCTAGACTTAAAGGGACATCATTGTTTCTGATTATTCTTTTTGTTTGTTCCTCGTTTCCCCAAAACTGAATGACTTCTCCATTTATGACACATTTTTGTATTCTGGATTTTATCTGTGCAAAGAACATGATCTTAACATAATCTTGGTACATAGAAAACAACTATGAGAATTAGAAACCAGATGCATGTCTTTGAGGAAAGATGGGGTAAAGTATAGCACACTGTAATGAAGATTTGTAGTATTAATATGGTATCCATTCTTTTATTTGTAATCTTATTATTAATATTATTTCATCTCGGGTTTGTCAACTGTTATGTAGTTAATTTATGTACCTGGATGTTCATTTTGTTATGTATGCTTTGTGAATAATTTCATAAAATGCAACAAAAAAAATCATGGTACATACATTTTCGGAAACGTAGTAAAAAATGCAAAACCATTCACATATATTTTTAGAAACATAATTTGACATCCTCATACATGCACAGCTGTGACATTCACACACGTGCCTGTAGGTTACCTGACGTTGCAAACTGTCAGTGTAAGAGTGAAAGTTAATCAGCGTTTGTGGTGGGTATTCTTGGAATTCACGGACAGGATGGCCAGTCTGTGATAAGGCTTTCACATTTTGTTGTAGCCGGAAGGCTTGTGGGAACACTAATCAGTCCCCCCCTCCCTCACCTGTCCCTATCAACCTCTTTCAAGTGAGTTACTGATCCATGTCTGGACACAATTTGTATGTTTTCTTTCTCACTGCAAACTTTTTGTGGAAAATTGAATTTGATACCTGGGGGCAGGATGCAAACATTGGACAAAATAGCTTATTTTCCTCCCATCCAACCTTTTGCCACTCTTTCTAATGAATAGCAATATAAAATATCTGTGGGAGATGCTATTCTGTGCTCGGTAGCAAGCCCTGCAATCTAGAACTCATCAATTCATGTTTAGAGTACATGTGGAAGAGTGTGTCTGACTGCAGAACATGTATATCTCTCTGATAGGGCTGAATTCGCAATCACGCAGTTATGAAAGCTCATGTTGGTTAATGATTTGTTCAGAGTTTGCAACCAGCCTTTTAAGGACAAAAATACTAGAGATCTCTTAAAATGTGTGTTATTTAAGGCATTGGCTTGATCAAGAAGGAAACCTCATTGATTAAAACATACACCTCCTCGTTATAAAACAGGGCAAAGCTAAATTTGGAAACATGGCCCGGCAATTGTAAATGCTCCACGTTTCACTGATGTGTCTCTGATGATTACCATTTAATCAGCTGCAAATGCTCTTAATTACAAGATTAGTCTCCTACCAATTAGCTAACGTGCTAATGGTTCTAATCTGCCATTGAAGTCGGCTGAATTCTAATTAGGGAGTAACTGTTTCAATTCACCGAGGGCCCATCTGATGGGTCATTACCAACCTAGTTATCCTCATATAAACCAAAGGCAGCAAGCAACACCGGTCCCATTTGGAGAGCAGCTGTAGAGGCTTTATGAGCATCATGTGGGCCATTTTCATGCATCATGAAACGACAATGTTTCCATTCCCTGAAAATCACGGAGGCATTCTGATGACTCACTGATGGATATATTATACGATGCAACATCACAAGCTGTGTAAATGACATATGCAGAGGAGGTCTTCCTAATTTTACTGAAGATGAAGGTTTTGGAATTGGAGAATAATACTTTTTTTGAAGTGGAGAAGAAGGGTTTATTATTGTTTCATAACCGCAATTATCTATGTAGTTTATATTGCCATTAGATCTAATTGATATTAGAGATGATAAGGGGGAGTGTCAAACAAAAAAATCACCAACTCTGCAGTCTGCAAAACAATTTTTAATGTTTTTTCGGACCTGCAAAACTCTGCCCTTGTGATGCGTTTCAAAGCCAGCACATCTTATAAACCCACAGCACACTACCTGCTCAGCACCAAAGGGCAGACGGACACAGTTAGCAACCATCTAATGAAAGGGGCTCAATAAGCAGCTAGAGAGACCAAAACACAAACAAATATTTGCTCCCTGCACGGGCTATAGAGATAAAACTAGTGACTTTCAGATTCCCCTCCTACAAAACAGCTCATGTTTCTCATTAAAATCCACCCAGAAGAACACAAAAAGTTAGGGACATTTCACTGTAAAGACCCCTTAAATCCTCATATAATTGGCAATAAACTCCACCTCTAATCCCACCTAAATCACATACAGTCTTTTCTTGTCAGGGAGACCAGAAGATCTGCCTATAGTGAATAGTATTATACATTGCAATAACTGTGAAAACAGATCCTTGGCTTTTGGTTTCATTCTGCTTTACGCTGTAGTGGTTTTTCAAACACTTCTGTTTTTATATTAGGAATCTCTTTAACACCTTGTGAAATTCTCCAAAAGTCATTGTTATCAAAAGAAAATATCTCTAAAAGGTACTTCAGCTCTCCAGGAAATATGTGCTACCTGGCCCAATAGTCGTAATGTCATACTGAGGGATTATGAGATGTCTGTGGAATCTTGATGTGTGTCTGCAATAAAAAATGCAGAGGGACATGCATTAAAACTCTTCTCTTCGCCACGGCGCACAGGAGGTAATCTCAGCCCTCTGTCCTTGTCAAATTAGGGTTATAATAAGTAATTTAGGAGTGTTGAGTTCAGCGGATGCTCATGCTGTTCCTTTTTTTGCCTGATTCGTACTCCTTTTAGAAACGGTATTTTGGGCTTGGTTGAACTTACTCGAGGCCACCGCAACACGTTGGCTGCTCCGTGTTAACAAGTGCAAATTGTACAAGACATAGCCTGAAGGTATGGAGGCATTGAAGCATCTTTTTGGGCTTGTATCAGTAAAGCAATGCGTCAATTCACTTAATTACAGGCAGTAATCCTCCAAGTTGAAATGTGTTCATAGACACCCATTACCGCACTATGTCCAATGCTGAGGACAACAGGAATTTAAAGGATGTTGATACACACCTACTGGTGTTTTAACATATTTCCACAGACAAATACCATTTTAAGTTAAAAGACAATCTAAGACTATTTGATATCACAGACGGGCTTGTTCCTGTTCAGATTTTGGAGACAAATGTGAAACAAAGCAAAGTAACAACCTAACAATAGCAATGAAGAACAAGACTGCCAGCAAGGAAACAGGATGTAAAACATGTCCAGTTTAAAATATTCACACATCAGCTTCATAAATGTTTTAGGAAGGATTTGAATCAACAGATTTCTTTTACGACACACAGTGGTTTTTGGTGGAATAGAAATGGATCTCACCTGCCCTGCACCTTGATGTCAGAAATAGCGTAGAAGTATCTGGACAGGTTGTTCTCATCCACCATGGTGGCTCCAGTGGCTGGCTTTAGCAGCTTAATCCTTAGATCAGTGATGGTGAAGAAGTCACGCAGGTTCTTGGTGGTATCCAGCTGGCCGTACAGCGAGGCCATGTTGTGTAGCCGAGGCCCGGCAAAGAGGGCAAAGCGGTCCTTTATCTCAAATCGTACCGTCTTGTCGTTCTTCCACACGTAGCCCCGGGAGTAGTCCTCAGTGCAGATGATATCCAGCAGAGTGCGCTGGGTGAGGTCGCCGACTGTCTTGGGTTCCATGGTGAAAGCGTCCAGGCAGTCGGTGGCATAAAACTGGTACGGGGTCCAGGTCCGGCCGTAGTCGAGTGACTTTTCCAGGACCATCTGCTCGGGTCGGCCCGACTCAAAGGTCAGTACGATGTCATCAGTCAGTTCGATGGTTTTGTTCCACGACAGCGTGATGTTCACCTGGAGTGGCTTTGGGTATTTCTTCCATGAGGTGGACTGCCAAAACGTTGTGGGGTTGCGACCTTCAAAGTCAAACATCAGCTCGGGAGGATGAGCCAGCTCCTCAGTAGTAGCATCACATTCATTGTTGCACATGTAAGGATTCTCCTGAAAAAAACGAAAAAGCACATTTAAATCAGCGTTTAAAAATGACATATTGTAGAATTACATTTTAAAGACTAGATATGAGTTCTTACAAATTAAAGTATTTAAATTGCAATACCCAAAATAAAAAAGAACATCCACTATACATTTGGAGACACAAGCCCATATGATATAAAGAGAAATGTGCAACCAGTGTGGTATTTTGTTATTTAAAATATGTATATTTTCATTACCATTGCAATCGTTACTTGTTGAACACTAGGGGTTTGGTTTGGTGCTTCTTACTTTATATAAATGGAATAAATTGGTGTAAATTCACAAAAGCATTTACTTTACTGTCCTTTTATTATGCGCAGAGGATATGATTATGGATTTATAGTGTGAGATCTATGGAGTGTATGCTTACAAGGCAGACCCATTGAGGATGACATAAATGAAAACCTACAGTAATTATACCTGAGAAGCAGTTCATAATATGTGTCTTTCTCAATTTGATGAAAAGAGGTAGGAATAATGCACTCTTTGTTAGACGACTTGACTTTCTTGTTGACTGTTGGGATTAAATCTGACAACTCCGTGCACATTACAAATGGAGAAAAAACTATCAATAAACTACACTCTGTAGTTTGAATGAGGGAGGTTATGCAATTGAAATGTAAAAACACAGTTAAATATTTAGTTTTGCATAAAATATTCAGTGTAAAAGTGGAGTCCTCATAAACTTGTTAGTTATAAAGTCGCTGTAGTAGTCCCACCATCACGATTATAAACGCCAAAGTTTCTCTCAGGTCGGCTGTTGCTCCACTTTGCGTCAAAAGGTTATTTTCTTTTCCAGTGCCTCGTTGGCATGCCATCCTTTCACCATTCCCACACCGTACTCCATAGCACTTCCAACACATTCAAGCTCCCATGTATTTTATAATCTGCGCGGGCCATGTTGGCCCCGAGAGCTATAGGAGACAGTGACCCTCTCATTACGATGACACTGTGGATCCCATATTCTCGTTCAGCGCCATTCCTGCCTACACTGCCACCCAAATTGCCAGTGTAATTGATATTCCTGTGTGGTGTTCCAGCTGAGATGGGAACGGAATCCCGATGAGTGCTTCTTATGAAACACGCAAGGGGACATGCATTTTTCATGGGCCTGTGTCTGCTCTGTACCATAGACATCCACCAAGTCTGGATGTTTGTGTGAGTGTGTTAGTGGGGAGAAAGAGGAGCTCTTGATGTGTTTCTGTTTGGTTGCGAGAGGGAAAGAGCGCTCTGAATGTGTTTGCTTGTGTGTGTGTGTGTGTGTGTGTGTGTGTGTGTGTGTGTGTGTTTGTGTATGTGTATGTGTATGTGTGTCATTGTGAGTGAAAAGCAGAGAGACAGGGAGAGAGAGGGAGCTGAAACAGAGCCAAAGAGCAGAAGACACACTCCAATTGACATTCCTCTCACCTCTGCTCCAGGAACAATGAGGTTAAGTGCAGATGAGATTCAGATCAACTGTAAAGCGGTTCGATAATCAGCAATCATCTGACACTCTACACGCAAAATTATCTAAAGGTGAGAACAGTGCTATCTGCAATATTACTCCTTTATCTCTCCAGTATTGCGGCGCTTTCAACCGAGACTGCCACTTTGTCGAGTGAAGATCACTGGAAGGAATACTGATAAGCAGACGCCATTATATTTTATTTAAAAGGCCAATGACTGCTTTTGTCTTTGTAGTAAGAACCATAAATTCCTCCCTTGCAAAGAAAAAGAACGTCTTTGATGCTTTATCTTCTTCTCAGTTAGATGTGTGTATGACTCTTTAGATACTGATCTTTTCGGTGAATTGTATTTCCTGTGGTACTGTGATATGCTTTCAGCTCCTCTGCTACAGTAGAAGAGATAACTATGGCACGAGGTAGAACAAGACAGAGGGATTGGGGGTCACTTGGCCTGCTCAGCTAACTCAAAGGAGCGTTGCATGATCCACTTAGGAGGGTAATAAGGGTTATGCTGCTAAGATAGATAGTGAAAGCATAACAGAGATTGGGAGGGAGAGACAATTTAAAACATGTACACCTTTTTGTGTTTTTCTGCAGGTAGATCTGCAGTTGCTATTCTTCCCATGCACACCCACACACAAGCAAAGCCAACATGAGTCTCGAAGCATAAACACAGAGGATGGGAGAACTGAAAGAGAGTGTAGGGGTAGCGGAGGGGGACATTGGCTGCTTGAGTTTGGCCATCGGGACAATACATTTTGCTAGTGTCAACTGTTTGCCAATAATGTGTGCTGAGGCTCGTTAAATTCCCCACTTTAGCTTGAACTGCCTCGGAGGTTTGCTCAGACGATGACGGTACATTAAGAATGCAGGAGGGAGGGAGAGAAATAAAGACAGTGTGAGATGGAAAGTGATTTCCCTGTTGTCATTCAGGAGCATGACTTTTCACTTTCTCATTTTTCTATTTGTTTAATTTGTTGTCACAGTTAGGTCTGGGACCAGCAGGGAGGCTGGCTTTGCATCTTTCTGAAATGGGAGCCTTATTCACAGATGATATAAAGAACTCAGGCCACAGATTTCGTGGCTAATGAGAAAAACAATTTCCTGACTGGAGCAGAGTAAATACAGGCTTTGAAAAGAGAGAAATTTGCTTCATCACTCTAGCAGATGAAAAAGTGTTCAGAGACCAGAGGAAAGCAAGTCATAAATTCAATCCATAATCATTCTCTCGACTTCAGGCCTTCAGGGAAGTGATCATTCTCACAGTTCAAATATGGGAACTGGCTGGGGACAAACCTTTCATAAAAGCACCCTCTATCATTAATAACACTCAATAATGTGAAGGCCGTAACATAATCTAAAATTAAGTGGCATGCAGTATTTACTTTCTCCCAGTAAAGCCCACCATACCGGAATGATTTCATACAACCCAGTGAAGGTGGAAGGATAGGGATTTAGCCAAAGGTCAAGACCTTTCATCGGATTTTGTGCAGTGGTTATTTAACAATAACACTGTTCCTTATGAAGATCAATACCTTCTGTGGTCATTTAAGTCCCAAGGCTTTAGTACTCTGCAGTGGGGCAGCTATTGGAAAACAATAAGCCCTCTCGGCTTGATCCGTTAGCTGTGATCATGGCTGTCGGAGAGGGAAATAGTCTGCAGGGAATTAGAAAGAAACAAGAGTTTTGTACCAAAATGAGATAATGACCAATTAAAATGTGACCCGCCCTTACAAAAGAGTTGCTGTCATTAAAGCATAATTTAGCATGGATTATTATAAGCGTTGAAGGTTTTTTAACTTTAAAAAAAACACCTATTATTTGATGATGTAATTATGTGATTGAGAAAAAAATAATCTGTATGTTGGAAAGTTGTCAATCTGTGTCTGATGTTTTGATTAAAGCACCATCTTTCAGGCACACACTTACTCGTACATTTAATTGAATTATGAATGCTTGTAGAATATCGTATCACAGTAATACTACACCTGGCTAACTGAGTTATTGTGATTATTATACCATAATGTATTCAACTATTATACTGGATGTTTTACCCTACTTTTTATTATACTTATTTTATTATTTTGTTCTAATTTAAAATGTTAAACATCATAGCAGTCAGATAGCCTTCCTTAATCCGCACCTTTGACATTATATACAGGGCTTTAAGGGCTTCTAATGGGGGCTGTCTCTGCTTGATATTGCTGACATCTCTATTGCCATCATGGCTGCTGTGTAACGGAGCTCAGCTGGTTTCTATCAGTGCTATATGATCTGTCCGGGGGCAGTGGCTCAGTGGAGGACGCCTCAGCAGCAAGGCTGGGGCTGGTCGCACAGCTAATGATGTCCCGATCTCTGCTGCCTATAAGGTCAATCCAATATCAGGGTGTCACACAGTAGGAGAGCAAGAAAAGAGGAAGTGAGAGAAACACAGACTTGAGCTGGGAATATGCATTCAAATGTCATTCACTGGGAGAAAAAGCATTCATGTCTCCACATAATCATTAGGGCTCAGTGGATATTAAATGTGATTTCATGGTTGTGTTTAGGTTTTGATTGTTAAATGAACAATGACAGAACAAGCGTCGACGCCCAGAGTATATACTTTGCGCACCAGTTTTAGGATAAAATCTTCTAAATATTGAAAAACTTAACAAGACTACAGGGATGGATGCTTTCTCTACTAAATGGGCTACACAGACAACACCTTTGATTTAGCAAAGAGACACACGCTGCAGCAATCCATGCAACACTAAAAACACACACCGACACACACACGTGCACCTGATGATGTGATGTGAGGCAGATGTTTAAATGAGTGACATATGGGCTGTGACATTGACGAAGCGTAGCCTCTCGTTGATGTGTCTTTTGACGCACGATGTGGCTCGGCAGATAAATTCTCTGGCCAGCGACAGCTCCAGTTGAAGGATGGGTGCAGGCAATCCAACCAATCAGTTTAGTTGACAGATTTCTGGACTTGAAGCTCAGATCACGGATTGAATTCACGGCAGTTTTCCACTCTAGCCGTATCCTTTAAGTTGATCTTTTTATTTGACCTTTGTGACATTTTAAAGTTTGATATGTGCTCACTGCTTTGTTTCTCTGTAAATCATTCTGAGACACACATGTCTGCTCAGTAAATGCTTTTTTAAATTAAGCTTTATTTGGCAAATTCCCCCTTATTGGAAAAAAGAAGTATTGGGCTAATCAGTAACCCACAGTCCCAGGGAAATTTATTTTGGTGAGGAACAAAGCTCCATATTATGAGATAGGTTCATTCAGCAAATAAAGTGATAAGCAGTTAGTCAAAAGGCACAACAATGGAGAGGTATAATAATGAGAATTAAAAAAGCAGCAGTTAGAATAAATCAAATTGTGGGTCAACCAAATAATGGCTTATTCAATTTTGTTCATTTCCCACCAGAGCTACCAATAACCTTCTTGCCTTCACAAAAAGACACTACACAGACAAACTACACATACGAACTGCACACCGACATTCATTCTGTACATGCATGTAAACATGGAATAGCGTATAGATAGATGACATGTTTCAGATTAGAGTTATGGGACAAGCTGTCATACTATCAGAAAGCTGTGTATCCAGATTATCTAAACGACTTTGTCATGAGAATGAAAGAGCCCTCAAATTGTTGATTACAATCTCTGTAGGCCAATTTCAAATGTCAAAATTGAAAATAGAAAGTCTGTCTAACTGACAATTTTCCTAGTCGTTGGTCATTTTTGCACCGTGCACCTCCATTTTCTATTAGGAATAGGTTTCGACCACCGGCTTGTACGCACTTTACTAGTTAGTGCAGAGCCCTCGCTTCAGAGTCTCTGTGGCGAAAAATCTCTCCCCCTGGACCCGAGGTGTTGCTGGATTAATCAGCCCATCATCCTGCTCAGCCTTACACCTCCTAACCTGCCGCACGACACCTGCAGACCTGTCGTTGGCCCAAACCCCCTCTATCACACCTCCGGATGCCCATCCTCATTCATGGAGTGCACCATTGGGGGAGAATTTGACAAATGACAGCTTGGTGAAATCACTTGTCTGTGATTCAATGTTCAGGGAGTTGATCCAGGACAACAAAGATGACGATGATTTGAGCTGAAGCACCACTTCGCAAAATCACAGGATGCCCATTTTAAGACCACAATAAAATCTCAGCTTTCAATCAGACCAATAAGGCTGGCTCTCTTCACCTTGCACTCACATGATACTTCGAAATAACTGAGAATGATACGTTTGTGGTGATACTCAGAAGCCCTGCCAAAAAGGATATCAGGATAGATCTTGTTCGGCTTTTTAGAAGAGAGAATGTTTGAGTTCAGAGCGAACACAGGGACTGGGTGTTGATCCTTTCAGGGCTTGGTATAAGCCCTGACGGAGGAGACAGCTGAAATGAGCCATGGTGAGATATTGGGAGAGTCAGAGCTTTGGCAGAAACTCAATAGAGCTTTAATGACCTGCAGTCAGGGCCAGCAGTGGCTCACTACAGAGCCAGGCTTTTCATTCTTCTGACCTTCAGAGGAATGAAGGACAGGAGGATTGCTCATCTGACCTGTGAGTGCACCATCATATCACATCTGAGGTTGGAGGGCTTTGAAGGTCTGAGACCTGACAGCAGATAATGGCAGTTCAATATCATGCAACTACAGCACAAAAACACTATAATGTACTTGTTCCATCATTACAGGTAACATTTGGCTCACCTTCATTTCTGTATAGTGTGAAAATCAATTAGCCCAGGCTTGCTTGAGCAATGTAATCCGGTGATCGCCATCCTGTGTGCCTAGGACCATTATCAAGGCGTCTTCAGAAGGAATAAGTGATCAAAGAATGTATTGAATATTTGATCTGTGTTTTTTGCAGCAGTTAACAGTTAATTGAAAAGAAGAATATTAAATGTGAAATGTAGTTACATTTTAATCTATCATAGTATAATTAGTTTAGTACCTATGGATCTTATTTTTACATATTTGAAACAATATGAGATATATAAAAATCTCAAATACCCCATGCAGTGCTCCCGTAGGGTTTCTGACACCCTTGTTTTAGAAACACTGTTGAAGAGTTAGATCATAATAGTAATAAGGCTTGAGTCATGATATGTTGGTGAATCTTGCAAAGCCATATCGGTTTCATGTGTGAGGGAGAACGAAGCAAAATAAATGATCAGGTGGTTCAGTAAGCAGCACATCACAGGGCGCAGAGGTGATGGCTGTTACTTGCTATCGGCACCGACGGCTGATCAAAAACAAAAACAGTCAAATCTCCCGGCGCTCGTGTTTCGATTTGCCACATGCCAAGCACTCCGCCCTTTTGAACGTAGTCCTTGCCAAAGCGGTCCCTTTGAGGACTGCAGTACAGCCAGTCTGGGCTTTTGAAGTACACTGCTTGGCAACTCGGCCGCGCCGCCATCCAGCCTTGATTGGGATTCACGGGGCATCGGTAGACGAGGGGAAACGCACTCCACATTAATTAACACCTGGCTTCATTATCTGTCCCATGTGGCAGTGTCCCACTGGGGTAAATTAAACACTGCCTTATTACCATGGGGGATGGTGATGGAATTTCATGTGTGTGTGTGTGTTTGTGTGTGTGCATTTGCTTTGCTGTGTGTAAAGCTAAATCAAAGTCATTTGTACTTGCATATTTGTTGCTTTGTGTGTGTGTGTGAGATCATAACTGCATATTTTGTGTATTGTTATGTACGTGGATGCATGCTTCTAGGTGTGCGAGCTTGGTTGGAATCAGAATCACTCTGATGTCAGGATTCGATAAAAAGCTTTAACATTGCCTTAATGAGAGGATGTTTAATTCTCTTTTCCAGATCTCTGCCTCTCTTTGCGGTGCCCCGTACTCCAAAGCAGTCTGGATGAAACGCCGCCTGCTTGTGTGGTAAAATGTATATCTCTCTTGTCAATACACTTGAGAGAGAATCCTTAACATGGGCAGATATTTGTGTGTAAAATAAACACATCTGATGAATTTTACAAGCATTACGTTTTGATCCTGTAGCGATAGGGCACGGCACTAACAGTTTCAGGGTTGAAGGTTTCTCGTGGTTTCTCATTGGCTTTAACTGTGCAAAACATGTTGTAAAATATGTAATACCAACATGGCGTTTGCAGATGGCCTTTGGTTTTATTAGTGCTTTTCAGTTGTTTCATTTTTATAGGCTAAGTAGTTGATCAATCACAACAGAGCTGGCCAGCTAACCAATCAGAGCAGACTGGGCTCTGGTTTCACACAGGGGGTGAAAAGAGGTGCTGCAGCACAGGCAGTAAGAGAAAAATAAGGAGCTTTTTGAACATTAAAGCATGCAAACATGTCACAGTAGAGGCACAACATACAACTATGAAGCTGAAAATGAGCACAGTAGGGCCCCTTTTAACTGATTTCAACCCTTATTTCATATGATGTAAATAACAATCTCCTCAAGGAGGGCTGACCTTTGCTCAGGCAACAGACTTGATCTCCTGTGTAAACAGTACAATGCAACCCAGCATTTCTATTTCTATTTCACTCCTATCAGGCTGTACAGAAAATGAAAGTATAATCCATTTGCTGCCCTAGAATGGCTCTACCTTAACAATGCCCTGATAAACTATTCTAAAATCATCGCATTATTGATTTTGATTCTTGCTTGTTACATATAAGCAGCTTCATAAAACATCAATCTGCCGTTGAGGGATTTTAAGTGCTCTCTTATTGAGAAAAGAATCGGAGGACATAGACTCAGTTCTCTCCCTGTTACAATGAGATGCAGGGGTCATCGCCGAGAAATTGACAGAAACTGGGATGAAATTGAGAGAGCGAAAGAATGAACGAGTCACAGTGAGAGTGAAATTGCTGCATTGTTCGTCAGTGTGTTAGCTCATAGTGTGTCAACTCGTCCTCACTCTTTTCAATCTGCATAGTTATTAGAGGCTTTTATTAATTTGAAATGCCAACGTGAGGAATAAAGCATTACTGAAATGTCACCCCTTCACTGAGCATGATAAAAATCACACCAGCCACTTTTGGAATCGGACATTCTTTACTTTTATCTGCCTCTCTTCTTCTCTCCGTTTCCTTCTCTTTCTTTCCACAGCACACTCTTTCACTCCTTCTCAGAGATCGATATGGCGTGACAACATGATGGCTGGGTTTCCTTAGGGGAGGATGGTCGCAACAGTTGCTTGTCATCTTGCCATTATTTTTCTCTTTCAAGTCTTGGCCCCCTTTGACGCAGTTCATGATTTCTGGAAATAAATAATAAAATGAATACAAAAACATAAAGTTCTGCCATGTAATGCTTGACCTTTTTAAAAACCACAGCCAGTGTTTTGACCTCTAAGGGATTTTGTGTCCAGACAATTCAAAAGGAAAGTCTTTGAGTCAGCCTTTAAATATTAACACCTTTTTAAGGCACAGTTTTGGGAATAGGCTTATTTACTTCCTTAAAGATGAGAAGATTGATAGCAATCTCATGTGGTCTTTACATTACAGTATAGACCTTTTGCTTGGATATCATTAGTGTAGCTTAGCAAATAGCATGGAAAGAGAGGAAATCAGTCAGCTTGGTTTAGATCAAAGGCATAAGAACAACACTTATGATTGAATTTCCCTTATTTGTGTTATTTAACCTGCCATGGTGTAGAGCTATGGGAAAATGTTCTTAAATTGTGTGAAGCAGCTAAAAACAGACACCACATGATACTATTAATTAAAATAGGGTTCCAAGACTTGATTTTGCACAATATCTGCAGGATTTCTTACATGAGAAAAGTCTTAAAGTCATTTCAACTTAACTTCTATACTTGATAACCTCTGCTCTACATGCTATCCTTAATATAAACTTAAATCTCAGTTCTCAAGTAAACACTAAGCCACGGCAAGAGACACTATCTCTATGTATATGTCTGTTATTATCAGTCAATATCTTATATTCATTCCTGTATAAGATTCAGAAATAGTTTACACAAAGGCTGTCAATACACAGGTTTATTCTCACCAACACATACTTTGGAGGGTGAAGCTTTCAAAGAGTTACTTTCCCATGAGAGTTGATTGCTTGACACTATTCAGTCTTGCCAAAATGATAGACCGTGTATTGAGGGAGGGGTAGTCCTTCACAAGCACATGCACTTCCATGCTATCAAGAAAAAAAAACTTCGACAGATGGGTGAGTCAAGTTGAGTTTTTTTGGGCAGCAACAGAGAGCTAGCCTGCCAAATAGCTTTGGAGTAATTCAATTACTGTATATTTTACAAGAATCCCATTCAGCTTGTCAGGCATAACAGAATTCTGAATGGATGTGCAAACACTGAAGGCTGGGAGGGCACAAAGAATTCAGTTTAATGGTGAAAGAATTCCATCTTATTTCTGAAAATGACAGTGTGGACAGTCTTGTTGTTACCCTGTTATTTCTCTATTGAAAGGGCAGCAGAGCTGAGATAGTGTCAAGATGAGACACACAGGTTACCGCAACACCATTTTTTTTCCAACTAAATGTAAAGCTCTGAAATACTTTGGCTCTCTAAAAACTGATGTATATTTGGTATCAACAGGCACCACACACTCCTATATAACAAATGATTTCCTCTGTAGTGAAAGGTGTAAGACAAACACGGTGATTCATCCATAAAACACTCATTATTCCATTATAGTAATGGCAGGCAAAAGGCAAAAATGCAATCAGTCTTTAAAAGCAAATTAGTAAAATGTTGCTGAACTACTGGAGGAAGCTAAGCTGAGTCATATCGTGAGCTAAAAGGATTTCCTTTGAATTATACCAAAATATCATCTTATCTCCAGCAATATGTTTCCCTGAGGTGAAAATGCGTCTTTGTTATCCTGTTTTCAAATTCAAACCCAAAGGGAAGAGAGAAGATTTAATATCTTATGTAAAGTTTGTTTATCTGAAATTTGGAACCAGATGAAAAAGTGGGGATGTGGTCAACTCTCTTTAAGTTGTTTTTTTACAATTTAACCCGCCATTAAAATCTCGTACGAAGACTGTCCGAGTTCCCCTTATTGTAAGTGAATACTCTGCATTCAACCCATCAACAGTGGGCAGCTGCCATACAGTACAGTGCGGGGGTCCCGTGCATTGCTCAAGGTACCAGTCCACTCCCTGTACTTTGTCATTCAGGGATTTGACTCAAAGATGCTGCCACCCAAGTCCTATTGTACTGCTCTACTGCCACCACATAATAATAACGGCTGCATCCTCACATCTAATGGAAGTATTTTATTTCAGCAATTTAATTTCCGCTGGTCATGAGCTTCACTGGACTCAACGCCATAGGTAAGACATGTTTCCAACAGCTGATTATTAAACTAACTTCCGCCTGCAGTGCAGCTGTGATATTTCACACCAATGTAATCAGTTCTTATGACGATAGGGGAGGTACACTCGAAAAACATTGTATGGGAAACACGAGTTGGATTAAATCTCCTCTCCTGCATCTCAGGGATTAAATGTGGCTCGACCCCAGTTGTGTTAAGTTTAAACAAACGTCACAATTTCCCATCATATCTGTTATTATAACCTTTATATACACAGTAACTAATATTGTAATTTTTGCGTGAAAGCAATAGTTCTGCTTACACCTGCAAAATAAAATCCCCAGCTTGCTTTTAAGTGTTTTGTCTGCTTAAAAGAAAGAATGCGTATTGTTATAAGTGCTCCATTTCAAACGGCAAACATGCATTCGAATGTTAAGCTGCACAGAAAGACTCTGTCTATTCAAACCACAAAGCCCATCATTCTCTATTATGTTTCCATGCATAATTCATCTGTGTTTGTATTTACAACCCTCTAAGAATTAACCTGTCTCAGATCCCAGGGAATAATGTGGACACATCTCCCTCAAGTGCTCACCTCATACAGCATCCAACCTCCACATGTTTAAACAAGGCATAGACATTATGCATCATCAGCTGACAGAGAACAAGAGACAGGGAAATTAAAAATCCAGGACACAAAAGAGGTGGCAGGCGAGTGAAAGAATAAATGATGACTCCCCCCACTCTCCGGGCGTCAGGGGACATGTTGCATGTCATCTCAGTGTCTTGGTACGCAGTGGTGCGGTGATGATGTGCCGGGAAGGGCCAGTTCAGAACAGAGTCAAGGGCACAAGGTTGACGGGAAGCTAAACGCTCCAACTGTTTGCTGTCCCCAAACCCAAACAAATACAATTTATGGATGAATGAATGCAGGGAACAGGGATCAAAGAGTTATGACCTCTGAACTGCTCGGTCATTTAAGCGACTAGAGTTGTTCAAACTGCTTTTCCTCACACAAGCTGTCTGAAATCGCTGTCTATTTATCCTAGCCTGTTCAATAAAGGATGGCTTGCAATACCTTGTATTGTAGTGGGCTAATATTATTTTCTAAGAGAGTGATGGCATCAGCAATAGATTGACTTGTGGACAGTCTCTCCTAACCCGTTCACATCTCATATCTGTTTGTCGTGCTATCAATTGGGGGAATCAAAATAATTTATGAAGGTAATGTGATGCCTATGATTAGCAGAGATGCTGTGCTACCGTAAAATATACTTGGAGTTTTGTTGCCTGCTATCTAATGATACTTATTTTCTTTTTTCGCCTTTGCAGACCATTTACATGCACAAAAACCTACACACTACAGGAAATGTAGAATCAAAATAGGGCCTCTTTAACTTGTGTAGTGTATAAGGTTGGGGAATGATCAGGTGAAAGAGTCCCAACACACAATATGGAATTCATGTATGCTTTCACGATGCAGTCTTAATCACAACCTTTCTCAAGAGTTATTAGCATTACATGGAAAGCTTCTGTCTCAGTTACACTTCCTGTACTTTCTTATAGTTAAAACTGCCAGTAAGCTCATTCCAGACAGCCAAGATCTCAAAGATTTAACTGGCAAAGTTAGTAGGCTAACATATTAACACATTGTGTAGGAGATAGAGTCGAGGCACTAGCTGTTCTGCAGATGTATTATTTGTGTCCTGACCTCACGGCCTACATGAAGCAAAGGTTACTCCTTTTGTCTATAATCGATTAATTTCTAAAGTCTATTACGTCAATTTTTATGACCATGTAAGACACAGATTGAATGTTCACAATGGTTCCCGTCATTGCCAGCAAAGATAAGTCTGCTGCATTGACTGTCAATAGCGTTGCAGTCTCCGAGCAGCTTAGTGGGAGCTCTCGTCTCGTCTTTCCTTCCTAAGCCTCAGAGGGGGCCGTGTGGTGATCTGGCAGCCACAACGCCTTTCATCCATTCTGAGAGAACTGAATAAAGTTCAGAGGAATTACAAGAATCCACCCAGTCAGACTCGGAGTAGCTGGAATAAGCACCATTACTGAATCAGTCTCACAAATGTGTATACAATTGCCAACGTGACAGGGATGAATCAGCATGGCTGCAGAAACTGTGGAGCATGAGGGCCGATGACACCTAACTCAAAGCTCACATCCATTCGCTCAGATCTGTTGCCAGATCACTGGAGATGTTGTGGGAGAAGCGAGAGTCTGTCATCTTCTTCCTCCAAAATGTTCCGGCCACAATTCCACCCACCACACCATTGAGTGAAAAGTTTTCTAATCAGCAGGGTTCTAATCCAAACACTACTCCACCATGGCAGTCTCTGTTAGAAATGCTTCACAAGGGTGGTCTGTTTAACAAAACAAAATGTGTTTACCCAGCACATTCACATTGTGAAATTTTAAGATGCTGTGGCAGCCATCTGCCAAACGCTTATTTATGTTTTGAGGAATAAACACAAACATGCCCATTACTTGGCATCTACAAATGATTTGGTTTGACTCTGAATTGCATGGATATTAAGCCTCCTCATGAAGTAAAGTAATGACCTGCCACCTATGTGAATTGCCATTAAAGCCAACCTGATTTAGACTAAGGGGAGGGAGTAAAGTGCTGTAATTAAAAATACTCGCATGTCTATTCACCATCTCAAAAATGAATATGAGAGGTTTTTTTTAATGCAGATGTCGTTCAGCAGGCATTCTTCTGCACTAACCGATATTGTTAATTAAGGCCCATGTGTGGCAGTAGTGTAATTATTGTCTTCCCTATGACCATTCAAATGGCTCTAATTGGATAATTTGTATTAATCTATGAAAATTCTGAATATCATTCCTCATTAGTTGCAACCAAATGCATGAATAAGAAATATTACACATTTGGAAAATGAATGGCAATTTATCTATCTTCTTAAATGACAGCATACTTTTTTTCAGTGTTTTAGCTTGCCCACTGCCTTTTAGTGTGAAATATATTAAAGCAGCGTTGAATGATAGTCAGTGACAGTGCACCACAGGAGAACAGCTTTAATACCAACACAATTTTGAAGAACCCCTGAAGGTCTGCAGCTATAAATAAAAACAGGGCTAACTCCCTGATGCAGAACACCTGTCCTAGACACTTTGTTTTTTTCCTGGACTCTCTTTTATTACTTTCTCTTAAGAGTAAGCAGGCTTGGTATTAGATCCAACACTGAAAACGACTTGTATTACCATTTCATCCAAAAACATAAACCACCTCAAACCTTGACTGATAAAAGATCCACTCTTGAATGATTAATGCCCCTTTTTTTCTGAGCAAAGTCTGTCAGCAGAGCTTAGTTTGGACAAAAAAAACATCCTTGAGCAACAGAGATGGGAATCAAAAGCACAAAACAGAGGGAAGGGAGGGTGGACGAGCCAACCAGGATTCTTTGACCATCCGCTATGAGGGAAACCAACGAAAGTGATTAGACTAGGCTCACTGCAGGCAACTTAGTGATTGGCTAAAAGAGCTCATTTGCATGCTGCTCTCATCTCCAACAAGGTCTCAGGAAGCACCGGTGGATAAGGTCACCGGTGTCTGTCTGCCTGTGTGCCAACTGAGAATGTAAACAGATCAAAGGCACAACAGCCGTTTAAGCGAGTGCAGAAGGAGCCTGTGTTTCTGAACATCTGTACAATGATGACTTCAAATTCATGTCCGAGGTTATCCTGTCAGATGCAGCAACGCATGAACACTTGCATAACAAAACCTTTTGGTTAGGTTAAGGTACAGCTTGATTTGGCAAATTTTATAGGGTGTGGGTATTGCAAATTTTACATTCTACCCAAGATCACTCATGTCTTGTTATTAAAGATTGCTAGTGTTAGTACTTGTATTCCCTCTTAGTGGGTGGACAATCCATAGGTTTGAATCCTGCAGTAGGCCTTCTACCGTGTGAAAACGGCAAGGGCAGGGTTTAGGTGCAATCCAGATGTCTACATATTGCATTGTTGGTGTAAGAGAAGGGTAACGTTTACCTGTAGTGTTTAGTGGTTGAGCATCAAGAAAAATCGATGGATTGAAAACAAACTAGCTGTTGTTAGATTGTCGAGTATAATAAAAAGTCACACACCCTTTATTATCAGGGAATAATACACGTAGATAGTGAGTTCACTGAATCCTTTCAGACTTTAAAGCGTCAAAGAAGCAGGACGCACAGCGAGCAACAATACTAACATCAGTTTACTTTCAACATCAAAATAGACTCGACTACCATGAATCGTAACCATTCTCTTATCATTTGAAACTCAATAAATGTCCAGCAAAACAACTTTGTCATATTCATTTTAACCTTCAATTGTAAACACAGAGTAATACAAGATTTATTTCAACAATATTGTAGGAAAGTTTCTAATGAAAATATATATAAACAAAGCTGCGCCAAAGCAACTTCCTCCACCCACAGTTATTGTAACCAAATGAAGCACCAGTCTTACCAATTTCACTATTGTGCTATATAAATGTTCAGGATAATCCACTCATGATTAAGGTTTCACTGTTAGTTTTCATATAAAGCTTCACAGAACACAACACCTGACTAGCGACTTGCTCCTCTTTCGTCCTACAGTGGCATTAAATGTCTCAATGCCATCTGGAGCTGCAAGAATTAAAACTCTCCTTTTAAAAATGCCCATTTTAATTGGTAAATATTTACTTTGAGGGGCTCTCAGTGGGCACACACGCAACTTCTAATGAAGCACTTCAGAGCCTGTGGGCTCTTGCTGCTTTCTTTATGTGTGATTATAGACAAATGCAACCTGAGGTTGAACTGTTGATAATGGTTGATAAGGGCCAATGAAACACGACGCTGAACACTGCTGTGAGCATGCAGTGCTTAACAACTGCGCCAGTACAATAACCCTATCAGTGGTAAGACTGATCTACCCTGTGTGTGTGTGTGTGTGTGTGTGTGTGTGTGTGTGTGTGTGTGTGTGTGTGTGTGTGTGTGTGTGTGTGTGTGTGTGTGTGTGTGTGTGTGTGTGTGTGTGTGTGTGTGTGTGTGTGTGTGTGTGTGTGTGTGTGTGTGTGTGTGTGTGTGTGTGTGTGTGTGTCTGTCTGTTTCTGTGTGTGTGAAGTTCTAAAATAATAGTTATAATAATGCTTTAGTGTTTGCAGTGATATTTTTAATGGTATGTGTCTGTGTTTGCCTATTATAGCTGAGTGGTAAAATTAAATTGAAGAGGAAAATAAATAACTTTAAAGTTCTGCTGCATTTTATGACAATAGGCCATATATAATTTACAAGAGTTACCATATGAGGCAGGTACATCCTTAAAATATTAGAGATCACAAGAGAAGAAGATCGAATCCATCACATCAGGCATTAAGCAAAGCAATTCAACCAATCAGCTTCCAGTGAAGAACATCAGTGATGCTAACCTCTTCGTTGATATGATTGGTTGAATAAAGACTGATAAACAGGGTGTTTAACAAACCTTTTTTAAGTGCCCGCCATTTTTCAAACAGCTTCCAATGGGTTTCTCTGAATGGTTCTGTCTTACAAACTATCTGCAACGGAAGTTTAAAACCTCAGTACTGTCAGAAAAAGTAACGCCTTTCATTAAACTCAGCGACCAGATGAGAAATTAAACATGCTGTATGACCTGTTGCGTGTATGCAGTGTACATATTAAGCTGATACGAACCTTTTGATCTTTACACTTTCCTCTCAATGATTGTTTAGCATGTATTGATGTGTTTCTCCATCTAGCTTGTGTCTGTTTTACTGCATGTAAGCACATCCTAGTGTGCTCACTGTTTCAATGTGCACATTAATCTCTGATGCAGCAACAGCTCGGTGCCTTGTATGCACTGCTCTCTATCCCTGACCCAGTACTGTGTGTGATCCTGCCTACAGCCTCATTTGTCTCCATCACGAGACGGACGAGGTTACTACTCACCAAAGCGCAGTACGTTTCTGGCGGATCTCCACACGTGATGTTTGGGGGGTCAAGGGCCACTCGCAGGTACTTTGTCATGTCGGTGGCTTCTGGCTGACAGGCCATGTAGTCCCACGCCAGTCCCTCCTCTGTATAGATCTGGGACTTACAGACGTCATAGTGTCCCCAGGCCGCGGGGTAATGTTGCATGGCGTGTGCCACGCTGGTGCACACAGCTTGCACAGCGAACAGAACAGGCCAAAGCATCGCTGAGCTCATTCTGTGTGTTTTTTGTCGACTTTTAGTTTTTACAACTGCTGCTTTGTCACAAAAAATGACAAAATTGCTGAGAATTTTCTAATTTCACTTCAGCTTTGAACCAAATGGTGCATTTGGGAACTGTGGCAGCATGTTGCTACTTCTGTATGAGCAGCTTCAGGCAACGATTCGCCCCCATTTAGTTATTTTGTTTTTTGATTGCTGCCTGGTTGATGAGGTGTGTCAACAAGGGGGCTTCTTCACAAGTGTTGGTGTTGATGAAAGGGTCAACTAACGGTCAGATGTGATGGGCAGAGAGGAGTAATGCTCTGCTCAAGTCAGCGGCTGTCAGATGTCCTAGCTTGATCTTCTCTCAGTTGTGGTTTTTGCAGCACACAGCATCCTGTAAGACAGAAGAAAAGGACACTTGGGTGAATAAAGCAGACCAGATAAAGCATTTGAGACATTGTTATTATTGCTGTTTATTATATTCTCTATTATGTATGATTCTACATGGTTTAAGGGCACTGAGGTGGTGCGTTAACCACCTACTACCACTTACTCACACATACATACATAATGTATACACAAACACAATGCAGCAATCCACTATTCATACATAACCCTCAATGATAACCCTGCCAAAATCACTATATACAATTCAAATTCAGCTTGTTCTGCAAAGCCTAATCTCCATTTTATTTTCATACAGAAAGGCTTATTTCCATGTGTCAAGTCACTGCATTTAAGTTATTGCTTTTACCGATTCTCTTCCTCCTTTTATCACCGAATGTCGAGTTGCCTTTGTCCCAAAGCCTTCAGAGGCATTTGGGAAATATTAAAGTAAAATTGGGAGACAGAAATGGTCTATTTGAGGTATTGTACGTTTCTCGGAGCTATCACAAGTCATCAGTCAGATGGCCTAACTCATCAGGTAATGGTGCCTGGCAGCAGTCAGTGGAGACTCACACAGTCTCAATGTCTCAGGTAAAAGGTCTATGTGGTAGTGGAGAAAATAACATGGAGCAGCTATAATAAAGCAACCTGCAACAGAGCAATGCAACTTTTCAGTAAATAGAAGTTAAGTGTTAACAGTCAGTGTTCTCGGATGGCCCGAGGTTTGTGAGAGAAGTCTGTGACAGTACCCGCGTTTGGCTCTTAAGATACAGCAAATATATTAACATTTCAATTGAACCTTTGCCTACTTAAGACGCAATTTCAACAAGCATGAACGGTTATCCCTTTTAAAAGCCCATTACCAGTTTGCAATGTCACATCACATTTATTCTAACGCAGATTCAGACTCAAGCTATGCCTGTCACAACCAGAGGGTACATGCCTTTCCCGTCAACAGCTCTACTCTCTCCTCATTTAGGCTACAGCTTTGACTGACAGACAGTGCTGAAATAAAAAGTTTCCGGTTAAATTGGATTGGAAGCATGTGGAGAGTCTTTTATGTTCAGAGGAAAAAGCTTCTTTTGGATTTGTGTCACGAGATTACAGTTTTTATCAAGAGATTATCAAGGCATTCCAAATTAATTAAGGAAAGAGTTTTAATAAAAAAGGTTCATCGTGTGAAACGACAAAGATACGGATCAAATTTGGGAAACAGAAACGTATCTTAATGAGTTGCTTTGGCTCACACATGCAGGCTGGGTTCTGTGCTCCCTGCTGACATATGGAGGCATTAAAATTCAGTATTTTAAATAGGCCATTTTGTCTTTGACTGAAAATGGTGCCAATTTGAATACATTTTGACCACATCTAAGGCAATCACCTTTCTCCTTTTCCCATTTTACACAAATGACTACGGGCGTGAATACATTCCAAATGTAATGACAGATGTTCATCCGAGACAAAATGAATATCTGCACTACAATTCAGGCTCAGCAGACCTTTCAACCTGAGCCATGTCAGGAGGTTTGAAGGCAGGCTACATTTGATAGACCTCTGGTTGGAGAGCAACAGGAACTGGTAAAAGAAAAATGTAAAGGGAGAGAGTAGGGTTTTTAAAAATTCTCATGTCACTCAACAAGACTCCTAAGACGAGGCCAATTACAAATTTGATAACACGGCTGGAGCTCTGAGTGGTGAATGAGCGATTTCTGTTGCGTGTCTCAAAATTCATAAACATAAATGTCAGTCGCTGATCAGCGATGCATCGCAGGATGGACCACTCTCAACTCACATGGCCACACACACACACACACACACACACACACACACACACACACACACACACACACACACACACACACACACACACACACACACATATATATACCTCCTTTCATAGTGCTGAGGTTGACTTTCATTATAAAGACAGGTAAATTAGGTACCAGCTGCAGTGTCAGGGAGGTTATTTTTTATTTAAAAGGGAACATTCAAAGCTAATAAGCGTCAGCAAATTGAGCTGACTGCGGGGATATTGGATTTAATTCACAGACACTTGGAGTAATGAAATCTACGGATGAAAGGAAAAGGTGTGGGGATGCACAGTGAACCTCCGTGGACAGATACCATTCAACATCAGAGCAATACAATTTGACAGGAAAGGGAGAAAAGCATACAGTATAAAATGTTTTTGGATCACTTTTCAGTTATTGTTTAAATGTTTTATTCATCTGCATACAACAAGTGTTTTGACACCATCTTGGATCATTTAAATCCTATAGAGAGGTAAAAAAGATGACATTCTGAAACTATAAATATACAGGAATTAGAAAGTACTACTCTTGTTTCCCCCACCTCTTCATCATACCTCGTACCACTATAAATGCAAGGAGAAACTAAGGAATGTCATAATTTAACTGAGAGAAATATGAGGTCGGATTCTATATTAAAAGTCATAAATATTTAAGCAGCTCTCCGTATGCAGGGAGAGAGAAAGAGCTTAGGGTGACCATCCCACCCTCACCCTCAGTGCCCCCCCTTTTCCTCTCTCTCTCTCTCTCTCTCTCTCTCTCTCTCTCTCTCTCTCTCTCTCTCTCTCTCATTTCCTTCACCTGTTTTTGAAGCCTCTGAAACACCCCCTTGTGTCCGCTTGCATTCCATCCCCTGGGCAGCTCAAGCATGGCAGAGTGTTTTAAAAGTCAGCAGGCAGCCGTGCCCCGTGGCTTATATTGCTTACAAACTCCCAGCTAGACTCTTAAAAACCATGGCGGATGTATTCTATTCATTTTATAGTAATCCCCTTAAAGTGTGCCTTTGTTCTCTGTCTCCGAGTGTGGCTTTCTGATCTCCTGTTGGATCCCATAAGGGGCAAAGTGAAAGAGAGCTGTCCACGGTGCTGAAATATGGGACTTCTAATCAGCTCCTATGATTCACAGTAGTACACCTGTACCTTAAACACTGTCGTCGATTTTCAAGATGACACTTTTATTGATCTCATTCTAAAAACATGAAAAAGCCCCTGACAGCCTAAACTGAGGCCCCATCTGTGGTTTACCTCGCAACAATTGCTGTTCTGTTGCCTTGCTGTTTCCGTATCGAGCACCTGGTCAGGATTCTGGATGTGTACACGTACAATGCCGCCTTGTTCTGATTATTGATTTTGCTGACTTTCAACCAATAACTTTTGATCCATAGCCAGTTTGAGCAGACTGATGCTTTGTGGCTGGCTGATGAGTGCAAAAATAAACGGGTTAATGCATCCAAGGTCCTCCGAGCCAAGAACCAAACCCTTCCATATCAGTCACAGTGGGATCCAAAGGCAAGCAGAAGCATGTCTGTACTGGCAAGCATTTGTCTTCTCATTGTCTTTCACTCCTTCATTCTTTCTCACAAGGTCTCTCATTCAATCTGTCAGCCCTGCTCTTCCCCTCTTCAAACCCTTCTCCATTTCTTTGTCTCTCAACGGCACCATTACTGCACTAGATCTGTAAGCACATTAAACATCGCGATTAATGTCCAGGGGCTCCACCTTTTAGCCTTTGAAATCTGAGTCACTTTTTATTTACAACAGTGACTGGCTGTGCAAAGAGCTTTTACCCTGGGAGGATGTGGTCGAGACAGTGTAAGGGTCCCTCAGTGTGGAGCCCAGCCGGTGAGGCAGCCTGCCTGCACCACTGCATGCCACACATGAAATCTGATGCCATACATTATTTAAAAGTTCTTCTCCTCAACTACTAACATGCAAAAACGCAGAACATATTGCATTACATTTTAAAATCTAGGACATGTCACATTCATGCAATCAAAAACACACGACAGAGACCAAGGCAAAAGTCCAACAATTGTATAGTTTGTCAAGTGATAAAGCCAGTTTCAATGATGCAAAGGAAACAACCATTAAGCAGACACTACGATATTTAACAAGTATGGGTCAGATTTTGCGCAGAGGCGAGGCACACCTATATCTGACTTTACTGACCTGCTGCGCAACAGGTTAAAGTCCCATTATGTCAAATATTAATCGGCAAAGAAATAGCGATGTTTGAGAACATAAGGTGCAAATCCAAATTGTTCCAATCCCGTATGTTTAAAACATACCACTTCAAACCTGATTATGGTGAAAGTTAACCTATAAACAGCCCACTGTGATGACTCTAAAAATGCCTTTTTAGTCTCGATTGTCATCAGCACACAAGTGACGGTGTGCAAAAAGGAAAATGAACAATATGAATGCACAAAACTCGATAATACTCACATTTAAATTCGCTCCTGTGTCGAGCTGCTCATTCAACAAGTTTACAGCCAAAAGTAGTTGCTGCAAGACTTTGTTTGATACGCCTGTGAGTGATTTTTCTCTTTCCAGTGTAGCCTACTCTAATTTCACCAGATGAATCAAGAGAAGCGTCATATGCAGCATTCAAATTAAGAGCTAAACGTTTTCTCTTTAAAAGAAAAACACTTTATTTTAACTTTTGAGTCTCACTAAAGTAGCTTTGCAGTCCATATTTTATTCCAGGTCTTGCTCTCATTGAGACCTTTCCTTTCGCGCCTGTAAACGCCGCAAAGTAACGACAGTCCACACAGGGCTTTACGCAGCACTGCTCTTGGCGCAGCATATGTCGGAATGGCGCACGAAAATACTTAAAGATACCGTTAAGGGGGATACACGGCAGTCCCAAATTCATTAAAGTCCATCAACGCGTATGAAAACACATCCTGATGTAGAGCAACTTATGGAGTCTTTTGGATAGATGTGTTAGTCTAGCCGAGTTGTGGACCGGAGAGGAGGAGAGAGATAAGCAATCTTCCTGAAATGGAGACGCTATGTCCAGTTACATACGAGCGCTCCGCGGGGTCCTAGAGATAATTCCGACTTGCTTGTAAATCTCAACTTCAACCATTGTTTTTTTACGACGTGGTTAAACAGCGTAAAAATATCAAGCCTTCCGTAGAGTAGTCTATCTAACGATTGAGTCCCAAAATCAATTTCCCCCCCTCGTAGTAGTTTCTATTGTGTTTAAAATGCAACTCATCGTACAGTGATGCTTTCCGAAATTCTTGACGGCAGTTTTCCCGAATAAACATGGCATGATTTGTTTCGTAAACGTTGAAAGTCGAATCTTATATTTAAAGTTGCTCCACAACGGGATCTACTGCTTTATACAGCAGAGTTAAACTATCGTACAGCTTCCAACAGCTGCAAACCTACACGCACTGACATCAATTGAAAAACAGTTCAAACATTTTCGACCTCAGCAAACACTATTGGTAATTACAGTGTTCAGCTGTGAGAAGACGTATCATCTACTGCCGTGCAAACCACACATATCAGTTAACTCATTGCGATTGTATTATCACATTTAAGCCGCCCTAACATGACAGGGGTGTGGGAAATAAATCAACCTAATTTTAACCGAGGCAAGTCCTCAGGGCAGAAATCTAAAGTAAAACGCTGTTAGAATTTATTATAAGTTGAACATCGCTTCAGAACTCGATGGTTTCGGAAAAACAAAATAAATATCTTACCTTTCATTAAGATGTTGTGGATTTGAAAGTGCACTTGCAGAAAAAGGAAAGGGAAAAAGTCCTCCAGCCGAAGTTGTTGGTGTTAATAGTCGGCGGATTTTGAAAGGAGAGCTGAAAGAATAACTACAGTTAGGTGCGTATACCGGGCTCCCTTGGCAAGGAGTCATAGGTGTCACCCTCTCCACTACAGGGTGCCGAGCAGCACGGCAAACAGCCGCGGTGACAGGTCGCTTTGAACACGCATTTTAATTGAGGTGTAATGCCAACTGGTGGAGATTGCACGATAAGAACAACCGCGCCCACCTGAAGGTCACCACAGTAATTGAGTGGACTGTATCCCATGTCGGTGCACAAAACTGAGATGTAAAATCAGTACTCGACTAGACTCTTATATTCTCCAATCATATTTTTAGAGGTGTGTGAATTGATTGTGTTCCATCTATACCTATCATTTTCTCTTTGTTATCTTCTTGCATTCATATTCAGAACGTTGGACAGCTTGTGTGCCCTATAGGCAACTTCACCACATACCGGAGTGGCTTTTTGATCAAGGAACTACCTATTTTTTATATTTCACAATACTTCAAAACGTTTGGTAGAGTAGATTGTGATGAATACAGTTTGGGACTCAGTGGGTTCTTCCATGCTCCTTTAAATCCTATATTTAGTCATTAAATTCTACTTCTTTCAACCCCTTCATCCATTTTATTTCAAAATACTACAACAAACATATTGGAATCAACCATCTCAATTTTTAAAGGTTCCTTTCAATCCATCTTTTCCTCAAATCAGAATACATACACTTCATTTCCAAACGTGGTTTCTTTCTCTATTTCTCTATTTTGCACAATGATTGCTAAGAAGCTGAAGGTTTGAAATGCCCCCAAATCAGCCTGTATTGATTTCAGGCAAATTAATATGCAAGGAAAGACTTGTTATCCCATTAAAAACTGTAAAAGCCATTTTCTTTTTCGGATAAAGGCAGATTTGGTCCAGACCGGAGCTGCATGACAACAAGTCTCTCATCCCCACTGAGGTAAAGTGGCTCACATTGTATCAGAGGGTTCAGCCTTTGCTTCGAGCGACTGCTGCTCTTGACATTTCCATTAAATCATTCCTCCTGGAAATACTACCATGCCGCCCTGACAGTCACATGCATGACTGTGCTCTGTCATTTTGATTATAAGCAGTGTAGAGATAGATAGATAGATAGATAGATAGATAGATAGATAGATTGCAGTTTTGGAAGTAGTCATCATTTAATCAAACAAGAAGCGCACCTTCATTTTGCAGTAGTTTGCATGGAGTTCAACTATATTCATATTAGCATAGTAGTTAAATTACTTTAATTTTTTGGGGTAATTTCTTCTATAACGTAAGGGCTTCCACTTTGTCGAGTTTAAGAGAACCAAAGACCAAGGGCCATGGCTACTAACATGCTCATTATGTGTTGCGAGGTGTTAGCTGGATGAATTGAAATTCATCCTCTTGGGGTTTTTAATACCTTGACAGCAACCCATCTATTTGTTGTTGAGGTACCAAAGTGATGGACTGAAGGACTGACCCTCATTGCTGTCCCTGCAGCCATGCCACTCTAAAAATAAAGGTCTGAAGCCCCAATGTTGAAAACATTCCACATGGTGATGGACAATCACAATGACTTTGTGGATTTGTTTTACCTGTATTAAGTCCAGTCTTAGAGCAACAACAAATCAACTACAGTTTATTGAATTTCAACTTAGCAAACTAAAGCAGTTCAGAGTAGTGCGAATATAAATATACTACAGTAGATATTTTTCCTCATGCCCCGCCCCCCCCAGCCCCCATGGGTCAAAGGTTTCAGGGTCATCTGAATGAATCCACAAAGCCTGCATGAAATCACATCAGAGAGTCAAGAATTCCTCCATTGCTGCTCCTCGGTCTTTCAGCGGCATGCTATGGTGCACGGTGAAGAGACGAAGGTGGAGTCTGCCCTCTCACCCTCTGCATGTCCTCAACCGAGAGCTGGCACTGACAGAGATGGAGGGTTTGCTGTTTGATTCAGCTCTCGGGGGTCTATTGATGGTTTCAAAGTGGAGTCCACCTGCCACTGCTTTAATCATCCGTGACCCCGGCTGCATGTTGGAAGATCGCAGAGGGGGACCGGATCAGCAGTCCTGTACGTGTGTGTGTGTTTGTGTGTGAGCGGTCAAAAGAAAGTAAAGAAAGAAGGAGAGACAGATGTGTGTATATATATATAGCGAGAAAGAGGATACAGGAACATTCAGATCTAAAGAGGTAAGGTGTGTATGAGTCGGCCAGCTGCTTTTCAACTTTGTCATCATGTGTGACATTTTATATGAGCTTTCTTGGAATAACATTGTTTTGATCCCATCCAGCTCCATGCTTCTTCTTCTCTCATGAAGCATTTCTATCTGGTTTAAATGTATTATTAGTGTATTTAATACGATTTTACTCCAGAGGTGGAGCAGAGTGAATCAGCATGCAGGCACAACTTATGGCTGCCACATTAATTCAATTTATTCCAAAGCCTTTCTTAAGGCCAAGGTTGTAATTATGGCATGCAATTAGATGTGGTATAAATATTAGATAACTTCACAATTCCCAGTGAAAGTTAACCCAAAACTGTTTTTTTTCCCCCCAGGTATTGGTGATTTACATAAATATCTCAAAGCGCTTCTGGCTATAATTAAAGTGAAATTCACATGGAGCTGACAAACATCATTCATCGTTTGGGTGAGAAGGTTGTTATAAGTGTTTACCTATTCTTTTTGCGTCACCAGAAGTCTTCTGATAATTGGAGTGAAACTTCACCTTTTAAAGTGACAAGTGGAGCCACCGTGTGATGGCGTATGACTCCACACTTTTCAATTTGAGTGGGTTGTTACCACACATAAAAGTCAGTGTACACAAGGAGTTTGTGACATTTTTTAGAGAGTATGCCAAAGACACTGCAGTGCAGGAAGTGATCAGGGTAAGGAAGGAGGATGCAGAGTCAGGAAACACTGTTTGGAACTAGTTCAAGCACTGCTGTGTGTGTGCGTTTGCGTGAGATGATGAAAGTAATCTTTATTCGAGACACTAATCCTAAAAATTATCCTTTTACCTAGTCAACATCTTTAATAACTGATATGGTAACAAGTAACTTTGCCCTGATTCATAGCAGTTTACCAAGCGTTTAATACATTTATTTACATTAATTTATTTTATTAGGGAATCCTATTGAGATTTAAATGATTTTACAAGAGACCAGATAACAGACAGCAAACAGAAGGGAGACAACTTTATACAGTCAATGAGAAACATGAGATAAAGCACTCACTGATTTTGGGATGTAAAGAGATCCATCCCACTGTTTGATACAGAAAACAATGATGAGTACACAACATCGTGATAAAACATAACATACACTAATATACTGTATAGAATCAGAACCTGCTGTTGTAAAAACGATCAAGGCAAAACCCGTACCGCTTAGAGACAGACATGCAATGATATTAGTCTATTTTTTAGTTGGGGCCACACATTGGTCATTTTATGATTAAATTAACCAACCTCATGCTTGAACACTGACAGCGTTTCCAGTCTATCCACACCATCCCCAATTAGGAAGCCCTGACAGTACCTGAACTTGGCTGTGTTGCAGTGAAGGCGAAGTAAAACCAAATCCCATTTGCGGACAAAGTCTGATTAAAGCAGAATACTGAGTTGGGTATTCACTTCTGAATCATTTCATATGACCTCATCATAGTTATATGATAACATAAATGTATGGTATTCCTGGATAGAAAGATATATGAATAGTTAGAAAGGATCCTTGAAAGAGAGAGAGAGAGAGAACTGGAGACAACCATGACTGCTCTTTGCACTCCTGGAATCTTGAATCAAAAGTCATGTTGAGTGGGTGGCACACTTCCTTCTTGCCAGGTATCAGAGGCAAGCGAGTGAGACCTTAGCTGCACCTAAACCAGGGCATTGAAGCAGCTGGAGCCGGCATTTCTTTCCTTGAGAGACATGGGCAACTGGCCAAACTCTCTGGGAGCCGTGCTTCATTTCACTACATGATGGATGGCACCAGTCACGTTTAGCCGTAAAAACAGATCAGTTCATCAACAGCCCTCCATAATATGGGAGAGGAGATAAAAGCGTTCTGTTAGGATAAATACTGTAATTGAAATGAGGGTGATAAGAAGTGTGAACTATACCCAAGGCCAATTAACACCTTTAGGTTACTTCCTGACCTTTTACTGAAATAAACGGGAGAGATGATGCTACCGAGTGTCTAATTGCGGCTGTATGTACTGCAGATGGCTCATACTTGCCACAGGCTTATTCAAATGTCCATGTCTTTAAAAAGAAAATTGAATTCATAATGATATTATCAATGTGCTCAACATGCCGTATAACAAGCATGAGTCTAAGGGGAAAAAGATCACTGCTTGTTTTGGAGGTATTATAAAAGAGACAGTCCCATTAGGTAATAGTCCGGAGGAGGCTTTGTTTTTTTTGCTGTTGCGGTAAAGCGTTGATTTGACGGTTTGACTCAAATGTCTACACACCCATGTGAGCCTCTTGACATTTATTAGGTACGGCATGCCAAAAAGTCCACATATTCCCTGCGGTTCTTTTGCTTTGTCTTGACAAGGTTTAGACTTTTTATGTGGTGCAGAGGAGAGCTGAGATTTTTCTTGCAAGATTTCTGGTGGATTGACATGTTGAATACACTCAGCATGCAGTACAGAAGGGTTTTATATTTCAGATTACATATCTGCAATAGCTGACCATAACAAGTTAATTGCTATGTGGTTTGCCAGGTCTGCTATTTTGTGAATTAAAGCCTCATTTACTGGGAAACTGTAGCTTCAGTTGTCGGAGCACATTGTAGTTTATGAAGTCATATCTTTTTTATCAGTGATCAAGATAGTATTTCTTAGCTGGACGCTAATGTCTTGAAGCTTTTCCGTTGTTGTGTGACCACGAGCAGCTTCCCAGAAGGCAGACTTAGATGGAATATATCCCAGAATCAATTATCTATAAATTGGATTGTATTACAGAGAACAGTATCTCTGAATACGTTTGGTAGAGGCACACAGGAGATCGTCAACAGAGTGTAACCAACCAACGCTGGGCGCATGTTAACACGGTTTAACACAGACAAATGTTGCCTCTGTCATTAATTAAAATTCCAAGCAGCCATTCATTATTCTTTGTCGCTACTACATGCATCTCTATGTTCTGCAGGCAGTGCAGTGGGGGTGTTGTCCCACAAACTATTAATTGATTGGATTTTTCTTGTGTTCTGCCTTCTTAATCGCCTGACTATCAATTAAGCCTGTGCTGAGCATGTTACCCCCATATATCATGCTATTTGTGTCTGTCATGTTCTGAGCGGTTCATTATTTCCAACATGGACCATTGGCAGACGACAAGGTAGTCATTGACCTCTACCTAATCTACTTTTGATTGAGGGTAACACCTTCCGATGTGGAGACTGCTGCCTAATGTTTAGGTCCACTTAGAGAATATTGATTCCGAAGGTTAGCATACACTGTAAAAATAAAGTCCACTATCTTGATTTGTGTGTTTGTGAATGCTTGACTAAGCATTCACTCACCCATGTCTAATCTACTTTTCTTTGAGGTTAACCTGTTGGGATGTTAAAAACCACAGGGACCTGTGTGCTGCTCGTAAACTGAACTCAAACTGCTGAAGCTGCTGTGCTATCAGGAGGAGAGAAATCTTTGCAAACTTCAGGCAGCTCAACGAATAACAAACCTTTCGCTCACACTGGGTTCTCCTGCACAGCACACACTTTGAAATAAGAACAGCAGAACTCGTCTAAGCTATTTTTGAGATTATAACCCTGTGTGTGTTCAGCCAGTAAACATGGCAGGTTTTTAAACATACAGTGGGGCAAAAAAGTATTTAGTCAGCAACCAATTGTGCAAGTTCTCCCATTTAAAAAGATGAGAGAGGCCTGTAATTTTTATCATAGGTATACTTCAACTATGAGAGACAGAATGGGGGAAACAATCCAGGAAATCACATTGTAGGATTTTTAATGAATTAATTGGTAAATTCCTCGGTAAAATAAGTATTTGGTCACCTACAAACAAGCAAGATTTCTGGCTCTCACAGACCTGTAACTTCTTCTTTAAGAGGCTCCTCTGTCCTCCACTCGTTACCTGTATTAATGGCACCTTTTTGAACTCGTTATCAGTATAAAAGACACCTGTCCACAACCTCAAACAGTCATACTTCAAACTCCACTATGGCCAAGACCAAAGAGCTGTCAAAGGAGACCAGAGACACAATTGTAGACCTGCACCAGGCTGGGAAAACTGAATCTGCAATAGGTAAGCAGCTTGGTGTGAAGAAATCAACTGTGGGAGCAATTATTAGAAAATGGAAGACATACAAGACCACTGCTAATCCCCTCAATCTGGGGCTCCACGCAAGATCTCACCCCGTGGGGTCAAAATGATCACAAGAACGGTGAGCAAAAATCCCAGAACCACACGGGGGGACCTAGTGAATGACCTGCAGAGAGCTGGGACCAAAGTAACAGAGGCTACCATCAGTAACACGCTACGCCGCCAGGGACTTAAATCCTGCAGTTCCAGACATGTCCCCCTGCTTAAGCCAGTACATGTCCAGGCCCGTCTGAAGTTTGCTAGAGGGCATTTGGATGATCCAGAAGAGGATTGGGAGAATGTCATAAGGTCAGATGAAACCAAAATAGAACTTTTTGGTAAAAACTCAACTCGTCGTGTTTGGAGGAGAAAGAATGCAGAGTTGCATCCAAAGAACACCATACCCACTGTGAAGCATGGGGGTGGAAACATCATGCTTTGGGGCTGTTTCTCTGCAAAGGGACCAGGACGACTGATCCGTGTAAGGAAAGAATGAATGGGGCCATGTATCGTGAGATTTTGAGTGAAAACCTCCTTCCATCAGCAAGGGCACTGAAGATGAAGCGTGGCTGGGTCTTTCAGCATGACAATGATCCCAAACACACCGCCAGGGCAACGAAGGGGTGGCTTCGTAAGAAGCATTTCAAGGTCCTGGAGTGGCCTAGCCAGTCTCCAGATCTCAACCCCATAGAAAATCTTTGGAGGGAGCTGAAAGTCCGTGTTGCCCAGCGACAGCCTCAAAACATCACTGCTTTAGAGGAGATCTGCATGGAGGAATGGGCCAAAATACCAGCAACAGTGTGTGAAAACCTTGTGAAGACTTACAGAAAACGTTTGACCTCTGTCATTGCCAACAAAGGGTATATAACAAAGTATTGAGATGAACTTTTGTTATTGACCAAATACTTATTTTCCACAATAATTTGAAAATAATTCATTAAAAATCAGACAATGTGATTTCCTGGATTTATTTTTCTCATTTTGTCTCTCATAGTTGAGGTATACCTATGATAAAAATTACAGGCCTCTCTCATCTTTTTAAATGGGAGAACTTGCACAATCGGTGGCTGACTAAATACTTTTTTGCCCCACTGTATGTGAACCAAGCACATAACCTACCACATGTTATGATGTTCACAGATCACCCAGCATGGCCTCTGTATCTTTGGTGATGAAGTCCAGAAATTCCTAGAGTGCATTCTCACAACTCATCCAGTCGGGGTTGTTGTGAGTTCATGTCAACTTCCAATTCTCATTATCCTTGGACATTAATATCTGGTCCATAACAATATATTCAAGTATTTTCTGATGTAAAACACCACTTAAAGCATAGGTTCCTTTTTTACAAGTCTCGAATAATGCTCACATTGGAGGGTATCCCTTCAAGAGGTCATACACTCGTACAACCTTTCTAAACACAAACAAGTGTATTCTTTAGATACACTTGTCTTTCTCATATTCTTCAGTATAGGTTTACTGAACAATCAATTCAATGTCATTTCATATCCTAAATGTTTTCCAAAAGCAGAAATGTTAAACATGTTTATGTGTTTCAGTCAGGTTTAAACTCTGGCAGGGATATCAGGAAACATTTTTGTAGCATAGTAAAAAAAAAGAGAGCAATTTTTGCTTTTTATATTTTTGTACTTTTTGGATTTCATTCAATTGAGTAGTCAAAAAATATATTCCTATTTGGCTATTTTATATTTTTATTTAAAGAGGACATACTATGCTAATTTCCAGGTTCACATTTGTATTTTTGCCTCTACTGTGAGATGTTTACATGCTTTAATGTTTATTAATGTCAATTCATTAATGATGACTGCCTGACTTTTTCTAATGACTATGATGCCTTTGAGGTTTTATTAATGAATAGCATTCTTACCTGCGACCTATGAATATTTAAGAATAGATTTCCAACATGTATTACTGCTACTGTTTATACATCCAGCCTTTCAATGTTGTTCTGCAGTCAGGGAACCGTTGGTTTGTATTTGCTCCCGGTATTAACAGGCATTGACATGCCTCCAGCTGAGGTGTTTCATCAGAAACTCAGGTGATTAAAAGTGGAGTGGAAGCAGAATTCAGATAGTTGGAATGCCTAAGCCCCAAGTTTTCTGGAGCATTGCCTGAGCAGACTTTTATGTGGAAGATAACTGTCATCACATATTTTCGTGCGCCAATCTTATCTCCCCCAAAACATGATATTTTTGGAGATAGGGCTACTGTATTTTACAGGCTCACGCATCCACCCATAGACTTCTCTGTTCTCCCTCTATACTACGGCTGATATGTACGGTACCTTTATTTATTCCACCCACACAAACAGATACATGTGCACACAAATGCAGCAACACCAACACACACACACACACACACACACACATCTTCCCAATAAGAATACACATATTTGTAAACACCGCCCCCTAACAGGCGCTTCCTCGTCAAGCGTTTCCTGTTGTTTTCTTATTTGGGTTCGCAGTGCTCCTTGAAGTAACCTTTCTCGTTCTGAGAATCTGCAATGCAGGCTGTCTTCATTTAGGTGTGTGTTGGGTGGGCAGGGTGGAGCCTGCATTATTTATGATGAGGCAAACCAGCAGCAAGTGATAGGCACCAAACAGACACAAGAACAGCCCCTCATACCACAGCGAAGCAATCAAACACAGTCCCCATGCATTTAGGGACGCCTCATGACATCTCCTTTCATTTTAAACATAAAACATTCTCCCCTGCTGAACGCCTTGGAGAAAACAAAAATGAGAAGTTTCGGAATTGGATGTCCTAAGGGAGCGTGCCGGCATATCTCCCCCCCGAATGTTGGTGTAAGAGTGTTTCTGATGATTTGTCAGAAAATAAGAGGAGTGCGTAGAAATCATGATAAACATTCAACCAGATGAACAAGGACATTTCTATCTCCAGCCCTCATCTTTGGGGAAGCATTGTTTTCCGCTAAAACAAAACGTCACATCAGCTCTGAAATAGGCTTCCGGCTCCTGGAGATAGAGCGGTCTAATGAATTGATATTACAATGCAAATAGCACCTATCCATTGTCATCAAGCGCTGAATCGTCTTTGTTTGTCGAGGTTTACATTAAACCCAGAATCTGAAGTGTGGCTGACAGACAAAGACTTACTTGTGATGTTCATGTTATGGAAAATGAATAAAGCATGAAGGCGAAGTGTTTGGGTGCAGGCTTTATGGAGAGGACAGGGGGAGGGTTGAGAGATGTGGTGGGTGGATAGGTGGGAAAGGGGGTGTTGTGGGATGGAGGTTGGTGCAGAGGCCACAGGGTCTGCAGGCCAAGTCTGCGGAGAAATCCTCAGATTTTTTCTTCAGTATGCAAGGCAGGTGCTGGAATCCAGCGAAAGCTCTTAAATATTAAACGCCAACCACCTGCAGTTTTTCCCTCTCCTTCTTTTCAATAATAGAGGACAGCCGTCGAAGCTGTGATATTTCTATGTGTGAGAGAATAATGGTTGCATAACAGAGAATAGTACAAAGCATGTTTACAACAAAACCATCATGCATCTAGCCAACTGTGTCCATACAGGACAGATTCATATGGGGGGATAATGGAACTTAAATTGCACTTCTACTGAATCAAAAGTCTACATTTGAATTCCAAAAAATTCCTCCTAGAGACATGGCTACTGCACAGCAAAAGGCTCATTTGTATATATTTTACGTAATTAGATAACCACAGGCTTAACATTTGACAAATAGATAGTTTGTTGATCTTTTCATTCGCAGGATTGACTGCAATCTCCAACATGGATTTGGGTATTTCTCTGGAGGCCCAGAGCTGGCCTCATTTCCTGATCAAAAGAGCTCTCCCTGTCTGGTACAGATCTGGGATTAAATGGCTATCTTTGATGACTCACTTAGTAAAATTACAACCCTGTCTCCAAAGATTACCCTCCCCGCTGCCTTCTTTCTTCCACTATTTCTGAGGTTCGGTCAGTCCCAAGACTTCATTTTAGATGTCTATTTAAAATCAATTCTTTGATAGTGTGCTCATGAGATAATCTGCTTTTTTCCCCTAAATCTTAAGCATTTAGCATTTCAATTAGATCGTAACATCTAGGAAAATGTGTGTGTTGTTAGTTATATCAAATATTAGAAATCATATTCATAGACATATGTTGGTGATATATAGAAGGTTATGAAGTTAAATTAAACATATACAACAAAATGTCCCCATGATGGCATGTTCACATGGAAGTAAAGTTACCTGTTAAAATATTTAAGACTTTCATACCCAGAGGTCCGAAAGATTTCCTCTCATTGTTCCTGCTTTAAGCTTTCTTCGAGGGTAGACTTGTTCACTAACCTGAGAATCGGAATTCAAATAAACGGTTTGACATTTTGCTAACTGCAGTTATTCACTTCGTACATGTATATGCTTTCTAGGAGTCAGACAAGAACATCCATAGCTCTCCTGCAGGAAAATAAGTGGAATACAGGCCATTTATGTCTCGACCACACAACCACCCCGCACGACAGGCACACTGACATGAATCCAAAAGCACAATAAATGATTACCCTTCCCCTAAACAGAATTTGCAGTGCACACGTACACACTTGACCCCAGGAGCAACTGAAACATACATTTGCCTGCATCTCAACAAGATCTACACTCCAGGAACACTCAAAATCAACAGGACAATGATTAATAACCCTGCAGCTCAACAACACAGGATGTGCAGCACAGATACACTCATGTTAAGCCAACAGAACATAACAGAAACACTGCTGTCAGCCACAAAGAAGAGAGATGTAAAATCATTTATGGCAGGCTCGTCAGTAGACTCCCATCAAACCCAACTCCACCAGCTCCGTTAACACTGTCACCTATGTATCACCTGCTGGGGGGGGTCCTCAGCAGCGGCCTCAGAATTCTTGCTCATTTTATGGAATCAGCCTGCAGCAGCTCCTCTGTCCAGACTCTTCATTTGGTATTGGTAGACTGCTGCAGCTGGCAGGAACTTTTCATGGCACTTGCTTCATTATAATGTTACTTTTGAATAATAATTGTTTAACCAATTTTGCAGCATCAGCCTCAAAGTCTTTTTTCTTGTGGTCTTTGACATTTTTCTGCTCCACCTTTTTCACTTTTTCAGTCATTTATTGTGAATTGTATTCGACTCTGTTCTTCCTATTTTGATTTAATTTGATTTCCACTTGACCTCTGACATTATGGACAAATCACGATGGGCTGTTCCAACATAAACAGGGCTGCGGTCGACAGATCATTCCCTCCCTTTCTATTAGTGTTCTTGTTGCCTAGTGGCCCATTGGGCAATTGCCATCCATTTTCAGCCTCATGTGTTCGATTTAGCTACAGAACTAGAACCAAGAGACTATCTTCACATAAGAGACTGTAAGCATAATGGTACAGCCAGCCTGGCTCTGTCCAACGTTTGACAACACCAAAGATCACACAACATGTTCATTTGTATACAAAACAAAAATGTGAAGGTAACAATTTTATACCCGGTGATTTCCCAGAGTCTTGCCTTCACTGTAAGGATTCCAGGATGAGGAGCTTGCATTCACCAATATTCCAGTTTAACATTCAAGTTATAACGGGACTTTGAGATCTATTGATGCTTCGGTAAGGATAGTCACCTATTTCTTACCCAAGCTTCCAATCTGTATGCTAAACTAAGATAATCCCTCTCTTGGCTTCAGCTTTCTAGTGCCTGTGGCACTTAATTTAAAATGCAGCCCCTCGATTAATCCAAGCACGCTCTGTTTTGTTTAAGACAAATTTGTGTAAATATATGAAAAATGCTGCTTCTAATACCTTTTAACATGTAGCGAGGTGATGGTATGACAAGTGTCTATTTACATTTCTCAAGACATAAGAGTGGCAATCATGTTCGCATCTCTCACTTTGCAGGTGAAATGACAGGAAAGTAAATGCACTTTGGGAAAAAGTGCTGCTTTAATGTCTCCTCAGGTGAGAAGTGTTATGGTTTGCTTTCACAGTTTTCTCTTCAAACTGTACTACTTTATTACATAAACAGTTCAACAGGGTAGATTTGACAGTTATGCTCTGAGTCAATTCTTTTTTCTTTAAATAAGTTATTTGAGGAGTTCCTCGTTGATACTTCTCTTTGTCTTACGTTGGAATTAATGGGAGACAGAAAATAATAGACCCTAATGCAACAGATAAGTCATTTATATGAATGTCAAAGATGTAAGAAAGTACATACCTCTAGCGACAATGAATATATAGAGTGCACTCTCAGGCAGTGTGGGGACGAAGGGGCCGACATATGGAAATGCGTTTCCTTCGGGCTTTATTTCTTCTTATATTGTTGTTGCAGTCTAGAATTAGTGTTTCGCAACCAGTGGGAATATCATGTTGTACAAATAGTGAGTGATTCAATCACACATTGAATTGTGTCTCCTCACCCCCTGGGTCAAAGGTATGTGTTCCTCCCAGAGGTGGGACCAAGTCATTGTTTTGCAAGTCACAAGTCTTTGCTTTTAAGTCCCGAGTCAAGTCAAGCAAGTCCCAAGTCAAGTCCAAAGTCCTACCGTTTGAGTTTCAAGTCCTTTCGAGTCCTTTTAACAACGGAGAAATAATATTTACACAAATCATGTATGCTTTTAAGATCTGTATATATTTATCAAACCAAGAACATTGTTCAAACACATCTGAAATAAACAAAGGCAAATGTAATTTCCACAGAAAGGGCTGATATTGTATTTCCATTGATTATTGCACTATCACCGTCTCAAAAGATCCTCATTTTTGCAAAACACTCTTCACCTTAAAACTTAAATCTAGCCTTGAACTAAAAAACATGTCTTCACCCTCAAACAGGTATTTGGAGGATCACAAAAACTGTTGAATGTAACTTTTCCAAATGTGTTACCACTTTATAAAAAATATTTTCAGTCATTTTAACTCATTTCAAAACCTAAGTGTAACCTCAACCTTTTCAAACATGTCACCACTTTATACAAGATATCCTCACTCCCAGAAAAGTGTGTGTATGTCTGGAAGGGGACTAGATGTGAAGTGTCATGAACATGACAATGAACAGAGTTGTGCTTTTCTATGTCAGGGCCCTATGCTGCATTGCATTTGCAAAAGATCAAATTGGCCAAAAGTCTGTCAGTCATTTGTGCACGATGGGGACGTAGTATGATGCCACCATGGCTGAAAACTCGCTCCACTGGAGCACTAGATGCAGGCACTGCCAAGACTCTGGTGGCCACTCGGAAGAGTGAAGGAAGAGACTTCATGTTCAGTGCCCAGAGCAAAAGGGCGTTCTGTCCTTCGGCTGTGTCTAGGTAGTGACTTAGCTGTAGTGCTGGAGTGGTCCCAACATCCTTCTTCTGCCTCTTATGGTATGCAGCAAACAGCCCTTCTCCTTGTCAAAGGTCCTCTTGCTCTTCTTCATCAACCAGAGGCACAGGTTGCTCAGTCTCTGTAGCATCTTGCAGGATCAATTCTGGAAAAACATTTAACAGCAGCAGAAACAAAAGAGCCCTTACTACCATTGGTGTTGGTGATACAGTGTTAGACTGAAAAATGCTATTATTGATGCTGTCAATAAGATCAGACTACGAGAAAAAAAGTTGCATGGAAGTCAATAATATTTACCTTTAACTTGTTGTGCCACCTCTGCTTTGATGTCACGATTGACCAGTACATGGTGCTCCACCCACAGCAGAGAAAAGGCTGGATCCAAGGCGGCTGCTTTAAGGTAGACTGGGTCTGAAAAGGGGGCAGTGATTCCATCTTGAGTCCTGGCCATTTTCACTTTAATGAAGATCCCAAGAAATCTTTTGTTCAGGGATGCCTGGAGACCTCCGACCAGGCCGCTCAGGAAACGAACTTGAGGCTTCAGCTTCTCAAGGTGATGATGGAGGGACAAGACGGATGGAACAACTGCACTGATTGTGACGACCTTCTCTCCCTGTGTCAAATCAGTTGCTTCTCCAAATGGCTTCAAGATGTCCACCAACTGCTTCAACAGATTCCACTCTCGTGGTGTGGATGACAATTCCTTATGCCCAGCCTTTTCTAGAATGGCACAGAGCTTTAGATGATCACACTGGAGAACTGCCTTTACTTGCCTCAGTGTTGAGTTCCATCTTGTGTTGACTGCAGCAGGGATGCCTTTCTGTTCCCCAAATTACTATCAAACACATCTTTGAATGTTGTGCTTGTGTGCAGCAATGAGCTAAGTTTTGATAACTTGGAAACAGAAGGACATGCCACTTTTGTTTCTTTCAAACCGTGTCCAACCACCAGCTGAAGAGTATGCACAAAACACTGCAGGCGCTGTTTCTTGGCGCTGAAGTATTTAAATACTTCAACAGTGTAAAGTATTTAAATACTTTCAATGTATTCCACATATGTATATATTTCACATCCTCAAATCTGTATTGTTGATATTGTAAATATTCTTCTCTCTTTTTCACTATTTTATTTATCTTTTGCACCATGTATGTTGAGTTGTTGGAGGAGCACGCGACATAAGATTTTCATTGCCAACATATACGCTGTATCTGCTGTGCATATGACAAATAAAACCTTGAAACCTTGAAACCTTCTTTGCCATAGCAGCATCTACTGTTTGCTGTTCTTCCAGGGTTAAGTCACACCAGAGATCAGGGTCATCAAGATGATCTCCGTCATCATCCTCTTGTTCACTGGGGAAGCACACAGTGAATGCCTTTCGCATGTTAGCAGCATTGTCACTAATACTGTAGTCCAATTTATCTTTGATGTTGTATTCATCGCATATTGACTCAAATTGGTCACAGATTCGTTCAGCTGTGTGTGAGCCTTTGAAGCGATTGCAGGCCAAGAGATTTGTATTTAGCTGTATCCTCTCTTTAGCTGTCTCTTTCTCTATCCAGTGGACAGTGACACCAAGGAATCCCCTCATCTTTCGGTCAGACCAAATGTCCACAGTGACTGAAACATGCTCAGTGTTGCTCAATTGAGTTTTTAATCTTGAACGTCTCTCCCCAGCGAGGCTCTCTGTTTCTGATGTCAACGTTCTGCGACACACTGGGCTGTACTTACTGTCAATTACTTTCAGAAAGTGCCGAAAACTCTTGTGTTCCACAATAGACAGAAGAAGGTTGCAATCAATAATCACGTCGGACAGTACTGCGTTGGTGATAGCCTTCTGCTGTGGATGACTCATGATGTAATGCACTACACGACTGTCCAAGAATTGTGAGATTGAAGGCTGTTGTGGTTCATCTATGATGCTTCTACTCATCTGGTATTCTTCAAATCTGTAGCAGGTAAGCATATAAAACTAATGTCAGAAAGTCCCTTATAGCCACACATACATTGCATTTGAAACTATCTCCTCATATATCAATGCTAACATTGTGTTCATATTTATTTTTGTATTATTATGAATTGTATTGTATACTGTAAGATTGTGTTTGTTTTAACATTGATAAAATACATTTCCATTTTCAGTGTACACTTACTATATTAATTTATATTTTTCCTGCTTTACCTTGCCATCAAGCAGCCCTTTCCGACAGGAAACTGAAGTATGCTTGTTAATGCACTCTCCAGCACACCTGATTCCATTGGCAAAAACAGCAATTTTACCTGCATCACACAGAAATTGCTGGTCTATGCTGGCTCAATGATTAAGTTTAATTGTGCTATTCTATGTCTTTGTTGATAGTTCAGCTTTGTCGTGATTTACCTAAATTACATAAACGACCTCAATGAGGCAGCAGTAGCCTAGCAACTCCTTTGTGCTGCAAAGTAAAATAGCCATTTTGGTCAATGGAATCTGGTGTGCTGGAGAGAGTGAGATATACTTAGTTTTCCTATCGGAAAAATCGTCTGGCAGCAAGCTAAAATGGTACCCATATTTATAATATAAAGTACATTAAACTGACCTTGATTTGATTAGGCTTGCTTTAGTTTTGCTGCTGGCAGCAGTTTACTGTGTATGATCCACTGACTAGCTGCTAAGTACATACAATCTCGCTTCAAAAAATCCTAAACTATCCTTTTACAATATATGTATGGATAAGTTCACTATGTTGCACTTTGAGCCCCATTTCTGGTTTGTCTAGGATGAAATAGTTTGTTTGACACCGACATTGTAACGATTGGTCCCACATGCTGCATGTACGGGCATTCATAAAGCGGACCTTAAATCAACCTTAAACGTTCGTTTTCAAAGATGTGCAACTCACCGAGTGCTCACTGGTTAGTGGTGATGCTCCAAAACGAGTGTCTTAGCGAAATACAGTTTCTGTCGTGTTTAATTTGCCATTTTGTATTCCAAATATCAAGCGGAGGTTAATAGCCTATACTCAGTGAGGTATCTGAAAACATAGCTAGTTCCACAATAGCAAATAACACGGATGGAAACCAAATATAATAATTATACGAACATCACGTACCACTCGGTGAGTTGCTCATCTTTGAAAACGAGTGTTTAGGGTTGTTTTAAGGACAATTATGAATGCCTGTAGCCAACCATTCTGAAGCAGGGGTTGATTCCAAATTGGCCAAAAGCTGGAGACCGGACCAATCGTCAACATTTCTATTTCATCCAAGACGACCCAGAAAGGGGGCTCAAAGTGCGAAATAGTGAACTTATCCATTAATGAACCCACAGGAGATACCGTTTAGCGTGTTCGTAAGCCAAGGTGACGTTTACAGTCTCATTGATATGTAGCTAGCTAGCAATTACCCAATAAGCTAGTGTTGGCTTTCATTCAAAACTTACCGTTCTTTGTGCAACTTCAAATGTGGAACGAAGTTGGAAGATGTCGCGTCTCCGTCTGTTATCTTCGCCCCTCATGTTTTATAGACTGCAGTTCTTTTTTTGTTGACCACCTCAACGTTTTTAAATCCAAACGAAACTACCCGTGGTATCATTTGTGCCTACTTGGCGCCTTATAGTTTGTTCCGCCTCATTGGTTGTCCAGTATTTTGATTGGTTGGATGCCGTCAGATCAAAACAACGTGGATCTAATTTGATTGGATGTTGTGCCACACACACGTTACGCACACATATGCACAAAGGTGCAAAGAGAGATAGTGCAGTCCATGTCAACATAATTTTTAATCTTTGGGTTTGGGGAAAGTAGCAAGTCTTTTCAAGTCAAAAGGGGCAAGTCCAAGTGCGAGTCACTGATGTTAAAGTCAAAGTGCAAGTCTTTTTAGATTTTGTCAAGTCTAGAGTCATTCATGACTCGAGTCTGACTCGAGTCCAAGTCATGTGACTCGAGTCCACAACTCTGGTTCCTCCAGTGTTTTCTCTATTTTTTCATGCTTATGTGTCACGGAAAGTTAAATAATGGATTTTCACCCCTGTATTATAGGTTCAAACACTTAAAAATACGGCGTTGTAGTGAATGGCATGCAGGTTGGAGATGGAGTCGTGTTACCTTTATGTCACCAGTTTGAATTAAATCTCTTTTCAGTCCCTCAATGTCTGCTGCTTACACGCTTTTAAGAAATGTGCATTGTTCCTACGTGCTTTCAAGATCAACATGCGTTAACATGGACAAATAAAAGATTTAAGCCTGGAGCTCTGCTTGTTCCAAGGTCTCGTTTTTCCCTAAATGTCAACCCGAAATTGACGCTGATTGGATATCAGATTTTGTTTGATATGTACTCTTGTGTATTATTTATATACAGTTCTGGAAAAAATTAAGAGACCACTCCAAATGTTTCTTAAATCTTTATCTCTACATGTATGGCAGCCAGTCCAGTGTCTGTTGAATTCCAACACAGAAAAATTGTCAGTAGTTTAGAGAATACAATAAAATAAAATAAAAATGTATTTAACTCAAAGACAAATAATAAAACAAGGGAAAATGATAATGCTGAAGTGGTCTCTTAATTTTTTCCGCGGCTGTATATTTGTAGGTTTGTTTTATGAGCTTAAACTAATGGAAACTCAAGCAAATCACAAAAAAAGAAACATCCCATTTTGTTTTGTTTTTTGTGGGGGGGTAATGTTCTTGTTTACAGCACATTGAACATCCATCATGACATGCAACAACATTCTGGATTCACATGCTAGAACCACCCCTTTCTCATCAGTACATTATATCTCAATAAAAGAAAAGTCAACAACATCCCCTATAATACACCAGTCAGTCAAGTTCTCCTCTTAACTGTGTCCTCCCAGATGTGCACTTAAAAGTTAATCCCGATTCGAGGAGCAATTGTGGATGTGTCACACTAGCGTAAGGCTTTAAAGCCTTTCTTAGGTAGGGGTGATGGTGGTAACAAGGCCCAACAGAAGACTATTAGGGTACGTTGCAAATGTCGCCCTCGTGTCATTGTATTGCCTGACAGCTGTGAATGGCAGAGACAGAGAGGTCATAACGGGGAATTTCATCCGCTCTCCGGCGAGGAGCAAGCCGAGACGCGCACCTTTGTCAGGCAATCCGGAGCTCGGCTGACAGATAACTGATACCTGGGCTTTAAAAGAAATGAGAAACGAGCGCAAGTCTAGGGCATCATAATCCCTTTGGAAAGGTTTTCCATCTGTCACAAATGGTGGTGACCGGGCTTGGGTAATTTCCCCACAGGATTTACAGAGAACATAAAAAAAAGAGCCGTGTAATATTCCCCCCTAACTCAAAGAGCCGGCCCGGTAGACAGAAGCAGTGCAGTCAGGTATGCAGGGATATACTGATCCACTCTTTTCATTCCATATGAAAAGCCAGGGTGTATGTTTGCAAGACTTGATAGGCATCTGTGGATCTTCTGAAATGTAGAAACCACTGTATGGGTGTGTTTTGATCAGACCGTGATGCAAAACAAATACATGTTTAGAGCACAGAAAAAAAGGACCCTGTTGCTCTTGGTGAAAAACTGTGTGAGAAAATGCCTGTGGGATCTGGCCTTAAATAAGGAGTGTTCTTTTTATTCCCCCTTTTAAACCCTGTCGTTTAGGAATTACATTTAAATACACCTCACCTCATATGTCTAGCTCTGTGAACATAATTGAGACGTCAGAATTATGTTCAGGAGCAACATTTAGTTTGAGGGAATAAAGTGCTACATGTATGCACAGGGCAAGAGATAGGACGATAGGATTGTATGGTGGATGAAGTTAAAACGGAGCCAAACATATGAGGTGAGGTAAATGTAATTTCTAAACTGGATGATAATGACAGCAGTCCCTCCCTGACAACTTACCACAGACTGGATGAGGGAAACATGGTGCTACACGGTGATGAGAATCTCTAACGTCTTCCTTATAAACAAAAGGCATTTCAAAAATATGAGGTGGTAAGTGTAATATTGCACTACATTAATAGTAGAATGTGAAGATGTTACTATTTCATAATGTACACATGTTCAATTTTCAAGACCAAGTCATTGTAAATCAACTTCATCTATTGCATGACCAGTGAGAAAGGATTTGCTGAACGGAGGAATGTCACAACAGCAGTGATCTGCAGCTGCATTGAGGTTATTAAGACTTCGGCACCGACAAATCGGCTGTGGGGTCAAGGGTCACTAGGGCTCATTACCCTTGACAGGATTCTGCCTTTTATAATTGGATACTGCATCATAAATGGTGCTGTTTCACATAAGGAAGGAGACACAGATCTGGCAAAGGATTTTCCCTGCGGCAGATATTAATGGGCCATTGCTTTTCTCCTGTGTAAAGAGAGCTTCACACAGCTCATAGGCAGCTTTAACTATTGTTTATGGCTTCTTAAACACAAAGACAAACGGCAGAAAACGGTTTGTAGGTCTCTATATTCTCTTAGGCATGATATTTATTTATTTATTTATTAGAACACTGTATCATTTTCTAATGTCATTTTTCTCTGTTCGGAATAACTTTATAATGGCAGCTAATTGAATTGAACACACATTTTGTTTTATGATACTAATTTAGCATTTACATATAGTTAGTAATATATACAAACAACACTTGCGTCTTTGCTTGGGTCTTTCCAGGAGCAGACCTTGTGAGTTCTTTCAGACTTTGTTGTATTTTGAGGTGTTGTTGTACTTCATACACCTGCATATTTTGCTTCCCACCACCTACTGTTTGGCAGCTGGGAACGCTGGTGGGTGGCATATGTTGCCGGAGTGTGGTTGATATGGAAGAGACCTGTGTACCGAGCAGAGACCTGTGGGTGTGAGAGGCGGATGCCTGGGCCTACTGTGCTGCGCACTGAGTCAAACTTTGTGTGATATGATGCAGGACTCCACCACCTTTGCTGAGAGGCGAAACTACGTAGGTGGCATATTTCCCTGATGGTTGATGGTGTCAGGTACAGTGCTCTCCAGAGAGAGACCTGTGGGTATATAGGACTGGGTCTTTGGTCTTATGATGAGGTGCAACGACACCGGCAGTGTTGGCCCACTTTCAGCATGGAATGAAAGTGCATGTGAGGATTATTCTAGTAAACTTTGTGTTGTGGACAGTTATGGAGCTGTGTGCTTAAAGCCAAACATTGTGGCCCTCTTGCCCTCTGCCAAGCATCTCTTTGGGTTCACAGCATTGATGTATTAGAGAGCCAGGTAATCCCTTACAGCGCAAAAAGCACTACCCCCCATACTGTAGAATAATGAGACACAAAAACCTTGGACAGAACATATGCTTGACCTGCAAAAACAGTCCATTATTAGAGACCAGGAAAATGTATAAAGTACAAGCAGCCAAAGCCAGGCAAACCCTGATATCTGATGTGAGTCGCACAACACAAAGGAAACTTGGAAGGAAATAATGTGAGTTCTGCAGTGAATGGGTGCTCTGCTCAGGCCATAATGGTTAAAACTGTTGGTTATATAGATGTTTTCTAGATGCAAAGGAATGATTATATTATACTTAGCAGTATCCAGTTATCACACATCTGTATATTTATTATTCAATAGGTTTGCTGGGTTGCCTGATGATAAACACAATGGGAAAACATTTTAATAGACTCAACAATAATCTTTTCTTGCAAATGACTGGTTACTATTATTTGTTGTGTCCTCTGACTGAAACGGTTAATAATGATACCAGTGGTTTAAAGTGGCAGCCTTATATTACCACTGGGTCACTGTGTCAGCATTACCACAGGGGCAGATTTACAGGCAGAGCCCTCCCTACACACCCCCATCTTTCCTGCTATTGTCCTTTTAGTTCATACAAATCAGCTCAACAACATTGCCTGAACAAGCAATAACACTGAGTTGCGAAGACAAGAACATTACATTAATTAATCTGCTTTGTGTTTGTTTTCAATGTCATTTTACCCAACATTCTGGATATACTGTACATGTCAAGTCAAGCATCGACTCACAGGTGTGAATGTGAGTGCATGTGTGTTTCAGTGTTTTAGCACTTTTGATGAAATTTCCAGGGTCTCCATGTTTTCCTCCCAATGTATCCTGGCATATGCGCGGCCCTCTGGACTCTAAAAAGGTCATAGATGGGTCTGAAGAAAAGATGTTCTCCGTTAATTATTGATTTTGCCCTCAAAAATTATAGATCGTGATTTCAAGGTTCTATTCAAATATTTAAAAAAGTCCCCGTTGTTTAAACTGATCAAAGATTATTGCAATCTTACCTGTTCCCTCTTTCTTCCCTCTGCTAAACAGGTAAATATGGCTCAGAATATCAATGAAAGCAACAGTGCATGGCCTTGAAATTATGCCTGTCTGATGCTCACCCTTGAGACACAGTTGAACAGTTCAGCGATGAACCAGAGCGGAGCGGTGTGAATGAATATGCTCTTTGACTGGGTGAGTGGAAACCGTAACCCCCTCTGCCGGGCTGCCTGACAGCCTCCTGCTGTTCAGCACTTGACTCGTGGCAGCTAACAAAGTTTTTTGTTTTTATTATGGATGGTATGTTTTGGTGGATCACAAGATAAGTCACTCTGAAATGTAATGAGCAAAACTTTTTAAGATGAAGTTGTAAGACAGCGTAGCCCCCTTCAACGCTTTATTATTTCAGACAACAGAACAGGAACCTTTTATAAGAAGTACAGTACGTTTAAGTACATTTGAATTGGTGGGTGAAAGTAATTATCAGACTGGTAAGAGAAACCAGAAGTGTGCTGTGTCCCTGCAAGCAACAACCAGTGTGCAACTGCCTTGAATACAAATAAGTGCCATGAAAGTGTTTAAAGTTGCAGTCTGATATCATAAATAGTTGTTAAGAGTAATTCAAAAGTGCCAGAATATATCTCTCTGCAAAAAGTAAATACGCTTAGGAGAAGAGAATATACCCTTAATGATCCCACCGAGGGGAAATCTACATTCTGCATTTGACCCATCCTGGTATTAGGAGTAGTGGGCCGCCATTATTTACAGCACCCAGGGAGCAGTGTAGGGAACGGTGCTTTGCTCAGGGACACCTCGGCAGGAACTTCCTGTTCCCAAGCCTGATGGACTTCGCCACCACCACCACCGTTAACCCCATTTCTCATTGAAATGAATAAGGATTGATTTACGGTGTGACTATACCTTGAGTCTCACTTAAAACACACACTTTTTTTTAGGTTTTACAGCAAAGAAAATACAATATACACTGCCTGGCCAAAAAAAAGGTCACACACTAACATTCAGTGGACCGCGTTTAGCTTTGATTACGGCACGCATTCGCTGGCATCATTTCCACAAGCTTCTGCAATGTCACAACATTTATTTCTGTCTTGCATTAATTTTTGGCCAAGATCTGGTAAGGATGACGGGAAATTCGGACCACTGCGCAAAGTCTTCTCCAGCACATCCCGAAGATTCTCAATCGGGTTCAGGTCTGGACTCTGTGGTGGCCAATCCATGTGTGAAAATGATGTCTCATGCTCACTGAACCACTCCTTAACAAATTGAGCCCGATGGATCCTGGCATTGTCATCTTGGAACATGCCCGTGCCATCAGGGAGAAAAATCCATTCATGGAATAACCTGGTCATCAGTATATTCAGGTAGTCAGCTGACCTCATTCTTTGGGCACATTGCTGAACCTAGAGTAGACCAACTGCAGCAACCCCAGATCATAGCACTGCCCCCCACAGGCTTGTGACCATTTCTTTGGACGGGCAGTGTATATCTCGATATGTGAAAATTCCGAAGCACAATATTGACAAACACTTGAAATAAACCAAGATTTATCTGAAAAAATGTGCAAGAAACACAGAATAACACCCTTAATACTTCCTCAAAATGATCTACCTGAGTTATAAAACCCTCTATTGTGAAGTGCTGCTTTGGCTGGCACACAGCAGAACTTTTCTGACTTTTTTTCTGAAATCAACAGTAAAGAGGAAGTTGACTCGGTGTAATGCACTGCACAGTGCGGCCTGTCACAATGAACAGAAGCTCAGTGGAGCGAGAGGACAGTGGACCAGAGGGGGATGTTGAAGGAAGGACCGGGGGGTAAGTGTTATGCGGAGAAAGGCGTTGACCTCGTGGGAAAGGTACACACCATCTCAGTTCATGAATTGGCTCCAGATGGGAACTGGCAAGTGGCAAAACGTAAGAGAATTGTATCGACAAGCCATGCCTGGGCAGGCCGGCAGAAAGGCCATTAGCCTTGTCGCCTGGTCACCAGGGAATTCTCCTTCAGTCCGAGATTTCACTTCACCTGAGTGTTGATGGGAGCTCTCTCTGGCCATTCCGCCTAGCAGCCAAACACTCAGAATCCCGATCAGGGTGCTGATGAGAAAAAACACAACACAACCAAAGTAATAAATACCTCTAATGTAGGGAAGGAATTGGGATAATGGTCTGGTCCCTGTTCTCATCTCCCCGTTTTAATGAGATTATTACAAGGTCTTAATACCCAAATGATTTGCGCCGTCCTTCCTTAACTTTTACTAATTCACACCATCTATTGCTAGTACCTGAAAGTTGGGAGGCTGTTATCACTACAGGGCTCAGCATGAATGCAGCATGTACTTTGTGAGTTCCCTTCTGGCTGTCTTTAGAGAAAGCACACTCAAATCCCCACGGGTAAGGTTATTCAGACTGATGTTGAATTTAGATTTTGGATTACAACTTCATGTTGTGGGCAAAATTCTGTGCATGCACATCCATAACAACGGTTATCAAATGTATGTCTTTCATATAATGAATCAATAACTGAAGCCAGGGCACATTAGAAAGCAGAAGAAGCAGCTGGAAATGTTGGTTTTCACGTCCAGTTCTTGTCTTGTTCTGTGATGTAGATGTGTACTCCAGTGTGAAGTCAGTACACAATAAGATCGCTCTATTATCTTATCTTTAGAAATACCTTCTTGTATATTTAAGTTGGTTTTCTTTACAGTGGATACCATACTTTTATAAGTAGAATAGGAGATAAAGGTACTAAAGTATTCCAAATGGAGCACATTTTGGAAATCCTCTGAAAGCTCCAGTGTGTTATATAACACAACCTAAAACAACTTTATTGAACAAACACTTTGGTGAATGTCTTTAAGTAAGCACTATCCTATGTTCAGGGGAATTTTAAATGACTATACCATAATACCTGCAGGCCTAGTTCTCATAACTTCACTTCACAATAACTAGAGAAGTCATTTCTTATATTTGTCAGTAATACTAAAGCAAAACATATTGCGGTCTGCTTCTGATGGAAGGATATGTGTGATATTTTATACCTGAAACAACGATGACGGTCTCTTGCATCACTTCCTACATAATTCACTGTTGAAATAATATATGTTTGACCTTTTCCAAACCCCCTTATATATTTTCCTTTGTGTATAGCAAGTCCAAACTATAATTAGTGCATGAATATAAGACCTGACATGTTTGAGAGTTCAAAAATATGTAACAGGCCATTGTCGTTTTGTAAAGTGAGCATCCAACTGCGGCCCCCACTTTTTAACACTGGTGACAGATTGTGATGTGGAGCTCGCTTAGCAATGCTGAGAGAGGCGTCTATTCTGATCATCTCTACTCGGAGCAGGATATTTAGAGTGAACACTGTCAAAACCCTCTGCAGTCCTCATCTCAGCCGAAGACAACTCATGCCACAGCACATCAGTCACACACAGGCCTCAATACCTCTGACGCCACAGGAGAAAAAATTGGCGTGAGAGTGTGAATATACATAAAAAAGTTTACATGTGACATTTTCTTTAACGCAGAGCAAAAACATTTGGGTAGACAAGCTTAAATCTATTTTTAATAACCCCCACTGTGCTAAAAGTTGTGAATTGAATAACAGCAAGTTGGGAATAAAACATTTCTTAGGAGAACTTTAAAATGTATCAAGTTTCATTTTTTACGTGAACAGAGAGCCATGTTTTAAAATAATTGATTAATATGAAACTGTAGGATCTGAACTGCACTTCCAGCACATTTGTCTGTCTTGATAAGTCCCTGTACATCTGTCTGCCAGCTTTTCTAGGCATGTGTGTTTGTCTCTCACCCCTTACAGTATGTGTTGGCTGCTGCCTGTGTGTATGCATGTGTTTGCTGTCTGACTCTATAAGCCAGGGTTGTCGAGGGAGTTGTCAGAAGGTGGTTGCCCTGGTTTCCTTCGTAAGAAAGATGAGTATCTCCTGCACAATCCCTGAGGCTTGTGCAGGAGATGCAACTTGCTTAAATGTAGCAAAAAAAAAACAACAAGCTTCCAATCCAGATGAATCCACCATCAAATCCAAAATGAATATATAGGGGAACTTATTTACACCTCTACCTTGTGTTTTACCTACCTTCATATGTGCCTTATCAGGTCACATCTGACAGGGAGCATCCATTGGCAGGGAGGAATAAAAGTCTTCCACACTCTCAGAAGAGCATTTTGGAGGCTGTTTGTTTGGTGAACTCTTTCCGCCAGCTGATGGATTTTGCATAGCCTGAGCTCAGCCTCCTTGGGCTCTGCTAAATGAATTAGGGAGGCCTGAGTAGATACATTTTTAGCTTCATGCACTAGATGCACATTATCCTGAGCCGTTGAAAGCCTAAATACCTGCTGGGCCTCGCGATCACCGCTTGCCTGCCATCAAGAGCCCGCAGAGAGGTCGAAGAGAAAGAGAGACTGCACAGGATAGAGCGAGCGTTCAGCAGAGAGTGGCTGATGACAGCAAAATCAATTAATTGAATGAGTGGACAACTCTCGCGCGGATTGAGTTGCACTGCTGTGATAAAACAAAGTGCACATTATGTTTTAAAATGAGTCAAAAATGAGCACCTAGAGGCCCGGCAAGGCTGGGGACTGCACATGTTTTATAGCTGCAGGAGCTCCCTGTGCTTCGCTGCAGCTCAGACAGACGCAGAGGCACCAGAAGACGCCTTTGCTTTTCCTCCCTGGAGACTCGCAGCCTGCATCAATATTTAAGTCTGTTTATGTTTAGCTGTTCCATTTCATTGACCATGCTCGAGCTACTTTTATATTTTCTGTACTTATCGTTGTTTTCATTATGCAGCCGCTCTTTCCAGTTAGATTTGTGTGTTGTTCTGTGCAGCGCTCTGAAGTATTAAGTCAAGGTCTTCTTTTCATCTCCAGTACAGTGAACTTATAAGTACCATCATTCACTCTTTTACCTTGAATTTCTATTCCTTCACTCACATTTGTTGCATGTTTAGCCTGGCTGAAGCTATTATCAGCAGCCTTATAAACTCTGTCATGCAATATTATCCCTAATAACATCCAGTTTGATGCTCACTACACTGCACATTACTCAGTGATTTGTGACAACCCTCACACAAGATCTTCGCTGGTTTGCTGCCAGGTTTATCTGCGATCGAGATGGGGCAAGATAACCAGATCACAGCTGCACTACATCAGTCTCTGCTGGTGTCAATGGGATTACCTGTCCTCTGCAGCCCGAACCGTACAGAGGGGGGGATGGAGCCAAGAAGCTGGGGAAATAGGTCAAGCACACTGATAAGGGCAGGTGTTCTTTTGAAGATGTCTTTACAGTCTCCGGGGAACCAGGTACAGCAAAAACATTTCTACTTCAATAAAAAAAGAGAAAGCTACTGTTAAAATCGGTGCAGCAGTTCAAGAGGTTTCCTTTGAGAAAATGTTTGGTTAGAATCCAGACTCAGAAGTCCAGGATAAATATGAATAGTCTTTACCTTTTTGTGGTCCCTCCGAGATGCTGCAGTAATTACAGAGCTTTGCAAGTAGACCAAGCTTAAAAGTGTTATCTGGATCCAGAGACTGCAGAGTAAGGATAACGATCTGGCAAAAATAAATAAAAAGGTTGGTGCTGAAACTGATACTGCAATACTGAGGAAACAGCAGGGCAGCGGCTGTCAACACTTACTAACTGACTTGGAGAGAAAAACGCAATAAATTGTAGTGCTGAGAGTTTCAAGTGTTATTTTGCCTTTAGGTTTATTTGGTTCTCCATCAGAAAAAGTTGTGGATGGTACCTGGACTTTTTTAATGTCACCTCCAATCAAGCTCAGATAGTACCAAAAGGTGCTCTTAATGGCAGACCACTTATTGGACAAAGATAATCTTCACTAGCGCATGATGGGACGTCCTGTGCAGTCTACTGGATCTATCTTTTTTTTTCAAATTTGTTCACATTTCTGTCATTTGGATGTCTATGTTGCATTTGCATTATATTTCTAATCTAAAAACAATTTCATCGCAGCTCTTTTATCCTGGGAGAGGAATCCCTCCTCTGTTGCTCCCCGATGTGTCTTCCATTTCCTCCTCATTTATTTTAGATTTTCTCTGTGAGTTTTTCTTGGTCCGACGCGTTATTCTAGGGACGGAGGGTGTCATAAGCCTTACAGAATCAGAAATCTTTATTAGTCCAACCTCGGGGAAATGTACATTTGGTACAGCAGAAGTGGCATAGCAGGTAAAAATGAAAGGCAGACAATAACACATAATAACAACATATTAATATGTAGAAGAAAGCACACATTAGATATACTAGAAAACAATAAGTAAGTTGGTAAGTAAGTACACATCTGTGGCTTAAATGGACAATCAGAACTTAGTGACATATGTAATTGTGACATATGTAATGTAAGGTGTTGACACATTTCAAAAAATGATGATGATGATGATGACACGCACCATGTCCACGCTGAGATAAGTGTAATTCATGAGTGAATGATGGATGGACAAGCAGACACTTGGAGGTTTTTTTGTCAACAAACCTTGAGGTTGGTCAGATTAGCCTTTTTTTCTAAAATAATAACCTAAATTGTCTGCTACATCATACCTTAGACCAATTCACCTAAAACAATTATGCAGTGAGGTCTTCTTGTTGACATTTAAGTTACACTTGCTTTGAGTATTTAATCTAGTTGAAGTGGTTTGGATAATCATGCTCGAATGTGGGCTTGTTAACTTCTTGACTCGTTGTCTGTCTTATGGCCAAAACGTAGAATGAGTTGCAAAGTCTTTAAATATGATTTAGTTCAAATTCATGATCTTAACAGCGAACTGTATCCCGATCTCTGTACCTAAACGTAAAAGAAAACTTAAAAGAATTCACAGGAAAACCTGTAGTGCAGCTGTCTCCAACACGTCGCTCGCGAGCTACCAGTCGCTCGCCGCCCCCTTCAAAGTAGCTCGCCAAATAGTTTACATTTAAACCATAGACTGTATATATAAGATTTAAACACACATTTTCATAATATGCCAATTTCATTTGTCACCTGTACATGAAGTACCGCTCATCTTCTATCTGAAGATATGTTGCTACGATATTTGTTTTCACAAAATATGACACAGAGCGCTGTTATCAGCCGGTATTGCTAACAATGGCTAACCTGAGGTAATTGCTAGATCTGTAAACAAGGCGCGTCCATCTTTTCCGACTTTCCGACCTCGAATGTGACGTCACTCCCAGTTCCGACCTCCGACCTCCGATGTAAACGCGGCAAACACCGAACGCGGCATTAGCTTGACCATGGCATGAATGCAACAAGAGGCGGAAAACATACTTTTTTCACGAGAATTGGGAAATAGACTTTTGTTTCACAAGTGCAAAGTACAAGTGTGTTTGTTTGATCTGTGGAGTTAGCGTGGCGGTCGGTAAAAAATGCAATGTGGAGCGCCATTTCCCCACAGTCCACAACACCTTCTCACGGAGCTTTCCCGCTGGTAGCAATCTACGAAAATAAAAGATAAAGGACCTGAAAATACAGCTACAACGACAGCAGTCTGTTTTTACCAGACCAGCACAGAAGGCTACTGCTTGTATGGAGGCTTCGTTTAAAGTGGCGCACATCCTGACAAAACGCAAAAAGGCCTTCACTGATGGCAGTGTTGTAAAGGAGGCCATGACCGCGGTGGCTGAAACGTTATTCAAGGACCATAAATGTAAGACAGAAATATTGTCTGCTTTTGCTGATGTACAACTTGGTGCAAATACAATGGCAAGGAGAGTGTCTGCACTGGCTGTGGATGCGGGAAGACAGTTGGAAACTGACATTAACAGGTGTAAATGGTTTTCTATTCAGCTGGATGAATCTGTTGACGCGAGCGATACAGCCCAGCTGGCTGTTTTCATCCGCATGGTTTTTGATGATTTCACTGCGCATGAAGAGTTTTTGACTTTACTTTCATTGAAAACTACAACAAGGGGAGTCGATATTTACAATGCTGTGAAGAACTACTTCACGGAACAGAAGATCCCTATTGAAAAGCTGGTGTCAATAACCACTGACGGAGCACCAGCGATGACAGGTCGTCACTCTGGATTTATTGCCCGATGCAAAGCAGACCCGGAGTTTCCGCCATTTCTGGCCTACCATTGCATAATTCACCAACAGGCTTTATGCGCGAAGGTCATGGGATTTGAACATGTCATGGAGCCGGTTGTCAAGATTATCAACTCCATCAGAGCAAAGGCTAAGCAACACAGGACCTTCAAGCAATTCCTGGAGGAATGCACTGTGGCCTATGGAGATCTCCTGCTCCACACTGACATCAGATGGCTCAGTAAGGGTAAAGTACTGCAACGTTTATTTTCCTTGCTGGGTGAAATCAAGATTTTCTTGGAAGAGAGGGGGCAGGACACCACCTTGTTATCTAATGCAGTGTGGGTCCTTGATCTTGCATTTTTGACAGATGTAACTGAGAAATTGAATAACTTGAACGTACAGTTGCAAGGTAAAGAGAAAGACGTCTGCAACATGATCAGTGCTGTTAACGCGTTCAGCGCAAAACTGGCCTTTTTCATCCAGCAGTTGAAGGCCAAAAGATTCCAGCATTTCCCTCTGTCACAAAGGTTTTGGAAACCCATGCAGGGGTAGCTGATGCTTTGAACACAGAGAAGTACTGTGACCTCTTGATTAAGCTTGGCCAGGAGTTTGCAGACAGGTTCAGAGACTTGAGCCCTGTGTGACGTTAATTGCCAACCCATTCATGAATGTGGACATTAGTCAGATTTCTGGGCAGATGGCAGACCTTTTCTGTATCGACCCTGTGGAAATGGAAATGGAACTTTTAAACCTCCAAAACGACATACAGCTGAAATCTCAACAGCATGCTGAACATTTCTGGAGCTTGGTTGAGCCATAAAACTATAAGAATCTGTGTCAAGCAGCTCTGAAGACAGCTGCTTTGTTTGGGTCTACATACGTCTGTGAATCTTCTTTTTCTGACATGAATGTCATCAAATCTAAGTTCAGAACAACACTGACAGATGAACATTTGAAAGACTCCATAAGAGTGAACCTAAGTGGGTATATTCCAGCATACAGCTCTCTTGTTGGCACCATGCAGTGCCAGGTATCTCACCAACTAAAGGTGCTTGACTGAATATGTAGGCTAGTGAATAAATTACTGAAAGTGTGATGTGGACAAAGTTAAGAGGTTATAATTGTTCAACATCATAGTAGCCTATGTGATTTCAAAGGTGTGAGTTATGTTTTGACAAAGTGTCAGTGTTTTGTAAATGTTATGCAAAAAATGTGAGTTTAATGTGTTTTATAGTTTGAACAGATAAAGAAATGCATATGCTGATGAGTTCAATTTGGGCTATGTTTTCACACAAAGTGTGAGTATTAGAGGTCAGTGTTTTGTAAATGTTATGCAAAAAATGTGAGTTTATCAGTGATAGCTGAAAAGAAAGAAATGCATAGACATGCATACTGATAAATATTGAGTTACATTTCTGTATTTTGAGTGTGAGTATTGGCTGCCAATATTTTGAAAATGTTCATGCAAAAAAAATATGTTGTTGAAAAGAGAAAGAAATGTTTTGACATTTGAGTATTAATGTTCTTACACACATAGTGAGTGTTGGATGTATGTTCCGTATATGCTTGTGCCAAACGAAACCTTATTCAGGGATTTAGATACGAGTGAATAAATGTTACACATGATATAAAACACAAGGAGCTCTCCGTAATTTTTTTTCTTTAGAGGTAGCTCTCAGAGGGGAAAAGGTTGGAGACCCCTGCTGTAGTGAAATACAATTGAAAAAGAATCACAATGATATGGACGGATTGCCAACATGCTGTATGAATTATACGGTTGGAAAGTAGACATCGAGGTGGTAAAATATGGGACAGCAACTCACAGAAGAACAAAGCGGATAATGCTGCATTTTCTGGATCAAAACAAAATCAATAATATGGAAGAAAGCACATTTCAAAATGTAATTAAACTTCATTTTGAAATGAGGAAATAAACCTGTCTCCCATTCACTTTTAATGCAGAGGCTTCAGACCCCCTGAGGATATCCCAAAAGATTTTGTCTGAGCGGGGCTTTTGATTAAACTCTCCTCAGCAACAGGAGTGATATATAGGATTCTTTCTTAATATACAGCATACCATTTTAATGAGACCAGTCCTCAGGTGTAGCCAGGGGGATGATGTCATTCTGATGAAAGGCAAAGTGGTCATGTCTTTCATGTTGGCAATCCCTCCATTAAATAACAGATGAAAGAGCAGCTAAAGAGAAAAAGAGAGCTGGTCACGGCGGATAGAAAAGACAAAGCTAATGCTTAGAACAGGATTTCAAGGACAGGTGGCATTGTATCTCCGTGCCGACAATGAATCTGTCGACCCCACTGTCATCTTGGGAAGAAGCTTTGACCTCGGTGATGGATTTTGCATTTGGCATCCTTTTGACTTTCCTCCGACATGAAATAGAATCCAGATACTTTGAAGTGAGGTGTCAAAACACAAGTCCTAGCTTCCTGGTGAATAAGTTATGACAGTATCTCGTGTTGTAAAAGTTGTATTTCTGAAGATTTATTTGAGTTCGAAACACATAATGTACTGTTAAGACATGATTGCGTACAGTTTGGTCATACAATCGACTTTCTAGATGGTAGTTATCTATTGTCTCTTGGCCACTTTGGTTTGAATCTCAAAAAGACTGACATGCAATCTGATATTTCTCCTCTGTTTAACTATTATAGACATTATACATTATACGTTATACAGTACTCTAACATAGTTTAACCTTTTATTCATTGGAAATTCAAATTGAATTGTATTATCATAATAAATCATTGAATCCCAATTATAGTGAATTAATTCAAGTAAAAAGCCTTCTTGGTTACGTTGTTCTGGTAGAGAACTCACTGCTCCGTAGTTTCTCTTTATTAAATGAACTTCACACTGTACATTTTACATTCATATATACATTCATTTTCCATTCCTTACACACTTAATGTTAATAATATCCGCTTTATATTGTGTTAACCTTTAAATTGGCCCTTCAGTAGTGTTTTATTTGTCAGGCAGCTCATAGATTTATCTTCAGGGTCATCTGTATGTTTTCTACTCTCTAATCTATGTGTATTTCTATTGTGAGTGTTATATTTTAGAATTGTTTATTTCTACTATTTTAATTTCTAGTACTGTTCAATGCTTTGTTTTTTATGCTGCTGCAATGAAAGCATTTCCCAGTATGGGATCAATAAAGCCTTATCTTATTCCTCCATTGATCTTTTTGGTTAGAAAGGTGTGAAATTTAAGCTCTATGCTTTCTTCCTTTGCGCTGAGGAACTTCCTAACCGATTGTGTGTGTGGCTTTACCGTGTGCCACAGCTCTTTGGTTAATGAGCATGTTGTGTATGCGCAACCCCTCTTACAAAAAACCCTTTCTTTGTATGACCAATGTGACTATTTTTCGGATCAGAACCACTGGATTTGGGTACCAAACTATATATTAAATATTGACAAGTAGCTACACCAAGACCAGCTTTCAGCAACGGAAAAACGCACAGTATATATAGTTTTCTGCAGAAGTAGTTTTAATATCTAAGAATATCTTCCAGATTTACTTAAATACAAATATAATGCACTAATGGAGTATTTATTTATCTCAAGAAAATGATCTGAGTTCCTCGACTGACTGGGTTAATTGTAAATATGTATTCTGTTTGATCTGAAAACTGCAGGGCGGTGAGTGTGTAAATCAATCATCGTAAATGAGGGACATCTGCTACACAGATAAAGTATTCCTCTCACACACCTACAGTTTAGCCTTCTGGAGGCGGTGTGAACAAACTTCAACAATTCTTCAGCGACGGGGAAATGCCTCATAACACCAATGAGATACTGCGGGCTCCGATCCAACTTGTATCAGGGGGGAGAGGTTGTTTCCAAAAGTGTTACAATCCTCTGCATGTAGCTCATTAAATTGATTTCAAACATGATAGGCTGTAGCAGTTCAGCTTGCAGAGATCTAATTGTGTATTTCCCCAATGTCACTGGATGGTGCGTATCCGCTACAACCTCCCGTGTTATCATCTTAACATTCCCATCCCGCCCCCTCATTAAGGGAATCACTTCTTGAGATGCTCTAATGGCTCCTACAAATTGTTTATGGGGCAATTTAATTTGTGTGTAAGGAATACTAATAAAATACTCTTGGCACACAGACGAGTAATTATACGTTTGGCTAAATGGATAATTGGATGGGCTTAAAGATAGATTAGTGCATCTGTGGAATTTTGGTCTTGTTGAGAAATACAGTTACTTTTGAGGAAATGCAACTTATTGAATATGCAGTAATTGCCTTTTATACTATAATAAACACTGACATGTTGCTTGATTTGCAATTAAATGAATCAGGGAGAAATTGGCTTTTTTTAAAGGCAAATTTAACACAGTTTCATTTCAGGTTTAGTAAAGTAATATGTTGTTTATTGTGTTACCTCAGCAAAAAGCAAATATTGAACGACTATGGGTTGGTGTGTTTACAATATTTCCTAAGCAGCGGTACTATTTTATATATCTTCTTTCAATAAGATGAATTCTCCCAGGAAATATGTTTCATATCACACAGGAATACTAATCTCTGACACAGTAAGGAGTATTTCTACTAAGGTCAAGCACAATAAAGGTGCAATATAGTCTCACTGATGCTCAAATGGAATTATTTTGGCATCAGTCTATTGATTCACAGTATTCATTTTAAATTATATTGACCAGACTAATAATGCCCTCAAGTTAGAAGCATGAATTATTCAACATATGAAATTGCACTGTGTGGTACATGTGCACATTAGCATTTCACTTAATCATATGTCTTAGGATGCAATAGATTTAAAGCTATACCAACACCAGTGACCATTTTAGCACATCAGTGGTGACCTGAGCATCAATGTTCTTCAGTGGAAATTGTCATCAGTGGAGCGTCAAACATCTTGGGACTGTGTCGAACTGAAATCTCTACGCGGCAGAGCCTGAATGATTTATGCATTTGTCATTTCTCATTTGTTGAAACAAGGTGTCAACGTTTTTGTTCCATCGCACCAGTCAAGCCGTTCAGAGACGAAGAGGAAGGAGCAAATGCCCTTGAAGAGAACGGCAAAGTAAACCGGGCAATTTGCCCTGCTGCGTCACTTTTCTCAAGTATTTTGTCGTGAAGGTGCAACGGTAGTAGACCATCACTTCATTTGTAAATTTTGTCAGTCCTTACGATACATCATCTCACATTGTGTGGTTGTAGATTTTCAAAGCAAGAGGTTGGGAAATGGAATTGCTGTTTTACGAGAAATTAGATCAGTCATATCACTTCTTGAAAATAGATGTAAACTGCTTTAATCCCCTTTAACTTTGATAAAGACTTTATCAGTTGTCTACATAATTCTTTTTTTGACTAAAACATTTGAATGAAATGAGTGAATACCGCTGTTATTTACTCATTGTTATTGTTTTATTTGCAAATTTGCTCTGTAATAAGGGACACATTACAATCAAAGAGCAAAACCAGAAATAGATCTGATAAAAACATGATGATGACGAATTAAGCAGCTTGTTCTACATTAGCCAAAGTGCCAATTTGTCCATTCATCATGCTATGAATCACGCTCTAACAGATGGCACCTAAACAAGTCAGTCATGCATTCATGAGAGTATAGTTAAAAAATCTAACAAGGTTTCATGTGCCATTTGCTTTTCATGCAGGACAATGAAACAAAGTGTGATGCGATTTAGAAAAGTGCTAGAAGAAGAATCGGACAAGGAAACCCTCTTCATTTTGTCACACATGCACAGAGTACAGCACACACGGCAAAATTGGACCTCTGCATTTAACCAAACCTAGCACTAGGAACAGTGGGCAGCTATTGTGCAATGCCTGGGGAGCGGTGGTGGGGGGATTCGGGGCCTTGCTTAAGGTCACCTCGGCAATGACCAGGAGGTGGACTGGCACCTCTCCAGCTACCAGTCAACACCGGTCAGATCGGGACGTGAACCGGCGACCCTTCGGTTGAAAGACAAAGTCCCTACAGTACTAGTCTAGTAAAAAGACTAAAATAGAGATTGAACTGCTAAAGAAAGAGCAAAGTAACACAAGCATTTATGTATTATTACAAATTACATTTTCAATAATTTGGCTAGTTAAATGCTCACAGAGTTTCTACTTTAAAAAAAGTTGGAACTATTTGAATATGAATTTTATACGGCATCCTTCACTTATCCGACAATTGTATTCTCACAGTTCAATCTTGCATATACTCACGTACACCCACACAACTTTTGGGGAAGCTTGGCCTCATCCTGTCAGTGCAGGAGCTGACAGACAGGCTTTTGCTGTGTGTGTCAAAGGAAGTGGTCCGGTATAGACTTGAGGGATTCACTAACTGAACACTGAACAGGGGAAGAAAGAAGGTGAGAGAGAGAGAGAGAGAGAGAGTGACAGACACAGAAAAGAGAGACCGAGAGGTAGAGGAGGAATAAAGTGTGTGTGTGTGTGTGTGTGTGTGTGTTTGTATGTATATGTATGCGTGTGTGGGTGTGTCGTGAAGGAGGTTTAAAGTGCCCCAGGCTTAACCACGTGCGAAGATGGCAAGGCCTGAGAACTCCCTGCTGCTGGGGAACAAGACAAAACAACAAGCCCAAATGTATAAACTTTAACACCTTGTCCTTCCTTGTAAATGCATGAGCAATACCCAAAGTCGAGAGCACTTTGAACGATGTGGTTGTACTGCTGAATTGAGATACACTATAATAGGTAAAACTAAAATATATATTTCTGAATTTTAGACTGAGAAAACTCCAAAACCATATGAGGTGAATAAACGTGGACTCTAATAACATCACCCTACATTTATGAGTTGGGGGAGTTGGGGAGACAAGTATTGTTTTTGTAGGTGAGTCACATAATGAGGCTTTTGACATTGTAATAAATTGACTGCTTACTAGTTTCCTGCTGTTCCTTCCGAAGAAGCACATTATTTACTAATTGCAATATTTTTTAAAGTACAGTTACATTAACAAGTAGTAAATCATGTGAGGCTGTTGTGAGCAGGTCATTTGTTCTCCTTCTGTTTGAGAAAGTTTTGCTCCAAAAACCTAAATGAAATTTTCCCGTAATAGCATTCAGTTTTTGCCACACACATCTAAAGTTGTCCTCAAAGCTTGTGTCCTTTAGTACATTCATAAAAAAGACACGGTCAACTTCAGCTATAAACTATAATACTGATAATTTAGGACTTAGAAAAACACCACACTGCAGTATAAGAACTAAGCATTTTTAACAAACCCATGGGGCGAATGTTTGATTTATTAGCATGCTAGATACAGCTAATTGAATTTACTGGAGATAATTATCAATTTAGATGTTGAAAACCCTAGATCTTAGCATTAAAACTACCACCCTCAACACTGTAAACGGTGTATGTGCTTTCAACTAAGCAAGGAATTTAAGCAATTGTGTAATAGTTTAGTATAAATGCCTAATTTGGATGTGGACCGAAAACTGTAAGCTACAGCACTGTAAGGGGATCACTCAACATACAGAATCAGAGCACTGACGTAAGATTTTCCAAATCCGAGACAGGACAGAGAGACAAGATACTTTGAAAGTCAAAAGGCTAAGGGCATTGGGAATGACTCCAGTGCAATCGTGGTCTGCTCAATGTTCAATTATTGCTGATGAAAGGGACATTTTGTGGGGCGGACATCAGAGAGTGGGATTAGTGAAAGTGATTTCCTTGTCCTGGGTTGTTTGACAAAGTCTGCCTGTAATCCTCTTGAAAACGGTGCCGTCTTGGCTTTTCTTGACTGTGACTGTTGGCTTTCCTCTGAGCTGGAGATGGCACACAGAGCAGGAGAAAAAAAGAAGCAGTGTCCACTTACGTTGCGGAAAAGTGATCCAAACCATACAGACATAAATTGTAGAGGGTATATATTTCCTTCAGGATTTTTTGTATCAGATGAAAAATGAAGTGTGACATGATTTTTTGAAGCTCTGGTATGATTTGTTTTCCAGTTCATGGAAGCCCACTACTGGCAATAATAACATAATGTAATCCTTGACAAATGTACCATCTTTATTCTTGTCAATTTATTAAAAAGCCTGCTCATTTAATGCACAATGTTCCTGTTTTAATTATTAATAAAGGCAAACAATCTAGTCTCGACAATATATGCATAACTACAATTTTGTATTAGAAGATTATGAAACAATGCAAATTAGTCCAATGTGCTAATGATCATTACTAAATGAATGTTTAATGGAGGACTAAAGCACTGATGCTCTCCTTTCCAAAATCCTCCATGCATGAATAAATTAGTAAGGGCACTTTTTTTGTGATTCTTTTAGAACACTTTTTTGACTATTAAACAAGAAATTCAGATGCATTACAGCTTATATTCTTACAAATAAAAAAAAGAGATTATTTGAAATTGGTTCGAGTCTAATTCAGGTTTAATTTCAATACGTGTCTAAAATCTGATTGTTTTTCTCCTGGCCGTGTCTCATCCAGTTCCATGATCCAGTCAAGTGGATCCAAAGACATGAGGATTTATTAAAACATACCAACATTTGGCAAACTGTACCCATCTGAATAAGGCAGGATTATAAAGATGGAGCGTGCTGATAGCAGTGAGATCCCGACTGCCTGAAGCTATCACAGAGGGAAGATGTACCCCATTGTTTCCTTTCTGACAGGGAAAGAAAGCAAATAATAATAACTTTATTTATATAGCACCTTTCATGCAAGATGCAGCCCAAAGTGCTTTACAGAGCAAGATAAGATACATAAACAGAGCAAGATAAGATATATGAATTATAATACCAATGCACAGTATTTAAGTACGGTATGTACGGATTTACATCCTTCTCTTCACAGGGTAAGAATAGTTTTACTGTAGATGAAAACAACTTTCAAATCCAGTATTTCTACCTGCTTTTCCAAGCTTTTAAGAACACAGATATCAAGATTAAATTGACTCTGGCAGTGTACAAGGTCAAGGATTTACTGTTGTGTGGCAGTCCTTCATTCTTTGGTACTTGTGATTTCCCCTAATTCTTATTCATGTGGTCTGAACGTCACCATTGCCCAAAGGTTTTTGGAGGGATATTAGGATCACCTGTTGTGCAGAGTGTCATCTCTTGGCAAATCAGGGTGCCAGCGCCCTTTCTTAAGAACATAATAGAGGTACCCAGGGCCTCCCTATCCTTCCTTGACTTAATGAATATCAAGCTCCATAATTATTGTGAGCCAGAAACCCTGACCGTTTTAATACTTCTTTTTCAGTCTTAACTTTTCTGATTGATCCTTGGTTTCAGCACTCTGTAACCTATCCTGAGGGAATATTATATAAACATCTTTCCAATATGTGAGTTGCATAAGGGTAACTTTAAGTATTATTCATGCATAGCAGTTAATCCTGCGTAAGGAGAACTTAAAGCCTGCAGGGTTTATTTTGTTTATTTAGATGATTTTTTTAATCAAAACCACCTTCATACTGTGCTCATTAAATTATTTGTGCTGGAGTATCTTTCTATTAATACAACTGCAACAAAGATGTTTCTTATACACTAATTGAAGAGGCGTTGTCGATGGGCTTCTTCCCGATGAGCCAATGTTTAGGGAATTGGTTCTGCCACACTGGTTTGATGCCTCCTCAAGAGAGTGGCAAAAATGTGGCCAGCATGAGCAGAAACAGCACCAGCCATGAAGACGGCACCAGCAGTGACACGACACACAAGACATTGTCACAACATTGAGCTCAATAGCTATATGCGTCACAAGGTTTCTAGCAGTCAAAAACATTGGAAGCAACAGCTGAGAGACAGGTCTATGAGTTGCCCTTGGGCGACGAAACACAGGAGCTTAAAGATCCTAAATGCTTTCCTCTAAAACATTTGGTGTCATGTTCTCTCCTGCGCAGCTGGACATGTTGAGTTTGAATCTGGGCTTGACCACACCAATAACAGTAGTTTTGACTTAATAGGACATAATTAATCTTAATAGATCATAACGTTATATTTCAAATAGTGTTGCCTGAGTATAAATACAAATACAACTCCTTCATTAGAAATGTATCGACACAATCATTAGAATTCTCTATATGATAATCGGACCACACCTGCTATCGTGAGGAGCTGCTGTACAGTATGTGTCAATTTATTTGCAATGAAGGTGGATTAGTGCTTTAATCTTCAGACTGGATTAAAATGCCAGAGACAGAGTGCGGGCAAATCCATAGCTCTCTATTCACAGAGGAGTGCTGGCCCCTTCGCATATGTAAAATCTGTTTAGTATGCCAAGGCAGGTCCAGTGCCTTTCCTTCAGATGCTCATCCCTTTTCTCTCCATCTATTGAATTGTAATAGGATATTTAAATGTAAAGAATGATGTTACACATTAGGGGGTGAAGAAAAAAATGCCCTGTGGTGGCCATTACTCCAGAGCTAATGGGGGAACACCCTGCTGCGATATACAGCGTAGTGTAATGTTGTGACAAATGTTTGTTTTATGCATTGTGGTTTTCACACAAGTGACAGTGTGAGCCACAAATTGCTTTTTTTCTTAAACAATAGGAAGTGACTCCTCCATGATGTGATGTACAGAAGCATCACATTCTTATGTATGTTTTACATCATATATCGGTTTCCACATCCATACCGACTCCTGAATTTATTTAGGATGAGCGAATAGTACATTTAAATGTCTTAAATGCAAATCAATGTACAAATAAATATATGTAAACGCCTGGCACAATATGCTGTAAGGCTTCAGTAATTACATAATTCTTGGAGACAATGAGACATTTTATGATTTAAAAGAAAAACAAGGTTACCATGTGGATGATTTTCCATTTTCATTTTCAAGGCCCTTGCATTTCCTACTATCCACCCTTAAAGGGCGACTTCACCAATTATTTACATCATGTTATCTTCTGTAGGGGCATGTCTTTATGTGATATAATCCATCTCAGTGTGTTGGTCAAAATGAGGAGCCTGCATACTGAGAAAGGCATCCGCAGAAACATTTGTGATTGAACTTTGACATCAGTGGGTTATAATGAAGTACACTGTGAGATTGTATCCTGTTGAGCGTTACTAGGCAATTCAATTGACCCTTTTAATGGCATGTCATACTTTTAGCAAAAAAACTAAAAGAAACTGCATGTGTAAATAAAAACTGAATGATGGCCACATTCGACTAAGCCTTCAGGATCCAGGTTTCTTGGTATTGTACATGCTGGCTTGCAGAAACGCTGATGCTGCTGCGCTACCAGTATAATCTTAGCCAGTACACGGAGTCTTTCCTTGAAAACGTGTTCATAGGGGGAAAAAAAGGAACAACGGGGTGAGTCGACCAATGTTTACGTCAAAACAATAACTAGATCTTGATTGCATAGTTGCTGACAAAAGTTGATTTTGTGTGTTTATAGTGCATCGTCTGGAGGAGCAATATTAGAAAATGCAAAAGATTGACTTTATGCTCAATGTTCTCCATTTCAGTAATGTTTGCAATTGTATTAACTCTTGCATTGTACTGTTGCTGCAAAGAACGGAAAGAGTCACCTACACAGAGCCCATTAAAGGTGATGATAGTCTACGCCGTTGTCTGGCTCGGACTGTCATCACCTTCAATGGGCTCAACTGCTGGTTATAGTTTAGGAGTGAAAAACGGATAAGTGGCTTTTTTTGCGTTGAAGTTCTTTTTAAAACATTTATTGTAAAGTGACAGTATAAGGTCACCTGTACGTTGTTTGTTTGAAACACACACATTGTTCATGTCACACTGATTAGTGCAGAGCAACACGTAGCGCAGAGTGGACTGTGTTTGAAGTGTGACACAGACTTACATCAGACACCTCTGACTTGGCTTGTATACATTTTTCAGACTGCAGCTTTCGGGCAGTATAGGTTCTGGAGTTGCTTATTTATTGACTTATGTATTTGTTTGTTTGTTCATGTATTTACTGAGAGCTGTCAGCTGGAAACAATATATGTGTAGGCTATGTTTAATGCAATGTGCGGAAAAACGAATGCATTCTAAAAGTTCAAATTCCCCATTTTGAAATTTAAACAAAAGTGAAGAGTAATTTGTGTATCTGCCCCATGTTTGGGATCCAATAAAAATGGTTTCTTCCGCAACTGATGCTTCATCCTACCACTAAGTTTCGTGAACATTGGGCCAGAAGTTTTCCAGTAATTCTGCTGACAAACAAACCAATGAACCGAAAAGCTATCCTGTAATTTTCAGGGGTTTTACGAGATCAAAAATGGGGGAAAGGTTGCGGAAACATCACCTGAAATCCATTTGTTCTACTTTGGTGAAACTTCTAAAGTAAACAAATCTTATTCATCCTTCTATAAAACTCCACTCTAATCCTTTTGTAGAGCTTCTTTCCCAACAGGCGTCATTCCATTAGCGTAGACAAATATATGATCAAACATATGATGTTGTGATGAAATTAACTTTTTGCAATGACTACACATCCTGGATAATTACCGTAGTGCCTGAGTGTGTTAACAAAAAGCTTTAACTGTGTTATCGCACTAAGCTGATCCAGCTTCAAGGCGGCACAGCGAAGACACAGGAAAGGTGGCACTTTTTAAAGACATGCATACAGATTATTTTGCAATGAGACGTACCTCTTCCTGGCAAGTACTCTGCCCCTGAACTCACCAGACATGTTAAATCCCACCGATTAATCCCTCTCCATATTAAACCTGCCTGTCAATGGTGTATCATTTGAAAGGTAAGAATACTTAACATTACAATGGGATTAAAATGTTTATCGCTTAGTGTTTGTGGAAAGCCTCATGCTGTTGTCCAATCAGCCACTTGAAGTTTTGCCTGTTTTATATATTGATTTATTGACAAACAAAATACTTTATATCTTTCCTCTACACACTGTTTAACTTCTGCCCTAGAGAGGCTAACCGCAGTAACTGACTAAACTGAAACTGACTACCCATGCAACCGATGTCAGCTTGATAAATCACACTCACCTCCTGTCTTACTCCTACAAAACATCGTTATTGACACTGCCAGTAATCAACAATCTTTTCTTTTGTACACTTTCTGTCTTGGCGGGAGTATAAAGGTATGGTTAGCTTAACGTCTACAAAGTGCTGCTCTGGCAGGGACTGTTTGTAATGACTGCAGTATGGCAGCAGGTGTAGTATATGGGTCTAACCTGCCTAAGACCTGCCGCATGTTTATGAATCTTTGTTTTTTTGAGAAGTGATCCAAACAATTGGGGGGTTCTTGCAGATAGACATTTGACATGCTTGTATAGATTCTCTATGGCGATCCATAGTGGGAGTCGGCATTTGTTTTTCCATCCAGATCTCTGTAAATGTCACATGAAAGCACTTTTGAGAAGGTATCTATAGTATCTAGAGTATGTCATGTTTGGACTGCTGTTTCTGTCCACACATGTATTTCTAAGCAAAATAGTCAGACATAAATTATTCACGGTTGCACAAAAGAATATACGTAGATTACGTTTCAACTTGAGAAATATAGTGAAAATGGTTTGGGATTTTTAAAAGCAGCAGGGAAACATGGTGTAAATAAACTCTTCAGTGTGGACCAGTGTTTGCAAAGTTGTAAAACACACACAACGTATTTGAGGATATTATTATGACATAATTATGTTATATTATTACATATTATTATGATATAAACTGAATCAGTATGAAACCACTCTTTCTATTTTTCTCTCCTATTAGTCAGATATGCTTTATATGCTGATCAGTTGCTTTTACATTATCTGTCTAACGTGGACTTACTTTTTCAGGATACACCCTCAAAGAAAATGCTGGGTTAAGTTTGAGGACAGATTTAGCAACAATACAAGATCCCCAAAATAACTGCAACTGTAACCTCATGATCAACGTCACTAATAATTATCAGTTAGTTTTTTATTTTATTCAAGTTTTAAATTAACAGTGTACCTGCTATTCAACCCTGTAAACTAAACAGTTGTCTTACTGTCAGCCTGTTAAAAATTATAAATTCAGATTCACCAATCTCCACATCTATTGCGCTCCAAATATGTCACGACCGAAACATCAGGGGGGCCTCCGTCACAGCCGTCTCCCACACAGTAAACCAAACTGCTGGAAAGCTTTGTAAAATTGTTACCGTGTGAGACACGGAAACATCATTTTACACGGGAAAAATACATGGTGATAAATGATTGTATGAAAGATAAACCATCTTTTGTGGAATGATTGGAAAGGTTTGTGTTGAAAAGGATCTTTCAATACGGACCCTTTCTTTCTTTAGGAGGAAGCATTTGTGCCCATGTGTTTACTCTGACACTCATGAGGTCCGTAAATAAATCATCCAATTTATTCAGATGGCAGCATTGCAAAGATGCTATATTTTCGCAGCAATTAATTTGTAATGCAAGGATCTCGAATAAAGAAATTAACTAATATTTAACATCAGTTCATTTTTAAAGGGGGCCTTATTAAGCTAATGTTCTGGTTTCATAATTGTATTTCAGAGTGTGTGGGAGAGAAATACTGCTTTTTAGCTTGAATAATTTCAAGTTATTTTTGAGATTGCATCTTTTCACTTCACTGTATTGTTGACTTGGTCGTACACTTTTATATCTTTATTTATTTCATACCGTCTCGTCTCCTGTGTCCCTGAAATGTGGAATCTAACTGTTGCTAAGTACTAAGCCATCCAATTTTCTGTCTCCAATAACAAAAGTCACAAAAGAAAAAGAAAACACAATACAACTGTTTGTGAACACTATCCAGCAAACTCTGATCTCTTGAAAGCTGTTGTATGCTTTATTTATTGATAAAAAGCAAACCGAGCGCTATCCTCTTCAGTGCTACTTTACAAACAACCTACACTAAAGGAATCGCTTTCTTTTACTAACTTTTAATAAAATGTTGTTGTATGCCTACCACCTAAATGGTACATTTCTAAATCCTTTTAAATTGACCTTTCTTTACTTTATTTTCAATTTATGTGGGATTTCATCCTTTCTGTGATAAAAAAAAACCACTGAAATAAAGCTGTTTTTTAAAAATATTTTCCCTACAACAATTCCAATTTTTGTAATATTTATAATTTAAAATAAGCAAAGGTGTGCATTGTTATGGGTTTTTCCTTGGGTTACTGATTACTCGGCAGGTTTAAAGGGAATATTACCAAATCTTTCTACGGCATTGCAGCATCCAGACAACAGAAGGTGAGTAGAAATGAGAATTTCTTCACTATTTGCAAGACTCTCAACATTTTAATGGTGATTGACAGGCATAAACACCTACATACATAAAGTGGAGTTCAAAGGGGTTCATTTGCATCGACAACAAGATGGTTTTTGACAATTTCCCAGCTGCTCACTGTGGGAAACTTTCTAGAGATAATGATCCCCCCCGACAGATTCGGTGCAATCAAACTTGTTTCTGCAGGTTCTTCTCATTGCGCATACTCCACCCTAACAAGGACATTTTCAAAGCTAGGAAATGATGTGTGAATAGTGTGTCCAAGAGAAAGTTTAAAAAGATGATAGAGATGTAATTCTGAATTCTGCCATTTACAGGAGATACCAAGTAGAGCAACTTCATTAGGGGAAAGAGTTGAATTAAGAGTCTTGTATTTACGATTTTGGGATGACCAGCGCTCAAAGCCAGATGCAGCTGTCGACAGGAGCGGGTATGTTTGAAGTTGTCAGAGGGAAGAGAAAAATCCAGGCAGTGAGAGAGGGATCCAGAGACAGACTGACAGATGGAATGAGAGACGGCAGTGTTTCATAGCATGTCAAAGAGCCTTGTGATGGTGAGGGGCAAAAAGAGAACCTCCATCTCCTCCCGAGAACAGTGGCATTGTTGTTTTCTTGTTCTTTATTCCAACCGCATGTGGTCTGCATGTTGATGCGATGCGGTGTTAATGTTTCAACTAGTGCACCTTACATCTCACTTTGTACCAACAAAGAGCAGTGGCATTGGAACTACACCGGATAGATTTGCCTGTCGAGCAAATAACTGTGGAAAAATGGAACCATGTTTGCTGAGTGCATGTTGAGGTTATTGTGGCCTTATGTTGCACTGGCGACGAATCTAAAAATAGATGCACAGCTTACAGTTTTTTTTTTATGTGTGGTGAAAACATACACTGACTGAACCCATTTTATTATAGCCACTTGTAAGGCAATGAATAGCTTCTTCTTTCTTTTTTTGAAAGGGCAAAGCAATTACCTGAAAAAGTGGGCCTGCTGTAGTTTTAAGCAATCGTTACTCAAACACCAGAAACTAGTGCATTACGTGGGGACAATTCTCAGTCACAAGGGAATATGCACTTGGTTTTTATAGTAAGTATGTACAGCAGTAGGATGGTTTGTATGGGATTGAATTAAAATAAACTGTGTTCATGGTAACAAAGTAACATGTCTCGACAATCTACATTCAATTGCTGTGATATAGGAAGATGAATATTGGCCAACAAAGCACTTAAGCACTTTAAATCATGGTTCAACTTCTCTATTAACTGTTATATTTCTGTGTAATAACGGTATAAGTAGCTTCTCACTCCAATCCAACTGAGTCTTCAGATTGCAATCCTTTTTTAAACACAGTCAGTCCAATCGACAGCACAATTGATTTCCTGATTAATGTCTCGGCCCACCTACTAGCATCGAAGCCTAGAGACATCATTTCCTCGTGAGCATGATCAATAGCTGCATCAACATAAATAAATGCTGGAAGAAAATACATTTGGTTCAGTTAGTGCACCAAGGCCAAAAAGCGAAGTAATAGCTTTTTACCCGCTTGCAGCCTCTGAATATTTTCATTGTTTTAAGTCACAGAGAACATAGTGGGAAGAAAGGGACAATGCGTAAGACAAAATAGATTAAATGCAAACAAAGGGACATTTAAGGTCTGTTGCATAACACTGTGTGGTGATGAGGAACAAACGGAAGATGTACAAGCTCGACCTCGCGTGTTACATCTTCTGGTGTGAGACATGCAGGGAGGGAAGTCGCCTCAGTTCTGGACTGCTGACCTCTCCCTAGCTTGCCTTTGCACGATGAGCAGCAATAAAATATGTAGCAGGCCGTCATCTAATTTTAGCTTCCAGCTCTTCCATCATCACTTTCTAAGTTTTGTGCTTAAAAAAGCTCTGTCGGACTCATCATCATCTCCTGAGTATATCACAGGGTGAGGTCTACAGGGAAAGACAGATTTGTGGTTAGCCACTTCGGCCTGATAAGGTTATATTTGAGATCAAGATAGAGGACTTATTGTAACATATGAAGTAGATTTATAATCGAACATGCACTAAAATAACTGAAACGTTGACTTTAACTCAATATATTATCTCAGCTTATTTCACAAAACTGCATTAGGTTAGTTAAAAAGCAAAACATAATACATTTAATTAAAGTGAACGTTTCAGTTTTTTCAGTGTGCATTTTAGATTCATTTCCTAATTGGAGAGCCGTTTAAAGGTTTTTCCATTGCATTATGTTTTTCAAATGTTCACTAAACGCTACATAACTCTCACACGGTGGCTACCATTTATCGTCGCAGTCCCTGGTGTCACAAAACTTGTGATTCATTTGTAGTATCCCCAAGACCAGTGTTGGTTCCAGCCACTGATGACTTTGAAAGAATAATTAAAGTGTGGCCTGAGTGTCGCTCGAGGATATTTTACATGCAGTAGAAGGATGGGACGGGGAAGCGGCCAGAGATATTGATTACTGCTGGGATTACGGCACCATGAGCATCGCTCTCAGTCCAACAATGTAATCATCAGCCTTCTACTTGTAATGCGCAGGTTGCCACAGTCTCACCAGGGGAGGGAGGGAGAGAGGCAGAGGGAGAAGTGCAAGTGGACGCAGAACAGATGGATAATGTTTCATCTGCCATTGTCCTTCAACTCTTGATTCATTTAAGGTTGGAATTTGCCAACTGGGAGTTTGCTTTTTAAAGAAGGTTTAAAGGAGCTGTGTGACACATAATTACTCGGGTATCAGTGCCTGGTGTGTGTTAACTGTCAGGAATATATTGAGAAAATAATTGTTTTGTCTATAAACCTGCTCTGTAAATTAATTACAAGCAATACTGTAAAAATAAGGCTGTATTGTTCTCAAAGTTTAGGCCGATTGTTTCCCCTTTGCTTTGTTAATGTTACCATTGCTGTTAGCTTTAGATGGATTCAGGGAATGCCCTGATGTTCCTCGAGAGATAATTTTGAAAAAAAACTCCTCTTTAAGAGTTTAATCTTCAAAATGCATGACAGTGCTGATGCAGCGGTTCCACCTTACTTATTTCTGACGGATATTTTCTATCAACTTTCTCAGTGAGAGCTGCATGACATCCATCCTATACACATTCATATCCAGATATCTTTCAAACATTGATCATAAAATGATCCCAAATGTAAGTAAGTGTCACCTCCCACTACTTCCTTTCCACCTTCAGCGTTGCACATGTTTTTCTTTACAGTGACGCATGTATTGTGGAAATGTTTATGTTGGAGGAGTCAATAAAATGCTTTATCACAATCAGTTTTTTCTTGTGAGTTAATAGAGATCGTAGTACAAAACTTAAGCTGTATAAAAGATTTGATCACACTGCACCTTCATAAACTGCCTGGCCGAAAAAAAGGTTCACACACTCTAATATTCGTTGGACCGCCTTTAGCTTTGATTACGGCACGCATTCGCTGCGGCATCGTTTCCACAAGCTTCTGCAACGTCACAACATTTATTTCTGTCTTGCATTAATTTTTCGCCAAGATCTTGTATTGATGACGGGAGATTCGGACCACTGCGCAAAATCTTCTCCAGCACATCCCAAAGATTCTCAATCGGGTTCGGGTCTGGACTCTGTGGGGGCCAATCTATGTGTGAAAATGATGTCTCAAGCTCCCTGAACCACTCTTTAACAATCTGAGCCCGATGGATCCTGGCATTGTCATCTTGGAACATGCCCGTGCCATCAGGGAAGAGAAAAGCCATTGATGGAATAACCTGGTCATTCAGGTTATCAGGTAGTCAGCTGACCTCATTCTTTGGGCACATTGCTGAACCTAGAGCAGACCAACTGCAGCAACCCCAGATCATAGCACTGCCCCCACAGCCTTGTGACTTTCTTTTGGCCGGGCAGTGTATTATATGTATATAATACATATTACCTACCTTAAGCAAGTGTAGCAAAAAGTGGGACCCGCTTTGTTGAGAAGCCCCCTCATACTCATCTGCATGTTGTCATCGAAAAAGCATTGCCATAATTGAAAGAATCCTTACTCATACCATGCCTAAATACAAAAGCCCATGGATAACTTGTTATTATCCAGTTAATGTTGATACCAGGAGGAAAATGGAGCCTGGATGAAGAAATAAGGATGAAGACACTTTTAAACTTTCTGCCATTTCTTATCATTTCTGTTTAACTGTCATACTGTATTTGCTTAAGAGTTGTAAGGCCTTCTCCTCTAAATATTTAAATGTAAATTAGTCAATGTATGGCTGTAAAACTCCTATATAAATACTTTACATTATCGGGGACGCTGCACAGTCAGCCATTGTTCTTTGTTTGAATGCACTTTCACTTTGAGGAGGAAGTGCTCTCGAGACGGTCAAGGGTATTTTTTGGAGTTCTTTGAGGCGCCGTAGCCCTGGGGCGTCCCTTGAAACAACTCCCCATCTGAGGCAGAGAAGCCGGGACAACTGAAGTAAACGGGCCAAGTGACGTCACGGTGTTCCTGTCTTCGCCTTGCAAACTGTCACACTTCCAAACTGTCTGGCAACTTTTTGACATGGATTCTTATATAAAAGTTACTGCTAAGGTAAAAATATGGAGTTTCTACTTGAAAAGTTTTATCACTTAGAATGAGAGCTTATCTGTACATGAAAAAGGCCTTACTTAACGCATAGACTCTTTTTAAACCCATTCGAAATGACAACAGTTAACATGTTTACTGGGTACATTGATAAAAGCAGAGTGTATTTATTCTATTTAAGGTTTTATGTGTGCTTGGACATGTTTATATTAACGGATTTATCACCAGATGGCTCCTACCAGTTGGTTTATCATCGTCGAAAAAGGGACAGCAGTCTGTTGTCAATACTCAATCGAGTCATGCCTGGTGGTGGATCTGGACTTGATCCTGGATAATGACACCATCGAGTCTCATATGTGGAAAAGTGGAGCTACTTTCCCTCAGGGGCAATGGAAGAGGAGGGAGATAAGCATCCTCTCTATGGCTCCCACCAGATTGTAAAGGATGACCAAGAAAAGCTGTGGGTGTAACTGAGGTTGTTTTCAGACAGAGACTCTTAAATACTCATATGAATCAAGAAATATGGTTGTACAAATTGGACTTGCAAAAAAAAGTATCTCAACTTCCTCGACAAAACAGAAACAAAGAGAACAAAAATGGCCTCCTCAAAACACAATAGCTCAAGCTGAAGCACATCTGGAATGTAAGCTCCAGTAATTTCGTCGGGTGACCCTTTACAGATGCCAGAGAGTGAGATTACACCATTTGTTTAAATACAGCCTGGTCAGAAGGATAAACTCAATTCAAACGGAGCTGAATTGCCCCCTCAGTTTCCATCGTTTCTGTGTTTGTGCTGGCTGCGGAAAACAAGGACAACTGGTACAATATTGACGATCATCAAACACAGATGTTCAAACCCATGCAAAGGTATGGCTGCTTATTTGGTCGCGGTCCAATGTGCAGAATTAGATAAGTAGAAAAATCAAAACTACGATTATCCATCATATGGTGAGAGAAGAGTGGAATCTTCAACAGGTTCTCGACGTGTTTCCTTCTTGTGAAACATTTTTGTTAAGCACACATTGCAATCTGCCATCAATTATCACTCTCCTTAACACATAAAGATGAATCTGTGTGTTTTAAATATGAGCAAAACATCCATTCCATGCTTGATCTGCATTATGAAAGGCTGATAAAGCTGGAGTGTGAATTCCTTTGTTTAGGGAAAAGAGTGTCTGCAGGGCTTCTCCGAGGTGGCACTTGTCATTGAAGGAGTAGAGAGAGATAACCCGGGGGCCTGCAGATAAGTGAATCTAAAGACCTCAATAAAGCCTGAGCCAGGAGAGGAGGAAGAGGCAGGTAGGTATTAGTCCATCCATCATTTCCTTCACCCGATCAGAGAGTACAAAAATATACCACTCATCTAATCTGCCTAGTTCTCTCTATCTTTGTCATCGGTGGCTCCAGATAACCAGCAGCGGTTAATCCCCGGATCATTGATGACTAGAGGTGAGGGTGATGTGGGTTATCTACTGGAGGGTCTTATTCTCCAGTGTTACCCTCACTGTATTTTTCAAATAATTATTCCCACACCTCAAGTTTATAATCTAATCCAAACCACTTATTACCTTCGCTGAGGAGGTTAATATTTCAGATCAGTTTGTATTTTGTTATGGAAAACCTCTATGAGGCATGGGGCAGGAAGGAACCATTAAATGTTGGGGCGGATCAAAAAAGCAGAACTACTACACATACTATTTTTATTTTCAGTTTCATTAACATTGCCCAGTGTCATTCAGTGTTATTTAGTCAAATGCTTTTTGTATCTGGCTGACTATAGTCAACAATGCTATTTGCACCCAGGGGGTTTAAAGCATGGCAGAGGCATGTTGAGATCTACATGATAATGCAAAAAAAAAACAAAAGCCTGAGAGCCTTGTGAAAAAGTGGATCATCTATAGGATAACATATAGGACATATTTGTATTCAAAACATGTAGTAGGCTTACAGGCGACATATAATACCCACAAAATATATCGTCAGTAAATGTTGTACTATAAAGATGATTTCAGCCTTACTTCACACACACTTTGATGGCATCACGCTAATTGATGATGTGCCCTGTGGGCAGAGACTATCTATTCCTTTGTCCTCACACATTTTCTTCGATCAAGCAAATGATCCAAACTTTCACATGGAGCCAAAGTGACAAACAATCACTCAAATGCAGAGGTGACAAAATGCCACTAGAGGAAACAATCATTTTATGACGTTACTGTAAAAAAAACAAGTCTGAATTGTGCTTTTATCGACATGCCGTAGTTTGTTGCCAGCACTTAGTATTCAGTTGTTGTGCGTCAAAGTGGCTGTGGATATATTGTAATTACAAATCGAGCACAAACTAATTAGTGAACATGTCTGGCAATACGATGGTATTAATAGTGGATGAGTCAGACATTTCTTAAGGTGCAGGAATGTGATGTTAAAGGATGGGCAGTCGTGTCAATACAGAGACGTTACTCGGATTTGTTAAATTGCATTTTTATCATGACTTTGTATTGCACTTAAACATTCGCAGGGATTAGTTATAATAAATAAAAGCAATACCACGGTCATGGTTATGGACCCTGATGACTGTCAGTTAATGTAATATACAGTTTTGTGATGCACCTTCTTTGGTGTTACCTTCACTGCTAATGGAGGAGGCCTGGCCTTATTACAATAGCATGCAAAGGATGTGATCTAACCGGTACTGTTTTACATTTGTAACTTGATTTTAAACTAATAGCCTTAATACATGCTACAGTGTCATCCTTATTTAGCTCCTGACTTACAGCATCTATGAGACTTACGGTTTTATAAACTTAAAGAACTGATTTAAAATGCAGTATACAATTAAACACCTCCTCTTATTTGGTGCATGTTGTTATCGAGATGATCTAACACAGAAATATTCTTCAAATGCAATACTTGTATAAGTTATAAACCACATGTTAAATTGCATTTGACTCAACAAATAATTACCTTTAGTTGGTTATTCTCTATAATAATCTGTGTTTTTTACATTTAGTTCATCCTTTATACCCTTGCTATAGATTCTTAACTTGCGGTTTAATCTGTAATAATTCCACAAATGCCTACATTGCTACCATCAAAGCATGACAGGAAATGTTGCTGAGACTGGCTGTGGAAAGATCAATAGCAAGCTGACCTTTGTCACAACTTACACGACATTTAGCGTCTTACTTTAAGGTCATTGTGAAAGATCCTGGTTGTTCCTGCCCCATTTGATCTTTTATTGTGGGCTTTGATGAGTAGTATTAAAACAGGTCATTCCTTTTATGTCCCTCTCTGTCCCATCAGCAGGCAGATGATGTTGGCTTCACTAAAACTCAAGCCAGAGGTCGACATCAGTGAATTAATTGTGGAGCGTGAGAGACGCTATTCTCGGACAACATATTGATCCGGGGGGTGTTGAATATGCTAAACATTTGTCTGACAGAGGTGCTTTAAGAATCAGTGATGGTACCTCCCCAGTATGCCAGGAGGGAATCTGTAGGGGCCTGTGTGAAATTATGCTCCTAATAAAGGATGCAGACTTGTGGTCACCTTTTTAATCATGTGGTCCACATTTTGTCACCGGCAATTACCATGTTAAATAAGTCCTTGATTAAAATTCTTAATACCTTTATTATTGATGTTTGCTTTTGTTCTGAGCAGCTTTCAAAATGACTTTCCTAGCTAAGACATGTAATCTCCTCCTGGGAAAGATGTGTGTGCACATATTTGAGTGCTCTTATAAGAGTGAACATTTGCTTTTCTCTCTATAAGTTTCCGCAAAGAACCTAGAAATCTCGTAGTTATATCGTATGAAATGCTTGTTTTAAGATAAGAGATAAGATAGGACTTTATTTATCCCGAAGGAAATTGTTGTGCCAGAGTTACAAAGATACAATAAACACAGCAGCATGATAATAAAATGAATAACAGCGCAGTAAAAAGAGCAAATCAAACAACTACAACAAACATAGATGGTGAACTGATGAATGTTAAAAGCTGTGCAGTGGCAGGTGAATTTTTCTATTATCTTTCTTGTACTTGTCTCTTTTGCTGGTGATATCATCTGGTCTGGAATCTGGGGAAACCTTAACATTTTCTAAAAGTTTGGTACTTGCCAAATTCGTGCTGATTGGGGCCCAACTGTCCCTCCAGTCATACGTGTCATGTCAAAGTGCCTTGAGCAAAACAACATAAAATTCAGTTTTGACAGTTAATATTTGAGTGCCTTTTGGTTTTAGACAACCAGTTGTGTATTTCAACAAACCCCCCAAAAAAATTCACCAGCCACAAGCCCTGCAGGGTAGGTTGTCCATATTTGATGTTGAACTTTATCCCGTTGACCTGAGTGCCTGTGAGTCGTCAGTCTGTCATTAATCTGAAGTCTGAGGGAAAATGTTTCTCAGGTTCCTGCAGTGAGATATGGAATGACTGTAAAAACCTGTTTAATTATCCGTATTTCCATCAGAGGCTCAACTCAGACTTTTCTTTCACCTGCAGAGTGAGACCCCCACGCTGTGCGGCCTACTGTGAATGAGAAGACGTGTGTTTGATAACCAATCGTAGCAATGCTCAGGGAATCGATGTGCGTGAGACGTTCTTTTCGATTCCTAAAATCATCGTGCAGAAAATGGCTTTCAGATCTTTTGTATTTTAATTATGAATTCCTTACTGTTTGTAGTCCTTGTCAAAGTGTTGCACATTATGCCGTCAAACAAGCACCTTTCAGCATATTACAATGAGTCCCTTATCACCTTCAAACTCTCCAGTACATATGATGTTTTTGAATATATAGATCGGTATTTATCTACAGGTATGAGGTGCATTCACTGCAAACAAAGATGTAATCAAGCCATTTAGCAAAGAAAATGAATAGCTGAAGTCAGTGCTGATATGGCAGTAACCTCTTGTCTTTAAATCTGCATTGTGGGTCAAGTTACTATGATCCCTAGATGGATCCTTAACCCACTATATCAAACTCCGCCTCCTCAGTTTGTAACACAGTGTTCAAGCCTTTAGGCAAGTACTGCACATTCCCAAGAGTAAGGCAATCGTTCTGCAGTTGGTTGACTGATTTTGGCTGTGTACTAACAACTATCAGGTGAAAAACTTGGAAAAGGCCAACATCAAAGTCTCTATCACCTCTGCAGCAATACGATAACAGAGGATAAATAAAGAACCTTGCACTTTTTGTGAAGAAGGTCAGAACACTGTTGAGCACAGGTCAGGGCGAATAGGAGAATAAACTTCGTAGCGTTCAGCTTATTATGCTTTTCCTACTAACTGGTTCAGAAAAAATAGGTCTTTTGGGGAAAGAGTGCTAACCATCCGGATCAGATTTGCCAGAACCCTTTCTCTAATAGGCCTTTAAGAGGTCTCATTAGTTGCATGCACTTGGACTCAGATCTGCAACACGTAGCAAACTTCACATTTTAAAACACTCGACTCAGACAGAACACAAACAACTGGAGACCAAATGTGCAGAGAATTCTAATCAAGTTCTTGCCCTCCTGCTAGAAGAATTTTACTCATGATATTTATACTAAAATAATGAATTAAACAACACAATCAATAACTCATGAATGTTGTAAAAACAAGTGTTTCACTTTATTTGGAATGATGGTAATCATTGAATCCTTATTGTTCGATTGCCCTTGTTTTATTTCTCTATGCACTTCTCACTTACAGTATCTTGTTATGCATTGTGCATTGCAGCTACAATAAATAAAAACAAGCCATCCCTCCAACTAACATTATTGTCATGCAGCAGCTCTCAGTTCAGTCATATTCTCCTCTCACATCTCCCAACCAAAGCCCCTCTCAAAGCCTTATAAAAGTCTGTGCCCACGGGAGGGAGCAAACTGCAGAATACCAAAGCGTGCCAGGTGCCGCGTTAAAAAAAGGCTGTACTCTGTTTAAACACAGATGCATTATTTAAAAGGCAACTGAGAGGCATAAATAGAGAGAATGCATGACAAGGCCCTACAATATGTGGCCCCTAATAGGCCCCCAGTGGTTTTGGTGTGGTCTTTTTTTGCAAGATCAGACGCCTCGGTCCCCCTCTGGCTCATGATAACATGCTGTTTGTCTCATTCTGACCTTGAGCAGCTATATCGCAGTCAAACCATGATAATTTAGCCCAGTCGGGCTGCAAAGTAAAATCATAGAGATGTGTTGGATGGCAACAAATATTACTACAGCTACTGTATTGTGCAACTTTGATGCTTTTCTTGCAAGACATCAAAACAATCATAGATACAATGCTGTGCAGTGTGTGCAGGGCCCGTCTGATTGGATGAATTATTCCCTTTGATTGGACATTGAAGACTTCATTAACATTTGCAGGACAGATTGAACGTCCTTTCTTTGCAGCATCCCCAAGTAGGTCTCTGCAGTACCCGAAATTCACCACTGCCTCACTATAAGCATCACATCACTGTCATGTGACACAAACAAAAGCAGCTACGCCAAGCTGCGAACACAAGGCCGACATGAGTCGCTCTGGCAGCAGTGTGGCGGGCAAATAACCAACTAGCTGCTACAGAGAGTGATAACATAGGCTGAGTCACAGACGCTGTGACTCACAATCCACTCGTGGCTGAATCCAATCTTTATGCCAACGCAAGGAGAGCCAGATGACCATCAAAGCTATGTTAAAGAGAATTACAGATATTCTGTGTTGTTCTTTGAAAAATCCAGCAGGGCTGCAAATCAGGACTCTTGTCCTAATCAGCCAGGCTAATGCATTCTATACAGTTGTTAATGAAGTCAGTGCCGCATTTTAGGCACTCGAATTGCACTTTACTCAGGTCTTATACCTCTCTAGGCTCTAGTGAGCAATCTTCATAGATTGCCAGAGTGCAGGTGTGCCACAGAGACTCACATCTCATTAAAACGTGCATTACCCCCTTCCTGTCTCCCTATCTCCGCTCCTGCCCAACCCTGCTGTAACCATATGGACCCCATACCGACTCTCATTATACAGCAAGAAGTGAATTCATTCCAGGGAAGACAAGGAAGGCCCAGACGTGTTTGCGTGTTTAGGGTGGCGTGTTAATAATCAGATCTCCGGGTGGATAAAGGCTGTTATGCTGACTCATTATAGCAAAGTCTTTCAAGGGGAGGGTTTGCCTTATTTGAAATGGAAAAAGGGACTATGGTTATTTAGACCTTGAATAGTGATTGAATTTTGATTATACCAAACAACTGGCTTATAGGCTTATGGCAATTATGTATATGCATGTAAAACTTGTTTGTCCATAAATAGTTTATATTGTATTATGCAAAAAACAGTTATATATTGACTGTGTATTTATTATGCAATTTTCTTTTCCCAAAAAAAGCTTTAACTCCCATATGTTTCTCATTTTCTGTTTTGAATTATATATAATATATATACATGTGTGTGACATTTATTTCCTTAGTTTTTTTTTTTACATAAGCAGTTAAATTGTTTTTCTAGTACACACTATTCTTAAGATAAGATGTGCTTTATTGATCCCAAATTAAGACATTTTTTCACAATGCATTGCACATGGTTAGAAATGAAGAGAGTAAAAATAAACTAAAATACAAGCATCTCGAAATAGAAATAAACCGGCAATAGAGAGTAGGAAATATCTTAATATCTTCTTCTATCTGTACATAGTATTTAAGCACAGCTGTATTGCGATTGTTCATTTGTTATTTTACAAGATTATGCTTTATTTGATAAGTCTACAATTATCCAAGCTGGCCATTATGCTATGTTATAGCTGAGGCTAACACTCTAACCAACTGTTAATGCTGTGCTCGGTACTAGCGGCAAAAGAAACAATGGCCAAGCGTGGCCTGCTGATGCAGAATCTCTGTTGAAATGTTTCTCAAGCAGTCGTTCTAGTAGTTTTATCGGTAAATGGCACACTAAACTGGGTAACGGTATATGTATGGTTGATGCGTCACTGCATCGGGGCACTGAAGACAATTGAAATCTGCTCAACTTTGGATTTTGGGCCTGAGGTTGTGGCTTGATGTTTCATGATCCCATTGGAAATGACATGTGACCTGTTGCCTTCTTGCCTGTTGTTTGAAGATGGCAATTATTTTCTGTTTGGACAACATTGTCGTTTCCCTCTTGTAATCTCTTTCATCCTGGCATGATCGAAAATCTAGCTCATTTGAAATACGGTCAAGACTTTTGTGAATTTAGCTTTGTAACTCTTGGTCCAGCTCCTGTTTCATCTTGTTTTTCTGATATCAAATCACTTTCATTAGATTTGGTCTTTTCATAGTGTCCCTGTTGCTCTCAGTAAAAACTTCAAAGGGCAACTGATCTCTTGAACTCTTTTGGGAAGTTTATTATAACAATTACATTATCCAAAACGTATTTACTAAGTGGTGATAGTGACTCAAACTCAATGTAAATACACAGAGCATTTAGTTTAAAAAAAAGCTTTGATTGCATTATTATAATATTTGTTTTTCAAATATTTGCAGTTTGGTGCAGTTGATACATAACCCATTTCTAAGCAGAGTAAACTGTATTCTGAAACAAAGAAGATACAGTAAACATGTAAACAGTTCGAAAAGCCTCCAAATGGCTTTTTGAAGTCACACATGCACAGAAATGTACCACTCTCTCCATCCCTCTTCCTTTAATCCATTACATACTGTGAAGTTGCATGTCCTGCAAGGCGGGGGTGTACAGAGAGCACTCTCAGCCCCCAGTCATTAACCCCCTCTCCATCTGCTGACACAACAAAGTGAACAACCGCATAATCAGATGACAAGTGATGGAAAGAAATTAAGCAGGAGGTAGGGGAGCATGCTGGAGAAGATGTCTTAAGCTTTCCTTAAAAGACAGCGCACAGCAGGCTGCTCATCAGGAAATTGGGGTGTCAGCGAGCTGTCAGGGTGCATTGACCTAACAGGGTTAGTTTGCAGGGCAGCTGTCGTTGACGTGTCAATCTTCCTCGCAGCCAATCAATCTCCTGCAGAAAGAGGAGCAGCTCTCAGAAAGAGGAGAGGAGAAGACCTGTCACTTATCCTATCATATATATTTGAAATCATATTAATTTATAAATAACATACTTTAGTTTCCTTCACTTTCAAAGTGCAAAGTATAGGAGTTTGACCTTTTCAGTCACCATAGTAATTGACATACACTCTACTCTATATGAACTTTTGCCCCGCCCTTAATCTCTCAAGTGAGGAGGTGACTCTCTTTTTAACTCGGCACTCGCCCAAACCCTCTTGCTGTCTCTGAAGGTCAAACGAGTGCTTGGAGTAAGTGTATATTGGTGCAGAGGGGGATAACTGCTGCTTGTGTTCAGTGCTGGCTCTGTGTGGGTGACCACAGAGCTGACTATCTCCCCCAGTTGCTCCCTCTCCACTCAGCCTGGGCATGTCAGCTTTCTGGGGCACAGCGGCCTGGCTCCCTAGGGAGAGGGGACAGAGCGAGACGGGAGGGTGGGAGATGGGTTGGGTATAAACAAAATAACTTGTGTTTCACCTTGGAGCGGCCTGTTGCCTGTTGTTGTTTCCTCTATGCAGATTTAAATCAAGAGACGCTCATTACTATCCCTTGGAAATGTGACATCTTCCCTTGGGTGTACATGACTTCAGCCTATGGTTTGGTCATTGTTCGGGACTACTGCATTGTGAATTAAGAGCTTTTAACAGCATACAATGCCATGCAGAATTGAATTGACAAGTCTTACAGTGAACTGGACCCATAAGAAATATGGTAACAAATGGACACAGCATCCTGTACCTTGCACATTGAAAGGGAGACTAAACAAATCATTTCAGGAGAAACCGGCATTGGCGTGCTTAAAGTTTATCAAAGGAGTAGTTCAGCATTTATTTGCCTTTCAGCATATATTTAAATAGGAAGATATAGCAGTGATATCTGTACAACACAGTATAAGGCTACTGCCAGAAACATTTAGCTAAGCCACCAACATCCAGACTGGGTCTTACAAACATTGTTGTTAGTACAGTATATTGGTTTATACTGTATGTGCTGCTAATAGCAACACTGAAAAAAACTAAATTGAATTTCAGCACTTTAAAATCTCACTTGTTAACACAATATATAGTTACATTCATATAACTAATAATTAACAATCAACTCCCATGCACAAAGTGACCCTGATGCTCATTCTTCACAGATGTTATCTTAGCATGTTTACATGCTAACAGAAACGGGGTTGGTGGGAATCTTATGTAAATTCATTGTTAATCACGTTGGAATATTGATTTAGGGAATACAATAATTGATTCAAAGTCCCTCATTTCCATTTAGTTTTAATAGAAACGGATTGACTTTTTGTTTTCATAAATTAAACTGGGAATACAGTGGCAGAGCACTGGGCTGGGCTGCGTCACAAAACACGATTTTAACATACTCTGTCAGAACCAAGCCATGCAACTTTAATGTTATGTGTTGCCCAGGGCTTCCATGTATAATTAAAAACATTTATGTGGGCTTCCCCCCCCCCCCCCCCCCCCATGCAGCACCTGGTAGATGGATAAGGAATTACGTGGGAAAATGTTTTTGAATTGATGACAAGAAATGAACATAATGTAGGAAGAAAACAGTGCAACCCTAATAAGATATGAAACTATACCCACAATATCTGACATCCATAAAGCAGTGCTACTTGCACAAGGACAGAGAGTATAGATGTTTCAGTGAACTCCTCATAAAGAAGTCCCAGACCCTGCATTACAGTGTAGTAAGTATGTCAGAGTAGCAGTAATGACCTTGATGATTCTGCCACTCTGCAAAATCCAGTGATGATGGGGCCATTCCAACACATCAATTATGAGAAGCGTTTGTTGAGGTAATGTGCTGCACGCAAGGCAATGGGCGGGGATGGACGGGACCTTCTGCACTATTCATGTCACCATCTGCTCCCTTTCAGAAAGTCTTTCTCCACGGGCCTGTGGGCTCTGGACCCAGGCCCCAGGCTGCTTCCCTGGTCCAATTCTTCCAGCAGTGCTTGTAGCCACTGCACAAACATGTGATTTAGACCAGCCAGCTTTGCAGCCATCACTGTTCTGGTCTCTGCTATACCGCCATGTGAAATACAAACAGCCAGGCAGCGCACCTGTGCAATTGGAATTCGCTGAAATGGAGAGAGAATGTGAGGGAGCAAACATCAGCAGCAGGAGACTTCCACAGCAATAACAGGGATCAATAAAGAAAGCTCTAGGGTGACAGCTGAAAGGGGTCATCACACAAGATCCAGAGCCAACAGATGAAATATGAATGCAGCTGGATTTCTTTTGGGAACACATTTCCAACGTCCAAATGTGCTCTGTGTTTTCAATTGTTTCCATCTGTTCTAAGACCCGTATCTAAGGCATTTGTGTTTGCAACCTGACTCAGGAAACTGTTGACCTACTGGCTAATTCATCTATGAGGTGATTAAGGCCTGGCAATAGCCTAATTGAAAGCTTTAGTTTGCACTCCTCTGAGTGTGTTTGTAAAGTAAATCTATGCTCTGATTAAATGTAATATCCACAGTGAATATCCACGCGAGGGGGGCTATGTATCCTGATGGAGGCATCTTATCAGTATGCAAATTGAACAGCTCACTTTGCTCATTATATTAAATGAGCCGCGACTGAATGAGTTTGTCTCAATTATCAATTTCAAAGTTGTGCTGGGCGCATAGTGGTATTTTGGCTTCATATTAGAGTCTGTGTTTTGGATTCAGGGCTAAGTCACATCCTACATTTAGCTTGCCTGGGGTCTAGATCACACACACACACACACACACACACACACACACACACACACACACACACACACACACACACACACACACACACACACACACACACACACACACACACACACACACACACACACACAAAGCACACAAAGCACACAATGGACTAAATATTGGCCACCCTATGGGGTGTCAGTTATAAAAGATGACTAAGCCAGGCATTGATATCATTAAAGACTAAAGCAGAAAAATGTATGAGGACACAAAAGGCCAACCTTCGCGTTGCTCTGTGTGCGGCTGTATAATCTGTTGGTGGGGGGTATGAATAAACTCACTGCAAGGACAGCAAAGGTGTTGTAAAAGGGTAACTGTGACACAGAGCAATGTACTCGTATATCAACCTGCTATTTTCTGTTGTCTTTAGAGCATTTAATTGGTAGGATCAAGGGACAATTATTCATATTAACTATACTTAAGATATTTAACTGTATGCCTTTATTTCAGTTTTTAGTTCAGTTCAGGTTCAGTTTAGTGTAAACCTTTATGCCTATTAATTACAATTTGTAGCTTTTTTTTCAAATAATTATTAACCAATTTAAGAGTTCTTCTACATATGTGTCCTGTGATCCATTATTTTGCAATGTCACCTTCAAACTAGTCATTCAATTCCCATTCAATTCATTTAGTTAGCATCAATTTTAACAGGTAAAATGGCTCCCTGCACTTTGTCATGATGGTTGTTGAATATCATACAAGTAAACAATGAACTGCTCACTTTTACAGTAATGGACAATGAAGGCAGGGTCTGTTTCAGCTGGGAGCAAACACTGACAGCAGTTTTGCATGTATTAAGTTTGTATGAGCAATACCATCATACATCATTCACCTATTTTACACTGTCATTGACAATACATATATAATTCATGTTCAATTCGTAGGATTAAACATCATTCATGAATTCTTTTCGCATCTTGAATAATTCTGCATTGAATGTCAAGTAGTTAGGAAATAAATATCACCGAGAGCACAATGTCTCATGGACCTGTTTAATTCTGTTTTGGTAAAGCTTCTGTTTCATAGTTCTTGCTTCAATACTGCCCCCATGTGATAGGAAGCTGCATATACCCAGGCACCACATTGCTCAGTGGAACCATGACATGTTTATGATTACTGCAATAGCCATGAACAAATACATTAGCACTAATTCTCCATCATTAGTATACTGAAATATATTATCTTTAGTCAAATATGTAACTGCAGGGATTGAATTTAACAATTTAGGATTGAACATGAATGTGTCATCCTGTAATTTATCACATATGACAGCATTAAAAAGCCCTTTATCCTTGTCTTTATCAGAGCTCTGCATTAACCCCCCCACCCCCACTGTCCTTTTTCTACTTTCTCAGGGCAGAGTGAGAGACAGCTGAATATCCCAAAAACTCAGTTGCTTGGTCTTTAAGTTGATGACTGTCTTTCTCCTTGGGCGATGTGACAGGCAGGTCTGGTGCACCGTATGAAATATGAAACAGGATGGGGACACCGTTGACAGCCATGTCACAAAGCATCAGTGAGGATGACAGGACCAAAGACCCCGGTCTGCTACACTGACATCTCTGCAGCTAATCGGAAGGTACAGGCCCTCACAGCTGCCGGACCCAAAGATGGAGAGAGGGTCAATAATTTAGCAGTCGCAATATGTTGAGGCTCGTCCAACGTTGAGGTCTTCTTCCATCCTTCTCCTGCAATCTCTGTCACTTTGACTTGCTCACACATTTTGTGAAGAAAAGATCATCACCTGCTGTGTAGCGCTTTGAACAAAACAGCACTTCACAACTGTAGAGGACTGTAATGCGTAATTTATTTTCAGAAATGAGGAGAACGCAGGTGTAGCTGCAGTATGGCTTTCTGTTACTTTCTATTATCTGAATGATTTGAGGCTTAACAAGTCTATCTGTGTATTGTGTAGTTACATTACACACAATATCACCTGTCCCTGTTTACTCTGAGCATATAAGACTCTCTCTGTCATACCTGAGTCTCTTTCTCTCTATGAAGCTTTAAAGATTTCCCAGGTTACTCTGCTCGTAGGTCACGTTGTCATGACAACAGATATGAAATGAAGGCTTCTGGCAGGCATCACCTTTTCCGTCTCACCTCCGGTGGCTGACACTACAGCGTCACCGGTTCTGCTGATGGCAGTGAGTCGGTAGATGAGAGGGGAAGGTGGGCAAAAGGAGGACGATGGGGCAAGGACACAGGTAGAGACAGAGAGGAAGGACGTGAGGATGGGGAGTTGGCTCATGCCCCTCTGGGCCCCAACGCTGCCCTAATGATGGATGCCAGCGCTGCACTCAGGTGGAACTGAAGTGGCTGCAGTGTGATGGCAGGGAGTCGTCCCAGTGGAGGAGATGCTTACACAATATGGGAAGGACATTCACAGGCGTCACAGGATGTGTGCAAGACACTCACTGATCATGTTCCTGTTTGATTAACAAGCGTTTAAAAATAAATGCATTCACTTGTTTTTAGTTTTATTATACATGAATTGACCATCCAAGGAGCGTTCCCTGAACAGTGGTTTTTAAATTAGCCTACAACATTGTGCATGTGTCTCTAATAAAAGTAATACTAAGTGTAGGCTAAGGAGATCAGCTTTTATAAACCAAGTAATAACCGTAGAGTACTTAGTATATTCAATTGTGTCTTAAATAAATGTGCTGCTCAACTCAGTTTACCCTGGCCTTTAGTGTTTAATGTTTTGACAGCCTATTAGCATTTTACTACTGACCAGGCCAACTCCTAAAAAGGCAGTTGTCATAGGCTTGAATGGTACTGCAGTTTGAGGAACATTTATTTATTAACAGATGATGGAAAGACATTATCATATTAAAGTTATCCTTGCCTGATCCGATAAGATTTGACAAACAGATGGACAGATTTTCTGCATTTTAGTGAGTCATGTTTGTTGCCCTTTAATTGGTTAAAAAAGCTACAGCAGGTAACCTCCCATGATTATGAACATGCCAGAATTTGGACGCAAGAAAGGGCACTTTACCACTGGAACTGCACACATTAACCAGTTGAGTACTTGTGAGGAGAGGAACTTCCAAATATCAGTAAAAAAAAAGAAAAAAGAGGTCATAATTGAAGTTTGAAATTATGATTTATTTGACATTGTACTGATTACGTTTTTTAAAGCTTGGAATCAGCATGAATAGCAACGTAGGGGTCCTCATCCCTGTTGCTGATCTTGAAGTGGGCATGGCCATTACCTCCAACATTGATCTGCTTCCCAGTGCAGCGGCTTCCTTCCTTCTGGCCAGAAATGACATCACAGTAGGTGCCACCAGGCATGCCAGTGTTCAGGGTCACATCCAGGTCCCTGACGGAGGACAAAGTACATGGATTTTAAAACCACATGCTGACATTCGTCTTCATCCAGTCCTATATATTGTGTTAAATGTGGCTTAATTAGGCTTTGGCTCAAAGGGCTCATGTGTAGTATTCAGGGGGATTCATTAGGAGCAAAATGGAATATATTACCTATAACTATGTGTCATTGCTGTACGACGAATACTTAAAGTCCTTACCAGTCATCATTGTTGAAGACAATGAAACCACGATTGCCACGTCCAAAGGCAACCTGGTTGCTCTGGTTGTCCCACCAGTTGGAGTGAGGCTGTCCGTTGACCACGTTGCGGAAAATAGCCATGTTCCTAAAGGGTGATATGACAATATACATAACGTTAACAAACAATATAGCAAACAGACGTGACTAATGTTCTTTGGGTGACGTCAGCAGTATCCTGTCTCTGGCTTTATGAGGACTTACTTGATCTGACGCCATCTGTGCTCACACACCCATCCGTCTCCACAAGTCTGGTCAGCGTTGATGGGAACGGACTTAGTGGATCCATCACTTTTGCTGGGAGGGCCCATCCAGTCATTCTGATCCTAAAAAAGTATAATAATGGATAAATGAGTTTAACAAAAGAAATAAAATAACACACCTTTCCTACATTACTTTTTGGAATTATTCCTACATAAATCTACCTTTCCATTGACAATGTGGCGGTTCCAGCGGAAGCTAGACATGACCCTGGCTACTCCGTAAGGATGGGCCAGCATGTACGAAACAGCCATCTTGTGAAGCTTGGGGTCAAAGAAGGTAACAATGGCTGCCCCTCCAGCACCATGGCCTCTCTGGTTGTCGTGGTTGTCAATAAAGACGAGAGCATTTCCGTTGGGCATGAAGCCCCATCCCTCTCCCCAGGACCTTGTTGAGTACACCAAAAGTTTTGTGTTAGAAATGTGTAGTATGGATCCCCAGCACATTTGAATACCATGAGTAGTGTTGCAACCATTGGATAGAAAAAGCTAAATGATAATCTCTACTGTGAACTATTCATTTTCAGGTAAATAGGCAATCTGTAGTCCCTCAAATCTTCAAAATCGACCCAAAATGTATCAAGATCAGCCGACAGGAAGTACAAATATGGACTTCTTCTTGTTAAATCTGCCCCTTTGATACTGGAAATGGACTCAGTATCCCTTATAACCCCCAAAACCACTGCAAAATGTTCTAAATCAGCCAAGCCATTTATTAACTATTGTCCCCATAAGCTATAATGATAATCGATGCTAATTAAAACATATTTCAATTTCCTATGATTTTTAGGCAGCAGATAAGTAACACACATACTTGGTGTAACTCAGCTTCTCTCCGTTCCACTTTCTGAAAACAGTTCCAAGCTTGGCACCATATTTGAACTCAGTCACCCTTCCCAGGTGGAAATACTCTTTAGACGAGATGCCCTCTCCTCCCAAATCAATAACCTAGAGGGAAAATAAACAATGTATCAATATTATTCAAAGTAGGTGTGGTTCACATGAACCGCACCGTACCAGTGATTTGAACATTGAGAAAAAGTAACTCATCCAGTGCGATTTGTACAGCATTAACAAGAACCATATTCCTGCTGATTAAAAGTGATGTTGTAAGTGAAGTCAGCACACAGTTATTATTGAGATCCCAGGATGCTTTTGCATCAAACAATGATTTTTGAGTGTGGCACCTTTGGCTTCTTCCTTTATATCAGCATTGCCTGTATTTATATATGTTTACTTGTAATGTGTTCTTCGATATTAACATCCTCGCCAAGTTTGCAAATGTTTGTTTGTCAGCTTGATTTCTGTTCTAATCTTCCCACGGCTCTGTTTACTGCTGTTGTGCACAGTCATAAATATTGGTCATGCGGACATTTAGGACTCATCCAATCACACCATAGTTAGTAGATTTCAGCTTTTAATCGTAAACTTGATTGCAAATGAGTTTTAATGGCAGCAATTTGCTTCTGCTGGCCTCATGTTTTCCAAGTTAAAATAAAGACATCCAGCCTTTAGGTTCAGTGAAACAAAGTTTTCGAATAGGCTACAGTCATGAGTTGAAGCTACTAAACATGCATTTACATACATGGTTGGTAATTTTGGGGTATTTTTTTGGAAACATTTTACAATTTCAGAGTAGAATCAAGAATTCATACCTCCTGGAAGATGAAGGGCTTGGAGCCACCGGAGAACCACTTGGTGTTCAGGTTGTGCAGACGTCCGTAGATATTAGACAGATCACCGGGCCACATGTGCTTGACGGCATCCACTCTGAATCCAGCCACCCCCATGTCAATCAGCTTGTTCATGAAGCCAGCCACCTTTCCCCTGACGTATTCTTTCTCCAGAGCGAGGTCCAACAGACCGACCAGGCGACAGTCGCGCACCTTTAGCAGCAAATAAGCATTTACATTGCAATTAATTAATCGGAATTAGTGTTAAAACAGTCCTTTGAATGGATCCTGTTAATGGGGCTGGGGAGAGGTGTTTGTACGCCTACAATCAGACATTGTTTCTGAGTGACATTCATTACCTGATTGGAATCACCATAGTTCTCAATTTCTCCACTTCCAGTCCTGCATTTGTGGTCATTGAAGTCAGAATTGCTAAAGGGAACAGTGGGGAAATCCTCGGTGTGAGCATTAAACCAGCTTCCACATGAAGAGTGGGTTCCTTGGCCACCACCTGCACCGCACATGTGGTTGATGACAGCGTCCACATAGATGTTGACCTGGGTCGGAGAATGCAACACAACAACACATCAACACCTCCCGTCTAGCCCTCCTCACTTTAACTTGTTTGTTAGTACATTCATTTCTTTCACTCCGGTCACAAGAATAAGTCAAAGCTGTGCTGCTCATTGTGTTGTTGGTGGTCCAGGAACTCTAGCATAAACTCTAACCAAAAAATCTGTGATTAAATGAGGCATTAATTCATTAAGTTGATGCTCTTTGTTCAAAAGTCTTTTATTTGAAAGTGCCAAGTTTGTGTTATAATGCGACAGTTTGATAATGATGCAGGCTCTGTATCTGGTAAGAATTTGCTGTGTTGTTCAAGACTGATTCATGAGTTGCTGTCAGAAGAAAAAGAACATTGTTCCTAACGACGTTCACTAAATCACTGCATTCAGTTTACCCCAACGTTGTTGCATCTGGTGATCATGTTCCTCAGCTCGTTCTCATTGCCGGACCTGGAGCACAGGTTGTAGCCGATTGGTTGGTATCTCTGCCACCAGGGCCTCCAGGGATTGTTTATAATAATGTGCTCATTTGGAGGAGAGATCTGAACAGAAAGAAAAAACAAAACAGTAATTAACATTTTAACACAGTGATTGTCTACAGACAGAAGATCAATGTAAAAAAAAAGGATTAGGGATTCAGAATTATTTCAGGAACAGATAATGAAAAACTCTAATGAGGAGAATTATGGGAAATGCAGTATTTTGATACTTGATCCATTCTAAATGTCAAAAATATTGCTGTTTATGATTATTTAGTATTTAACATTCATTTTTAAATTGAGTTGACTTTATGCAAGTCCAATATTAAATTACTACAGTTTTTTAACATTGTCTCTTTAAAAAGAGACAGGATAAAGAAGACTGCTTAACTCTTTAAAAGGCTGCATGTTAGGAAAGATCGGCACTCTTATTATGCATTTATACTCATCTTTTGTCTTTTGAAATTCAATTTTTACCATTCTTATAAACAGAAACTGATGAAACAAAACTTAAAATTAAAAACGAAAGCAATAAGCAACATTCAACCTGTAATCAACTTTCATTTTACAACCCTTTCACCTTGTTAAAAAACAAGAAGGGACTATCCTCCTCACTTGTGTTCAGCCAAACATACCTGAACTCCACCGAAGCCATTAGGAGCCAGGAAGCGCTCACACTCCGCAGCGATGTCAGCCCAGCGCCACTCGAACAGGTGAACGATGGCTGTCCTGCCGTGCTTGGTGTGGGGGTTGTGCTGGGCGAGGCTGACCCCGAAAAGAGCCAGCAGAATAACCAACTTCATGTTTTCTCTGGAAATGAGTCCACACTCACATGCTGCCTAACATGTAGTATTTATAACCATATTCTATCTTTCCTGGACCAATCACAGATGGGCAAATACCAGCGTGGAGGAGGTTAAACAGGTGCTTCTTTCTCATAGTTTCAGAAATAGTATAGGGTAAATAGTTCTGTTATCACCCTTGCAGGCCATACAAAACTTAAAACCCAATAATAACATTCTTTTCATGTGGCAGAAACTTCAGTTTTAGCAGCAACACAAGTCCACAAAAACATTATTTCCATTTATCATGACCATAATGCAAAATAATCAAATATAAACAAACATAAAACACTTAAATCTCTTGCCACACAGAACCGTACAGGTTAGATTTTTAGATTTGTCTTGTTTCAGTCAAATGTAAACAGTTCAATGACAAGAGGGTTTCTTTAAACATTTCACAGAGCCTAGATTTGGAAACAAAGCAAAAAACGGCTGTGGCAAAACGTTTATCTTTTGCAATATTACGTACAGCTGCGGAAAAAATTAAGAGACCTTCAGCATTATCCTTTTCTCTTGTTGTATTATTTATAGATATGTCTTTGAGTTAAATTACTTTTACATTTTATTTTATTGTATTCTCTAAACTGCTTTTCTCTGTGTTTGAATTCAACAGACACTGGACTGACTGCCATACATGTAGAGACAAAGATTTAAGAAACATTTTGAGTGGTCTCTTGATTTTTTCCTGGAGCTGTATGTTGTCTTTTTAAGGATCACTAACAATATGTCCCAAACTCGCCAAGAATAAAGCTAACAGTTTCTAGGTTTTCTGATCTGTTCATTGGGTAGAGGTCAGTTACAAAACATTCCATGGACTGATGTAACCACACTGTAACTTTTTAGCTTTTTTATCGAGGAAAACAAACAAAGATAAGCTCGACTCGAGGGTGAGAAGAAGAAGAGGTCAAATAAGTTAACTACACTTAACCAGCCCTGACAACACACAAGCATTTTCCCATGAGGGGCTTCCCAATGCCTCATTTCCATTCACATATTGTAAACATGCTGCCAAGACAGGACTTTAATGGGGTACTACAGTACAATACCCTGATGAATCTGCGTAGACATGGATGTGTATAGTAGACTCGGGTGCTTTATTATGGGGAGATGGATCAGATTTCTTTAAAATCCTCTGTTTTAAACTGTTATTAACTACATCCCAGTTCTTACAAAATAATGTCAAGACTTTGTTGTATTAACTCTTATGTTCAGTGTGGTCTGAACCCCTCAGTAGCTAGCAGCTCAAAAACAGTTATAGAGGTGTGACCCAAAATCATGAAGTATGTAGTAAAAGTGTGTGTGTGTGTGTGTGCGCGCATGCGTGCGTGCGTGTCTCTCTGAATACTTAATTCTATAAGTATTTATGCATAGCCTTAATAATATTTCAAACATAGAAAAACGTTCCTATTGCGTTACACCTTTAACTCCAGGGAATTTGCCAGATATTCTAACTTCATCAAACCATTAATACCATTGCTTATAATTCTGATGAAATATGGAGTAATATAAAGTTCACCAAGTTATAATGGTAATTGTAAGATTTATTTGTATATTACAATAGCTCTCTCAATGATTCTTGAGAGAAACTGCTTCATTTAAAACATGCAATGTATACATACTGCATTATATTGCTTGTTTACACCTGTAAATACATATTTCCCTTAAGTGGGTTTAATACATTGCATTAATCCATTATGGTTTGTATAAAAGAAATGTGGAAGTAATCTTGTAAAAACGTTATGCTCTATTATTGAATTTATTGGGTTGTATCCTGCATTGTTGCTTAATAGAGTCAATATGAGAGCAGCTAAGGAACATTAAGAGGCTTAATCACACAAAACTAGCCACACTAAAATATAAGTGTCTCTTTCACTGCAGGTGTATTGTATAAAAAAAGAGGGTGGATGTCATACTGACTTCAGGTCTGTGTGTGTGTGTTCAAGCTTCAGAAAATAAATCCTTGTGTGCCTCCTCCCACCTGTTTACTAATCCGACCCAGCTCCTTCCCCTCCCGTCTCCCCCTGCGGAGAGTGTGTCAAACGGACATCTGACCTACCTTACCGGGTTTCGTTCCGGGTCACTCCTCCCAGTGAGTCTGTGGGTCACATGCGTGTAAAAATGAAGGGGCCCCGACACATTTGTGGTGGAAATACGTACTAATAACTCATCTCAGTGCAGACTCTGTGTTGACACATAAGGGCATAAAGATCTTATTTTACTGTGCAGGTTTTGCTCATAGGTTGTGACGCCCTGTCTATAGTAGCAGTATTGTTGTCCAGTGCAATTTGAAGCTGTTGTAGTAGTCCATACTAAATCAGAAAACATTGTATACTTGGAAATATGTATCTGGAAATCAAAATCCACAAAGCTCAATTAAGTATTAAAGATACAATATTTAAAAAACTATTTCTTGTAGCTTTTTTTAGGATGAAAGTAGACTTTATTTCTAACCTCCAATAACTGATTTGTTGGCCACTTGGGGGCGGTAGAAACAAGTTGTAAACACATTGACATGTCGTCACTTTTTTAAAGGGGAAACATCATGAAAAACTCTCTTATTCAGTTTTTTCTGATGTGCCTATACTACACCAGGAGACGTGATTCAACAACCCATTCAGGATTGGCTCCTCTTCCTGTGTCGCATCCACGCCCATTAGAAAATACCACCCCCAATTCTCAGTAACTCCACCCTTTCAAAAAACTACCTTTGCATGTGAGGTTTGTTTATCTTTCAAGCTGATCAGAGCAGATTGGGCTCTTTTGTGGAGGGGGGACTTAAAGAGACAGGCGCTAAAACCGAGTGTTTTGGACAGGCGGTAATGGAGGTATTCAGACAGTTTATGAGTTAAATAATGTGTTTTTACCTCGACATCTTCAACAAGAAGTCAAATATAAACCTAAAACATTATCATCATAAGATCTTATGTCCCAATTAACTTGATATAGGGAATATGACAGCAAACACTTCCATGTAACCAGCTGTTAAATATATTCATTACAGTATATATAGTGTATTTGCTTTTGCCTCCGCAAACATTAACAGAAAATATCATACTCTTTTGCTGCTTACGCTATGTTCGCTACATAAAAGCCTGCCTGCTCCTACTTGAAATTACACAATGAGAAAGTTGCAGGGTAGAAAAACAACAAGCTGAAACATTTTAAAATATGTGAAGCTGACGGGAGCTGCAAAATCAGGTGACCATTTTCTGTAGGTTGATCACGAGCAAACCGTCCGTTTAATTTCTTATTTTCATTTGACACATTGCTATTAGAAAGCACCATTATAGCCACAAGCTTTCTCATGAATTACTGGCATGAGGGTTCCCCCCTAATGACGCATCATGCTCTGTGGGAGGAGATGTCAGAGAGAGTTAAGGCCTAAACTCGCTCACACTTTCCCATGGGCCCCAAAAATTCCAGTCAGACCAAAGTCCTTTCCTGTATGGACAACACAGGACATACCTCCGGAGGCGATGAAGGGTTTTGGGGACAAAGCTTTCTTTCACTGCCCGAGCTCTGAGACCAGGTGAAGGCAGAGAAGCCGGTCATTTGATTCCCTCCCCTGGTTCTGTCATGGGAAAGTGGAAGAGTCATAGCAAGGGAGGGAGGAGGAGGCGGAGGGTTGATTGAAGATGGGGGGGGAGAAAAGTGAGGAGGAATGAGGGAGATGAAAAGAAAAATGAAGGGGGTCAACAGGTTGAGAGGGAAAAGGAAGAACAGAGAAAAGAATAGGAGGCATGTGTGGGGTGTGAGTTGAAGACAAACCAGGAAAAATAAAAGATGAGAGAATGCGTGAGATGGCAAAGGGGTGCTGCTGTACTTCAGGGCAAATGAGGAAAAACACAGAGGGAGTGAATGGAAAAAGAGGAGGGGGAGTTAAAACCACAAAGAGAAAAAGGATTTGGGGAAAGGATAAGAAGCTGCATGTAGCTCGTCTTCCTACACCTCCGGTCGCTCTTTCAGACAGACAGCCCAAGTTTAAGAGCTGTTGGAGAACAGATAGCACATGGGAAAATGGTTGAACAACATGACTGTGCAAACTTCAAATAGCTCTACCAGTGTCAATGATATTTAAGACACAAGGCACCACAGAAAGATTTAACGCAAAAGCTGCTGCTGGTGTTGGAATCTAGAATATTGGATGAAGAGCTGTCAAATTAAAACTTCGACCACATTTATGGTCTGGTTAAGAGTCTGATCTGAAGCAGAAATGCACCACCTTAAATGTTCATGGCTTTTTAATGATCCCAGTAATGCCATCAAGTGTACTAACAAGTTGCTCCAACTATAAAACGTGTCACTACATTTTTCCCTCTACATATTTAAAATATTCTAATAAATGAATCGCATTTTGGGAACTTCTCAAGTTTCCTCAGCTAAAGCAGGCATACCAGGGAGAAAGTCCTATAAAGTAAAAATCCACAGGCTCTTCCAAAGGAAAGTTTTAGCCCGGTGTCCTCCTTCTTTCTTCTTTCTTTTTTTTGTTGCCATGATGATATGTTGTGCAGATGTTGGGAAAAGCTTTCCATCTCACTGCAAAGAATAACAGCAGCAGCGGAAGTCCCCCAGGAGAGGTTCACGCTCTGAATCTAATACACACACACACACACACACACATTTGCAGACAAAAACTCAAATACTTTTACATTTTTTAGACACGTCACGGATTCAGACACTCTCTCACCCTCCCTTCCTCTCACCCGTTACTCTCCATCCAGCCTGACAAAGACAGACAGGGAATATTGTAGAGACACATGCTGTTAACTTGAGACTTTAAAGAGACACATGTAGTCACTAATCTTGAACATATAAATTACAGTCAGTGTTTCCAAAACAATCCCTGTCAGTGAGCAGAACAACAGTAGTAGAATTCCATTATCATGCATCATCTTGTATGTTTTTCATTCATTTATCATTTATTGTATACATAGAATTGGAGATTTCAGAGCCAAAGGTGTTGTGTAATTGCTTATTTTTGTCGGGGAAAAAAAGGTTTAAAAAGTCATATGGTTGTAAGAAAAGTTGCAAACTATCACACTGGAGAGGCTGGAGTCTCCAAACTTGCGGAATTTTCATCTGATTATTAACACCTGCGATACTGTATTTTTAACCAATTGGGGGCAGTAAAAACAAGCTGTAGGCCGTGTAGAGAGGATCTTAGAGATTCTCACTGCAGCTGAGGCTGAAGAGAGCAGTAGGAGTGAAACACAAAAGAAAAGTTGCAGGTTGTTAAACCAAAACAATTTGGCTAAAAGACACTGAAACTCTTATTGATTCCATGTGGGTTAACCAAAATGATGGTTCACATACACAGATAGAAAGTGAACCACTATTAATGTTAAGTAGTGATTGTGGAAGCTGAAAACAGGTACTAAAAGACTGTCATCATTGACTTTGTTTTAATTGAGTTATAGACTTTAAATTTAAAGTATGAATAATGTAATAAAAATACAAATAATGCAACTTACATATATTACTACCTTTTCTCCTCCATCCCTGGTGAACCTTTTAAAGGGGCACTGTTATGCTTTTGTTGGGGTTTTCCCTTTCCTCTAGTGTGTTTAACGTGTTTGTGCATGTAAATGGTTTGCAAACGCTAAAATGCTCCTCTTAAGTTTCCTTCAGAGGGAAACAAGTGGAATACCCATGATAATGCATGTTCAAATCCAATTCTTGCCATGACTCTGCAAATAATCTCTCTTCACTTTCAAATATTTGCCACACACAGTTCAAGACAAAAGTGACACTTGAAACAGCTATCCACAAAAGGCACTTATTCATCTCAAAGACTAAAGCTATGCTATGCATGTCTTCAAGTAGAGTTTAATAGATCTTAATAGAAGGAATGCCATCGAGCCGCTGGTAACTGGAAGGTTCACCATAAAATTACACATGGAGTCAATTTTATGATCCTCTTTCACAGTAGTCAGCAGGAAATGAGAGCTTTGCTTTCATGGTCAAAAGCTGAGCAACAGTTTTTCTGTGAGGAAAAATCCGGAGATCTCCTGTACAGACTGCTTCTGAAGTGTTTGTCCTACGTAAACATTTGCTACCTTTTATACTCAAAACGTTTCAGACGTTAGGGAAACACTTAAATCCACCTTTGCCTAATTTTCCGTGATTGCCTTCAACAAGTATGTCATGATGCTCTCAAGAGATGCAATCTGGGCAAGACTACATTATTGACTTTATAAAATATTTAAACAATTCAGAATGAATTCCATATGATTGTAATTTTTAGATAAATCACGTTTGTTAAATATCTGAGGATCTTGAAAGACCAGCAACAATTCCTTTGACCTTTTCCTACACCTGACTGACTGTCAGCCTTTCCATGATATCACTTCTGGCTTTGAGATACAGAGAGTTTTCTTTGTTTGGCAGTGCTCTGCTCCTCCTGAGCGAGAAGAGAGGAAGTTGAGGTTAGGCTTGGTGAGGGGGTAGAGCAAGCAGGCATCCTTCAAGTAACACAATATCCCCCACGCTTTTATCAAACACATGCTGCCTCAACTCAATAGCCAAACATATCCTTCAGTATCACGTCACTTTCACTCTGGTAATCTCTAGTTTTTCTTAGATTGGTCATTTCAACAGACACCCTGGTTCACATGTAAAGTGAGTGTGAGGGGCCACTGCTGGTTGAGTATCAAATATGTTGGTGAATGGAAATATAAGGGATTTTACTGACAGCCAAAAACACTCCCCAGATAAACATCTTGCAATGTGCGGGGCAGATGTCTGTCCGTGGCACAGGAGGTAGCATTACAGCACTGAAATCATCTATTTAAACACTCCTGTCCTCTCCCTGAAGAAAAAATAGCAACAAGTCTTTAAAGGGGAAGACACAGTGCTGTAGGTCTCAGGCTTATACTTAAGGAGGAATAATCACAGGTTGTATAGTTGGCACAGAGAGGGGAGAAGTTGGCTGCAAACCTGATCTCACACTAATGAGCTTTTGTATAAACGTGCAGAGCACCCGCCGTTTTTCTTCTCGGCTGGCTTTATTTGTTTTCAGTCGTAAACTGTGAAGCTCAGGATCTGTCCAACTTCCTGTCTTCAGCTGGCTGCTTCTCTGTACTCGCTGCCACAACAGTAGCAAAGCACTACCTCTGTGCGACCAATGGCACGATCATACACATCTACAGTCAATCATGAACTGCCATGATCTAATTCATAGTGTTTATGGGACAGTAAAGTTTAAAAAACACGACAACAAAAGATCCTTATTCAGTGATAGAGTTGATTTACAGGTCAGGGTAATCTCGTGAACAAAGGCTGCAGAAATGTGGTTCTTTTTTTTGATAATTTATATTATTACTTGTATATTTCTTTCAGCCTTTGTCTTGGTAACAAAAGTGGAGCGCACTGCCTGAAACGTGATTATAACCAGCTCTTATTTGAGTTTAATGTCTAAGTGTGGATACTTGTAATCCCTAATTGATGTCCTATGTGGTGGAACATCGTCAGCTAATAATCTTTATTGTACCTCCTTCAGTCAGCGATTTAAACACATGGTGTATTAATTAGGTAACAATGGCCGCTTCATCAGAGAGAAAGAGGGAAGCAGAAAAGAGAGAAGGAGGTTGAGTAAGTAAGCACATCCCTTTTCCATATTGAAATACATTTAACCCAGTTTTTCGTGAGTAAAAGTGCCTTAAAGTAAGGCTCTCTAGTACAAACTGGTGATACATTAAAAGAAGGAACAGAGGGAAGATAGAAATAACTTTGTCTAGCTCATGTTTGCTTTCTTTCCTCTACTGCTAATCATCTCACCACCTTTTAAATGATCTTCTGACCCCCTGTGGGAGTCCTGCCCCCCATGTTGGGACCTGTGGTTTAAGCAAATGACTGGTCGATTTATCCTCCCATTGTTTAGCACTAATGTTAACAGTAACATTGCCATCTAATAGTCTTGATATCTGATCTTTGTGACTCTCACTGTTCCTCTGGCTTGCATTTTATTCAACACTTCTCCCTGCTCTTTCTTTCTTCTTTACGCACCCTTTCTCTCCCTCTTGTTCTATTTGGATTGCTATCATGCCCGAGTGAAACACACCACCGTAACGTTGGCCAGAGTACCATTTGGGTATGAGAATGGATGTAGACATAGAGGCCCTGTAGAATATCCAGGAAGTTAATTTTGGAGGACTTCCATGAGGCATTCTGGAAAAATCCACTTCCAGCCAAATCAAATTAAAACCTCCAGAGTTGTGAAAGTTTGCAGCAAAATGAGATTCACCCCTCCAACCTGTCCCATGGTGTCTATTTGCTGTCCATGATCTGCTCATCCCTAAACACACAACAGTCACAGAGGACCTTCACACACCATAAACACCAAGCTTTGACCGATGGGTGTAGCTCTAGATTTCCAACACTAGGGGTCTCTCTATGGACTTGCTGAATGAAAGCCAAACTGCTTAGCAAACAAAACCGACAATTAGAAAAGCCCTTGGTTCCAAATTAAGCTCACCTCGTCAAGCAAAGGGAGAAGAAGAAATTGATCCTGTGCCCAGTGACTCCACCAGTGCAGCATGGAAGTGGGCAGAACGTTTATTGACTCTAAAAGTTCCCAGAGGAGAGAGCTTTGCCAAAGATTTCTCTTTTTCAGTCACCCTTTTAATATCAGTTTACAATGCTGGCATGATATCTGGAACATGTTGCCAAAGCATATAGCAAGAAATACAGTGTGTAAAGACAAGAGAAGACAACAATTAAGGTATTTCAGTAGGCCTACATTTCTCTAACAGTTCAAATCAATGCGTGCACTCTCTGTACAGTAAGTCAATTCATATTTTAATGAATGATTCTTTCACATCTTTTTATCGTTTGACACAGCCCTACAGTGTTAACTACAATAATGTTTTCCTTCTTTATATTTTATGCCCCTAAATTTCAGAGGTACATATCGTATGGTTACAGATTTGTTTTGTTTTAAAATAAACAGACCAGATCAACTTCAAGGATTGCATCATTCATTTCCAAATTCAACAAGTATCTGTTGTCCTTCTAAATGCTGTTTTGAAGCCTTTGCTACCCTGCTGAGATATAACTATGTGGGAAGAAATACTTCAGCTTGTTTACATTTTTAAGAGTCAACCGCCTTGGTAACGTCTCTCCCAGGCCAGGCACTGCAGGGCTTTGGAATTAGTTTCCGATTAGCACTGAGCACAAAGTGGAGCTGAGGCTAATAGAAACTTAAAAAGCTTGGTCATAAATTAAAGGATTGGACACATTGACAATGTTGACCTGATGATGGAGCTAATGAAAGTCAGGGGATCATAAGATATCACAATTCTATCTAAGGGGAGGATAAATGTCTTCAAGGCAATATATCCACATTTTTTCGGAGGTTTCATGACAATAAATATTATAATATGATAAGAGAGAAAAATAATATTTAGAAAGATCTAACACTAAGGCACTAAATTGCTTCTGTGCTGGTAATTTTTCCACTGGTTGGACATGCTGACCAACATGCACTGACCATGGATAGGAACCTCATATGACCCCGTTAAAACTGTTTCTTTAAGTGAAAAAAAGTTACTCCTCACAGCGAGAAATAGACCATGCTCTCGTTGTTAAAGCCTCATCAACACTGCAACGGGTCAGACTTAAACATCAAAATAGCTTTACTGAAACCTATTTGTGAGTCCAGTTCATAGTCGAGCTTGTTTTCGGATTTCCCAGTCTCTAAACACGAATCAGATTTGTAATTATCAGAACTTCCATGTTGTCTGAAGTGCTGAATGGTGCAATAAAAGACACTCCGTTGTTATGCTTCTTTATTGAGTGTGATCAAGCTTCAGCCAAACGTTTGGAGCCAAACCTTATTCCAGGCCCCCGATTAAGTGTGTGTGTAGCACATATCTGAAGCTCGTCTTACAAAACCACCTAGTATTTGGAAATGTTGGTAACAGTGGTTTCAAGCATTGATGTGACATCATGTCTTAAATTACCCTCACGGGATCGCCTGCTGATAGGGCCACTTGTCACATTCATCACTAAGAGCGTTCTTGGAGTCCTTGAATTAGATTTCCCTATAAAACAGATCAGATAAATGGTTTCTCTAGGATTTATTATGTCAAGTATGACATATAAAAGTAGAAGATTCACACATATATTACTTGTGACTGTTATTCTTATCCTTTTTATTATTCCTCTCAATCTCAAAGAAAACCTTCAATCTCGCATCTTATTTTTAGCATTCTCTCCTCACTGAACTGTCGCAACTTTTCTTAGAGACTGAACAATGTGCCCACATTTCTCACCCACTTGCACCTCAACAGGAACTTTCAAAGTATAGCCTTTAACTTTGTATGTATGTGTGCGTTGTGAGCATATGACTCCATCTATGACTTTAGTCGTGCGAGGGTGCGCGTTTGCTTCACAGTTTATGCGTACATGTGATTTTCTACGTTATATTTGTTCCAAGGTATCAATTTGGTGAGCAGGGCTTGACTTGGTGGCCAGTAATAAACTTCTATTCCAGTGCTGCCTGTGCAGTGGCGTTCACCACAGGCAACTATGTGGCTGGCCGCCCGTGCCACCACAAGGAGAGTCATACATGTGAGAGGGGCGTGAGTCAGAGCCACTGCCCATTTCACTTAGTGGCGCATATCAGGCTTTAAAGTAGCTATGAGATTTAAGAGAAATATTTCGGGATTAAATTAAATTCAGATTAGTAATCAAAAACTTTTATAAGGTAGTATGATGTTACTGAAATGTATCATGATGGACCATTGCAGAATTCACAAAAGAAAAGCTAGTGCACACCGTGGTGTCTTTTGGCTTGCTGTCCTAAACTGGACAATAAGTGGGAACACTTGTGATCAATTGGTAGTAACTTAAATATTTCAAAAATGTTGGCTCCTGAAGCATTTTCTTTAGAGTACAGACTGTACATTCTTCCAAAAAAGGAAACACGTGTTAAATCAAACTCCAGTTGCCATTCTTTGACTTTATTTGGAAGTTGACTTGAAGAAATACTGTATATCGTAATAATGAGATGATAGTGATAGTGTGAAGCAAAAGGCATTAAAAAGTGTTGGCCAAAAGTAACTGGTTCACAAACATGTTCTATCCAATAACTGTCACTCAAATATCTACATTCTAAAATTTAAATGTTGATATATTTTGGTATTGCCACCACATCACACAAAGAGCGGAAAACCAGACCTTGGGCTTTTCTCTGTGCCACAGAGCTCCTTTGTTTTCCAGAAACTATTAAATAGCCATCAATGAGCCACAATGTTGCACTGGGTGACATCTTCATTAATTTTGATGAAGCTGGGCACTGGAGTTTATTTTGAGTCCATGCCCACATACACCATCCTGCTGCTGTAATTACTCATTGGAGCACCCTAAAGTGTATTGATCCTCCGCTGAAAATAGTCCCCAGCAAATGCACAATTTCCTTAGCTCTGAAACAGCTCTCGAAGGAAATGACTGTTTCTTTAACTTAGTAGGGACCAGTGTTTGGGGCCAAGTGTGACAGACGGGGTGAGTCAGAGAGAAATTGAATTGAACACATTTTGGTTTGGGGGTTTTTATAGGATTTGTTGACAATAAAACAAATTCTTTATATAACCACAAAAATTCTGAATTTTTATCCGCTTTGTCTAAAAGTGCAATGCTACTCTTGCTTCCTATATTAAATGTAAGTCACTCTGAATGCTCTTTACACAAAATGTAATCACATATCTATCCGTAACGTACAGAGACATGATATTATTGCATATACTTTTTCTCAAATCTCACTGAACTAGGTAATCGCTCTCAATTAATTTATCAGCACAGTCATGGCTTCCTTCTGAATGGATTCATTCCATGCATTTTTGTGTAGGATTTATAGCTGACAGGAAAAAATGAAAATATAGGAAAAATGTCTACCTGATTCACAGTCATAGCAAAACTGTCTTTGGAAACAATGACACTCCTATTGGGAGGAATGAGTCCACATGCGGGAATGTTCTCACTCAGTTTAAATGATTCCAGACATGCTGCTCTCCCTATCAACTTTAGGCGGGTGCACGCGCAGCAATCATGCACGAGTATAAGCACAAAAATGCACTTGTCCAGCAGTGGCCCAGTCAGTAGAGGCTTGGACTGGGAATCGTAGGGTCCCCGAACAGACTTGAAATATGGAAAGTGGACTGCTACTTGGAGAGGTCCCAGTTCACCTCCTAGGCCCTGCTGTGGTGCCCTTGAGCAAGGCACCGGACATCTCCAATCCCCCCTCCCCATTGCTCCCCGGGCGCTGCACGATAGCTGCCCACGGCTCCTTGTACTAGGATAGGTTAAATGCAGAGGACCAATTTCACTGTGTGTGCTCTGCTGTGTGCATGTATGTGACTAATAAAGAGGGTTTCATCCTCCGATTCTACTTGCTCTATGCATACACAATCACACACCGAGCTATTGAATATCCTAGTGGTTGAGGCTCCTCTGATCTGAAGCACTCCATGAGGTTTTCCTGCAGCATCACTTGTCACTGACTTGTTAAGGCATTATGCATCTGTCACCGAACAAGGGCCATAACAGCAAATGTAAACCCAGCTGCTCCACCACTTCTGTCTTTGAGTCTTACCAAGTGTAAGGTCCTCTCCTGGAAAAGGCAATAGATCAACGTCACTCAAAAATGTACATAATGGTCTTTTATGTTATTGCAGGTCCACCCAGCAGCTTCCTTTACTTGCAGCCAGGATTTGGCATTCTTTGACAGCCAGATGTTGGACTTAGAAAAAAAGACTCATGGGTGGTGGCAACCCCTTCTATAAGGAGCAGAAAATATAAAGTTACACTAGCTGACAGGGGTTGAACTAAAGTTATGAATAGCCTACAAGTATTTGAAGTGGGAAAATGTCTTTATCCCTCGACATTTTACCTTCTTTTACCTCATTGTTTAATGTGTTCAACAACTGTTTTCAGTCAAAATAAAATATCTGTTGATCCAGTAAAGCAGCTGGTGAAGTGGGGTATTATCCAAATTAAGAGTCAGATATTCAATTTCTTACAAGACATTGTGTAAAACGTAGACTGTATAAAATAGCTTTACCCTACTTAAACGATAAGGTGCTTTTTCCCCAGGGGGCGCAGAAGAGTTGAAAGGAGGACACGAGGAAGAGGATCACAAAGACTGCCTCAGGTGAAAAGAAAAAGGTAAATGCCTTCCGAAACGTTCTGGAAATAGGCAATTTATATAGTACTTTAACCCGCTGATGTGGCCAACTTATCAACCCCTGGCATCAGGTGGAGAAACAGTAGTGGACACACATTTCAAAGGTACGCTACGCACACGCGATTGACGCAAAATCGTATACCTTCTCACAACCCAGTCAAATGGCAACACTAAGATATGAAGATATTTTTGGATTCACCTTCACTTGCACTTTACGAAGACTCCTCTCTCGGCTTAGTGGAAAAAGACGATCATTTTGACTTCAGAACTTGTCTAAGAATCCTCACGTTGTTAAGTTTTCTTCAATATTAAAGTAATCCAGTAAAAGTTGTCTTAGCGTACTTTAGTACATTGCCAAAAGGAACCGATAGTAGCTCATTCGGCTTAATTTTGACAGTGAATTGGTCTAAAAATAAACGCATATAGGCCAACAAGTGGATTTGCAATTGTTGCCCACAAATGACGGACTCGTGGCAACATTACTTCCTGTTTACATTCTGACCCCGAATTATAGGAAATGTAGTTCTCCATCTCGGAAAATCATTATCTTCCAAATCAACAATGAAAAATAATACATTTACATTTTTAAAGAGCTAAAAGGATATGAAATACTGGAATGTCAAAACATATATTCAAAATAAAGGAAAATAGGCAATTGTTTGTTGATTTGTACAAAAGAGCTTGTTTTAAAACGGTATTATGTCAGGGTTTTGTTCACTGCTTGGTGTTTTAAGTAATGTATTAGATTATGTATCATTGTTGTTGAATATATTGTGATTCCATCATGAACAACTAGGTTTACTGCACTAATATGCAATGATTGGAGGTGATCATTCAAAAATGATTCAGTGTACTGCACATATCATTTCATATTAAAAGTATAGTCGGTTATAAGTATGAATATGTGTAGGCTTGGTTCCACAGATGGCTCAGGAACCATAATTGGTGGCAAGTCAATCTTTGTAAGGATTCAAATGATTGACTTGGTATCATTTTGCCATACATCATCATCCGCACAGAGCCATACTTTACACATATCTGATGAAAAGAGATTGACAGACGACGGAGATGACAGATAATAAGTTATCTAAGCTCGTAGTTTGTTACCCTTAAAAAATATCAGAGCCTCTGCAGAATGCAACACGATTGCCAATCCATGTGCAGAGGAGAAAACTATTTGAATGTATTGATGGAAAACTCATTTGGTTGCTTCACTCCCCACTCTCTCACTCCAGTGCTGTGTTTAGTAATTATGGATTTTGATTGGCTTGTTGCAGAAGCTTGTGGAGGGACCCATAGGCACCGAAGCTTACAGGCACCGTGGAAACAACGCTTTGGGTTACTTTAACCCAAACCACAATGTTGGAAAACACCCAATCCAAACACTGTGGGAGGTGATGAACATGGAAAATGGGGAGCTACGGCAGCTACTGCTTCCACCTTTTCCACTGTAACTGTCACTTTAAATACTATTAAAAATCAAGATTGAGGGAGTATGTATATAAAAAACTCCTTGCCTCAGAGATGACTCAGTTCAATGGAGGCTTCTACTCATCGAACAAGTGTTATGTTTCTTCACTCTAGCATCGTTTCACTGCCATTAATCAGAGATATAGTCAGGGCCTCATTGCAAGTGGAACAAAATGGCCCATTCATATTCTCAGTGTTAGGGTGATATGAGTGCAGTACTATAATCTACTTCATGTGTGTTTCCATATCTCTAGCCATAGTTTTGACTTTGGTCTTCCATGGGAGCACACATAATTGTAATAAAGGAATTAAGCCATCTGTTTTGAATTTTAGCCACTTTTTGGTTTCGGCTATGGTTACATTGTCTGTTGGCCACAAATTTCATTCAATGCAACAAATCAGAATCGATTAAGCTGATTGTGCAGCATTTTAATTGTTTTGAACTAATTCAATAGCGTTTAAAGCAATATCAACATATTATTAATTAAATAAGGAAATATTAGATGTTGAAAAGATATTACAGCAACAGCAAGATTAGTGGACCAGCTTCAAAACAGGATTCTAAAAAGTGCCTGAATCATTTTTTAGTAATATGATCCTTGATCTGCAACATTTTCCTTCATAGCTGCAGTTGGACAGCCCTTCATAATCTGACAAAGTGGAAAACCATGCATTCCATGGTGTGTAATTTGGAAGCAGAGTCATGATTTAAATTCCTAATGCTTACAAGACTTCTTTGGATGCCAGCTCCAATCTATGACACAAATTTTCTTTCCTCTCTATTTTATTCAACATCCTTTAAACATGTAGGTATTCCGAGAATCAACCAAGAGTTAGCCGATATCAACAGCACTTACAAACATAAGAAGTAGGTTAATAGCATTCCCTGTGAACTGGATTACAATGATGGTTAGGACATTTTAAGTAAATGTACAAAAAAATGTATGTATCAAATTTCAAGGCAATCCTCCCTGCAGATATTGAAAAGTTATTTAAGTTTGGACCAAAGTGGTGGGCCAATCAAGGAACAGAGCCATGTTGCCAGGTAGTCGGGGCCATCAGGACCAATAAATGTGTGGTAACAACACTAAGCTCTTCATAAATAATATCCTAATGCTTGCCATATAACAGCCTTTTTTTTCCTCTTGTCGACTTTACATTATTATACTTGATTAATAGTCCACATTGTGCCGGTTTGGCTGATACTTGATGTTGATTTATTGGTTAATAGAAGAATCCATTTTTGAGAATTACAAGCCAAGGCAGGTTTTCAGGCTGATTTTGGAAGACACCTGGAACTCGCGTTGTTGCTAGCTTGTAAGAGTTTGTGTCCACACTGCTTCAAAGACGGCTGAAACAAGCTAAAATTAGCCAAATACCAAATTGCAACTCAGTCCACAGCTGGGTTCAGTAAATATGCCTATATGAATTTGTGCAAAACTTTATTAACTTAAATGTTCCCCGCTGCACAATACCTGCCCACTGCTCCTAGTACTAGGATGGGTTAAATGCAGAGGACCAATTTCACTGTGTGTGCTCTACTGTGTGCATGTGTGTGACTAATAAAGAGGGTTTCATCCTCCGATTCTATTCTATCTTATAAGAGCGACGGTTGGTTGGAAAAAGGAGTGTCCTCAGAGACTGCTTTTATGACTTGAAACCTTTCTTGCCTACCCAATTATTAAGATGTCACCCAGGAATATACCTGTTGCAATAAAAGGTTAGGCAACAGACATTTGCGTAGTCACTAAACTGTGAGAAATGGGTTTAAACTCCAGCATAAACTCTCACATCCGGCTTTACTGTCTGAGGAAACTTTTTTTTTTTTTTTTAAATGGAAAGAATAAGCCTCTGCCTCAATGTCAAAACATTCCCAGCAGCCTTGAACGACGTAACGGGACCATTTCCCATTTAACAAAGCATTTATCTTCAAGGTACCATATAGTACCATATAGTCCAGCAGTGGCTCAGTCAGTAGGGGCTTAGACTGGGAATTGTAGGGTCACCGGTTCAAGTCCCCGAACAGACTTAAAATATGGAAAGTGGACTGCTACTTGGAGAGGTCCCAGTTCACCTCCTAGGCCCTGCTGTGGTGCCCTTGAGCAAGGCACCGGACATCTCCAATCCCCCCTCCCCATTGCTCCCCGGGCGCTGCACGATAGCTGCCCACTGCTCCTAGTACTAGGATGGGTTAAATGCAGAGGACACATTTCACTGTGTGTGCTCTGCTGTGTGCATGTATGTGACAAATACAGAGGGTTTCATCCTCCGATTCTACAGAGTTTCTGACCACTAGTAGTGCTATGGAGCAATGCTTTTGCTACTATCTCCGATTTGCTGGTCTCTTGTGGGTGTAACCACTATCATGTATACATTTAAAGACTGACTACAAGAAATCCCTTTCTCTGAACTGATTCCTTTCTTAGCTGGAAAAAAAGGCCAACATTTATTTAATCATAGACTGCCTCCTGTGCACTTTTGCACATTGTGACGACTTCAAGTTTTGTTTGCATCTCTTTCATAGGAGTCCAGTTAGGAGGAGATACCTTATCAATATGGACAAGAGGATTGGTTACACATATGCAAGCTAATCCATGTACAGTAAGCCAAATGTAACAATTCCCTTTTGCTCCTTAATTTTGGATGTTTTACACCAATTTCTGAAAAAATACCTTTGTCTGGTTGTTTGACTTCTCCAGCCATTATATCACATTAATTGTCAGTCATAAGAATATAGTTGGTTTATAACAACGGATAAAGACCTGTGAGCTTGATCCATGGAATCAATTTGCAGGTCATAAAACCAAAACAAGCCAAGAGAGACCAAAGAGAACCTTTATAGTAGTTTATTATTCAAACTAGTCATATGATTAAATGCAAGACATCCCGATGAATGCAGCTTTAAGGAATGTTAAATGTAGCTTGGTGCATTCCCTGTCGCTTTTTAAAGATTGAACTTCAATTGCAGACACAAACATGTTCTCGATGTTTGTGAGAATAGTCACATTTAAAACAATTGCTATTGTAAAGAGTGACACTGAATCCTCTGCATTAAAGTTTTTTGGCCGAGCATCAAAGATGACAGAGATTTATGCTTGACCGCAACAAACAAGACTAATGAGGAACATTCATGGCCTATAAAAACAGCAAATTCCAAAGGTTCACGAGTTCAAGCATCTTCAGCAAATTATCCATGTGTCTTCACCTGCCAAGTTCTCTGATTTTTCTTTGTTTTTTGCTCTTTTCTCTCATCTATTGCATTATATTTCCTCTCTGTTTTAAGACCCTATTTGTTTTTCTTGATTTGAGACCCAAAGTTGGACTAAACTGGGTTTTTTAACATCCTTAATTCCCCCAACCAATGGTAACAGGACATGGCTAGGCGATGGATTTTGCCTAGCTTTGTTTGTGAGCCTGCACATCCAGTGTCAGCCGGTCCCTCCCTACTAGCGTTTTTTACTGCTGACGGCTGGAGACAGGGCTCAGGGAAACTTTGGCCCGTGAAATACGAGATGCTTGGGGCATGTTTAGATTATCACAGACCCCTCCACTTAACTCTCCATAACACTCAGTTAACTGCTGAGAGGAAAGGCATTCATCACACACACTTGACAAGAAACATGAAAATAAGACGGCCTCTCTTCATCTTTGTCGATCCTCTCGTACACTAGGAGGATGATTGTTGTGATATCTGATCTCTACTTTCAAGGAATGGCCTTTTACTATGCTATTTTGTTCTTGTCAATTGTCATATATTATTCTACGACTTAAATGTATTTTAAGTTTATTTGTTCTCAACACTCAGTTTGTGGTTTAAGCTTGTTTGCAGCGCTTGTTAGCTCTTTAGGTGTTCATAACACCGAAACCTAGTACAGTTTCTCTCAATCACTGCACATTTCTGTACATTTTTTTGCTAAACTAGGGGCAAAGCTTGAGTGATGACAGCTTTGGTCGGTCATACAGTCTAACTACTGCATGCGTAGGTAGCCATAACACTTTCCTATTTGCCACCGCTAGGTTAACATTTGAGTATTTGTAAAGTATCTCTATTAATTGCCATGAACTTTAGTACAAATATTCATGGCCCCCAAAGGTTGATTTGCAATAACGTTTTCAGACTTCTCTCCTCTTGGGTCATCAGATCTACCTTTTAAATCTACTTTGGTGGATAGCAAATACTCAATATTGTAAGCGTTTACAAGAGTAGAACGTCAAAAACACTATACATACAGGGTTAAAGAGAGACCTGTATTGTGAAATGCCTTTCTAATTCTGTCGTAATTGTCTGTTCGTAAAACTATGCCTAATGTAATGGAGAAATTGGGCTGCTTAATTAATTTGTAAATGTGCATTATGATAGATTGATGTCCATTTCTCTTCTGTGCACCAAGTGAATGTGGGAAACAGCAAGATATGTCTATATAACAGGGTGGCGTATTTGAAATTGAAAGCACACCTTCCCACATTTTAGCAAACCCCTACTAGGTGAGGCTGTCTGGGTACCACATGCACTTATAATAAGCATGCTCAGACAAACATACATTCCACTTGGTGGTTATGCGGTCTGCAGTGTCTAGTATGCATCCCTCTCCACCCCCAAGCCACACGCGGCCTTTTAGCTTTATAATTCTTAGTAACGAGGAGCTCTTGAGGTTACATCTACTTTAGATCTGGTAGAAAACATTTAAGATCAGTAGGCTGTGTTGAAACTTTGTTCTCTCTGCTGGTTTGGCATATTGATGAAGGGAACCATCATATAGCTAGTGACATGGGTTTGAAGGCATCCTGGTCATTAAGGTTAGGTAACTTCAAGGGCATGAATTTCCATGTGCACATACTAGGGTTGGGAACTACCATGTGGTGAAATGAGAAGAAAATTGTCATCAATTAGTTATTTCTAATCATGGGGAGATGCTTCTGTGCATTTAGTTACATGTTCCCTGCAGAATATTTAAGCATCACAAATCAAAGAAATGTACAGACAGTAAGACAGGAAATGTATGTGTTGTGCATTGGAGGGAACTTTTATTTTGAACCTCCTGAACTCCACCGACTGTAAATCTTCAGAGAGGTGTGTCAGTCTACGCATTTTTGGAAGGCAGACAGGATAATTTTATTCTGAAACTTAAAAGTACTCAGATTAAAAGCTACTTCCAATGGGAAAACACAGCCACTGGGCATTTCAAGACATTTCTGTTTTTATAGCTGCTCTGGGCTGAACCATGTAGGGAGTAGAGACTTATTATAGAATAATTATACAATGTCATGTTGGCACAAATTGGCAGTGAATGCATGCAGTTATAATCATAAGGTTCCCAACTACAAAGAGGGCAGCTCCAAAGTCAAGTCTTCCTGAAAATTGTAGAGTGTCCCAGGAGACAAGAATCTATGAGGAGCCGCTGGACGCTTGTCACTACATTTTGTCGGCTGTCCAAGTCCTGTTTGAAAGGATTTCTGAAGACTTTAGTCTGGTTGTTCATATTTGCTCTGCCAGCACGGAAGGGCTTGTCAAATTACACCAAACATTTTGGGCCACAGTCCGAGCGAGCAACATGAACAAGAAGTTTTTGACATTTTCTGCCAAACAAAACCAACGGACAAAAAAAAAAATCTTCTAGAAAACCGAGAAACACAGCCAGGCTTTTTTTTCTGCTGATCAAAAACAAGGTCATCGCATCAGGTCCCATGTAAATGGTACAGACAGCACCAACGTTAAAAAATGAGCCTAATTTTATCTTAACATTTTGAACAGTGACATCGTTCTGCTTGTATTTCCTAAAAACCATTTAGTCCATGGTTCTGTAGGCTTTGTTTGACTTTATCATACGTTTTATTCACGCTATGTTGATAAATCATTTGTTTGCCCTGGTCCAGTTGAGCTACACAGTGGCCGACAGTAGAACACTGTGGTCTTACAAAGTTGCAACCAGATGTGTTTGAATATACAAATGCTCTGCAAATTTCTGTGTCTAAACAAATGTTTTAAAAAAACAAATAATCAAAGTCAAACTTACACGAACATCAGCGTTTTACCTTTTATATTGAAAGGAAGTCCAGACATCTAACCATTAACCTGCATTATTTTATTACTTAATCCCTATTTTGTTGTATGATGTTTTCCTAAACATCTGGTAATGTGGTTCTACTAATTGCTTCATGATAAAAAATGTAAACACATATTCCACAATGTGGTACTTATTTGTGTCACAATGACTGCCATCGCACTTTTAAACCCCTCTTTCTTCTGTTCACAAGAAAAAACTAAATCAAGGGGAGGACTGTATAGCTTCCACCTGTGCTTCCATTCTTTGTTCCAGCCATCTTTAACCATTAATTATTTTCAGACCTCATGAGCCCTGCTGTCCAAAAAAAACCCTAAGAGCTCCTCGAGGGAACTCCGAGAGTCTGGAACACATTTAATTCTGGCCATTTGGGCTTTTATTTTAGCCATCGGCACATGAAGATGCTATTATTCAGATTCTTTCAGAAACCTTTGGAATAATAGCTCCACCCCACCACTTAATTTGCTTTTAGTGTGTGGCATTTAGTATAATACCTCTCCTGCTGTATCTGCTCTATGCATTTATTCTTTTCAGCTTGGTGTTTTAAAGGAAAGTTGAGGCTGTTAAATTGATTTGTTGTCGTATTTAACTTTAAATCTTAGTAAAAGTTTGTATAAGAGATCTTCTAGGATTTGGGCGACCTCACTGTGTCCTGTAATTAGTTTGCACTGGGATGTGGAGATGCTCCGCTTGATGCTGTTGCTGTTGCACAGGGGGCGGATCCCGAGACAACTTTCCTGACTGGTGATTTGATGAACGGAGGATTTTCCAGTGTCAGTATCTCACTGTCGGTTCAGGTTCAGCGTTGCGGCTTTTGTCCAGCCTCCTGACTGCGCGCAGCTCAGGGAACAGAGTGCTTTGCGCTTTTTTCATGAAAGCCCTTCACCATCAGTCTGAGATCTGGGCTTAAAGGGGAGCTGATCTAAAGGGCCCGGTCTAGCTGTGATTTTTTTACTCTCACACATGGCGCTCTAGTATAAGCACACTTTTTGTGGATTGTAGTAGGGACCGAGTTTTGTCAAAAGTCGCCCCTTTTCTGTACGACCGCGGGCGCTAATCATGGAGATGCATATGTGGACCACCAGGTGGAAAACGAAAAGGTGGCTAAGGGATTCAACGCTAATCGCTGCGGTCACGTTAACTTTACTTCTGCAAGCTGCCAGTGTCAGAGCAGGTAAGAAGCTGCATGTTACCCCACGTCACGCTCACTGTGCCAACACCAGGGCATCCCGGGCTTTAAGAGCGTCCTATAGGCTGGCGGATAGCCCACAGGTGTCAGTTGGCTAAGCAGCGACCAGCCATCAACTTTAATTAAGTCCACTGCCAATCCATGGCTTGTAAAGTCAACATAACTCAGTTTATACACCTTTTCAGATGCTCAGTAGACCTGTCTGCCCATCGTATCACACAACATTTTTAACGCTATTTCATTTGTGTTTTTTATTTAATATTCAAAGCAATTTAGCTCATGATGATGCCTGCATTTCCTCGTTTTTTGAATGTTTATTTTTGAATGAAACTAACCTGAGCCTATACTATGATTGCACCTGCATCACATTTTCCATTAACTTTTACCACAGTTTTGTCTCTAAGCTTGTTGATGACTTTGAAGTTACCACCCTAAAAACTTACTTTAAACTTTTACTATGTGTGCTAAATATTGTAGTTGTAATGTGTTAGGATGAATTATGTGATTGTTTTTATTGTTAAGGTTTATTCTTGGCACAAACAGAGGAGATGCTGCTCCTTCCCATAGTGTCGAGGTGGGCAAAGTCTGCCATCCAGGTGTGGTCAGTGGGGAGAGTCTCATCGTTTGCTTTTTCATCTTGAGACAGTCTTGTGGTCTGCGCAAAAGTGTGCAAGATGGGGCTTCTAAGCAGTTATTTTTCAATAATGCTGAATAATGATCATAGATTTAAAAAAAGAAAAGAAAAAAACCACCCATTTAAAGTATTTGTGATCCATTTTACCACTTAGAAGTACCAACCCCTTAAGGTGTTACACATGACTTTTATGCGTAGGTCAACATATAACATTGCGTTTTTTACACAATATCCCCAAAGTATGAGCTTAGCAATTCAATCAAATTCACAAAAGGCTTAAAATTGATACACGTATGTGCTGCTGTCAATAGAGTTTTCTGTGGCACATTCTGACTTTAAAGATGTAGGTTTTGTGATAATTATTCATAAAAGTTTATATAAGACACTGGGCACGACACTGGAATTCTAGGAGTGAAATTCATATTCGGTCCTGAAGGATCACCATCTTTCCACATTATCTGGGCTCCCACTAAGTCCAAGAAGGGGCGTCGGTGGAAAAAAGAAAAAAAAACTGGAGTATTTTCTTTGCTTTAAAACACATATGTGGGTCACATTAACTTCTTTTATATTTTTTCCTTGTGTGTGACGTCTGAGAGACATCCATACTATACTGTGGCTTCAGCTGGAATACACTGGTGTGTGTCAAAGTTGTGTGACTTTTTGGATGCATGGGGCTTTTTAATATTTGTGGTTTTCACATCAGACGAGTTATTACGCAACCTTTAAATGAAAAATAATGCCTTCCTGTATCATACCAATGACACTGACATAAATGAAGTCTTATAAAAGTAAATATTGTTTTGAAGAATGATAATGAGAAGCTATTGTCCCCCCTCCATATTGAGACATTGTTTTAACTTTAAAAGATAAAGAAATCATTCAGCAGAAGGCAAATTTGATAAAGCGCCCCAAAAATGAAAAGATCAAAAAAAGCAAATCCCGCATTGGCATGCATTGCCCATTGCCCATCTTCCTTCACTCTGACTGATACTTAGACTAACCATAATTGCATGATTTGCTAGCAAACATTTACAGGCTTTCCAATGTACTTTAATTGCTGCCTTTTTTCTGCCAACTTTCAGTAGAAGCCAGTGTCACAAAAAAGCCCGACAACACATCCCATGATGTCTGCGCACGACCGCAGAGACATTAAGTCAGAATGTCACTTATTGAAAAGTTAATCACAAGTCTAAACTTAAACATCAAGCTGTATGGCTCTGTTGAGTTATGAGATTCAGGGGCCTGGACATTTCGAGTATATAGCTGAAAATGGTATTTAAATGTGTTAAAGTCTGCTGGTGCAATTGCTTTAATGATTTTAACAGGTTCCTCATGTCACTACATGCTTTACTGCCTCAGCGGAAATCACACTTCTTTGTCATGTTAGTAGCTTGTTAACATGGCAGATAGTATATCACAAGTCCCCGACAGCAGGCAGGAAGATGTGTCATTAAAAATCAGAGACTGACGATTACCCTTCAGACAAGACTGTGGCTAGTCTGAAGCTACTTTGGTACCTTGAGCACGAGACAACTGTCTTCTCTCTCTTGTGGTTTTTCCTCCTTATCATTAGAATATGGTTTATTCCTTTTCAAGTGTGGAAGAAGAAGGGGAATCTTTTTTCAGGATGCGTTGAGGGTATAGAATGCTGCCTCCTACGAGACACAAAAGAGTTTAAAAAAACATGGTTATTTGTTTGGGTTCTTTAATGGTTTTGGGATAATGCCCTTTATTCAGGGCTTCTGTGAAGAGATGGTTGTGGAAGAGTGGGGCTGAAGAGGCTTGGGGGGGGGGGGGTTCCTGGCCAATTCTGCACATCTGGAATATATGAGGCCTTGAGGTATGCAGTAATGCAGAGAGGCATTCTGGAACTCACAAAGAGACCTTTAGTTCAAGCTTTCTTTCTCTTTTTTTTCAAGAACCAGTAGCTCTGTATTTGGGACAATATTCAGAAGAGCCACCGATTATTTTCTTTTTTATGAGGCATTCGGTGTGAGGTTTTATACTTGGCGTTTGAGACCCCACATTTGTACTTTTTTTCTGTCTGTGTTCAAATCCAAAGTCAAACTGGTGTAGTCTTAAGAATAAAACAAACCATGTGTCTGTTAAATTGCTTATTATGTCAATATCAATCCTAAAGCCTTTGTAAATCCACCTCTCTCTCTGTTTATAAAGTTGGTTAGACATTTGAATTCACGAATTGTGTCATCTGGACCCATATGAGCATACATGCCTCCAGTTCCCATTACCTTATAGAGCAGATCTGCATAACGTCAAATGGTATAAAACTCAAGACACCATCTCTGAGCATATGCTGGAATCAGGCGAGTTGGATTCATCACTCAAGCTGTTATTTTTCTGGTCACAGGAGAAGTAGCTACAGGGATGGGGCCTTCTCCGTTTAGTCTCATGTATGTTTTAGTTGGGGAGGGGGGTAAAGGGAGTGGTGCCAGTACCATAATGGGTTCAGCATGTGGACTTAAAGCTCCACCCATCAGACCCCCTCCTGGTCACTGAAAGTGAAAAGGAACTGCATAATCAGCACTTCCTGGCTTCACGTGCCACATGACTTACAAAAATAGAAAACGTAAACAGGCGTATATTATTATAATTAAATGCCTTTGACTTTCAATTTAGATTGATGTTGAATGTATAGTGGATAGGCACTGAAGGAGACAGATTGTAAAAGCCCTGACTAACAGTTTAGGGTCTACATTTGACATGAAAAAAGAACATATGGTTCTTCAATTGACGGGGAGAAAAGGGTTATATCACCTTTCTCACCACCAGTGTATGCTTTCTTGGTCCAAACTTTATTATGGAGTTTTATGGAGTATTGAGGAGATTTCCTGCATTGTGAATTTCAAGAAAGTTTTCTGACTGATCCCTTTCTAAATGATTTTCCCACAATGCTTTTAAGCCGGTATCAAACAAATGAACCTCAGATTTTTTTCAAGGTAGGGAGATTTCACATTGAGCCTGTTATCTGCCATTCTTTAAAGGCTTATCTTCCCACTGAGACTTTAAGCAGACCATTCAGTCATTGTTTATCAACGCTGGGGCTTTTGAAGAGGACACATCCTGCCGCTTGACTCACTGAAAAGACACATGACTTATACGCTGGTTTTTGCTGCTGTGGTTTTCCTTCAGTTCAACACATATCATTTAATACTTGGGTTTCTCTGAGTTTGGTTTGGAGTGGAAATTCAACTGTTGGTTTTTCTTTCCTCTACTTTGGACCTCTACATTAGTTTGTTGCCAGTTCAATCGAAATTGTAATCGGAACATAATATATTCTGCAGTATTGATGTGTAATCTCCAAGTCATTGTTTTTATGTCAGTATATATTAACCATACAACAACACAGAGATGGTATTGCATGTGGTGAGTCTTATTAAGTTACAAGGCAGCAAATGTTCCGAGAGTTACGGTCAGAAAGTGTTTGATTAGTTTTGTTTGAGTCAGTGCCAACATATTAATTAGCAACCCCTCATGAACATTGATGTGAAGTAATAAAGCATCGTTTTTTTATGACTGCGAAACTCTGTCACTTTTCTAGGAAGGAATAACACAGTTACTGTATATACATGTGTGACTAAACCCACCCTTGCTAATTTAACTAACAGGGATTTGCTGCTGCAGCCTTACATGGTGTTTTTGGACCAATACATATGGTGGCTACTATTAGCAAACGTTAAATAGATAACTCTTTGTGACATCTACTGCAATTCAGATTTTTCTTTCGCTGTAAGATGTCCCACTGAGTATGAATATTAGTAAGATCATTACAAAAAAAACCAACAGAATATGGAAAACAGCTCCTAAATAAAGAAACTAGTTGTGAATAAACATGAGACCCATGTTGCAATATCATTTGTTTATTTGTATTTTATAATGAATGCTTTACTTGAATTAACGATGCCAAGTACAGACAGGTAATTACTTAATGTAGGATCATCACTCAAACCAGAATACCAGAATATTTTTCAAGCTCGTCTTACTGCGTTTTTTTAGGCGCCCCAGTCAGACGTGTGAATCATAAGTATAGTTGTGCTGTAGGTCAACACCCCTGTTAACACACTAGCATTTAAACCTTACTTATAAGGTTTTTTTAATTCCCCATTATCACATTGTAACTGTGCCATGGGGAATGGGAGAGATAGAGACTTAAGAGAACATAAACAACTAGAGAAAAAAGGGTAAATAAGAAATGGTGTTTATTACTGCAAAGCACAGCAGTCAGACACAGAGCACCAGGTTCATTGATAGAAGAGAGTTTAGTAGAGGTAAGAGGCTTGTAAAGCTGCCCCCCCTCGGCGTTCTCCTTATTCAGAAAGACCCAGTGATCAGCAGCTACAAGTTTTATCATCCCATAGTTACTATGACTTTTGGCTGTGGGGGTAATAGTGGAGCTGAGGAGTGGGCTGCTTATGTTTGCTGAATGGTTACCAACCTTTTTACTGGTCCTCTGACAAGGTAGCTCATAAATTGGACAATTGGTCTTACTGACAGATTTGGCCAAGAAACAAGGGGTGTAATTGGTGTAAATGTTGACTTATCATCAAAATGCCAGGACCCATTAGGTTTTCTGTGAACTGCTGAAATATGCTTACAGTGCACTGTCAAATTACATGCAGCTTTTACAACATGTACACTAATAATGCCTTATTGTAGATGCTTATTAAATCAAATGAGTTCAGTTTATATTGTTGTAGCGTAACGTAGCTAAGGTTAATTTAGTTGTCATATAAATGTTCTTTTTTTTGCGCATATGATGAAATGTGTGTGTTTCCAGTAGACTGAGAATTTACTTCAACATTAAACAGTTGACTATTTAAAAAGATCACATTTTCAAGCCTATGATTGGGAAAATCATACAGCATCAACACTCTTCTCTTTTACAAAAACCCATCAATTAATACATTTTTTTTCAGGCAGGACCAAAGCTATGAGTGACCTACTAGAACGGGGAAAACCGAGCTAGCCCTTTGGACAGATGCATTCCCAAAATAGCTTTTTTCTATTGACATGTTATGAAGTGCTTGCTCTCCAAGTATCTGTGGGTAATGTAAACATTTTTTGTTATTTCTCTCCTCAGCTGAACCAGTAGATGTCCTGAAGGCTCTAGACTTCCAGAGCTCTCCTGAAGGAGTACGGAAAACACCAGGCTTCTGCACGGTCCGGAGAGGATCCAAACCCGACATTGCTTACAGAGTGGGAAAACAGGCTCAGATCAGTGCTCCAACCAAACAGCTCTTCCCAGGTAACCTCACTCCCAACCTCCAATGGATCACAGGCATTTACTCTGAAGCTGAACTAGGTTGAGAATTTCAACCAATTTATCTGATAGTTGGGTATACTTTTGCAGAGAAAACCTTACAAATGCAGCAACACTTGCTCCATATCATTTTAAAAAGAACAATGCAACTTTACTAAGTCTGCAGCCATGCCTTTTTGATGGTTTACTTATGCACAGCAGTGCTTTAAGCTAAATGCTAACGTATGCAATACGAAGATGCTAATGTTAAGCAGATATAATGTTTACCATGTTCACCATCTTAGTTTAGTTTAGCACTGAATATAACTAACCACATCTGATGGGAATATTATGAATTATATAAATTTGGGACAGTTAGTGGAAAGAATAATGGATAATGACAGATTTTGCCATCTCTTAAGCTAGAAATGTTATGCCCACACAAACAAATGGATTGAAATTAAACACATGCTTATGTTTACTGTCATGAACAACTTAATGCCAAAATAGAAACAGCTTAAAGAAATTACAATTTCACAATAAAATAGCAACACATGAGTGACTGTAATGAAACCCATAACGACTTACACCGGTTTTTAAAATGCACTGCAGACGTTCAGAAATTATTGCCTAAAAGATGTAGAGCAATGAGAGTCCCTCAACACATGGTGTATGTCATGTAAACATATGATTCAAGCAGATTTCTGATTTTTGTTGTTTGATATTTTGGGAAAATACACAATTTATTGCCTCAAATCAATGAGAGGACTGTTTCCTTTGATGCCTTGTGAACTGATCCTGTCAATAAACTATCTGTCCTCAAGTTTGATTGCTGGCAGACTGCAGTATGCATTGTTTGGGTAATTCAGTGCAATCTAGCAGGGATTTCATGCCAAGGCAGTCTGCTGCCCGGCTGTTTTGTGAGAAATAAAGCCATATTTATTTTATTTGGAATGAGTCCAATCAGAGAAACACAAAAGCTATTCAACTGTGTAACCATTTGGTGTGCTACTTTCTTACACTCATTGCTTCTCATTAGCTCATCTGAAAATGTAATAATGAACTATAGGAGACAACACCTCTGTCTTTACTAATGACCGTAGAAAACAAATGAGCCGGTGACGGATACATTTGTCAATTTCCCAACCTGCCAGATGCCTTTTCTTAAGCTGCAATATTAAACATGCTGCTTTTAAACATACTATACAATGTATTATAATATAAAAGATTAAGCTCACCAGAGGCCTGCTTCTTATTAATGGGTCAAGATATAGAAAGAGCCCCCAACTGCTCACTTACTCAAAGCTAACTTGGCAAAAATGTATATGCAATAGTATTTTATTAGTGTATTGCCGCTGAAAACACATTTTTCCAGTGTGAGCACTATGTTTTTTCAATATGCTTAAAGTAACAGAATAAAAACCGAACATTGTGAGGTATTACAACTTAATTTCTGTGATTTTTGGCAAAAACTGTCCACACACCAACACTTTCAGTAACGGAACGGAATAACTATACCGAAGTTTGAAAGGTGCAGCGTTGGAGGTGTGAAAATGTCCTCAGTCAGAATAATTGGACTTTTATTTGATCAGGATTAGTTATTTTGTCATTGAACCCAGCTATTATGGTTTAGAAAATATGACATTTGTTTGAGTGTTTACGGCCCTTGTAAAATTATTGTGGCTACATCACTAACATTAAGTCCTTTCAGGGGATGCCAAGGTCTCTTTTAGCTTCCTTAATAAGCACTGCTCCAGGTCCAGTTGTCTAGACGTTTGGGTTTAATGTGAGGAGAGAACACTAATAAACTTGCCATTATTCAATTTAGTCATTACAATACAATTGCCCCTGTATTGACATTAGAGGAGGATAGATTAGTAAATGACAGGATGTAAGGTGAAATGGAGACTGCATTATTTTCCTACTGAATTCTGTAATAGAGTGTTAAATATCTTCTCATCTAATCTCAGCAAGAATGTGCCTTTTACTCTAAATGTTTAACTTTTTGTTAGAGCTAGTAAGTAGGGAGGTAGGTAGTCTGCAAACCTTCTCTGCAACTTCCTCTGAACTTAAGTAAAAAGTCCTGAGCTAATTTCCAAGAGCTATTTAATTAGATTTTGAGAATGAGAATGCTGTGGTTATACTGGGATGTTTTCATATGTGTAATTGTATGAATCTGAAGCAGAGCAGTGCTGTAAAACCCTCTGCCAAAAATGTGCAGTTACCCAGATTTTGTAACTAAGTATGTTTTACTGACATACCAAACTAAATGCCTGTTGATTGTTTAACTTTCAGGAGGAGTTTTCCCAGAAGATTTCTCCATCCTGTTTACCATCAAGCCAAAGGCTGGCCTCCAGTCCTTCTTGCTGTCGCTTTACAACCAGCAAGGCATCCAGCAGCTCGGCGTGGAGGTGGGCCGTTCCCCCATCTTCCTGTACGAGGACCAGAATGGCAAGCCTGCCTCAGAGGAGTACCCCCTGTTCCGCTCCATCAACCTGGCTGACGGAAAGTAAGTGACTGTTTGAGGGCTTGAACACGTTGGGTCAGATGTGGGTTGTAGATTTTTACATCCCCTTGATCTTTGCTTGCATTTTCAGGCTTAAATGTAAAATATCAATCAAGCTTGAAGCTTGTTTCATTGGCTTCAGAGCAAAACAGCACCTTTTGATGCCCATCTTGAGAGATTTATACACATTTATAGAAATAATTTAATGCTAAACAAAACCAATATGCTCAACAGATTTCTTTCTCAAGCATTCAGAGCATCATTAACTCTCCTAGCTTGCTAAACAGCTCAAAAGATTTATTATCATCTTATGTTTGTTCAGTCATTAAAGCCATATGGAACAAGTCAGACAGTAATGGCAAGTAAATTGCTGGCAGCAATTAGATGACAGTCTTTTGTTATCCAGATTATTTGCAGCAGTTGTATACTGATATGGCATAATGGGCAGGATCTTCATAAATTGCATGGCTGCCCAGTGACTCTAAAACAAATCCTTTTTAGAAGTTGCGATCAATCATTTTCCCAACTGCTAGCAGACATGATCCCATGCAGTGCTGTTTGTCTGCATTAAGATTGTATGAAGAATAAACATCACAATAATAACTGCTATACAGTATGTAGCCTTCAGTATTGTACATTTCCAAAACTGTCTCTGTATTTGTGACACAACACATGATATCTGAGATATTGGTATTTATTCTTTGGGTTTGTTCAGGCTTTTCCTTATTCTCTTTGACATACTTTACTGAATCTATTTATTTTCCTACATACTTAAAGGTGTGGAACCAATGGACATTTAAAAAATGAGTCCTACATTTAGCAAATTACACTTATTTGCTTATCTGGCTCTAAAAAAAACCACTAACAACAGCCTACCAGCAACCATGAGTTCACTATTAAAGCAGTTGGCAGATATATTTAGCCTTTATTAATCATAAAATATAGTACTGGAGGTTTATTTTCTGCAACTATTTTACTTGATGAACATCTGTTTATTGTTTAACAAGACAAAATCGTAATTATTGAGCTTTAGAGACAATATTTTTAGCTGCTCCCAGTCTCAACTTTAGGCTAAGCTGAGTTAATCGGCCAAAGTCTTTAGCTTTATATTTTGTGTACAAAAACAGCAGTGGCAATGATCTTCTCTTTGAACTCTCAGCAAGAACAATTTATCAAAATGTCCCTATTCTTCTAAACACAGGCTGTGGCAATTTTCTTGAAAGGAAAGGAGGTGCCAGAGCATTTTGTTTGTATTTCTAACCCCCCACTTTGCTCCCCTGCTGCACAGATGGCATCGTGTAGCCATCAGCGTGGAGAGAAAGAGTGTCACCATCATTGTGGACTGCAAGAAGAAGGTGACCAGGCCCCTCGGCAGAAGCGACCAGGCCGTCATCAACACAGAAGGCATCACTGTGTTCGGCACCAGAATCCTGGATGAGGAAGTCTTTGAGGTAAGGCGGCCATTTTGAATCCAGTTCTACCTTGATTTATCTAGCTGTGTTTGGATGTGATTGGGGTGTTAATTGGTTAAAAGGAATGGTTTAACATTATGTGATAAGTTTTTCTTTGCTTTTTCTTGAAGAGTTACTTAAGAAGAAGGCTGTCACTCTCATTTTAGGGCTGTAATTAATAAGTTAGAGCCAAAGACTAGAAGTTACCTAGAAGTTACACTACTTGTAAGTTTTCCATTTATGTTTCTGTTCATATTAAAGATGTAGTTGCCACGTCATATTTCAAATGTGTTGGTAGGGATATGTTTTGCTTATTAAAAAGCACTACTACCAATCCAGCCTTAATGCTAACCCAAGCTAGGCAACTTCTAGCTCCAGCTACATACTGTAGTTAATGCCCAGATATGAGAGTGGTTGCTATCTTCTCATCTTAATGTTGCCAAGAAAGTGAATAAGATTGCTTCTCAAAAACCTTTAGATGTTTATAAAATCCCCAAATAGGCTCATGCACATGACTTCAATGCCAATAGTCACATTATAGTCATTAGTATCTTTAGTAGTGGATTTGACTTCAATAAGACATAAGAAATAAAATCACCTCTGATCGGATATCTGTGGCAAGAGCTTGCTTCAAAATGTCTCCATCGTCTCCACAGAAGAGTTTTTCCCTAATATAATGCAAACATTCAACAGTAAACTGAAGTGATTATGTTTTCAGGGAAACCCTACCTACTGTAGATGTCAGTGATTTTTCCATTCGGGTCAAGCATGAATGAGTGGATGTACTTGAAAGAATATTCTGAATCTTACACTCAATGAATCTCATTTTCCATTGTGAAAATAGACAACTTTAGTGTCTCCTTAAGTCCAAGCACTTTAAGGCCAGACATTGTATTTGGCTTTCATTTACTTGTGCATAAAGTGAGTGGTGAATTTCATTGGCCAGAACAACAATATTGGCATTTATACTCTGCAAGTACGGGCACAATCTGTGGAAAATGTTGTTCAAAGTGTTTTTCTTGCTCTCAACATTGGTTTGGATTGTTTGAATATTGACTTATTAAAAGGCAGATTGAGGTCTTATGGACTTTAGGTAAATATTAGGCATTGTGTTATTTGAGATTCATACATTTTGACACTATTAGTGAGATGATTTTATATTATAACCTCAATAACTGTGAATCCATCTACGATTACTGGAGGTCCTAGCTGCCAGGTTTAGCTCAGGAACCTATGCGCTGAGTGGAAACTGTTAGCTCGATGCTATTTCCGAAAACAATATCCTCTCTTTGATGTGTGCATGTGGAATGCTAGCTAAGTAGAACAGCCTGCAAAAGTTTGCCTCCAGCTCAGAGATGAACTTCCACCAGGAGCCACATGAAACTGCTAATCCACCCTTCTTCAGTGATAGGTTTTTGGCAAGAAGATTACATTGCAAGGAATAGAGGTTAAACATATAGATACGTCAACACAATTTTAAAAAGTACAATAGGCCCAACCATAGTGAATTAGTTTTATATCATTACCAACTGTAAATAACATAAGTGTGAAAGCCACAGTGATTGGGGGTGGAAATGTAATTAAGGTAATTGAGAGGATTAAAGTAGCTTAGCACTTTTTCTATTTTGAAATGCTTATTTAAGGCCGGCCATTTGCCTCTTGTGAGTGGTCTTTGTTTGAACATATATTACAGTAATGGTTCTTGAATTACAGAGTAATTTGTCATTTGTTGTTCATTCCAAACCTGGAGAAAAAAACTATTTTGCTTTGTTCTAAGGTTGTTTTTTATGATACAAGGTGGCTTATATTAGTGTATCACACAAAGGCATTGTTGAAGCGGCCTATATATAAATGCAGCAATCATAACCTGTAATTATTTCCACTTCAGGTTTGATAAACTTTGATTGGTTTCAAACTGGCTACTTAAAGACACACTGCTTATTTCAAACAAATCTTACTGGCCATAAAGGTATTTTCTATTAATTTCTATACATAAAAACAAGTCTGTAAGGTAGATGTAAGCCATGTGTTGGGGTCGGATTTGTTTCCATGGAATTATACTTTGGCAATCATTCTTCAGCTTTTATATTCTACAATCAGTAAACCTTGGAGGCTATGGAAACTTGGATCAGAGTGGCTGCAATATCTACTGTAGATAAATACAATGGAAAAATTAGAAACACCCCCACAATCATGTGACTGAGTCCAGTTCTTCCAAGGTCTTATATGTAATGTATTTATGTTTAACATGTGCTATTGATCTTCATATACAGTATCTGTCAGTAAAAGGAACAATGAACCTATTACCCGAAGACATTTCTTTAAATAGGTATCATTAGTATAGTCTCAGGATAGGTCCCAATGATGTAGTTAATCCCTGAACTTCCTCTGACATATTTTAAAATAACAATGACTTTTTATATGGTCACTCGTGATGCCAAGAGGATAAATCCTATAAGATGATCCTCTGATGTGTTATTATGATACCCCTGTAGCTATAGGCAAAGATTGGAAGCTGATATCTTAAATAACACCCTTCCCTAACCCTGACCATCTCAAACCCATTTATGTAATCTACTTATAAATAAGTTCATATTCAACATTAGTATTTCATGACCTATACCTACATTTACCTTAGACAATGGATCCAACAAAAGGCAAGCATTTCCTGTCTTTGTCCAATCCTTTTTATAATGCATGATTTAGAGCATTGAGAAAATAGATAAAGTATAGCATGCCAAGCTTTGGAGCCATCCTCCACTTTAGTTACTGAGGTTTGCTGTGAGCTCTCTCTCTCAGACTGCTGTGAGCGCTAAGCACATGGCTACCTTACTGCAGTAGATTGCATAAGCAGGTGTCAAAGTTGGAAGCACAGGGGAGAGCGAAAGCTGGGGGAAAATATGATCAGTGTGTGAGTGTGCTTAGGATTGGCTCCGATTGCACAGCTGTTTAAAAGATATGCTCACTGACCAGAGCTCCAATCCTTTTTCCCCTTTCTTCTGCTTTTTTTTCCTTTTAAATAATAGCCACACAATATTTCAATCATTCCCCATTTTTATGCAAATCAATTCCTCAGACTTTAAGGGATAGGGTGGGGTTGTAGTTTTTGCCCGTAAGACAGAGTGTGTGTTTCTTGTGTGTTATTTCAGATGTGCACATGAATGAGTCTGTGTCTGTGAGGAGGCGAAGATAGTTTGTTTATGTGTCTGTCATTACTGCATAGAAGATTGTTCCAAAATACTGTCCCTCAAGCAGGACATTTGGCAAAGGAATCCAACAAGGCTCTGATGGGCTCTGCCTGAAAGTGAATCATTGTTTATGGTTGAGTTGGCAGAAAGAGAAACAGTCTGCCTCAGTCACTTTTCCTCCCTCCAGGAAAAACATGTTATTCTTAGGGATTGTGTTATAGGAATATAGTAATTAATTCATGGTTGTATGAAGTTGTGATAGTGTTGCAGTCCATTTTTTCTGACACTTTATCTTTTGATTGGGACAGTACAGCAGTATCAGAGAAAATATAAAGGTACACATTAAAATAGAAGCACAGGTAGATTTCATAATGCATATTAAAGAGGCCAGGACAATAAATAATACATTGTTAAGATCCTAGACGTTAATAAGAATCCCATTTTAACCAATATTTATCTCCCTACAATAAGTGATTTAGTCCATTGAGCAGACAAGTGGACTATGTTAAGGGTTGCTGTTATTTGGAATGCCCTCAGATTTTGATATTTGTAATCATGCATTTATATGAAGACACAGAAGAGTATCTTTGTCAAATTGAACCTGTACCTGACCTCCTTGTCCCTTGTGATGTAACCCCCCTCTCAATGGTCCCAGCACAACCACGAGGTAATGCACTCAAGGTGCTTCTTAAAAACTCTTTGGCTGATGGAAAAAAAAACAGCCAGGAAAAGGAGACCGAGAGAGAGAAGTAAAGAAAGGGCAGACAGACAGACAGACAGACAGACAGTTTTGTGAGCTCCTGGCAGACGAAACGTTTTAATATTCAAAGGGTGCAAGACACTTGTATGCCTCCAGCTCTTTAAAAGAAACTGTATCCTTGTGCTGACCACAAAGGCTGGTTTTTATTAAAAAAATGTGGATGAATCAGGAGTGTTATTCGTTTTCCTCTTCTCTGCTCCCTGTGTAATTGTTCCATTTGTGCAATTTTGAAATTCCATCTGTTTATTTTATTCTTACAAAAATGTGTGCTCCACTCCCATCATTTTGAAAAGTAGGTATTTTGATGATAAAATTAAGAAAATACAGAATAAAAAATGATGGCTACTAAAGATACTCCACAAAAGAGTAATATCGGCAATAGACTGTTGATTTAGGCGGCTGTATTTCACTTGGCCTCGAATCCAGCCACATCTGGCTGATGATGGTTCAGTGTGACAGGCGGGTTATAGTGGTTTTTATAGAAAATAGCTTCAGGATTTTACAGCAAAGTCTGTTGATCATCAGATCCAGTATTACTGGAAAAAAAGGAGGTAAATATACACCTTAAGTCACATCTTTAACTCTTAAATACTACAATTGGGTCAGACTGCAAATACTGTACAGTAATAATTAATCAAGTGTGTAATTTGGGATCGTTGCACCCTTTTTTCACTGCCTCTGTGCATTTGTGTTTTTTTATTGGGTCAGACTGCAGATGCCTTGGGCATATTTCCAAATGTGTGTTCCAGGTGCATTAATAACCCCCAGCTGTTCCCTGCAGGCAAAGTGACCTGCTGCACCTGGCCACAGACAGCAACATTTCAAACAGCTAATTACGTACTTACACGTTGTTCTGAAGGATTTAGTGGAAACTGCGTATCATTATGTAATAATGTGGTGAAGGACTGTAAAGTTGGATTACCTTTGTTTGGTGATGAAAGTGAAAAGCACTTTCTTAACTATTGTTTTTGTCTATAAAATCTCAGAAAAAGGTCCCAGTTTAATTTCCCAGAGCTCAAGATAATGTCTTTTAATGTCTGTGAGGGATTTTATTGGTACAATCAAACATTTAAAAGTCAAATATATAATATAGAACTAGAAATAACTAGAAAACACAATTAAAATTTGCAGATCATCAAAAACTAAACTAGTGTATTCACACATTGTTCTGATTTGGATGTCTTTTGGTTTCAAGCCGAAAACAAATATGGTATTTTTTTCAGGGAACTGCTGATTTGTCCCACCAGTTTTACGGTTGCTGCATTTCATAAGCCTTTCAGGGAGCACTTCGTCACAGCGTTAAATCATACATGGCTGAAAGAACATGTGTAAAACGATGGTTAAAGTAGGTGCATGGATGGTTTTTGGTCTTGTCTACTGCAGCCAAAGAAGCAGTATTGTGTTGCCATTTGGGAAAACGGTCTGCCAGTAAGGCTCATTCCAAGGCAAATATCGTACGGTTTTGGTTGTGGCTGGGAGATTGGGAGGGGGCGGGACTATGCATTGAGGTTGGTATCCCACTAGAAATTGACAATGTTAAAAACATTTTTCAATCAGGTCTGGTATCAATTTTGTGCAGACAAAAACAAACTACTTCTTTGTTTGTGCCTTCATATTAGTCCAACAAAAGCATGATGGGAAAACCCTGTGCCGTCTGTCATCAGCATGAGCTATCTGCATCTAATCAAAGTAGTGTTTTGCTGTTTCAAGTCAGCCATGTGCGGTATCCTCAGGGATGAGGCAATGTGTGCTCACAATCAGATGTCTACATCTCCCTTGATCACAATCCACACACACCTCTGTGCGGCATTCAGTCTGATATTTGACGTTCTTTTAAAAATACAATGCCAAGGACAAATTTCATGGTCTGCTGAGGGCTTTAATACTGCCCACTATTAAGGAGTTATCCATCTGCCAGTTGTTTCCCTTAATTGACTTCCCTAGTGGGGGTTGGTTGTGTGTCTGGACGGATACTCTTCACAGCCAAGGACACAGAGCCCAGAGAAATAAAGTGTGTCTGTTTGCTGTTTTACATTTTGTAGCTCAAAATCAGATGTGAAAAGCTTGAGGAGAAACAGTGGTGTGATTGTTTTCAACACAAATAAACCCAAACATAATCTGATGGTTGTACACACAGGGAGGGGTTTAGTGATGATTCAAGTCTTGTCTCTTTGATCAGTCAGTCTCATCATTTCTCCTTTTATGTACTTTTTTTCCCCGTCGAATGGTTGTTGTTACAGTCAAGGTTAACATGTGTTGAGGGTCGTTGTATTTACACCCACGTGCACATTATATCCAGACCCGTTAATAGATCGATTGTAGTGTAGGATGATTTATCCCATTGTGAGTGTGCCAGCTCTGAGAAGAGCCAATGCATTGCTTTAGATCATTCCTGCCTCTCTGAGGAGGAATCTCAACAGATGCCAGAGAGATGTGCAAGGCAATCCAGACAGTAACATCAACAAAAATACCAAGATGAAGACGAAGGGTAAAAGTAAAAAGGGAGAATGAATCACTCTCTGATCTTATGAATGGGCCAAAGTGTGTGTGGTCTCCTGGCAAGCCCTGTTGTTTTTAGCCAGATCCTCCCCACATTTTTGTTTTCTTGCTGTAGTAAATGCATTTTTGTCTGTGTAACTTTATTTTCCCACCAAATATATAAAGTTACAAGCGCCTCGCATAGGAAGACTGGAGAAGACAGACAGAGATCTAGCCAAATGCAATGTGTCTTTAACTGTTTCTGGTTTTGAGTCTGGATCCGTTTGTGTTAAACTTGAGGAACGTGCAGTGGCTGAATGATTCTTATTAATCAGAGACCTTCTTATTTGTCATTGTAGTTTTAGTTGTAGTAGGAGGTTAACAAATGGGCAGGGTGAACTCTTGTGAGCAGCGTATTTTCCCACCTTTTTTCACTGAGCTTTAGTTCAATAAGCACTAAAGTTCAATAAGCAATAAATCTCTCCTTTGCAGAAACGCCCTCCTCTACATGCACACCTGGAATCTGCCCAGAGCAACCACAGTTTAATCCATTCGCTACAGTTGGGCATTAATCCTGCAGTCTGGGAATCAAACTGACAAACCTTTGGTCGCACGTGTTTGATTTAGGACACTGCTGCTCATTGTTATTTCATTTAAGGTGGTTGTGGGTGATCAGGAGAATAAGAGAATCTATTTATTTATTTTAATTATTCTACATTTTTACAATTAAAACTTTACTTTGTGCAATTATGGAAATCTCCCAAACTATAAACCTGGCTCTCTTTTTGGATGAAATGTGAGCTACAAATTACACCCAAGGCCCTATATACTACTCCACCCTAATACTTCAGAGAGACTGGGGGATGGTAAAGGATATACAGGTTATACTGGGACATGAATACAAAAAATATGTATGGATTTTCTCCATGGATGGTTGACGTGCAAGTGGGTGATAAGCAATTGTAGCTCATTTATATAACACGTAATATAAGAAGATGAACTCCGCACACCTGCATTAGTCCATGAGTAAAATGTAACTTTCTGGTTGTTGTTTGGGTTGTTCAATAACCTTTGGAATTGTATGATGGGAACACAGGGCCGGGGAATAATGTGTTCCAGGGGTCTAAGCTTGTACAGATGTCGCCTCCTGTAATTTAATGCAATCTGCATGTATGTGCTTCCTCTTTAGGGGCCACCCTGACCGTGCCTTCTTTCTCTTTAACACTACACTTATGTTGCCAATTAATTTGTCCGTTGTGTTACTTACACCAGGTGGACTTTTTGAAAAACGTCACCTGAGTTGCTCATATGGTTGATGGGTATAGATAACATTCCTCACATCAGATGCATAGAAAGTCCAGGTTTAGAAATTCCATAGGAGACGATCATGGAAAAAAGAGCTTTTGGCTGATGGAAGGGTTGTGAGCAAGGATCTAATTTCCTTTTCCAAACGCTCATGAAAAACAGACTGCCTCAGATAAGTACAAACCTTGGTTATTTATCTGCTCTGTAAGGAGACTAGCTGACACTGACGACTGAGTGGGGGTCTGAACAATGGTCCTTTTTTAAAGTCTCGCCTGAAGCCTTAATTTATTCCATAATGTTAAATGTAATTAATACTCAAGAGACTACTGCCTCTTGTATTATACACAATCTGCCTTACTGTTTTTATTATCACCACATCGTGCAAAGCTTTGGTAGTCAAGCGAGGAGGAATAGGTGCATAGTACCATTTGGTTTCTATTTGTCATCATGGAAGAAAAAAAAAAAGGTAATATTCTTCGCATACAATGTTAGCTGCTTGGCAGATGGACCACTTCCATGGTTAGGATGGGAAGGAAATTCAATTTGAGTAACAACTGTGTAACAAAAATACCAATTCATTGTGATCCAAAAGGATGTGTATGTTGACATGTGGTCTATTGTATCACAGAGTTTAAGATCCTGTTGAGTTTGTGTGTCGCTATCAGCGAATGGACATAAAAATGACCATTTGTAGAAACCTTAGAGTACACTCAGAAGTGTGAGTCCAATCACTTTTGGGTTCCCAATTGCAATATTTTCTGTGTTGTCTACAGCTCTTATGTGTGACTGGGACTGGCTACTCCTCAACAGAAACAGTGGCTTAGGCTCCTCTGTTTTGTAGTATTTGGAGCCATTTGCCAAATTCCACTGGAACCTTAGTTGAAAAAATTAGGATTGATGGTCATAACATAAACTTATAGTGGTTTTATGTTAAAAACACTAAAAATAAAAGAAAGCTGACATGGGAATTTACCATGGAAATACTTCCAAATTCAGGACTCTATAGTCAGTCAAATTTGTTGACAGGACTTCTGGCTGACATGTTGCTTTTTTTCTTCTTCTTCTTCTTCTCCTCCAGGGTGACATCCAGCAGCTGCTGATAGTGGCAGACCCCAGAGCCGCCTATGACTACTGTGAACACTACAGCCCTGACTGTGAAACCCCCAACCACCACGACACCCCCCAGGCTCAGGAACCCGAGGAAGAGGTCAGTGTCTGGAGGAGGGCGAGATGGATTTAGGAGTAGAGATTGGATGGGAGGAGAAACTGTCGGGAGGGAGGGAAGAAGGAAAGGAGAAATGGGAGAGAGGAGGGGGGAGGAAGGGAGGGAGGGAGGGAGAGAGGGTGTAAAAGCATAGAGAAGGAGTGAAACACAGAGGGGGGAAATAAAGGAGCTGGAGTTTGAGATTTACTAAGAATGATAGCAGGAATTTGCAAAGAGGCCTTCCAACTTGGCTGTCAAGTCATGGCAGCAAAAAGGGAAAACCAATTTTCTTCTTTTTGGAATATTAGATAAAGAACATTTTAATTTCAGTTTGATTTTAAAAGAATTTGGGATTGTTTGAGGGTTGAGAAAAGTAAGACATGTGATGCTTTGAGGAACAGAGAGAAGAATTATGGTTGACTGTACGGGTCATTGGAGATACTCATCAAGTTTCCCCCACCCCCACATTCAAACCTCTTTCGCTTAAACGCTTCTGCTAGTACAGTAATCTGTGACTAATAGTAGATAACATTTTCTCTGGTTCAATCCAGTGAATGTTCAGTCTCCCAGAAATACACAACAAGCACCAACATTCTCCAGCTAATTATACCGTCTTAAAACATTTTACAAACATTCCTCCAGGCAGAAGTGCTTTGACAGAGACAGACTTGTATACGTTTCTATTTCAACTCTAATATGTCTCCTTCTCCGGTCTTCGTTTTACTTGGGAAAATGCTGACAAATCAAAATACACTGTTGAGTTTTACACATCTTCTAAAATTCTAATTTATTACAGCTGGCTCTGAAAACTTCACTTGTCGCCTCTTCAGCCAGCTCTCCTGATTTGAATACAGACAGTTCTTTGTGTTAGGGCCTCATGTGTCTTTCTCCATTTATATTTCTGTTATTTTGACAGTTCAAACTTTTTTGTCGGCTGACATTTTCCTTCAGTGTTTCACCAAATAACTGATGAGCTCACACTGGAAACTTTTCCCTTTTCCCTGCCACGAAGTCTGAGCCCACTTTTGAGTGGCCCCGTGATTTATATCACTAACGAGTTCTGCAGGCTCTGCCCAGACTCCCAGGGAAATTTAAGCTTTTCCTTCCCCAGCTCGAATCCCAGTACCTGGAAAAGTAGACTTTAGATCTTTGGTTTGAGAAAAAAAAAAAAATCAGGAGCTGCTTCTCTATTTGAAAATGTTGGCTGTACAGCGGGTACCGCGTCCTGGAAAATATTGCTTCATCATCAAGTTACTCTTCAGCTCCAAGACAAGGAGCTTGTCAATTGTAAATAGACAGCAGGGAGCAGTTTGGTTTCAGGGACATTGTAAATCAGTTATAACAGGAATGTTTTTCCTACATTCCAGTTCGGTATATTAAAGAATTGATTTCCTCCTCCACAACTTAGAAACTGAACCATTACAATTCTACAAAAGCTCAGCATAGGTTTGACCTTAACCTCTGAAGATGCTCCTTGACCTGCAGCACGCCGCCATTGCTGTCGTCAGCCGCATGTCCGCAGCTGGGTTGAAAGAGGAAGAGGGATAGATGCTAGAGGAGGAGGGGGAGCTTTTTTTTATGAGCCCACTTCAGTATTTACGCCTTTCATCCAAGCTGTGGTGAAGGCCTTCAACTCAGCCAAGCACTCCAACACCATCAATCATTATAAATCCTTCTTCCGCTCTCTATCCTTTTCTATCTTTTTCCCTGACCCACTCCTTCTCTGCTCTCAGTCAATCTAGTTGTTCTGGCCAAGGTTTCTCTCTTGTGTGACCTCCCTCACTCTCTCCGGGCCACTGAATGGAGGCCAGGCCAACATTGCAGCAGGCCGTGCATCGTGTATTATTTGTATGAGCTCAGCAGCTGTCCAGGGACTAATATTTATTCCTGTGCTGATAGAGTGATGCATTTTAGGGGCTGGTCTGTTAACTTAATCTACTTCGCCATTTCACAGTGTTAGCATAACGTATAGGAGAGGTGTCTTACGTTTTTGACATTGGGCTAAAGGGACATACAATTATATAAAATGATATTACTTATAGGCAGTGTGCCCAGAAATAACAATCAACACATATGAAGTAATATCTTTTAAAGTAATAGTTTCAAATGCTGTTGCCAAGGGTAAAATTCCTGGCTTAGCATAAAGGCTAGAAGTAGGTAGAACAAGCTATTGAATGATCGTATTTCCCCTCATATAAGTGTGTCAATTCTAGATTAATGATTATCAAACGTAAATATAAATTGATAAGATATACTTTATTGTCCCCAACAATAGATCAATCAATGTCTTAAACATTACATAACCAACAAGAGAGTACAGTGGTACACCAAAGACCTAGTAAAACAAGTGATTAGTAAATACTGCTAATGCCTTTCTAAAATAATATGTATGAATACTCAATACAAAAAAACATGAACAAACATTATACCAGAATACATAAAACTGAACACAATAGTGCATTCTTGCCTATGAATGAACAAAGCAAGGATTAATGAGTTTTCTTGTTGAGAAGTGGTTAGACCATGGGAGAAAAGAAAGCTGTTACCGTGTTCCCGAAGGCTCCATCAGTCATTTGTATTGGGATAACTAAATGTGTGTGAAGGAATGGGTTTTCTTTCTTTCCTACCACAACTGCTTACCGTATGTTTTAATTCTACAATTTTAACCCTACTGTAAGGGTGCTTTAGCTTGGTGCTTTTCAGCACAGCATTGTAAAAAGTTAAACTGATCTTTGTTCCCACGCAACAGTCCTAGGCTTCCCAGAAAGTGAGGTCTCTTCTTCGGAAATCTAAAAATATTTTTTTAACACATGTTGCTTTTACAGAGAATGGATTAAAAGTGGTTTTACCCCCCGCTACTGTACTATCCATGATACCCATAATTAAGCAGCATGCGATGAGTCAGGACAGTTAAGGGTTTCTCTTTTAAAAGGCCCATTAATGAAACCCAGGGGCATTCTTGGCATCCAAATTTAAGGGGTTAGAGGGAGATACGTTTTCACTGGCATCACATTAACCGTCTAACATCCTGTCGACGCAAACAAGAATCTTAATTGCTGTTTGCTTGGTTATGGTCATGAATGTTTCAACAGGGTCAAACAAAGCTCTGGGGTTTGGGTGAAAAAACAAACAAGAATTGCCTCTGTCATCCATATAAAACAAGTTCCAGTTTTCTAATATGGATGTGAAATTTCTTGTATTTCATTTGAACATGTTATTTCCTAAATAGCTTGCTGACAAAAAATATTGATATGCCATGTAAATAATGTGCAACATGTCTCTTAAGACATTGTGCCGTCTTATTTACATGATTGCACTAATTAATTGATTGCCCCTGATTCCTTTTCTCTTACAGTACACTAACTATGATTATGGTGAGTTGTATGACTACAGTGAAGGAGCAGTAACCACTGACCCTGCCCCAACTCAAGATGTCAAGGCTGAGGTAACACTAAAACACAGATACAGTTTTCATGGCTGTCATCATGCAAAACAAACACACTCACTTCTTGTTGACCTCTTAACTCTCTTAATTCTCTCCTCTACCCTTAACTTTCAATTACAAGATATCATGTCTGTTGTAACACTTTGCACCCCATATGTATAGAGAATATTCAAGTTGTGTACACAATATAGATCAGTGTACACATGGTACTTGCATAGGAACTGACATTAATGTATGGTATGTAATGCTTTCCCTCTGTGTTGTTCTTGCTTGAATTCAGACAAATGTGGGTGGAGACTACTACACGGGGGAGTATGACTACTCCACAGTAGATGGAAATCAGCCTGAAACCCCCACTGAGACCACTGGCGAGGTAACTTTTTAAATATGTGCATTTTTCACAACCTCAATTGGTATTTTAATGCAGAATAATTCATATTTTTGACATTTTTCAGATTTGGAACACCACCATGTTGAAAATATATCTATGCATTATTGATTTTAACATCCAGAAACCTGTTTATCTCATTAGATTTCTAAGGGAAATGTCAATTAAACTGCTCGGTTATCACGAACAACAAAACAGCTTTTTATGATCATCACTGGAGGTTTAAATCCAACGCGGTCAGATCAAACTGCTCACTCTACTCCTTGATTTCAATGAGAAACAGCCCCCATCAAACAGGGTTGGGATAAAGACGGAAGCAGGAAAACGTTGTTAATTAATGAACCAAAGGAAAATCAGTACACAGACGCATCCCCTATGTTTCCCCCATATCCTGTATTTGGCAGATCCTGTTTTAATGTGTGCTTAACCATCACATAAAACACAACATAATGAAGAACATTCTGGGTTTAAAGTACTACAATGAGGCTGTGTGCTCACCAGCCAAATGCATTGTGATGTACCTTGAGGTGGATAACGCTGATTCATTCAGTTTTACATGTTGGAACACGTGTCTGATTACTGAGGACTGGACAACGTGAAGACTACATCATAGGGGGCATTTTACCTTTAGACCTACAATTTATAAAATGCTTTTAATATAGGTTTGATGCAGTAGTGTTTTCTATTTATAGCTGATGTCCTGAACCTTGCAATATTACCACCAATCTATACAGTTGGGTTTTATTTCTGATCGAGCCTCACCTAGATTTAGCCTTGGTTAGATGGCTAGATTGTGGGATCTACTTTTTTGTTCATACTATAAATGCACAGTGTAATCAAAAACAATTAGGGATTATTTTGCAATTGATTTACTTTTACATCCATCAAGCTGCTCCAATAATGATATTAACAAAATAATAAAAGCTTTTTTAAAACAGCTTTCTACTGCGAAACAGATGCTTTCAAAAGCACCTTTGATTGAGCATATTTTCTCACGCTTCCCCTTTCAGACCATATCAATACTGGATGTCTAGTGATGCATTTGTTTGACATGTTTCAACACGATTTGTACAGTCTGGTTGAGAAATCAATGCCTGTAAATCAAAGTCAAATTGTTCCTGTCCTGACTCTGCAAACACAGATTCTTAGAAATATAAACTCATGGCTGAAGTTTTAGGATTTTACTATTAAAACTACCTCACTAGGCTTTCCTATTGCTATTTGAAGGCATGCATATTTTTACAGTTTTTCTTCTGCATATGGAAGTCTACCATATTTTACTGTTTCCTTTTAAAAACATCAATGTGTCATTCGTTTGGGACATCTCCCATTCCTGTTGCCTTGCAGAAAGAAATATAACATTTGATTACAGATGTTAATGTGAATAACAGTGCCTGATTGACAAAACATATGTGGACTTGAGTTTCATATATGTTGACTTTACGGTCTGTCCAAATCAAGTATATGGATGTGTGCACAACTAAGTTGAAAATACGTCCAATTTATGTGCACTTAAATGGTAAATACTAATGATTAGCCTTTAAATCTTACCATGAAACCATGTGATCATTGAAGCTGTACATTCATTTCACTAACCAGTCTTTTTATGTTCCCTCCTATCTTACCAACCCCTGCCCTTCTCTGCGATGCCTGTATCAATCCCAGACCTATGAAGGGGAGATAGTGGATGATTACATCACCGGTGTGGAACAGGTCGGAGTGGACCCCACCGCTGTGGCAGAAACCCCTGCTCCATTGGACCCCAATGTGAAAGCAGAAACTGATGCCTATGAATTTAAGGAATACGACCTGAAGGAATATGACCACAAGGAGGTTGTAGAGAAGCCGTACGACTATAATGATTATGGCGATTATGGCACCGCTAAAGCTGATCCTACACCCGCAACATATGAGGATGAGTTCGGTCCTGGTGTTCCAGCGGAGCAGGACATCCGAGAGAGCAATGTAAGTGCCGGAGTGGGGAGCAGTGTTCGTGGGAGGGGGAGGTGGTGGTCAGTCAGGAATGTGGAAAAATTTAGAAGTTTTTGGTGGCATTTGTTTTGAGAGCGTGTTTTTGGTGCCCTTTTTGTTTGTTATTTCTAAAGGTATCATGTTATAGCTTAGAGCATTGTGCATGCACATTCACCAAATACAAATACAACAGTGTGTACAAACACACACATTGTCTATCCAAGTCTCCTGCAGATAAACAGATGTCAACCCATCTGTCAGCGCAGACACGCCCTCCATAACCTTTGGACTCAGTGACCTTTGCTGTCTATCAAGGACTTGCTCCTCCCGGATTATCACGCCAATGATCTGTTTGAAATACCTCATGACAAACAGTCTTTGTGCATGTGAATTTCATCAAATCCATCCAGATCAACATCTAAAAACCAGACAGAAATCTTTGCTGAGCCAGTGTCTAATGTGGCTCGTGTCCAGCCCCCTTCCGTGCCTCAGGATCCAGATTCTCAGAGGCAGGAAGTGACACGGTCCCTGTCTGGATGTTGGCTTTAGATCCGTCTGCCTTCAGTTAATCTGAACCACTCTATTAGTGTCCTCCACTCTTCAAACTCAGCACACCGCAGCCCTAGTCTATGACTTTCTCATAAAAGTGTCCTTTTTAGGCTAAACTGTACATTCATGTGGTTCCTGGACACGCTGCTTTAGGTGGTTTGGGAATTCTTATCCTGTGAAGTCATTGTATGGATAGTGTCAGGTAACGACCTCTGCAGTTGTGCACAGTTGGGGTCTTTTGCTCAGTTCCTGGTTTTAAGGAATCTTAATAAATAGTCAACCCAAAACCCTAAATTATAGCTTCTTGCAAAATGATTCTTGAGGTGTATCTTTCCAGCAGGAGAAAAAAATAGCCTTCCTAAATCCTTGAAAGCATGAAGCACACTTTATGAAGTAAGCAGTCATTTGTATTTTAAATAAGTTTGACAAAAAGAGGAGACCAGACACAGCATAAGCTGCTCTCTCAGTATTTCTATTTTTGGCTTTTAGACCTTCATTGCTCCACATTTAGTTATTATTGTCTGGACTGTTACTGTCTAAAATGCTCACATGGTCCCTCTTGTCTGTAGCTTGGTGGAGGTCAAAGTTACCTGGGAGAAAAAGGAGAGAAGGGTGAACCTGCCGTCATTGAGCCAGTAAGTCAAGATCTATCATTTCCTTCTGAGCAGCTAACGCTAACAATCAAATGTTGAAAGTCATCTGTCTGTCTGTCTGTCTGTCTGTCTGTCTGTCTGTCTGTCTGTCTGTCTGTCTGTCTGTCTGTCTGTCTGTCTGTCTGTCTGTCTGTCTGTCTGTCTGTCTGTCTGTCTGTCTCGCTAATTGCTACATGCTATCAGGCTAGCAGAAATATATCTATTGTTCTGTGTGCTGCTTCTTTTGGCTGCTGATCTAGCCAACAAACTGTTCAGTTACAGTAAGTGCCATATTTCAAAATGACTGTTGTCTGGATTTTATGTTCCATTGATACTCTCCAACAGTTGCTCACAATGATTTATACTTCCATAAAAGTCCAAAGTGAGATTCTCTTGCATATTTTCTAGGAAATGTGTGTTCTCTTTAATCTGTAGAAGAACAGAAACCCCTAAAATATATATTTACATCCATATGTATGTATGTTTTGACTTAGTGAACTTTCCAGCTCTATTTTCCTTAAGCACTTGCACAACTAAGACTTCCATTCTGATGAGATCCAACACAAATCCTTGGTCATAGACAAACAACCTCTGTCTACACAAAATGCAGTACATATGTTATTTATAGAGCCATCCTATACAATTTACCACTACAGGCTAAACATTGACGGAAATAGAAGCTGCAGTTATCGTCTCTCCTCCCCTGCCATCTGTACCACCTTAGGCTCCCGTCCAAGTCTTTGACAACACGCATGTATTATAGAAAAGAACATCAGATAGCTGAGGCACTGTTGACGTCTTGCGCTTGTAGCTATATGTAAACTCCTTAACCTCAAACCCAAAGCATTCTCTGACTTTAATTTTCCCAAAATTCTCCATTGCCTGTGGATTTACAGGCTGCCCCTATAATGCTACTGTATCCACTTTTTCCTTTTTCAGGGGATGCTTGTGGAAGGACCCCAAGGAGCCCCCGGCCAAGCAGTGAGTATCACGTTCTCGCACACTCCTGTCTGCCTTCCACAGATGGAGAACAGCTAGAGAGGGAAAAAATGTCTTTATGGAAAGAGCATCAGCCCTGATCGCCAGTGAAGCTTGAGTTGGGAGAGACAGTCAAAATGTGTATTTTTGCGTGGTGGTGTGTACATGTGTGTCTCTGAGAGTGAGCAAAGTGAAAGCAGGGGAGGGTTGGGGTCTATTTTATATTGAGGCTTATTTCTCTCTGAACCCTCTGTCGCTATTGGCCTATGCATGCGAAGTACTTGATACACTGCTGGTGGTGGGAATGCTGGTTACCAGCAGTTTGGGATATAATATGCTAAAGTGTATGTGTGTCTATGTGTGTGGTCTCAGGGTGTTCCTGGTACCCCAGGATTGCAGGGTCCTCCAGGTCCCCTAGGAGATCATGGTGAGAGGGTGAGTAGACTGACTTATTTCACAGCTGATTACAGTTTCTGTCTTTCTGCTTATCATGAAAAATTTGATTTGAAAACGTATTATATTTTGATAGAAGAAGAATACATGTGCACACATAAATTAGAATTCAGATAGGATTTATGGCATCCAGAACACATCTTTTGTTATATAATTGACACAAATATGTAAACCTTTAAAGCAATTCGTCTTGCCTTCTCTTTTATTGGAAATCTGTGAAGTTAGCTCTCAAAGCCATGGAATGAATAATACAATTGGATACAGCTTAGCCCTGTCGCAGTAGGGGGGATAAGCAAAAAGTGGTGCAGCGAAATGAGATGCCCATAAACTGTCAATATACCAACTAAGAAAACTGAGAAACAGCTGCGTCGGTATACTGCAGGACTTGTGAGAACATCAAGGACCTTGCTATAAAATGAGTAGAAGTTTCTCAAACTATTTTTTCCCAGCAGCGTGGGATTCCACTCGTTTATTTGATTGATTGGATGACACAGAATAAGTGCCTCCAAAGGACTGGATCTCAGCTTGTTATTCACCAATGTGATGATTGCCCTGCACCCCCACTTTCATCACCCTTTTAGCAAGTCTATTCTGTCTCTGGAGGTTAACCCTTTAATTACCAGCCTATAAAAAAATACCGTTACACACCTCCCTCCGGTGTGACAGCCAGACATTGCCTGTACAAAAGGCTTATTGTTCCACAGGGTTAGAGTGATCAGAACAGTCCCCCCCTCCCCTTCATTTCCTCCCATGAGAATCAGTCTTGCTGAGGGTTGACAGAGGCATTAGAAGTGACTCGTTGCTGTGGTCTTGTGGTTTTCCGTTGCGAAGTATCCGCCAGGACTCGGCGTTTGATCGGCTCATTTCTCTCATGATCACCGTCTCCCTCCTTTCCACCAAAACGCAACATTCCCAGCCATGTGTGACATTCATTAACACTAGATGCCGCTATGCTTACTGTAACAGCAATGCATGGAGAGTATTTACCACCTCTTGGGAAAGGCTGATGGGAACACATGGCATCAATTTGAGCAGTCTGAGATTTCTGCACATGACAAGATTGCTAAATAGATTCTAGTTTCTCTGGAAACACTGGGTACGGCTTAGACCTAATCCCTAAGATAAGTTTGGTTCCTAATAAATCAAAATCTCCTCTTAAGCAACATTTCGATGTTAATTTGTAATGTTATTTTTAAGGATAAGCCACTTTAATGCATTCATTTTGCTTTTGGATAGATGTTTTTACAGTTTTAAACCCCACAAAAAGAGGAAGCCTGAAGAATTTGGTGACTACAGAACTCTTGATCTAAAGCCAAATGGGCTTTTTCACCTTTCCAAAACGTTTGTTTATGACACGATTGTCTTTGGCCCAAGCTCTGACCCTAATGCTAACATTGAATGCTAACACTTTCTATTCCTAGAGTAAACATTGCTAGCACGGGGAGAGGATTATACAGTAGCCACGCAGGTCCATGGCTGTGGAAATCTAGTCAGGCAACATCCCTAGGCCAGCTTAATAAAATGACATTCTTTGTCATTACTCTTTATTGAATCCCTTGTCTTCTTAGTAGGATTAGTCTATTATCTATTTGTAATAAGCAACAACAATTTGTACCGTAGCACAAAACCTGCAATTATTGTTGAAGACGAAGAAAGGGTGTGCTGTGAAGCGATTATTCCTTCAGTCCCTTCACTGTTGCTGTTGTTGCTATACTGATATCACTTGTTTCTTATTTTCAATTTGCTAACCAGCAAAACCTCCAAGGGATTATAGAGAAATAGCAAAATAATCACGTTATCTAATAATACGGCTTGCTCATTAGCCACATCTAATTATTGTTTCCTTTCAGCGTTACACACTGGCATACACGTCAACAAAAATGCGATCATTTAAATTAAATACTACGTAGTATTTTCTCAGTTAATGGGAATTCTAAATACTTTGTTTTGGTTAGTGGAATCAGCTCCAACTGCATTACACTTTCACACTGAATCAAACTTTATTTATTTAGCACATTTCAAACACAAAAGGTGCTTTACAAACGAAATAAAAACACTACTTACCCCCCTACAGGTTCATTAACAGAGCAACACATTACTTTGTGATTACCACTTGACATTAACAGAATTAAAAAAACACAGGATACCTGACTTTGTACCTAAGATAAACTTTCTGTCCCTCCTCTGGTTCTTTAGGGTCCTCCAGGCCGTCCTGGTCTCCCCGGTTCAGACGGTGTCCCGGGCCCTCCAGGTACCATTCTGATGCTTCCAGTAAGTCATGCCACCTTCACACATGCCCACCAGGCTGTCTGTCGTATTCCCCTCACATGCTATACACCTTTCATCTCAGGCACTAGCCCGTGGACTCACTTCATTCAGTCGGTTTACCTCATGGCATCACCAGCAGGCCAAAGGATCACAACCTTATTTTCTTTGGGTTACAAATCACTTAGCTTGTAAATGTCAGCCAGTGCAATGGATTGGAGCCAGCGACTGAGACTGTGTGTGTGTGTGTGTGTGTGTGTGTGTGTGTGTGTGTGTGTGTGTGTGTGTGTGTGTGTGTGTGTGTGTGTGTGTGTGTGTGTGTGTGTGTGTGTGTGTGTGTGTGTGTGTGTGTGTGTGTGTGTGTGTGTGTGTGTGTGTGTGTGTGTGTGTGTGTGTGTGTGTGTGTGTGTGTGTGTGTGGCATGGTGACAGCTTTACAGGATCAGCAAAAAAAAAAACGGAAAAGGATTTGAACACACACTCACCAGGGGAGACCATTAAAAGTCTCACTGTAAAGGGAGACAAGTCAATTTGTTTTTAATTGTGTTTTTTGTTTTGTTTTGTGCTTCACAGTTCCGTGCGGGCGGTGAGGCACACAAGGGACCTGTGGTTTCAGCCCAGGAAGCTCAGGCTCAGGCTATCCTGTCTCAGGCTAGGGTAAGTACGCCCCAAGTGCATCCTTCTCAGTTTTGAGGACACTTTACTGTCTCTGTGCCTTGGTTTGGAAACAAATCTTTTAATTAATTAAGGAAATACTGTGGAAAAACTTAAATCAAAAGTTTTTTAAAAATAGTTTTTAAAAGAAACATTTGAAATGGCCCAGAAAGTGTAGTAAAAAAATGAAAGGTGGAATCAACATTCACAAGTCCCACTCATCCTATAAATTGTCTAAATTCCAAAATATGGACCTGTGTCAAGTTAGGTAGTATATAAAGTCACACCAGATGTTCACGCTCCCCCAGGGGTCCTGATAGCCATAGCAGTCTTGAAAAACAGACTGAATTATCCGGCTGTAAGCAAGGTGTGATCCATAGTAGAACACATGGAGATCATTAAATGTTAAACAAACTCTGAATATTCACACATTCACAACACTCTATAGAGCTGGAGCGCTGCCAAAATTGGTGAAACGGCGTTTTGTCATGCCTTGAAAGCACTTGTCACCTGTTTTATATTTGTCTTGTATGCCAGTGGTTTGACCCCGAAGCAGGCGAAATTAAAAAAAAACATGGCAGGAGACATGATATGAAAAGGGAATGGAAGGAACAAATTGTTGACATGTTGAATTCTCTTTGACCTATTTGCACTCCAGAAATTTCCCCTCACACATGCCACAATGCAACTAATAATAGCTCACTAAATGAAAGTTCGCCTTAAGTGTAACCGGGGCATGAAGTCTCCTTTGAATTAGCAAATGCTCCTTTAGTAATCAGGCTAGAAAATAAATCCCAGACAACCGTTTTGGCAAGCCAGGACTGTGGTCGACCATGAACAGGAAAAAAGATCACAGTGGTAAACCCTGAACAAGAACAAAGTAAAGTTTGCATATGATTTACTGCGACTAAATTGACTTTTTATTAGTGTTTTATTTTCTTTATTCTTTAGTCCTTTTGGTTTTGAGCCCAGTTTAGTTGAGTAAGTGATGTGTCAATTTCAATTCCCACTTCAGTACATGGACTACATGGTAGCATTTTAACATCCATAGCAGATTCATTGTGTAGTATAATAATAATAATCCAATAAACTAATTTGTACTTCATTTTGAGAAATAAAGCCAATTTATTTTTTGTAGTTTCCATACATTTAAAGTATCTCCATCAGATTAAAGACAGACGCTCAGTAATTCACTTCAATGGATGCTAATAAAGTGAATGCAGATAGAAAGTTATACTATGCTGTCATTGCTGCAGTGCTGATGCAAAAACATCTATTCCTTTCAACAGAGGAGGAAATATTGTTTCCTAAGACATTAAATTGGTGCAGACAGGTAATAATGTGACCGAGTGTCAACACTGCTAGCTGACCAGAGGTTTATTGGCTGTTTCTGTGTGATCCACAGCTTACCATGCGAGGATCTCCAGGGCCAGCGGGCATGACAGGAAGAAACGGTCCTGTGGTGAGTAAAAAAAAACGTCTGCACATAATCACATTCACGTCTTGATTTACGTCCTGTTGCACCAATTTGTTGCACAGTTAATGAAAGTGGCAATCAAGGCTTCTTCCTGTGAAAGATTCAACCAGTCATTATTAAATGTCCTTGTACTTCCTTGTACAAATACATACACATACTAATACAGATGCCACCCTCTTCCTGCTTGAATGGCTGGATCATTTACTTCCTTTGTTGGTATCTAAAGGATTTTGTACACAAGAATATCGGGGGCTAGTTTTTTCAGCCAAATATTGGCATGATAAACAGTTTGTTTTCATTGCAGACATATGCATTCATTCACTCTTTGTGCGTTTGTTTATGATTTTCAATAGGGAGGTCCTGGTTCTTCCGGACTTAAAGGTGACGGTGGTGACTCCGGACCACAGGTGAGTTGCTGTTTTAGAATACAAGGGACATATTAACATTTTGTCTTGTCGATTTTACACATCTGAAACAAACGTTTTCAACGTTTTCCCTATAGGGACCCAGAGGTCTTCAGGGTCCAGCTGGTGTACCAGGGAAAGCAGGAAAGAGGGTAAGGGGTTCTTTCTAACTAAGCCCCACCTGGCTGTCTTTAAACTTTATTTCTGTTTTTATTCTCCAGCACAGAAGGTTATGCTTACATTTGCAAATTTCTAATATTTCATACCAATAAGAGTGCAAGAATCAGTGCCCAAACAGAGGAGCCTAGTTTGTGTACATTCATAGAGTCGTGTTTATCTAACTATAAACAAGTTTGAAGAAGGATCCTTCAAGCAGCTGTTCTCCAAAACCATCAAAGATAATGAAATATTTTTTAGGGTGATTTCCATATAACACGTCATGATATCTGTGTCTCCTCCAGGGCCGTAACGGAGCCGATGGTGCCCGAGGAATGCCAGGAGAGTCAGGGGCCAAGGTAAAGTACACACCATGCTTTTCAATAAACCAGTGAGTGTCTGTTGGATGCAGCTGAACAGTTCCTGATAGATGAGCTAACGGTTGTTAACTTTGATGTTTCAGGGTGACAGAGGTTTTGACGGCCTCCCTGGTCTTCCTGGAGAAAAGGGGCATAGAGTAAGTATGAGGAGACGGATTTTGGGATTGGTCAAACACCATTACAGACTTTTATCCCTCTCCATAAAATAAGAGACTGTAGGATCTAAAAAAAAACCTCCATTGATCTCAGTAATTTCCAATCTGTAGCCTGTTCTTAACATCAGAATCAGGGCCTCCTCCCATCCATCTCATGTGCACTCCAGTGGTGACAGATATGAAGTCTGAACCAGAAGAACTCATTAGGACGTGCATCTGACCCACTTATGAAAGGTGGGACCGACTCCAGAACCACTTAAGCTGCATTTAACCGGCCTGGAGGAGCATGAGGAGGGCTGAGCTTGATGTTTTTTGGAATTTGGGCTTTCGTAGAGAGGAAAGAGATCACAGACGGGTATTTCTAGACATGCTTCCATGCCTTATTCTATACTAAGTAATTACAGAGCTACTTGAAGGTAGGCGAGTCCATATGAGCTCTATATAGTTGAAACCATGTAGGTCCATGCCAATTGTGGTGAAGTGTAGATTAAAGGCACTTTTGTTGCTCTTTTACTTTTAAACATTGTTTCTCCATCTTTTTTTTAGAATTTTTGACCCCCATGTCACATGTTTTAAAACTTAAACCGTGCTCAGCTGAAGAGAACAAGCTTGTAGACTCTCTTGTTACATCCGACTCTTTGTTGATTTTCGTCTTCTGTGATCTTTTCTTCACAGGGAGAGCTCGGCTCTACAGGTCCTCCAGGCTCTCCAGGAGACGATGGCCCAAGAGTAAGCAGTACATCAATCGCCATATAGCTTAAACTTGTCCTCAAAATGTAAATTAATTCCTTGATAAAACACTCTTTCTTTCCAAAGGGTGAAGATGGCCAGGTTGGACAGAGAGGTGTGGCTGGGGAGAGTGTAAGTGATTTTAATATTATCTGACCACACAATTAGACAGAGTTGCTAAACTGTACCTTATCAAATCAAGACAAAATAAGAATATGATGACCATTTGACCACTATGTTACTCCCCCTACTTTGGTACTACAGGCCTCATCCCTTAATTCCTTCCTTCCTATTTAAACTCACACCCTCACCATCGTCTCCTCTTACAACTGTAACAACATTCCAGTCTGCAAGGACCACTGGTTTGGAATCTTGACCTCCATGCTCAAAAATGCTTTAAATAATAGAAAATAGAACCGGGAAATGTTTATCTGTCATTGCCAAAGAGAGACTGCCATATACTGCCTGGTTCATTTCAAATGACCATGGAGTTGCATGACAAATGGCTGCTTCCTGTCATACCCCAAACAACATGGTACACTTTAAGAAATAGTTCCACGGCATTTCATCAAACACACACACACACACACACACACACACGCGATTGTGTGACACATGATTTAAAGTGCATGACTTTAGCTGCTAGATAAGAAACAGCTTTCATGCTTACTCATTAAATCTACCTGCAGTTGCTGTGTATGGCCACAGGGGGTCAGTGTTTTACACACATAAACCAGTGCTTTATAGCCTGCCAATTTTTTAATTCAAATCACAGTCATAGAACATTTACATCAGTAAATGTCAATGTTTTGTTTGAATTATATTAATTAAATATGTGTTTGCCTTTTATACACAGGGTCCCAGAGGTCTGCTCGGCCCCAGAGGGTCTCCGGGTACTGGTGGACAGCGTGTAAGTGACATCTCTTTATCACCTAATTCTCAAACAAATCATGTGGTTACTATCTCAATGATGGTGAGTTTTAATGTTACATTTTTCATCTCTTTAGGGTCTTGATGGACCTGATGGTCAAGCTGGTCCCAAAGGAAACATGGTGAGAACATTTTTTAAATATCTATTAAAATTAAACGTTTTAGATTTAGATTGTTAGAAAGGAAGTTTTCTTGCACCTATTTGTGAGGACCACCTAAGCAATCAGTGCGCAATTTGGCCTGCTGGAGGCCGATTGCAGGTCAGTGACCATTCAATCCTGTGTAGGAAGGGTCATAGGTAATTTGTTGATTATTGATGGTCGATGGAGATGGGGGTGTCTCATCAACGTTGTCAGACCTTTTCCTTAAACAACAAAGCCTGCTGACTAACGCGACGATGGAGATGCTTTGAGCTTTAGTAAGGGGTGAAACAGGAAAGCCTGTCTGTGCGTGGTCCCATCATGCATTCAGCTTCCTGGAGGGTCTCAGTGGGACGTATGAATAAGGGTAACATATCATTGGTCAAGACAGCTGCACAAGCCCCCATGTTGTCTGTGGTCGTTGAGTCAATGCGCTGAGGAAATAAGCAGCTGTTGAAGAGACACGAAACAATAGGAATAAGTTGTGCTTCTCCTTAGGGTTAGGATTGATTTCTACAATTTCTAATAAAATCATCAAAGCAGTTAACTCAAAAGTATTCACAGTAGTAAAGCTTCCCACAGGGTTTATAAATGCTCACATATGAATGTTTCAAATCCAAGAACAAAAATGAGTGTTCACTCACTACATTAGACAAATGCTGACTTTGCATTTGGCACCCAAGGCCCTGCCAACAATGTCAGTCAGGGAACCTAAACGCCTCTGAATCAAGCTTTTGTATTTGTTGTTTGTTGTAACAGCTGGAGAACACTGCTGCACAAAGATCTTGTTTGTTGTTGTGTATGTTTGGTTTGTGAGGCAGTAATTCTCAACAGAGATACCAAACACCCCACCATTCCAGATTCTCTCGTAAACATTAATCCATACCCAGATGGCTCTCGGTATGGATTAAGCTGTATCGCAGAGCCAAACCTAGATTCTTAGCAGGCAGCAGATTCTAGCGATGGCTTTGAACTAAACACAACTTTGGATAAGGCAAAGAAACCCTTACCCCAGGGGCGAGTGTATCATATATCTGCCCACCTTGTGTACCTTTTTATTTTACATTCTTGACATCAATTGGATAAAGCTAATTCAACTAATCTATCTAAGCTATCCAAAGATTTCACAAAATCCTGGACTTTTGAAGGTCTCCCTTTTGTTGCGATTGTAGATAAATTAAATTATTTTTCGACTGTATTCAGCAAAGTGATCGGAATTTGTTGACAATATTGATGATACAATTGATAAAATGGAAGCTCTTTCAAGTATTAATTGCCTCCTCTTCTATTTCTTTGTTATTCACAGGGTCCACAAGGAGAGCCGGGGCCTCCTGGGCAACAGGGTATGCCTGGTCCACATGTAAGTTTATTTTTTTGTACTCATTTCCTCTCCATCTCTTTTATTTAAGCCCTGTCTGATCTCTCTCTTTCCTGTTCTGTCCCCATTTCACTCCTCTCATGCTCGACTTCTCAACTCCTCTCTTGTCATCTCTGTCCTTTTCATGCTACACCCTTGTTGCCATATCCATTGTGCAACAGGGGAGTACTATGAACTCAAATGATCACTCTCACTCCTGTTTTGTTAATCAAACTTAAAATGTACTTTTATTTTTCTGTACTTCCTTTTTTCTGATTTTTCTCCATCCTTCATTCCTTAAGTTGTTGCGACTACATGGGGAATTTCACAAAACTGACACCATATAAAGAAAAGTGTTCGCTAATATTGTTTCTCTGCGGTCAACATCCTCTCAGTCCAGCTGAGGCGAGACATATTGTATTAATTTGACAGCACTTAACCCTTTTACCTCGTCCAGTTGGGGGCACAGTATTCCACTTTGGAGTCATCTTTAATACAAAACAGCCCTCCCAATATTGTAGCCAAGGCTTAATGATCATTGCCAGGTAAGATTTTCAGTCCTGCTGACGCACACAGCCTGGACAGGGTGGTGTTATTCCTCTGGAAATTATTAGCAGGGACCTATTCTGATGGTATACGGGTTGAATAAATACTTTATTTTACTCAAAGCTGGCCGGAGACAGGTTGATGCCTTTCAGAGAAGTCATCAGCCCGTAGAAAAATAACACAGCTTGCTCATTTTAACTTTTTTTTATTCTTCATGGTGTGAATTCTCAAGAAGAGTGTGTGACTTTAAAGTGACTGTGGAAAAGTGAACCTCCCTTTCCACAGCTCCACATCTGAATAAGCAGCATGAAGAACCTGACTGACCAAAACAAATGGTTTGAATTAAAGAAGGAAGTAGATAAATAGATTACAATATAAGCAAATTACAAATACAGCACACCGTAAAAATCGGTATTGACTTTCCTAAATTTACAAAACAGGTGTTCTTTTTCCACTTCAATCTCTATCAGTAACACATAAACTAGATTATGTAAAAAGACAAAAATGTGGCGTAATGTTCTGATTACAGACTGTTATCAATTGTTTTTCAGGGTCTCGTTGGTCCTCAGGGTCCGATTGGGCCTCCTGGTGAAAAAGTGAGTAGAAAAGTGAACCCAGTCGCCCCTCATGTCCTCCCACCACAACTCTGCTGCACCGATAAGTGATCGTCTCAGTCAAAGTCATAAGTGATTCTGCAGATACACTTCACTTACTGGCTTCTCTGAAGGCGAAAACACACGCAAGGATAGACACACACACACACACACACACACACACACACACACACACACACACACACACACCCACACACACACACACACACACACTATATACATAGTACCATAGGACTTCTGCATAAGCACTTACTCTGCCTCACTGAGAGTAATTTATTGTGTGGTTTTGTGTCTATTTAATAAGATTTCAAGCATCTAAACTCTTGGCAGTCTTCATAAAACTGTTAAGGTATACACTCATCCATCTTCTATCTGTTTAACTTCTTATTTATTGCTTTTTATTCAAAGGGACCTCAAGGGAAACAAGGTTTAGCTGGCCTTGGTGGTGCTGATGGCCCTCCTGTAAGTAACACACCTGACTTCTTTTTATATTTGTAGTCAAAGTCAATCAAAAGCAATTAACACAATGATGATATGCTGCTAAACTAAATCTCTTCTACTTCTTCTTCAGGGTCACCCCGGCAAAGAAGGTCCTGCAGGCGAGAAAGGAGCAGCTGTGAGTATAATGTTAAGATTTTAATTTAGATTTTGACTAAGAAGTGTATAGTTACTGTTGTTTTTACGGATTTCGCACAGGGAAAATACTGGGTGAGGCAGACTTTGCAAATAATTAGATATAGCATTTGTTTAGCCTGCAAAGTGTGCCATTTGGGCGAGGTTTAATATAACCACACACTTGAGATGATATCTGGTAAGTTGCCTCTGAAATAAAGCTACTAAATTGGCCTATTGTGTTCATTATTTCCAGTGAGTTGCTAAACTGGGGACTTTCTGTGATTCTGTGCTTGTTATAGGTTATAAAATACTTTGTATTGTCAGACCTAGAAATAAAGAGATTTAAAAATACAAATGACATTAATAATTTTGTGTTTTTTTAAATAATTATGGCTAGATTTGAGTAGTTATCTGGCTTCATCAAAATATTTAGGTGTGTTTTTGTTTTTTTTAATCATGTTTGACTAGTGGATTTTACAATACGTAGGTGTTGCTGTCCAATTTACTTTATTATTTTCATAAGCATTACCCAATTGCTTCTTGAGGGTTTAATGTTAAAAACAATCAAATGTAAATCCATATTCTCTAATGCAGCAAAAATAAAGTAAAGGACGATACATGCTTTTTGCAATGCTCTTCACCAATCAAATGCCACTCTTTGCAATCCTTTAGGGTCACAATGGTCCTATGGGATCCATCGGCTACCCTGGACCTCGCGGTGTCAAAGTAAGCACTATCTTAGTCATACCCTACCCAGGTATCCATTATACATTTCCTTTTTACCTGAATGTTCCTCCTGACTCTTGTTCTCTCTCCCCAGGGTGCTGAGGGAATTAGAGGCCTTAAAGGGGGCAAAGGAGAAAAGGTAAACATCTCTCCAGCTTCCGTCCTCACAATGATTGACAGAGGTCTTTCCTCTCAAAATGGACCCATCACAGTTCCCTGTTAAATGAGGTTTCCCTGCAATCCAGCTAGTGGAAAAATAACTCCTAATGGCCCATCCTGCTGGCAGTGAAGTCCTCATGCCACTAAACTGAAATGGAGTGTGTAACATTAAGCTAGAATGAGGCTGTTTGTGGGGCATGATTTATCGCCATTGTTTTCTTGAATTGCTCTTGTTGAATTTAGCCTGATGCTACCTCTGTGCCACTGGATATTCCAGTCAATTATCAGGAAATTGAAACTCCTCAGAGATGACCAAAAAGCAGTCAACATGTTGTTAAAACCTGTACTTCGATACTTAAATCACACATAAAAAAAACAACTCGGAAGTATTTTACTAGCCCCAAGTCATACATGATGTTATATGCTCGTCATATTTTATTGAGTTGAGCTTTTCTTTGTCGTTAAATGAATGAAAATATGCCTTAATATTAGCATTAGTATATGTAACGCAGTCATCATAAAACAATGACAGCAATGCCTTGGAAAAGTTTGAAAACTGCATTCTAATTTCTAGCCACCAGATATCAGTAGAACCACAGACAGAGAGAGAGACACTTCAAAAACTGCTTCTGTGAATACTTCCTTAAGTGGCCACTGGATGTCAGTAGTAAACTATCTCAAGGCACCCTTTTACTTTTGCAAATAGCGCTAATAAACTGACATAATTAACTTTCACTATGGCTTTTTAAGTGGTCCAGTTATCTTCAATATTGTTTGCTATTTAAACTAGTTTACCTGTGGACTTTTACCTTTTGGACTGTATCACTGTTGGCTTTAGGTCACTGATAAAACTCTCAGCTTTTGATAAAACATCTTTTTATCTCTTTCATCTTCAGGGAGAGGACGGGTTCCCCGGCTTCAAAGGCGACATGGGTCTCAAGGGTGACAAGGTGAGTCCTCGTCTCAAAACGGAATACTAATGTATGCAGTTTCATAAGTACGTGTCTGTGTGTGTGTTTGGGTAGTAAAGATAATAATACTGTTTACATTTGTTTCTTTGCATTCAGGGTGAGAATGGTGTATTAGGAGTAAGAGGAGAGGATGGCCCCGAGGGCCCCAAGGGAACATCAGGACCAAACGGAGAGGCCGGTCCTTTGGGATCAGCTGGAGAGAAGGTAAATAATCTGCTACTGCATAGAATGTTTTTTGCTATAGTTCTTTTTAGCTATTTTGATCACACTGAAGTTTAGATCTCCACCTCCCTTCAGTTCTCCATCAGCCCCATTTAATTGGGTTGTGTTGACACTATTCCTCCATGGAGCTTTGATCGTTCTGTATGTTGCTGTATGGTGCTGCAGGATTTATACCCTGACAAAGAAGTTTCAAATGTTACACCACATTTTTTCACAGTTCAACATCAGATACAGTGAAGGATTCAAAAACAATACATCAATAAAAAGAAAAACAATGAAACCAATCGACTGTATTCTTATACGCTTGAGAAATCAATTTTGTGGTTTAAATCACTTAACAGAAAAACACAGTAACGATTTCAGAACGGATTAATTGTGATTTAATTAGCCAGATATAAAATTCTCAAAATAATTACAAATGAATTAAAAAAGGAAACTTCATTTGCAAGTTTTCCTTTTACTCAAATTAAGATCACCATTGCCTCACAGATGATCTACTTTCCAATGCTACTTTGGCTATATGAATAATTCAGTTTACGCTTTGCTGTCATCCTGATTGGATTTAAATTAGTGCAACATTGCAGTTAATTATGAACTTCTAGTCAGAATATTGACTTCCTTGTATTAATACTTGCCTTTAGCTTAAAAGCAAACATACTTACATCATATTCCATGTACCTCTTTATGACTATAAACCGTAATGACCAAAATGGACCAAAGTAAATTCCCTTTTGGGTGTAAAGTCGGAAAGCTTCTCCACGGATGATGTCATGTTCATAAACGTGGTATTAAAAATGTTCCCACAATAGAAATAAAACTTTATGGTTGAGGTTTATTGCTTTCCGTAATGCTTCTGTGAACTTTACTGCTGTCTCCCAAACGACATCTCTGGTGAAACAATGAATATTCATCATCTTTGTTTTTTTCTGTGCTCCTTTTTTAGGGAAAACTTGGAGTCCCTGGATTACCTGGATACCCTGGTCGACAAGGCCCCAAGGTGTGTGATGAGAGTTATAATGCAGTGTTCTGATAAGTGCAGAAGATTCTTACCGTGCATTGCCTCCTCTTCACTGGGAGGTCAGAGATCACGTCCTACTGTTTGTGTTCAGTGTCTTCATCAAGGACAGATCAACAAAGAAAACATGTCCTGCCCTAGTATTGTGAACAGTTGAAGGACAATGGAGTGGTGCAGTATGGATGTCCTTTTATCGGCACAGCCGGAAGTAAATATCAGACAAAGGTTCTCTTGACAAAAAGAAATGGGATTTTCCATTGGTATTTGGAATATTGCAGAAAACTGTGGCAAACAAATGTTGTTGACACTTACCTGTTTTGTTCAGCAGGATAATATCCATGTAATGATACCATTTATTTGAAGCGTAATGCCATCACCAGAAGTAAAATGCTAACATTAAGCTATAAACAAACGACCGCTAAGCTAAAGGCTGACTTGTATTCAGCGGGATGAGGTTTAGTAGTCCTGACAAGTGTTTGTAAGAAACTTCAGTTTTTCTGACACACAAAAGACCAAAACACAAATACAAAAAGCATTGATTTTGTATCAAGGCAACCGGAAGTTGTAAAATGCTAAGTCATTCCTGGGTTTTAGGACTCATTCCTGCACCACTCTGTATCAGTTTTCCCTAACTTCACTGGCTTTTCATTGTGAAAGTATTATGCTCATGTGTCTACATAATGCACATGTTTATGTGTGAATGTGTATACAATCTGTCTGATCAACATCCACTCCTACTGTACCTAAACTTGCTCTCCTTTCTGCAATCTGCAGACTTGCTGACTAACCCTTACTCACACAAACACAAACCCAAGGAGACAACTACTTTGCTCTCACCGCAACTCTAATTCAGGAAGCCTAAGTGGCATGGTCACCTGCTGGAGTCATCAGCTGTCCTCCGTCCTTAAACTCTTCCAGGCATTATCTAACAGCCTGGCTTTCCCTGCACCGTAGCGCTGACCACTGTGCCACAGCTCCACTATTGAGATGTGCTGCTGCAGCTGCTTGCTCTCGGCTGCTGCTGCTGCTGCTGTCAGCGCTGACAGCTTGGCATTGATATGACGGGTCAGATACACCTCCTCTCACAACATCCACAGAGCCAGGTCACTGGCAACGTCTGTAAATGTCAGCAGGATCTGAGTTGGCACTCAAATAACAGAGCTGGACAAATTACAGAAAGCCGGAGAGACAAAGAGGAGAATAAATAGAAGTAAAATCTGTATTCTTTCCGGTAATTTGCAATCATTTATTTAAGTTAGGGGATATTTGTCACTTTATGGCAAAAACACAAAGTTTTTCTTTGTTTATAGCCATCAATACTTTTGAACAAAGGCTAGTCTCAAAGTTTCCCAGTGGAGAGCGGGATCAGATCTTCTCTTTTGAGATTCTGGATAGACAATAAGGCCTCCTGTCTCTGGCATGGTATAAACACTGCCATCATTTTACCTCTTTAGCCTGTCCCTGAAGAGTTTTCTGAAAGAAAAATAGACTTGTGACACCCATCCTCACTAAAACTGTCTCCAGAAACTTATAATGAGGAATATTTTATAAACCATATACTCTATCATTTAAAAAAATACTTCCTTTTGTATTTCACACTAACTCTGTCACATTTTTTGAAGTTTTACTGAAAGTATTCATATCATTTAAGCAATTATGTTCTGATTGTTGTTTTATATAATAAATAGATATGATAAGTTTAACATTTGGTCTTTAAATGACATCGCAGGGATGATATCAGACAGGGAAGATTGTTATTTTGGTAACCACACATAGAACAAGCTTAGAGTTAAAAATGCTAAGTCTAAACTTAAATACCAAGTAATTCCAGTCGTTTTACCAACATCTCAATCACCATTTGCCACATTGATGATCTATTTTGCAATGCTACTTTATCAATATGAGTATCTGCCATCATTTCCTCTCTTTAGCCTGTTTCCGAATATATTTTTTTTACGATAAGATGAAGACACCTGTTCCAGACTCTGAAAAAGTATGAAGCTGTCTCTCCAAACTTTTAATGAGGATTATTTTACAAACCAAATCCTCTAACATTAAAAAGATGTGTGATTAAAAACTTTCTGGAAACTTTTTGGAGCTTTTCTTCAATGGATTCATACTGTACACTTTTAGAAAATGTCACATCGTCCTCAAGGGTATGTTCAGGGTCAAAGTCCTGACCTGCTCGCAGCCTTTATCCACTCCATCAGCCGGTGCATGAATCCCTCCACCTGCTGTGTGTTTGGCCGCTGCGCCCCATCACTCTCTGTTGACAGCTTTCCTACACCGTTAATTCTGGATGCCATTTGCAATAGTTTCATGCCTGTCTTATCTCTTTGGCGCAAGTCAGGCTTGTCCAGTACCAGCCCTCCTTTCATTTTACCATAACCCCACCTCTGTGAATAACAAATTAGGCAGCATAGATCTCCCTTCTCGCTGTCTCCCCAATGTTGGGCTGTTTACCTCTTGCAATTCTGAACAGTATTACGCCTCATATTCATATGCATGTCTACAGTAATGAGCACTTTAGATGTGCATTGCATCAAAGTGTTTTTAAACACTCAGGCATGCTCATGACCTTGCAGTGCAGCTGAGTTAAAGAAATATTTAACCTGAATTGGTTGAATACATATTTATGCTACCTAATGCAGCATAAAGGGCCCGCTGCTGGTTTTATCATCCCACGGTGAATGCCCTCCTGATATTTGTTTGACTGGCACCATCGCTGCTATCAGAGGGCACAGCCTGCGAAAGTCCAATAACTAAATTGCTGATGGGTATCAAGGGGGATCTGCTGTTTCCCCTTCCTTTGTCTTTATTTGCTCCCACGCCTTTTCCTATCTTCCTATTTTGCTTCCTAGCTGTGCTAAGAACCCCCCAGCACCTCTGTCTGCCCGTGTGACAGAAATTGGGGAGGAGGAGACTTTCCCTTTGGGCTCAATCTTAAGCAGTAAAAGAAGGTCGTCATTTTTCTCCATGGGAAATCACAACCTATACACTTTTGTCCTATGATAGGTATCTGCTGACCATGTAAATGAAAGTACTTTTTTTTTTAGGACTTCACAGCTTCTTTTTAATTAGACTTCAGAAAAGAACAATGAGTAGTTTTCTCTTCAGCCTCTGTCCCGTTGCTGCTTGACACACACTATGGTAAGCATCTTTAATGTTATACCCTGAACTTTTCTAATGTGTTTCTCCTCTCTGTCACTTCTCTCCTCTGCAGGGCTCCAACGGCTTCCCTGGATTCCCAGGGGCGAATGGAGAGAAGGGAGGAAGGGTGAGCCTCAAAATTAATAATTCTCTTTCCTATGAAAGACATGTACTCTTGGTGTCTGTGGGTTTTCCTGGCTAGCACATTAATAGTAGATAGAATACTGAAACACCAGATGGTCAGTGTGTCTTCGACTACAGAGACACTAAGGCTAGGAGTGCCGGACACACAAAATGGAAATGGATCGAGAACTTCAAATCCCTTGTATAGCTCCATGACACAAATCCCAAATGTGCTTCAAGAGATGTATCAGTCTGTGCACACCACCCCAATTTTAGATGTTTTTTAATGTTATTTGCACACATAAGCGACTGTTTAAAAACCAAGTTAATTAAAAAATATGTAACAGTAACGGTTCAAAAGCCTGAAGCTTATACAAACGATCTCCTCTTAGCTTAAGGTGAAAGAGAAGCAATAACAAAAAAGGGAAAACTTGCAGAAATTTGAAAACTTATAACGAAAAGTGTGTTTATTTATTTAGTTGGTAGGGACAGTGCTCATTGATTACCAGACAACTTGCTGTAAATAAGCCAGAGTTAGCTGCTATGCTAATTTCCATCTGTTGTCCCTAGCCAGATCAATAACTATATAATAACAAGAAGTGCACAAAATGATCAGACAAATTATCCAATCAGTTTACACAACTTCAAGTCATACATGAAAACAATACCAGTAAAAACAGAAACAAGAGGGAAACTAAAATTTGATTTGTATCCAATCATCCTGTAGAGTCTTTGTGAGGTCAGTTATTGGTAAGGTGATGAAGCCTGTTGTTGCAGTTCATCCAAAAAGTGTTGGATTGTTTTGAATGCTGGGCTCTTTGCAGGAGAGTCAAGTTCTTCGACATCAAACTCTGAAAACCACCTCTTAATGTTGACTGGGTCACATTGGAACAGTAAAGAGATTTCCCTTTATTGGGACTAATGGCCCTAGCCCAAACCGCATCTAACTACTACTGACAAAACATACAGAACGAGTGAGTGAACAGGGGTGTCCACATACTTTGACCTTGTATTCAATTACGATCTGGCACTCAAGGAAAGAGAGAATACTGTATCCAGCTGCGTAAGTGCAGAGCGTTTCAGCTGAGATGCGTCACAGATGGGGGGATGAGATGGAGCGTTGCAGAATGGTGGGCAGGGTTATTATTAAAGAGCCAAGTCTTTGCTCTCAGACAGACATTGAGAGGCAGACACCCATGGCCCCCGTGTGCTACAACTGACAGGTAGTTTAAGCTGTCAAGTGCCTGTGGGTAACCACTTACCGCAACAATTTGATTATTTATTTCTGTCCAAAGACGCTCAGATGCTTCTTTTCGATCCCTCACTCAAACCCCCCCAGTGCCAGCATTGTCTGATGTTTACTATTTGTAGATGAAATTGTATTAATATGTGCTGATGATGAGAATGATATTGTCCTAAATCAAAGCCTTTGTCTTTCTTTCTCAGGGAATCGCCGGCAAAGCAGGACCGAGAGGGCAACGGGGACCAACGGTATACAATAATCTGTCTGCCGAGTCAGCCCGAGCCCTTCCTATAAATAATTGATTGTGTTCAAATGAAAATCTAGTTGTGTATGGGCTTTATTTTCTTGTCTTTCAAAGGGGGTGGGGAATTGTAGAGATGGGCAGGCAAGGCACTGATGACCTGCCTTTGTTTTGTTTTTGTTGTTTTGTTATGTCTTCTTATATCTTTATTATACTGAAGCTGCTGTTGCTTTTACCTAATGGTCACTCATTGTTTATACCGGCATGCTATGTATGTAGGGTCCACGTGGTGGCCGTGGTGCTAGAGGACCAACCGGAAAGCCAGGTGCAAAGGTGAGAGCCAGGTCCACTTGTCAAGGTCAAAAATGTATAATATTGCTGCAATAATTACTGTATGTACATGCTTAAGATCGTATAGAGTAAGTATATGAAAGTGAAAGGATTTACCTTTTATTTAACAAAAAGCAGGCAATGAACACTTTCATTTCCCCAAAGAGCGTACAACATACATCACATAATAAATTATTCTTATCACATTAAACATTCATCTTTAGTACCAACTTATAAAGAACTATAGATGTGCTTGTGTCAGTCCTTACCGTATATCACCGATTATATTTTGGTGACGTCTCTCTGCGCCTGTTTTCTCTCCGCAGGGTACTTCAGGCAATGATGGAGCAGGGGGTCCACCAGGAGAGAGGGTTAGTATCAGATATATTTTTTGATCAGTGCTTCTTTACATTTTTAAAGTTTTGTGCCTCGAGTTGCTGAAGGAAAAAGTACCCAAGGTGCCAAGGTTACCAACTTCAATAAATAACTGAAGTATGTTTAATTTACATAAAGAGAACAAATTAAAGTCATACACTTTTATAATACAATAGATTGTTTTATTCTCCCAGTAAACATGGAAGAGAAAATGATCTTTAGCAACTAAAATGTAAATAAATTCACTTGGCATTTAAAGTTTTGTTGTGTGTCTTATCCTTTTTTTTCTGTTCTCACTTTATTCATTTTCTCTTCATTAAAGGGACCTCAAGGACCACAGGGACCAGTCGGCTTCCCCGGACCTAAAGGACCAAATGTAAGCAGCTGCTGTCTAACTGCTGCTAAGTTAGCAACTCCATGTTGACAGTTTTTATTTCAGCTCTTCAAATATTTATACCCACATATGACCTGATGTCTTGATGGTTATGAACTGTGTACCTGTTCTCCCCCAGGGACCACCAGGAAAAGATGGGCTGCCCGGTCACCCCGGACAGAGAGGAGAGACAGTAAGTGGCTGCTTTGTCCCAAGAATGCATCCCTACATATCAAGTATCAGTGCCCACTCACTCCCAACTCCCTACTTCCACAAGGAAGAGGGTAACTGAGATACAAAGTGTGTTATTAGTGCGAAAGTGAAGCACCAGTCAAAGAAAATTAAGAACTAAATAGTAACAACAGTTGCTGATCCACCAAGATTATGGAGTGTTTGACCACTGACCATGACACCCCCACAAATAAGGGCCTTTGATGATATCCAATTACCATGTGTACAATTTTGCTTACTATCTAATGAGTGGTTTTTTTTGGTATACAGTACATGACTGTCAATGAGAGTAAAACTGGAATGATTGTAAATAATATAAGTGATGAAGAACTGGTTTACTACAAACATTTACTCCAGAACAATAATTTGTTGTATATAATAATCTGGAAGGGGCCATTCTGCTGCGTATTGATGATGGTTGTGGTTTGTGATACTAGCAGGAATTATTATGGAGTATTTTTGCATGTTTACTTTTACTTAAAGGGAAATCAGTAAGTACTTCTTGCACCACTGGGAGAAAAAAAGCTTGATCCATTGAGCTGTTCTGATGTGAAATCATTTATCGTACTTTAAAAAGTGATTATAAAACCAGATAAGTGGTAACAATTCAGGGTAGTCAGAAAACTTTTGATTGCACTCCAAAGGTGATAATCCCAATTAGTTTATTTGAGAAACAAAAGATGTTCACAAACATTTGCTGTCAGTACGAAGACACTGATACGTGACTCATACTGACTTTCTGTAAAGCTCGAATCTGATGAAACAAAGAAAAGAGTACATGCTAAACTATATAACCCTTCATGTGTACAGTCAACATCATATCTGTTTTCCCCTTCAGGGCTTCAACGGAAAGACAGGACCTCCAGGACCAGGAGGGGTGGTTGGACCACAGGTAGATATGCAGCACAGTACAGCCCTACAGTTATATTCCTCCTCCACACTTTTCCTTTTGTTGTAGGACAATTATGAGACGCTGAAATGTATGAAATTATCCGGCTGTAAGAACAGCTGAATCGTGAAAAACCATACAGGAGGTATGGTTTTTCACGATATGCAAAGAAAGTAATCAGAATGCATTGCAAATACATGTGGATGCCTTCAGTGAGATATCTTGTCTTTCAAAAGTAATGAAGCGCGGGCTGAAAATAAATTATTCCATCTCATTAAAACTTTTACTTTTGAAGAAAGCAAAAGCATTTAAAGTAAAAAGTATGATTTGTTTGTTGGCACCGAATGTGAGCTATCCTAACATCTTAAGTAGTGTTATTGCATTTATATTATACCTTAATTAGGACAAGGAGACATTTAATAGCACATCGACCCTAACATTTCTCTGTCGTCGCTGACAGGGCCCAACTGGAGAGACAGGGCCCAGCGGAGAGCGAGGACACCCAGGCTCTCCAGGTCCACCCGGTGAGCAAGGTCTGCCTGGAGCTGCTGGAAAAGAGGGCGGAAAGGTAAATGAGCATGTACTGTGTATGCTAACAAAAGCAAAGCGCGCCAGTCATTAGGAATTATATGTATTGTGTGAAGATAAAAGAAAACTGTATTAATCCCAAGAGGGAAATTTAATCATAGCATCACAAATTTGGAAACACAATAATATAATGACAATGCAAATACTTTGGAAAGGTTTTACGCAGAGTTGCTGGCCTCTATCTGCAGTGGAGTGGAAATGATGTACAGTCTGTCAAATAAGGAATATACTGTAAATCAGGTTGAGTCTGCCAATAGTCCCTGGCTTCTTTCCTGGAGGGTATAACTTTCCTTTGTATTCCACTTCTACCTACCCATTGCATTTTATGTGACAGTTTATTCTATAATAGTAATGGGAAAAACAAAGTGTAATAGCGAGAAATTCCAACTACTACACATTTTCAGAAATGATCTTCTATAACGAGAACTTACAACAAATACAATGTTTTGAGTCATAACAGTGTTTTTTCAGATGTTGTATTTCTCACAACTCTCATCAGAGTAGGGACTTGCTTTTACAGCACTTTTTAAACTCTTTCAAATGAATACCGTTTACTCCCACTCTAACTAAGTGCCGCTTATTGGTAAAAATGGGTGTAAATGGGTTCAAAAATTCATTGATGGTTGTTTGTTAAAAATCAGCACTTTGCTATTTGTTTTTGCTTCTTAATCTCCTGTTTTGTTCCAGATTTTATCGTACAGATCAATTCAATTTAATGGTTTTTCTCTGACTTCCTCCCGCCATTCCCTCAGATTCCGCTCTGCTAATTGTTTTCACCAAAAGCATTTCTTCCTAATGATTTCCTGACGGTTTTGCAGATGTCAATTTACTTAATGCTATTTTTGTAATTTCTCCCTCTGTAGGGTGACCCAGGTCCTCAGGGTGGTGGTGGCAAGGCAGGACCTGCCGGCCTGAGGGGCTTCCAGGGGGCCAGAGGTCTTCCAGGAGCCATGGTATAAAAAACCAAAAAACATTTACACACTCGTGCAAACAATACACATGTGAAATGTGTCATAGCACACACACTGAGCACACGCGCAGTTGAATCTAGTTCCAGATCCCAATTACCAGGCTAACTACCTGCTGTTACCAAATGTTAGGCTTGGCAATGGACCTGACTGAAATGTGCAGAAAGGGCTCAGATAGAAAAATAAAGAAGAGGACTGAGCCAATATTGACACATTTTATCATCATTAAACTCTAAAAGGTTGAACAAGGTTGTAGTCTGTGTAAATATTGCTTTGGCAAAGAACTTTAACTAGTAAAATGTCTGTTTCAGCTGCATTTCAGAGGAATCTAATTTCAACTTTAGAGCTGCTAGTTGCAGATTTTTTTTTCTGAAGGATGAGCCAGAGCCCTTTGATTCTGATTCAAACCCACAACTATGCGAGTGCATCACATGAACCCCGTAGCCTGCTGAGTAACCCCAAATTAATTCTCAAAAGAAGAGTGAGTAGGAGAGGAAAAGTTCAAGGTTAGAACAAATAGCTGCTAGAGGCTGACTGAGGATCAGCGTGAGGCTGAGGCTCATTTCAAGGCTGACCATTAGTAAGAGAGCACACGGCAGCACAGCTCAGACTTATTACCTCCGTTATGTTTGTCCCATGACAGAAGGATGGCTTTCTTTTCATAAGTGCAGCACACACACACACATACTCACACACATACACGCTCTAGCAAAGCAAACAAAACTTCCCACTCTCTCCCACACAAACATACATAAACGCGCTCACTTGTTGTATGAGCAGAAATCTAAAAAGTGATTCCATTCTGTTTGCGTAGTGAGCCCAGGTACAAACAGACACACAGTGCAAGCACACACACACAAGTTTATACCAATCTGAAAGAGAAAAATAGATTGATGCACACATACACACCCACACAATCTCCATCCCCTCTCTCACTCTTGAGAAAAGGGCACAGTGGCAATATACGAGCCAATAAATAACTTTTTGTGTGTCTGGCAAAGAAAGATCCTGCCAGCCTTCTAATGCACCGTGCTGAAATGTGGAACCCAGGGAGGTGGAGAGCCTGCTTGGCAGCGTCTGAACCCCCTGGCTCTCTCTGAGCCTGTAAATTAGTTATTATAATGAAAGTCTTTACCGCCTCTGGTGAACTCTGCTTTCCATAAGCAATCCCAGCCTCCTGGTGCTATTATTCAGCAGAATAAGCAATGCCACTCAAGGGTCGGGATCCCGAGGAAATGACAGAGGTCCAGAGAGGTCCGGAGATAGACGGATTTTACTTCAACTTTTGTCCCACTGCGGGCTTAAGAAACCAGTATTTCCTTCCCTTTTTCATTCCTTTTTAAGCTCTTTAAATGACCCATTTTGCAGTAAAAGTTTAAATATGGCTACAGATATGGCCATTTCAAAATGTAAAGCAATAGCTACATTTTCTCTGATAGAAATTGAACTGCAAACTAGGTTGTGGAAATGGTGAAAAAACTCCCAACTACTGATCCAATTATCAAACTTTATTAGTACACCACCTTTTGAACAGAGCAAATGCACGTTGCTATACAAGTGATTGACAAAGATGAGTTTGTGAAAAGTAGCAAACTGTGGATAAAAATAAAAAGAACAACACATCATAGTGATCAATAGTAAAAATTCCCAGAGGTCGAGGACTGTTTCCCCCATTTTCACCCCAAAAATGTATCCCTCGCTCACCTCGGGGGACTTAACATGAAGAGAGTTGTGGTTTAACATGTTCAGGTTTCAACTCGTCTGCCAACCCATTACCATAGATGTGAATGTTGCTCCCTGCATTGAACAGTGACATTTCTCTCCAGAAAGTGTCCTGTTCACTCATGATAATCTGTTTTCATGTAGATTAGTCAAAATAATAATATACTTCCAAGTAATGCTAAACAATTCTGGGCTCTTTGATATTTGAAATGTGTTTTTTTCTCACTATGAGCGCCGTAAACAAACTCTCATTAACCTCATTTTTATTGCCATGACTGCAGGAATCCAATATAGATTTATATTTCAAACCTTGAATAAAACCAAGGCTTTCTGCAAGGCTATGTGCCACTTAAAGTAAGTGAGAATATGCTTCCTTAATATTTTAAGAACTGACCCTCTTTTGACCCGCTGCTGCCTCCATTAATTGGAAGCTAATAACACGGGAAAAGTGAGGGCACATCCGCAGAGAGCACGTCATCTGTTTGAGCTTTGCTTTCATGTTCTTGAATCTAGAAGGAAAAGCTTTAAGTATCTTTTAGAAAACTTTACTGGAACGACACAACAAGAAACTTCTGTCATTATATCTTTTGGAAGAAATATATCGTAACTAATTTACAAAACACAGATCATTTTTTATTTTCCATGATAGAGGAAATGTGCTTTTCAATCCATACTCAATCACAGAAGAACACAAACAACAAAACAACGTCTTGCCCATTAGTTTGAGGCATTGAAGTAAGAAAATTACTATTACTACAAAGATATTCTACCTTTGTATATTGATCACAGATTGCTAGTTACTGTATGCTTTCAGGGATTAAGCCCTCTACACACACACACACACACACACACACACACACACACACACACATGGTTACATTTATTGGCCCATTAGACAGCTGTGATTATGGCTCTCTGAATGGCATTGAGTGAATGATCTAACCCTCTCCTGTCCTCTGCTTTCAGGGTCCAGGTGGCTTGAAGGGAGGAGAAGGGCCTCAGGGTCCCCCCGGCCCCATCGTAAGTACCCTGTTACTAGGGTTACCTCATCTATCCTGCTACAGAGATTACAGTAAAAAATGACTTTTGTGAATGGAGTCAAACACACTCCGCTCTCCTGTCATGCAGCAGCAGACGTCATGTAAGCCGCTGTCAACATGATAATATACGATAATATTAACTGTCATTTCTTTCCTTTTCCTGTCATAAAATGGTGTTGCTACACATTAGTATAGCTCTGAATCCCCTCTCATGCTTGTTTATGCTGTGTTGAAGTATAGTATTCCTCATTAGATCAATATTTTCCATTCGAACAGTTTAAAATAGAAGATTGTGTTTGTGTTTTACATTTTGTTTTGATAGAAGAACATGCTTCTTGATTTAAAGTGTTATGAAAAAAAGTATGAAATTAACCAAAGTGCCCAACAACACCAATTTGTCACGTAGCGTAATGATCTTAATTGCCCAATTAGACAGTCGTTTCATCACAGTAGCTTCATTGGTCTAACAGGAGATGTTTTCCTTTCACATTCAGTGGTTACTGTAGCAACACAGATTAGGGAAGTTTCTATTTCTGTATGACCACTACTTGGAGTTGCACTCAAACTGATTATCACACATTATTCAGTCAGGATGTTTTTAGGGACTTATGCTGCAGCCTCTGCTGTATTGATATTTCTTAATGACAGAAAAGGACGTCCTCTCCGATGCATCAACATACCGTTCTGTTGCCTGGTTTAGGACGATGAACAGGAACAGGATAAGAGTGCCAGGGCAACCCATAAATAAGTAGGCCACTTTTTTCCCCCTGCCTGTGTCTCTATGCCCCTCGGTTAGCAGTGTATGCGATGAAAAGCCTCTGGAGCTCCGGTGGTGAATCCGTACAGAAAGCTGACTGACAGCGAGCTTTGAACTGCCTGACATTTTATTCAAGCGTTAAACGCGGGCTCCCGATAATTGCCCCTGCTCACCAGCGACAGAGCAGCACTGGATTAGATGACAGCGGATATGCAGAGCAGGGATGAAAAGATGATGAAAGCGAGGAAGAGGGGCGTTCTCTGAATGAGTGAAACCATTTCCACTGCGAGACGAGATAGTTTTCCTAAATTGGCTTGAAAGTAAGCCATTCAATGAGAACATGTGATACACTGTTTTGGAAGTGTTTGAAAATAAAATCTTGAGGCAGCAGTGTGCAATGCCCACGCACACAAGGGATCTGATATTTTCCTCCATCGATTTCCTGCCAGAGAATGAGCTGCTGTTGTGCTGTGGGAAAGTCTGAGAGTGCAGTATATGTGTTGCTGTTTCATAGTCTTTTGAGAGGCTTGTTTGAAAGAGATAGACCAAGAAAACCATGAAACTGCACAAGAAAAAAAGAGATAAATATGACAAGTTGAGTCACAAACACAAAGTTTTTCTATGGCAGTTTGTGTGGGAGAAATGATGAAATGAGAGGTAGTGAAGCAGAAGTGTGTGTGTGTGCAGTTTGGATCTGTGTGTGTGTTTGTAACAGGCACTGTCTGTCATGAAATGGGCCAGGCATATGAGTGCCAGGTGGCAGCTCACATCAGCAGCTGAATCATTGTGTGTGTGAAGTTTTGGCTTGTTGTACACGTGCAAGTTTTATTTGATGGCATCCTCAGACCTTCCCTGGAGAGGGGAGAGCTGTAATGACCTACTGATCGCAGATGAAGTCACAGTTTATGTGATTTGGGTGACCCAGACAGTGATGAGCATCCACCTGAGCACAGTGAAGAGCCAGTAATAGGACACACTGATGTGAGGGTAGGATGAAAAGACCTTCCATACGGCCTTGGCAGAGGAGAGCATCTGAATCCTATTAGTTAGTTACAAAATGTTGTAAGCACAGCTCTCATTCCTGTGAAGGCTTCAGGGTTCACAGCAGGGTCAATTTACTTTTGTTATTGTTCTGGATTTGAAGTTCAGTCATAGGTTATGTTTTTATTGCTTTTTTACAGCAGTCAAATAAAAAAGTAATCAAATAAAAAGGTCATATTTCTATATGCTAATGTCCACAGCTCCTCTTTGGAGAATAGTGTCCTTGCATAGACTGAAACCTTCCTGATTGTGTCATCTGGATATGGTTCTGTGAAAATTGGAATAAAGACAAACACAATCAGGCGTATTCATTCATATATAGTAGGGACGCTTCACATTATAATCACCTGTGGATTATTTTAAAAAGCCCTTTAATTAGTGCAGCTTTCTTTCAGAAAAGTGAGTTTTTATGCACTTTAAACTTTCCGATACTTTCATCCCTTTCATGTCTTCTCCGCAGGAAATCCACTCCTCTTGTTAGCAACAGCATGATGCAGCAATGACTGATGGGTTTTTTGTTCTTCTGTGACAGGGTTCTCCCGGAGAGAGAGGTGCTGCTGGCCCTGGAGGTCCCATCGGCCTGACAGGACGCAACGGCCCCCAAGGACCACCGGGCCCTGCTGGAGAAAAAGGAGGCCCTGTGAGTATTTCTATCTCACCCTCACTCCCTCAAACCTTTCACTTTTAACCCTCCGTACACTGAATTGATGGCTGAAACTGTTTAATTTGATGTGCTTAGGGAGAGAAAGGCCCAATGGGTCCTGCTGGCCGCGATGGCATTCAGGGTCCTGTTGGTCTTCCTGGTCCTGCTGGCCCTCAGGGGCCCCCCGGAGAGGACGGTGACAAGGTGGAGTAAAGATGTGACACTGGAATGCTAATAATCCTTGCATTGGATATCAAACCCATTCAAGCAACTTTCAGTCTGTAACCAGCTGCTCCTCCTCCCTAATGACAATGAAAAGGGTTTCTCTAACACAAAGAAACACATCAAAGAATACAACTGTCAGTATCTCCAAATGTGTCTAGAAGTGAGGGATTGTTATATAGGAAACACGTGGCAGATCTTCCTTTCATTTCTTTTTTTCTCCTGGCTATTTCACATAGGCTGCAGCACTGTTTCGACAATACACACTAATGTTATGTCATTCATACATATGCATATACAGTACACGACAGCACACACACTGCATAAACAAACATTGTTTTTATGTTTAAAGTTAAGACTACAATGACAGGATATTCAAATAAGGGTAGAAATAACAGAAAATAACTTCAGGTTGATGCATGCAGTAAACAAAATAAGCACACTCTGTATGCATTAAAACAGTTGTGGACCCAATTAGATAAACATGAACTGAAATAGTTTGTATGCCTTGTGTACCCTGAGGCCAGCTAATTCCACATATAATTGAACCAGGGATCTGGATCTTTGCATTTGTAACCATCACGCCTCTCCAATCCCAGTCACGTCTTCTGTCAAACCTTTTTGTCAATCATAGTGCCGATGGGGTTAGACAGGAAGCCAATCAATTAATTGCGAACTCTCGCCCAAGGTCTTTGTGGGCATATCAAATTAGAATCTCTTGAGGAATATTTACTACCCACTCGTGGTTAAGGTGACACTTTAAGATATTGGACTTTGACTAAACATGAGAAACGAGGCCTGCTAGGATGGATGAGCGAGATGTGAGCTCTGCCTTGTGTCTTTTCACCACAGGGAGAAGTCGGTGGACCCGGACAGAAGGGAAGCAAAGGAGACAAGGGTGAACTTGTGAGTCTTTATTTTTTTACTTCTTTCCTATGACTATTTTATTATAAGGCAATGAGTTGTGAAACATAATCCATTATTGAGAAGAGAGCACCAATCCCAGCTGCTGAAGTCTCATAAGAGCTGAAAAATTAAAAGAACACAGATTTTTTTTGCAATGACTCATCTCAGGTTTATCTGGCCCTAAACAGTCTGCAGCATATCAAATATTAACTGGAGTGCTGCTATGTTTCCTAATGGGTACTGGGTTTCCAATAATACAAAAATACCCGTGTGTTCTGTCCTCCTCCAAACGTACTGTATATGACTTTGGTTTAGGTCATCACAAGCCTCACTTCAGATCAATTAAATATGGATATGCATGTTCCTTCAGGTGGACCCTCTTTAAGAAGATAAATATATATAGTATACAATAGTTCTCATTAACTTATCTTGTGCCGTTAGCTCAGCAAATGTATGTTGTGTCATCGTCAGACTGCAATAAAATCATGCATTTCATTGTTGGAAATGTATGATTTTAATGTGATGTATTGTAACTTTATTGCTCTGTATGAAATGTAATTGTAACCACGAGCTGGGGATCCCAATAAGCAATATCTCATGTTTCTGTTATGACTTTAGGGTCCACCAGGATCAACCGGTATTCAGGGTGTGCTCGGAGCTCCTGGACCAGCTGTAAGTATTGCTTTCTTTCCATCTAATGTCACCCTTTCCCCCATTTCATAATATGAAACACTCTTACTTCATTTTAATTAATAGATGTCAAATGAAGGCAGTACATGAACAGCTGGTAACCCATGCACACCAATACTTTCCACACAGATTACATTTTTTCTGTCCACTATTTCAAATGACTTGAACGTGTTGTTCTTGGGTAGCCCCTGTTCCCCGTGGTGGGTTCTGGGTTAAATCAATGAAAATGCAAATACAGTTTTATATATATTGATTCTCACAAAGACAGGTATTGTAATGATACAACAGAGCCTGCCTGACTGACCGACCGTGGGCCAGTTTTTTTCTTCACACCTTTCGTTTGATCAAAATGTCACTATTGTCACACACCGGGTCAGGTAGTGGCAAAATAAAGGGAGTCCACACATGAAATAAACAAAAACTAATTTATTAGTAACTCATTTTTACTGGTTAAAGTAAACATAAATGATTATACTTAAACAAAAGAAATTATACTTAAGACCACATGGCGAGTGGAAGACTGAGCCCAAAGCTCAGCCTAGAAGCAGCAAAGAGACAACTGAACACATGGCTACCCAGCCCTTAAAACTCTGGATCCCTATACCCCCACAGGTGTGGCCAATTGGCCTGACACCCTGTCCCAATCTCCACCCAGGGAAGTCCCACAACCAATGGGCAGAGAGAGGGGCAGGGCGTCACACTATGTATATCTAGACTTTGTTCTTTGGTAGTTTTTTTTAAAAACCCTGTTCCATTGATGGCTAATGTTGTGATAACCAGTGAAATCAGAGGTGTTTACATTGGACAACTGGACACTTTGCTCTTAATGACACATAGTTGGAAACCCCTGTTAAAACAAGCTGATTAAAAAGAAATAAAGAACTCTTAGCTGCTCCTCAGAGGGGCTGGAATTAAGTACTGTTTCAGCCGGGTCAGGGACACATTATAAAATCACTATAGCTTTTAACTGTCGCCTCTGCAGTCCAAAAACCTTTGGCTGCAGTCTCATCCATTAAAGAATTCCCCTTTTTTATTCGTGCGATGTCACACAAATTGCATTTTATTATGACTTATACCCCACAAAGAGCTTTGTCATCACAGTAACAGCTTGTTCCTTTTTTAGACGTTCTTTACAGAACCCGTCTGAATTGCTATCTGATATAGTCTCACACTTCACAATGGGGCACCAACCCGCCTATAATTTTCATGTTTTACCTCATATGGCACCTGCTTTGGCTTAAAATACTGCCTTGGATGCAGCAGAACATCATCTACTGATCTTTCTTGTTAACTCAACAGTTAAAGTCCTTGTTTTTACAATAGCTGATGGCCTGAGGGCAACTGATAGCTCATTGCTGTAAATTATCAGACCTTAACAGCCACTCTAGCAAAAAGTTAGCATCTGCAGGGCTCGGTGGGGGCTACAATAGACCTGGTGAGACGGATTGCCGCGGGCAGGAGGTGCACCCAAGCTGAATAACAAATTATTTAACAGTTGTTTGTCCTGGTGAGTCAGGCTGCTCATGTGTATTCATGCTTTCATAACTGAATCCTGACTCGTGCTGTGTAGGTTCAGCAGATCTGCCCTCTTTTAATATTTGCAAGTCATAATGCTGTTGTTATTAATCTCAACTAAACTATCACCGCCGCCTCTCAGTCCCAGGAAACGTTGGTGCTCGTAGGGAAATTGCAAGGTTTTCTAAAGCTCCTTAGCCGGTGTTGTCTCTCAGATACAACTAAGGTCAAGCAGTTGTAATGAAACAGTATTGATCTTCAGCTGAATGTAGTAAACATCATTTTCTACAAACCAATTGTGTGATTTGCAGTCCAATAAAAATACAAACGTTTAATAAGAACAATTTAAAATGTCCAATTTCTTGCTGACATAACCTGAGGCTAACCCTGAAATAGCCACATAGATAAGTTTCAGGGACAATCAGACCATATAAGTTAGATGCACTTCTGGTGAGTCATGCATTACACCTGCCTCAGCATGTGTGTGATGCCTGCAAGCAGAAGCGAGTCCTATACCCACAGGTATCTCATTCATATACACCCACAACACATCCATTTTCAGATGGTCCTAGAAAATTAGTCATTCACAGTTTTATAATAAGTTTGTTATATATTCACTTATGATGATTAAAGCCCCTAAGAATACATTAGTTATAATTAGAACCTCATTGTGGGTTGAATGCACATATTTGTGCACTTCCTACACTCTTTTAGCTGGAGTTAAGAGAACAGTGAGACAGGTTTTTAGAATTTAATTAGTCAGCCCTGCAGAATATACTTTAACTGCACTGTTGTATAAGAAGTATGCTTTGGGTTTTAGTCATGATAATAACTTCTGCAGGCTTTCTTCCATGCTTTCGATCAAATTCCATCAATCAAAGAGTTCCAACATAGGGGGTTTTTATTAAGTCCTTACAATAAATGGCCTAATATGAGGCATTTAAGTTCAGACACTCGCTTATTTCTGCATCCGATCTCCCAGAGGAGCTGTCGGGTTCAGATTTGTGACTTTTTTCGGGGTAATAGCCTCTCTAAACTTCAGTCCACCTTGTTTTAACTTTTCAGTTTAGAGTAGCACTGCCATTACCTGTAATCACCTAACATTTCCTCCTAAACTGCTCTGCATTCAGTACCAGTGCCTGAGGCTGCCTACATGTCCCGGGGCTCAGCGAGAGCTCTTTCAAGTGCTGACATGCGTTTGAACTGAAAACTCCCAGTTTGTCAGCACTTTGCTCTTTCCCTGTAGTCTCCTTTTTTCAATCCTCTGTAGTCCTGTGCATCTCTGGCTTCACAGATGAAGTCAGCATCTTTCAGATACACTATTTACCATTACCCTTTGGCAATAATGCACTGTTCCCGGGTGAGGAGCCTTGGTTAGCTGGCTGCTGTTAGCCCAGCAGCACGGGCTGATTTACGGCTGGAACTGCTGCCTCACTTCTGTCCCTGTCCTTGCCTGTTTTAAAATATGTGGAGGTTACCTCAAACTCTAAATGGCCTGTGAGTGCAAATGTGTGGTAATGCATTAGCCCTGAGACAGACTGTTGATCTCTCCAGGGTGCATGCTGGGAAAAGCACAAGCCCCCTTGTGACCTAGAGCAAGAATATGTGGGTGTAGAGAATTGATGGAGAGATGGAATTGCCATAAAATGACCTTGAGGAAAAGGCATTAAGGTAAACTGTCTGTCCTAATCTGTGTTTGTATACTGGCATCGACCCACCCTCTACCATGTGTGCTTGGATATACTCCATAACCTTGGAAAGGATTAAGAGGGCAAAGAAATCTCATAAGAGAAATTCCTCATAGATACCAGTATTTGTGTACTTGCATTTGCTGAATCTTCGGCTAATGGGGCTCAGAGTGAAGATGTTTCTGATTTAATGAACTTTGACTTCCCACAGGGCAGCGATGGCGAGTCTGGACCCAGAGGACAGCAGGGTATGTTCGGGCAGAAAGGAGACGAAGGACCCAGAGGATTCCCCGGTCTTCCAGGACCCATCGGACTGCAGGTGAGTCTACTTACACATACAGTACATGTTGATTCTCTTTCTCTCATTCTCTGAACATGTGACAACCAGACCACTCAGCCCTGAAGGTTTGCAGAAAGCTTTCCCTCTCAGTCGGAGCAGAATAAGCCCCTTCACACCCTTTAAATGGACTTACATCATTTACATACATCAAAACAGCATCATTTATTAATGCACCCCGGGCTCCTACTAACACTTTGTATAGCTCTTGGGAAAATGTGTTTTGTTCCTCAAGGACCTTCGCTAGTATAGACATTGATACAAATCCATCACCAGTGCTAACATTTGGCGTTTTGCCGCGCTTAATGGTGGAGGCGAGGCTGCTGTTGGTTTTTTCACTACATCATTATCATGCAGCAAACTGCCTTCTTTCAGTGCTTCCGTGCCCATGTAGAGCCCAGCAGGAGCTTGTGTCAAATTAAATATTTGAATCAATGTTTAGGGAAAAAAATAATCACATTTCTGCGTAATGGACAAATTACAATACGTGTTTATTTCATAGAGGATTCAGAGAAAGAGGCGTGAATCTGAAGCAGACAGGAAGCTTTTTTATACAAGGATAGAAAATTGCTTCGTCGACTATTTTGACCCTAAAAATAACAAACAGTAAACCTTGCAAAGAAACCAGGATTATGCGTATTAAATGCTGTGCAGAAGAGTGACATGTTAAGTATTTTATCAATGAATGACACACTTTTATTTTCCACTTCAACACACATTGATCTGTAGCTATGAATCTCCTTTTTATCAGTAGTAGTTGTCTATTGATTCACAAAATGTTATATAGTAGTAAGTATAAGCATCCATTTTTGGTTTTAAAATTATACTACTGGAACAACTTTTGAGAAAAGAGATAATACACATATCGCACTTGCTTTAAACAGAAGTCAATACCTGTAAATTGCATATTTCCTCAAACCAATCACTCTTTTTTCTTGTGCAACTCTTGAACTGATTGTAAAATGTCTCTTTTTGCCATAATGCAAAATACACTCTAAGATATATTCTGGGTTTGCTTTTTATTCCCTTAAGAATGTACTTCTAAGATTAAGACTAAGCTTTATGTATTCAGCCAAGTGTTTTCCTCCAGAGTGTAACGGAGGGAAATAAGCGAAACGGCACAGTGTCGGCTCATTTAACCAACGAGCTGAAGTTTGAGGAACTTGCTTTGGTGGCAATGAATAAAGCAACAGCACATTTTAGAACATCTTAAAGTCAATTATCCAAGGACTCGCTGATGATGAAATTAGAGCGAAGCCCTGCTGGTCAATAGGGCCAGATAACGCTGTTATTAACTGCAATTGGCTTTTAATTGGGCATAATGCACTCCATCTCCACTCTTTTAATTATGTTTAGCTAAGCTGCCCTTCGATAGATGGCAGCAGCCATTGCAAGCTCAGCTCTTCAATTCAATTATCTGAAGCATTAATGATTTTTGACTATGGGGAATGATTGGCTTCAGTTTGAAAGGCTTCAATCATTTAAGATTGTGATTGCCATCCCAGTTGAGCACATGAAATCTTGAGATGGAAAGGTTAAGATTTAGATGAAAGGGAGATGTTTCAGATTTAATTACTCCAGTGTCCTTGTTATTCAAGAATAAGAAATGCAACACTGACTGCTCTGATATGAGTAGTTGTTTGTATATTTATGTGATTGTATGTTAATTTTACCCACAATACACAACTTATTTCCCGCCTGCTAATCCATTAGTACATGTTATTTACAAATAAGCCTAACAAGCCCGACATTGATCAAGAGCCCGTCACATCTAAGCATTATTATGCATGAAATCATTTGATACTTTATTCACTTCTCCATTCTTACTACCCTCATGCTTTATTACTGTGTCCAAAGTCCGACTCAGAATCTGTTATAAATGAACTTCTCTGCCATTCAGAGGTACATTAAATCAACAGAATGAGGTGAAACTACACATATGTGATCTCAGTGATGGATATCTACGTCACTTTGGTTTCACAGTCACTTATCATTACTGCCGCTTTCCACCCACCTATTGATTATGCATGCTCCATCATCGGACCCCAACTAACACTACAAATAATGACTGCAATTATGCACACAGACAATAAGCAAGCAATAGCACGATTAATTTGGTTGCACCTTCCCAAGTTGCATTCAAACACTTTTTAGTCAAACATGATTGAATCCCAAAACTGGATAGTACGCACCGCCTGCACCGTCCTCTTTGTTTCCACTTTACTGCGGACAAAGATGGATGGAGCTCCCCCCTCTGTAATTTACACAGGCTGATTATACCCAAGCCTCCCATACCCTTTAATTACAAAAGGTGTCCTTTTTGAGTAATTGTGTGTTTACACTTAGGGGTTCTGCTTGTAATAATGCATTCTCCATCACGCCGCATCCCAAAGTTCACTGTTTAATACACATCACTTGTGCCTGTTAATGAGCAGCAGAAATGTATCCCTGCTCAGGATTTCCTAATGTGCAGTTTTGTCTCAGGTGCTGCGTCACATGATTATCCTTCTTGTTCTAAAGAATATTTGTCTTCTTTGCAGGGTTTGCCCGGCCCTCCTGGTGAGAAGGGAGAGAACGGAGATGTTGGAGCAATGGTGAGTGTGGCTCGTTTAGTGACTTTCCTTTAGTTTGATTTCCTACTGAAGTTTTTGGATAGTTTGACAACTCTTTAGGCCACTAGGCAGATTTTAAAAGATCTGTGGAAGATGTATTGACAATCACATTTGATAGTCATGCACTGTTCCCATCCTGTGTGTTTTTATCTACTAGAAGTCGCTCATTTCTATTACAGTTAGGCTACAACAACTCTTAGCGTAGATCATTAAATTCAACAAAAAGGCATCATGTTCATAATTGGTTAAGAGAATGCAGGTTTCCCAAATATTCAATGATATCTATTTCTGTATTGGTATGCTTGCTATCACGGGGAACCTTACAGTACATACTTCCCTGGCAGTCATTTTAGCTGTGTATAATTTTATGTTTGTATATAAACATATCATCTAGAAGTTTTCACAATAGTGCAAATGTACTTTGTCAAAAAAGTCTTCCTCAGCTTCGGATCTCCATTTAACAAAACAAAAAAAAGATTGCGGCACTCTTTAAAGTTATTATTTGGGATTTTTTGTTACCATGGAAGGTAAAGCAGACATGTAGTTTGCCTATTGTGACACTCAAAGAAAGCCAAATTGGTGCTACTTTTGTACTGAACCTCACTTTCTTTTCTGACAGGGTCCTCCTGGTCCTCCTGGCCCCAGAGGTCCTCAGGGTTCCAGCGGAGCCGATGTAAGTTTGATTGTTCTTTTGGCTTAAGTCATGCTCATAATAGGCAGATAATCCCTAACTGTCTTCAATGTGATTTATCCACAGGGTGCTCAAGGTCCTCCCGGTGGTATTGGTTCAATGGGAGGCGTTGGTGAGAAGGTAAGCATCAATGTCCCGACGGTAGAGAGCAATTCTGAAGCTCTTTTCAGTTTGTAAAAATACATACATTTATATCCTTTGGTATGTATGAATCCAAATAAATACCTTCTCTGGAATGTTTCTGTTTTTGCTGCTGCATTTTTAGTGCTGCATTGCATGAAAACATCATTTTGACATCATAGTAAAAGATAACAACTAAAAGTTAGCTTGCTGATAACCCTATCTGGTTTGTTTACTGCGAGTGTGATAATCCACATTCTCACTGCGATCCAACAGGGAGAAAACGGGGAAGCTGGCAACCCAGGATCCCCTGGAGAGCCCGGTATCGGAGTAAGTAAAGCCTCATTATTTAATACTCTCAATCTCATTTCAGCATTTTATTTTTAAAAACAAGATAACAAAAAAGCTCTTAGAATGCACGACAAGTATCACAACACCGAAAACAGCAGTGAGACCCTGTAGTAGGAAGACGTTGGTGTCAATGAACAGAATATCTGGAGGGCAGCTTGTTAATTTATTATTGACAATGCAGCTGTTCTAGCTCTGTGTATTTCACCTTAATGTCACTGCAGTCTGACATGTGGTAAAGCTTTTTACCCTAGGTTGTTGGAGGCTTCCATTGTTCAAGGTGTTTTCTTACCGCTGGATGGGTATAAGTGGCAAAAGCATAAAAAATGTCAAGGAGTTCGTTGTTCTATAATATTTGTATGTCAATGTTACTAAAATAATGTTTGTGGACAGGAGTATCACCTTCCAATTACTTATTATGTATTCATTTGCATGGTCATCACCTGCACCAATCCACATAATATGCACATCAGTTTCATAATACTGTGTTTGTCTGCAAGACTGCCTCGACTTTTTACTCATATCATGAGTCATTATTGACATTCAGAGCATTGGTAATATTTAAGAGGCTTGTAAGTAGTTTTTTAGACCAGGGTGGCTTCACCTTAGTCACAGGCATGGGCCAGTCCCCTTCCTTCAGTCCATCAGGTTGTATTGAGTTATCTGCCTGTCGCTGTGGATCTGTTTACAGTGACAGATACAGCCAGTGTTGCACGTCACATCGAGGGCAAATCCAAAGGTGCCATGCTGACATCGACTTGAGAAGCGCTCTGCTCTAATGGGCCAACTAACGATTCAGACCTTGTTATATTGCTCCAACTGCTGCTCTTAGTCAGAGCCAACACTTTAAGACACTGTTGATGCTATTACTAGAGCAAAAAGTAATCATTTAGTGGATCCGAATAAATGTTTGATTAAAAATCGAAAGAATATAATCTGGAAAAAAAGCCTTAAAGCCTCATTTTGTTTTCTTTTTACAGCTCTAAGAACCATTTTTGTGTTTGTGTTGTTGCCAATGATAGATTTGATAACACACACACACACACACACACTTATGAATCACGCTACTGTCACAGAAGCGTTGATGGCCCTTATGTCCGTGGTCTTCATGGCCTGTGTTGCGTTTTCCCTTCAGGGCATCCGAGGAGAGACTGGCGAGAAGGGAGAATCTGGCCCCCCCGGAGCTGCAGGACCAGCCGGTGCCCGCGGGCCCCCTGGAGACGACGGCCCCAAGGGCAACCCCGTATGTCACCTCCACTGTCACACACACACACACACACACACACACACACACACACACACACACACACACACACACACACACACACACACACACACAGCCTGTACTGATGAGTTATTAAAGCTGTCAGCTGCAGAATCACTGTGTCACATGTCTCCGTCGAGCTGTCTGCTGTCAGAGATGTTGTTGACGTGATGTCAAATATCTGAGTCAGCGCAGCCTTCTCAGTGTCTCTGTCTGTCTGCAGGGTCCCGTCGGATTCCCAGGAGACCCCGGTCCCCCTGGAGAGGCTGGTGCTGCTGTAAGTGCTACATCTATCCCTCAATCACTCATTTTTAGGATGGTATAGCATTTTTCAAGTTGCAATTCATTATCTTATATATCCGAAACCTTTTCTCTTCCATTCTTGATTTTTAGAAGAACTTGGTTATTGTATATGCATTTCCTTAATGTGCCGATTATTTTTTTAGGGTCTTGACGGTTTAGGTGGTGACAAAGGAGACGACGGAGAGGCCGGACAACAAGTAAGTCTTATGTGAGCTTAATTTGTTACAACATGCAAAGTAAACAACTCAGAAATATGAGTCACATTCAGACACTGACACGCAATTTCATGAACACAATGAAATGTAAAAATACAGCAGTAACCGGAGAATGCAAGTAGCTTTGAAGTAGCAGCGTGTTGAATATATGATGGACTCTCTTTAACACACAATTGTTAAATACTACAATAATGTAAATGATGTCAATGACTGTTCTTAGAAAGCATGTTGCCGTTTCTGTACCTTTTTAAATGCAGCTCTGTTAAATACACAGTAGCACCAATATAACAAAGGGAGTGTGAAAAAGAACTAAAAGTCATTTTTCACAAAAGAGTAAACGTCTCATTTGGAACAAAACTCTTCAGCTTTTGTGGAGCGGAGCTAAGTGTTTTATGTGTTTGTTGTAGGGCCCTCCAGGTCCATCTGGTGAAGCTGGAGTACCAGGACCTCCGGGTAAAAGGGTGAGTACATTTCCAAAATTATGCATAAGATGATACTTCTGCTAAGCTCTCGAGATGTCCTCTATTTTTAGATTCACAATGTTCCTGAAGGCTTGAAAATGATTTCACACTGTAGGGGGATTCACATTTATGATAGCATTTTCCATTTGGATACAAAGAAATATTGCCCATTAGTTAAAGTGAGAGTCTTGAGTAGCCAATAATTGCAGGCAGAGAACCTGCAGGAGAATATTGACATATTGTGAGTCTGAAAGCTGCTGCTGCTGCTTCTAATGTCAGGAAATTAACTTGTCACTTTAATTTCTGGCACTTGAAGCCCTCTCTGACACATCAGCCTCGATCTGACATTACTTCATTTCTCCAGTGTGGCTTTTTTTACGATGCGTTCCATTTACTGTTATTATGTTTTACAGTGAGCAATAAAGCAGGCTATTAATGCACTGCATAAACGTCTGGCTCAGTAAGGAAAAAGAAAAGTGAAACCTTCATTTATAAAGTCAATTCATTTTGCTTTGTGTATTCAAGCAGGGGTGACGTTTAGTAGTTATTATCTTCCAAAGCATCAGTATCCACCAGCTGCCGATTCTGTTCTATAATGCAGCTCTTTCACCTCATCAAAATAGAAACAGGTACAATAAACAATGCTTTTTTTAGCTTGAGATCATGCATTAGCAGTGATAGAAAATAAGTATATAAACTTAAGTGCTGTACATATTTGAGTTCTGTTTATTTTATCCCAATTTCACGCTTTTTTCTACTTCTAATGTTATATTTCTTAACCATAAATGTTTTCGACAGCTAGAATTACTGTCTATTTCCGATAAAAAGCTATAAAAATGTATTTATTTCAAAACATTGATTGCTCAATAGTTAAGCAGTGGTTCCCAACCATTTGTACTGTGACCTCTTATAAAAAGCAATGTCAACAGTTGAGAATATTTACCACATAGACCATGAAGATGGTTTCGCTGAAACAACAGTTTGATGTCCAACGTGGTAAAAACATTCACATTAAAAAACGTTACAGAGGAGTCCGAGAACTTTTGGCTGTCTCATAACCAAATGTTTACTACTGGACTAAAGTAAAATAAAATAGATTAACTAGTTGAGCTTTGAGTGCTACAACAGTAAGTGTTAAATATGCCACGAGGCATTAGTATTAATGATAATAATAAGCTTTATCTGTATAGCATCTTTCAGACAAGAATTGCATCAAAGTGCTTCACAGTAGACAGCAGGCATCTCACCAAAGTATTCACAGAGAATTGATATCACATAGAAAACAGTTACTACTAAAAGACCTAAAAACAAACTTCAAATAGCATAGAATAGACATATAGAAACTACATTTAGATTAAAGGTACGATGATAAGATTGTGCATTAAAAGAAGGATAGTGCAAATACAACACAAAATCAGGTGACAGATTGAAATGCAGCACAGTGCATTGAGAAAGTGCAGCAGAGAGCAGGAGTTGGCTTCCTAAAAGGGGGTTTTGCTGGAGAAAAAGTACTTTTACTTGTAATACTTAGTAGATTTCCCTGATAATACCTGCTGATGTACAGGAAATTGGCATTCATTTGCACATTTCTGTGGCAATGCTTTTAAAGGGTAACTCCTGTGTTTTTTAAACTTGGACTATGTTTTCCAATGCTTTTGTTCCCAAGTTACTAATGGAGACAACCATTTTTGAAATTGGTCCAGGATTGAACAAAATCGCTGCGCAAGAGCTGCAGTGTAATCGCTCGGGGCAATTCTCCACCGTCAATACCAACCACTCAAAGTGTTGTTTTTGCCACCGGCTCAGCATGTTTTATAAGTCTGATAGCAATATTGAATGGGACCATTCAGACAAACAACACACTTTTGTTTACCTTAAGCTTAATATGTTAGTCTCGCTTGAAAAAGTGTCCTTCTGAGATTGCCTCAAAAGTTCAGCCACAACATGAATCTTTCAGATACCACTGAGCTATGCTTTCTGTATTCCAACGTGTCAAACTCCAAGACATGAAGACTCCTCTCTGCAACTTTCCAATAGCAAACCCGTTTTCCAAAACAACCTATTTATCTGTATGGTCCTTTAAGTGTTAATGTCAGACACTCAACTCTAATAATGTAGCCTTTAATACCACATTAACAATCTCACAACTCCTCCAGATGTTTGTTGTGACCCACAGGAGGGGGTCCACCAATGCAATAAAGAACCTACAGTAATTGTACATAAGATAGATAAACTAGTCACAACTCCAACAGTAAAGTGTTACTTATGCAATGACACAGAAGTAGTAACACTGTAATAATATCAGAAACAAAGAAAATGGTCCAGTTTGAAAAATACAGAAGTACAAGTAGAGGAGAGGAGGAGGACTTGTTCTTCTATTTTTCAAGTAGGTATAAAATATTGCCTGTTGCGACTGAAACACAAGCTTGTCGTATTCACACAGCTTGATGGTCATTGAGTAGAAACAGTTGACTGTCCGTGATAAAAGGTTACCAGTCTTAACTTCCAAAAATGTTCTATTTTAATCACCAGATGCAATTGTTTGTTTGTTTCCTTCATTTCTGAGGCTTAAAATGAAATGCAGTCAGGCGTTTGATCATTACAGTTTAAAAACTTTAGTTTAGTTAGCACTTTTTATACATCTAATTTGTATTCCAAGGGACACTTTCCAAGTGACAGAGGCTACAGAACGTATTAATGGACTTTGCGATATGATTTTTTATCTATCACTGAGGTAACTCGGGGTTAGTCTCTTTCCCGATATCTCTTCGAAATTTACTCAGGATTGGTGCTCATTGATGCATGTGGTTGCTGCTTGACTACATTAGCACACTTGCATGCACAAGGACACACACACACACACACACACACACACACACACACACACAAAAAATGTACACTCACTAATGCACACACACACGGTTGCCAAGGCTCATAACCTACATGGAAGACCGGTGGCTTTTGTTTGGTCTATTTGATTATGGTTTATAATGACAAATGACAGCCCACTTAAAAGCTTTTGACCAGAGGCAGTTTGGTGAAAATGCTGATGTGCTTTTAACTCAGTATGTCTGGGATGTAGGGCATATTGCTCGCACTGATGTTGCCTGGCCCTGCATTACCCTCTCGCTATAAAAAAATATTCAAGGTCAGAGCATATATTCGCTGGACAAATATGTAAATAAAATCCCTTCTTGTCAGCAAGGGTTGATGAATTTCCCTTTAGAATTTGATTTATGTAAAACGTTTGACATGAGGTAGTATATTTTTAATTACAATGATATATTCACATATTTATAGTATGTTGCTCAAAACCATGTGTTTTATTGTTGTTCTTCTCAGGGACCTATTGGACAAGCAGGTCAGGAGGGCAAACAAGGAGAAAAGGGATCCAAGGTAAGTTGCAAACTGTTTTGATATTAGCTTGACCTTAACTAAATACTATTAACTATTCAAGTTGTTTGGATCTTAATTGGAACTGGGGTTAGATATTTTCACCCTCTGTCTGAAACCAGAGCCCAGTTTGCTCTCATTGGTTAGCAGGCCGACTCTGTTGTGATTCAGCAACCTCTTGTAGAGACGTGCCGCACCTTAGCCTATCACGTATCATGTGTTGGAGCGCTAGCCAATATAAAGAGTCCAATGGAGGCATTTCAGACAGTGGGGGTGGTGTGTGTGGGAGAGAAATTCCCTCTGGAGGTAACTTTTGGATTTTAGCCTTTTCAGACCATTTACATGCACAAAGACCTATATAACACACTACAGGAACATCACAAAAAGCCAAGAATTCACAATTTAAAAAGGTTAAAGCTACTAAAGACTTAATATTTAGAGGCCACTGAATTTACTGACTGAAAACCATTGATCTTAAATCATGTCTGGTATTTTTTTCGGATTTACAAATGTTAGTGACCTAAAATTCCCCAAATTAAACAGTATTTCAAGTTGCTCAAATCCAATTTGTCCTTTTCAGATCAAAATATTCAAGTTGAGGTAAAAAACAAGGTATTAAATAATAATTAAAACCACCACATGTCACGTGATCTAGTCCAAAAAAATAAATATGTAATAGTGCTACAGGAAGTCTAAACCTCTACAGACAACCTTTTGTAACATTTGTTGTTGTTTTCCTGTAAAACCCTGCTCAGGTGTACATCTGTGTTTACCTCAGTATGTTTGTAAAATTGGGGGAATTTCTCTAAGTGAAGAAGCAGTGGGGTGCCTTGAGGATAACGTCAGATTTGATTGCTTTGTTAAAACCCATAAAACGCAGTGGTGTTGGCACAGCCGAAGAGCATCAAGCTGGAAGAAAAATCTTTACGCCTTACAGAAATCGTTTGCCTCCAAAGCAGTTAGTACAAAGAAAAGCACAGACGGTAAACCTGACACGCCTCAGACATCGCCTCGCTCCGTCTTTTGTTCTCTGACGTCCTCCCTCCTTTACGCAGACACACACGTACACAAAGTGCACATTCTGTCCACACCTGAGGTAAAGGATTAGAGTTGATTTGATGGAGACAAGACAAAGCCTGCGTTGCCATCTTAATGTCAAATCCAGGCCTAATTGGCTGTCCGAGCAATTTAATCCCCTCCTCATATTATCCCAGCCTATATGACATCTCTGGAACTTCAATGCATACAAGCTGTCTGTTTCTTCTCGGAGACAACAGACGAGATCTGGTGACGTTTGATCTGTTTGGATGTTGCAAATCCTCGAATCCTTCAGATCTGTTCGATATTTAGCAATGTTTTCTTTCCATCAATTTGTCTTCAGGAAGGAGAATTGCTTTAATTACAAAGTTGGATAAAGGTTTTGTTGTCATGGTTAAATGATTTGCGACACATGGACATTTGGAGCACCGGTATCGATGCATAATGTTTTTAAGAGCAACTCACAGTGTTTGTCAGGACTCGAGGGCACAATGGGGTTTTCTGGGAAACACAGAATGTAATTGTACAACTGTGTTTGTTTACAAAGAAACACTATAAATTACCTCTAAGTGTATACACGTCTAAGAGCCTTGGGCATTGGAAAGGGAGAAATTGTAAGTGTGTGCTGATGTTCTACAGGGAGAAGCTGGAGCCGAGGGAACTGTCGGAAAAACTGGACCTGTAGGACCTCAGGGGCCCGCTGGAAAGTCCGGTCCTGAGGGACTGCGTGGAATTCCTGGCCCTGTTGTGAGTGCATTTTACTCATAATCCGTCATTTTTTTTACGCAACTGGTTTGAAATGGTATAGAAATTCATGTTAATTGAGAAAATATATTGCTTCTTAAAATACAGTTCACTGTCTTTAAATATAGAGTATTAACCTACATTAACCAGATACTGTAAATGTGCCTTCTTTATTTTCAGGGTGAGCAAGGGTTGCCTGGTGCTTCTGGTCAAGACGGCCCCCCTGGACCTATGGTAAGACATGTTCTCCCTTTGAAAGTTATTGATATATTTTAGTACCTCTAAGACAAAACATGACAGCCATTGAATGAGACACCCTGGGCTGTGGGAAATTATCCAGTACATTTTTTCTCTATGACATTGATTTATAGACAAAATGATTTATGGTGAGGCTAATCTTTAATTGCACCCCTATTGCTTACAGCAGTGGGTGCAGTATCTCTGCAGGAACAATGGAAAACAATCAGGATGAAGGCAGAGATCTGTGATGGCTTTCACTGTAAAACAATGTGTATTCATTTCCCTGACAGTTATGCTTCACACACTGATTCCTTCCCTCCACAGGGACCCCCTGGACTTACCGGTATGAAAGGTGACTCTGGATGGAAGGGAGAGAAGGTAGGATATTATTACGATGCTAATCTCAAATTGCTTTATTGTGTATTTCTCATATCTGCTTATGCACCTTATCAGAAGCTATTTTCAGCGTCTCTGGGTAAAGATGAAGAAAGCTTCCGCTCTTTGCTTTCACACCCTGATTTAATGCAGAGAATACAAGTCCAATAATATCCTTGCTGTAGTGGTCGTTTGTTAAATGCCAGCAGGCGGTAGTCAGGCGCAGATAAACATAACTCTGCCAGCAGCAGGTGCACAGACAGACTACCATTCTTTAACATGACGACCGGTACAAACACACAAATTATTTATAGACTGAAATAAGCTGGCACAGATATTGCACATAAACCTTTATTCTGGTTTCCTTTTGAAAAACTACTTTCATTTTCAGCAGATGATGAATAAACAGAAATTAAACCTTAGTAGAACAGAAGCAAATATTGTGTTTCTCCTAAAATGTATTACAATGCTTTTGTCTCATGCTCCTCTTTCTCCGCCTGCTCCAGGGTCATCCTGGTCTTATCGGTCTGATTGGACCTCCTGGGGAGTCTGGAGAGAAGGGAGACAGAGGACTGCCTGGAACTCAGGGTACTGCCGGAGGAAAGGGTGATTCTGTAAGTGTCAGGCAGAGCATTTTAAAATATACTCTGCAATGTCTGCGAAATGTTATTATCTTAGAGTCGTGGATAAAGGGAATGTCTTGTCTTTGGTTTATAACTTTAATGAAGACCTATTATTGTAATAAGGACTAGTTTTGATTGCTCATCTGTAGTGGAAATGGTATAGTTTTACACATTTCTGTCAACTTGCTACTTGTATCTGGTATTTTAAACATACATTTGCCATATTTTGGTATATGTTCATCTTTGAAAATACTTCCTATTACTTCCTTGTCTCTCAGCCCTAACTGCAAGACATTTGGGACAAATACATCCCACATGATATTGAAAATGAGATGTCTACTAACTGCCTTCTGCTTGATGTGATCTATTGTAGGGTATTGTTGGTACCTCTGGTCCCCTCGGCCCTCCTGGTCCTCCTGGTATTTCTGTAAGTCACGTTTCATAAATACTAAATAAAACAAATCCCTCTTCATTATATCACGTGGTTCATCTCTTGATGTTTCCTCTTCAACAGGGCCCTCAAGGACAGAAAGGTTCCAAGGGATCATATGTGAGTTGAGTTTTCATTCTTTCAGTGTGTTGATGCCTGTTGTTGCCCACTGTGTGTTTCATAATGAGAGCAGGTCTCATTTTAATTATGTCCATATTTTGTTTTCAGGGTACAGCCGGTCAGAAGGGAGACACTGGACTGATCGGACCGCCTGGACCCCCCGTAAGTCTCCTGCTTATTGCCGTTAAGCAGCTTACCCAAGCATTTTGAATGTTATACATTAAATAATATACTCTAAGAATGCTGTAAAAGGGCATGAACTGTAGAATTATGATTAATTACTGAAGTGGAAACAACTCTATTACAACTGTAGTCTATTAGTCAGAAAATAATTCAGCAACTATTATATTTATCAATAAGTCATTTCAGTTATTTCAAGAAAACTGGCTCCAGCTCCTCAAATATGAATGCTTTATTTCATTATAAACTAAATATGTTTGGGTTTTAGTCCCAACATGTTATAGATTGAAGATCTTCTTGGGCTCTGGGGAATTTTGAAGCTGTTATTTTTCTAAAAAGTCCAGTTTATATTGAAAATAATTCACAGATTAAACTACAGTTAAATAGTTGCTTGACCCATGGCTAGGACTGACCATATAGACCATGCTTTGGAAGACATTCCTTGTTCAAAATCAGTAGCAGTAACATGCTTTACCTACACCTTTATCTTGCAGGGTCCTCCCGGTGACTTCATCCAGCCGCTGCCCATCCAGCAGGCAGGAAGCCGGAAGACCAGGCGGCAGGCTGAGATGCAGGGAGACGCTGCGATGTCGGACTACGGCGTGGATGTCGGTATGGAGGGAATGGAGGATGTCTTCGGATCCCTGAACAACCTCAAACAGGACATCGAGCGCATGAAGTTCCCCATGGGCACCCAGGACAACCCTGCCAGGACCTGCAACGACCTGCACCTCAGCCAGCCCGACTACCCCGATGGTAGGAAGGAGAAAGACCAGATTTTAGTGTTAGCAGTGAGACACAATAGTAGAAATCAGTCTTCGGTTGCAGTAGTTAAAACGTTAAACATACAGCAAAGGAGTGTCACTACATTTATTCTACTCTCCACTTCAGGGACACTCCACTAGCTTTGCCAACGGGACACTTTTGCAAAAAGGCAGAAAACAGATTTAAATAGCTTCCCCAGGCACTTCTTTTCTGCACTAAGGAACCTTATCACCTTTACAAGTACAAATAAAATGTCCAGTGTGAATCTGTTTATTTTAATTGTGAGGTAGATTAGTAAATTAGACACTTTTATGAACCCAAATATGAAAATAGAGAAGTAAAAAAATTCAGATAAACAGAAAATATACAGAAGGTTCGAAGAGTTACTTCGCTCTAAATTGAGCGTCACTGGTATAGTTTGTAATTCAAATATCATAGTGTATTTCTTGTAAACGTTTATTTATTTATTTATTTTCCTTGTGAATTAGAAAGTGGTTGATGGTCATTAAAACGGTACGGTATGGTAGAGTGTCATAAAACAGTCATAGTTCAGTATGCCCTAAAACTGTCATAATAAAAATCAAAGTGAATGATAAAAAGTAGTTTTAACGATGTAATACAAATACAAAGTAACTTTTTCCCATTAAAAATTCAGTGTTGAAAATGAAGAACTCACAGCATAGTAGAGTCTGAAAAAAAGTCATAGTACAGTATGTCAAAAAAAACGACTGAAAGAATAAATACATTTTGCCTCGGCTCTGTCTCATGGCTGTGTTTCTCTCTCAGGTGAATACTGGATTGATCCAAACCAGGGCTGCACCGGAGACGCCATCCAAGTGTTCTGTAACTTCACAGCAGGCGGAGAGACTTGCATCTTCCCTGATAAGAAATCTGCAGGGGTGAGTAACGAGCAAAAGTCAAAGTCTGATAAAGGCAGTATGTGAATCAATCAAGAAGTAGCTATTGGCTGCTATTAAGATAAACTGTTTGTACACTTTGCAATTGGAAACACATTTAATTGTCATTGAATTCATTTGTTTTCCTTTATTAATTATAGGTTAGAATATCCAACTGGCCCAAGGAGTCTCCAGGTGCATGGTTCAGTGAATTTAAACGTGGAAAAATTGTGAGTAAATCCATGTGACTTTTTATTTTAAATGATATATTTTCAATCTTGCTGCTTAATTACTTTGTCGCTATTTATGGGAACTCTTCCCCACAATCACTCTTTGCTACCATCCCTTTTCTTACCATTTATTTTCCAAATTGTCCCTCACCCCTCCCCACTCCATGCTTGTATTTACCCTGTGTTTCCTTCTCTCCATCTTTCTTTCCCTAGTTGAACTATGTTGACATGACTGAAAACACCATCGCCACAGTTCAGATGACCTTCCTGAAGCTGCTGAGCTCCTCGGCTCGGCAGAACTTCACCTACATTTGCCATCAGTCCGTGGCCTGGTACGACGCCAAGGCTGACAACTATGACAAGGCGCTGCGCTTCCTGGGCTCCAACGACGAGGAGTTGTCCTACGACAATAATCCCTTCATCAAGCCCCTGACGGACGGCTGCTCGGTAAGCACTCATTTTTATAACTTTCCGTTTGCAATTAAACTTTTGTTCCTAATCCCATGAAATCCAACTAATCCTCAGAAATGTGTCGACTGCTGGAGAAGAATGGCATACGACAATGTTTATATAGTCAGATACAGACCAAAATAATCGAGGGATTGGGAGAGTTTAGAATTCGAATTTGCTTCAACGGTTGGTAATAACAGTGGAAGTAGAGCTGAAATTAAGCTTTTAATTCAAGGGTAAAACTTTATGATAATCGATAGGTGGTTGTGTTGCTTTCCTGTTCAGCTTTTAAATGTTTGAAAGTCACATGAAATGTAATATATTTGTTTTCGGCTATTTTACAAACAATGTGAAGATGTTACTTTTGGCTTTAGGAACCTGTGATGCAGATTTGACTTTTTTGTACTTTTTATGGATCTAATTAATATTCACGAAAACAATCATAGGTTGCACACCCTTGCATGTAAGTATATTGTGTTTAGTTTTCTATATAGCAATAGTAAGGACTTTCTCCCCGAAAACAGAGACACCTTTAAATTCTTTAAAAAGTAAAATATGAGAAAATAGTTTTAAAAAATGTCAAATTTCCAGAGCCAAGATGACATCTTCATTGTTTGTTTTGTTTGATCAGATTTCCAAAAGGTCAAGATATTTTATTTACATCGATGTAAACAAAAAAGCAAATCTATGAATTTAGAAAAAATTATAAATCAGCATCCGCTTGTTCAAAATGAAGATAAGATTAACAAGGTATTTCTTTATAACTGACTGACTTGCTGTTCTTTGTGTTTTGCAGCTGAAGCAGGGCTATTCAAAGTCGGTGATGGAGATCAACACTCCCCGTATCGACCAGCTGCCCATCATTGACGTCATGCTGAATGACTTTGGGGAATCCAACCAGAGGTTTGGCTTTGAGGTCGGCCCCGTCTGTTTCCTCGGCTAGACACACCCCTACTCCCCGCTGAAGGACAGGGTCAGAGGGTACATATTAACACCCACATGCTGAGATCCGACCACCTTAACCTTCTCTCCCCGTGAATAAAAAAAAAAAAAGAATCTGTGTTTTCTTTCGTTGCCGAGAAGATCCACTGAAGCCCCGGAGAAGAAGAGTTGCCCCTAGGCCCTGTCATGAAAGCGCTGACCCGGGGAAGCTACTCCTCGCCCTTGTAGGGCCAGAATCACATGACTTTAACTTACATGTAGGAATGGGAGTGACATCAGGAAAAGGACATTTGATGCCGTGGCGGACAGTGGCGCGCTTTCAGCAACAGAGAGAGGATCCACTCACCCCAAGCCCCTTCCTCCCTCGTCCTCTCCCTCTCCCCCACCACGCCTCCCTCTCTGGAGCTCCAGGTGCTGCTCTGAATACAACCACAGAGGTGATTTTATGCAGAATCACAAAACACTCAAGGTGCTACAAAAAAGTGCTTTTTGATGAAACTGTAATTATTATTATTATTGTGTATAATATTGTTCCTTCCTGAATCCACTCAATTTGCATGTGCTCCAGCTCTTAGAGTTTAAGTAAGTATTTGGTAAGCTATATAGGAAAAAATCCGATGAGTATATTTGATGTGTGTTAAAAACAAAATTGCTAAGAAAGATGTCTTTTGAAAACATTCCAATTTGTAAGTACAAAATAATCCTTTTGTAAATAATATAACTTTCATTATTTGTTTTTAATAAGAGCTAACTAGAACATCACACCTAAGTCTAAAAGCATTTTGTCTTTTTCATGACATGCCAGTGGGTATGCCCATTAGGATATTAAGCCATAATAAAATGAGATATTAATATAAATATTGTAAGAAAGGGCTTATTCTTCCAAACTTTATTCCCTCAGATGTTATATTGTACCTTTTACAAAATGTGGACATATTTGGCTCGTCTTCACCCATGTTTTTATCTTCAATCACATTGTTTGTAAAATGACTTACCTAGAAATTCATTTTATTGGAAGTAAAGTAGTCCCATTGTTGTGGGGTCTTTACCACAACCAAGAAAACAGCCCCCTTGATTTTGTTATTTGTAACAATGAACCAAATGTTTGCCTTGACTTGTTCTTTCAAAAATATTAAAACTGGATTCTGAAAAATGTTGGGTTGAATGTCTGTATTGTTGGCTATTTGAGTGCAGATATGATAAGTGTGCTCTTTGTGATTCTGCGCTGCCTCATACATATTACCTTCCTACGCCTTGATAATTTAAGATTAGGAGGATTAGTGGCTCCGAGTGTTTGGCTCCCTGTGATTGATTCTGCTGAGCCCAGGCGCTGTGATCGCTTCCACTTGCTTTCTCTGACTCAGATTTGCCTTTGCTCAAGATCTGTTTGCATCTCCACCTCTTTAGCTTAGAGCTATCATAGCATAGACTCCAGAGTTGCTTTCAAACCTGTGTAACTACAGTATGTCTACAACCTATGTACAAATGAAATAAATGTTTGGTGCTTTGCCAAATGCACACTGCAATTGTTTGCATTCACTTATAGCGTATCCTATATGTACAGCCAAAACTGAGTCTGCAGTACCAGTGTATTGGGACAAAATGCATGGTCACACAATTCATGCTGGGAAATACAATCACTGGATAACAACACTCCCTAACTGCACCACTGGCTTTGTAGAAAAATACAGTTATACCATCATTACAGTATATTACAAGTTCATTGGATTGTACCACCCTAATTATCCTAAATGGTTTATATGTTGTTAGGTGTTTTGAGGGACTGCAGTCCAAAAGACATACAGTAGAGGTGGTGTGATATCTTGATTGCTATTCTTCACAGTCAAAACACATTTCATCATATGTTCAACAGCAGGAACATTTGACAGTGCTGTACAAGAGTCGACAGCAAATGCCAATTAAAGGTTACATATATATGTTATGATAGCAACAGATATGGGAGAGATTTTACAAACTACTCCAAAATCAGACTGAATAGAAAAGTATGAATGGAATTGATCTACATATGGAGGTTTTTGCCTGACCCTAACCCATGGTAGGAAAATGTTCAAAATGAGCCACAGCATGAAAACATCTTTCAACGACGACAAAACCGCCAAAAAGGTTTGTTATCAAGCTCAAACATTGCAATGTTAATGACCATTGTTTGATTAAGCATGTCACAGAAACTCCCCTCACACTAACAACCGTGTTAAACATAATAACATTCTCTCTCTGGCCATTTCATATTCATGTCCCCTTGGCTAACGTCAGCATCTTTACAGCAGACTAGCAGTTATTTTCAAAGAAAGTGAGTTGGAAGCAGAGTCAGAGTAACTTATAGGAAGTTAATATTTGTTTGCATTATCACACCATAGAATTATCTTCAAAGAATCTATTTAATTACTGGTATTATCTCACCAGGAATACTAAACATGGCTCGATCTTTCGTTAAAGCACACCCAAAGTACAGCATTACAAAACTACCGTGCTCACGATATTGGTGTTGACAAACACACAAATCTCTTATATTTCATCTTGTATTTTTTGGCTTTCTGAAAGATGTTGGAAACTGACAGAAAAGCTCCGAGTGTGACATTCATAGACCTGGATGCGTCATAAGATTGCACATGTGGTGATGAATGAGCTACAATTTTTAGATTAATACAGGCTCACCTGTTTTTGATCTTTGCAGGCAATGCCGGGGTGGCAATGGTATTATCCGGGACCTTTCCCGGCCCAAACCATCGACCTGGCCTGATTGGCCCATGGGGAAAATAGTTGTAACTAATTTTTGTCACTTATCTTATTCTTGCATTAATATCAATTCAACTGTAGTCTGCATAAATTCACCATTGCAGCGCAGCCGCCTGCTGCATCACAGCAGATTAAATAGGTTCTACCATGTAAGGGAATTCTCTCCTCCCAAATGTTTCAGATGGTTTGGCCCACGGCTCGTCTTTTAAATAACAACGGCGCGAAACAGAGCGCGTCAGTGATGGAGGGTAGAAAGAGGCCAGGTGGAACGGAGAGGGCTAAGCTGAAAAAAAGACAGGAGGTGGCAGCCAAATGTGCCAAATTGACAGATATGTTCTCAAGACAAGCTGGTAGGTTACTGAGAGATATGGATAATAGGCCTGGTTGTGAATTTGATCAAATAGGCTATAACGTGGCGAACGTTTGCAACTCAACTGTCATCTGACTGCTTTTGTTGTTAAATATGTAAAATCTCACAATTTACATGATTTAGAAGTGTATTCCTATATTCAAAGAAGAACCGAACACTTTCTTTACATTCCAGTTCTGATGAACAATTGCTTAACGCTTTATCACACTGTATCTCCTCATCAACTGTAGCCTGCATTCCCACAGGCGCGCACATGTGGTTACTTACGCAATATTAAATAGGGACGATCACATTTGTTGTTTGATATTTGTTATTAAATGCATCTCAAACATGCAATTAAAATAAATATAATTATTTAGAAGTGCTGTAGGCCTATGCAAATATTGTACATGGTTCGCGTGTGCAGGAACAGGGGCAGCGCGAGCACGTTGGGGTGTTTAGTTGCCTTTTTGAATTACTGGAGAGTCTGCACGCGCGTTCTATCCGCGGGAATCAGCATCATGTTTCATGTTCAAGCCTTCCCCTCCCATTTATTATAATGTGAGCTGAGCCCGCTCAGACCCGTGCAGGGAATAGACTGTTCTATTTTCAAGTTGCAATGAGCACTTATCCGGACACCGCGCGGGCACGACGCTTTGATGTGAAAGGAAGAATCTGTTTTCTTGTCGATTTCTATCCATTTCGGACTGAGCACGAATGCAGATGCAGAGATGTTCACGTCCCGTGCTTGCTGTGTGTAAACGAACCGAACACTTGCTTTACATTCCATTTTTCCATTTTTTGACAAACAGTTTCAAATGTGCTGTCACGCTTATCTCCTCTGCAACTGTAACCTTTTTCGTCTCGCCGTCATATCGTGCATTTCCACAGAGGCGTGCACTCTGTGGTTATCAACTCACTATTAAATATATTTTTTTATTGTTATCGATTGTTTTCTAGCAACAGCTCAGCAGACCACTTCCAGTGCTACTGATGATCCCAAGGAGGGCACGACTACTGAAGGGCCAGGTAGAGGAAGATACTGTAGTTAGTCAAGATAGACATTTGTGATGTAAAATATTGGCATAGAGAAGAAAACCATGGTAGGGTGGTAGACTAAATCATGCAAATCATTTAACACAACCACAATTACAGTAAATAAATAAATGAATTAATCAGTGAATAAAAGGATAAATAAAGTGTGTCATGTTTTCTAGCAACATAGACAACTCTTAATGAACATTTTCTGTAGCCTCAGAGGATCAGGTGCAGTCTGAAGGAGAATGCAGTAGGCATGGAGAGGCCAGGACCACAGAGGAAACAGGTAGCAGGATTTAAAACGAACTAATTACTTGAAATGCATCAAAATAAGCCCAAATGAAATAAGTAATCACTTCAATCAATAATTAATCAATAATTGTCTATGTGACTAATTGCTATAATATAGGAGAGTCAGATGCTGAGAGGGAGGCTCGAGGAACCTTAGAAACAGCAGGAGTGCAGCAGGAGATCTCACAGGCAGCCAATAGCATAGATGAGGAGGCATTTGATTATTTTTCTCGTCCTCAGAGACAAGACCTACAAATGTTTTTTAGTTTCCATCCTCAGCAGCCCACAACACCCCCTGTAGCCAAAGTGTTCTACAACAAACAAGGCACCAACCGCAAATGGTTGACTTTCAGTGACAAAACAGAATCACTGTACTGTTCTGTTTGTTTGGCATTTGCGCCACCTGCTAAAACAAACAATCCCTTCATTAAGGGTTGTATGAAGGCATGGAAACATATCCATCAGCGCATTGAAGAGCATGAACAAAGTAAGATACATAGGAATTGTGCAGATGCTTACTTTCTGATGGCTAAAGATGCAAATGTAAACAGCCTTTTGGCAGGCAAACAGATGTCTTTACATCATGAAGTATTAAACAGAAGCGCCAGGTAATGGAACGCATTCTTGATTGGTTATAAGTCATTGAAACTCAAACATTTGCACCGACTTTGAGAGTTATAAGAAGCCCAGAGTGTGCTTTTAATGTTGGTAACACAATGAAACTGATGTAGCAAAGAAGAACTTGTTTGGAGTCTTTGCCAAAACATCAGAAAATGACAAAGAATGCTTGAACTCAGATTATCACGTTCCCTTATTACTGCAATTGGGGTCTCAGTACCTAGTGTTATTGGACAACAGTGCTGGCACATCATCCGGGTTGCAGACAACTGATAACACTTGCCCTCTGACTTGCTTGTGACAAATACATACTTTACGAGTTTACGGGATGACGATCCCTACATACTCTAAAGTTAAAAGTGTGTATTGGTGTTTGGGGATGCAGTCAAAGCATACATGTAGAGGTTGATGATACTGTTGCTACTGCACAGTGAAGACATTGCAAAATGTTCCTGCAGGATTTGAGTGGTCAGGCACAGGAAGATGAGCCAATAAGGTACATATATGAGAGCAAAGATATGGAAATTTCATTACAAATGAGTCCAAAATAGAGCTGGAGGACATGATTTTGCAATAATGTGTCTAATTGCGGTTTTTCTGACCTACCCATGTAGATAATTTTCGCCACAGCATGTAACATTTTAATCGGTGGCCTTAAAGGGTTTGACTTATCAACTCAACATTGCATGTTAATGACATTGGTTGTTCATGTCAAGAAATCGTACTAAAACCGGTAACAATATTATGCTGTTTGGAGCAATTCACTGCAGAATCAAGCAGGGAAAGGAAATTAAAGCTTGAAGTCAAATAGGAGGATGTTTGCTTGGGTAAAGTAAAGTCTGCTTCCTCACTCTATCCAATCTCAAATCATGCTTTAACTTTAACCCGCTACTCATTGCTGCTCTGTTTGAACGCCCACTTTGGTCAACATGGATAAATAATTCTGTCCAAACTCCACTGCTGCTGTGGGCTGCAGTCAAATAAGATGAAAGACAGTTTCTAAAAAAGAATAGCAGATAAAGGAGAAGGAGAACTGTTAAATCTTTCCCTACTTTTAGACATTTCTCCACCAATTTAATCTTCTCCAGGGTCATGATGAGCTGGACCCTATCACCACATGAATTAAGTCAGAGGACAAGAAAGCCCCGCTGAAACTGTCTGAGGGCTATCTCAGAGAGACAGATGATCACATTCAAAGTAACGCACAATTCAAACTCTCTGGTTCATCCAACGTAATCAAAAAAGCAAACAAAAGAAGCCCACACAATAAAACAAACAAACAAAAGAATGTGTCACCTCACCATATCTATTCTCATATTTTTCCTTATAAAGCAATTCCGATTTCCTGTACTATCTTGATTTCCCTACTTGTCATTAGCTTAAGGTAAATTAACAGCGCTGCAAGTGTCTCTTAATCACCTATTAAAGCTTTTTTGGGGGCATTTCATCACAATCATTTCTACTCTGGGTATGTTTCATAAAATGTGCTAATTGATAGCTATTGTTGGCTGGAGGAGTTGCGGTGATAAGGCATGTAATATTTCTTTTTTAAATGGAGAGTGGTGAGCCTCTCTTTGTTACATGCAGAAACTGAGTAAAATAGTTCCAACATATGTATATGTACATACATCAGTATGGCTAACGTACTGTGCACAGGCTATATTATTAATCTCTTTTACATGGACAAGGATTTTAAATGTACTGTAGTTTTGGTCCATTTTATTTAATTAATGGGTATTAAAGCTACAAGAATGCCGTTAAATAAACAAAGAAAAAACACACAAATGTGATTGAAATGTTACTCGAAACAGAAAGAAGAGAATATAAAAAGTAAGACATTGTATGGCAGTGATCACTGATATATTTCCAGTAAGAAAAGGAACATTTTTCCTTGTTATGGAAATGCTGTTTAACTATGTTCACGTCTATTTCCTTTTATTTGAGTATCCCAAAAACACTTCAATGGGTTTTACAATCTGTACACTATACAGTAGCACACCCTTTATCCTTAGACTTAGCTTACATTGCTACTAACAACGCAAACGTCACAGTAGGGACTGCTGGTTTACCTACATACCAATGGGGCCAAAATCTGGAAAGCTAACAGTCCTCAAACTATTCAGAGTGAGGGTTCACGGCCCCAACTGTTTAGATAAAAAGCTAGAAACTTTGTGAACTGGAACAATTGGGTAAGCTGAAGCAAAAGAGTGAGAAGAACAAGTGCACACACTCCTGTAAAAAGACAAAGTGACTTGTTTAGAATTGGCAGCATCGTGTAATTTGCAGCTATTAGACAGGAACACCATAAACACTCTGTATCGACTGGTGTCTCCTTTGTCGCAATATAATTGCTTGTTCTCGCTGTTGATATTTTTTTGAATACCAAGAGACACAATACATCTGATGTGTTTACAGCATAAACCCTTTTCCATACTCTATTGATTTCACACTCCTTCAGTAAAAACACTGTAGCAATTTTGAAAGTGTATTCGAACTGCAAAGGACACCCCAGGCTCATCATCCGTCATAAGCAATTTGAAGTGGATTTAGCAACAAAGAAGGCAGCAGCCACTGTTAGTGCCGGAGAGAATCTCATCAGGGATGCAGGTCATGGCTCACAAAAACCCTTTGTTCGAGTGTGCCAAGCAACTTCTGTCTTCTTCTCCTGTCAAAGACACTCCTGGAGTTCAAGTATTCCCTGTTCAAACAGTTTCACTGGAAAACTCTCCAACAGTACTGTGCTTCACTGCCCAACCCATCACCTCTTCCCAACCTGCTGCTGATCCTGACAGGGCCTCGAGACACCGCTACACCTCGGCTCTGCAGTTTACACCACCTGTGCTCATACACACCTGATGTGCACATTGAAGGCTTGCTACCCTGGCTCCAAAATGGTGGAACAAGCTCCCCATCGATAGCAGTACAGCGGAGAATCTGAATATCCAGTTGCAGACTGAAAACCTACCAGTTTGCCTGCGCTTTGACCATTAAATCTAGCAAAAAAACCTAAAGAAACTCTAGTACAAGCACATTTCAAATGAATGCACCAGAACTAACAATGGTTTGACTTATGCATCGGTATTTCTCTTGCTGTTTCTGAACTTGTTTCTTCTTGGTTTATTGCAACTTGTGTAAGACCCTCTGGATAAAAGCATTAGCTAAATGAAATGTATCGTTGTTACCATAATGAGAATCTGGACGCCTCACCTACTCGCCCTGTGTCTAAACTAAATATGTGCTCCTAACCTGACAGAGCTTTGCATCCTCCTGTCTCGTTTGCTGCCTTTGAACCGCCAAAACAAAGACTAAAAAAAGAACAGATCTGTGTTCTTTCTTAGAGATTGATTGGCATACAAAAATTTAAAGGATTCTCACCAGGGCGGAGTTGACTCGTGCAGTCAAGGACATTGCCCCTTCGGCAGGTGCCTGTGAGCACATCCTCTCGGGAAAGGTCTGGATGGCAATCAAAGTCTGAAGACTTGGCTCCAGTCAAGAGCAATTTAGGGGATCTGAATGTTCAAGGCATGTGTGATAGAAAAGATCAAATATGCCAGGAAATGAGATGCCCACCAAAAAGGCAATTTCTCAACTAATGATGTATGTTTTTAAGACTGTAGGAGTCCACGCAGTGTTTTGTAGTGTGTCATGTCATCCTTATGAGATATAAACTCAGGCACCGATGTTTGACTACCTTTTTATGTTCCAATACTGTCAAAGACACTTCTCCAAATGCTGCAGACAATCTTCTTGAACAACTGTAAAAAAAAAAACTGGTAACTTGTATACAGAATGAATGTCATACCAAAGTAGCCTGAAGCACTTTTACTTCATTAGTATTTTTCCGGCTTACTTCAAAAACAGCAAAGTGTCTGAAGGTTTATGTGCAGTCAAACATTTGCCAGTGGTCTCATATAAATCTTTACTGAAGTTAACAGCTTGAAAACAAAAGGCTGAATATAAAGCTGTGCGTCTTACTCCTCCACAAACTGTGAACTCTATCAGTATGCAGAATGAACGCTTCATTGCTTTAGCCGGAGAAAAACAGCAACAAACCACACAAAGCTTCGTTTCTATTGTTTATGAATGCATATGGCATCTTTTGGATTCTTATAAACTAAGACAGTTTAATGAGAGACAACGCTTTGGCCCTTACATGACTTTTTTGAATGAAAAATTATACCATGACTCTTTTAACCTTTTCTATATTATGACTTTTAATGAAATGTTTATGACCTTATACTGGGACATTTTCCAGGACATACTACTCACATTTTGTATCATCACACAGTATATTATGGATAATGTTTGTCAGACTTTACTATGACACATTTTAAACTATACTATGACTTTTAACTACATTCTTCGACACATCATACAATAAAACCTGATGACTTTTTATGGAAAACTATTCTATAGATTTTTTATGGAATACTAAATAACCATTTACGACGATTAATGGCTATTAATAATAAACTATGACAGTTTTAAGGACATATTATACTGCCACGGTGTATGTTATTTTACACTTCAACATATTGCATGTTATGATAGACTATAATGTGACATTCAGACATTTCATTTGACATTATATTTGACTATTTAAGGCTTTTTATGGCAAAATGAACTCAAAGATTTTAATCACATAATATAATTAGCTATTTTATGAAATGTATGACGCCTATTTTGCTATGACTTTATATTTGTGTATGGTTTACCACACCATTATGTTTCTATACTTTTCTATAAGTTAAACTATACTATGACACTAAGACATTTTGTTATTGTATATTCAGTATGTATAATTGTTTTCTTTTTCTTGCTATAAATTGGATGCTTGGAAATGTTTGTGGTCATTGTTTGTAAACTCAACCTTTAGTATCAGTATCGGTTCAGTTTGCACCAAGCAGGTTACCCATCATCGTCAACAAAAACAAAAACAATGCTTGCCATACAAAAGTAAATATGTGTTTTTTCCTGCTGCTATAATACTATCCAATCCGCTCGCGCGCTCTCACTATCTCACTATCTCTCCGTCTTTGCGCGTGCACCCGGGAACAAAAACGCAGCGGCAGCTCTGCACTCGTGCCTCTTTCTCTTATTTTCTTGTGAATACCAACAGCTGCAACTTTTGTCAGCAGACAGCTGCGGGTGGTTCCTCCTCTCTCTCTCACACACACACACATACACACACACACACACACACACACACACACAACAAGCTGGACACATTAAAAGTCGAGAGCGCGGCAGCTGGATGATGTCATATCCGTGAAGAATTGTCCCTAAACGCAGCGAGGTTTTTCTCTGCATGCATCCCCACAAACTTTTCTCCTCTCGTGCAGTGGCGACGTTGTTCCCCGCTGCCCAGGGGACGAGTGTATGGCTGTGCCCCCCTCCTCCTCCGCAGAAGTCGTGTTTTTCACCAGCGCCTAGTAGACTAGGTGGCGCGAGCCCACGGGAAGAAACTTGCGTGAAAATTGTTGTGAGCGTCGCGGAGGAGGAGGAGGAGGAGGAGGAGGAGGCGGAGGAGGGAAACATACTGCAGCCGTCAGGATGTGGTCTCTGTCCGTGGTCCTGAACCCGCTGCTGTTCCTGCTGCTGTTCGGATACTGCCCGTCAGTGGTGAGTTCACTGCCCTCTCATTTATCTCAGAAAAGAATATAATAAACTTCAACACGAGCATGGGGTGTTGCGTCCTTGTTTTAAACTCCACTTGATTGGGGATTTTTTCAGTAAGGGTGGAGCATTGCACAATGGTTGGTAAGTGACCAACAGAGAGAATGAGTCATTTCAGGTTGTTTGTTTGCATGTTTGGCTGCTTCTTTGCTTTAGTCACTGTAGCTTGTACACAATCCAACATTGGCACTGTGGCACAAATGGCACAAATGGTGTGGGGGGAAAAAGATTTCTCAAACAATACAGACTTTAAAAGAATAGAGAATTTAAAGTGGATGTAGAGGAAGGTGCATCCTCACAGCACTCATGTTTATTGCCTACATTAACCACATAGCGCTGATATTGATCCTGGAGCATTGCCAGGCATATAAGTCACTTTTAAGGGAGAGTTCAATCATTGTAAATAAATAAATAAATACAACATAATTTGCTGCTGTGAATTACATCCAAATCCCCTTCCCAGAAAAAAGCTGCACTAAACATCTTGGCAGGCATTGCCTACACGCATATCCTCTCTCTCACTGATTCAAGTGAAATGATTCGTGAATTTCTGTTGCCATTTTTTTCATCATGCAACCTTATCTATTTTTTTTTTTAAATGTGATACTTGTAGGGAAATTGTCCTGCTAGTATAACCTTTGTGAAATGGGAGATGTATCACAAATTAGGAGGAGCAGCTTGCAGATCACCAAGCCATTTTCTCCAGAAAATTGGTCGATTAGGTTCAACCCACCCTTGCCGAGTACGATCTCTGTGAAAGTGTCTTGGTTGCTGAGCAGTGTCCTAACATACTGTATCACCTTGCCATGATTGAAAGTCATGTGCAGAATTAATGTCTCTCATTTCTGCACAAAAACAGTGACGTTTACAGGACACTCAGAGCGGAATACAGATCTGTTAAAAAGTCGAAATTAACGGCACAAACAAAAGAGGAACCAGCTGTCTGAATGACTTAAATTACAGAAAACCCCTTTGTGCAGAGTTAGAGAGTGCATCTGGCTTGGCTGAGTGACAGATTCATTTAAAAAAGGGGAAATGTGAGAGTGAGAAAAGGGGGTAAGGATGTGCGTCACTCAAGAGACAGAGGAGAAAGACCGTTTTTAGCAGAATAGTGAAGCTGGCTTCTTTTGAGAGCCATTCAAAGCAAGGTCATGAAAATAAAGAGCTAAAAAAAGTTAGTTCTCCTCTTTTATTTAGTTTATCTTTTATGAAAGAGATGCAGATTCCAGATACAGACATTTGGTATCTCCCATACTTACAATGTAAATGCATTATATATTTTCCTATGCAATTTGCAGAGTAGTTTGGCTCATCGTGACATTGAGCATTAGTGGCGTTTAATGGCTTTTATCCTTCGCAAACTTTTCCGGCAACCAATAGTATTGATGACAAAGATCAGGCCTGCCGTGCTCTGAGAACACCTGAAACAATTATCGTACAATCTGATAATGCCAACTTTAGATAGTTGTGCTGGGAGAGGGGCGGAAAGCTCGAGAAGTATATATATATTTTTACTTTATGATAACAAAGTGAAAAGAAGATGAAGCAGATGTGTCAGGTGTTTAAACCCACACATTACTACATTGTAAGAATTTGGTAAGCTATTTTCTTCTTCAAACATAAGACTTTCCTCTGGCAGTAATATTACTACCGAAAAGCAGTCTAATTTAGCAAAAATTAAAAATCTAACTGAGCTTTTTCCCCCGTGAGATGTCTTAGCTCTGAGGGGCTATGATCATCCCTGGCGGATTTCAAATACTCTTTAAACTACTCTGGCTGACAGATTGGATGAATGGGAAAGGGATGCCTGCACTTTGAAAAAAGGGCACTCTTTTCTATCCACAAGTTTCAAAGCCTGCTCGATGCCAAAGTTCACATTCTCATATTATTCTGCGGCCAGATTGGGTTTTAGGATGCAAAACAAAATCCAAATAATGGTTGGTCGTCTGCCAAAGAAGCCGGTAGTGCAGACAATTTACAGTCCACAGTCAAAGGTTGCCAGCATTTGGCTGGAGGCTTGTGATAATTTCCTATGCTGAAAATAAACAGTATTTTTGAAACACTGATGCTGTTTGAGTGGCGGACAGCATTCAACTTTTCCAGCACTGAAACTTTGATCAATATTTGGAGCAAAGTCATTTTTACCGTGTGCGCATTGGTGATGCTGCCTGAACATATGCTGCACTGGCCTACAAAACGAAACTTGTTATTCTTCAAACTTTAAACTATGCTAGGGAGCATATTGAATGTAATAAGGAGTGGGAAAAGCTCCAACAAATCAGGTTTATCTGCATTTCCCTGCAGGACTTTCATATCAGGCCTAGAGAGAAGAAACAGAGGAGTTATTCATCAAGGCCAGGAAAGACTATTTATTGTTGAAGAGGAAATCACTGGTGAAGATATAGTGTGGAGGAATATATTACAAGCAATGTATTCTTTAAAAGCCCACACTTTTTTTTTGTATGTCAGTGGAATTGGCTGTGGGTACAGAAGGGAGAATAAAGGGTGGCCCATGAGGTGTGTGTGTGTGTGTGTGTGTGTGTGTGTGTGTGTGTGTGTGTGTGTGTGTGTGTGTGTGTGTGTGTGTGTGTGTGTTTACGCCTGTGTTTCTGTATGCAGACCATCAGGCCAAAGGAGGGGTGGCAGGTGTACAGCTCCGCTCAAGATGCAGATGGGCGTTGTATCTGCACGGTGGTGGCACCTGAACAGAATCTGTGCTCCAGAGATGCCAAAGGCAGACAGCTCCGCCAGCTACTGGAGAAGGTAGGTGCACAGTGTCAGGCACACACACACAAACACAGACTCGTAGAACCCACACTTTTACTGTAAGCAACCATCACATCACCTACTCTCATAGAGAAATATCACGTTGTTTCCCATCTTTATTCATGCTTCTTTGTTGCCATAATCCCTTTGAGAGATTGCGCCAGTCGGGTTCATAACCCTGTTTTCCTCTTCTGAATATATTACATGGATGAAATCAGCTGGCTGAATGGATGCTTGAGAACACAAGAACGCACTCCATCCCACCTGAACAGAATTGGAGGGTTTTTGTTTAGTTTTGAGTAACATATCATTCAAGGCTCTTTCTGATGTTTCTAGCATTATCAGTATTCAAGCTTTTGATTTCTCTCAGTGACCTCATAAGAAAATCAGCTTTTAAATACTTTGTTCCCTTCTTACATCTACCATCATGAATTTAAAGATATTTTTCCCTGTGACAGTAGTGATTTATCTACAAACAGCCCTGCACTGGAGTCACTTTCCGCAGTCAGTGTGCCATATAACACGGCTCTAGCCTACATTTTAACACTTTACGCTAAAGGTTGCTCTCTGTCATTCACTGGGAAACTAATGTACTAAGCTGCCCGAGGGCTTCAGTAGGGCCGTTTCAGGATCCCTCTACCAGAGCCAGAGCCGTATGCAGGACACAATGTGTGAGTGTTGTGCCACTTTGCTAGTGATATGCAACAATGATGTTGGCTGGTTAGAAATAGAGTCAAAGGGAGGCAAGAGAAAGGATTACATTTCTTCTTGTTCACATGCCCCATAAACCTAGTAAGCTTTTGTCACACTAGAGAAAGAAACTGTGATGTTTTTGTGTCAAACATCTTGTATGAAACTTGGCAGATTTAATAGTTAACCACTGTAATGAAATATATAGGTAATAGCTGATAGAAAACAGAGAAAGATAGGAGCTATAAAACAGCGATATGTCCATTTAAAATGCAGTCAATGCTTTATTCAGCTCACACATGGATGGTTAAAAGACAATCTTGTTGGAGGTCAAAATGTTGATTTGTTCCACGGGAAGTTAGAGCATGGCAGGGCACTGAACTGCTGAACATGGAGGACATTTTAATCTGGTGGTGGACGAGGGAAAAAATAAAATCAATGCTGCGCTGTTTCATTCCTTTCAAAAGGTGCAGAACATGTCGCAGTCAATCGAGGTGCTGAACCTGCGGACGCAGAGGGACTTTCAGTACATCATGAGGATGGAGAGCCAGATCAAAGGACTGCGGTCAAAGTTTCGACAGATCGAGTCTGACAGGAAGACGCTCGTCAACAAAAACTTTCAGGTTTTTTCTCGTTTGATGTTAAACTTTTAGAAACATCACAGGAGAGGCGGTGGAAGGATCTCCTCTAAAGAAACCTGAGAAGCCTCTGAATAGATGAATAGATTTCCTTTCTAAAATCAAATCAGACAAGATCAGGTATTTTCCCACTAATATAACAAGATCCAGTTAAAGCATCATAATATATTTGGAATAGATCTGCCCGTAGAGTCTTGGAGTCACATTTATTCAACTACAGAAAAAGGGGAATATACAGAGGAGACAACATGCTTCAGTTTTCTTCCCAGCTCTAGAGATTTGTTTTTGCAGCGGTGTATTCTTGTTGTTTTCTAGGAGTTAAAGGGGAAGATGGAGTCCCTGCAGCCGCTGATCCCAGTCCTGGAGCAATACAAGACCGACGCCAAGCTCATCTCCCAGTTCAAAGAGGAGATCAGGAACCTGTCTGCCGTGCTGATGGGCATCCAGGAGGAAATGGGAGCCTACGACTACGAGGAGCTGCAGCAGAGAGTCCTAAACCTGGAAAATCGGCTCCGCAACTGCATGAGCAAACTCAGTATGTCCATCACATAAAAAGCAGACACGCATGGTAACCACAGATGATCCGATGGTCAAGGGATCATAGGATAATTTCTTGCAGCTTGTTGCAGATGTTTGATACAGAGCAGGCGGCAGTAGTACTGCAGTCTCCTGTTGAGCAGACCTCATAAGAACAATTTTCAAAGCTAGAAGTAAAAGGAGGTTGCAGGAAGAAGCTTGACAGGATTACTCTGGCTACTAATTTTAAAAAAAAAAACGTTCCTTCTGGTTCCTTCCTTTCCCTTCAAGGGTTGATCTTTAACTCATGTAATAAGATCAATTTTGCCTCGAGAGCAGCTTTGCCTCTCATAAATGTCTGCATAACTAAACTCCCAATTTGCCAACTGCCATGTCATCAACACTGATGGAACCTGTCAAAGTTTCAACAGGAAAAAACTAACATGTGAATGCTAATGGGATGTGGCTGGAAGTCTGCCCGAGTTCAAGATGATCACTTAAGCATTAATTGTGCTTTGAATATGAAGAGTAAGTAGAAAAGCAGTTAAATACTTAATAGGGAAGTTGCACTCGTGCGTGCAAGTGATGGCCTGTTAAAGCACAATTAAAGTGTCTGGCAAGATTAATTAAGTGCAGCTACTTTAAATATAACAACATGTGGGATAACTCTGACACATAGGAAGAGGTTTTACTAGTTATACAGTGCAAGCGTCAGGTTATCCTCCTCATTTCTATAATAGCAGAAAAAAAGCATGTGTCTTAATGTCTCAGACTCCTTTGTTTATCCGTGAGCCACAGATTGCAGCGATCCAAAGCCTTGGGATTTGTTCCAATTCTACCAACATAACGCTGGCTGTAGTTTGTGTCATGTGGAGCTGGTGCATTATGTAACCAGAGCTGTGTGATGTGTTCGCAGCATGTGGCAGGCTAATGAAGATCACTGGGCCGCAGACTGTGAAAACTTCAGGGACCAGATTTGGAGCCTGGATGACCGACCCGCAGGCGTCTCCCAAAAACAACAGGGTGAGCCAAGTTAATGGTGTTTGCTGTGTGCTGTTATCTTTTGAAGCAACACAGGGTGGTTTAAAAAATGTAATTGAACTGCAACCCTCCTGTTGTTCAGTAGAAGATGTAATAGAATTACAATACCATTCTCACTGAAACTTTTTTATACTGCTGGGATCAAGCATAGAACTTGATGTGGCTTGTAGGACATTGTGAAATTCCTTAAATGAATGTGTAGTCAACACATGGCACAGGGCCTTCATATCACACCGCTTAAACGGGAAAGTAACTGCCTTTAAATACACCACATGGTTGAGGATTTTGTCAATTATCCAAAAAGCCTTAGACACATTAAAGGCCAGCCAGTTTTTAAAGAAGAGAGACGAATCAAAGAACACAACAAACTAGTACTTAAAACAACCACGCAAACAGTCACACAATAGAGTCAGAGAGAGGATGATTACCATGTGGAGCTTTAAGAAACAACTTTTGTTCAGTGTTACTTGCCAAACTACGATGTGTGTATCCTTGAGGCTTAACCTAACACGTCAAACACTTCTCTCTTCATATGCATTTGCAAAGCCAGTTTTTCTCTATTTAAATAAGTGCAAAAGCACTCTGTGAACCCGGCTTGAAATAGCTTTTTAAGTCAAAAAATTGTATTTACTTATATTTTGTCTGGCATAACATTGGATACATTATGTTAGACTAAGTAAAGGTGTTTAACATAATTACTCTCTCTGCTTTGTTGGAATCCAGTGAGTGATTGCTGTGCTATTTGACTTACTTCATAGCAGTGTCTTCTGCCTTCTGCCAAAACGTTTTCATTTTTTTTGTCAACCCTCATTTAGTCGAACAACATGAAGCAGTCATTTGCATTAAGACACCTGCCTCCTTGTGCACATAGAGTTAAAAATGCATACATGTTAACGTAACAGAGGATTGGACTACTTCTAGAATCACTGATCAAGTGGACTAAATGGTAAAGAAGAAGAAGAAGAAGAAGATTCAACTTTATTGTCATTGCACAGAGTACAAGTACTAGGACAACGAAATGCGGTCTCTGCATTTGACCCATCCTAGTGTTAGGAGCAGTGGGCTGCCATTATGTACGGCGCCCGGGGAGCAGTGTAGGTAACCAGTGTCTTGCTCAGGGACACCACGGTGGCACTTGGTCTTTCGGGGACTTGAACTGGTGACCTTCCAGTTCCCAGGCAAACCCCCTATGGACTTTGCCACCACCGCCCTAAATGGACTGCATTTACATTATATAGCATTTTTCGAGTTCTATCGACCACTCCATCAATACGTAAATATTAAAAACCTATTCAATTGATGGAATAAAATCCTCAAAACCATATAAAAAACATTATCCATGCCTAAAAGTCCAATCATTAGTCCTAGAGTTGTGTACGTGAACCACCTTCTGTCCTAGTTGGGTCTATTCAATACCATTTCAAAAAACATAAAAGGTAATTGGATGTCTGGCCTCCAACAACTGTCCGGTAGGTCTTTTTTTATGTTCCCTTTTATGAAGCTCTTGTTTCATCCTTTTTCTTTCAGTAAAAGCCCTTTTTTTCTACACTTTTGATCAAGGACATATGACATGTGTGACATTTATTTGTATTTCTCAGGTGATGATAAGGTCACCCACAACTGAATGAGTTAAGATGTTAGTACGTTTATAGGTGGCACAATTTCTTATGAATAATCATCACAGGAAGGCTGTCTGTATCTATTTGTCCTCAGGTCTGGTACATGGACAGCTACACCAACAACAAGATAGTAAAAGAGTATAAATCCATCCCCGATTTTGTGGCGGGAGTCGAGTCGAGAACCTACAACCTGCCTTTCAAATGGGCCGGCACCGACCACGTGGTTTACAACGGCTCCCTGTACTACAACAAGATGCAGAGCAACATCGTAGTGAGGTACAGCTTCGAGACGGGCCGCGTGGTCACTCAGAGGGCGCTGGAGTCCGCGGGGTTTCATAACGTGTACCCTTACACCTGGGGAGGCTTCTCCGACATCGACCTGATGGCGGATGAGCTGGGCCTGTGGGCGGTGTACGCCACTAACCAGAACGCGGGGAACATCGTGATCAGCCAGCTGAACCCGGATACTCTGCAGATCCTCAACACGTGGGACACGGAGTACTCGAAGAGGAACGCCGGCGAGTCTTTTATGATCTGTGGGACGCTCTACATCACTAACTCCCATCTCACCGGTGCTAAGGTGTACTATGCCTACTCCACTAAAACCTCCACGTACGAGTACACAGACATTCCCTTTCACAACCAGTACTTCCACATGTCCATGTTGGACTACAACGCCAGGGACCGCGCCCTCTACGGCTGGAACAACGGCCACCAAGTCCTGTTTAATGTCACGCTTTTCCACATCATTAAGACTGAAGACGACTCTTAAGGGGAGGACAATTATGAACTGTACACGTAGAAGAGATTATGAAAACAAGGTAAAAATGGATTGTTGCGCCTGAATGTTCTTATAAATGTTATTTATTTATTTATGACATTCTGCTGATTTGTTTTGGGCATTATTTGTAAATGTTTTACCGTTATCTTGCTATTTGCCTGTTTTCATATGAAAAGTTAATCAATTAAGATATTCTCCATGCGAAAACTTAACATTTTCTCTTCAATAATGAGTGGCCTCATAAATTAAAATGAGTGCATTTATGAAACATTATTTAATAATGGAACTAATAGCAACTTTTAACACAAAAACATACAACTTCATTTCCACAGTCCTTTTCTCTACAAAATGAAAGCTTTTTCCGGGACAAAGTCTACATTTTCATAATGCTTTTTCTCATTCAGTCTTGATTTTATTCATGCCCACTAATGTATTCATACTTTTACTGTGTTCACTAATTGTTCGTTTTGTTTCCTTTCTTTCCTTGCCATTTATTCATCATCTTCTGCTAATTCATTCCCGTCTCTCACTTCCTCCATTTGGCTTTCTAAGTAACGTGGGACTCTTCCTTTCAAAAGTTTTTGCACTTGACCTTGTACAAGACAATGAGAAATGTAGTGAATCATGATAATGCACCTGTATAGATTCTGTACTTGGCTTTTGTGTGTCTATGAAGATTCTCAGTCACCCGGTTCATATTTATGTCTTGAAGTCAAAGTACTTCAGCAAACAGCAAAACTGGTTGCCTTTTATTTAGTACTATGAGATGTTGGCTTTTTTGTAACTTTCAGCAAGTTTGTATGCCTTATTCAGTGCGGTTTGTTCTGTGAGCCAGAGGATAACAGCTCTTGTGCATGAATGTTGGCTGTCCTAGAAGCATTTTTACTGTAACTGTACATCTGTGTTTTTTGTATCCGCACAACATCCCATTTTCCTCCTCTCAAACTATATTAAATGGTTTATTTATACACACAACAGTAGATATCTTTAATAAGCTTTAATCATGTAAATATATACATAACCAAAATAAAAAGTATTGTTTTCATTAAGCCAGTGCACTGTGTATCATGTCAGAAAAATCTAGAAGGAGACACTGAAATGCCTCAAATATGGAGTAGCACTGCTCTATAATTTAATGTGACAACACTTGAAATTATAGACCAGGGTGCAGCAATGCTATTGTGCCAAAAAATGGTTTCCATTGTCCTCTAAAAAGGACACAGTGACTGAGGATTTTTGATCATTTGCGTGACTACTTCATTCATTTTACGTCGCTGTAAATCTTTGTCAGGGCTTTTTTTTATTTGCTGTTTTTCTGGTTACATTCAGTCATTGAACAAAGAATCAGATCTTTCACTCGGGTAAGAGTAACTATACCACAAGGAACAAATGCTTTAAACTAAAAATGTTTAGAAAAAGTACCAATAGTAAAGTAAAAATAATCATGATGCAGGATGACAAAATCTACATCGAAATCTATATACACTGCCTGGCCAAAAAAAAAATCACAAGCCTGTGGGGGCAGTGCTATGATCTGGGGTTGCTGCAGTTGGTCTGGTCTAGGTTCAGCAATGTGCCCAAAGAATGAGGTCAGCTGACTACCTGAATATACTGAACGACCAGGTTATTCCATCAATGGATTTTTTTGTTCCCTGATGGCACGGGCATGTTCCAAGATGACAATGCCAGGATCCATCGGGCTCAGATTTTGAAAGAGTGGTTCAGGGAGCATGAGACATCATTTTCACACATGGATTGGCCCCCACAGAGTCCAGACCCAAACCCGATTGAGAATCTTTGGGATGTGCTGGAGAAGACTTTGCGCAGTGGTCCGAATCTCCCGTCATCAATACAAGATCTTGGCAAAAAATTAATGCAAGACAGAAATAAATGTTGTGACGTTGCAGAAGCTCGTGGAAACGATGCCGCAGCGAATGTGTGCCGTAATGAAAGCTAAAGGCGGTCCAACGAAATATTAGAGTGTGTGAACTTTTTTTTGGCCAGGCAGTGTACATTTATATGCACTGCAACATAGTAAATGAGTCATTAAAAGTCTCAAATCCTGCTGTTGATATCTGATTCACCTTTAAACTCCAAACACTATTTTGGACATGAAAACATAATATTAGTTTTTCCTTTGGTTCTAGATTTGCTCAAGTAAAATACAAAAGAATAATGTGCTGTGAAGAAAAGTGAAATTATCTTCCGCCTTATCTTTTTCTAATCATTCTAAAATAAACACGATAATTGTTGTAAGATAGAAAGATAAGAAGAAGTGGACAATATTTCTTGTGCTGATAATGAGAATCTGAAATACCATCTTGACGAGACACTGAAATCCAAGAATAGATGTTAATTATGAAGGAAATGCAAGTCTTGAATCGACCAGATTTACCAAAAGCATTCTTGTTATGTCAATAACTGAAAGAGTGGAAGAATTTGAATGATTATATCTGATGTTTCAGTGAACATGAAATAAACCTTTGCCTCCAAGGTCATCATTTTGTGAAAGATGTGGCGAGTGAGATACTGACGAATGTGAACAACATTCAAAAAAGTGAAATCTCCTGTGATGATCAGGATTTCTCTGCTCGGTACAGGAGAGCTGTCACACCCTTTGCAGTCTGTGTGCTCATTAGGGAGCTTCACTGTGGCGAGGAGGTGTGACTGCACAGTGTGTCATGACCTTAAGGACATTTTTAGCCTGCACTAGCTGCAGCAGATCCGTCAGCATTGTGTCCCAACACTACGCACACATACAGTACACAGAAGCATGCACACACGGGTTGACACATGGGTATCCACTGTTGAACTTCTCCTCCAGGTCACATCAACGCAGGTTAGCCAGACAGGAAGCAGCTCAAAGGTCAGAGAAGCAGCCACGGTAGCAACAGGCCTTGGGATGGATATCCGGAGATAATGATCCCTGCAGTGCGCCGATGCCAAAGACCTCCCAATGTATTTTATATATATATATATAACTCATATGTTTCATACAGCATCCGGAGGCAATGAATCTGGATTGAATGACTATAACTCAAGTCTAGTACAGCATGACAGATATGCAGGAAGATGTCAGGGTTCTGTTCAGGCCTGACAGGAAATTAATCTACTGCTGTTCAAAAGTTACAGCACTAGCATCTATATGAAAAGCTCCTTTAGGCTATAGCTCAATGGACCACTGCCTGCCAACCCACTGACTTTAAAACTTTATTATTGTCTCAAAAGAATGAACCATTTTTATGTGGATCCACAAACTAATAGCAAACCAGTGTGTTTCAGGCAGCTCCTCACCAGGGATTTCCTGTCACAGGATTATGAAGTCCAAACTCAATATCTTCCAGATGACAAGCGACCTAAAACTGGATAACCAATCCAGATGAAATCCTTGAGGTAGGATAACATCAAACACTATGTAATTGGGTACTTATATTGACCTAATTAGTTTATATGAACAGATTCCTGTCGACATTGGAATTAGCTTACACAATAATTACATTTCTTTTCTTTCCATTGATGCACCACCAACATTTAATTCTCACTAGTTTCAGAACTCTATTTGCTATGGTTCTGTATTTTAAGCAAATTATACATGTATGTTTTATTAACCTAAATGTCAAACCCAGAATAGTGAAGGTGATATTTAAGTTGTATTTCTTTTAAAAAGTTAGAATGTGTTTCCCCCTCTTTGTTGCTTATTTACTCCCATCATTTGATGTTAAAAAGAAACATATGAAATCAAGTAGTATAGGGCTTTAAAATGAAGCAGCAAGAATGTGTGTGCTATCCTAAATGATGTAGGCCTCCAGGCCACTGTATCACCTGCAATACAAACAGACTATCCTATAAATGAGAGCGTAGTGTACCTTTAAATTAACTTTAGTTCAGTTTTGGTCATAATCTTTCAAAACTTGACTGAAGATGTGAACCATTTCAGCAATGCTCCAACTTTTGGGGTTGGTTCTTCCAGGATAAATTGAAAATAGCTGCATGGAATACGAATCGGTGCGAGAAACAACGTGCAGGGAGAAATAAAGATAATGGAACCGCAGCAGGAGTGGATTTATAGAGAAAGACAGCACAGAAACGGAGTAGAAAGGCAAGTAAGGGCGCGGATGGAGGGACCTTTCCTTAATAGTGGCAACAACACAGAGTAATTGCTTTTAAAACAGTCACATCAGAGCAGTTAGACCACGCTGTATGGTAGCTTTTATTCCACACAGCATGATTTGCTGTAGCGGTCCTGTCAGAATGAGTTAGTTTGTTTGCAGAGCTGTCAACTGCAGTGAAGCAGATGTGCCGTGATAGGGTGTTAACATCTCATCTTATCTTATTCCTGTTGATTAGCATTGTGTTGCTAGGTAACAGTTTGGGTTTAAATTGTCAGCCATTGATATTAATATACATCGCAACAGGAAGTGGACCAAGACTAATTTAGAAAGCTGAATTTAATTCTGAAAATGAATCATCCAAATGAGAAATATACTTATTCTGGTCCATTTTACGAGTATCCACTGGGAGCCATTATTTATCATTATTATACTATAAACATTAACATCTGGCGACCAATAATGTGGATGACTTTAGACCTCAGACCAGCTTTGCCAACACAAGAGTAAGAGTTTAAAATGATATGTTTTAAAGAGGCTGTTTATTCTTACCTTCAGCTTCATATTTAGAGCCCAACCAAGTTAGTTTAACCAATCAGAGCCAAGTCTGCTTCGATGGGTAAGCTTGCAGGCTCTGTTGTGATTGGTCAACCGCTTGGAGACGTCCCGTCCCTTTTAGCCTATCACATACAATGTGTTGCAGTGGTAGCCAATAGAAGGCGTTTCAGGAAGGGGTGCAGTGTGTGGGAAAGAAACTAGGGAACACAGGGATGTTAGCCTTTGTAGACCATTTACAAGCATAGATACCTATATAACACACTACAGGGGATTACAAAATATATTTCTGACTTCTTGGATTATACATTATGACATTATGTTAACAAAAATACGAGAAAATATTTACAAAAACTACTCTCTTGAGAAACTGTAGTTTTCCGTACCAATTAAGAGATTACGGAGAGAAGAAGTTGCTTTCCAACACTAAATCTCTTTGGATGGTGTCAGGTGTTCTCTTGTGCAACCGAGGCACGTTTAAGGCCAGCGGAAAATCAGAGAGCTCAGACTGATGTCTCTAAAACAAGTCAACTGTGTTGATTGAAGTCATTAAAGTTAACAGCTATCTGTGGCAGCAAACACTTAAAATTTACATTTAAAGCAGAATTGTAACAAGACAAGATTTAGCCTTCATCAAAGGCCTCCCTTTGTAGGTCACACTTTATAATTGGGTTTGTTTCCAGATGAGTAAAAATGTAAATTACAACTTTGAATGATGTGCTATACTTTAACAAATAACATCGTTGTTTTGTATTTTGAGAAACCCATCTCTTCAGCAATCTATACATTGCTGCAATGTTGGTTTTGGTATAAAATAAATAATTCTGGATCTTTACGAGAAAATGTTTCAACCACTGTGGACCCCAAATGTGTTACGTCTGGGGCACAATAAAACCCAAATGCACGACTCGACACAAAAAGAGTTTCCAAAAAAGGTTTTTACTCGAGGTAATATTCCATAGTCACAAAAGTCAAAGCATAACGCACACTAGCGTGGTGACAACTGAAAACGATCTGGCACTGGGCACAGAGACAAACACAGCTTACATATACAAGGTGAACACAGGTGTAAACAATAAGGGCGGGGCAGTTAATCAGGTCAAGGGGAGGGACGACCAAGGAGGGGAAATCAAGCTACCGAGACACAACAAAATGTAGATAGTTGGTGTGCTAGAGATGGGACTGCCAATGTGAAGCTTTAAATATACCTAATGTTCCCTAAAAAGAAAGGTCTATCAAATTCTTCTTGATGGCATATTGATATTCTTTTATCTCTTAAGCATTGTTCAAAAGCATCTCTAAAGCCAACAAACTCCTAATATGTCTGAATACCAGAGAAGTGATGTACTGGTTAATAATTCCAACAATAAATACATTTAGCGTCTTTCAAAGTAATAGTTTCATATTCTTTTTCAGTAGTATTACAAGTTGGTTGCTTGCCTTTAATCCCTAAAAGATATCCTGCATTTCTCCTCTTAATTTGGAGTGTCTTTTCCTATCAAGCTTGTCACCAACATTAAGTGCTTTAAAATGGCAACGGTTTGTCTGTTTCTGCTTTTAGCACCGCAGGCCAATTCATTTTGCACGACAACAATTAGATTCAAAGTGACATTACCAAATATGCATCTTTAATGGGTTTTAACAGTTGGAGTATCCCCACAGAGCACATTGTATACCACTTTTAATGTGCTTGCCACAGTGGGAATCAAATCACTAGACTGCTTCTTATGTTTGAGATGTATAATACAGGAATAGAAACGTATAACAAACAAGCAATACAACAGCAACACAAGCACTGTAAACACTTTCCCTAATTATTTTCTCAATATTTATCTATAATTCCTGCAACTGCAGCATGTCATCGTGAGCAGCATAAATGACACATCGCCTCAAGTTATTATGAAGTCTGTCCACCAAACTGAATTTCCGAACCCAGAGGCAGGCGCTCTCGTCTGAGATGGTCTTAGATATAGGAAATATGCTTCAATACTTGTTCAGTGGAGATTGTATCAATAGGGTGAGCTTTTTTTTTTACTATTTCCCACAAGTTGCGTTAATATTGAATGTTCTCAATTGTTTCATATTTCTGTATTTGACCGTCCTTCTCTGCAATCATCTCCTATCTGTGTTCGCAGCAGCTAAAGTCTCTTGGAATGAATGTGCCCAATAAACCTGTCACAGCCCAGACTTGTTGACTGTGTATGGTTTCAGGTTACAGTGATACATCCTTTTTTATTAGCTCCAGTTTGGCTACAGATTTACAATGTGATGTTCCAGCCTCACATGACAATGCCATTAAAACAGAAAGTCACTTAATAAACTTGTTCTCCTCAGTTGTGTTGCTCTCAGTACTTTGAGATGAAAAATACAAAAGTGCCATGGTGTCTTATCGCCGGTTACTTTCACCAGGGTAGTGTTACAGGTATCCAATATTAAAGTGTACTGTTAACAAAAGAATATCAAAACATGTTGGGTATCCCATATTAATTGGCTGGTCTATATTATTAAGATACGGAAATATGACAACAACTCAATAGAAGATATTTATTCATATTGGAACGCAGAAATCACCATAAGCATGCTAGCTGACAGGTGTAGCTGATCCGGCTTCACCTGTTGATGATGCAATTTCTTGGGTGTGTTTGATTTAGGACACCTAGTGTGCAGGCGAGGTTAACGCTGAATAGAGAATTGCTACTTTTTCTCTTTTACCAATTTACTATAATGTTAATCTAAACCAGAAAACGACGCAACTCTTTATTGGACTGCATATGTGTAGTTTCTGTACAATATTCGGGATAAAAAATGCTAAAGCAAAGTAAAATGACTGATTGGTTTAAATACTGAAAAAAGTTCCAAAAAAAGACTTGGTTGCAGTAACCAGTATACAAGTATACAAGTATATGTATTGTGTTACTTCCTCTCTTCCCTTAATACATTTAGTCTTGTTTAAAGAGTGAAATGCAAATTTCCACTCTCCACCCCAATCACTCGTTCAATGTCCTAGTAAATAGATATGTATGCAAAGCTAAAATTTACATGTAACAATCTAGTCACATAGTTAGTCAACTTTATGTCTCTCTCAATAATTTACGATGAATGATAAATCAATGGGCGGTTGACAGCTCCTCGGAGGGCCATTCAGGTGTTAGGGATCTACAGCAGTCAGGACAGATGCATCCAAATCTTTGACTGACAGCCGAGCATGTCGAGGCATAAACGAACAGGCCTCTCTTCCAGATTAACTTTCTGCTGCTCAAGCCTCAGAGATTGATCTGTGCCAAAGACTGGAGAGGCCTTGGAGGAGTTATACTAAAAAGAGATTGGATCTGTTCTTTCAAGGAAAAACCTCTCAGGGTTGAGAGAGAAAGAGCATGATAAAAGAAATATGGCACTTTTATTAAATCACTTACAACAATTTTCTTGGATGTGCTCTCACACACATACAGACGATATCCCACAACTTTTGTAAAGGTCAGTCTAGTTTCAGTCAGTCATTCAGAAGTGAGTTTACTTTGAAATTCAAACAGAAATACAGGTCATTTTGAAACGTGTGTGTGTTTCTTACTATGATTCAAAAGAAAAACAGCCACTAATACCGCTCATCAGATAAGAAATACTGAGGTCCAATCAATCAAGGAGAGTGCTTTCTGTTTTGTCTTTCAGTAAGTTAAGAATTGCATGAAAACGGCAGGTAATTTCCATAGCATTTATATTTAGTTTATATTTAGTAATATTTGATGTATATTGAGTGTATATTTAGTAGTTTAGTTATATTGAGTGTATATTTCTCCTTCCTTCTTTGTATTGAACTGTTGCACCTCAATTTCCCTCGGGATAAATAAAGCTTCTGAATCTGAATCTGAATCTGGATATTTGTAATTTTTTAGGTGTATATTTCAATTTTGGATCAACAGAGGCCAGCCGTTTCTAGCCTTGTACTAGGCTGAATAGTAACATCATTGTTCAGCTTAATACTTAGTGATGAAATAGTACTGAGTTATTCCTTTTACAGAACAAACAGAGAACGTTCTCTTGTAAAAGCTGCAGTTTGATGCATTCACTACTTGCATTGTCCATTTAACAAGGTAAATGCAGTAGGAGTTGACAGTGACCATATATAGGGTCTTCGCCAGTGAACTGCAAAGGGCTGCAGGCAGTCAACTTTATTGTGTCTGATGCATAGACTGTGTAAACATTAAAGGGCTAACAGTACTGATTACACCGTGCTGCTCCTGCAGGTTAGGTGGGACCAAAGTGCTGTCAGCCTGCTCTGCATTAGGACAGATGAAGCACAGTTTGGGAGTTAACATCAGCTGTTTCTAGTATCTGTCCCTCAGCATTCTGGATTTTATTTAACTTTCTTATCCAATGCACTTTTGTGGATCATGTGTATGCATGTTTTAAATGTTCATTTTTGTGACATTTTCCTTTCTAATGGTCTAATATTAAATCAGCTAGTCATTGATGAGAGATTCAAATGCATTCGCCATGCAAATTATTCAATTATGGTCTGTAAATGAGGCGTGAGTGACCTTTAAAAGGGAACTATTCACAATTTCCTCCATGGTTCAGCTACTCTTTTTTGAATTTCCTGATGTATCAAATGAGGCTTACAATTCAGACAGTTTCAGGTAACAACAGAATTTCAAAGAGGACCTAATTGCTGTTCTTACAGCTGGACTAAATTTGATACAGCGCAGATTGTGGCAGCCATATTGAAGGCTCTGAGCTGATTTGGACGAATATTAATTATCTTGATTTGTGTGCTGGGTAATATCTAGTAGGAGTAGGTGTGGTAGTCTCGTCTTTTCACTGATTAAGGAACAAGGAGCAACCCACAGATGCATTAATCATCAGAAAATGATGGTGTGCAGAAAAACACTCTTCAAACCAAAAAAATAGTTTTGAATTCTACCGGAGAACCTACATTTTCCAGAGTATTTTATGCTACATTTCAGGAAAGGTGTATAAAACGATGCACTAAGGAGTTGGAGCAATCTGACACATACTATAAGATGTATGCTATGTGAAATAAGACAACAGGGATGAACTGTAACCATAGTTGCCACATTTTTCAATTGCATTATTGTAAAAAACTACTTTACTACTACGTTACTGAATCATCCACAAAGACAGACTTGTTAATAATTACAGACGGATCATTTAACCAACAGTTTTTCTAAGCCAATACACAAGTATGTGTAATTCACCAAGACAGCTTTGTAGACCAGGCCAAAATGTATTTCTGCACCTAGTTCTTGTTAAATAAAAACAAGTGGAAGACTTCACAGAAAGAAAACGAGCTGGCGGATATTTCTATTCGACAAAACTTCACAGCGTTATTTATTTTTGATCCACTGACCTGTGGATGAGACAATACAACCTGTACCTGTCAGTCATTTTTCATCATCGTAATCAATAGCCCAAGAATAGCAGTTGAAGGTGATCCCTGTTGATCCATCTTTCTCAATCATCCTTTCCACCATTACTCCGGAGGTCGGCTGCCTCTGAAGGCCTCCCCTGGGAGGAGCAGCGTGGAGCTGAGCTTCTGTGAGAAAAGCTAATGAGTGTATTTGTCATATCTCTAATGGTTCACTATATCACCACAGCACCTTGGCTTGGGATTTATGGTAATCATGACGGCAGAAAAGAAATGTGTTCTGCTTTAGGATTTTTTTCTTTTCCCAAGAATTGAATTGACGGCAGCTCTTGTGAAACATTGACAATGTGCTATGGTAAATCACAGCCTTAAAACACAGCGTTGAACAATTGGTATTCGCATGAGCAGGACTGGCAAACTAATGATGAGTCAACTCTGCTATTGATCAGAGCCGGCTTAATACCCCTGGGACCCAGACCGACCACATCCTTCTCGCGAGTAATGCTGAGATTTCTCCACCGATATACCAACTCCAGAAACTTTCTTTTTTACTAGCCTAGCAATTCTAATCCAGGAGCAGAACGTCCTCTCCTTCCATTAAGTCCCAAGTGACTTATTTTTATATCAATAGTCTGTACTCAAAATGCAAATGACGTAGTGTCTCTGGTTGTGGAGTAGCCTACTGATCACACCCAAAGAAGACATCAGAACATTTTAATAAGAGATATATTGACATTGAAGTTAAAATGATTAGTCCACAAATGAACATTTTGCTCTGCCCTTTCTGTGAATTTACCAGCATTATTATACATCAGCTGTTCTTCACTTGTTGACAGTGAGAGTGCCGGTGTGTGTAGCAGCAGCATATTTCATTTCCTTCTTTGGACTACATTTTATGTAGCATGAATAATGGTGTGTGTGTGTGTGTGTGTGTGTGTGTGTGTGTGTGTGTGTGTGTGTGTGTGTGTGTGTGTGTGTGTGTGTGTGTGTGTGTGTGTGTGTGTGTGTGTGTGTGTGTGTGTGTGTGTGTGTGTGTGTGTGTGTGAGAAGGGAGGAAGAAATAGTTGTTGAAGATATCTCAAGGGCAGCTGCAGCAGCTTCTATGGAGACAAAAACACACGTACACGAGGGGGGGTTGGAGGAGATGCCGGCTGGTTTTGATGCCCTTTAAAAGCACAATTGATCAGCAATTCCTTCTGTGAGCCCACAAATCCTTCAGACTTCAAACACACCTCCTGAAGGTTAGGGGCACAGAAGTGAGTGGATTACAGAGGGATGCCCCGGCAGAGATGCTTTACTTTGTTGACATTAGACATTATAGGGGGTATTATTTTAAAAAGCTACTGCCCTCATGTGGCTGCTGCTGGGTCGCAGAACAGGACAGAAACACATCTTCAAAACAACATGAAACTTTGATGAGTCTTCTGATTCACTGTACTATAACTCAGAGAGATTTTCACCTGCTAAATCCTGTAGGAAACAACTACACAAACTCTGTAGGCTACATGATTTTATATTATCAGTGCAGTAACTGATTTATTTTCAACAAATGATGAGTCCTTCTTGGGAAAAACACCTTCATCAGCAGTTGAGTTTTGGTTTTTTTCCTCACACTCCCCCTCTGCCTGAAATGCCTCCTTTGTTGTTTTTCGAAACACTTGCGCTTCTATTGGCTATCGCTCCATCACATTATACCTAAAGGGGTGGAACATCTCAAGCGGATGCCCAATCACACCAGAGCCGGCCGCTAACCAATCAGAGCAGACTGGGCTCTGGTTTCAGACAGGGGGTGAAAAGAGGTGCTGCAGCTCAGGCAGTAAGAGAGAAATAAAGAGCTTTTTGAACATTAAAGCATGGAGACATGTCCCAGTAGAGGCACAACATACAACTATGAAAATATACTTTGCAGAACTGAATGAACACACATCATTCCAAAGTTACCAAATATAATGACTACAGTTTGACGTCTGTTCTTTGTTACATGCTTTTCATTTCAATGTAAAACAAATCTAGATTCCACTGGAGTTCAGTTTCTCTTCATGCTTTCCATCGATCTCAACTCCATTGTGTCATGAGACAATTGTGCTGCTGAACACTTACAGATAAAGCTGCAGTCCAATGGAAGTCTGAATACACAGTGACTGAATGTGAATTCATCCAACTTTTTGTTATTGCTCATCAGAATCTCTTTCTTTCTGTCTCACTCTCAACACTCTTTATCAAATTATTATATAGATTATAAAACAATCTAAAAGCACATCCTTGGCTGCAACGTTGTCTCTCTTCCAGAACTGTATTTTTTACACACACACTCTATAGATACACACCATAACCTTTTGTGACTCCTTCCCTCAACCATGCTCCCAATTAAACTTATGACCCAAAGTATCCTCTGCACTGGCTTAAAAACTAAAAATAGCCATACTCTGCCCACACATCACTCCCAACAGCAATACAACTTCTATGTGTTCCCTGCTTTAAATATACTCATCCACTATCATTCCCATCATGACCATTAATGTAGCTCAACCAACACCTAAAGTCTCTAACTAACATTTGAAGGGTTGAACCCCTGATCATCCCACTTTATTCTTGTCTTTTTTTAATACATATATAAAGCTAGACATGTCTTCAAAGCATGACTTGAGTAATATAGTGTAGTGCTTTCATATATATTTCTAGAGCTTTTAAGAGACACACTTAAAACAAATACCCTAAAACAAGGTAACAGAGGTTGAGGTTAATGTGTCAAGTGCCCTAAAACCCCCGGATTGAATATTTCCCATAATGCAACTTGCTGTGTGTTACTTGTTCCCTGTTTCTCACAGGTTTAAAAGTAGTCCTCGTGAATAGCATGTGTACAATTAGCTCTTGGCATCGTATCAAAAGGCTATTTCATCTGTAGATGTTGTTTCATTTGATTTACCATGAGGTATTCATTGAGATCAATCCTGTATTATGTCATGTTGGGTTTTTTTTTTTAATAGAGACACTCAAGTGTTTCAGCATGAAAGGGCTTTATAATTTGAATCCACCAAATAGATAAGCCAGAGATACTGAGACTTTTAAACCCTGGACAGTTATATCTAATCGCTGCTGTGTTGGATGGATTTTTCTCTAAACACAGTGGATCTAATAGTTAACTTGGTGTGTATTGATCTGAAGCAGAACAGAGGCATGAGAGGCTGATCCGGACGGTGAGCTGAGGCTTCGATACAAATGAATCGATGTAGTCATTGATCCTGTAAAGTCCCCAGGGGTTCAATTTGTAGACAGTTTCTTCTCCCTGCATCATTATGAATTTTGTCTGCCTTCTCCCACACGCCTCATAATTTAAAAACGTCAGCACCATATGGGATCCACACAGAGAGAAAACGCATAGCAGGAATACTCTCAATTAGATTTTGAAAGCAACACGTGGACTGAGAGTTTTGGTATTATCTCAGGGATAACAGACAAGTATCCCTTTCATGTTCTTCTCCTCTGAAGACTAAGATTACTGAGAATGTGCTGCAACATCGCTCACAGACGTTGCACAACACCAGCAATATCTAATCTAAAAACAATATTTCAGTTCCTGGTTCATGACATGCTAGCAGGAAGGGGTCATTTGTATTTTACAGCATATATTAATGCTTTATATTCAAGACTCTAATATTTGATTCTCATATTTGTATGATTGATATACATGCACAATCCCTTTCAATAACCTTTTTAAGCTATTTTAGCATACTGGTAGTGTACAGTATGTAGGCTTTCTTAACCAAATCGAGCTGTCATTTCATTAAATCCACATTTCAGGCATTGAAATGGCGGTTCAAATTAAGTAATAATGGTGACAATAAGAGCCAAGGAGTCGAAAATCAATAATAAACTTGGAAAATTCAAGTAAAATGACCTCTTTCCACATCGATACTCGGCTACTTAAAATTCATTCACATATTTTTGGCACGACTTGATCCCAAGCTATCTCCTGTAGGTTAGGCATACTATAATGATATGCTACTTTTCACTTCTACTACTCTAGACGCAGCATGTGGAGCATAGTGCACTGATCCTCAGATCAGGGGAGCTGGGGAACAATACCGCCACTGCAGTCAGGTGTCTTTGGGCTAGACATTCCTCCCTAAATTGCTCCTGTGGGTATTATCCAGAGTATTGATATATTATATAATGTAAAGCGCTTTGAGAACTTGGAAAAGCGCTAAAATAAATGCCATGAATTATTATAATTACTATAGACATTGTATATGAAAATATTAAGCAATGACATTAAGCTATTATTACGGTTAGAGGAGCAAGCATGTTCCACAATAAATATTGCTGGGTCACTGATATTATTGAGTCTATTTCACTGATTTAATGATCAAACCACACAACACTTTTTTACTTGAGATCACATTTTCTTGCTCTACTGTGTTAAAGTCAAAGATCTGCTATCTTTATTTCCTGCTATGTGTCACATGAATAGAATACGAGTATTGAATAATGAAGTTTGTGTTAAAACCGTGTTGTTAGTTTAGATTTGTGCACATTTACAATACCTGGAAATCATATTGTTTTATGGTTACATTAAACATGGAAAACACATGGTACAGTGTGACTCATTGCTCTCCCACAGCAGCACTAATCATGCTCACCAGCTTCATCCAGATCAGCAGGGGACGAGTGTGAGAGCCACATCACAGAGTTCATTAGCAGCCAAGAATTCCACATGACCATCATCCCTTTTTTTGAGGTGGTCGATGAAATTCAGGTTAGTGGGCGGCTTGAGGCAATGGCAGCCTCACTTGAGGTGGGAAAACAGTAATTGGACCGTGTGTCAGATGGATCCAGGTTGTGACAAACCTCCCCCCACAGTGTCGCCTCAGCCTGGGTGCAGGGATCACTCAACCGCAGATGGGCAGTAGCTTTTTGAGCTTTTCATCGGAGGGTCATTGGAGGTATTGCGGGTCGATGGAGTGAAAAGACAACTCTTTCAGCTGTATTTCTACAACCAGCAGTAGCACACCCTGAAGGTTTGAGATTTTGAGAAGAATATAAACAAGAAAAACTACACTTCATGTTGCATGTACATTATGAAACTTGGTTCCGCTTTATTTGGGACCGACGATGCAGTACAATCCAGCTAATGGAGAGTGCAAAGAGCATACATTATAAAGCATATTACAGTTTTATTTGGTCAGATACAAAATATAATTCCTCTTTATTCACAGCTTTACTTTGTTCAATACCTTATCCACATATATTGCACCCATCAACAGGTATATGCTGTTCTGACTCTGGAGGAGAACATAAGATGGCAGTGTATGAAATACTGAACAGAGAATGAATGAACAATAAAGAAGCAACAATAAATATGTTATGGAAAAAAAAATAACCAAGGAATATTAAATGACATTTGTTTATATTTGTGACATAAAATTGAGGTGTGTGCGTTAGTGTAAACATTTAAAAAATCTGCTTCTAAGGTGCTTAAATATATATTAAACGTAAAATATGTACAAATTATACAAGCCAGTCAATCTAACCTGATTTCAGATGAACACCCAGCTGTTATTCCACAGTTTCTGCTGTTAAAACACATCATTCAAATTATTTTGTCCAACTTGCTTTTTTTTGACAATATTGTGGAAGATTACCTCATGTTTCTGCTTGTTACGTGGCTAGAAAAATTGCCAGTTTACCAGATACTTTGGCAGGTTAGCTGGCTAGTCTCGTCTCTACCCTAAAAATTATTGATGCTAGTGAAAAAAAAAAGTTCTGCTTTAACTACGGAATGTAGAACGTTATATCACTGTCCTGTTTAGGATTATTTACACGAGACTTTTACGTATTCTCCTCTGCACTGGCAAAATCTTTACGTCTTTTCTTCGACCTGCTGTCCGTTTGTTTAACGTAGCGTCCTCGTCGTCTGCCGTCTGCTGCTTGGCAAAGTTGACAAACACCTGCACAACAGACAAACAAAGTCAGTACATTATTCAGTCATTTTATAACTGCACTCGGGCACAAAAAGGACCATAGTGTAGCTGATGTAAGTCATATTTCATATTGTATATTTTTAGGTTCATATTTGTAATTTGTGCCTGTACTGTGACATGTCTCCATGCTTTAATGTTCAAAAAGCTCTTTATTGTTCTCATACTGCCTGTGCTGCAGCACCTCTTTTCACCCTCTGTCTGAAACCAGAGCCCAGTCTGCTCTGATTGGTTAGCTGGCCGGCTCTGTCGTGACTGGTCAACCGCTTAGAGTTGTCCCGCCCCTTAGCCTATCACCTACAATGTGTTAGCTAAGAGAAGTGTTACGTAGAGATGTCATTATGTTACGGTAATACGCAAAGGAGTCCAATTGAGGTGTTTGAGGCAGGGGTGAGAGAGAAACTCTGTGATTTTAGCCTTTGCAAACCATCTACATTGACAGAAACCTATATAACACACTACAGGAAAGGGAAAACCCCAAAAAGCATTATAGGCCCCTCTAATGAATGATAACAAGATAACTGACCAGTCTGTCTTCTCAAACGTCATCAGGACAGTTTCCCCTAAATTCCTTTAACACACTCTGAGACTCTCATTGTCTGTGTTCATAAGTACCTGGTCCAGTGTTGTCTGGGAAACAGAGTAATCTTCGATGCTGAGCCGTTCTTTATTGGCCACCACCAGCTGAATATCCTGGCCAGGGAGGAGGAGGCGATCTCGTACTGCAGCGTGTTGTAGTGCTTCTCCCTCTGAACGCAGCCGGGGAAGCTGCTCTCCATGAAGCTCTCCACAGGCTCCAGATCCGGAGACAAGCCCGCCTTAGCTGCCTTCATTTTCATGGTCACTACGTAGCCGTCACCAAATCTAAAGCAAGGAAACACAGTGGGAGGAGGGAAGAAATGTTCAGGGAACAATTTAAATCACTTAACTTTCCATCCCTCCAGGTTGTTGTACAACGTGGCCTTTATTAATTATTATGAGGTTACGCACAAATTATTTGAATAACAATAACAAAGCAACATTTTAAGTAAGAATAACAACAACATTATCAGGAGAACATGGGGTAGTTGGTTTTGCAGGCATATAAATAAGAGTAGAGATATTTATTGATATTAATACATATATGTATATAAAAGTCTATGAGCCACAGAGGTACGACAGGGCAGTTTTTACATGGGGTCAAGCCTTGGATGTAGACCCGAATATATTCTGGGTGGAATATAAGTGTGGCCAAAGCACTAAAGTTTTAGAGTCATGATATTAAAATACTACCCACACACTTCACAAGCCTGATAACAAACAGAAAACCTCTTACTTGTATTTGAGATGCTGGATGGTACCCAGACACTTGAAAGTCCCGTTGACCATGATGGCCAGTCGAGTGCAGAGGGCCTCACACTCCTCCATACTGGTGAAAAAAAACATCATCCATCTTTATTTTTACCGCTGCTATTTCCTATCTATGAGCAATAAATCATAATTTAAATTAGAAAAAAAACATCAGGTTGTTGGCAGAAGAGTTAGTTGTGTTTGGTCAGCTGGATTAATTTCATTATTGGATGTGGAACCTGTGGGATGTTAGCACCACGGCACGCCCGTCCTGGATCACACTCATGATGGCATTCCACAAGAAGCGTCGAGAGTGGGGATCCATCCCTGTCGTGGGCTCATCCTAAACACACACACACACACACACACACACACACACACACAGACACAGACACAGACACAGACACAGACACAGACACAGACACAGACACAGACACAGACACACACACACACACACACACACACACACACACACACACACACACACACACACACACACACACGACAAATTCTCTGAGCACATCGTTCCATATAAACAGAGACTAAATCCTTATCTCTATCAGCATATGGCAAACATCTCAGATTTATGCCAGTTTGAATTGGACTGTGCAGTTCCCTGCCAATGTATAAAACATTGGAGGCCAGGCCTGACTGAACCCATATGGCTCGCCATCTGGATCCGTAGTCCATTTCATTGATAAATCCTCGCACACAGCTCAGAAAACAATGGGTTTATGAGGTCATCATCATTGGCTCTCTCACCAGCAGCACCAGCGCCGGACAGCCGATCATCGCGATAGCTGTGGAGAGTTTGCGCTTGTTGCCCCCGCTGTAGGTCCCGGCACAGCGGCCCGCATACTCCGTCAGACCCAGCTTCTGGATGCCCCACTCTGCCACCTATAGGGGAGAGGGGGAACATGCATTCATTTAACACGTCTTATCACGTTCGTTTTAAGGACGCACTGAAAAATCTGAAACGTTGACTTTAATTAAATGTATTACGTCACAAATTTCACATAAATGTCTCAGGTTAGTTGAAAGCAATACTATTAATGTGAACCAATTTTGTAATTAAACTTAATTGTATTGCTTTCAACTTACCTAATACAGTTTCTGTATGTGAAATCTGTGGACTTAATACATTTAATTCATTTCAACGTCTCAGTTTCTGTGTGGGCCAACCTTCCTGTTAACTGAGCCCTTTATAACAGTTAAACAGCAACAATTAAAAGCACAAATCAAAGAGTTGTGGAAAAAAGGACCCCCCCCCAAAAAAATCAATAAAACAGATTTAAAGGCCAGCTCTATTTTAGGGAGCCCCCTGGACACTGATGAGGTGCTGGGAGACAGGAAAATAATGGCTTGGCTGTCAATCTCGTTGGACAACGTGTCTCAACCCTCCCTCCACAGCTTGACTGCACTGTGCAGCTCGCTCAGTGACAGGCTGGTTAGGCGACTATAACACCGCAGTTGAGCAAAAACACTTATGATGTGTGTTAGCTATAACTGGCTGCTACGTTTTTTGCACCATGTAAGACTGCCACACTACTACTACTACTCAAAATAATAACCAGGAATACACACTTTTACTATTTACTACCGTTATAACTGGCTGCTACTTAGTTTCTTTTCCTCCCTTGGGTTTGTACATATCTGCTTTTTACTTTTGTTCACTTTTGCTTGTGTCTTTATTTAATATGTTAGTTTTACATTCGTTTTTTATGCTCTGTCCACTTCCCTGATGTGGGACAAATAAAGGATTCCTGATTCTACGCAGGGCTGAGTCAAACAGCAGAATGAAACCTCCTCAGACAGTTAAAGATTAACGGAGCTGGAGTCGTACTCACTCTGGGGATCTCCGACTCGGGCACCCCTCTGAGACGAGCGTACAGGTACAGATGCTCCCTGCCGGTTAGCAGCTCATCGATGGCTTCAAACTGAGGGCAGTAGCCCATGTTCTGGTGCACGTCCAGAATCTCCGACAGGATGCTGCACAACAAAACCCATCGCATTGAGCCAAGAAGGACAAAGTCCTCTAAAACATGTCATCCAGATCTAAAAAGCGAGCTGATGCTTTAGAACATAATTATGTAAAAACTAAATAACACCATAACATTTACATTATTTATCAACTGAATTTAATGGACGGATGTGCCATTATCTTTCATGCCCTTTAATCAGTTGGTAATTCCCAATCTGGAGTCCTGAGATAAATCTGTAGAGTCATATAAAGGAAAATAAATACATTGTTTTGTTAGGCACTTCACCTCACCTCAAAATGAACCAAGACTGTCATTATTCCTGAAGTATCTGCGATGAAACCATGGTTTATTTAAAACGTGGATTTTCAACCGATAGAAATTTAGAATTCAAATCACTTTGCAGCCGCTCCACAAAAATATGTATCTGAGACTTCAAAATGATGAATCCCTAGCCCCTAGTTTTTCTACTCAGAGTACCGCCGCATGTGTTGGTTTTATAGTCAGATAGTGTCATCAAACAGACTTATGTCAGATTGACCTTCTCCATGTTTAAACTTTCTAACTCATTGGACTGTTTCTGGGTTCGCATCCAGAACACCATGCCGGATGAACCAAAAGCAAAGGGCTGCGAGGACAGTGTGTGTTATATGGACCGCAGGGACATCGTGGACGGATCTTTATGTACCTGTAACCGGCCACAGTGGCCTCCCCCGAGCTGACATCCGTGTCACCAGTCAGCATTTTGAAGGTCGTCGTCTTTCCGGCTCCATTAACTCCCAAAAGACCAAAGCACTAACAGGACAAATACAATCAGTCTGTTGATGCGAGGACACATTCAGCTGAATTACAGACAGTAAAATGTTGAAACGCACTCACTGATTCAGACTGCTATTATCATTTTGAAACTTTGAAATCTAATTTGGCTTAATATAACCATAATGCATATAATGTGCATCTTTGCACCTTTGAACCTTTGAATCTCTAACAGTCTGCTGGCAGCTTAATCAGCATTTGGGTTTAACTGAGCAATCACAAATAGAGCAAAACTTGATATAAATGAAACCAAAGTAACTGAATGTAAAGGGACTCAGTGTTTTTACCTCTCCTGCAGGGACCCCCACACAAATCCGGTCCACAGCTGCCCTCTTCCTGCCCACATATGTCTGTGCAGAGGAGGCATGAAAAATATGATGAATATTTGTTTAATACATTTAAAATGACAACAGGTATTTTCTACAGCATTAATATGCCTGCATATAGCATTTAATTTAATTCTGCACTTCAAATTGGTTTGAATGTTTGCTGTTAGGGATCGTATGGGAATTATTCATGTGGAAATGGGATTAAATATCATCCTTTATTTCATTTAAATAATTAAAAAATAACATTTCTGAGATTATAATCATCCTCCATATATACATTGTAATTTATCTAATAAAAATAGTACTAAACAAAAAAAAAGGAAGACTGACAATAATTTTCATTTTATAATTCCCTTGTTTTGTTACGGACTAGCTTTTGTTTTGTATTGTTCTTTCCATTTCATGCCTTTTTTGTATTTCTTTATATTTATTTTCTTTTTCTTCAAGCAGCTAATTAAAATAATTTAAACACAATTAAGGGGAGCTGCATTTCCAGTGCGCAGGTGCTTTTTTTTTTTTATCCAGTACTTAACCCACAAAGGTTTTGTGGATATGCTCATTAATTCTGCAACGGATCCCTTATTTTTCTTGTACATTTCATTCAACTTTATACATATATTTAAATATGTGCGGGAAAAAAAGTTAAACTTGACAAAGTAACAACGACAGACGAGTCAGTGACTCCACCTTAGAAAGGTCTCTGATCTGCAGGATGTCTGTCTTGCTCGCTCCGTCATAAACTCTCTGCCTCTCTGCTGCCACGTCTTCGTCCTCATGTCCTACTGTAGTCTGCTTGGATTCTTTTAACCTGAAGAGGGCAAGAAAAACATCTGTGGATGAACATCTTGTATAACAGTTTTACGTGATCATAGATGGGTGTGAGCTCGGACCGTCTGTGAAAGAGTGTGTAAAGGTCAAGACATGTGTGTAACAGCTGTGTCTGCAGACTCAGACTGTCTGTGTTTGAACACTTACCAGTGATCCATGAAGAAGCGGTACTGGATCAAGAGATTAACAATAAAGAAGACAAAGCCTTCCACTGCCATGAAGGCAATATTTTTCCCCACAAAGTCCCACCGGAACGGGTCTTGTGTGAACTCCTCACCTGAGGACAGATATATACTGAAAATGAACCTTTGTTCAGCACAAAGTCAGCAACAATAATAATAATACTTTGTTGAACTAAGGAGTAGCTAGTCAAAAACATCTATGGGAAATAAGATATCATTTATTGTTCCCACAGCAGGGAACTTTACAGCATTACAGTGCAGATTAAAGGCAAACATAAAGAGTAGACACAGATTTAATAAAGAGACAGACATTAGTAATATTAAAAAGTAAACATCCACAGTAAAAGTAAGTGGAAGCTTAAAGAAAATAGTGGACTGTCATATCTAAAGTGTCAAATTATTATAAGTACTGTATATTAAGACAGATTATGTCACCTATAAATCTATAAAGATTCAATAGCAGTATTTTGCGATTCTTTTATTTGAAATATTTTAAGTGAAAGAGTATTTTGCTACAGATCTTTTAATAGAGATGTACAACTCAAAAGGTGACGGAACTTTATGAGCTGAACTAGTATTTACCAAATCTGGCGTAAACATCCGTCACGGCTTGGTTCATGGCCATGTCGATCAGTCCTCGCCCCAGGCAGAAGTGAGGGAGCACCAGCAGGGCTTTCTTCAGCCACTCATTGAACTTCAGTAGAGACTGGTAACACACAAATATACAAATTACTTCAACATACCGTCTGCAGAGTACAGTATATTCAGCTCAATCTGGATGGCAAAATATATAATTCTTAATAATCAAATTTGTGATTTGTCACTGAAGCTCAGACTTCTGCTGATTTTGCGCATTGTGTTTTCATACAAAATGTACATGATGATACCTTAAGAAATGTTCTTCAATGCCCTGAACCCTGATGTAAATAGCTCAAGCTAACAAAAATAAATAAATAATAAATAAATGAAAATCAATCAAATAAATGAAATCAATAAAATAAAATGAAAATCAATAAATAAAATGAAATCAATAAAATAAAATGAAAATCAATAAAATAAAATGAAAATCAATAAATAAAATGAAAATCAATAAAATAAAATGAAAATCAATAAATAAAATGAAGTAATAAAATAAAATGAAAATCAATAAAATAAAATGAAAATCAATAAATAAAATGAAATCAATAAAATAAAATGAAAATCAATAAAATAAAATAAAAATCAATAAAATAAAATGAAAATCAATAAATAAAATGAAGTAATAAAATAAAATGAAAATCAATAAATAAAATGAAGTAATAAAATAAAATGAAAATCAATAAAATAAAATGAAAATCAATAAATAAAATGAAAATCAATAAAATAAAATGAAAATCAATAAAATAAAATAAAAATCAATAAAATAAAATGAAAATCAATAAATAAAATGAAGTAATAAAATAAAATGAAAACCAATAAATAAAATGAAGTAATAAAATGAAAATCAATAAATAAAATGAAAATCAATAAATAAAATGAAAATCAATAAAATAAAATGAAAATCAATAAATAAAATGAAGTAATAAAATAAAATGAAAATCAATAAATAAAATGAAGTAATAAAATAAAATGAAAATCAATAAAATAAAATGAAAATCAATAAATAAAATGAAATCAATAAAATAAAATGAAAATCAATAAAATAAAATGAAAATCAATAAATAAAATGAAAATCAATAAAATAAAATGAAAATCAATAAATAAAATGAAAATCAATAAAATAAAATGAAAATCAATAAAATGAAAATCAATCAAATAAAATGAAAATCAATCAAATAAAATGAAGTAATAAAATAAAATGAAAATCAATAAATAAAATGAAGTAATAAAATAAAATGAAAATCAATAAATAAAATGAAGTAATAAAATAAAATGAAGTAATAAAATAAAATGAAAATCAATAAATAAAATGAAGTAATAAAATAAAATGAAAATCAATAAATAAATCTATAAAATAAAATAAAAAAGATGTAGTTATAATAAATGCATCTCAATTTAGAAGATAAATTAAAAAGGTGGGTCTTGCGTTAGTTCGATGTATGGACTCTCTCTGCTCTGTTGAGAGAGAGGAGTAAAGATGTGTGGCTGGAAAACCATGTGGTAAATGAACCATCTCCATATTTCAACAGGGCAGGGAGTCACCTGTTACCCTGTCAGCAGCAGCGTCTCCGCCCTTTCCCCCCGACTTTTGTTTTCTCCAATTTCAGTTTTTGTCTCTTCTTAAATAATTCCTCGCCGGTCTAACAGGTCCCATCACTCCCATTATTTTTGTTACTGTTATTCTGAGCTTCAGACCTTCTGCTGCCCCAGCTGCACATTATTAATCAGCGTCAGGGTTTGAAAAAATACACTTCTTGGACAATGCTTGACATTTACACAATCACTTAGAATCTTTGAATATTTGAGAAGAAACAATCCTGTCGGTTTTTTGTCGGTATAATCTGATCATTTGTTTCATTTATTTCTTTATGTCGTTTGAACTAACAGAGGTATTGATGTATCTGCTATCATGTACAAAAATCTAAACTATTAACAGCCTGTCTTTAGTTTGACACCATCAAAACATTTTTTATTTTGAAGTGTTCACTTGTTATTGATACTCAGAAAGGTCCTCTGTTGATCCCTTACTCTAGAAAGTAGCAGGCATTAAAGTTAATTCAGTAGCATGGATAATAAACACAGCGACTATATATGCTGATTGCTTTGTATTCCCCTAAAAGTGTTCGAATTATACTCCCTTAATATTTTGAAATTTATCTAGATTTCCCCATGAAAATATCAAAAAGCTTATTCGCAGTGAAGATATTGACCCTTAGGGAATAATCTGGCAATATGTTTTAAAACCATACATCCTTACCAGATTGTTTTCAAAGAGCTCCAGGATGAAGGTGACGGCGCTGGTGTTGATGCCTATGAACAGGTTGATGCAGGACAGAGACACGTACGCAGTACTGGGAATGTCGAATATGTAGGACATGGGGTACATCAGGGGCGTCACCGACCACCTGGAGAAAAACAAACAAGTATTTAAATATATTTCATGTAACGTATGCACTTTGTTTTCTCTCTCTATTCATTTCCTCAATGGTGAATTGGGTTGTTATTCAGTTCCTCCCTTTTTGGTTGCTAATGACCTTATAAGGCCTTTGTGGGATCCTATAACACTTACTCACCTGCACAATACCCAATATATACTGTATATATGTATCTCTTTTCAATCTCCTCTTTGATTTTGATTGATTTTATTAGGTGATTAAAAAAAATGAAGCATATGCAATTAATAGAAGACTTACCCGTAGAGCAGAAGCAGAGTTATTAGTGCTGGCAGGTTGGAGGGTGATGTGTAACACTTTTTATCAAAAGCCAGGAAAATGCCAACCACCAATGCAGTGCTGAGGGAGTAGTTAACCTAAGGAAGAGATGAAGCATTCACATGAGAAAACATCTATTATTATACTCAAATAAACATCTTTCCAAACCAAATGGAGTTTATATCCACAAATATGACATGCAATTAAACGTTTTCATCACATTGGTTAATGGCCATTTCAAAACTAAACATCTCATCAATTTCAGAATTAGCAGGATTATATATTGGCTCCAGCACTGAGTGACTGACCATATCCCAGAAGAAGTTAGCCACCCAGTACACCACAGGGCTGACCCCGCTCACAAATTGCAGGTGCTTGGCCTTGGTCACCCGCTCCTGAATGAGGTAGAGGACGAAGCTGGCGGGGATGAAGGACATGGCGAAAATAACACAGATTGCCACCACGGCGTCTACTGAAGTGGTCAACCTGAGGGAAGAAGCAGAAAAAGAGATGTTAATGACAAAGTAAATACATTAAATTGGTGTAATTAATCACATACAGTATGTGCTGCTTAAATCCATTAAATAACACCTCTTCTTTTTAGCTTCATTAAAAATAATTAAAGCAATTTGCAAATTTACAATTGGTTTCTTTTAAAGACAATTTAAAAAGCAACTCATGATGAGTAAAATGTTCAATTTACTTTGTAATCCCCTGAAATATGGTAACCAATTTTCTAAAAATGATTGCTTCATGTATATCAATTCATTTTTATAAAGTGGGAAATAAAAGAGAAAGAACAGAATAAATTGGAAATACATATTTTACGTTAATAGTAATAAAAAAAAACGTTTTATGTGCAAATAAATCCATTTTAAAACAGAATTATTTGTAATAAATAAATGATCAACACTCACACTGTGACCTCGGACAGCTGCTCTTTGGTGAGGTTCAGAGGGTGGTTGATGGCGGTGATGCCAAACTCCATAGGTTTGGAGGATGAAGGCAGGAAAGCCCGCAGGATGGCGTTATTTGCCACATTCATGAAGGCCACCATGGCGTGCCAGCCTTTGTTATTATACCAAACCTGACAAAGGAGAGCCGAGTTAACCGAACACTTTACACTCAGAACCTTCTGTGACAATTACAGTCCTGATACACTTATTCAGGCCTTGTGAGCTGACCTTCCCTATATAAAAACCTCAATTACTTCAAGTGGAGACCAACGCTATGAAAGCATTTAAAGCCGACGTCCTTGTGACATGAATTGCAGTGTTTTGTAAAAAAATCATATAATAGGTAGACATCAGAGCAGAATGTTTGCACTTGAATTCTGCCACTTGATGCTTTGCTTTGAGCTGAAAAGCGAAGGTATCCATGCCACACATACCTTCACATTGAATTCACTTTCCATGTAATGCAAGAAAGGACCAATCTCCCTCAGTGCACGTTGAGAATAGTGACCCTGTGAAAGGAAACGATCATTATAAACAGATTTGATGGACTTTTTTGCATGACACTCATGTTTAAAAAGAAAGACAGTGAGTACCCCCGTGATGTTCAGCATTCGTCCCAGTTGATGGAAAAAATGCTGGATGTCCATGGGGTTGACGTTCAGGATGGGAAGCTGTCCTCCGACTGACAGACCTCCATACCTGGGGACAGAGAACATTTACACTTGGTGTCCAAATATGTGATACTCAAGAGGAAGAGTGAGACTGAAAATGCTAATTGTTACCTTTGTTCATTCACCCAGTATTTGCTCTTCAAACTGTGAAATGAAAAACTGAACTCAATTAAACAGAAAGGTGAATTATGGTCATACCCTCAAAACATTCAGAGCAATTGTAGCTTGTTTGCAGAATTGTTGTCCCTCTTTTTTTTACCTGAGACACTTCTCTTTTTAACCACCTTTTAATCTGGTTTTTAATCTGTTTTAATGTTATTAAAAGCAAACACACTCCATACTACCTCTGTTGTATCAATTAAATGCAGATTTTAAGTTATATTTAAACCCACCTGGCCCTGATGAGAGTGGGGTAGGTTTTAACCAGGTAGTCAGAGATGTTCTTGTCCGTCATGTCCAGCATGGTATCCCCTGTGGCCTCCATGCGCTGCCGGGGGGGCAGGCCCCCTGCTCCTGCGGGGCAGATGGGCATCATGGTGAGCTTCTTGCTGGAGCTGCACTGGCAGGACGGAGACGGGTTTCTCTGGCTCCACTCCGGACTCTTTAAGATGTCGCTGACCGCTGGAGAGGGTTCAGGATATTCCCAGTTTGATGTGCTGTTATTACAGGCCATTCTGTGAGGAGAGAAAAAGGTAAGTCACCAGTTATGTGAGGGTACAGAGGATATGTAATCCAATGTCAATGTGAAAAAGGTAAACATATTAACACATTAATATCAGCATGAAACTTCCCCAGGTTATTACTCGCATTAAGGCTATTATGTTTTCCATTGCCAGTCCTCAATATTTTTATTTTCTAAACATTTGATAAAGCCAGGTTCAAAATTCTTGTTTCATTTTGTAAGAAATTGTCAGAATACACATTGGGATGAAACTGGAAAATGTGATATATTCAAGTGTTACTGAAGTGAAAAAAACAACAACATTTTGACAAAGCCTTAAAGCAACTTTCATCTAATCTTGAACTATGAAAAGTCCTGGTACTCACTCTAGTGGGTTTCCTGCCATGCAGCGTGTCCCCAGGCCTGGTTCGTCTAGCAAGCGCTCTGTGAAGCGCTTCATTATGGGGTCAAAGGGCTGCTCGTTACTAAATGGAGAAGAGAAAAGGTTAAGAAGAAAATCCAGTTAAAGCCAATAAGGGAAGCATTATAGGTGGTGTTATGACAACTAATCCATCAGCAAGGGTTCTGACAATGTGCCATTTAATAGCATGGTTCTGCAGTCTAACCTGAAGAAGGTGAACTGTTGTCCGTACATCCAGGGGGTCAGAGTCAGGCTGGGGTACTCTCCGAACGGAGGGACGACCATGGTGAAGATCAGAGCGATGAGGACAAAACTGGCAGGAAGGACGATCTGAAATCACCCAAAACACAAGCGAGCAAGTTGATGAACTCAGCAAACTATAAAGAGTTCAAACCATTGCAAAAATACACAGAGGTATACTCACAGATTCGACATTTGCATATGATAAATAAAATATGTTAGTTTGGACCACCGAACCCTCAATGGACTTCCAGATTTAATATCCTGACATTAAGTACGGTGTCCTTTTAGTTTAAATACACAAGTACTGGACTGCAATACATAACATTATCCAAAAGTCAACCCTCACAACCCTCCCGACCCTGTACCTGAGCCAGGAAGTCTTTAGCGCTTCTGATGGCGTGATGAAACCTCTTCACCAGCAGCGCGTGGAACTGCTTCAAGATCAGAGAGGACCCTTTCACCTGCATGGAGCCCTTTCCTGCACTGCTGTCCGATGCACCATGGGTAATGCCGTTATTGTGCATCCCTCCATTTTGTTCTGCAATTAAGAAGAAAACATACAGTTAGATCTGAGCATAACATATCCATTTCTGTGTCTTTTGCGAGAGAGGGTAGGTGTAGATTACACGGAGCAAGGCACATAAACTCTTTCTGGGGTTTCTGATTTGTTCCTTTAGCTGAGAAATAATAAATGCGAGGCAATAAATCAATTAGGATTTAAAGAGACTAAAGAGAGACAAATGTATGTTATCAAATAGATGTCATGCCATTAAATTGGTCACAGACCTGCACATACCCGGTCATAAAGCACATTTAAATTTAAATGACAAACAACCCGGCACATACTGATTGACCCAAGTTCAGAAGATTAAAAGCAGCTTTAATGGCTAGAAGTCTGTTGGCTCTCAGGTGTCTGACCTTCATCTCCCTCTACACCGACTTCATTTTTTCTCCGTTGTAACATCCACTGATCTACAGGAGGGAGTGCACAGGTGAGACACAAAGCAAACACACACACAATCTAGAGGGTTAAAACACAGATGATGCACCACAGCACATAGCGATAAGACGAGTAGCTAATGTTGAAGATAGGGAATTAACAATAAAACACTGCTCTGAGGGATTTACTGCAGGCCAGAGACCTAAAACAAAGGAAAGGCCTTGTGTAATATCTGTGGTGGTATTTACCAGGAGTGGTGCCATTATTTGCTGCCTCTCCATCAGCGGTGACCTTTATGAAGATCTGGAAAAAAAGAGGGATGAACTTTGGGACATTTTCTAAACTTTTCAAGCATTAAATATAAGTTTTTCTATAGTTCAGAAGCAAAGTTCCACATTTTTACTTTATTAAACATAACTTTAAAAGGTATTTAAAGGTTGAAAGGAAACATAATGCCATCCTATACAAGAGCATGCACATATTTTACACAGAAGAGATGCATAAAATTAAAGTAGTTAGGGTTAGGGTATTGTTTCTACCGGGGTTCCCCCTTTATCATGTATTTGTTCAAGTTATTGACTCTCATTCATACTGTAGGACATGTATTTATTAATTTAGCCCTTTATTAAAAGCACAGGAGGGAGAAATTTGCAACACAAACTCATATTGCCACCATGACATTGCAGTTCAATACTGGAAATTGTTTAAGAATGATCAAATCTAATATAATTGAATTGTAGCAGCAGATTACCTTACAGCAGATTACTTTATGGACTTTATGTTTATAGGATAAAGCACTCTTTAGGATGGAGAGTGTATAAATAAGTGATATATAACTCCAGTTTAAAGAGTAAAGAGTCATAACCTGGAAAAATATTCAAGAGATTATTTTGTCCTGTACATTTTTTTTAAATATTTGTTCTTAAATAATGACTTCTTTTTTTTCTGATCAAGGGTGCTTTTTTTGTTGAAGATATCAAATTCCATAAAGCTACAAAATAGGGCTTTATCATAAAATCCAAACCTACCAAAACATGTTATTTCCTGGAAGCTCTATTTTGCCATCTGTAAATGCAGCATTAAAACACCTCAACAGACAGTCAGAACATTTCCCTACCTCCTCTAGAGATGTGTCCGAGATGCCAAAGCTGCTGAGGCCCATGTCAGCCAGCGTTTCCTCCAGCTCCCTGAACAGACTGGCGTACGCCCGGTGTTTGAAGCCTTTATTGGGGAGCAGATAGGTCAGCTCCTGGCCGATCGTCTCGATGAGTTTGGCTTCAGGGACGTGGTGGTGGATGAGGCTGGTGATGCTCTCGATATCCCCTGGGAAGAAGACAGAACATCATCACTTATGGAGAGGCTAGTTAAAGCGTTTCCTTAAAATAGTAAAGCCCATAAGAAAGACAGCGGAAGGGAAACTGCTTATCACACCAGAAAACCTAAGTAAACACTATTATTCAAGTTCTAAAATAGATGAGTAAAGTACAATGTCCTCGGGCAGCGTTAGGAGGAAAATGCACATGGATCAATATCACCACTGAATTATACATGTGAGAAACTGTGTATTCTGCCTCTGTATTTGTTTTACAACTCGGATAAGTGGGCCACTCAGGAGAATATCAAGCAGCACACACAGAAAGTCACACACAGGTTTGTACTGCTATACTCGAGAGGGCCTTTATGACTTAAATGCCATAAAAGTAACTTTTCTCAATCAATATTTTGCTATGAGTTTAAGGGAAACATTTTTAGTCATTTCACATTGGAGATTTCTTTATTTGTTTGGTTTTTTTTATCGTAATTACATACTTTCTTTTGCCAGCACTGTTAAAAACACAAGACAAAACCACACCCAAACTGTCTGAATTAGGCAGATTAACCAAGTTTCTTGAATGTTAAACTCTTTGCATGATAAATAAGGATATTTTCCACACATTTCACTTTGATTGTCGCTCATTTTTTTTAAAATCGTAACTATCTTTCCACCTCTTTGCCCATTGCTCTTCAGACGCCTATAAGTGTCATCACAGAGGCTCAACATTTTATACAGTATGTGAGAAATACCCAAATTTCCTAGACCCTGTTCCAAACTTTGACCCTCACAACTACAGCACATGCCTAACCGCAACCTTTATTCTAAGCTTAATTCAAACCTGTTTCTAACCATAAGTGGAGAAATAATTTTGAACCCTCCTAAACAGCCCTTTAACACTTTCTACAAATGCCCCAAACTCACAGGGTTAGAATCTCAAATGGTTACTCAATAAGAAAGAAGTACAAGAGAACACGTGCAAATAAAGAGAGGATGGGCAGACTATGTGTATACAGCAACAGTAAAATAGATATGCAGTGTACACTTACCATCGAGGGCTCTATCTAGATGCTGGGAGTGGTTCTGAGACAGATCTTTGTAGCTGGTGCAGATGGAGCAGGAACAGGAGCAGTCTGAGGCACAGTCACAGTCATTCTGATGGGAAAGAAGAACACAAGAACAACTTTAACTATTACAAAATCCTGTCTGAAGACAAGAAAGAATAAACAGACATGACAGAGATCGTTGTGGCAGAGTCTCCGGCTGATTACCTCCCTCTTCTTCAGATCCTTAATGCGTCGTACAAGTGTCAAATAGAAACCAACTCCAAAACAGTTCTTGAGGAACAGGGGGGATCCGCTGCAGTGGAGCTGTCCTTTGGAGATGATGGCGATGCGGTCGCTCAGCAGGTCGGCTTCGTCCATGTGATGAGTGGACAGGATCACTGTCCGGCCTGCACAGGGTCACACTTTTAATTAGGTACTTTTTCTTGTCATGTCATTTGGAGCCCATTTTAGATAAGAAAAAGTGTCCCAAAACTTGTTTTTTGGTGCAATTTTTGCTTGTTGTAGGAGTGTTGCTGAATGTTTCCGTTAGATCAGTTCACTACTTAATTCAAGTGCCTCAGGAGAGCTGTGATGCTACAAAAGATTGGTTTTATCCTTCAGTTTCTTCAGTGTAGCAGGAAAAAATGGACCTTGAGGGCAAGAATTGTACTGGTGGGCGTAAAATGTTGACCTAAAGGGCTTAAAAATAGTGGAGCCTATTGGATTAAATTAGACTTTTTACCAGCTCTGTATTTCAGTAGGAGGTCCCAAATGGATCTCCTGGAATAGGGGTCCACTCCAGAGGTGGGTTCATCCAGGATCACCACTTTTGACCCTCCAGCGAAGGCCATGGCGACTGACAGTTTCCTCTGCATGCCGCCTGTAGAGTGTGTGAAGAAGTTAAGAAGAGAAACAATGACGGAGGAATGAATGAAATTCTGCCTGGCTCTCTTTCATAAACACAGAGTAATAAGGAGTCCACCTGAGAGGTTCTGAGCCTCATCGTCTCTCTTGTGCGGCAGCCCGAGGTCCACCAGCATCTCCTCCACCTCCCGCTCCGCCTCCTCCTGAGAGCGACCCTTCAGCAGCGAGTAAAACAGGATGTGCTCTGCCACTGTGAGACTGGCATGAAAAAACAGATCAACAGTAATAAAGAACTTTACAAAGGAAGAGAATACAATGGTTGTTTTGACAGTTTTTGGAAAGGTGAGTCAGACAGAACCTGGCATTCAGCAACTTCTTCCAAGGCCAATGTGAGAATAATAAATGTGCAAAGTCTGTTCCTAACTTTATTAAAACTGGAAACATTCTTAACTTTTGAATTACTTTTCTTTTCCTCCCTACTTTTATTAACAAATCAAAGGAAACTCCATTTATAAACATGGATTTTTTAAAGTCAGTAAAGTTATTGTATATTTATTTGTTTGTTTTTTTGTTTGTCTAAGTTTCCCTGTTCTAGTTCTGTAACAACCTTTACACAAAAAGGAAACTTATTTTACTGTAATAACTCCAGTCCAATATGAAATGTAACTGACTGTTTGAAGAGGATGTTGTACTGAGGGCACATCCCCATGGAGGACCGGATGGTGTCCATGTCAGTGCGGATGTCGCTTCCATTCACGTAGGCTGTGCCGGATGTTGGAGGGAACAGGCCAGTCAGGATGGACCTGGAGAGAGCACACCAAAACCATGAGATGAGGGCCGCCAACTCTGTGCCAGGATCTTTAGGTGATCACTTAGAAGCTTTTCTCTTACATAGTGGTGGTTTTCCCAGCCCCGTTGTGCCCCAAGAAGGATGTGATCTGTCCTTCATAGAAATTGATGCTGAGATGGTTGACAGCTGGGCGAGAACTTCCAGAAAACTGCATCACCAGGTCCTCGATCTGCACCCCTTTCTTCAGGCCCAATGGGTCAGCCTCAAAGAACATCTGACCTGCATGAAAAAAAAAGATATAAAAAGAGTTAACATAATAGGCACTAAAATAGCTAATAGAAATGAAAAGAGTGTATTTATTCCTATAAAGTAAGACGTTCAAAATTAATTTAAATTTTATTCAAAGCATTTTATGATAAGTGCAATAAAATATGAAGATACAACCTTATAACAGCATGAAACCGGCAAGGACATTTCGATTACGTCTTACAACGCAGGAGTATTTTTTCCAATTGACCTAAATCTTTTAAGTACAACAACTGTTATTTTTATTTTACTGTTATGTGTTTATTCCCCAAAAAAGAGAGTGTGTGTGTGTGTGTGTGTGTGTGTGTGTGTGTGTGTGTGTGTGTGTGTGTGTGTGTGTGTGTGTGTGTGTGTGTGTGTGTGTGTGTGTGTGTGTGTGTGTGTGTGTGTGTGTGTGTGTAAGGTTTAATGGCCGAGGTGTAATTAAAACTGTTTGGTTTCCGTCTGTGATGGAAGATCACTTTACAAGAAAATCAGATTCCATCAAAAATTCCGTTTCCCTTTTTTGCATAAAGGTGATCATGCAACCTAGAAACTATGTTATGAACTGTTGTTTTGAGCACAATGACAAAATAAAAATCTGTCTACATGCACCATCAAACTTACAATCTCCATTACAGCAATACTTGCCATTACCTGTCTTAACTTATCAGGAGTTTGGATGAAAACACCTGAATTCCTATTTTCTTTTCTGTCCACTATTGCCCTGTGTCTTATCTGTGCTGTTTCCTTTCAGTCATGCACATCCAGGTGTGGTGTGTTCCCCTATCTGTCCACTAGATGTCCTCAGTGTCTCCCCACAGGCAGTCTGTGTCACTCTCCTGTTTCTGCTGCTCTGTATTTGTCTCCTCACCTTCCAAGCCGTGGCCCTCCTCCACGTGATTTTGAGTGTCCTCCTGTCGCTTCAGCAGCTCCCTCTCCCTCTCCTGCTGTTCCCTCTTACTCTGGTGCTTGCAGCCTTTCCTTCTTGCTGAGCCGTTACAGGTGTGTGTGACCGGTGAGCCTGTGCTTTCAACGTCCTGCTCCACCACAATGTCTGGCTCCACTATCACAGCATCTGAAGCAGACAGAGAGCAGAGGCATTTCCTGGTTAGGATGAGTTGGATCAAGTTGAGGTGTGTACATTTGTGCTGCCAGCGAAGGAAGAAATTGTTGTTGGCTTAATACAGCTTGCTTAGACATGTTTATAAACTATAACACCAAGCTAATTTGGTTCTCGGGTCTAGAGCAGAAGTTGGTTTTATTCATATTCAATTTCCTAGGGAAGCTTTTCTTCTTCTTGTTCTTTTCTTTGATCAAACATTATGATGCTTAGGAGGACTTGAGTGCATGCTACTAAGCTATCCTCTACCGAGATGCTGACTCATTTCCTGCTCCAGGAGTGCTGGAGGAGACAAGGGAGAAAATCTATCTCGTGGGCGTCTGACTCATTATAAACCTTTTATTGACCTTTCCAATACAACCACATCGTTTCAGTAGAAATTAGAAGCTTTTCCCGGGGAGCACGTATTTTGTTTTAACAGGCTTTCACTTCTCTCACTCAGCTGTCACTTACAAAACTCAGCAACAAACATTGAGTCACAGTCCTCTATTATCAGCCATGTAAGAGATATTAAAGTCAGTGACACTAACCTTGATAAGCCCTCTCTGTGTTTGAGGCTGCAGATTGTCGCCAGTATGAGGACTGGAATGGGAAGTAGAAAGGTCGACCAACGCCGTACTGTCCTGTGAGAGGGACAAACAGATATTACCCTCAGTGTATAAAACTGGTGGTGCCTAAAAAGCAGTTGTGTAAAGAGTATATTATCACCCTTACCTGGGAAGACATTATCCAGATACCAGGCCAGGACTCCGTAGAGGACAGCATCAAACACCATCATGAGGATGGAGGTGAGGAAGGAGTAGGTGTCTTTCTCTAAAGGGCTGGTCATGATGTTGTCCCACTGAAGACCCAAACCCTGCTCCTCATAACGAGACAGGTACTCTGTGCCGAAGCCAAAGGCCACCGGAGACAGCAAGCTCTAGAATAAAATCATGGAGACACATAAAGGAGATATACTTCATTCACTGAAAAGGGATGTGATCTTAAGGAACATTGGATATCATAATCACGACTCTTGAAATGTATCTATGCTTTTTCTGTATTTACGTCACATTCAATATAGACATACAGCGGCCATTTTCATGTTCTTGGTGATGCGGTCCTGCCAGGCAAAGCAGAGGACATGAGGCAGATAGAGGGTAAAGTAAATGATGCCGCTGCAGGCCGCTGCCAGGTTAGCCTTGTTGAAGAACACACTCATCAGGAAACACTGCATGATGGTGGTGACTGTGAAAGTCAGCAGGAAAAAGAAGACGAGGAGGGTGTTGCTGTAATTCAACACCTTTCCACCCTAAGAGAAAAACAGGTATGTGATTTAATGAGGAGATGTTCATTTATACATCAAATACTACTGTTAACAGAAATGGCCAGTGAGTACAACCTTTCTCCCAATAGAGTTTTTTAACCCAGCCACAAGAGGGCACCATTGCCTGCTACAAAACAATGACCCTTGAAAACTTGATCCTTGTCTCTCTACAAACATGGCCTCCTTCTCTCTCCTGTTTCCTCACCATGATAATGATGCTGAGCAGCGCCGTGCTTGTAGTCATCATGATGAAGCTGTCGATGAAACACGTGCACCAAATGACACCGTTTTCGACCCCCATGGTTTTGAGAGTCTCCTTGAGGCGCAGCTCCTTCTCCAGCACGATGCTCTTCACAGTCATGGACACAGAGTAGATCCAGGCAAGCACCATGAACATGGGGAAGCAGCGGTTCAGCGTGATCATGAAGCTGGAGGAGAGGACAGGAGTGAAGAGGATGAAGAAAACTCATTAAACCCATGGGAAACATTTTTGATTTAATTTGATTAACTATTTTTCCCCAATATAAATACACAGGAGTATTAAACTCTAAACGATTACATTTATTACAAGTCACGAATAGATGAAGATTGTGGGTAAACATTTGAAGAAAATGTGCTTAGGTGAATAAACTTTGAGCGTCTTTGGGTAGGATTTAACAATGTCCCAGTGTAGTGACACCTAGTGGTAATATTACAAAATAACACGTTGACAGAAAAGTATTTATGCTGCACAGACCATCAAACTGAAAAGTGCACACACTTTTCTGAATAATTATGAATAGCGCACATCTGGTGCTGTCAGTGTGGAGGATTTAATATTAAAAAACAGCTTGAATATAAAAGTAAAAGGTCCTCCAGTGCACTTTTATTAAATTGAATATCAGGTATTAAACAAGGTGTTAGAACGACAGTGTGCTTTTTTCAGTTGTGCTGTCCTTCAAAGCACCTGTAAACACTTTCAGTTGTGAAATATGAATTTCTTTGACAAAATAAGTTATCGTGACAATTATTTTTTCCATATTTGGCATCCTTGTCGTTGACCATTGCCATAGGAATAACACAGCTAGATTTACTCTATAATCACTTTCATTTGGGGTCATCCAAAAGTATTCTGTACAAGCAGTCTTTGAGAGTTTTTTTTTAGTAAGTCTTCTGCTACATGTATTGACAGGTTTACTCACAGGTCATCTACATAGCAGGGATATGGCATCTGCTGGACGTACACCCCGAGTGGCCAGTCTTTGCCAGTGTGGAGCTTGAGGATGCCATGTTCAATCATGTCCTGCAGGTATGCAAATCCTCCCCAGATGTACCTCTGGTCCTCCATGGTGTCTGCCCTGGGGCCGGGGTCCCAGTACCTGAGAGGAGGAGACAGAGAGTGAGGTGGGGTCAAATGTGGCCAAAGATCATTCATCATACAAACGGTTAAGAAACAATTTATTCAAGCATGTTTTGTGTTGTATGAAATAATCCCAATCAAAGTCTCCTCGTAAAACATCGTAATAATAAAACATCCCGAAGCCAAAGTCTCTTAAGCCTCAAACACACTCACACACCACATCCACACTGCTTTTACTTAAGCCGATAAGTCAGAGGCCCTTCACAATCTGATTATTCAATTGTTTAGAGGCAGGATTCCCCCCGAGTCCATTACAGCCTGTTGGTGCGCAGGAAACCGCTCCAACATGTTGCTCACCCCGGGGGGAGATGAAAGGGAAAGGAGAGTGCACGTGAAAATCTCACATGGGAGGATGAAAGGCCAGGTATCGAGTTAATATGGAACCACGAAGAGACTTTAGAAAAACACATTGAGGCCAGCTGGAGAGATCTCTCTGTTCCTCCTTTGAGGAATCTGACCAATCCATATAAATTGCCTCTTTAGTACGGCAGTAAAACGTGAAAAAAATGAAGGAATGGTAGGTTGTCAGGGGGATTTGGTCTGAACGTTGCTAGTTGGATCAGACTTAACCCCTGTGGGTGAGTATACCAGTGAGGTGAAATGATTTCTCTTTGCTAATAAAATGTTTATCCTCGCATCTTTTTGTGTGAAAAACTTGCTTCTGCCAAAAGTTTGAAAACTACATCCCTTAAAGGATTGAGGATAGATATTTTCATCACTGCAGGATTTACTGGATAGGAGAAACGTGTTCTTTATATAAATATCTGATTCTAGATTTATTTATTGTAAAAAAAACGTGACACTTTCTCCATTTTAGGTCTTTAACACTCAAATGAAACAATCTGAGGCTGTAAGGAAAAATAAATCAAAAATCATGCTCATATACAATGAGTTACATGGAGTCAGGAGACATTTTCTTTAGGGGTCTCAAGCAAAAATCAGGGAAGTATTCACAACTAAACATCACTTGCTGCTACCGACCTGTCTTTGATCTTGTTGGTGCGCTCCACGGCGTCAATGTCCATGCGGATCTTGTACTTGACGTGCGGAGGTACACTTCTGGTCCAGGGAAATATGTCAGTGAAGACCACGCCGGCCCAAAACTTGCTCTCCTCGAGCAGGTACAAGGCCTGATGGGTCATCTGGGACTCATCCGTGTATGGAACAAACTTATCCAGATCGAGGCACTATAACCGGAGGAGAAAAAAGGTTAAGTGGGTTTTGCAGGGAGACAGGGATTCCCTCCTGGTTCTTTAAGATGTTGTGTGTGTGTGTGTGTGTGTGTGTGTGTGTGTGTGTGTGTGTGTGTGTGTGTGTGTGTGTGTGTGTGTGTGTGTGTGTGTGTGTGTGTGTGTGTGTGTGTGTGTGTGTGTGTGTGTGTGTGTGTGTGTGTGTGTGTGTGTGTGTGTGTTCAGTTGTAATTTAATTGTGAATGGGATTAGGTGAATGTGGGATTTGAACAATTATCTCCACAAGGTGATCGTACAATCTGTTGTGACTTTGTGACTTTGAGTCTATCACATCTCTATCTAAACTTGTATACTATTAAACCAGCCTGGTTACTTTTTCTTTTCTCATTAATAATGTGTGCTAAAGGACCACTCATGGTTGCAACACCTACAAGTTTCAAAACACACATTTTATGACTGCTTTCATAGATTGTTCACTCATCACTTTATATAACTTTAAAAGTAATGAGGATCGATTCCCAGCTGTCAGTAACCATTGCCCAAAAAATATCTACATCTTTACATTTCACACGCTTTGCTAATGTAGTGTACACCTTTGTTAATATTCCTAGGGGTATTAGGCTAACAGAACATAATGTAGGGTCTCAGAGATATTCCATACGATACCCTGACCTATTGATGAGGATGTGTGCAGTGACGTGGATTTTTATTCGCCCTTAACAGAACCATCTTTCACTGAGGCGATCTGTTGTCATGGGAAAATCCGAGATACTACATCTATTCTGCAGCCACACACACACACACACACACACACACACACACACACACACACACACACACACACACACACACACACACACACACACACACACACACACACACACACACACACACACACACACACACACACACACACACACACACACACACACACACACACACACAATTGGGATAACTTTCTCTCCTGCACACACACACACACACACTCTCTCTATACTACATGCGTAATTGCTATGTGAAACTCACTACCTACACACACACAAGCACGCTGCTCTCTAACCCCCCCACCCCTGTTTACGCCGTGTCTAATGTCTCCATTCACATTACTGTACAATACCCTGAGAGCCCTCAAAGAAAGCGGAGGGACCACTTCCTATTCATCTTTACGCGGCTTTACATCCACGGCACAATCATTTTCACTCTGAGATGGGCTGAGAAGAAAGACCCTCACTGATACACATGTTCCAATGGGATCTCAGTGTGAGAAACACCCCCCTGATGGAGTGAGAGGACCTAATGCTAACTGCAGCAGTTATCCTATGGGCCAATGCTAGATGACAGCTATATCTAATTGGCTAAAGCGGCCTGGGTTTGTCTGTGGGCCTCTGAAGGGTTTCGATGCTGAACTTGGAGACAAAGGGCAGATTGAGATGCCCGCGCTGATAGGGCTTTCTCAAAAAACGCAACCCCTGCCCCCTTTAAATCAGCCAAGAGGCGAGAGGGGAGGCGTGCAGGATGGATAGAGTGATTTGCCCTCTTTTATTTCACCGACGCAGGGGTCTGTTTCAATGTGGGGCCATACACTAAAACAGCATTGAGCTCATGGCAGGGGGGGTGACTCAATCCCACCTACTCCCCACTTCATCACTGGTTCCACAATGAGAGCAGGGGAGGGGGGTGACAGCAGGCTTGTTCTCCCCACCTTTCAGCCTACGGGACGGAAAAGCGGCTCTATAGCCGTGCTAAGTGGCTGCTCTGTTTCAAAGGGGCCTGGCTGCAATCTCCTGGGAGCAGACCTGAAGACTGATGCACCTGTCTGCACAGCTGAGACCGGGTCTTACAAGAAAAGACTGAACACTTAGTCCTGGGAATGTGCTACAATTGGCAAATGTTGACAGGAGCTAAGAAGAAACTAGGATTATCCCATTTTGGATATGCATCCGCCAAACAGTTTCGATACATCATGTCAAAAATGGCATTACTTCATCTTCTTATCCAATTTCATCTAACCAAAATTGTCATAATGCGCATGTTAATTCAGAGATTGAAGTCACAGTGGCCTCTACCTTAGTCCACTAAATTCTAAACATATCCTCAAGTTGTTCTTGAGATTTAGATCACAAGAATAGGATGTTTGGAGAACTGGAATCTGGCATTGCAGCGGTAAGACAACATATAGTGACCAGATAGATGGACAAACATACAGATAGGTAGACTAACTTGTGTTCCTTACCTCTCCATACTTGTTAAACATGCCTATGATCTGGTCGGTGATGTTAAAAATGTTCTTCCAGGTAACGTTGGGCATGCCCTCCTCCCTGTTTTCCTCCGGACCATTGTGCAGGAAGTTAAGAATGTGTTTGGTAGTAAGTTCAGTGTCCTGCAGACTGTTGTCCACGAAGTTCATCACTGTCGGGTTTCCCAGTGTGTCCTGCAGCGATTGAGACAGAAGTATAGTTACTTATTGAGATATTCAAGAACAAGGGCCTTTTAGCTTGCAGTATGTTGTATTTTGACAATGGAAGATGGCTTCGTGTTGGGTCATTAACATAGAAGTGGATGATGTTTATAAACTGTTGATTAGGCCGAGTAAGTGCAACCAGCTAGCTGTGAAGTTCTCTTAAGATCTCTAAAGAAATTGTGGCTTGAAACATACTTGAATCTATATCACAGATAGGTGTCCATACTTCTGTTTGCTATTGTTTGCTTTCAATAATGAATATGTTATCAGTAGGAGCTATTATAGAATTGTACTCAAGTGTCATTTTGAGCTTGAACATAATACTACACTCCAAATACTTAAAATGTACTGATAATGGCACTCTTGTTGGATAACTATAAACACTATTTATTGGCATCCAAATTGAATAATACTTAGTTACAGAATTGGTTACTTTTATGACTGCATGTGTGTGTGCAGCATTCCTACCCTGATCATGTTCATCTGTACGCTGTCGTTGAAGAAAGCCCAGAGCTGGGGTCCCAACTCCTCCCAGGCCCTGGCCATGTTCTGCAACCTCTCCAATTCCTCGAATGTAGTGTTGGCCTGCAATACACAAATACACACATTACCACAAACAGGATATCAAATTATTACACGGGGATTCAAAGGCAACAGATTGTTTCATGTGTGCTGAAATGTGCAAGAGATGATTTTATACTACTATACTGTTAGACAGTTAACAGCAATGAGATCAATACCACTTGAAAATGTCATTTATTGCACACCTTTTCAAACACCATAGATTATAAAAAAGGGAACATTCACATTAGGGCCTTATCATTTCAGGAGCTGTTTGATCAAATTCTCCCAAACAAAACTCCTCTTGAAACTGAGGTGACTGAATGCGATGTGACAGAGCGAAAAACAGTCTGTTGCTGAACCCTCACATTCAATGTATTGTTTAACTCTCCACTCCTATTCCTTTCCAGCCTCACAGAGCTGCTAGCATAAGATTGCCCCCACCCCTATCTCTCCGCCCACCTCTGTTTTGGTAGTCAGCTCATTCCTAAGAAGGGAGGGGGGTCAGATAGATAAAAACATATAGTAAAAGAAATGGGGAAGGACAGAAAATATGAGAAGAGAGACTTAAAGATAGAAAGAAAGAGGTGAGGGGCCGTGCTGGGGGTTGTCTCTCTTACACTCTTTATTATCTTGTGGACGGCAGGGGAGTTGGGGGTGTACAGGATCTTTCCCATCAGCAGGGGCTTGACTGAATTCCACACAATTTTTGTGACAGGGTTGGACTCCAGGGTCTCCATCAGGGCGTTGCAGGAGGGAGCTAATGGTAGAAAATTGCAAAAACAATGAGGCTAGAAGAAGAAAATATATATAGAAAAGGACAAACAAAAAGAGATGAAGCCTCATGTGGAACCTTCTTATGTTTCTGCACAAAGGTTAGTCACTGAGTGCTTATCCATCAGCTTTGTGATGGAGAACAAAGTCCATCTCTAATGCACTTGCATGGATTAGAAAACCTGATGAAATGTAAAACGAGCTGTGAATTCAAAGCTGTGTAGCAATTAAACACTTCTGAATAATTCTGAACAGGTTTTCAATATAAAGTGCTAAAAACATAGACAATTTAAATATTGGTAAGTGATAAGTATGCAAATTTGGATGATGATTGTGCTGTTGTTTAGTGGCTGTCCACAGCTAAACAAAAGAATAATTCATTTGAAACATCCCAGAAAATGTTTTATTAAACCTTTGGATTAAACACTTTTGCTTTCCCTTGTTGAAGTTATATTACGAAGTTGTAAATATAAAGTGTACTATCTATTTGCATAATTAACAAAACATACTCAATTAATGAATTAAAAAAGATGTATGTGGTTTGGACTTTAAAACCCAAATGTTATATGAAGAAGAGAAAAAAAGACAACAATAATGACAACAATGAAACATGTTATGAAGGAAAACATGAAGTCAGGCTTCAGACAAAAAATAATAACCAATTACTAATTGAACTGGCAGTTTAGTCATACAGAAGTATCTCACATGCTAAAAGATAAAGGGAACGTACATACAATTATTGTATTATTATATATATTATAAATGATAGCACTATATTAGTACAAAGCAGGACACGTTATAATACCTACTATAGAGAAAGTCAACACCTCTTCACTTACTGGCAGAGTCGTCATAGACATAGCTGCGTTTCTTGGTGCCATTGACCCCCAGAAACATTTTGTAGTTGTTGTCCTCATACCAGTTGAAGGACAGTACCCTGGAGCCCCCTCCCTCTGGGTATCCACAGAAGAGCTTCGACAGACTGGACATTATCTGACTGAAAGTGGGGGAGCCCTCGTTTTCAAACAAAGCGGAGACCACCTTCAGGAGATCCTGAGAGCCCTCCCGCTCCATCAGCTGTAAAAGCCAGAGGGACAGATGAATGAGATTATCTCAGTGACCAACATGTTATCTTGACCTACATTACATCTATGCATTGTCCATAACAACTTGGAGTCTACGTGTTCAAGTTAGCATGCCTACTACTTTGACTATTTGTTTTCTTCAGGTGTGGCAAAAACATTAGATGCTAACACTGAGCCACAATTCAAACTCCTTGTCTGCAGCCTGCTAACAGCTCTGTAAGGCTGTACGTGCACAGTGGTACTTTTAGCTAAATGCTAATGTAAACATGCTAACATGCTCACAATGGTAAGAGCCAACCCTCTCAGTTTTGTTTTAGCATGCTAACTTGTGCTAACTAGCGTTCAAGTCCACAATTGAGGCTTATAGGTAAATTGTTTTCTAAGAAATTAGTGCTAGAGGAAAAACCCAAGTCATACAGGTCCATCATCTAAGGCTCTTTATACAATAGTTGCTGAGATAATTCACCCAACACACATTGCCATCCCTCAAAAGTAGTCTAGCAAGGTTAAGAAAACGTTTTAAATGAAAGATCTTTGAATACAAAAGACCGAAACTTCTTCAAGAAAATGTCATGCCAGTGAAGTCCAAACAGTGTAAAACACATTGACATGTTAGCATGGAGCAAGGTGATTTAACAGAATAAGACTTTACTCACATGTCTAAGCTTGCCGACCAACAGACCAACATCCTAACAGTAGATCACAGAAAAGCAGATACGCCTTTGAAAGGTACGCAGACTAGTTTTCACCTTAATTTAAAAGTCCTTTATTCATTTCTGGTGATCAATGTGGGTTAAATGTCATCCTATCTCCAACAGGATGAATGAATGGTGAGAATGTGCTGTTAGCTTTGAGCTATTTGACCTTTTGTCATATAATTATCAACAGAGAAGGGATATTTATGTCTTTCATATTCATTCATAGTGTGTGAATGGAAAAACATAAACGATCACTAGAAAACAATAGTTTGAAAGATAAGCAGACATGTTGAACGTACGCCTGTACTCTCACGATGAGGATAGTCTGAGGGCGGCTAAATATCCTCCAATTGAAAGAACAAAAATAGCTTCATCCAAGCGCGTTTCTCCGTGCCTGTATCATTTCCTTTCTAAATAAATAGTTGGCAGTGTGTTCAAAATTGTAGTTTGGGGTTTTAGTTTTTTGGTTGGTGAGGAAGAAGTGTATCCAAAGATAAAATCAGATGATTAAATCAACCTGAAATGACCTCAAATCTGAGAAATGAATGTCGAGATGATCTCATAAGGGATCAGGTTCTCAGTGGTTTGGACGTCTCACCAGAAAAATATGTTTTTTAAGTCCTCGTCTTACAAGCAGAGCTATACCATCTCTCAACATATCAAAACACTGTAATCAAACTGCTTTTTTAGAGTTCAATCAGCAAATGACTCATTTTCTAAGCCTTTCCTCCTTCAAAGCAACGTTTTACGTGTGAATATACACATGCATACACACTAACTACACCCCTGATTTATTCACTCACTCCCTTTTCTTATTTATTATGAAACACACACACACACACACACACACACACACACACACACACACACACACACAAATTAAAAGGAAAGAGAGGTGGGTAATGAGAGCATTTGGCTCGCCTTTCTGTCACCACGGTGATACGAAGGTCCCACCTACAGGATGTGTCACCTCAAAGGAATGTCTCTCTCTCTTTGTCGACCCCCCCCCCCACACACACACACACCCCCAACACACTCTCTCTCCCACACCCTGCCTTTTAGGTAAAGATGGGACACACCAACCCCCTGGGACATACGGTAAACGTGCCGAAACACACAACACAGTCCCAGTCTTTCTGTCTCCTTTTTTTGTGTGTGTGTCTGAATTTGTAAGTAACTTCATAGGGAGTTGGCATTTTTGTGGTGCTGCCTGAATGTATAGCAACATGTATTTACGCTACAGAGTTGGCTCCCACGAGGGATTGTGAAAAGAAGTGTACACTCAATGGAGACTTTCTACCATCATGCATTGCGCTTAAGGAAAATGGCAGAAGGGGAGAGCGGTGAAGTGCAATTGAGTAAAATCCATTGTGGTGCAAAAATATGTTTGCAGAGAAAAAAAACGTGTGAGCAGATCAGCACGTTTAATGTGTGTATTTAGCGCATTACCAAGTGTCCAACAGTCGACGGTGAACATATACGTTTTAGTTGTGTCACAGCGATGATGTCATTAGAAGCTCAGGAAGTGTTTTTATTTCTCGAAAGTGTTTTATTTTATTTTGCAGATAAGCTCATCAAATAGTCTTCTATATGCAATTACACTTTTTCACATTATCTATTTGATTTCCTTTAAAACATCTACTGTATTCTCCTCATACATATAAAATAAATGAATCGATAAAGACAAATGCATGACTGTATGCCATGTGAGACACAACCTCACACACTTAGTTTATAGTGAATCCACAAAGACATATCTCTGTTGAGAGTTCACATGTGGGTTGTTACCACACTCATGCACACCCCACATTGTTGGGCCCTTCTCTCAGCCTCCTCTGTGAGCCATTCTCAAACTGGGAGCAGCGGAAGAGGCGAGCTTCCTGCAGGACTAAAAATACTGCTGCAGGACATTGCAGAAGAAGAGAGAAAGGATTGATGGACTTTGGAGCACTTACAACTTGGACCTTCTCCGAGGTCGTCTTAAGAACCCGACCCCAGTAGTGCAGGTCAATCCCCTGGGAGCTGCTGTCCATAACCTTAGGCATCTGGGGGAAACAGAGTCATAAGACACATCAGTCAAGTGATTAATATTAATACAGTTTTTGAAACAAATTTACTGATACAAATATGGGTTTTAAACAATTAGCTCTTTGTTTGTTTTTTTGTTTCAAAACCATAGATGCTTTTTTTAGGTCATGTCTCGTGATGACAGATAAACACATTCATATCTAGCAAGACACTGGCAACTCTAAGGCAAATCTAAAGCGCTTAAAACAAAATACTTCCATGAAATAATTTTTGCCCACTTCCTTGAACCATTTTTAATCTATAAGTTGTTCAATTCAATTTGTAAAACGTTGCCCCTGGACCTCCTTCAACGACTTCATCTTGGGAAACCATTAGCATTAGGCGTTAGAAAAGGCCTGGTCGGAGCAGAGTGCTGAGGGTAACGGAAACCCCGAATGCAAAGACAAACAAGCACATGCGATATCCTTCCTGCATTCCTCGCACTTGAATTTCAATGAACGAAGGATGGAGGAAGGGGTCGCAGGGGGTGAAAAGAGAGAAAGCAAAGGAAAGGGAAGGGAGGGTGTTGAGAGGTGGATGGCAGAAGGGAGTAATGAGCATAACGAGTTGTGACATGGCAGAGATCACTGTGGTTATGGGCTTTATAAAGCTAATGGGTTAAAGCAAAGATCTCCACTTAGATTCTACTATAGTACACAATGAGTGGACATACGCTTGGTTTATGAGAAGTTATAACCTAAAATTACTGGATCAGATATTGGGGGAAAACTATTATAAACCAATACGATCCATTCAGTCTCCAAATCAAAACAACTATGGTATAGGTATAGATAACCTTGAGTGGTAACTTGTTGCCTGTATTCATTCACCACTTATGTTAGATGCTATCTTTTTTTTATAACCATTTTCTTTACTAGTAACCATCTATGAAAATGTCATTGTATGAATAGTTTTGGAAAGCCCACAAAGACAACTCTTTAATATTGTTAAGGTATTTGTAAAAAATATTGTAATTTTCGTTTTCCCTCTATACTGACCCTAGTTCTGAGTGTGAGTAAAAAGAAGCAGCACTATGTTGGCTGTGAATTTCTTCCTTCAGGGCAGTAAAATATGTGTGACTTTCGATAATGACGTTATTGGATTGATATGAAACATGTAAAAGATGCATCGAGCCATCCCTAAATACAGTCAAGAAACAAAATGATGTCACATGTCTTTGATATCGACTAAATATGTTTCCTATATGTAGATTTATCATAAATCTGTGCACCAAACAGAGTGTTGCAACACGTTCCTGCAGTTTTAAAGAACAGCACTGTTTTGGACAAATGCTTTCTTACACAAATGAATTTACACATGTTTACAACAAAGTTTTTTGCAGACCATCAAGATTAAATACTTTACATGATATTTAATATGATACAGGCTTTATTGACCCTAGAGAGTACACAGTTTAACATTATAGATGGAAAGAAGTATACAGTATATATATTCTATTGAATTTAGAGAATGGAAAGAAACCTCATGCCACGAATAAAAAGAAAATAATGAATTAAAATGAATCAATTTAATTTGTATCAAGCTAATGAATTAATGACTCTAATAATGCGATTGATCATAGTCATTTAGTTCATCAATCTTATGATCATTACATAAAGCAAGGCTCTTTTACAACCCAGCTGCTCAAATGTTCAGATTGCAAATGCTGTTTTGTCCTCAAGCAAGAGGTTAAAACAACACAGCAAACAGATAACCAGGTGTTCTCTTCGGACTGCACCTGTTGGTAGTGTATTTATATGAGACGCAGCCACACGTCTTACAGAATACCTCACATGCTCCAGGCGTGGTCTGGATAAGCCCATTACAGAAACAGGCCAAGAGGGATAATGCCATAACCCGACCCTGAGCCAGTCACCTGACTCACTCAGGCTGAACCTGAACTCAGACAAGAAATTGAAGGCTGTCAAGTATAAATATAGCACAGTTTGTTGAAGTTCGATGCTTCTTTTACATTGTTTGTATTCAATTAAACATGTCGAGATGTGTCTACTTCTACTTCAAAGACTCCTTCAAGTAAATAACAAATCAAAAAGAAGAGGAAAGCTCTGTTGTTCTGCCTTTACTTTGTTTCTTGCTGTAAATACACAAGTAAACAATTTGAAAAGCTGCAATCAGCCAGTAGGCATCACATGCACTCATTGAGTCACAAGCAGCTCTTCCTGGAATAATGAGCCATCTGACGTCACGCCCCAACTCAAAACAAAATGTAACGATTCTGAGCACAAAGCAGCACTGGCACATTTGCCATCGCAAGGAAACTCACAATTCATAATACTATAGCTATTATGAAAACACTATTACAGGATCAACCTGACTGCATTATATTGCTACTTCACCAAACTTAATACAAGGTTTCTGTGCAGGTGATTGGGGAATGTCTTCTTTATCAACCCTATTATGCTCATTTTCAGGTTCATATTCATTTTTGTGTCTCTACTACGACATGTTTACATCTTACCTTTAATGCCGGAGCGCTAGGGTTACACAGTGATGTCACTATGTTACGGAAGAAAACAAATGTGTCTAATTGAAGTGTTTCAAGCAAGAGGGGAGTGTATGTCGAGAGAAACCCATGCCCACAACACTTGTTTAAAGCACTAAAAGAAAGGGAAAACCCCCAAAAAGGAAAATAGGGCCCCTTTAAGCCTCCTTTTAAATGTGTGACAGTTAGAGACACAAAACTTAACAGCATGATTGCGCTCCAACTCAAGTCACGCTGTATTTAACCATCCATCTTCGTCCTCTACAAATATTTCAGAGTACAATTGCCTAGTGACTTAAAAATATGATGTGTGTCTTTGAAGGATCAGTCTGGTGATATTTCACATTTTTCTTTCTTCAAAACCCAACACTACAGTGTAGCTTATTGCACTGTGCCTTGGAGTTCTGTGTCTGTCTATTAAAAACACATCAGTGAGTCACTCTGTTGCACTGGGTGACATCTTCACTTAACACCGTGAACACACACACACACACACACACACACACACACACACACACACACACACACACACACACACACACACACACACACACACACACACACACACACACACACACACACACACACACACACACACACACACACACACACACACACACACACACACACACACACACACACACAGTAGTGTATTTTGACTCATTGCACATACTGTACTGCCTGCTTCCAGAAGTACTAGCTTTTGCACCAAATATGTCTCCATTCACTCCTAATAAAAACACTATTATACTACTGTTAAATAAATGTTAGCTGAAACCACAGTGCCCTCCTTCAGTAGGAACAAATGGCCTTGATGCTAAGTAGCACAGACAGCACAGGGCAGCAATAAAGTATTGAGAGGCAGACCAACACGTTGCTAAGTCTGTCTGCAGAACAGGAAGAGGGACATATTTTTTCAAACAAATGCAGCCCTCAGAGGACCTGTCAGTGGAAATAATGACTGCCATGTCAAGTAAACACAAGGAGGAAAGGATGGATCGAAGGGACAACATCCACTTCACTTTACTTTAACAGGAAGCAGTGAAGGTCGTCGAAAATACAGGAAATTATGCGATAAAGAGTAAATGAATGACGCACCATTGTGTATAATAGATAGCAGTGACATTCTGAGTATTTGTTTAAAGCACAACTCACCAGTTTGAAGATTTTGAAGAAGTCCACATTAGCATACAGGACATCCTCTATCCTCTGCAGCCTCTGCTGGTTGAGGGCACACATGGCGTTGCGGACCCCGTGGAGCCCCATGCGACTCGGGAAGATGATGAAGCGGTCGAGCAGAGCCTGGCTGCATGCGATGTCTTTCAGCTGCAGGTCCGGGATACCATACGCAAACTGGGGGAAATAAGAAGAAGAAGAATACTGGGTTTATCGCTGGATCTGTCTCAAAGATTCAACAAATAGCATTACAATGAAATCTTAAGATTGACAAACTACAGAAAAGCATGTTAGTCCTTTAGTATTCTTTTGAAATGAGCTTCTCCCACTGCACCTGTTCCAGTCGTATTTCTGCATTGACGAACTGGTAGACTATAGACTCAGAGAGGCCAGCGTTTTGTAAAAGGAAGGCAGTGAAATTCTCATCATCCTTCAGAATATCATCTAGCTTCAGCCCACGTCCTGTATGAGACATCAAGAGCAGACATAGTGAAAGGTTAGAGCAACTTAATATAATATTGACTAAAGTATAGTCTGGACTACAGAGGAAAGGATTCACAGACCGGCAGGGGAAAAAAAGTCCAGCAAGACGATGTGTGTTAAACTCATATCACTGCAAGCACTTGTGAGGTCATTTCAAATACAGTAATATTCAGAATGATAATACTATATTAATATGGACAATCCTGAACGATCACAATAATGTGAATATGAGCAGGAAATAACAGAATAAGATAATTAAGGAAATTGATACACCATGGGAAAATAATTCAGTAGCGGTAACATTCAAATGATTACCTCTGTAATAAAATATGAATAGATTAAGTGTATATCCAGCAGTTGGAAATGCAACACATGAAGGATTACTGCCATTGTAAGCAAAATGGCCTGACATTTAAACTGAGACGCATTGCTTTTCAAATAAAGAGAAAGTGAGGACGTGCTGTGACGAACACTAGACATGAAACACCAACACAAAGAGGATGTGTCGGAAACCAAACAAACAAAAAGGTTTAGATGGAAGTGTTGTATAGGTTCCCTGTCAGGTAAAGTTAAGAGTTTATAAAAGCTTTAGGAAATAAACTTTTGAGGGGAAATGTTGTTTACCTTTGGTTTTGTATCAAAGACTGATGTTTATGCTTTTATTTTAGTGTGATAGGGGAGAGAGACAGGAATCAAACCAGGGTTGTTTACACCCTTGTGGTTTGTTCCCTACCGACTCGGCTCTCTGTTCATCCAAAATCGTTGCCTCTTCTGATAACAGAGATCAGAAAAAATGCTTCTACGTACTATTTTACACATAAAACAAGTGCTTCTTTCTCTGCTTTACCTAACACCACAGATGGGTTGTTGCGTAACGTTTCCATGAAGTTTGAGAAGGACGAAATTTCCTGCCAAAGACCGCCGAGCTCCTGGACGTCCCTATCCTCCAGCAGAAGCTCCTGGATATCAACGTAGAATCGTGCCAATCTAAAATCAAGTAGAAAACCCACAATTAATTATTCTAATTAGTTACCATTTCTAGATTATATACAATGATATAGTGCATTACCTCATTCCATTGAAGCCTATCATCTGTAATCAGCGCTAGAGCACTAGGGTCTAACTCTGGTTTAATTGTCAGATTATAATGAAACTATTTTTAAATCCCTGACAGTGAACAAATCATGAAATTACAGCTTTATGAGGTTCTATGGAGGTTTCTTAGGTTTTAGAGATGCTTTGATGTGTCTTACACTGAGTCATTGTAGTTGGAGACAACGCCCGGAGACTCTCCTCTGGTGGGATATCTGAAGCAGGGGTTGTTGACGTTGCAGAAGATGCCCTGGATCCACGGCAGAATCCCCGCTGAAGGCATGGCCTTGTTTGGGAAATGACCTGAAGAAACAGACAACTCAGTTATGAAAAAGTGAAGGCTCGTAAAGTGATTTTAAAAGAGTTGCCTCAAGGTTAACATGTGTTATTCCCTCCAGCAATTTCACATTAGCGTTGCCTCTTGACTCTTGAATAATTTGTTTAAAGGGACCACTTAAATAACTTGTTAAAGAAGAGTGTGTCTTACATTCATGTTGCTGGTACAGTGGATTGGCCTTCCTCAGCCACACCAGACCAACAAATAACAACACAGGCCAGCAGATCTCAACGATGAAGCGGACCTGGACAGAAACAAGTAAAGTGGGATTTAAAAAACACAGAAAAGGTTAGAAATCTGTAACATTTGATTTAATCCTGAAACGTATCATATTCAGAGAACGCTGTAGTGTGTGGTGTTATTTTTATCCTCAGTTTTTTCTGACTACTGTCACATAAATAATACCTTCTGCCTCTTGCGGAGGGTCCAATTTTTCCACAGTAACAGGCGGATTTGAGAGCCTGTCTTCATTGCTCTGCAGCTTCACCCCTGGAAGGGGTCATCAGACTGTGACAAACCTGCGGATACACAACGCTCCATCAGCGACCACACACTGCTGTTTACTTCTCACAGACGGTTAAAATTGTACAAACATAGCAAGGTTAACCCAGAAAGAAACAGGACAACAGTTATTGGGTCTGGTACTGGGACCACTAGGAATTTCTCATTATTACCCGAAATATTTATATGAAAATGTATATTACACTGCATGGTCGAGTATTGTTAGTTTTTGTTTGGTTGTTGCTTTTTCAGAAGTCTATTTTCAGTCTACTTCTATCAATCAATCCTATGATTTAGTGAAATCGAATTTATAAAAAACCGATATGGGATTTGTCTTGAGTTGCACTGACACACTCTGGCTTTAGTTTTGGACTTGACTGACACAAACTTGACTTTCCTTGGCCTTAGCATTCATTTGAATTTGTTTTAGGTTGTCATGCCTACATCCTTCGACGGACCATCTTAAACTTGCAAAACACACACCCTGCTGAAGTGCTCCTGAGCAAAACACTACCACCCATTAAGGTGTGCTATTCAAGCCATGATGAGAGAAGGCATTTTCTCTACAGGAAAATAAAAGTAAGTCAAACATTATCACAATAATTAAAATGCAGTCGAGGTGATTCATGAATTCAATTTGCACCTGCTCTACCGTACAGACCAAAGGACAAACTCATTTTCAAATTGAAAACAACTTCAAATGCCAATCACATCTACAGGTTGTCTGCAGTGGAGCTCAAGAGAATGTCAGACATGAAGAGTAATTTGTTCAGAGTGACATGTCAAATAGATTACCGCAGCCTAGCAGACTGAGGACAAAAATACCAGAAAAACAAAAGGACACCGAGACTATAAGAGGAAAGTGAAGGCTTGCTTTATGTCTGACTTCTCTGAAATAACCTTAATATTACTCCAACAGCAGTTACACATAGCAGGACTTCCTCGCACAGAATGTGTAGAAATGTAGAAAAAACTAAAGTAACAATACAAGAAGCCATAAGGGGAAAACATTTTAAAAAAGCATCGACAGGCATCTCTTTTTATTTACCTTTTCATTTAAAACAGTAATTAGCTATTATTAAGCTGTCAGCGTTTACATCCTTTAGTCAATAAAGCAAGTTCCTTACCTCTTATGGAATAATGTAAAAGTCGTACGACATCTAGAGAAATAGGTTCACAAAGCAGCTGAAGTAGTGCAAAACATTAAGCAAGGTAAAAGAGCTGTGTACGTCTCCTGGCTGCCCACACTCTCTCTCTCCTCTGCCTGCAGGTCAGCTGCACTCCTAATCTGATTGCTCTAATCTCCCAGCTCAACATGGGCAGGCAAAAAAAAGACAACAGTCATCCATTTTGAAGCAGAATTAGGTGGATATCTGCTAGAGAAGAAAGGAGGGATGGGGAGGAAGGACTGCCCTGTGCTGAGAGGGGTTACAGGATTGATAACAGTAGGAGCTAAAAGGTCTGTTGAAATGTCCATGAGCAAGATTTACCTGCAGTTACTGTCTCTGCAGGAAAGTCCTCCAGGTTAACAACTTCAAATATATTTTTTGACGCAGTTAGCTGAGAAACTCAGAGGTGTTTTTGTGTCATACCCGTCTGACATGACTCGACGAGATGGAGGAGACGCGAGTGATTAGGTTTGGAGAATGTGGAGCCCTGACAGTTTGACATTAAAACCACTTGAATCCTGCGGTGAACTGTGTGAAAAACAGACATGCTGAGCTGAAAACCGATGTAAATTAAAGGCTTAACCCCGCACAAAGCTCAGTGTAAACCATGTCACACAACTCCAATTTGTCAATCTCACATCTCAGAAAACTATAACAAAAAATCTCACAGGATCCATGGGTTAAATTAGGGCTGGCCGATGAGCAGAACATCAAATATTATAATATATTTGACTTAATACATCAATATTGGGACAATATTATAGGGATGGTGCTTTTAGAAAATATTGACAATGAAAGAATCATTAATAATGTGGAGAAGTTTGTAAAAAGTGGTTGATTAGTCGATGGACTGCAAATGATTGGCAAAAATGAAGTGATTTTCACAGCATTTTCTTGGCTCTTGACATTTGATTTCACAATTTTTTCTGGTGGGGACACTTTTCAGATATAAAAAAACACATCTGCATTAACAAACAATACACACATACATACTGTATGCTTACAATACTTTTTCATACGCTGATGCAAAGCTATTCGCTATTCAATTGTTACTAACATTTAATGTGACGCAGGTCCAAACTGCAACACTTGGGTTACCAGAAATGCACCCAAGAAGTGTGAACAGGCCTCCAGATGTACATGTTCCCTTGTGTAAATAAACCTTCTCAAAAAAAAGGTGTACAATAAGCTATTCCCAGATTTTTTTAAACGAATGATCCTAATGCAAAGTGGTGGCGACAAAATTGGCCATTTCCAGAAGTGGTGTACAATTGTCCTCAGTGTCCCCAGTATAAATGACGCCTATGGTTTCATAGAAGAAGAACTTAACGGATAGTGAAAATAATCAGCCCTATATCTGCCACTTTTCCACTGTTTCAAACTCCAAGTTGTCCAATACAGCCATGAATTTGAATAGGATTCAATGTAAAAAAGGACACAGAAATGTGGTCAAATAAAATAATGAAGACCTAAAAAACACATCCTGGTTCTCTGAGGTGTTGAACAGAAAAAAGAAAAAGGAAGTAACATTTAAAAATACATGTTTAATTTGCAGCAATCACTGTTGCATGTCATTTTTTTCGGTATGGTCACAATAATGCAATGGAACAAAAGGACTGACAAACATGCAGTATGTATGAATGGATATAAAAAAACGTAAACAGATACATAAGGTTTACATACTGAGAAAAGATGTACCAATCACAGGCATCAAAAGGACTCATTTAAAAGATAAATGTTGAACTCTTTCAAATTAAAAACCTCAGCTTAAAAAATACTTCCATCTGTTCATTGAAGGATAAAAAATAAGCAAGAATTAACATAAAAGGCACATCAGAATTGGAACCTGCGTTAAGTGCATTGTGTGATTACAATGAAAATATAATTTCATAACAAATCAAACGTTGAACAGGAACTAAGAGGTTCAATTAAAACAAGTACAATTATAGACTTAGAATACTTTAGAGAGTTGTCATGTTGACAAATCTTTGACCAAAAATTGGATAATTCATGTGTTTATAATTTAATAGCATTGAGAGTTCGATGTTGGCATCACTCTTTTTAATGTGTGTGTTCTGAATGCTTGGGAGAGGAGCCTGTTGACTTGAACATGTAAATACAATATATTAGTACTTATAACACTTTCATGGTTTGTTTTCACAGGCCTACATTTCTCCCACTCAGCTTGTATTATAAAAACGTCTTCCTTTGTGTACACTATGGCACAGATACATTTATATTTACAGATATAATATGTGGTTTTTTTTGGCGTCAGACAAAATGAGCCTCTCTGTGTTCGAGCTCCTGCATCCGCCGAGGGCGCAGTCTTTGGTACACGGGTTTGGTATCGCTGGGACTGAGATCGTCCGGGCTACTGGGGGGTGGGGACTGCGGGGGCGAAAGGCTAGCAGAGGTCGAGACCCCGGGGTCAATGGCGCTGTTGGTGGAGTCCTGTGTCTGGAGCCGAGGAGTCAGTGGGGGGCTCGTTGACAGGGCAGGGGTTGGGGTGACTACCTGGGTAAGGGTGGAGGGGGCGAGGGATGGACTAGTGGTGGTTGTGGTGGTGGTGACCGTGGTAACAGTTGTAGTCCAGTTTGGAAGCGTCCTTGCTCGGCTGTTAAAAGAAACGGGGGGCTTGTAGAAAGTTCCAGGAGGAGGCTGCAGAGTTCTTGGCGCCCTGAGAGTTAGCGGAAGTTTTGGCGAGCTGCTAGCCTCGCTGACAGAATTATCCGAGTCATTTTCCCTTTTAGAAATCCAGACCGGCTTTGACATTGCGTAAGGGTTGGTAGAGAACATGTTGCTCCCACTACTTGTAGTAGGAACTGTAGATGTTAGCGCTGGGCTAACCGTAGCTGTTAGCGCTGGGCTAAGAGTGACGGGCATCGTTGCCTTCACAGGTTGTATTCCAGAGCTGGCAGGTGGCAGGTTGGCCACAATCTTAGCAGTCCTGGGTGTGACATCATAGTGCTTGTACTTCCTGTCCCACGTTCTCCTCTGCATGGAATGTGTGTCGATGAAAGGAGTGATGTAGTAGGTGCTAACTCTCGATGAGCCACTTTGGCGGGCCTTCTCTGGCTCTGGTATCTCCTGAATGGGTTCAGTGACGCGTTCAGAGGAGCATGGATCATCTTTAGCAGCAGTGTTACGGCAATTCCTCTCGCTGATCTGGGCGGGGTTGGGCAGGCGTTCTAGCGGCATGCTGATTGGACGAGACACATATCGGGTGCGCTGGGTGCGGAGCTGGACCTTTGGTGGGGCAGCGGTGGTGGAGGGTGAGGTGGAGCTAGGGCGGCCAAACACTAAGGTGGACCTCTGCATATCCCCTTCAGCGGAGGTCTGGAGCCCGTTGAGTCTGTCCGAGACCAAGTCCTCCGTTCTGTCTGTTCCTGGCTGCACCTCCTGAATCTCATTCACGATGTGTGAGGAGGGGATCACTGACGAGTGTCTCTTGTACACTTTGGCACTCTGGAGAAACAAAAACAATTAGATTAGAATCTTTTAACCAGACTTTAATCCATTTTTAATTAAGGTACCCTAGCTTTAATAATGTAAATGCACATTATTACATATATTATATCATATAATATTTAAAAATATCTTTAAACAAGTCTTGCGGGACGCAGGATAACTAAGTGGTAAGAGCTGGCGGCTCAATTGCAATGTCCGCTGCCACACACACGGGTTCGAGCCCGAACGAGTTTTAGGCAATGTCCTCCCTCTATCTCCCCCTTTGAACTGTTCAACTGTATTAAAAGGCACTCTCTGGCCCAAAAAAATATCTTCTAAAAAAAGGTAAATCAATCAAATAAGTCTTCCAATGATTCAGCCTTCCCAAACTAGATGCAGCAGAATCGTATTGTCTTTTTTTATTCACGGAATTCTACTTTTTTTCCAAACCTGGTGCCTACTACAGCTGCACTGGTTAGGTAACTGCTTACAATTTATTGTAACTTTTATAAACCCATGGAAGAACATGTATTTATAGCCCCTGAAATATGGAGTTTTTCTGCTTTTCTTTTCTTTGACTCGTCTGTTGATCGTTGTTTCGAATGCAGCCTTGAGGTATTAGCCTCTAACAGAGGTATGGTCAGCTCACTTCTTTCTAACTCTAACCTCCAGAGTTTTTCTCTTCATTTCAAACATGAAGTCTTATCAGACCTCACACAAAAGCCTTCACACAACTTTATATTGAAACATTTTTCCACTTAACTGCTCGTACTGTTAAGACATTCTCTAATATATGATATGAGAGCAGCATTAGTCAGAGCCTTAAATCCCTCCTCACCTCTTTGATATCCATCAGGGAGGTGGAGTGTCTGCTGAGCCGCTGCACCTTCTCTTGGGGGGTGAGTCTAGGGGAGGCCTGGCCGGATGTGATGTCAGAGCCGGGCAGAAGCGACACGTCAAACACCGTGTGGAAGTGGCGCACCAGCAGCTCCACCATCAGGGCCTGGTAGGGGTAATCCACCAGCGAGGACAGGGACACCTCAGCATCTGTCTGCCGGGGCTTGATCAGCGTGGGGCCGTAGATTATACCCAGGTTACTCGCCGTCATCTTGTTCTCCTCCGCCTGCTCCGTCACTCTGTGGGAGTAAGGGGGTGATGACATTTATCAAAGACATTCTTCTGGTATTTTTTAAGTATTTTGTCTTGGTTGTAAGTACAGACTTCGTGTCAGATTCAAAGCTAGACTGACATTCTGCAGATCAATATTTTTGTAAAACTTTAAACCTGGCAAGATGGGAGTAAAGGTTTCACTACACAAGCTTCAGTGACAACAGTCTAAATAAAACCTGCCTCGAAAGCTTCCAACCAGAGCCCGTTTCTGACATGTGATTATTTGTAAGTGTCTGCAATTACGCCTTTATTTAAATGTAAAGGACCTAAGACCAGAATAGTCATTCTAAAAATATTGCTGCTGGAACCAGATCTCAAAACTGTGAATAGATCTCTGAATAGAGCATGTTTATTACGTGTGTTTGTCGTACTTCCTCTATGCTATAGGGAAGTCTCTATTTCCCGTTGTGTCTTATGAGGAAGTTTGTGTACAGACAAACAGAAATCCTTACAATGAGCTAGCATGTGTGTGTTAACAGCCCTTACTTGTGTAGGTGAGCTACAAGGAAGCGCAGAGTCCTGTAGTTGGCTGTAGGCAGCTGGCGGAGAAGGTCTCTGATCTTGAAAAGGACTCTGTTGAGCTGGATGCTGGCCCCCCCCTTCTCTCCTGTCGGAGGTTTATCTACCTCATCCACAATCACTCTCTGGCACTCTTTGGCCAAGCCGATAATGTCGTTGTAGTATCGATACAGGATCAGAGGCTCTGGCAGCTGTACAACGAAGGGAAACAGTGATGTGTTTAAGAAATGTTAACTGCTAGTGTATGAATACCTAATAACATTTTTATTTAAAACAATTACAAACAAAAGAGTAAAAAGCTCACAAACTACATCTACAGTTCTCAGCATCTCCAATCACCTGCCTTTTTTAAATAACTCATTTATCACTAAAGTTACCCATTATTTACGGTATATTATTAACTTTCTGAGACCATTTTTAGACCCACCTGTCTCAGGTAGAGTTTGAGGACGTTGCCGATATCGTGAGGAGAGAGGTCAGACAGCTCCACCAAGTCCTTCCCGTTTTCAAACGCCTGACAAAGCTTCTCTACACGTGATTTGGCTCCATTCACACGATAAATCCCCTGTGAAAAAAAAAACAGGAAAAGGATTGGTAACATTTTACTATGATCATCATTTTAAATGAATGATATCTGCGATGTGTGTGGCTTGAAAACTCTATCATCCAAGATAAAAAGATGAGCAATTTCACTGTGAAAAAAAACCTCAGTTTACCTTGATGTTGAGGGCTCGACTCTCAATCTCAGACGTGCACTTCTTGATGATGAAAGGGATGCCATCTGGGCTGTTCTTCGCTGCTTGTGTAAAGTCGATACCAAACAGCTGAAGTCTGCCTTGCAGCTTTTTATGGCCACACTGGATAGCAAGCGTTTCTAGACATTTCTTATGGCAGGCGAGGGAGCACTGAGGGAAAAGAAGAGTTCAATTTAGTTATATGGAGTGGCCAATTGATTCACCCTTAGATTAAACAAATTCCTACAAATTAAAAAGTATTTTCCATGTCCTGTTAATGGATTCTGCATACACACAGCGCCATGAGCATTTTAACAGCTTAAGAAAGACTATATGTACTGTACCTCCTCACACTCCGCTCCATGGAAAACCACCAGGCTGTCACACTCCCTGCACTTAGATGGAGCTCGTAGTTTTCTCAGCTTATGGGTTTGAGAGGCTTTGGACATCTGAGCATTTCTGAAGGGACCCGGAGAACTGGCTGTCTCCGTCACCATCTCTGCCAGACCTGAAAATCAGAACCAAAGATGAGGAAACATGCTGGTGGCTTCCAGTTCCTGTTAGTTTGAAGGCAAAACAACTGAAACTCTGTGAGGGCAACTAAGAAGCCTTTGTTCACGTCACCTCATTTATTTTAATTTGGATTAGTTCACATTTACTAATCTCAGACCCCAAATCAGAAAATGAGTATAGAAATAAGCCAGAACAAAAGATTAACTTAAGATATGAAAACAGAATAGGGTTGGGCACCTCAACTCCTTGTCATATGCCTTTAGGAACTATTATATCATGTGAGGATGTCATATGATATTTGTTTTTTATGCACACAAGTACAGGTCAGTCCACAAAAAACGATTAAAAAATAAGGTCAAATAGGAGAGCTACTTCGCAGCTTCGATTCTCAATGAGAAAATAGACATGCACACCGACTCAGAGAGCTCCTCACGATATAAAGGAAGTGTGAGCTGAGGTCATGTGGCCAAACTAACATGACCCCAATCTGTGTAGCTCCGTCAAGTGTAAAAGCATTTTAGCCGAGCGAAACCCCCTCAGTTTGTCTTTGTATCTGCCATAGCTTCCCTGACACACAACACACTGCCTGCGCTACCTGCCTAGAATTGGTATATGTACAAGTGTGCGTCTGCCCGGGGGAAAAGGGGTCACGCGCCTTACCGTTGTCTGAAGGCGACGGTTGCTCCCTCTCATCCAGGTCATCCGCAGAAGACATGGTGCCGGTGGAGGGAGTCCTCGGCAGCCGTCTTTTGAAGTCACCTGACAGTACATACACAGGTCATGAATTTTTGTGCATAAAAATATTGAGAGACCAATTTAAAAGCACCGTTTTATAACAGGACAATATCCCGCTGCAGTACAGAGAACAGAGAAGCTATTGTTCTGCTACGTGTGTTCATGCGGGGTTTTATATAACAAAGCTTAGCACGGTGTGGCGAACAGTTTCAGCTGTAGAGGGAAGTGCACTTAGAGATGAGTAGTGAGTGTGTCTGTTGTACAAAGAGGAAGTTACACTAAAACAATTAGAATTAGAATAAATACATAACATGCAGATACTTTTACCCCTGTTGTGATTTCGATATAAAAATATCAGGCTATTTTCAGTTTGATTTTTATTCCTGTCTTTATCATCTTTAATAGTTTGGGTGTTTTTCCAAATTGATTTCTTGATCTCATCGACTCAAATGATTCCTAACTTTGTCGCATGTATTTATTTAATAGCATTTCACAAATTCACCTCACCCTGGAACATGAAATCCTCTTACCTGGACTGGCGGTTGGGGAGTCCATGGACCTGGACTCACTGCTGCCTCCCGCACTCTCCGAGTCGCTGCACATCCCGCCCTGGCTGCCCTGAGTACCGGAGGCCCAGGCTCTCAGTGTGGCCTGGCTTCTCAGCGCTGCAAGGAAACATAAAGACCACCAGTCACACACACAACGGAATAAGAGAAGAAAAAAATCCAGCTCAAAAGCAGCTTCCCGTTAACGGATATTCTTAGCATTGGTTTTGGTTATTTCTAGGCAGGTCACACGTATATTCTGGACTTATGACGCGTAAGCTGCACACAACGGTTTTGATTAAGTCCTGAGAACATTTCCATGACTCAGAACCCAGGGCCAGACCCTGAAAGTAGTTAGTCTGACCCACAAAAACACCTGCGAGCTTCAGCAACAGTCATTTGGGGGTTTGGGAATCAGCCACGATGCAAAATACTATATACAGCTGCGGAAATAATTAAGAGACCACTTCAGCATCATCAGTTTCTCTTGTTTTATTATTTATAGATATGTCTTTGAGTTAAATGTATTTCTATTTTATTTTATTGTATTCTCTAAACTACTGACAACATTTCTCTTAGTTGGAATTCAACAGACACTGGACTGGCTGCCTTACTTGTAGAGACAAAGATTTAAGACAGGTTTGGAGTGGTCTCTTCATTTTTTCCGGAGCTGTATATTCAGGTATCAAATATGATCTTCTCTTAAATTCTGCAGTTATTCACAGCAACGCTTAAATTCATAGTGTTCCGTTGAGTTGAAATCAGTATTTTCTAAATGAAGGAGTACCTTGTATGTCGGTGCTGCTGTTGGACCTCCCCTCGCTGATCTTTGCAGAGCGGTTAAGGGCACAGTCCGCCTCGTCTCCGCTCAGCACATCACCAGAGTAGATGGATGCCTGCGACAGGTTGCCATGGGAGGAATGAGAGCTGCCCACAGACCTTTTGTTGAACACAAACCTGGGGAAATAAAGTCAGAATCAAAGGTTACGTGATGAAGATTTATATTGTTCCAAAGTTGCTCGAATTTGATTTATTACCGTGTGTTTGTGTGGGGAACTGACATGCGACTAAACTTTTACTTCTCAAGGCACTGAGACTTTTGGATTTCAGTTTCTGGCAGATAATCTGTTTTGCTACCACCCACCCCCAAGACTACAAGCAGCACAGTTGGAGCAGTGTTTTGAATAAGCAAGCATTTACTGACATTATGTTACCCCTTCACAACACACATGTAGCACCTTTGCTCTATTAAGTGAGCCAATTCATTTCATTGGAAGAACATTAGCCCTTTTCTGTCTATTACAGGCTAACCTAAGCTGTTCTAGAAACCCCCCCCAGATCTTTTGTAATTCCATAGTTGCTAACAGATGTTAATAAAAGCCATGAAGTCAAAAAAGCTCTATTTTATTTGTTGGACGCCACTTCAAAGAGTTTTATGAAATGCAAATTGTGCCTAAGGCATAACTAAGAGTGAAAGAGAGGATTAGGAACAGAAACTGAAATAAGCCCAGCTGTAGACCATTGCAACATATAATGTCACATGAAACACGTCAGTGGCTGCACAATAATGGAAGCACTAAAGCATTAAATTCCCTTTTTAATCCACAAAGTGTTTTTACAGCAGTGTCAACACTTGTGATTCACACTTAACTGTACAAAATACAATAAAATCATCAATCTCACCGTTAACTTAGCACTGAGAAAGTGAAGCCTTGCTTGTTTTTCTTAGTGGTAATGAGTATGTGTGTGTATGGGAAGCAGATTCTGACACTGCTTTTACAATCTAAGTCTTAGGGACAACCGAGAGCCAAACTCTCACGCTCACAATCTCCCCCGCTGCATTCAGCCTGCGCCACAGATATTTCCTGAGGAAGGGCAACAAATTCAACACGCATTCTGTCTCTCCTTGACTCTCTCTCTCTCGCTTCCTCCCACTCTGACTCACTGTTACCTTTGCTGAAAGAAGAGATTTTAAAAAGAGTAACATGAAGATGTTTTGAAACACTCTCCTCTAGGAATTAATGTTTAATAAAAAAAAGAACCTGAAACTATGACAGTGACTTTTTCACATTATGGCCTCATGTGCAACAAGCTGACATGTCATATCAAGATTCAAGAAGCTTTATTTATCCCGAGGGAAATTGAGGAAGAGCAGAGAGGCAGCCAGGTACCCGGCGCCAAGGGAGCAGATAGAGGACACCTCGGCAGTGGCCTAGGAGGAGAACTGGCACCTCTCCAGCTACCAGCTCACTCCATATTTTTTTTGGTCCGATCGGGACGTGAACCGGCGACCCTTCGGTCCCAAGACCAAGTGCCTACTGACTGAGCCACTGCCGCCCTACCTATCAAAATTGAGTTTAGCATAGCTTGAATACTGAGATCTTTTCCCAGAATGTTACAGTAAATCCACAGTTCGTGGTACCTGGCATTGTCGGAGGAGGTAGAGTCTGAGTGCAGACGCTCTTTAGGCAGGTTTTTGGGCAGGTTCCGGACAAACTCAGCATAGCACTCGCCCGGTTCGTACAACTTGGTGCTCTCACTCAGAGCCTGGTAGTGTGCAGGGAGTGACACAGTCTGCGCCTGCTGCATCTGAAACCAGTTCACCGTCACCTGAAGAGAGATGGATTAGTTTGATGAATGGGTGAATGACTCATTGAATTAATGAATAAAACAAAAGGGAAATGAACACTTAAGTGATTAGAAGTAGATACAAAGATACACATTTATTTTATTAACTGTAGCTTATGTTACTTCAATTTAATATAAACAATGCTTGACAGATTTCTAAAACCTGTTTTCACTATTAGTAATATTTACAGTACATGTCTAATGGGTGGGTATGTGATTATATAAGATTGGAATGTGTTTTTTTTGCCCATAAATGCCTTCAATCTAGCTTATCCATGCACATGTTTAGCTGGAGGTTCTCTGCAATCTTAAAAATAAACATAAAAGAAATATTTTGGCCCCAAAAGCTGCCAAACACAAGAAGAAGTAGCATTTAAGGCTGTAGACAAACATATACAGTTTACATGTATTTACATTTGTTGTGGAAGACTATGAGAAATGCTTGTTTCTCTACATATTCTAATTTGCTTTCAAACATGGATTAAGTGTTTTTGTTTTTCAAATAAATAGAAATGTGTGTCTTGTGTTTAAACTTTGCTTTAAGGGCAAGTCATTTGTTCTCAATTCATGATGCATTGTACCTGTAAGATATGAATATAACAACTACATGTTATTGGACAGTTAACTTCTGACTCTCAGTACATCAGCTTGTTAGCTGGCTGCTAATCACGTAGTGTCCACTCACAGCTTTGAGTGTGAGGTCACACTGGAACACCGTCTCTCGGATTTGTGTGAGGATGGTGCTCTTGGCGTTGGCCAGATCCATCTTCCTGACGCCTGCGTCAGCCATGCAGCTCTGGTACTGATCCTGGGCCTCCTCCGCCTGATCACAGTGGATACAGAAAGTAGTGAAGATGTGGATGAAATGCTAAATGTCAATAATACGTTTTCAGGAATTTAACTATAATGCACCGCTGCAAAGACACAAGCCCCGGTGTGTAAATCCTTCAAAGCTGAACGTTCATTGCTATCTTATTCTCCCCTGCGCACCTTCTGCAGAGCCTCCTCCTCCAGCTTCCTCTTCTTCTCCAGCTGTTTGTTGCCAGCGGTAGCGTGCTCCTCCTGGGATCGGTTGGTAGATGTGTGGGCTTTCTGGTACTCCTCTCTCCTCTGGGCCTTCAGCACTCGTGCTTTACGCAAGGTTGCCACGGCCTCTTGCTGCCAAACCACACAGATAGACCATAATGTGATTCAAATCCAACATAGGGGTTAAACAGTTATCATAAGCATAGTCAGGCACACCTTTCTGGTTGAATCACATGAGAAGTGACTGTAAACACTGCTACCAGGGCTCGTTTCTTTTTAACCATCCAGAAAATATATTGTTATAGATAACTGATGATGCAAATTACTATCTAGTTTGCGCTTTAGCTGATTTGTATTCCATAGAAGTAGCTTTACTGATATTAATAAATGCAAAAAGGAAGAGGGGTTGCATTGATTCTGAGCTAATAGCGTGTATTAAACAGGGACATGTCACAAACCATTTTCTTTTGTTCCCTCTGCCACTGCTCCTTGATGTCTTTCCTCAACTTGTCAAGTTCATTCTTACGAGCCAGAAGAGGCTGGAGAAAGATGGACAACGATTCAATGAGGTAGAGAATTTCATAATCATTTCATGCTTTTCTAAATAAAGCCTTAAGATAAATGATATGTATGTTCATCATATCAGAAATGCTTGTTTTCTGGTCTGCAAGTTCTGTTATGGAATATTGCACTTTTTCAAGCCCCACTGTATTAAAATACAGGGATTTTATTTATGTGCACTCTTGACTTGCATTACTCACTGTTACCTGTATGTATTTATTGGTCTGAAGAGCCATTGCAGTTTGAGTAAGCAGCTGTTTGTATTCAAAGTCGTTCTTGAATGTGGAAACGTAGATATCACTGAATGGCATGTAGTCCTTGGAAATAAAAAAGAAATTGGCAATGTTCAATCAAACACAAGAAAACATATACTGCATACACATTATAAATAAAGGATTTATATAAAAAGGCTATTTTCTTACCTGTTGACTGGCCAGTGTCTTAGCAGACTCTGCCATTTTGGCAAAACTTTTGGCATACTCAATATCTGAAAACAAAATAAACAAAGCGTGAAGATATTATTTTCTGTAAATACTATTAATTCAGTTAAAACAACATGCACTCCATTTAATCTAATTCCATAATGCTGGCCTTAAACAAACAGATATTTCTAGTTATTACATTCCTGAAACACAGTGTATTACACACGTATTATCCTAAATCAAACAAAATGAAAAGTATTGAATAGTTTAAGAGGATGAAACGGTACCAAATGTTTTCTGCTCAGAGTGAAAAATAAGTTGCCATGACTAAATGGCGTTAAAACACTCAAACTGTTCTGCCCCTGTTGAACTCAATTAACAGTAAAAAGGATTAGAATGACTCAGGGGTCCATTTTAAAAACGCTGTTTCATTCCTGGGTCAAACTCAATTTACAGATACCTCTAATGTCTTTTTAAACTGAACTCCAATGCAAGATGGGTGTTCATTTTTACTGTTTAGGAGTTATTGTGTTCCCCAAACATATCTAGTATTCTTCCTAATGCAGTAACCCTTTGATTGCAACCCACTGTCCATAGTCTTGAAGTCTCACCCATTGTCAGCCGTTTCTCCATCCAGGCCAGGAGGTCTTTGATATACCTGGACCAGGCCTTGGCATAGAGTAGAGCAGACTCCACCCCGCTGTCATGCTTCAGCAGGGTCAAGTCAACCTCTTCCTCGCGTGACAGTGGCGCCTCTGGGCCTAGAGAGAAACACATGGCATCAAGAACATTGCCAAGTGTTGGATTGGAATGATGCGTCTCAGTTCTACTACCCCCAACAGACGTGTGTGGGAGGTAAATGGAAAAAACACATTCAGGTTAAAGTTAACAGTGTAGGAGGATTTAAAAGTGCCGGGCGCCTTTTCAAATAGCATTATTTTTCTATTAACTGGTTACACTGTGATGCACCTCTCCCAGGCATCCAGCGTCTGATTTAACACAAACCCCATGTGTTTCCCATCCCACACGGAACTACTCCCAAACAGGCAAGGAATGTGAGATATGTGGACGGAGAGGGGAAAATGAGCAGCTAGTATGAAAAAAGCAGCAGAAATAACAGGGGTGGAAGCAGAGGCTAAGGGTGGGTCTACCTCAGGCATTCAAGCAGTCCAGCGCCTAAATCACTCAGCTAACTCGCCATCTGACACTAAGGGCGTCCCTGGGCTACAAAGCAACCATTAAATGCTTTAAAAGCAGCCATTAATACTCATTACTGTTCAGGTTTCATTTATTTTATTCTACACCCACGTTGCTCAGAGGTAAATGACGGACTGTGAATAACACTTACCCACAAGGTCATTTTTCTCTGACAAATATCCCTCAGGATCCAAAGAGAGATTGTCAAAGGACTGTGAAAAAGACATTTCAGATTATAAGAAGGGAATAGCAGACATACGATCAAAGTAAGACTTCACAAGCAGCTGGGTTTGAACACCCCAATTAAGTACAGAAAACAAGTCTTTGAGGCTTTTTAAGAAAATGGTGGCGGGGTGAAATTGCCACTTTAAAAAAATGCACCTCTTTGAAAACTGTAATGTTTAAAAAAAAAACGTTGAAAAAAAAAGATGGTGCGAAAACTGGGAAGGAAAGACGGTGTCTCACCCTGCTTCTCCTGGTCTGGGGGATCCCCAACCCTGGCCCGCCGTCCACATCTCCCATAAGGAAGTCAGAAACTCTGGAGGGAAGATGTGTAGATATATGTCAAATGATTGGGTGAAAAATGCAATCTATTCAGCAGTAAAGGGTTTCCAGAAATGCTACTGTGAAGTATGCTGTTTGTAAACTTTAACCAAAAAGGTTGGCTAAAGTCAGCCCTGTTTTTCTTACACAAAAAAGTAATAAAAGTTTTGTGGTGTTGAAAAGCTATTCAAACATTGTACTCACACATTGCCGAAAGTGAATGCCAAAGTGTCAATGGATGTGTGTATCTCGCCAAATATAGCCTGAGTGTTTTCTGGGTTCACTTCCTTGAAGTTAATGCCTGTGGAGAGTGATAAAACACACAATAACTTCAGCCAAAATTAAACCGCGTTACAAAGCAGCTCATGTTCAGTCCTTCAACAAATTCAACTGAAACATTGTATTAAATGCATGCAATTCCTCTCAGAGCATTTGGTTTTATTCTTGCAATCCTAATTAATAGAGACCTTTTTTATCTGATTGACTTTTGTGGGGAGAAGTTTATCGCCTCTACAAGGGCTTACGTTTTTTTCAAGTATGTTTTGACATTCTCCTCGACAGCGGACAAAAGTTTAACCCCTGAGTGGTAACAAAGGGTCAAGTGTTTCAAAGGAAGCGCTATGAAAACAGCTTAAAAAACACAGCTATGAGAGCAGAAGTTGTCACAGCACATCGCCCTGAACAGTCCATTTCTTCCTACCACTTCAGAAATACCTGCTTCCAAGAATGTTCAAAGACGGATAATCAAGAAATATAAAAAAACAATCCCAAAAGTTCCTTCCTACGTTCAAATGTGTTATAATCCCATATGCTATCTTCCATGACGATCATGCACAGAAAAGGTGATCAAATTGCACTCATTCTTTGATTTGATATCTATTGACAGTCAGGCGTCCACTTTGTTTTAGATCCATTAGACCATCGACGCTTGAATAATCTTTGAGAAAGTTTGCACATTGTCGGAGAACAGTTTACGCAGCAAGAGAAATCAGAGGACCCGAAGAGACAGTGAAATCGACTAAAGCGAGTACTTCCTGCCTGCCCGCAACAGGAAACCCTCACCCGGCCTGAGTTCTGTGACATGTAACACTATATGCAACTCTTACCTTTTTCTAGTAACGTTGTACAGTAACTGGGACCAGAAAAAGAAATCTATAAAAAGTTTCCAGACTTATTTCTAGCTTTTGTGCTTCCATTTTCTCTTCATTAGAGCAAATTCCATCCATGTCAGTGGTGGTTGGGTGGTTGTAAATATCCAACCTATGACGATGCATTTAAGGGTCATGGCATCCTGGGATGGGGAGGCAACCCCAAAATCCAGGGAGATTCTTGAAGACACCAAAAGTGAGACGCCTCCCTGCAAGCCTCCCTGCCTTGAACCTCTCTGGCCCTGAATGCTAGCGTACAACTCTGCACCGACTTCTTCCTCAGGACATCCTGTGCGTCTCATAACAATGATCCAGAGCTCGGCCCCCCCGTGTCACGATTGAAATATGGAAAATGCATCATTCGAGTACAGGGGCCATTGTTCTCTCACAGTTGAGCCGTAACTGGGACCATTAGTGCCTGAGAAATGTCTTTGATGAGTTAAGAGCATGTCTTTTTTCCCTGATGATTCTACCTTGACATAGCTTCATTTCTCTGGTGTGAAATCGGATTACAAACACATGAAAGATAGAAAAAATGAGGCAAATTGAAAGATCTCTTAGAGAGCATAGTGACAAAAACACTGCCTCTGACATAGAAGTTTGCTCGTAGTGACCAAATGTGTCCTTCAAGCGTCTTCCCTAGACAAAGGGAGACAGAGCAGGGAAAGAATCTCAATATGTTGAGGAAGTTGACACTTTTATTGCAGAGCCTTGCAGTTTTTCACAAGGAGCGACACACACACACACACACACACGTTTGATTCAATGAGTCTGTGAAAAGATCATGTATTTGATGCAGAAGAAAACACTGCATTTAAATGGTATTTAAAACAGTATGTTTGGATAGGAAAGGAAGGGGATTTTTTTCCCCAGTAAATTCTGGCAGCTGCCGAAGTGCCCCAGGTGTTTTAAGCATCAAAGGGCAACATGAATGAAGAGGCGACACACTCTGAAGACACTGAGACGCACAGGGCCTGTTATCATCCCAACCTTTGAGTCCTCATCTCTGATGTCTCGCTGACTCATTCCTCTCTCAGCCTCTCCTGTTCAGTCCTCCTCTGGCCCGGTGACTGGTGGCAATATTGTGTTACCTACTGGCCCTGACGGGACAGTCCAACCAGGGTGTGTGTTGATGTAAGACACCCCCTTGTGGACAGGCTAATTCTGACTTGTCAACAACATATGCAGCTTCTGAATTGACGGCAAGAATAAATGGCTTTTCTTGAAAAACAGGAAACTGCACTGCCTTAATCTATAGAAGCATCATCAGTCCATCGCTGTAAGGTGTTTATTTATGCATATTTTTGTGAAATTATAGCATACAGTATAATAAACATCTTGGTAATACCCACACATTTTGTAAAATCATAGTATTTCTGTATTTAGGGACGCACCAATACAACCACCTTTTCTCTTAATAACAGATTTCAAGATTTGATTTCAGATCTTCATGTTTCACCGCACGGACATTAAACATTTTTTTAAAACATGCGTAATAAATGTGTATAAACCATTCAGTTATAGGTAAGACTATACTCGGTGACATGTTGTCATTTTACAACTCGTCACCGTACGTCTTGTTATTAAAGAAACAAAACAAAACTACCGTGACTCATCCTACTCTGAATCTCTTTTGTTTCCTTTTGGCATTCTACACGTTGTCAAAGCACTCGTCAATGAACCATAGATGCAGACAGATATTTTTAAGCATTTTTGAGGGGTAGCTCATAACTCAGATATAGAGATAAGGCAGGTGCGTTGTCAGACAGACTCACACCTCACGAAAAGGGGAAAAGAATGAAGACACGTGGATGTGCTCGACCGACAAGCCGCCTGCCGGGGGGCCCCCGTGGTCGCTGAAATATGGAATGCAAATTACAGTCGTCACCGCTGTAGGGATTCTTGTGTGTAAGTCAAGTGAAGAAAAACCCTTGCAGAGGATCACATTTCTAGCAGATTGAACTCGTGAGTTGAGATTCCTTTTGTTTGTGTTCATTTGGGAGACAGGAAACAGAGCTGTTGCTGAAGGAGTATTATCTTCTCATACTGCGCCCTTTCAGAAACAAAACTCCCAGCCAACTATAACTAAGAACAGATCAATAAAATACAACCGCAGGGTATTTCCCACACTAGTCTGCATGAGTTACGTAGGCTGAACCAGTAATGCAACACTCAGAGTTAGTGCCAGGACATTCCAGCATCATCTGAGTGTTTTTATTTGTGTGTCTCAGTGCATGCTAGTGACTACAACTGACCTTTGACCTTGGCAATGACCGTTCCAGCCGATCCCAGGATGTCTACTGAGTTGAGGGTTTGGTGTTTGCTGATGACGGCCTTGAGGACGCGAAGTAACTCTGCCAAACGTTCCTGCACCACCTCCTGAAGACCTTCCAGATTATCTTGGGATAAAAGAGACAATGCAGGTTGAAGGTTAGCAAGGTAAACCAAAAAGAGACTAAAATGGAAACCCAAATACCACAGTGCACAGTTTTCAAATCAAACATTTTCATCTATTAGTCAAAGACACTACAATAACACTACGTTAGTGTCTAAAGAATACCAAGCATTTATTTTGGCTTGTTATTTTAAATGTTGATGTCATCTGTGTGTGATCCAGACGATTTCCCTCAGGCACAGTCATACGCATTTTGTTTTATCTGCATGCAAGGATGCAACCCCAGATGATATCTGGAAGACGGTTCTTGTTGAGAGGCAGTGATTAAGGCAGTTGTTGCGGCATAAAACTGCAGTGATGAAACTTGCTTCCTCCAGGCGTAGAGTGACACCTTGTAGAGCGGAAGAGGGATATTTCTATGTAAACAGGTCGAACAATGTCAGTCACGCTTATGAGAATCTCACACAGGTGGAGCTGATGAATACCCAGAAGTGATGACATACTCTGTCTGCTTTTGTGGTCACAAGTGAACTCAAACCTGTACTTTAGACACGTCTCAGTTAACAACAAAGCCATCTATTGTATACGTGCAGTAGCTCCTCTGCCGTTCCAAGTCTTTGAGATGTTGTTGTGTTTATTTACTACACTTTTTACAGCTCATGCAATAGAAAAACACAACTGTGGTGCAGTGTCTGTGTATATGCATGATGCAATTTGTAAAACACTCCAATAAAAAGGGCACAAATAACCTTTTTAAAGAGTTGACTGAAGTGGCACATATGGTAGTTATTATGCAAGCATACTTTTCTGTAGCAATCTGCTGACAGTGTGAGCGGAAGAAAAAAAAAAGTTGAGGAAGATATTGCATATTTCTAGTGGTTTCCGAAGATGACACTTGAGGAGGAACAGAATGTACAAAATGCATCCATCCCTGTTTTTGCCAAGCGTACCACATTCTAAGTACATCCTGCTATGAAAGGTATGCTTTTCCTGTAAAACAACAGGATACAATGAGGAGCATTATACCATTTAATGTATTTATGCGTCTAAATGAATGCTCTTTTATGAACTTGTTAGATATTTTATATAGATTTCTCCAGGGAATTCAGACCTCACAGTGAAGAGACTTTTCAAACCACACAATTTAGCTCTTAAAATACAGCCAAAAGACAATCAGTAAATCTTGATGAATCCCGTTCAAACAACAGAAGAGGAAGAGTCTGTCTCCCGCTCTGATAAAGGCTAATCAGCTGTTGCTGTGCCAGTCGGCACCAGACAAAAAAAGGTGAGTTCATGTCTCACTTAGTGTTTTTAAAGTAGCAGGGACACTGTCTGGAAACAGAAAAGTCATCTGTTTTTTATCAAGGCCACCCCAGCAGGCAGTAGCACGAGATGAGAGGCTGAATTTATTGCAATGTTAAAAGGAATTGCAGAGGGCGTCAAAATGAGAGCCTGTGTGCGTGTGTGTGTGTGTGTGTGTGTGTTGCCCATTTGACTCCTTATTTAAAAACACTAACGCTAACTCCATTGGCTGGTGTAAAACGTGGTAGAAGAGACATAATCCGCAACGGAGACATAAGCCCTTGCCATCTGTGACACTATTTCAAAAGAAGACCGGAGAGATAAAGCTGAATATAGACGCTAGGCGAGATAAGACTTTGAGAATGAATCACTAGGAACACAAAACACTTGAAGAAACTCTCCAAATATACACAAATTAAAGGACACACAAGGGTCTTCTTGCTGATTAGAAGCTAACGGATCCCTGTCTTTACCTCCCCACCCCTCAGGATTAGAGGAAATGCGTCCGGTAATACAGGGGGTGGGGCTCACCTGCCCTCCTGCCCTAAGGCGAGAGGTCCCCTGACCCTGCAACACACACTTTGAGGTTCTCTCCCTACTGACACTGACAATGGTCCTTCATTAAGAACCCCTCCCCTTCCTCTTAACCTTAGCTCAGCTGTGTTTGAAGATTTTCTTATCAAAGACATATGTGGTTCCCCCATTACCATACGAAAACCTTCCTAATGAGGTCCACACCTGAGAATCTCCACTTAGCCTGACTAAAAGGCGCTGATATGGAGCAGTGACGTCGCTCAGGATCACCCGTTTCCCTTTCCTCAAAAAAAAAAAAGGGTTTAATTAGACTAATCTGTTCTTTAGAAGAGCAAAGGGGATTCACTTTGTGAGGAAATGACAATAGCGAGGATGTTGTGGCAACAAAGACCGAGGGACATCCTGAGCCAATCTGCTGGATTGGAACAAAGCCATTCAGGGCATTTTTTTCCCCTTGTTTTGGTATTGGCTGTGTCTTTTGTGTACTGTCACCCACTGCCAGCTGTCAGAATTCTCCTCTGTGCCGAGCTAAAAAACTGCACAAACAAACAGATAGCAGCCAGCGATTTCAATTCATGATATATGACAGCGTGCACGAGTGAACAAAGACCGTGTCGGCGCTAGTGAGAGCAGAGCTACTCAAACCCAAAAATGGGAATAGGGATCCATAAGGGAGTCAATACAGAATCAGATTTTAAATATAAATGTACCTTGAAAAAAATGGTGGTTGCCAAACCTGAATTACGATTCAGATTACAGACAATGGTGAAAACATCCACACCAAAAAACACAACGCAAACTATGTCAATACTATACCCAAACACTTATAGAGTAAAAATATAACTTGTTAAGTTTCAAAACGATGAACAACCAAGGTTTAACATATTACTTTTTCCAATGAAAGGGTCTTCACAGCTTAACCTCCCAGCCCAGTCTTTGCGCAATTACGCCACTTAGATCATTGTTCAATCACTGCCCTTAAAACCCAGATTAAAGATTCTAACAACAGAACTGTATATAGCAATCCCAAATGGGAATTAAGTTATCAAAACAAGGTCAGATTTTGTGTGACAGCTCATACTGATCACCACCATTGTTGCCCCTTTGAATTGTGTGAGAGGATCTTTGCTCACTGCAGCGTGAAAGAAAGCTGGTCAAAAAAAAAAATCAGTGGTGAGTGCCTTTGTCCCAACAATGGCATCAAAAAGCTCACTGTAAATTTGTAGCCAATTGAGGGGGCCGTGCCGTTCTTTTTGGTAGAGATAACAGCACTGAGGCATAGAGCCGGGTTATATTGTTTAAAAAGGAGGACCCCCCACCAACGCCAACGCAGCTCAAGGCGGTCTCGTCTGTCTCTGCAGTGGTGGGATGAGTCGGCGTCCCAGCCACGCTTCACGCTCAGTCTGCTTCATTTATTCTCTGCAAGATCAACACCCCCCTCCTTTTTAGGAAAATATATCAACAGTAAAAGTAGTTTTATGAAGGTTGAGACTGCGAGCTAACAAAACACAAATGTAGTCGATGTTTGCATTCAAGACGAAGTTAAATATGTGGCAATATGAACTAAATAATTACAGTTGATTGACTTGTTGTTTCAGCTCAATATCAGACTCTAACCTGGGATGTTGCAACAGTCCTTCACATGTACCTGACAAAAATACCAGTCATGCCTCTAGTTCCTATTTTGATACACAACTCCTGACAGCTGAGTGTTAAAAATACAGTAAGTGGGTTAACCGCTAACAGTATGGAACACTTTTAAAGAGTCACACATCTGGTGGTTCAAAGCTCTCTATATTTCCAGTCTGTCGTTTAAGATTCTTACCACGGTTTTATGACTTAACTACGAGACCATGTTACTAGACCCTAACTGTACAACATCGTAGTCTCATGTGAAATGCAACACGCATAATAAGATCAAATCTGGACAATGGGCTGCAAACAAAACAGAAAGTGTATCAGCATGTGTTGCATTTCTGAAAAAAAATAACCTAAGTCTCCAAAAATGGTCAACAATTAAGTAGCCTAAACATGTGAGTAACTTGTGTTTCTATCAAGAGATGGACCACCCAATGTTCAGCCCTATAGACTTGAAAAGTGGATCTTAAAGTCAGCTTAAAGTCATTTTGGTTACAATGGATTCTACTAGCGACTGGTGTCCACAGAAAAAAGGCCAGGAGAAACTTCTCAAAGCACAAACCTGAACAATCCACCTCGCTGTCAATCGGTTGCAAACACTCATGTAAAATATTGTGTTGTTTTGGAGTATCACTTACGAAAGAGGACTCTCTACACTCAAACATTTACCTTTTAAATGAATGTCTGCCCTCATATTGTTGTGTGCGCGGGGGGGTCCCATTGTGTCTGACAAAGCTCATTGTGTGTCTGCTGCAGAGAATCTAATCCAAATCTTCAGGTGGCCTGACAGAGGTTACAGCCCTTGCTCCCCCCACTGATAACGACGGGCAATCAACTGGCCTGTCTGGACACGCGACCCCCCCCCCCCCGACACACACAGACATGAAACAAGTCTGAGCAGCTCTGCTGGTGACACAGCGCGGCTTGGGAAACTGCCGCAGGGCTTTACGGAAAGACCAGGGAGGCCACGTTTCTCCATCAGGATCCCTCCTCTGCCTGTTCTCTGGAAGGGTGACGGATAAACACCCAGTGGGCAGCAGTGGATCTTCAGGTTGTATTTCAGATGTGTCCCTCATCCCAGGATGGTGACTCAGTCATCACCCTAAATGCTCCCCTACCGATGGAAGGGACCACGTTTTGTCCGTCTCGCATATCTCTTACAAACGGCATTGCTTGTCTACTTTTACGTTTGAATAAACTGCTCATATTTCTTTTATTCACGTATATTTGTTATCCTATCAAATGTTTTTGTTTCTATCGTTTTGTACAATAGTTGTATTTTTGCTCTTTTTCACTTTACAACCCAATTGCTCTTACTGTGTTCACGTATATGCACCATTACACACAAAGCAAGTTCCTTGTATGCAGTTAATGTAAAGTAACCAAGTAGATTTACTCTAGTACAAATTTGAGGTACTTGTACTTTGCTTGTATCATTTCAAAGAGGTAATCATGTACTTTTAATCCATTACATGTATTAAACAGCATTACTTGTAACAAAAGAACAAGCTACCCTGCAGTATACACATTATGTATGATTATAACAGAGTATTCCTACACTCTGGAGCGTCTACTTTTACTTAAGTACACGATCTGAGTACTTCTCCCACCTCTGCTTGTATGTGTGAGAAAACCTGATTCTGAGACACCTGAGTCAAATAAGCACATCTCTTTAATCCCAATCCACAAGGTCAGAAAATATTACTCCCACTGTAACAGACTCTGCTTGCGTTGCAGAGCTGCAACCTGAACTGCGACAGGTGGAGTTGTTTGGTCAGGAAAACCATCTCCAAACACTGGTTTCCCCCCACTGTCCAAACAAACGCGGACATTGCTGGGTGCCTCTCTGGCTTTCCCATGCCTTGTTTGGTGACAGAGCGGGGCCCCAGACATCACACAGACAGTAAACAGCAGGCCCTCCATAAACAGCTACCTGCTCTCAGCCTGTTAGTGGAGGGCTCTCTGTGAGGTCCGGGCTTCACACTTCAGGCTAATTCTCTGACACTTCATCAAATGTTTGGGGGGACTTTGCGGCAGGTGCATGACAAGAGTACATTCTTGTATCAACACACTGGCCTTCACAGGGCGTCAGTACACAGCGAGGTGAGACAAAGCAGAAAAGGAAACAGGAAAAAACTGATTTTACACAAGAATTCAGTCCAAACAATGGTTTTAAACCATGCAAAAACAAATGGTATTCTTGTTTTACAAAAGCATTAACGATGAAGGCTGCAAATTAATAATATATAATAATAATAAAACCATTGACGTTTAAGTAATTTGCTCAAATATTCCTAAAACCAAAAATGACATATTAAACATTTGTATTTTAGAAAATGTTATATAATATGAAGTAAAAATAAATATCAACACTTGAGGATCTCATTGACAGTTTTTCTGTTTAAACTGTTAAGTTGTAATGCCTCCAGGAACAAATAAAAGCTTGTATTATTAGCCAATTTTTTTTCTTTGATCCGGAAATAACTTCACCTTGACGAGAAGGTTTTTCCATTTGCCTGAAGGAACGACGTAATTTACTACAGAAGAGGAATGTGTGTCGGAGACTACTACAATATTGAGAAACAGAAATGACTAATTCTGTCAGACGTGTGAAGCGAGGGATGGAAGAATCTGTTGGGAGGGCGTGTTGTTGTTGCGCATCTCAATTCACACCCGAGTAAGCATAACATTAGCTGTTTTTGGTCTGGTTCAAAAACACAGCAGCACCAGCCCTCTCTCTGCTCAGACCTTTATCTGTAGCTGTAAACTTCAGCGGGTCGGCTCAATGGTCAGCAGTGACGTCCCTCTGCTAGCAGGAGCTCCACTGGCCAATCCACCCCTCGCCATGACCAATCTCCTACACAAACATCCAGGGCCCATAACCATAAATCCCACCCCAGGAAACACACCCTGACCACAAGCTTGCACAAAAACATCCTTCAGCATCACAGGGGAAAGTTACTGCCCAACAAATCTCTCCTTTCTCTCCCCTAAGAGCAGCGGGCCATTAAACTATTATGTGCTAGAATTCGGCTTTTCTCTCAATTCAAGGCACCACCCGCAAGTGTCCACTTCAGCCAGCACAGGGGCACTTGTGCATGAAGGGGGAGATGTTTGTGGTGCTGTATGTGTGTTCCTGCAGAGTAACACAGGGTTTCAAATTGGTTACATGCTGTAAATGTCCCTCAAATTGACGGAAGGAATAGAATACCTGTCTAATAAGCCTTATAAAGGACATTTTATGATCTCTAAATAGCACCGCATTTAGTCGTTTAGTCCATAAAAAAATCCTAAAATTGTGAAATAATGTCCAGTGTCTCAAAGTACAAAGTGACGAATACATTGTTTTGTCATTTCCAGAAATCAAAGATATGTAGTTTAATACGATATAAAACCAATTAAAGCAGAAAATCTCAATTAAAAAATTGGATTCATTGATTATCACAATAGTTGGTGATTGTTTTTTGTCAATTGATGTCTGTGTAGTCGTTGCAGCTCGATTTTAAATGTCCAAACTATCTTTTTGTAGTCATATTACTACAATACAACCCTTTTTGAGCAGAAAGAAAAACAAGTCCCTGGACAAACACGGTTAGTATCTCACGGGGACTTGTTTACCTTGCTGCATATTTTAACAAACCCGTTCTGAACGTGTTATCCTTTGGCCCGGTGCTCTAAAACAGAGTCTGTCCTTCTGACATCAGCACAGATACAGACTGGTACTCTGAAACAGAACAATGCTGTTTAACTGGAGAACAGCCAGATCTTATCAGTGTCACGGTGACACCAACAGTTGAAAGAAGCTGCAGGTTTGTGAGTCAGCTATACATGTTCCTCCTTACAACATGTAATGCCTCTTCTCAGAAACATTTTCCTGTTTATCTGAGGTCAATACGCTTTCAACCACATGCTCTGAAACTATGCTGCGAGTTGTTTGCTCTCCCCTGAAGTGGACTGTAAAGTGTCAAGCACTTTTGTTTCTCACCTGAGGCTGAAAGGCTAAAAACAGGTAACCCAAATGGAGCAGAGAAGCTTTAAAAAAGGAAATAGAATGAACAACAACAAAAGGCACGTCAAGTGAAAACCTCATCCTGTCCAGCCCTGTTGGCCGGCACACCATGCATTACTTCCACTGCACGTTTTTCAACAAACATTCCTAAAGTGTTTTTGCTCGATAATGAAGACAAACTGCATTCAGCCCATTTGAAACAAAGGAGGTGTTTCTGAGTGAAATGTACACGTGTCCTTCCTGTGTGGTCAGGTCAAATAGAAGCAAAACAAAAATGTAAAAAGATGAAGAAAAAAAAGGGTTACGACATTGTGCAACAGTAGCATTGTGTAAAATGACTCCTTAAAGTAAAAGATCACCTTCTTCGTGTGTGTCGATCAGATAACTCACACACAGGTTGTGTTTCCCACAGAAACCATTCAGCCACTTAATAAACTCAGAGAAATACATAAGTATAACTCTGATTGCTCCCTTGAGATGTTTCCCTTTGATTCCATTAAAAAATTGTAGCGAATTTCCACTTAATGAAAGACAGCCTTGACTGAATAGCCGCCGCTGAGTCGCATTTATGACCACAAATCAAGTCTGAATTATTTTTAGCAGAGTTTTTATAGCCAATCTGCCTCACACCTAGCATTGGTCTATTGGAGGCTCTATAGCTACAAGTGAACATTTGTTCTAAAGGAATGCAGAGTATGCAGGGGAGTGGGGGGATGGGAGGGGGACAGCAGCTCGGCTGTGTGGAGGACTCCCTTTTCATCCTGATTAAAAACCATTAACCAAGCTGTCTTCTGCAGAGCAATGCACACTCAAATAAACATTTCAGGAGGAAGAAAGAATTGTGGCATTTATTGCATTTCTCTTTTATTCTATTGCCTCTAACATGCTCTTTAAACATGTGTCTGAAGGACCATTACAGAAATACTTGTTCACATACATGTGAGATATGGAATGACATTATTTCAAGATAAAGAAAAGGTTTGACTTCACTGTTAACAACAATGGCTTACTGGTACTACAAGACTTTGAATGCACCATTATGCGAGTGTGTATTTTCTTTGATTTATGAAGTTATTTTTGTGACTACAGGCTGTACACTCATTCAAATCCGTGGCAAGTTTTCTCTCCTCAATCCTTTCAAGAGAATACTGATGATTTACTCTAGACTGTTGACAAAATGATGTTGTTATTCACCATTTTGGCTCAACGGGCATGTTATTGATTTAAATGTGGAGTGTGATGCAGCTCGGTAAGAGGTTAAGGTTCACTAATGGTGTGTGTTGGAACGTGCAAGTGGACAAAGATCATCTCTGGGACGGGGACAGGGGTCACCTCCTCAGTCAAAACTCGTACAGCTCAGCCTCACATTCTTTTCTTGGGTTACATTCTTTGACAGCTTTGACCATTGTTGGGAAACAATTCTCACCAGCGCTGAGAGTGTGGGGCCGGTTATGAGAGAATGTGTAAATCTACACCACAATCTGACCCTGGGGAATGAATAAGTGTGAAGTCACGGGTGTGAACGAGGTGGGTAGGGTTAACTTGGAGTTTACGGTGACTGATGCAGTTCGCCCTGCGGGATTTCGTCAACCAAACATGCGCCTCCAGCTTAAAAGTGGCGGGTGTCCTGAGAGGAATAACAAGCATCACCCAAGCTAAACTCCCTAAAGTTGTCTCTTGTGTGAGGAGCTATGAGACCCATGCTGAGGGCAATACATACTGTCAATACAATACTGAGCAAACAGACAGGCCTTTCAGCAAAATAAAGAATTGTGTCTTTTCACAAAGTACTCCAGTGACAAAGCTGTCCAAATATGAAAAGAATAACACGAGAGCTGGCATGTGCCTCGCTGACCTCTCCTCTGCTTCCCTCACAACGTGTTCCTGCAGCGCTCCTCTATCATGGAGACCTGTTGCTGTTACGCTGTTTATCTTTTCAAGCAAAACCAACAAATGCTGCTAATCAGACAATGATAACAGCGCAGGCAGAGGCGCAGCAAGCAGCAACGGTAAGCCCGACTTACTGAGTTTAGCAATAACTGTTTTAAGATAATATAGATTACACTTATTAAAACGTATAATAATAGGTCGGTCGTGTACAATTTTAGCTTTTTATTTAAAGAAATCTAAACTTCCTATACACCTCATTAGAGTTGTCATTCATTTTTTACATTTCTTATCTAGAAGATGGATTTTTCATTCATGTGTATTTATCACTTTTGAGTTAGTATTATTGCATGGCCTAGTTTCAAAGTTGATTCCGATTGGTAAATGTGGAAATATAGACTTCTGCTCTTCGTCAATACCAGACTGTTGCTAAGGATGCTTATACACGATCAATCCACAGAAAGAAGTCCGGTCAATTTATTGTCAGCTCGCTCGACATTGTCCCTCACATGTTTACCATGCAAAAAATTGCAATGGAAGATATCATCAAAGTGCATTTACCAAAATAGAGATACAGCCTGTTGCATAAGAAAACAGACCTTTGACTGTTGCCTTTTCCAGACTGTGTTACCTCGCTTACACAAAAACAACAAGACATGTTACAATCGATTTATGGATATAAACACATCCGCACAGTGGCAAAGGTGTAGATGATCAAATCATCACGATGTGGTACATAGGGACTTTAAAGTTATCATTTACTGACAAAAACACTGAGGTTATTCGAATATCTCCTACAAGGCTATACAAACTGGGCGAGGAACATTTTGAAAAACATAACCTCAAGGGCCCCTCCTGTCTAAATGAAGCATAAATTGAATAAAAATGTCAACCTGGTCATAAAAACTCTTTACTGTGGTAGCGATTAAAGCATTCAAAGCTCATAATTAGTGTCTGCCTTTAAGAGACGACTGCCGGGATTGCTCCAGGGCCAGCCAACAGGAGTCAGACTTTAAACAATGTTCAGGATGTTCGACATATGGGACAACAAGAATGTATGATCATAAATACACAACATTGTCAGTCTCTAAATCACATTTCAGCTCAGGGATGATTCATATTTTCCTGTTCGCTAGCTTCAAAAGGAAAGCACAGTGGTTGTTTCACCAAAGCTGAAACATCCACTGTGCATTCGCAGTCAGGTGACAGCATATATTTAAAGCTACTGTGACCATCTTCCACCAGACTGACTAATCAAAATGTCCCAATGTTTACTTTGACAGCAAAGCTGCATTTGCCTGAGTTGTTCCACGAAGCTACTTGTGTCACTGTAAACAAACCACTAATCCAAATGACAAATAGCTGAATGAAATAATAGGGTCGTGATGTATGATTCTATCCCGTCCTGCTCAATAAGAGCTGTTGTTAACGGGGAGGCAAATATCCCAAATGTTTTCGTGATGGTTCAGAGCAACACTCAGCACGACGCAAGCCAAGGTTTCCTCACAGAGGCCTCACTCCTCCCGCCAGAGGAATGGCTAAACAACTCACTCCCACTCCCAGACCTGCAGCTGGACCCCAGCATGGGAGAGTGTGTGTGTGTGTGTGTGTGTGTGTGTGTGTGTGTGTGTGTAGGTATGTGCCTTTTAGCTGAGCAGCAGCAGTAGTAGAAGTAGTTGTGTTATTGATTACACTGAAGAAAATCCCTCTATTAATGAAACTACTACAGTACAGACACCAAAAAGCTAAATAAGATGTCTTTAGACAATGGTTTGATTGAAATCATTGCTATTATAAAATGAACAAACAAAATAAATGAGTTGATTGCAAAGTAGATTAAAAACTTGAAAAAGTGTTGCTTTCTGCCGAAATCCTTAATTTAACACACTTTATAAAGATTGAATAAAAGAATACACAAATGAACTGATAATTAAAAGTAATACATGACAAACAGTAGGTTAATTGTAGCATGAAGCCTTGTTAAACACTATGTGAGAGTGTGTGTGTGGGCGGAGTGTTTGTGTGTGTGTCTGCAAACAAGAGCAAAGCCATCAAACCAAGTGAGAAAAACTGAGAAAACATTCGTAATCTATGTGTGTGTGTGTGTGTGCGTGTGCGTGTGTGTGCGTGTGGCACTTTGTGGGTTTGTGTAGCTTTTAAGAGGCTAACAACACTGCAAGTGCTCCGGCATGTTAGCGGTGAGGCTGTTATCAAACTGTACACCAACACTCCAGGTGGTTCTGGCTGTATGTCAGGGTGACAAAGTGTGGGCTTTAGTTTTCTATCTGTAATATCAGAATAACACACAGAGCTTTCCTGGAAACCTAATCCTTTACGGTGCCATGACTGCAACTATATTTTGTGGGTGTTAGCAGCACAGAAGGCATCAAAGCAGAACGACGGTGATATACTGCCCGAGTCAAAGAAAAATGTTCACTGTTACACTGTTTAAAAAGCTGTTGGTGCAACTGTGATGCAAGTGGACAACTGGCCAAACAAAAGACAACTTGTCAATACAATCCAAGTTTATCTGCAATGGAATTTGCTGGTAGAGATTTTTAACTATCTATACATCATCCTTGGCTCCTTTCCTAGACATATGGTCAGCAATTACCTAAGAAGAATTCCATCATACGAGAGATATGTGCTCCACAGGCAGTAGCCTCTTATCAAAGTTAAGGGCTTACTCAAGTGAATAAAGCCTTACTCTCTTGCTCTTATCATGCTCCATGAATATTGTCTCAACTACTCCCACACTATCTGGGGTTTGTTGAAATGAAGTCTTTGTAGGATTTGCAAGAAATCCCAACTTAACAAATAGGCGAGCGAAAAATTACACAAAAGGTGCAATACTGTTATCTGTATAGAACCCATAGTTCACAACAAACATGCAACATTGATTTGGGTAACAAGTATCCAATGGTGGATTTTCTCTCTTCAAATGTGTCTTTTATGGTTTTTCACTTCCCCCCCTGACCCCGGCAACTCCTGCACAAACACCTCTGCATTCCAGCTCCCACTGAACTCACCTTTACACTGGAAAGCCTCTTTTAGATTGAGCAGCACATCAGCGAAACCCCGTACATCATTCACCAGATGCATGACATACTCTGGATCCACTCCTGGGGCCCCCACCAGGTGGGAGGTGAGCCCCATGCTGCTCAAAGGGTTCGGGTTCTTGGAGCTGCGACCCATATCCCAGGTCTTGGTGGATCCGGCAGACAGAGATCCTGTGAGGGTCTTGGTGAGATGTCGTGGCAGACCTTGGGTTTGCTTATTTCCACCACCACCAGAACCACTGCTGCCCTTCCGTAGCATCCCAGCAGCCACCCTTTACAGGGGGTACAGCAGGCCAGCTAGCCCCTGAACTTCACACGATGCCCTGGTCCCTGGATGGCTGAAACACAGAGAAAGATGGTTGAAGATGATGTGTTGGATTGTGTATCTGTGTGAGTTTATTTTCCAAATGTGTTAATCTACTGTATAAGAAATTGTTTGACCCTGTATAGTAACCCTTGATAGCCAAAGTCAAAAACGTACACATCTAATAAACAGCCAATGCATGTGTCCTGTAACAGACGGATAACCACTTAACCCTACTTACATTTAATCATGTGAGTTTTACATAAATAGAAAACTATAAGTCTCTAACTCAAAGTTTAGTGTTTAACGTCACAGAAAGCCTTACACATTGAAGGTAATTTTATTCCATAATTAGATTTACTTTTTTGGGGGGTACTTACAGCTAGGCTAACGCTACAACTTCAAGCAACTTTTTGTTGTTGCCATCTTGTTTGTAAATTAACGATATACGTCAATAAATAACAGCACAGCCACACACCGTAATAAAAGTACAACAGAAATGAAAGAAAACACACTTAAATCAACAAAAAGAAGCAACATCTCGGGTATTAATTACAGAAATCGTCAACAACACGAAACCCACATTTCTTTTTCCGGACAGTTTGCAATGAAAAAGTGATGCTGACGACCCGGGTCATAAACTGCTTTGCTGGCACAAGCTTAAAAAAAGCGCTACTTCAACTCACCTGCTCTGCATTTTACTGACATAATGGCCACGGTATCCGAAAAAAACGTGTCTTAATAAAGTCTGTGAACCGACGAGCTTTGCCGTTAGAAAAAACAAACTCCTACAGCGGCAGAAAGTTGTGCGCCTTGAGTCACTGTACATCGGAAAGTAGCCCACAATCAGCAACTCAAGTCATTCGTAAATTACTAGTCGGTTTATCACGTGACGGTTCACACACGTTATGATTGGCTAGATGTTTTCAACGGATGGAACTATGATGCGTTCACGTGCAAGCGGATATTTTGCAAGCTGGTTTGTTCGTTTGCATTAACTTTCCAAAATGGTTTAAAGAACGTTTTATTAAAATATGTTACATTTGGGAGGGCCTTTCAAATAGTGCATCATTGGAATTGTAAATGTTTTCCCCTGCAAAAATAAACATTTAAGAGACATTATCACATAACATACCAATTGAAAATAGATTGTACGATTGCCTCTGAATTTTCTGAAAACAGTCATTTTTACATTTCTTAGTTTTTTTTTATATTCGGACTTGCAAGAGTTTTAGAGATGACTTTTTATTGCATACAGGACATTTTTTTCATTCGTGTGACAAATTTGCCACAACTAAAATCGTATTGCAATATACAGTATTGCCCATATTGCCAAATTATTACGGTTTTCCCCGCTTAGTTTAGTTTCTGTTTCAATTACTAATACTTTGGCACAAGCATGGCATGTATGCTTATAATTCCCCATGTCTGACCTAAAATAGATCCTTCCTCAAGGCTGTGGTTAAAACAAGCCTCCACTGCTGTGGTAAAGTTAACCAGTGTTATTAGTTGGCATAATATTATACCTTTGATACATTAATTTAAGAAATCCTTTTGCTTTATTGTTCTGTCCATTTTCTGCAATAAATACATTGGGAAACTTCTGTGTCCCAAACATAAGTCTTGTTAACAAATTAAAACCCTTCATCAGACACAACTACACAAAAACAATATCAATATTAATTAGGAAAGAAAACATTATTATGAAAAGTTGACACAATTAAATGAATCATTGAAAATATTAACGTGTCATTTACAGGCAGTTTTGATCAATTGGTATTTTCTTTTGACTTATAAACTAGGCCACTGCCTTCTGACACCATTGCTGCCCTCTAGTGTACACATGTAACCATAGGACAAGCCCTGGATAAGTAGTGTTTGGGAATGTTGATGTCAATATTTTATATTCAACAAAAATTGAAAGTTCTCCTACAGAAGAGTTGTAATTCAAAAGCAGTACATCACTCTAATTCAGTTATTACATACGTCATAATGTAGATCCTTAAATTGCTTATAGCATTTTAAATATATTTGTTGTATTATGTGATGGTGACGCATCATGTGGACGTGAGAAACTGAACTAAACAAAAACTAAGAAATTCATTTCCATGGTTAATCAGTGTTTGTCTTTATTTCAATATACAAAAAGATGGATGTATTCTCATCTAGTTTATATTTCTAAGCATTTCAACTCACACAAAGTTACCATTCGTACTGTTTTAGTGAAACCAACCAACATACAGCAGGCGTGCACGCCCACACACACACACACACACACAGACACACTGCACACACACAGTTCACAAACAGAGGTCACACAATGCAGTCAAACATCCATTCACACTATGAGAGATGAACAATATGTTGACAGTAAATTTTAGAAAAGAAAGAATTTTGCTTTCACAGGATTCACACATGAAAAGGAAGAAACCCTTTACATTTGTCAAGTAAATATATACACGATAATTGATTTTTTTTGTCTTTTTTTTTGAAGATGAGACTGACTCCATGTTAGTGTTACTAACGAGGTACTGCATGAGGTAACTGGTTTTCTGTTCAGAAGAGCTGGGTGTAAGACAGCATTTGGAGGTAACGAACGATAACGGCAGATTTTCCTTCGTGATCGTTGTTGTTTTCTGGCACAATACGTGAAAGCACCTGGGTCCCATTCTGCTAACGCACAAAAAAATTCACCCTACAGCATTTCTTCCAACCGGGAGGTTTTAACACGTGTCCTCATCAGAACACGATCCAGGTGTGATGAGATGTACTTTATTGATCCGCAGAAGAAAAACTGCTAAGTCACAGCTGAGTTTAACTACGTAAACTATGATTTTCAAGTGACTATTGCTGTATAATAAATATTGCTGGACCCTGGGACCACGCACATGCCACTGTTTATATGAACCACAATGGGGCTGGATTACAAATCAATCAATCATGTAGGTATAGACACATTGATGATATCCAAACACTAAAAACATTATTCTGTATGGACTGATGTATTTTTTTCCCCACATGTTTTTCACCAAAACTGCACAGGAGCAAGCGTCACAGACCACTGTTAAAATCACCATCTCTTCACAGCACTAGTCAAAGCACAACAGACGAGCCTGTGTGTCGTCCAACGCGGTTATATTATCACCGAACAGGTCTGAACGTCACATCAGCGGGGTAATATTGAGGTAATACTGTTCAAACTGGCATTTCCAGCAAGTGGCCAATCACAGAAGCCGCCAGCACTAAACCGTAAGGGATTTTTTATGTGGTATTTTTTAATGATATACATACTGAGTTTTCTAAACGCAAGTGCTACCTACACAGCTTCTGATTCAGAGGAACTGATACCATTATTCATAGAAATCTGCAACACAACCACCATTCTTGAAAAAAAAAAAAGTATATATATATATATAAAATAAAATAAATCACAGGGCTAGTTGTCAACTCTTAAATATTTCGAGGTGGAACTGAGAAATCCCTTTCAATTTCTGTGAAATGAGAACAATAATGCCCTGATTTTGTGTTTTTAAAAAACAGATCAGTGTTCGGCAACTGTGTGTTACAGGTCTATTTACAAGAATCTGACTCTCTTCTTTTTAGGCTTGTACAGCATAAACAGCGTGACGACTGGTCAGGCTCTATTAAAAAAAAAATCTCCACAGACAAAGAGGCCCAATCGGCAATAAAATATCTCAACTACTAAAACACAATAAAATACATAGCACAACTTGATATACATGTAGAAAAAGCCTGAGGTACTTGTCAGAATATCTGAGGTCAGTCTGGAAGAGTAAGCAGCTGAGGGCTTACCCAGTCAAAAAACACAAAAACAGAATATTAGCCTCACATAATATCATTAGCGTTATATTAACAAAGAATACATGTACATCTACAAATCCTTGAGTATCCTGGAATAGTCACAGCAGCATAACGGACATTCAATGTATGGTATTCATGGTATGGTACAACTATGGCATTGCATTTGAGACAAAGGCAACCATTTGAGCTCTCCTTGCATGATGTACAGTGACTGAGGTAACTGGGGACTGGTGTCCGACTGAGTCTATTGAACAAAAACCCATGAAAATTAAAAAACAGACAAGTTGCTTACTCAAGTATGGCCCTCAAGGATAAACCCCAAATATCTTTCCATGGTTCTTACTTTAAAAACACGCTCTTTCCATTTCACATCATTTAGTCTTCAACTTCTCACTCACTCACTCGCTCGCTCACTCACACAGACAGTTCAAATCAAGAATGTGTAACATTGCAACTCCAGACAGCATCCGTCAATGCCCCTGGCACTGGCAAAGGAGTAACTCTGAAATGTCTACAATTAAAAAACAAAATAAAATCCAGGAATACGTCCATGATAGCTAGCTGGATAGCATGGCTCTCAACTTAGAGAAAATGTTCCAAAGAAGCCTACTGGATACCTGAGAGGTAGTTCCCCGGGGACGAGGCGCTTGTCCCAAATCTTCAAAAAAGTCCAAAACGTCCAATACAACTGCTCAGCTCCCGTCTTAGCTCCTCCCTGGCGAGAAAACAGCTGTGCTCCGATTTCTTTTTCTCTTATTCATTCTGAGGCATTCACAGGTTTAAAATAAGGGAGCACACTCGAGTTAAAAAGAATCGAGAAGCTTCGACCCCTGAGGAAGATGAATATATTTTGTTTTAACAGTCTCAAAACGGTTCCTCCGAGGTGTGCAGCACGTCGTCCGAGGTTTGGAGCAAGAGTTCCTTTCATTTGGCCGCAGAAGATCATGACCAAGACAGGAAAACGACAAAGATAACAACTTATGAGGTAATAAAAATAGACTAACACCAAAGAAATACATGAGGTAATGACGACATTTAGGATTTGACACATGGGTGTTATCAGATGTGCCCATCGTATAACTTATTACTACTTCAAAACTACAGCAGATAGATGTGTTAGTAGTAGATCTGACTTAAAAACACCAAAAACTGAACAAAAATACCAGTATTGGGATAAAATAGCAGCTGCATTCAAGTTGCTAGTTGTTTTTCTGAACGTTTTTAAATATTCACGGAGATCCGCTGAGTTTGGATTTGAGAAATAAAAAGTCAGGAGCTCAGGGGGGAAGGGTGGTGTCCCCGTTCAGGTGCTGGACTCTTTGGGAGGTAGGTCCTCGTTGGTGAGAGATGTCACAATGCAGACGGGGCTGTCTGAGGTAGTGCTGCTGGTCGTCCTGGAGATCTGGCCGATGCGCTCTTCCACGCAACCGGCGGACAATCGCGCCTCTGCGTCGTGGTCCCAGCATTCTTCGATGGTCTCGCACATCTGGTTTAAACCCTGTAGCCACATACCAGAACACACAGGAGAGTTCATGTCAGAGGTGGGAAGTACATTTACTCGTACTATTTTGCGATACTTTGCTTGAGCATTTCCATTTTTGCTACTTTGTACTTCTAGCCTACTACAATTTAGAGGTAAATTGTGTACTTTTACTCGATTACATTTATTTTGAATGCCTTTAGTTACTTTGCAGATTTGGATAAATGATGTGAAATATAAGCAACTGTTAAATCAGACTTCAGTTCCACTTCAGTTCTGTTGCCTTAAGGGTTAGATGTAACTGAACAAGTTTCAGAAACAACAACTAATTCCGAGAACTGTGACCTCAAATGATCAAGCTGTATTCACTGGAAAAAAGGATGCATGATATCCTGGAATTTTTCTGGAAACAGCGGGAGCTATTCTTCTACTGTTACTCACAGGATGTTTGAGCCAGCAGTCCTTGATGGCTGGACGCATCTTCTTGTGCACGACCACATCCTGCAGATCCTCAAGGGTGGGATGCTGGCCTATTTCTTCCTCAAACGGCAGCATGTACTCCCCAACTGTAATTTAAGAGGGGCATAGATGAAAACCTGAAACCCTATTTAAAAGAGTAACATCACACATTACACCTTTAACCTATTAGATGACTTTCCCAGGAAAAAGGAAAACTAATCCTTTGTTTATTAGGTCAGCCTGGAGCACAGTGACCTTTCACCTGTGAGCGAAGCGGCATTCCTGCACTGTTTGACTCACCGTCTGTCACTGTGCAGCGGGACACCAGCTCCCACAGCACCAAGCCCATAGCGTACATGTCTATCCTCAGGAAGGAGTCTCGCTGAAAGTTGATGGCTCCCTCCAGCACCTCTGGAGCCATGTAACGCCTCGTACCCACCTGCAAGGACAACAGATTCAAATGTATACGAGTATGTGCATAAAACACGTTTCTCAAGAGTTACGCTGTCTGGTAACATTCCTGGAAGTTAGTCTTTTTAAAACATTAACCCAGTGGCTACAAAGACACTTATTGTACCCAACAAGGCTAGTGAAATTAACATGTAATAATGCTTTAGTATAAAACAGCATCCTGCTTCACTGCGGGGTTAACTGGCTCTACTTAAAGCAACCTCAAAACGAATCAAGTTATTCTTTATTGGGACATCATATGCTCATTTTCAGGTTAACACTTGTGTTTAAGATCTATACCATGCACATGTTAACTTGGTTTAATGCTCCAAAAAAAGGAAGTCACAGTGCATATCTCTTTAAGCCTCCTTCCTGCTTCCTACTTTGCAGAAGTAGTTACAAGCCGTTTGAGGAGATACTCCGGTTTGGGGCATTTCATTTAAATGAGTCGGCATGTGTATAGGAAGGGGAACCAAATCTGAAGAGCTTGTTGAATGCTTGGTTTTCCGACCTAGGCAGTCAACAAAAGCTGCTTGAGTTGTCTCGTTTCAGTTTGTGTGTTGGTATGCACTTCAGACAGAGAAATGTATGGGTGAAAACACTGAAAAACTTGGGTTTTAAATAGTATGTCCCCTTTTACTCCCAATCAAAATAAATAAATGATCAGATTTATGTCAAACTGAAAAACCCTGACAAAATAAAATAAGTGCATATCTCAAACACAGGGCTCTCTGAGTTACATGAGAGTGCCTATGTGGAAATAAAGAGCAGTAATAAAGAGATTCCTTACCTGGCCATGAGTATCTCCTGGAGGTTTTCCGGGTTCGAATCTTACAGCGAGGCCAAAGTCTCCAATGATTGCAGACAGATCGTCTCGAACCATCACATTCTTACTCTTGAAGTCCCTGGGAAATGAACATGAGGACAAACTCATTAAAATGCTGTAATTATAGACATGTTTAGTCACAAACTAAGGCAGTACTTATGAAAGGTTTCATGGGGGTTTCAGTGTAAAAATGTGCATTTTGTCTCTTACCTGTGGGCGATGGTGGGTTTGGGCCCCTCTCCCTTGTAGCTGGGAATGTCCTCATGGAGGTAAGCCAGGCCACGGGACATGGTCTCTGCTATGTGACACAGATCACCCCAGCTCACAGTGTTGCCCTTCAGGTGGTCTGTCAATGAGCCCTATACGCAGACAAAAACGGATTAAAAAAACTGAACAAGAATCTAATTTTAACCAATTTCCCTGAAAATCTACACTTAGTGTCCAATTAATGAGCCAACAATAACCGTTGAATATATTGTTTTTGGTCCAACGTTTTACTTCATTTACTGGCTGAGAAGCGTAGTCTGGAAGAATAACAAGAGGCGTCTAAATTGAAACAATAGAGCTTAAAATACGATTGAGATGCTGATAAAAATGGAAACATTGAAGCAAACAAATGACACATGAACAGATGGCGCGGAGACAATTACTAAAGATGTTTGCCATGGATGGAAGGTGATACAAGGGCAAGCTGTGAAGTCTTCACACAAACGTAACCCTCCGTTTGAGGGCATGGTAATTATCGTTTAATCCTGTTTTGATGTATTAATACCTTTGTTGACAAGATGAACAGGATATTCTGGTAGCCTCGAGGTGTTTAATCAGGCGCACGCACGTTCTAACACTTTTTTTTTTTCTTCTTCAAGGAGTACTACTCAACAAATTGCCTGTAATATTGGTTAATTAAACACTTAAAATACACCACAAGCTACAAAAGTCCTCACTTTAAAGTATGCTGTGTACAGAAGATGTGCCATAAGTAATGAAATCCACTTTAATAAAAGCTGCGATGCTCGTGTTATAAATAAAAGGCTTCTACCAATATTGGAAAAAGTACAGCAGTTCTAGTAAACAAAGAAGCCCTATACTGTACCTCAGCACCAATGCTGTATATGTGGGATATATATATAGGAGGATGTGCACTCACCCTCTCATGAAACTCTGTGATAAGCCACAGCTCCGTCTCCAGGTTGCTGCCGTGCTTCTCTGCAGCGATGTAACGTAGGAGGTTTTCATGTCGCATCCCCGGAGTCAGGAAGATGTCCCGCTCATTTTGCCATGACTGCTTGTCCTGTTCGAACACACAGATAAGAAAAGGTTTTTACAATTCATATGAGCACTTTTTAAAATAATCAGTCCCTTCTTTATATGTTGCACAAAGCATAAACATTACATTCAAGTTACAGTGCTAAGCATCCAGCTTTCCGAAACCTATATACCCAGTTGTGTTGGGATTACACCACACTTTTTGGCTGTTATGAATGCATGAGCAATGACATATGACAAAATGACATATCTTCATTTTAAATGTGTACAACGTGAACCACTATCACAAATATACTATTGTTACTCAGTCAAAAAGCTATCATTGTGCAACAATCAGGTTATTTAATCATCCAGATGGTTAGGAGTCTCAGAGGATTTCAAAGATCACAGGTTGTAAATGATTTTCAAAGAATCTGATGCTTGGCTGTGACTCAAAAGTAATGTTAATAGATGAGGGGAAAACAACTGGAGCTTGAATGCGGCAATCAAAGAGAAATACAAGTGCCGTGAATTATTAACATACCTGAACAGGGAAGACCTTCACAGCAACATATTCGCTCATCAACTGGGCCTTCCAAACACAACCGAAGCGGCCCCTGGCTTTGATTTCCAGCAGCTGCAGCGGTTTCAGACCCACAGAGGGGGATGGAGGAGTCGGTCCAGGATCCTGAATAACAGAAAGGGAAACCAGGTAATCCATCAATCAATCAAGTCTTATTTATATTTTAAATTGTACACTTCATATTAATTATTTGACGCTTTTATCAAAAGCAACTTTAATACTTAAGACAAGCATACGAGTGCAATTTGGAGTTAATTATCTTGCCCACGGACACTTCAACATGTCGACTACATGCTTGCTTAACCCCTGCGGCAGAGTATTACACATTTTTCTCAGCCGGCTTAACGGTTTGTACAACACCCTATCCTTAGACCCTTCCAACAGACAAGGGAAAAACTTGCAAAGAAACCCCACAATTAATGGGGATAGTTAAGAAACCTCTTGAGAGTGCAACAGAGGAGGGATCCCGGTCCCAGGACGGACAGATGTGCAATAGATACCAAGTGTGCAGATTAGAAAAGATAATACACTTACAACCTAGACATTGCAAGTATTAAAAACGATGATGTGGTAACAAGTCGTATTAAGTGCTAAATTGATCTAAATAAAAGGTTGGCACTTCTCCTGCCTTCAGTATGAAATCCTTGAGGAATATAACAGAACGCTGTAACTATGATAAGCAGCAGCAGCAGGCACCAACAGTACAGAAACAAGCATGGAGGGATAAGTGATCCCCAAGAGCCACAGAGAAGCACTTTAAACGAGAGTCGGGCGGGGGGGGGGGCTCTCACCTCGCTCAGGTCTACATGGCCATAGGGAGGTTTGCGGTGGCGGTACATCCACAAGGCCAGGACCAGGGCCAGGGACAGCACGCAGAGAGGCAGCAGGGAGTACACCAGCACGTTGAGAAGTGAGGGCACTCGGGGTGGAGGGCGAATTTTCACTGTCAAGGAGGGACAGAATAATTACAGTATGTCAGCTTTATTACATGTAGGTCATAAGCAGCACCACAAGCTTCCTCGCTGAGTGCTGATTTTTACAAAGACTTTTTATCTAGATTGTATGGCCTTGATCCTCACTGCCTGAGCCACCACAGTGTGAAGAATGGGAGAAATAGGCTTTTAAAAGGTGTTTAATGTTTCCACCATTTAGTCAGCTGAAAATGAGTAAATGAATCATACTATGCATATAAAGATGTTGTTTTTTATCGAGTGCAACATTTTGTTTCGTGACAAGTTCCATCAATTTAGAATAAAATAAATGGCCAATGGCATATATTACCAAATGTCTTACAACAAGTCACGATTTCACAATATTTAGGAAGAAAGCAAATACCTGTGTATTCTGTGTAGACTCGATGTTTTTTTACTTCTAGATGCAAGGCTAAGCTTCACTCCCACTAACCAGAGGGGAAAAGCGAAGACCTATTTTTTGCCTGTACTATATGTGGGATGCATTCGCAGCTCACCTCGGTTGCCAATTCCAATCAAGTCAGGAAGGTGGGTGAATCGCTCATTGCAGTAGTTGCCCTCGCAGCAGCAGAAGAAGACCTGAGGGTTCTCCTCCATGGAGACGCACTCTTGCCTAAAAGAAGAAGACGGCACACACTTAAATGATTCCGTTGTTATCCATATCTTGAAAGTACATGTCAAGCCTTTTCCATAATAACAATAGAACTAACATGTTTTTGATCTAGACTTCGACAACCAAGTGTCATGTGAATCGAGTGTCAAACGTTTGTATTATCCTTTGTTTCTGCAGTGAACAAACCCCTCACACAAAGGACATCATCTTTTTTGTCGAGTTTATTGTAATAACTCTGACTTTAACCCGATCCTGTCCTTGGTTTCCGCTAATAGTGAAGTTGCTTGTTTAAAAGCCAACAAAGATTTAATTATAAAGGGTGCATAACTGAGACAAATCTAATTAAATATAGATATATCTTGTGTTTAACTGGTCCATTATCAACATACACAATCATTGAACTGTCAGTCATGATTCAAATGAATCACAGGGTTTCTAAAACTTAAGACAAGAAACAAGCAAACAGCCCTTCAGGCTTAAGCTATTCAGTTGATAAACACTGGCATGCCACCGTCACTCATCACCGCTAAAACTACCTCTAACAATCAGAATTGAATGAAGAGGCTCCAGCACGTTGCTAAAGGACTACCTGTTCTGTTGACTAATTCTTCACACGCACAGATGCGTCATCTGGGGGAGATTATTACAGTCCTGTTTTCTCCAGCTGGCCTTCATGAGCTACAACAAAACTCCAGCTTGTTCACAATTTTGTGGTTTGAATATTTAAAGTTTGATCACGCTGCACAGCTCTGCACCGGCTGCTGATAAAGACTAGTTTGAAATTCTCCTCCTGACTTAGAAACTCCTGCGAGGCCCGGTGCCACCGTATCTCTGTGCCATCGCCAGGTTGTGGACACTAAGCTGTACTCTGCACCGTCGATACGGATGCACACTATCTGTTACTCCCACAAAGAAGGAGTGTGAGCTCTGCTGGCTGCAGAGCATTTGGCAAACAGGAATTATTCCTGTTGAAATCACTTCCACCATCTAATGGAGTCTGGTTCGTTATCATGATTGGAAATTGAATTTTCAAATCACTTCAGTCTACCTCAACATGCTTTGCTAGTCTCAGACATTTTATATTTGTGGATTTAGTTGGACCGAACGCCTATTAGTTTTTGGCTGGTTTGATACATGTTATACAGCTGCGGAAACAATGAAGAGAAGAGACCACTTCAGCATTATCATTTTCTCTTGCTTTACATGTCTGTTTTTTTTAATTATTGTATTCTATAAACTACTGACAATTTTTCTCTGTGTTGGAATTCAACAAACACTGGAATGGCTGCCAAACATGTAGCGATCATTTTCTCTACATGTCTAATTTTTTTCTGGAGCTGTATATCCATCATTTCATCTCAGACATCACTGGATAGCATTGTGGATAATTCATCAACTACTTGAGTAACTTGAGTTGAAAACAATTTAGTATTTGCTGATTTCCACTTCATTATCATCTACATTTTCAGTTTTTTTATTAATTGAATATGTAATATCTATGGGTTTTGTACCCTGAAACAGACCGAATGTGTGTATGTGTGCAGTAGTCATAGAGGCGGTTATGTTTGTTGGTCCACTTCGATCATTTGTGCTGGGACTTGTACTAAGCTGCAAGTTTATTGAGTACAATTCCAGCTAAAGCAGTCAGTCTTATAGATCAACAGCAATACATCCTGCCTTCATGAAGGTAATAATGTGCCATCTCGGTTGAAACTGTTTTACAGAGGAGATGATTTAACTGTATAATCTTTTTTGGAGGATGTAGTTTGCGATGCTGTTGAAACATATTGATTTATACTAAAAGAAAAGGTGTTTTATTATTATTATCTCTACCGTGCGTATAACAACAAGTGTCAGCTAAATACCAGATGCACCCCGTCTGTATAATAAACTGGCAACTGCGTAAATGTAATGCTTGCTGAGATTTATATTTGTGACAAAGCAATGCAAAACGTGTCAAAACAAATCTATATGCAAATAGGTCGCAGATAATACGATTATATATCCGGCATATCTTAATTTCCGGATGTGTTTTATGTCAAGTTGGGATGATATAAGGCTTCACCGAATGATTCTTGATTAGTTAAATCTGCTGATACATCGTTAGAGCCGTAAAACATGTCAATTAAAAAGGGAATAATGTCTTACGTAATGTTTTATTTATATAATTGTTTGTGTGTAAATTGCTTGATTTTGTCCAAGTACAAGCACGAAACCCACAGACAACTAATTTACAGTGATATAAAATGAGAAAAACATATAATCCTAACATTTGAGAAGCCGGAACCACCAGGTTTTTTCAGTTGATGGGCCCCATGTCAAGGAACCATAGCTGTCTTGAGCTACATGTGGATACAGAAGTTGATTTTTGTGTTGAACTCCCTGCCAGTCACTCAAAGAAACGTAAAATATAAATGATCAGTGGCGATGACCTCGCTCAGTGACCCCACCTGTCATAGCAGTTGAAGTCGTCCAGCCAGCAACCTTTCTTCACCAGCTTGATGGTCCCTGAGGAGTTGAGCCAGGAGGCGTAACAGTGCAGTCGCTTGTCCTTCTCCCCCTCGCAGCGCTCGAAGCCGCTCTGGTTGGTCCTCTCCGTACGCCAGTTATCATTGTAGTACACACACTCCCGGGTCTCTGCTTCGCCCAGACTGTACCCTGAGAAGGACAGAAGGCCTCAGTCAGCTCACGTCTTAATGAATTGGATATCAACAGCGGAAGCACCGACATATGGTGCAGGATCCGCTTGATGCCACGATGAAACATCACTGAGCAGAGCCTCTATCATCACTGTGGCACACGGCCAAGTTCGGCGGCTCTGTGTAGTGAAAAGGGACTTCCTCTGGGCATAGAAATTGTTGCTGAATTGTAGTTCAGCCTAATCCCATTCACTAAAAGATCTATTCAGAGAGTAACAAACTAAAAAGAAGGGAACAATTTAATTAGCAATAGAAAAACAATGGTATGCCCTGCTGTGATATAGAAACACACCAGTGGCGTGTGTTACTCCTATAGATAAGGACTCGCTGTAGTGTGACACATCTGGAAACACAGATAAGACCTCTTTCTTTCAGGGCTTTTACTGCCATTTAGCAGGAATAGTTTCCCTATAACCAAGTCGAGACTTAACAAAAGCTATCAGTCTAAAACAATTCCTCATTTTATTATTTCCGTTTGTGGATTAAGAGTTGGACACACTGAAGTAACACATGTATGAGGTGTTTTTGATGAATACTGGAGCATAAAGCATGTCATTCACAATGTTTCTCGGACATTCGTGCCTAATCTTTGTTCGCAGAAAAAATAGTGCATGTCTCTTTAAATCCCTGCCTATAGGAGGCCGCCCATCCCCCAGCGTTACCCCCACCAACCTATTACACACACACAGGCACGCATCCACTAACACACACACATACATTTAGTTGTCCGGCAGCGTACAATGGATTTCATTATAGCATATAGGGATGCATGCAATGACCAAACATCATGCTCATTATAAAGTATAGAAGAAATTAAGGTAGTAAAGACTACCACACACACGCGCGCGCGCACACACACACAGTCGAGATGTTCAACGCTCCATTGAGCCTAGATGGCATTTTTGATATCTGTGGTCACATGATCCGGGAGGACTTTTACTACAAGATCATTCCCCAACCCCCCTCCCTCTGTCACTTACTGAGGCTTACACCACAACAACATGAATTGTCGAGAAGCAGCTTACTATACACTCCGAGTCCTAATCTATAAACCATAAAGGCATTAGCCACAGCGCTATTTGACAGCTGCCTGAATAGAAAAAAACGTATTACAGTTCGGGGAAAAAGTGAAAAGTGAAAAGGCAAAGTGGATATATTGTTCCCAAACGCACTACAGGGAATGCCTAGCAAGGGGACAAAGATGAACGTGTTGGGCACACACATATGAGTTGCAAACGCTAGCAAAATAACCACCAAACAAAAGAAAAAACAACCCTTATGCTCCATTTTACGTGGTTACAAGTCACAGGCTTTAGAGACCAGAACCGTGTAACAGTAACCTCAATTTGAGGTGAAGACCTGACTTCTCACAACAGCTGCTCTCTCGTCAAATCAAACGCACATTGATTTATGAAATTCCTTTTCGGGGGAAGTGTGTTATCAAAGGCTCTTGTTGAGGCTGTAACCACAAACAGGAGAGCAGACCTGATGTAAGCCTATAAGGTTTCAGGATGTTGATGCAGCTGCTGCCTTCTATTCCTGCCACTGTTAAGAAAGGCGAGGGGGACGCAACAGTTTTACATTTGGATATAATAGGGGATTTATTCAGCCCAAAAAGCTGTATTTTAATGCTATATTATTCATTTTCTTTGTGTAAAAAGTCTCGGCTTTCCCTCGAATAATTCCCGTGTGTGCAATAGAGGTGGTAGTGGGGGCAAACAGAGAAAAGGCGATTATGGGTAAGAGAATAAAATCCCCACAGCTGACCGATAGTATCTACAGCCAACAAAAGTTTAAGCAACCAACACACGAAAACTCGCTCGCGGGTCAGAATTTCAAACGCTTAAAAAATACACACAAATGTCTTTGCTGCGGACTCGGTAACAAAACTGTTGCAAATTCAGAACCAACAAAAGCAGCTTACCTGCGCATAAAGTTCCCAGAAGAAGTGAACAAGTCAGCCATGAAAAAGACATGTTCCGTTTTTATTTCAGGACCGATATTTCCCCCGCTTTCCGTCGCGAACATTAAAACTCAGGTTGTCCGAAACATCAGTCCAGGATCAAAACGACCACAGGCCTCCGGTCCCTCCAGCAGCCTAACCACCACCACAACGCGTGTCAATAGCCGCGACGCTGCAACAATGTTGCAAGAAAAGATAGGAGCGATTAACTGACTGTTAGTCCAGTAAGACGGGCAGCATTTTGCGTCGGAAGTGGTTCCAAAAACCGAATGGAAAGCGTTTAAAGCATCCGAGACGAAAGCTCAGCGCTCTTTTTGAGGTTATTCACTTGAATAGTAGCACCGCTGCATCGGGAGGTCGGTCGGGGTTTACATGCATGTTACTGATCTGTGTCCAAAATGGCTTCTAAATGGGGAATGGGCTGCAAACAGGGAAACCCGGATGTGTAAACACAAAGAGGGGAATTCAGGCAGCCAGCGTGTGACCTTAACACGACACCGTAGATACAAGCCTGAAATGACTTTATATTAGCTTCGCATCGATAGAGATTACGGTTTTTTTATATATTTTTAAAACTATCGTAAGGAAGAGGATAGGTTGGTGAAATATTTGCGCTTCCCATGTTCGTATTTGCCCCGGTCCCAGCTAGTATACACTTGCACTTTCTGTGGTCAGAGTTGGTATTTTACTACCACTTTTGGGTCCTATCATTTAGCCCGGGGTTTAAATGACCTTTGCAGGAAATGTTTCATTATTGTTCTCGTTATACATAGAATAGTGCGATATCTGTAGCTTCTTAAATAAAGCTACGATATAAATATAGTATATGTTTTAACTCTATTTGCAGTATGCCAATACAATAACACACTATTCACAAATTCAAAGTGTCCTTGCTAATTCAATATTTACATCACATAACCTATTATATCTTGTTATCCGTATCAGTGTAATAAATGTGTTCTTCAGCCCCACAAACAGTATAATACATTCGGGGATCTTTTCTATCTGAATGATCTTTTATGCATTAGTGGTACTGCTAAAAATAGCTGACCTAATTTGGAGTCAGAAGATATAATAAATGCTATTTAAAATATATTCGTTCTAATTGCTAATTTCTCTGCCAGCCTAGGTCTTAAATATAAAATATTTATTACATAGCAAAACCAGAATAGAGCCAAACCATGGCTCATAATGAATCAATTCTTTTTTTTAAAGAGGAAGTGTGCAACAAATGTTCTTCCCCAATCTCTTCCATAATATTATTTTTGTAGTAGACCTAGTTCTGTTGATAATTGCTAAATAAGAGAGACTTAGTGACAAAGTTTGGTCAGACTGCACACTCATAAGTCTCCCAGACAACAGACAGACTCTTTTAAAAGTATTTCCTTCAAAAAGGTTGAGGTTTAAGTCATTTCCTCTCCACTAATTTGGTATGCTTTTCTTTTGTAATCCTCTCACTTAAGAAGAATGCACACCTCCATTAGAGCAAATAATCAAGTCTTATTATGGAAATAAAATAGACATCAATGGATATAGAATACCACTGCACATAGCTTGCATAGCATTTAAGACACACTCTTTTAGAACTGTAATCCTTTGTGCAAAAAATAAACCCATCATTATAGAAAATCAGCAATGACATTGTTAAAATGCCATTAAGGCTTGCTCACAGTTTCCTTCCCTCTTTCTCATCTTTGACATCCAGACTAATGGCATGTTAGTGACACCCAGACAATTCATCGAGTAAATGGCCCAGGAATGAGGTTAGACATAGGTAATCGCCCTTAAACTAGTGCCACCGAGTGTAACTCAAGACAAAGGCATTTCCTCATTAAGCTATCCCGTATTGACCCTGTAACTCGATAGAGGCCATGAGCAAAACCTTGTAAAGATAGGTGTTCTGTTGTCATGACATTTGGAAGAGAAAGCACATGAGTGCTCATTAAAGGTCCTACGGTCACAGCTGTATGTGACATTCCCAAAAGAATAAGAGCACAGGGGAAATGATGCATTGGTGCATAAATAAACATGAAACTATGAGCTAATAATAATGTTGTAAACGGCTGTTGTAATATATGTTATGGCAGTTATTATAAACACAAGTTGTATCCATAAAATAAAAAAAAATACGGATAAAAACTTGTTGGTCAAAGTTGTTTCAGGTGGATAAACACTGAGTGGACAACATTTAAGAGGCCCTATTGTGCTATTCTGGGTTTTTCGTTTCCTCTAGTGTGTTGTATAGGTTTTTGTGCATGTAAATGGTCTGCAAATCCCTGTGTTCCCTCCAGAGGGAGTTTCTCTCCCACCTTACCTGGACTCCTTTGTTTACTGCCCAAACATAGTGACATCCCTATGTAGCACTACGATTCTATAGGCTAGCGCTCCAACCCATTATTTGTGATAGGCCAAGGGGAGGAGCATCTGTAAGCTGTTGACTAAACACAAAAGAGCCGGCCAGCTAAACAATCAGAGCAGACGGGGCTCTGGTTTCAGACAGAGGGTGAAAAGAGGTGCTGCAGCATGAGAAAAATAAAGAGCTTTTTGAACATTAAAGCATGGAGAAATGTCACAGTATAGTCACAAAATACAAATATGTACCTGAAGATTAGCATAATAGGCTGCTTTAATCAATACACAACTCAGAACTATTGTTTCTTTTATTTCATAATATTATTTAATTCAAGGAAGAATTGAAAAATATGGGTATTATTCAGATGTTTGTGACGATGAGGTTGAAAGTCCCATTGTGACCACTTATAAAATCCTGAGGTGAGCTTCAGGACTTCACAGTAAAATAGATAAATGACACTAGGTGGTAGCAGAGCTCCCCCGGGGCAGGTGCAGATTGAGCTTCACCCTGTCCAATATCCCTCTTTCACTCTGGATTTATACACTGTTCAGAGACCACCTTTTTTTTATTGTTTACTGCTGACTGCCAGACCTTCACTTCAATGAGGGAAAGCGTTTGTTTTATTTCTAGAGATAAAAAAATAATAATCTATTTTTCAATATTAAAACCATTTTATTTCCTTTCTGAATGTTTAAAATGCCAGGATACCTTTCCATTAATCTGAGTTCAGTGGTATTTAGAATATCTCATTTAACTTGCTAATGGCTCCATTAGTTTAGTCGTTATGGTGTATAAGAGACAGCCATTTCTACACTGTGGTGTCGTGGCTAAGGGAAGAGTTTCACTCTGAGCTTAAACGGGGAAAAAATGGAAATAAGATTGAAGATAGTGTCGGATCACTACTTTATTAAAACCTTTGAATTATTCAGTACAAAACAAAAAATGCAACAAGAAATGTCAAACACTTTGTTCATCTTTTATTATTTTACTGCCCCACACAGTCAGCAAGGGATTACTTGAGAGTGGGGTGTGTCTTTCCTCAATGGATGATCTTACGCCCGCAGACACATTGCCTGTGACGGTACGGTGCTTTTAGAAGTAGTTTGCCACCCTGCGAACAGACTGAATGCTGGGGTTCTCCGCCTGCCACTCCATGTGGGTGCAGTAGTTTCCTCTCTCCACGATGTACATGCGGCCGCGGTAGTTAGGCTCCTCATACAGAACCCAGCTGTTTGGGGAAATGGATAAATAACATTATCATATATTTAAATATAATATATGCATGAACGTGTTCTATCTGACTGAGTTTATATACTGTCGAAAATCTAAGTTTAGAGTTTAGAGTTTAAAGGGCCAAAATATAAAAACACATTGTCTTTCATACATCTTGTATCTATAACTATATGGAGAATTCAGGCTTTTTTTCATCAGAACTGAGACAGCCAAGTCTAACATTGTTTATTAAAATCATATTTTTGTTCTATATATTTTCTTTTGGGGCAATTTTGGTCTATAATCTAGAGTCTTGGGTGGTAGATGGTAGACATGAAGTGAGGGTAGATGCAACTGGTCCATGCTTAGTGCCTTATACTCCTTGGCCACTGGGGCACACCACTTTCATTTAATAGAATTTCGTTTAAACAAAAAACATACAAAAATGAAGTCATGACTTATAAATTCAACTCAACTCTAAAAATGTATAATGTACAATATTTAGTACATGTTAGTGCTTATATGTGGTCTGAGCAGGTTAAAACACACTGACCAACTGTCCCCCGGCTGCAGAGATACTTACGCTCCATCTCCATAAACCTTGACGGAGTTGACGCAGCTTTTGGTCAGGCCGCGAGCCTGCAGGAATGGACAGTCCTCACACAGCTCCACACACTGGCCTGAGAAGTTGTCTCCCTCGAACATCTCCATCCTGTAGTGCTCTCCATGCTGCGGAGGATAATAGCATGCCCTCTCACTGATTCTTTGCAATAATAGTCAACTTCATCTCATTGCATAGAACCAAGGTCTTGTTTTTTATGCGATGGGGACAGTGTTGTATGCGTCAACACATCTCATAGAAATCCAAAGGTTAAATGCTCACCGAGGACAAAGCCCACGCTCAACAGTACGTCTCAAGTGCACTTTAAATATGTGATTTTCTTTCTGCTGATGGCGTTTATGTATGAGATGTGAAGACTTGCAAGCTGTTAATATGCTTCGGTGTGCCAACACAATTATTTCTGTAGAAAATGATTCTGAGTTTCAGTAATTGGGTCTTTCGGTCTCTGTCTTTCTCTTACACACACACACCCACCCACCCAATCACCCACCCACCCACACACACACACACACACACACACACACACACACACACACACACACACACACACACACACACACACCACACACACACACACACACACACACACACACACACACACACACACACACACACACACACACACACACACACACACGCACTCTTACCATCCTGATTGGCCTGCAGGAGCCCATGTGATCGTTATGGGCATTCCAGCGCTGGAATTCGGGGTACTCTCCATGCTCCAGAATGTACTGTTGGCCCTTGAAGTCTGGGTGGTCATAGCAGATGTATGCCCCGCTCTCCACACGGACAGAGTTGACCCTGTTCATGAAGCCACGGTCCTGGAAGTTGTCACAATCGCTGCAGATCTCCAGCTTCCTCCCGGTGAAACATTTCCCCTCATAGAACACGATCTGTTTGTTTTACCAGTGGAGGTACAAATATTTAACAGCTACTGGTATGGAAAAAGTCATAAAGATCTGTGCCACTCAACATTTAAAACATACTACGTGAAGTTGGACCCATCAGCCCTATCAATGCCTTTGAGGTTGACATTTGTTTGTGTGCCGTAACATGATTTAGTTTCACTGCTATCCTTTTTTGTGGTACTCACCTTTCCTGAGTACTGAGACATTTTCCACTGTTAGCTGTTCCAACCTAGTCACAAAGTCTAAGAGTGGAAAAATTTGGACACCCAGATATATATGTGCAACAGACAGTGTGGTGGTATCGCGAGGCAAAGGCAACAAAAGCAAAACAATGGGGGGTTTAGACATTTTGCCACATGGACAGTTTCCCATACACGTGCCACTGCTGATATTGTAGTTTGGCTCTTTGGGTTGGACCAAACAATAGAAGGGGAGAGATTTTGCTATGATTGGACTTTGGGAGTGATGTTGCAGAATATCATTTGGGTGGTGGTGGGAAAACAAACATAGCAGTGAAAGCAGAGGTGAAAGGACAAAGTGCAAATAAGAAATCTTTCTTCTGATAACTTGTGTGAGTAAGTGGGATCCTTTAAAAAGGTGTGGTCCCAGTTCATCTCTGAGCTTTCATGGCAGCAAAGTGAGCAGATTTTCCTCCATCTCTTCCCCCAGATCACTCTCTGTTGTTATTTCTCTGCTGCTGATCCTGGCACAATCCCTGGATCTACTTTAGACCTTGACCCATGACAGTTTCCCACCGTTTAAACATCAAAGAGCGGCCGTTTCTAAGTTTCGACAGGTGGAGCAGGATACAAAACAGATAAAACCTGTTTTTCATGTACTGTACGACCCCTCTCTCTTTCGAAAGTGGTATAGAGAGGAGATAAAACACACACATTAAAATGATTAAGTGCACTCAAATGGCTCTTTTGAGATTAGAAAGTTAAACAAGGTTTGTTTTTCACACTAAAGCAGTCAATCAAGGAGGCCATGAGATGGGTAAAACACCCTGTTCATGGCCTCTTTTCTTTAATAAAAAATGATATAATAGATTCTTAACATATTTTTGCAAATAGTTAGTTGCATTTTTCACCCATGATTGGAGGTACTCTAAATTGGACTAAAATGGAGGTCACATTTCTTCCGCATCAAAGAAAAAACTTATTTTGTGCAGCATCTCTCTAAAGCATTTATTTCAAGTATTTGACAGTTGAGCAGGAGTGCCAGTGTTTCATCCTCTTTCATTAGTCCCAGTTCAAGTCCATTCAGGTTTTGTATAGAGGCAATTCACAAGTCTGAAGCCAAGGTTAGACTGAGAACACTGAGCTGCAGGTATTACACCTCATATAGGTCGGACATAATCCACCTAGAGCAAACATACTGTGCCTTTCAATAATATCCTCCTGTCCTCCTAAGGTTTAAATGCAGGTAATATAACTTCACCTCTGACAAATGTAGAAATTATTATTTGCAAAAGACTCATAAATGACATACAGAAGTAGACAAAGGGTGGACGGCTCTTGCATAATGCAGGAGTTTGAGCATTGGCAAACTTTAACCCCTGAACACAGTCTACCCAGTCTGGGTGAGTTACTAAGCATATAGACTTAACAGAGAAACACCACCTAATGGGATGTTACCAAGAGTATAAAAAGAGGTAGAGAGGATGAATACATCTCAGTAATTGGCAGAAACCGAGACAGACGAATCAGCAAGGTATGAACACTTAAATTACCCTTGTTTGAGTTATTCAGTACATTTTATTTAACACTAAATTCTTTTTCTTAAATGTGTTTAATACCAAATCATATTCATTCATTATTAGTTTGACATGTTTTGCTTTGTTTGATGTACAACTTCATGAGTATGCATGCTAATACACCTGTCATTGCACAGAATTCTACTATTTAAACTATGTATATTTTCTAAATCAGTTCCTAAATCACGAGATAAACCCCCAATAAAAACACTTACAGGAGGAGTAATGTCAATGTAAATGATATCCAGAAAACTGCAAGAACTGTGCGTAATCAAATCTGTGCTTTATTTTTAAGCAGCTGCAGTATTGAACAGAACAATGAAGTTGTTGGTGTTGGCCTTAACCGTCACTCTGCTGTTTACAGCTGGTGAGTCTGTCACTCATTCTCCACTGAATAAACACAAGCCCTGCTGCTGTGCAACAGAGATGTCTGCTTTCTCTGACTGTCTTTACTGTTCAGGAACAATATCATCAGACCTGTCAGACACTTCATTTTGCAGCAGTTGGTAGGAGTTATATCTGAGAAATGAAAGTGATTAACATACCTGTGAGAGCACAGTATCTATCTATGAGGCTTCATACACATGTTTAACATCTAAGTAGATAATACCTTACTAAGTACTTGCTCGTTGGGCTGGAATCTCACAGAAAAAAACATTAACTGACTGAAATATTGCTTGGGTGTTTTCCCAGGTGAAACCCTTGACTGCCACCGATGTGTCTCCAAAAAGGCCGGAGGAGCCTGTGATCTCACTGTGGAGACATGCAAACCAGGGAAGGATGCCTGCGCTGCTGCCAGCTTCCTCCGACCCCCACGTGAGTGTTTCAACACACTGAAACTCTTCTATCATTGACAAGTACATGGAATCACTACATAAACCAACATAAAATATGGATATTATCTTTGCTGTGAAGCGTAGTCAAGTTGGAGGAGGAAACCACTGTATCAAAAATCAGAGGGCGATGGTGGAGGTGATATGAATTCATTTAGAAAATACGTCAAGGCCTCTTGTGGCTCCATGTCGAATAAAGGAAACTGTTTGTAAAATGTTTGAACATTATGTAGGTATATCAAAGTCCATTGGCTCTTCCACGGTGCGGTACTTCTTACATAATAAAGGAACCTTTTCTCCTTTTTGTTAGATGGCCATTACCAGAAATGCATGGCTCTTGAAGACTGCGAAATGCTGAAGATGAACGCCTACATCGATATCAATTGCTGTGTCGAAGACATGTGCAACACCTTATAAAAATTAAATGTATGGCTTCAAGCAAGGCACCTAAAGGCAGTGCGTCCTGCCAACAGCTGAAAGTGGCTCCAAGGTGTGAATGCATGTATGGACATTAAAGCAGCTAGTCCTAGGAGAACAAAATGTGTTTTATCAACCTGATCCCTTGAGAAATAAATACGTTTGACAATTATCATGTTGTCTTTTCTGATGCCTGAAAATCTCTAACGTTTTTTAGTTATGTTGGACTGGCACATCAAGTCAGATACATCTGCTAATATTCCCTTCTGAAGTTAAAGGGTTCCTGTTAAGGCATGAGTCTTATTTTTATCAGGTTGTGTTTTTGTAGTGTCAAAAAAAAGTACTCACACCTATTCCTCTTTGTAAGACACCTATCAAAGATGGAAATATATCTCACCGGCTCTTAAGGATTTTCAATCTTTCACCTTGTTCCTTTTTACAAACATCTTACATATAACATTCATGAGAAGCACCTTGGAATGACACCCTTAGGAGTCATTTATTGAGGGGAAAATCTGCATCCACAGGACTGTAAGGGGGTAGTTGGATCAGATTACATTGACAGTGAGCAAACATCCCACCAGCTGTCGCCAGATTCAGATTTTAATATTGCTTTCTCCTCACTGGGGCACTGAGGCACATGACATCACCTTTTTCTATCAGAGCCCCGCCCGCCCACTGTCAACGATAAGAGCAGACAAAATCATTTTTAAATGAAAAATCTCTGTTGTGAAATCAGTAAAACATACGCACGTTAATAATCAATCACTTAGACAGTTTAGACAGAAAGCACCTTTAAAACCCTATCTTGTTTGTCTTTAAATTAAACGCTGAGGTAGGGGTGAATTAAACTTATTATCTATTATTATATTGAACGCTCTGCCTCTTAGGTCATCTGTTGAGGGTATTCTAACTGTTCAAAAGAAAAACAAAAAAAACATTTAGTTGGTGCAATCAAGTTTGAATAGGATATGTTGCTTACCTATACTAAATCTTAAAAACATAATCATCTAGCTGTGCATCCTGAGCTCTCCTCAAATCACTTTATCATTTTAAAGTTAGATAATTTTGTGTTAATTATGTAAATTGGCCCTTCAATACCATTTCATTGATCAGATAGTTTACAGATTTTTATCTTCAGGGTCAACTTTTATATTTTCACTTTTTGAGTTCTGTTTTATCTTCTATTTTGAGATCTTTATATTGTATACATGTTTATTTTCTACTTTTTTTATTTCGAAATATGTGCAATATATAAAGTACATCTTACCTTAAATGTGTGCATTTGTTGTATTTATTACAGTCTTTTTAACCTTCCTGTGAAACAATTACATTTTTTCTTTTTAAAGTTGTCTATAAAACAAACCTGCCCTGCCTCCAAGGGTACACAGTAATAATCCACACTCAACCCTGCTGTACATAACCACTTTTTCCTTTTAATGATTACAATCAAAAACATTTGTACAACATTTTCAACATTAGAAAATGGATGCAGATTTTTTTGGCTGACAGTAACCGCTATGAAAACAAACTGAGGGACAGAGAAGTGGGTACTGCGTGGAGATGAAGTAGAAAAAGAGCTGTTTATATTGGAGGGAGCAAACAGCCGGGGATGTATCAGAAGAAACGGCCGGGTTTTCTTATCCGTTTCCAGAGCGTATGCATGGCAGACATGACATTTCTCTTATCTCTTGCTATTTGAACAGAGAAGGACTCGTTGCCTATATGGGAGCTGCATAATGAGGAGCTAAGATGCATCAAGCCACTACTATCTCTGGCCATAGTTACGGTAGTCGTTATTACCGAGCACAGGAAAACATTTTTTCTGATACACCCAAATGAAGCTCTGTGTTTTGTATCAGTGTCAAACACAGACATGGAGGAGGGGTGGATTGTGGGAGACAAGGGAACCACCACTCATCATTTCTTTTTTTTATCGAACACACAAAGAAAAACCAGGATGACAAAAGGGAATAGGAAATATTGATAAATAACAGTGGAATCAGAGCCATAAATAGACAGTATTGGATATTTAAGACCCTGGAGGGGTGGAGTCAGCTGAGGTGGAGAAAAACTGGCAGCTAGCCTTCAAGTAACGGGATATCCCAGTGCAGTGTCCTGTGTGTTGATTGGGCGGCTCTACATCATGGAGCAGGACGTTTTTCCTGGCTGCACGCCACCGTCCATCTTCTCTGCCTCAAGGATCATCCTCCGGAAAACTTCCACAGCCGTCTGACAGAGATAGAGACACACACACACACACACACACACACACACACACACACACACACACACACACACACACACACACACACACACACACACACACACACACACACACACACACACACACACACACACACACACACACACACACACACACACACACACACACACACACACACACCTAAGTCACACCACTTGGAATTTTCCAGTCGAACAAATTACATCCAGCAGAGGCACACTGGCTTTACACACAACAAAGATGGGGTTGTTTCTGCACATTTAAAGACAAACACACTGTTGTTTGCTAAGTTAATTCGAAGCAGAGTTTCCTAGAAAATGTTTCCATTCTCCAAATTAGCTATGTTTCATAAATACATAATATATATTAAGAACAGTGTTGGCTGTAACGTGCTACAAAAGTAACGAGTTACAGTAATGTATTACTTTTAGCTGTAACGCAGTAATATAACGCATTACTTCTGACATTTGGGTAATATAATACCCGTTACAATTCTCAGTAACACAGTTACAACACATTTCAACCCGAAATGATTTGGTGTTTGGTTTCTAAGAAATCACAAACATCGCGAGACATTCCGACACCAGAGAAATAATTGTGCCGATAGACAAGTAACTCAGTACGCCTGTTTACTATCGGTTAAGAGGGCTGCAGAAACAGATTAACGATGCAGAGCTGCAGAGCTGCAGGCTCGGAGGAAAGAAAAGAAAAAGACAGGAGCGCTCGCCGGCAAAGCTACAGAAGGTAACTTTCTCTCTCGGTCTGCTGTGCTGCTTAAACCCCGAGAAGTTCAGAGACTCGTGGCGGAGTGTTGAAGATCTGCAGCCTCTGTCCTCTGTGGAATTGCCGGCTTTTAGAAAGCTTGTCAGCCAAATCCCCGTTAACACACCAATGACAAGGTGAGCTAACGTTGCCATAGAGACTTGTTCATATACAGCAGGTTACAGGGCCGTGCAGAGGCTCCACTAACATGTTATTAATGAGAAACAGCGAAGTCATGTTACCGGTATCACATATTATCCAGCCCACTTTAATGGAGCATGAGTTTAATTTCTAGCTCTTTTCCTAATTTTCAGCATGTACTGGCAGATAGATAAGATAGCTTTAATTAATGAGCTGCAATAAACTACATTTTAGCATTTAAAGCCCTACTTTAGCGGTTATTTTGGTAAAAGTAACTCAAAGTAACGCAAAAGTAGTGTAACGCATTACAGTTCAGAGACAGTAATAATGTAATGTAACTTATTACTTTAAAAAGACAGTAATAAGTCATACGTACTGTATTACATTTTGGAAGTAACTTGCCCAACACTGATTAAGAATGAATTCCTGTGGCTTCTGTTGCAACTTTTAGCTCACATTGGCCAAGCTTCAGCCTGTCCCTCAATTAAATGTAGGGAATTATATTAAGTAATAGCAGTAACACCTTGCAGTCTCAAAGACTGTGGTGGATACACTTTTGAACCATTATTAAATCTTCGTGAATTCACATTTGTGGCCACTAGGGGGCAGTAAAGTTAGCTCTAATCACAACTTTGATATATTATCCTATCCACGAGTGATATAGAAAACCTGTTATCCAACAGTTATTTACACAACCAAAACACACAGAGCAATATTAGCATTCATTTATTTATGTGCTTCTGGCTACTTTAGCTTAAATATTCAGTCACTTTTATCCGTGGTTACACTGGGGTTTTTGGAGCTTTTTTGGTGAAATCAGCTGATGAGAGCAGTGAGAATGAAACACAAATGAAGCACAAGTTGAGGGCCTTTCAACCAAAACATGTAAAGCACTTTCTAGGTGGATCTGTCACCATGATGCGTCCCTGGTGTTGATGAAGATGCTTGATACTACACTTCCCATAATGCAACTTGTCATACTCTCTTTGTTAGACTCTCCCTGCCTGATAGACACACATATCAAACTGCATACACCCAAAGGTTAACTGCTAAACATGTTAAGGCTTTAAGCCCACCTCTGGTTGATAATCAGAATATAAATATCTCAATTGGGTATATTTTCAACAGCCAGATAAATAGGTCAAGGTACTAGCAGGTGAATATGATCTCTGCAGTCTTGACTCTTACCTGGTTCTCTTTAGCGGAGGACTCCATGAAGGCAGCATTCCAGGATTCGGCTAATGCTTTTCCTTCTTCACAACTGATTACCCTAAAACGAACAGAATGAAACACATAGATATTTCAGAGTAAGGCTGCAGGGTTCAACCCATGGATTCTGCTTCCACTGAGTAAGGTATATGTGAAGAGAGCTACACAAACAAACACAAACAAGTATTACCACACTAGCTTTGTCCTTATTTTGGGTCAGCTGTAAACAAAACATTAACCATCTGCTCTGTATTTCTTTCATATGAAGAAAAAAATTAGGAAATAAAACTGAGAATTGACAAATGCTATCCCCCATGTGTATACCTATTGTGCATAGTTGACCTAATGTTCACTTTGGAAGTGTGTTGGGACATACCGCTCCATATGTAGGTCGTTCTTGTTTCCGACGAGCATAATTGGAACTCTGCAATAGAGGGACAAGTATATGGCAAATTGTCATGTATGTTTGATAAATTACATGTCTTGGAATGCCTGAGGCAGCAAAACAAGGAGATAAAAAAGAAAAAGGCGAAGAACTTACTGAACCTTTCCCACCATGTCCAATAGTTTTTCATGGATAACTTGTACAACTTCAAAGCTGGAACAAACAAGGGGAACGTTTCCTGGTAAGCCTTTGAACGCCGTTTCAACTCATTACACAGAACTTCATAGAGATGCGATTGCTTTATGATAAGGAGGGGAGTGAAAGTACCTTTTATTGGATGTGACTGAATAAACCAGGATGTAACCGTTGATATCTATGGAGTAGGTCTGTGGGAAGATGGAGTACTCATCCTATAGAGATAGAAAAGAAGGGATGAAAAGTTATTCTGACTAATGAGGCAGAATTAACAGTAAAGTATTAATATATATGTGATCAAATTCAATAACTACACCTGTCCTGCTGTGTCGACCAGCTGCAGATGATACTCTTGTCCATTTATTGTGATCATTTTAGTAAACGCTGCAGTCAAAAGAAAAGAAAAGTTAGAACCAATAGATATTGTACACATTTGGATGGAAGGAGAGGCGAGTGTTGGAGCTGTATATTGATTTATATTATTTGTGAGTCATGTGTGAATATGCTGTTGTCTTTTATAGTGTCGTATTTATTGTTTTGTATCTTTACGAGGAAAGTAAAGCCTATCGTATGGCGTCACAAAAATAGTTAAACATACATTTTCTTGCCATTTGTGTTTATTCAAAATCTACCTTTTATTTAGTGTAATTTAAGTTAAATTAAGTAGTTCTTTATGCTTTTATTTGGAAGGAAGTTTTGGGCACAGGGTGATTTGGCCACCTGGTGAACAGGTATATATTGGAGACTGGGGGTGGTGGGATTAGTGCACCGGTAAAAAGGCAAAAAGGTTTTTTAACCAGGGTGAGAAAAGGAAAGCTATAGGAAAGGCTGCAGGACAATGAAAGGTGAAATCATTGCTCATCTTACTTTTTGAAATAAATGTACGAAACAACGCTCTCGTCTCGTCTTGGATCTTTCCTCTGAGTACGATTCGCTAGCTGGTGCCAGTTTTATTTTGAGTTACATTTTTTGGTTTATTTCTTTATGATTTACAGGCCAGAAAGAGCAAGAAATGTTCTTTTAAAGTAAGACTTACCAACACTGCATGTACTATACTATATGTACTATACAGTGCTATACTGTATCTTCATTACTGTACGTTCTCAGTCTGCACATCTCCGTATGGATCCATTTTGGTACCACTGAGTTCATCCGGCACAGGAATGTCAATATCTGCCTGGAGATGGGTCACATTATCTACAGGACTGAGGGATTGCGCTGCCTGCAGCATCTCGCTGATATCGCTGACACTTCACTTTATAACCATCCAGAGATGTATTTATAGACGCAGACCACACACTCGAGAAATGCAGGGCGATACGCGGGCGAGCGTGTTGAGAAACAGAAAAACAGCCTCCAGGTAAAGTTCAGACTCAAATCTCTGGAGGGTCTGGAAATATGTGTTTACAGTAGTAGGTTGATGAATTACTGTTACTCTCAATTGGAAAAATGTACTTTTAAACTTCCCTCAGGCTAAGTTCCCAAGCCAATCCCACTAAATTCAACACATAAGTCTGACCAAACTCCACACCAGCTGATTTTCTCCAAAGGTGCTAAAAAGAAAGTTAATTGGGCTGAAAGTGTGGAAACTGAAATCAGCTGGTTTAGTGTATGGACACATTTAATTAGAGGGAACATCACGCCCTGCCAGGTAACGATTCAGGGTTATAATTATTTTTGTTTCTCAGTTAAATCATGATATAAACGCTATTATGGCGTACAATGGAGATGATGGTAGCAAGCTAAGTTGATATAAAACCAAAATAAGGTATAATGAAACATTTGGACAATGTTTATTTGGAGATGTCTCAGTACATGTCAAATGTTTGCCATGCAGAGACATACAATATAGAGTGTGATAATGTATTCGACCTGCAATCAATATAGGTCAGTAGAATGACAAAATAAAAGACTCCAATGGTAGTCGTCATCTTTATGAACTATATGTCAAACATTCCTTAGTTCCAACTTGTCAAATGTAAGGATTTGTAATTTTTTTCTGTTTTAAATGATTACAAAGAAAATATTTTGTTGAGTTTAGCCTTTTTTTTAAGACAAAACAACAATATGATGATTTCAACAAGGACATTGAGGAAATGAAATGCAGATTTTCTTGCTATTTGTGACATTTTTTAAACTTAACAATTCATTTTCTGATTAAAATAATACTTGTTGGCATTAGTTGCATCCTTATTGTATATGTTGCAGCATTCTGTTATCATGTGACTGCAGTTTAATACTAGGGTCATATGATAACAGCTACATCTGAGGTAATTTATACACTGAGGATGGCCAGAAGATGTAGCTAAAGCTTTGGAAACAAGGCCTAAGTGGACCTTGAGATGAGAATTATTTTGTCCAACTACAATTATCATTATTGGTTTCGATCACACTAAACCATTTTTGTTTAGTGTGGAGTTTCACATTTTTAGAATTAGAGGTTTAAGGATGCAGGGTGTCACGTGACGTTCAGGTTTTAAATACTTTTAGATATTGGGGCTCTATAACTAAAATCTACCAGACTTAACTTTGAAACACAAGGGAACAAAGAGTTGAATACAAAATAGTATAGTTAGTGTGGCTTTTGTTAACTTTCATCTACTAACCAAACTGGTCACAAGAGGAGATGCATCAGAATCTGTTTATCGAGGCTCTGACAGTCAACCATTCCCACTTACTGTTTTCTATTGTCGGGTCATAGGAGTCCACAAACTGGCCTTCAACAAACTGAATCGTCAAGGAGGACTTTCCTGTAAAACAAAAAGTAATATTGTAGACAGATAACATGTGAAGCAATCATTGGAGAATGGAAAATACATTCACAAATATTGGTTTTGGCAGTTTATCATCATTAGCATATCAGTAAAGCTTAAAATCTGCTACTTAAATCCTTATATAAAAACCGTGAGAGGTTATTCCCTTATTATAGGGTGGGCAACCATTAACACTATCCAAGTCTCTATGGGAATATTACAAGGTTGTGTGTTAGGGATGCTAGACTGGCTGGGCCTTCGGTGCTTCTATCTGCGTGTGCCATCTTGCCATCCTGAACATCCCTTCACTGCATACAAATTGCGCTTCTTTGGTTTCAGATACGATCAAACAAAACGCACAGTAATGCGTCAAATTCGCTTGGACCTTCAGGCCCCTGACGAGCATGGCACCAACTAAACCAGGGGTTAGGGTCACTGATGAAGACGCATCAAAAATGACATTTAGCGTTAAAATATATATATGTGGAACACATTACGGGAGGCCTCATGATAAAACACGCAGAGCAATGTCTTACCTGATGCCGCTCATTCGCCTGCTGTGAGATGCTGCACCATACTCCCTATCATTAAAGTCTATTATAGGGAGCGTAATGGCTCGCATAATGGACCCATAAGGCCGATAAAATGTAGCCTCAGGGTTGCATCCTAGGCCCGGGATGTGTTTATTCTACCCATTTTTCATCGTGTCTTGGGAACTTACCTACGGATCTGTACCCGAGGATGGCGATTTTTCGTGATTTCGGCTGCGGCATATCTGGTCCTGGTTATCGCATCTAGTCCTCGGGGTGTACCGCAACCTCCAACCGGAATGGCATCCAAATTAAAAGGCTGCAGAGATTAGGCATACAGCCTTTTCAGATGACGGCAGGAATCACTCTTCTTTGCTCTTTTTTTATTAAGATTTTAAATTCTGAAGCTTGGAAAAATAATGTTATTTCGGTTCATGTGAAAAAAGCATGGAGTATCTGTAGATCTACAATAACTGCGTCACTCCCCTTTGCAATGTAATGAATTAGTAATTACTGCTGCTTTCTAATTGGCTACAAGAGGAGTAAAGGAAGGACTCGAAGCCTGTTGTAAAGCTCTGATTGGATAACATAAATGCTCGTCAAGCAGTGGTGCTTGCTTCCTGAAATCTGATTGGCTGCTAACCGCGTTGTGACATGTGTGGTCAGGTGCGGTGTCGTTCATGTCTTTAGGGTCAGGGAGCAGCGATACAGCCATTACGACTCCAATTAAGATGTCATTATATATATATTTTTAACATGGACACACTATAGTCATTCTTTAACGATCACTACACAAATACAGTTCATTCTTAAAGTGGTGTGTTTGCAGTTGATTGTAAACCCAAGTGCGATGACCTCATTTTGGTGCATGAAATTTGTTTATTAAAAAAAAAATACTTACTACGTATTGGATGTATTGGACTCTATTATTTTACCCAGAAAGAGCCTTAATAAGATCGTTATTCAACTAAATGACAAACCCATTTAGAAATAGTATAGTCAGTGGTCAAAATTAACACTACAGTTTTGAGATACTTCACATTTTACTCATCTTCATTTTCAGTTATATTTGAACAGAACACAGTATCATGATTATTATCAACAGGTTAAACAAGATTTGATTTGCCAATATATGTGCATTTTCCAAGCTACACTACAGTATATAAAGTAATTAAAATTAGCCCCATCATTACCAACTACAACAATGGAGGGGTGTAAACGTTAATGCATCTTTAATTATAATTCCCCAAAATAAAAGACATTCTGTATAACGGACGGTTTGGTTTGAATAATGCTTTTTATATGTATGTTTGAATTTAAGATGGTAGGACTTTTACACATAATAGAGCATTTTAAAACATTGGTATAAGTTGTATTTACTTACTACTTTCTCAAGATGAGATTAAATATATTTAAATGCACTTGTTATTTAACTAAACATAGAAAATAAACGACCGAATTAAATCCTGGCAGTATTAGTAAGGTATTAAACATGTAAATCACCTAGATATGCAACTGTTTAAAATAAAGAAACAGATATAAATATAGACCTATGGCTTATGTCTTAGTGAGTATGTTTGTAGTGTGGCAGTTAAAATGTATGAGGTAATATTTCTAAAACCCTTCTGGTTTCTCAGGGTTAACAGAAGATATCTAAATGTGCAGTAAAGACTTTCTATCTCATGAGACAATATATAAAACAATATTATTGGATCTCTACCAAATATTTGGAATAAATAGTACTCTTTCACATTGACCAGTAGATGTCCCCATAACACCGTCTATATCTCACCCAGGAGCCACTAACGGTAGCAGAGGTCTGTCTCTCAGTGTTCAAATAACTATTATATATATTCCCAAAGAAACATCCCTTTCTAATTATTGTTTATTTCCATCCGTCTCTTGTTTTTGGTTCAGACTCTCGTTTTTTTAAGCAGTGCATCACTCTCTCCAAAAACCTCACACATAAATCAGACTACAGACCACCCTGATCATCTGAGCTGATAGTGTGTTCTATAATAGATGGTAAAATACCCATGTCTTAATATAACCGTGGCCTTAACCCAAACCACAGGCATGTAACAATACCATAGGAACTCAGGCCACAATTAGTGGGTAAAGCCAACAGGAATTCATCGCAGGCGTGGCGAAGGTGGTGGAAAGATGAGAGTCCTCTTTACTTTTAAAGACTAATGTTGATCATGTGTGTCAATCATTTCACCAACGATAGTCAGGAAAACAGAATATTCTTGCTGAGTATTTCCACACAGTTTAAATGCTTGCTTAGAGAGTTTTGGAGAAAAACTCTAGAAGTAATTATATACTCTCGCAAAAATAGCCCCATACAACCCGGGGTGTGCATTTTCTCTTGCCCTGTGACCAATGAAGTCCCCCGTTTCCCTGTCACGTCCCGGGCTATTACCACTTACTCACAGAAATGTCCAACTCTCCCTCAGTAAGACCTCACTGTTTTGCCTCCACACACACTTCTCAGCACTGGAGACAAGAAATCACTGGTGTCAGCAATAGGCGATTTGTTCTGCATGACACTGGGTGTCAAAAAAAAAAGCTCAACTGAAATGGCTGAAGGGTGCCTGCAATCACTGGACACACACACACACACACACACACACACACACACACACACACACACACACACACACACACACACACACACACACACACACACACACACACACACACACACACACACACACACACACACACACACACACACACACACACACACACACACACACACACACACACACACACACAAAATTATGATGACCAAGAATAGGTCACACCAGTAATACAGCCATGTACTATCCAGGGATTACAGTGTGCTGACATAGGCCAACAATAAATACCCCTGCAAGAACAACAGGTGTCTGACAAGATTGTTTCAATTTAATAAAAGGCTTACACAAGCCTCAGAGCAATAATACATTAAGCTCTTTTAGACATGTTGGCCTTTCATTGCCTCATCCCCTGTGATTGGAAAATTCCTTTATTTCACCCCAACAATTAATCTCACAGAATCTCGCGTGCATTCAGAAGGCAGATGTGATTAAGGCGCATGTATGCGAGTGTCATCATGAGATCGATATTCTTGTCACGAACCAGTTTGAAAAATTCACTTTAGATTTGCAATTTCTTTAGCTATGCGAGCTAATGGACATGCAGCTGGAGCTCGTGTGTCTGAACCCTGGGTGTGTGGCACCCGCGCCAGCCTCTTTCAACTCACTGTGAAAGCACCCCTGGCTCTGTTAGTATGCCAGCCTGGGCGCCAGTGGAGCGAGTCAGCCACATCCTCCAGCTGGGTCTGTGCCACCAACGGGCACCTGGACCCACTCGCAATCCTCATGAAACGCAATGCATATTTAAACTCAGAGGAATGCATTTGCATCAGACAGGCTGTGTGTCTGCAAGATGCGTAGAGGAGACCCGTTGCACCTTTATTTCCTTCATCTTTGAGATTTTTATACACCTACTGGGTGCAACAGAGCCTTTTTAACTGGCTGATTCACTCTTCAGGCTGTGCCTCAGCTGTTGGACCGCGTCCAGAGTCACAGAGGCCTGAAAGACAGCCATCGTTATCCAACTCTCACAAGGTGTCATTGTAGGGATCCAATGATTACCATATCAGCACCACATGAAACATTTATGGCTTGCTGGCAGTGATGGCCTGGCAAGCATCCTAATTTATAGAACAGAGCTTGTCAGATCCCATTGTTTCAAGTTCTAGTAGACACAGGCAGGAAAATCATCAGGGATGGAACTTGTTATGAAACTGTGCTGTCATTCACGGTCAACATAAACACTTTGAAATACGAGTTTCTCCAGAAAAATGCACCACCAAATCCTAGTTCAAGTGATGCACTATACATGACAATTGTGTCTATTGAGACTGCTCCTTCTTTCTTTCACTCTTTTTTGCTGCTACACTGCCTACTTGCTAATTGGCAAACCTTATAATGCAAGTCATGCTGCTACCATTACCAAGCGTAACTGTAGACAGTCGGATCTTGGCGTTTTAGCATTATGATACTGATAATCAGACACAATTGGGATATGGAAAGCAATTCAGTGGTCGGAACCAGAGCTTTTTTACTGCGCCAATGCTGGTCTCTTGCATCATACATACTGTACATACTGCCATACGGCGTGAGTGAAGCCACAATCTGAGTGACCTGTCAGTAGCTTTTTAGACTTTGGGAGCTGTAAGTTTACGTTTTTTTTGGGAGGAGACTCTTTATCACAATTGAAGATCTAAAGATTGAAAGTGTCCCACAGCATATTGTATAACTTGTTAAGCCCTGTGAGGCAAATGTGTTATTTGTGCTGCTGGTATAAAACCTAAAACCTGGAAATGAGTTAGAATTTTTGCCTATTGGTTCCCTCATCTTAAAGTTAATGGGTTTTTGGAATAACATTTTTATTTTCTGAAATAAGGGCTGGGGTTTGGAGGTTTTATTATATTTAGTTCTACAACATAATGGATGTTCGTAAATACCCTACTCTTGATCTTTGAAGCTTTTTCGTGTCTTAATAAAAGGTGGCTAATAACAAGCTAGCAAATGAGACACCTGAAGTTATCGGGGTCATTATGGTCACTACTCACCCGTCCACCCTTGTCATGTTTATATTTGCACTCTTGCAGACCATTTATATAACATCTTTCCGACTTGTGTAATTAAAACACTTTTTTAAATTGTTCAATTCAAAAGGCCTTGACATGCACAACCACACATTTTCTGGCCCTCTTGATTGTGTTGAATTTGGAGGTATTTTTGCCCTTTGTCCTCGTCCATCTTCGGGAGGGAAGTTCATTAATGTCAACCTGGGTCTCTGCTGAGCTTTCATGGGAGTTAGAGGTTAGGAGGTTAGACCCTGACCAAATCAATCAATCGATCTCAGTGCAAAGCTTTGACACTATCTCACCATGATAACTCTGTAGCTGCGCTCACTGTACGACAGTTTGTGTGTAGCACTCAGTGGCCTGTAGGAGTAGCAGTGAGCAGGTGAGACCCAGATAGGCTGCTATGCGGTACTTCATCACCTCGCTTGTTGTTGTCACAGCCACAATTGGTTTGTACTTCCCATCTGCTGCATCAGCAAAGTCGAAACTGATTTGGTCACTTTGGAGCCCAGTTAGCTCTGCACACTGCTCTTCCCTGTTGATTCCAGCCATCATTACAAATGGTATCTTTATTCGGCAGAGTTAACCCGGATAGTGCTCTCCCCTGGGTGACTTTATTATCTATTCATCATGTTGTCCCAGTTTATCTCAAGATGAATCTGGCTGCCTCCCTACACATCTAACTACAGATACCTGGCGTGTGGCCTTGGGAAAGAGATTAGAAGATTACAAGATACTCAGCGGAGGTGCTTCACTTAGAGTTGATAAGGGGGTGAAAAATATTCAAAGAAGATGCAGAATGGTTTTGAATGTGCTCTTTCAGAACCAATCTGTCTTCAACTTGGGCTTGAATATATTAAAACCTTCTTGATAAATATAGTCATTTCCATGTTGACAATTTGCACAACCAGCTAGGGGCAACCTCAGTGTGTCCAATCTGGTGAATAAATGAACATTTGAAACATCGAAATGAAATGTTCTTGGCCTCGTATTGAGCCTTCCAGCTGACTTGTTGGACACTCCCTTACATTTTCTCCCCACTAATTTGCATTGCTGAGTAGATCCTTTGTATCACCTGGAGGTTTGAACAGAGCAATGTTGCATCCAATTTCCAGATGGCAATTGAAATGTGTGACTTATCCCCAATTTTTGACTAAAAAGCACAGCCGCTTTCCACAGACTCCATTAGCCGGGGTGGATGCGTCCGCGTGCACAAATGGAAAGTGGAAAGTGTCCAGTGGTGTGAATATTCACATCTGCACCTGCTGAATAATAGACTATTACATTTTCTGGTGGCTCGTCATCAACCCCATTCACATGCACTCTCCCATTTCATGATGCTAATGTTGTCTGGGATACTCAGTAGGCCTGCAAAATGCATATTTCTTGTTTCCTAGACCTGGTCTTGTCTTGTACTCTGTCTAAAGAGGAAACATATTCTCCAATAAGAGTGCTCGCTTCAGGGAGTAATGTGTCTGCAATATAGACTCTAAAGAGCTTCAGGTCTTGGCAGGTACTCCTTACATTTCAGGAGAGAGACACCTACGGCAGAATCTCTGGCAGCAGGGCCATATATCATCTGTCATCGCCAGAAGCCTCCGCAGTAATGAACAAGTAATAATGGTATATATCTTGAACTTGAGTCTCTAAAGGTAGCTCATCCAGAGTCATTATTGTGCCACATAACCAGATGAGCTTTCTCAAATGAGATCATTTTTGTCACCCTGAGGACTTGAGGGTGTAACTGTTCTCAGAGTGAATAACTCATCCTCATTTGGTGCTAATGGGACTCCGTATTAAGGTGTTGTGTGAATGCGGGAGGAATGGTAAATCCCATTTTCTTGTAATTTAAATCTCAAGCTGTTTCCACACATCTGTTCCTCTGGTAGAAAGAAAGACTCATTTGGGGAAAAAAGCATGCACGGGATGAAGAAGAAGCATTTAATGAAGATTCATGCCTCACAGGATTATGACAAAGTGCTAGGCGACGGTGTGTTATGGAGAAGTATGTCATGATGACATCTCTCTGTCACAGAAATGAACATTATTCGCTCCGTCTATATCCACCATACTTATCCAGCTTCCAGCGCACCCCCTCCCTCCATCTGTCCATCTCAGCTTTTTCCAGGTATCAAAATGCTACAGTTAACCCATAATGAGGAAAATGCATGTGAAGCCATGGGTTTCCTACATATTTGACAGCATGTGTTCTGAGCCTCGTGTTGCCACTCTGGTGATGTGTTTGCAAATGGGGGGGGGGGTACTCTGTTACAGCTGAGGTGTCATTTTTCATGTAAATAAAGGGTGACAGGATGAAGCAATCCTGCTGTTTGTGGAATTAGCTGTGGAAAATACACACAAGAGTAGATCTTGCTCCCCAAAGCGAGGGTTGTATGAAGACTGTGTGATTAAGTGTCAGTCAGAAAGCATTTTCAGAACAAAGTTACTGTGGTAGGAAGGTGTTAACATTACTAAAAAATGTCCGTATGAGACATGCTGCACAAGCAGCTGCCTGAATGGGCAATACACCCCAAACAGCCCTATCTCCAGTGTCCAATTCAGCAAGCCCATGATTCAACCTGTCAGTCATAAGTGCTGATGTAGCCGCGCTCACAGCAGAGCCACTGAGTCCCCAGAGTTGGATATCACTGCTAACTGTCATCCAAGTACTTTGATTACTGCACTGGGAGAAGAATGATGACTAAGGCCACTCTAAGTCCTGGTCAGACTCTGCGAGGCTGTCGAGAAAAGTGGATCAAGTCCAAGGTCCCATTTACACCCCGAACGTTTATACAAAGTGTTTATTGCTCATGAATGTACACCTCTCCTGTTGCTAAAAGCTTGTTAAATACATGAGTGACACTTCCTGGAAAATGATTGATTTACCATGAAACAAACACATATCTGAAAAATAAATGTGTTTACTCTAAGATACAAGAGTCAATTTCTGTCTTTATGTGACACAAATACTAAGTGATTAAATGTTTCACATGATTAGAGAACAAAAGGTGTCTCTATTCAGCGTAAGCATGAGTATAAACACATTTAGGACATTGATTAGAATTCACTGTAATGTCGTAATCAAATATAGGGTCATGTTAAGTGTTTGTAGATAGATGGATAGATGGATAGATGGATAGATGGATAGATGGATAGATGGATAGATGAAATAAGTAGATAAGATCCAAGTTCAGCTAAAAGGGCCCATGATATCCAGAAACTCAAGAAATAACAATAACCTTAATAAGACAGGACCATAATGTGAACACAGCTGAAGTAAAGTCTTAAGGTGAACAATATTTAGACGTACAATGTGCAGTATGTTTGACACAGCAGCTCAGTGGACATGCTGTTCTGTACGTGCTGTGCACTGTACTGTAAACATGTATTGAATGTCTTTCCGTCCTGTAAGAGCGATCTTTCGTCTGCTGTTCACGGTTTCTTCCCTGTAAAAAGAGTGTTGGAGTCTCTTATTTGTCTGAGTTGACCCTGTAAGGTTGTCATCTAAAACCCTATGGAATAAAGTTATGATTTAGAGCTGAAAAGACTTGACTTGAATAAGTGTTGAGCTCTGTTGCATCACATGAGGAAGCACCTGACTGCAAACCAGGCTGGCCAGGGCAGCATAATGTGGAGTTTGGATATCCTCCTGCATGCATGGGCTGCCCTGATTTTCCTCCTCCTGTCCAAATACAAGAATGTTAAATGGACAGTGGTAAGGGAATTATTGAATTATTGAAACTATAAAGATGTTATTGCAAAAATACTCAACGACTTGTTCCGAATAGGTGTGCAATAAATGGAAGTATTCATGTACATTAAGCTAAAATATTTCTATAATGTTTTTCTTTACAGTGTTTTCGTATTTTTATTTCCTGTACGATACTTTGTTAATTTCCTACATTGAGTTTTTAACTATTTGTGTTTTATATATTTCTAAACTTGGTTATGATAGAGTTTGCAGCTATTTTGCTTTTAGATTTTAGAAAATGACTAAATTTGATAATTTGACAAGAGCGTACATTTTTTTATAAAGCTGGGCTTTCTGTCCTTTCATGTAGCGCATCTCCCCAGATGAGTGATGGGATGTCTCCACACCCCTACAGCTGTGGGCTGATTAGGCAGACAGTATACAGATGATAAGTACTAAAAAATGATAATAGTAGGTGGAACAAATAACTTTCAGTAAACTGTACAAAGATACTTACAAACCTCCAGAACTCTCAGAGTGTAACTTGCTGCGGGGAAAGACAAATTCAAAAATGCACTACAGTGTATGCTTTTACTTAAAGAGAGATTGTTCCCTTGGGGCCACATGAATTAGTTTTGAATAACAGTAGAGCTTTCTAGGAACACAGTGGAATGTTCCGTGTCCTTTTGCACTTGAGATTAAACCAGCGCGTGCCTGTGCATACGTTTCCACTAATACCTTTAAGAACTGTTTCTTTTTTGAGAGATGGTTCAGTGTTTTCACGGCTGTCTGCTTGGTGCCATATTTCATTGGAGATGAGAGATCAAGCTGAAAGGTGCAAGGGGCCGACAGGAGAAAAAATAAAAGTGAGAAGACATTATGGTCAGCCAGAGATGGTATGTTAAATATCTTAACTATTTTAAGTGAAAATGAAATATACTCACAGTAGAGACCAGGCGAGCTAACAGAATAATGTGTGCCACGTGTGCCGGTGTATTTCGGTGTGTTATGCTATGAGATCATGGCAGTGACCTCATCTGATTGAGCTCAACCTGCGACCAATCCCCAGCTCTGCCCTCCGGTAGTGGGTGGGGAGAAGGGTGCTATCTGTGGACATGCGAAGTGACAGGACCAGCTGGTGTTTGAAATCCAGTAAGACAGGCAGTTGGTCTGGGAGACACAGACCACGAGCCCCCATAGCGCTCCGTTACAGCTGCCTGCAACTCAACTTAGTGAGAAAAACTCAGGGAGGATTCAGTGTAGCTGCTGCCAAACATCAGGAGTTCTACGACAAACCTTAACGCTGATCATGTTCTGCGTGCCTCGCTTAGGAACCCTGAACCAACGGCCATTACTCTTACCAAACCTATCATTGGTGGTGATTCAGCTAATTGGATGCTGACATCTTTGAATAGGCGATAGAAGAAACTGTGAGGACAATGGGTGGGAAGCAATCTCGCGGTTTCTCCAGCAAGGAGCTGAATGAGGTGAGTGATCGTCAACGAAGCAAAAGCACTTCCAGAGATGACCAGCCCAGCCTGTCCTCAGCTGCTGAGAGGTTCCGCAGACACACCACGGTGCACTTTGGCTACAACACCCTCAGCTTGGCCATGCGGGCGCTTGTCGAGACACCCTCTGAGCTGTGGGAGCTCCGGGAACTGCAGAAGCTAAACTTGTCCATGAACTGCCTGAGCTCTCTGCCCCCTGCCCTGGGAGCTCTGGACAATCTTGTGATCCTCAACTTGTGGGGGAACAACCTGTCCAGCCTGCCGGTGGAGATCAGCCTCCTGAAGAAGCTGCGCGTGCTCTTCGCCTGTCGAAACTGCCTGACCGAAGTCCCAGAGGAGCTGGGGCGCTGCACCCGCCTGGAGGTGCTCAGCCTGGCCAACAACCAGATCACAACCCTCCCCAACAGCTTGGGGGCCATGCACAATCTGACCAAACTCAACCTCAGCCACAACCGCATCGCTCACATCCCCACCTGCGTCTACAGCTTGAAGGGCCTGGTCTTTCTTCACCTGGCTTGCAACCGCCTGGAGACCATCGCGGACCAGGTCCAGGACTTAGTTAATCTGAAGATCCTCATCGTGGAGGGGAACAGTATACACACGCTGCCTAAGACACTGTGCTTCCTGGAGTCTTTAGAACTCCTCAATGTTGACTTCAATGACCTGCAAAATGTGCCCATGGAATTGTACCTACTCAGCAGACTCGGGAGGTTGGCCTGCCACCCGCTGGATAAAGGACTTCATATTATCCACAACCCCCTCCTCAAGCCTATCAAGGAGGTGCTGCAAGGAGGTCTCAGTGCCCTCTATAACTACCTCAAGCCCACGTGAGGGACTACTGTGTGTGTGTGTGTGAGTGTGTGAGTGCGTCTAAAAGAGTCATAATGTGATGTTGGCACAGATCTGACTCCTGGCACATGCTAGTCATGCTGTGAGTCCTTGCTGTTGTCACAAACTGATTATATAATGATCACTCGAGACCAGTACAAACATTATTTCCAGTTTTTTATGTAATGTCAAATGAATAATGAATAATAAAACAACTAGTAACTGCTGTGTCATGTCCCAACATTTGTTAATCCACAGCAAATCGGTCAGGATAAGTCTCTCCGCTCACGTAAAAATTCACAAGTCTACATTTGGGAGATGATTCCCGGCCAGTTGAAATTGTTTGGCCCGTGGCAGTGAGGGGGCGTGGGGGTGCGCTCAGCTACACATCACCACACTCTTTGTTGGATTCAGGTCATGGGGATCAGGTGTGGAAAGTCAGTGGAAAGAATGGGTGAGGGGGGCTTAAGATCTTCAAAAATAATAAACCAAAACACAACAGGGACTTAAACTCTGATTAAATGTTGTTCCACTCCATCAGATCAGAGCTGCCTGCTGGTTTCAGCTCCTCTGAGGTTGTCGCGTGTTGTCACACAAACGATGGAAAACAAAGTTCAGTGCATGATATGATTGAAAAGTGCTTCTTAAAAAAATGTGGAGTACTGCTGAACAAATGTAATTCAGTTCAAATAATTTTAAGCAAAAATATAAACACTCTTAAAGCTCAGAGCGGTTGTAGGTCGACATTTGGATTATTTTGTTACATTTTTGCAGCTTTTGCATCTGCATTTACTGGAGCACGGCAACAATCGTACATAGAATAAAGGAACAAAAGTGCTGTGAAAGGATTTAAATCTCTATCATAGTAAATGGATTGCTAAGGGTACTGCTCAAATAACTATAACTTGATATTGTTATGCAACTTCCAATGGAATCATGGACGAAAATGGTCTAATATTACACAATGGTGTCTTCCAAATTATATTTGGTGTTTGAGTTTTGTAGTTTTTAGGCGTCAACAGAGGGTTAGGGTTAGGTGTGTTCATTGGATTGCACAAAATGTTGATTAATTCCATTTTTGAACACACTTTCCATATTGTTATATTGATATCAGCTTATTATTTACTGTGATAAATCGGTGTCATTACATTTTACACTTCAACTTATATTAAGTCGCTTGCAGTCAAACTTCAGTGGTGCAGCTTCATGTTGTGAGGACATAATGTAATTGTATCTGTGCACCTTGATTTCCTATAATATACCACAAGGTTGCTGATGGTAAGATGTAGTGGTATGTGTCGACCTGCTAATGCTAGTATTTCAACTACTTAAATGTCACCACATTTAAAAAAGGTCATGAATATTTTTAACCACTTACAATTAAGATTGAATGTCTTATAGGAAAGACAGAAAAGTGACCTCTGTTGGTATGTACTTCATTCAAAGACCAGATGCACACACACACACAGACACAAAAACACACACAATAGAGAATTCCCTCATGAATAAGGCTTTGTCCCAGATAGTGATCGTGGGACATGATGTCAAATAAAGCTCCTAAAAAGATATTGCATCGATGTGAGTCAGATGGCCTGAATTCAGGTATCAGTGTTGTTTCTATTTTGGTGATGAAACAATACACAAAGACTTGTCTTCTTGTGTCAAGTGAACATTCTATTTGCAGTATGCATAAACAGAAGCATTTTCCATTAGTGACTAACCAAACCAGGGAGAGGAAACTGATGTGGAAATAGAGAATGTGATTAAAACGGTGAAAAGTGCGTGGACATATTCTATTGCTTAGCCTACCCATATGCTTTAACTGTGGTGAGGAATTAACACAACAAAAAAATCAATAAAAAAAGACATTACCAAAACAAGCAGGCTGCACTTTTACATCTTTAGATAGTAAAGGTTGCTGACCCCTAATTACATTTGTATTTATTTTATTTAATAACTAAATTACGGTCAAGGTTCCACTTTAGACTTCCAAACCGTGACCTCCAGTCAAGTAAAACACACTCCACCAATTAATTAAAATGAATCTTAGCAGTCTGGAAATCCCCTTATTCCACTGAACGGTCCTAACTCACTAGTGGTCAGCTGTACACCAGGGATCACACATGACTGCAGTTAGCAGACTTTGTAGCATTTGCTGATCCTATTTAATTGCTGCATGCTCCAATAACTTTGCTTTATAATGAGACACTGTGCAAGATATAACAACTGGGTGAGCACAGATTGGCACCCGTGTTCTTCATTCAAAGGTATTTTGCATTCATAAGCCCAAGCTTGGAAAACAGTTTGGCACCAGCGGTAGCTTCATGACTTCCCATAATGGAGGACAGCTAATCAATCCCATATTGAGCTTTTGACAATCAAGGCACGGGATAATCACAATGGAATTAAATGTTAAAATCTCTGCTGTTTGGCAGCCACATGAGGAGAGGCTTAATAAGACTTTCTTTGGAGTGCAGTTTAAGTTCTGTGATTTATTCCGTCACACTGAGACTCCTCGCGTACGGTGATTTGATTGGCATTTATTGACAAACAGCATTATACTACCACTTATGTCAATTACAACACAGTGTTATTAAGCTCATCATTCCTAAGTTTAACTGATTCAAACTGTTCCTGCAGGGAGTGATATGACCGAGAAAGGATTTGCTAAAAGCCAACACGTTCTTCCTTGGTTGGTGGTGCCTCTCCGCAATGGAATGTCAATATCAGCTATTCAAAAGCTCAGGATGTTGTTTAAAAATCAACAACGGTGAGTCACTGAAACAGTGTAGGCCACTGTCATGACCTGAGGTCTAAATATGGAGTCTTTTTTCATCCTAGCATCAGGTTTAGAGGTACCTCCTGCCATCCAATCAGAGTAATATCAAAGCGTTTCAGCAGCTTGCTTTGAGATTGCGATGAAAGTGAGCTTGTGAAAGGTTACCGGGTAAAAAAAAATCAACCTGCTGGATGGGCTAGATTTTGCTATCACATACAAGGATTCCTAGACAGGGGTAGAGTGCTTCTGAAGCTCAATATGACAAAAATACAAATAAGGGTTTGTTTGAAAAAAACAAATGATACATAGAGTTAGCTTTAACATCTACTAAACTAAAACTACATGATGTGATTAAGAGTACTGGAAAAAAAGCTGTAGAAAAATTTGAAACGGTTAGCCAAGTAGTAGGTAAAAGGGGTAAAAAAAATAGTTATCTGAAAGTAATAGATAATTAGTAGAAATAGGTGGCTAAAAGTAAAAGATAAAAGCTGTAAAATTAAGGTTAAAATAAGTAAACAAGTATTAAGTGATCATTTATTTAAATAGCTTGGCATTAAAAGTTACAGACAGAAATTGTTAGATTACAGTTATGGATAAATGGTTAAAATAAAATGAAAATTGGTTGAAATTGTTCACTAAATGCAATGGATACATGGCTTAAATTCAGATCTTGCTCCTCCAAGTAGCAGGGCTACAAGTGCAAACAAACTGATAGTTAAATAATATAAAGAAACTGCAGTAATGAGTTCTACCTTAAATGTCAAATACAGTTTAAAATAACTACAACCAAACACCTTGGTACAAAGAGGATGCTGTTGATTGAGGAGAAGGCTACTCTAGTTCATCTGGTATTTCTGTGAGAGTTTGAAAACACTGGAGTGGGATATTGTTATATTTGTTGAGCATGTCTTAGGACTGTGTTTATAAAGAACCACTGAAACACAGCCTCAATCACACACTCATAAGCCCACTTACTATCTGTCTCTGAATTCACCAGTGCAAACAATGATGCCATCCATTAATTCTTCCATCCGACTGGAGGAGTTTAAATTCTCATCAAGTCCCATGACAGCTCTACTCAGGCTGGTATTCATGCATTCCCGGCAACAGCCAAGACAATACCTTAAGACCACAAAAACACACGTGACGCTTCTATGAGATGCTACAGCCATTGTTGTATGAAGGAAAACAACAACTGGAGCCCTATATCCTTGACAACGCGAGGTCATTTTCAGACTAAATGTAAACCCGTGTCAATCTGGCTGCATTTTAATTAGCTGTGAAAACTGCTGTACAAGTGAAATCGCCATGTGTGTTTATGCATGCAAAAACAATAAGGGAATGACATTGTTTGACTTTGTCATCAGTTGCTTCTCCATCCCTTTGTTTGATATTGCTATGAGAATAAACCCAGGCTGTTTGCACTTGTCTTCTCAGATAAGACTAATTCTGGACAAATATTTGTATATATTAGTAAGGCATCATAATTAATTCATTGAGGCTGAAAAAAGTATATGTGTGTGGTGTGATGTGGCCTTGTCTTGCCAGGTCAACTAATGAAGTCCTCTTGAAGGTCAGCCTGGGTTCCCCTTTAATAGGATCAATGCATGAATCTGATCAGAGAGGGTGAACAAGGTGAACTGTGATTAAGAACACAGCAGGCAATGACTTTAAGGAAATATTAATTTAATAAAATATGGTGTCAAGTTGAGCATGAAAAAGGCTTATATTGCCTATCAGTATTATAATTAAAAAAATCACCTTCCAGTGGAGGTTGTTGAAATGCACTGTGGTTATCCATGGAAAAAGCCTTGTTTCAGCACAGTGAATGACAGGTACATTAGATGCATGAGGATTATGTTTCAAATGGTCCAATTTGTGTTGACCAAATTATTTTTGCAATCAAAATCTGACCAACTTCAGCCGATGAAGTTTGCTTAAATATTATGGGATTGTTCTTTTTAATTTTCTCTAAGCCCTTTAAATAAATGATCGTCCAGGTGGGTATTAAAGCTGAGATTTAATGTGTTTGTTTGTTTTACCTTGGAGACAGCAGCTGAAGAATAATCCCACCATATTGAAAAGCACTACAGCGTTACTCCCAAAACCTAAATATGTGTATTAGTTTTTCTATTAATGGGGTTTAACAGTTAAGTCACAAGACTTCCCTTCACAGGGATTTAGAGCTTTTAGGTTGAAGTCACCTTTAGCTAAAGTTCACATTCAAGTTGTGGCAAAGAGAAGAGATAACTCTCAATACTAAAAGATATATTGCTTTTAAAATATAATCACACAATACATAATGTATAATCAAAGGAATTAGTAGTTGAAATACTAGAATTGGCTATTATTGTCATGTTCACACATACAATAGTGTGGTGAAAGTCCCCAGACAAGGAGGAAGTAGAGCACAATTCAGCAGAACACAGTGTTATAGGGCAATATAAACATTAAAACAACTTGTATTGTTGTTAATATACGATATTAACCACTATATAACTCAGAAGATATATGGCTGTATGAGACCATTAACTTTGTATGACTACCTCAAATGAATGATGACACGTTCTTACCTGGCCCAGGTTAACTGCACCACTTCTCTCAGCTCCAGTCTCCACAGCTGGTCCAAATAAACGCCAATAGAAGGACAGTCAGGTGCGGGAGGAGGGGACGCTCCGCCTGTCACATACGCCCTCTATCGGCCACACATCGAGCGCACAGCCGCTGCTCTGTGGAGCTGCCGGACCACTCAATCCACGCGTAATTCCGGAATCAGGACTCACTCACACATTCCTCCTCCAAGTGTGGAGCAAGCCGGCAAGAAGCAGCCGTGTTCGGCAACAGAGTCCCCTCACAGCTCGACAGCAAGCCCAGGGACGGAGGAGAGGGAGAAGACACTTTAGATTCAACACTCCCCAAAAGTGTATCGGATTCAAGTTGCGTTAAAAGACAGAAGAGTTGCCAGTTAACCCCGCGGCTGGGGGTTAACGCTACCACGGCTGTGTCGACATGGATAAAGTTATCAATTGCTTGTTTGCTGCAATAACCCTGCTGTTGTCTGCACAAGGGGAAGTTTTTAAAGGTAAGGAGAATTACCTGGAAATGTTTGCACGTACTGCGCAGTCCTGATTTATGCCGAAACCGAGAGACGAATGGAGGGAAAAAGCTCTTAAACTCAGTTTTCCCACTGGTTTGTCTAATATTTAACTCAAAATGCAGAGTTTTCAACTGATATGTCGGATGTCAGTTCGCTTTTACTAATGTTTGCAGTCACAATTCATTTTAACAAATGTTTGTGACGTAAATCCGAGCATATGTCAACGTGAAAGTAAGTTACATGGAGGTGACAATAAGTCAGTTTATAACATTAGTTCCACTCACATTTGTCACATTTCGCCGCTGCTTCACTGTTACTCATGAAATGTTTGTCATCTTTTGTGCCGCCGTGCGCAACCAGCAGGTGCCTTCCTCCACCGGATCAACTCCAACGCTTGTAATTCCACAGCTGACATGAGCACATGTTTAAATGAGTTTATTTGTTTGTGTTGTGTCTAACTTTATCTTGATAAGTTGCTTTCTAATGTGATTAACCTTAAAGGATTCACTGTGCCCGCAGGTCCGCTGTTGGTTGTATACGGAGAGGCGATAAGCCACACTGAGACTTCCTGTCATTGTTTTCTCCGTGAACTGCCAGTGAACTTAATTTCTAATGTCCCTTTTACCATGTGGACATGTGTTAGTCACCTTAATGTGAAGTTCCCCACCTGAATTATAGTTAATTTGGTTGGCAGATTATGTTAGGATAGTTCTACTTCTATGCATAATGCCATATTCTTCATACTGTTTATATAGGACATGTCTGCCTTTCTCTTTTATTATAACTGCCTTGCATTGCAGAACATGCATAAATAGGTCCTATTTTGTAGAGCTGTCTGTTTGCGGTCCCCATTGAAAAAGCCATTTTAATTAAATTGATTTGTATACAAGTACACTTTTAATTGAACTGACCTTGCAATCTGAGAATACAGTTTTTGAAATATTTTTTAAAAGTGTTTGCTTTGGAACATTTCTTTGGAGTTTCACTGCAAATATGATTAATTGGTTCTTCCACTGAATGACTGGTTGTTGCTGCACACTTCAGACACAAACACAATACTCCTAAATGAATGATATTCATACAAGGGCACCTTCATTTGGAATAGGTCTATTCAAAGCTTTGTGGAGAAAGAAAAGTTCATTAGCAGCAGATAGGGATTTGACTAAATTAGTGAAATTATAGAGCAGGCTTTCACAGTCATTGTAATGGCCATAGATGGCTCAAGGGGACTAGACATTTTAATTTAGTCCCTAAAGGGACATTTCTTCTGTCTCCACAATGGCATTATCTATGTGGAAAAAGGCACATTAGCCCGTATTCATGCCAATCAATATAGACAATGAATGCCCAGTCTGGGGGTGCTCCATACTGCCAATACAATCAGAGTTGCATTAAAAACGTGTGTCAAAAATATGGCCCCCCGTCTGAATGTGTGTTTGATTTAAAATCCTGCTTAGCCTCTGAGGAAGCAGTGTGTGAGGTGAAGTTGTTGTGGGAAGTGTGGCTTCACATAAAGCTGGATGATGTGGGATTCAACAGACAGCTGATGCATTTTGCAGACAGCCTGTTGGGGGCAGCATGGCACACATATAATATGATACCCAGATGATGAAGCCAAGCTGCTCTGAGCGGAGGACCGAGAGTCAGACACATGGATCACAATTTAGATGCACTTTGCAAACTTTGTGTCAAAATTTCCGTTTGATCACCACTCTGATTTAACAAAACAACTAAGCTGCTAAAGAAATCACATTTGTGTTTTATTTGTGCATCCCCACTTTCTTTAAACTGCTCCTATCTTTTTTTCTTAGGAGAACTGGTATATTTAGAGACCTACAGAAGATATATTTAAAAGGTTTCATTATAAATAAACTGTTTTAATCAAGCAGTATGAACGCAAAGGGTCAATATTAGTGGCTGAGAACTCTTACCCTGCAGCTCAAAGTATTCCCAGTCCATTTTTGTTTGAGGTTCATCAATCTTGCCCGCTGGCAGCCTCAGGACTGGGAGATTTATTGGAGTGGGCTGCTCTGTAGGGCTCCCAGTGGTGCCCAAACCATCGATAAATGCTCTCCTAATTGCATGAGTGTGTGTGTAAATATGTAAACCAGGAGTTAAATCAATTGCATGTGTGTTGCTCTCTCTGGCTAGGTGACAGTTTAGCCACACAAGGATGAGAGAGACGAAGGCTAAATTTGAGCCTGTGCATATGGCTCGGGACATTTGTTATGGAGAGTATGTGATAACAGCTCATGTGATAATTAGATCACTGAGGTAACCAGAGTAGCCCTCTACTTCAGTGCGCCTTGTGACTGTGCAGCCTCACAGAGAAACAGTCCTTTGGTGGTCTTTTAATTTACCCGTAAAACACTCCATAATCAGCATCACGCTGTATCAGTTTCATCTTTTTTCCTTTTTGTGAACTTGTTTATGCACCTGCTTATGTGCTCTCAGTGGCATGGTAGAAATGAACTGCTCTCTTTTTTTCTCCCCCTGTTGCATCCACAATGCCCACTGGATGCTCCAGGTTCAGAGAGAAAGCAAACACTATAAATCACATGTTGTGTATGGCCAGTGCTTCTGTTTTATACATTATGAGGAAAGGCTTCTTTTTTCTTTCTTTTTTTCCAAGAGGTCTGGCCTTTGATATCTCTACTCTTTTTTTTTTTCCCCGAGCACATTAAATTCCAGGGAGCTCCGCGCTTTGTTATGTTTACCACCTTTTCCAACAGCCATAAAACCTGCCTTGTTTTCTGATAGGGGTGACTCGTGTGTAGAGAATAATGCCCGTGCTTTGAGTGTAGTGCTGTAGTTTGTCATTTCAGAGTGACTGCCGCTGATAGCGTCCTGGTTGACCGATCCTGATTGCCATCCAGGTAGTGACTAAGGTGTAAAACAACACATTGGCTGCTGGGGAAGATAAACCGCAATGCATTTGAAGTCTGGCAACAATTTAGATAAAGTTTTTCACTTATGAAATGTTTCTTTTCCCCCCCAGCTGACTCTGATTTAATAGAGACTTTTCCCGAAAGGTGTCCTGAAGGGTGGCAGTTTTCTTTGTTTGAGCCAGTGGAGAATGAAATTAAATATGCATGTTTTTTTTCTCCCCTTCTGCTCGATGGCTTCAACCAATGTTGAGGGAGAGAAAGGCTCCATGGTGATTGATGATAGTACAAAGCGGAAAGTGAGGTGTCTACATTCTTCTGTAACTTTGCTTTTCAGACACTTTTATTATGATGATAATGAAGGCGGTGGAAACGCATGGATTTACTGAAGCTGTTCAAATACTGCGGGTACATGTGTGCTTTCTGAGAAAAGGGTCTGCTGAGGGCTGTCTTAAGACTGATCATAGCTGGTAGACACGTGGGGTGTGTCACTTTAAAAACATACTTTTAAGAACTTGCAAATATTAAGTGCTGCTGTATAGACCTGAGTATTTGTTTGAACTGTAAGACTGACAGGAGTACTATCCATTTTCACGAGTAGAGAAGTCTATGTGTGAAAAATAAAATCACTGCAGTCTGCTTTCTAAGTCGACCTTATTTTATATGAGCTGTTTCTGTGTATCTCAGTTCTATACCCAAGAACAAACAACATTACAACACTTATTAAGGGAAATTTCATCCTAAACACTCAAACAAAAATGCACTATTGGTCCATTCATCTTTTTGCCACACATTTTTGTATCACGTAAAGAGATTTCCAGTTTACATTGCACAATCTGCTATTAAGCATATGCAGCCCATGTCAGAACCTATTGTCCTTTTTTCTAAACCATTGATCAAAAACATGTTTTTTTTTTCTTAGGAAATTCATGATACACAAGCAGGAGATCTAATGTTTTGATATCCCCATTAGACTTATTATATCAGAATAACAAAACATGTTGCATTCTGAGTGAAGGGCACGCAGCTTGACGCATTATTCAGCTTTGTTTCGATGGGAAAAGTCAGCATCTGTTCCCTGGTAGTTGCCACAAGGCATTCTTGGAAATGGTGGGAAATCAGAAACAGAAGAAGCAGATAAGGGAGGTTGAGGAAGTCGACACGCCAAAAAAAAGTCAACAATATTTCATCACAGAATAGCGACCCGAGAAAACCTTAAGATCACAGATTGATGATGCATGGTGGTGCAAGAGAAAGCAAGGGTTTATATTCACATTTTTTGGACGCAGCAGGTTATATCCCTAGAGCTCACGCACAATCTCCTGTAGAAACTTTATTCAAAGAGATTGAGACAAAAAGATGTTCGCGTTACACAACTCTACTCACACATTAGGTTATAATTGTTTCCTTCAAGGATCTGTATGACATCGGGGTAATGGGCAATGTCTAATAAAGTGGTATTATACCTTGGCTTAAGGTACCAATGCAGAATGCAGTCTATTTGCACAGTGACACATTATTGGTTGTCTCTCGACTGAAGCACATGGATTTAAAATGACACTGACTTCTTCCTGACTCTCAGCGTTAATCTGGAGGTGTTTTAAGATGCAAGCAGATGAACAGTGCTTAAAGTGTAGCGCTTTCACTATGCAGACCCCAATTGAATGGGCACAGAAGGTAAACACAATGTAAATGTAATTTGCTAATAAGACTGGACTTGATGCTTCTTTGGCCTTTACTCTTTAGGATGATGTCTGCAAATCACATGTGAGCTACAGCGCATGTTTATTAAGCTGGCAATGAAACACTGACACACACACATCCCTTAAGCTAGTTGAGCTAGAAGAGTTTCTTCCATTTTTTAAATAAAACAAATCTGTAAGCAAGGCATTGACGTTGTTGACTCTAAAAAGGATGACTCAATGTGATTTCAGTGAGACTTTTTTTGAACTCCTCACCTTTCTCTGCCTTACAGTGCTTTTGTTTTGAATTTCTATCGTCATATAATCATTTTGATTTCAATTCTTTCCAAGCAATGACCACAAGGCATCAGCTGACACTTTGAGTGAAACGCATGATAATTTGGACAGTCAGATGATTGACCTGGCCCGTCATGACATTCCTCTGTTGACCAAAACAAACTCTTTGGGAGCTTCCTCTGTATGTTTAAGATCATTGTCCTGCTGCATTGTCCTGAGATGAGGGGGGCTTCATATAAAAAAGCTATGATTCCCATCATGAGTGTTTAATTAAAGCTCAATTAAGGCCTTAAAGCTTAAATTATATCTGAAAGCACTTTGAAATAAAACAAAGACTCTGAAGTTAAAGTGCTGGAGCCCACATAACAACAAACATGTGACAGTCCCACTGTACTCTCACTCTCACTCTGTAAGTATGGAAATTGGTTAAGTGCTGCCATATCGCTGGCACTTTCAAGCAAAAAGAAAGTGACTCAAAGTCTACCAACATGGTTCATCATCTTCATATCCTGGAGTGCCACTCCACATTCAATCATTAGCTGTTGATTACCAAGTGATTTTATTTACATTCTTGAGAGGCGGTAATAGTTTGAAGTTTGCTCTTGAGGCCACTGATGTGGCTATGTTATCCGGGAGCTCTGCAGCGGAATGATAATTGGCCTTGAGATGTGACTGTGTGAAGGATGCTGGACAAACAGAAATGCTCTAATTATACACAGCTCCTTCTTCAAATGAAGAGGATAAAAGCTAATGAATCGCACACAGGCCAGCGCAGGGGCTGCCTAATGAAGAGAGAGAGTGTGTGTGTGTGTGTGTGTGTGTGTGTGTGTGTGTGTGTGTTTGTGTGTTGCCTGAACAATTCTGTGATCTCATCACCATGTCTGAGGGAAAAAAAATAAACTTGTGTGGAAAAACAACTTACTATGCAGCGCATCATGTTTACCGGAGTCTGCATTCGTTGTAGGTGGCTCGGAGTCCAGGCACGCAGGAAACTCTCACTAATTAATGCTCCAAGGGTCTCAATTGTTATTAATGGTGACGAGGAGGAGGAGGGGAACGGGGGAAGAGTAGGAAAGGCAGTTTAAATCAGGACATTACTGTGCATCTGCTCAATTAATTGTAAGGCCTTATATCTGCAGACCAGCATCGATGTAAGCTCACTTTTATTGAACATTTTTAAAGCATTTTATTATTTGAAAAATGTTCTCTGTGTCCAATGACTGACAGTTGCACCAATGGTTTAACACTAAAGATGAAATTGACCCCGACCCTGTCACATTCCTCGCTTATCTTCGAAACCCGCTGTTCAATCAGCTGGTTCTCTATTCAGCATTGTCACCTATAACCGAGGGGTTATTATGTGGACTGAAATTGATTCTGATGGAGCACACTTTGATATTTGGAACAGGTGAGCGTATAGCCTTGACCTCGAGCGTGAAGCTTTAATTTCAAGTCTGTCAAATAAAACTCCCACCACTGCTTTTGATGCCACAGACACCTCGCTGAGAAGGTGCAAAGTTACTTGTGTCATTTCATGAATAACTCAAGTTGCCTCCTTCACGGGACAAGTGCACTCGCTAACTTGGAGGAGACTCTGGCGTGCCAGGAAGCTGTCTCGACGTAGGCTGCAGCTCCTCACACAACTGGTGGCAGTGTAGGTGGTTGCAGTGAGAGGAAGAGGAGGGGGGGCGGAGGGGCGGACTGCTACTGCTGTTTCACCTTGTCTCCTGTTATTTATTAGGCTTATGTCAAGGCTTAGGCAGTAGGCAGGTGTACATCCCCTCCTCCTCTTCTCCCCCGTCCGGGCCTTATGAGTATAACCAGGGGCAAAATTCTCCATTACTGTCAGTCTGAATCTGTTGCCGTCACATTAGCGCACGTCATGCAGTCATTAATGCATTAGGCCCTTGTTTGAGTGCTGGTTATTTGCATTGGCTTTTACAACGTCTATTTGCCCTTGTGCTAAAAAGCTGCCTTGGCTGAACTTATTGACCATTTAACTGTTCAATAATGAAGCGATCCCCGAGGATGAATTAGCTCTCAGTGGTCGTGTTGAATAACGGTTATAAGGACGTGAACAAAATGAACTATCATGTACACTTTCATGGCCTTTTGAGAGGAACATATTGCACAACTTTATTTACCTTCTCTCTATCTTTATAATGCAGCTGTATCCTCTCACAGTATGGTCTCACCGCTAACAGTTGAGTACACCATTATCCACCCTTGTCCTCCACTTCTTCCTCCCAAAGCAGAATGTACCTGATTATACTCCTATCGGTCACACTCTGGCACCTATTTGCAGGCTGTTATCTGTTTGCGGTGGAGACTCCTCGGGGAAGCGTACAGCCGATAAGAGACTGTTGTTCTGTAAACAGCCCTCTGACCTCCTCAGGCTTGGCTCGGCTCCTTTTCATATGGGTCTCTTTTGTGTTGGCCCTCGGAGCTCAAACCTCCGCGTGACTGATTCCCCAGGGAAAGGTTTAATGGCATTACTATACGCTCCGCACGGCACAGGCTGGTCACTCCGGAGCTGTCTGAGCCAGGGGGGGGGGGGGGTGTCAGTGTTGCAGAAAAGATGTACTGTTGCTGAACATTCGGTAAACGAGGATGATAATGTGATTAACCTATTTATGCCCTTAAACTGCTACTGGGAATGGAATTATCTGATGGTTTTCCTTGAATGTCAATCACTATTCTTTGTGGCTTATCGCAACATAAACTGTATTCTCACTTGTGCTTGTCCTTGTGACAGTCTGTTAACTCACTGAAATCTGACAAGTGCATTGCACACGGCTATCAAAGACAATCGGTCCGTTCCTCAGTTTTTAACACGTTCCTTGTTCAATTTGCGAGTGTTTCTGAGCAAACAATGCATTGAAAATCAGTAGCCATGGGCTGTACCGCAGCGATCTGTTGTACTAAATCACGTTGGTGCTAAACATTGCTTCATCCAAAACGACTATTGAGACGCACAGCTGCAGGGCCCTTGTTAAAGAAAGAGCAAACACAAACAATAAATGGAAAAGATGATGCTTGGCTTGAAGCTTGACTCCCACCCTGTAATCAGACTTTGTCACACTAAAGAAATTATAGGGCACCGGAGTCATTAGAAGTGTGGGTGCATTGTGAAGTTGAAAACACATGTTTTTGGAATAATGCACATCAGAATAAACAAACCGGTGCAAATCTGACAAGTTGATTGTAATGATAGTTCGCTACCACCCGGGAGGATGCTTTCAGTTCAATGTGATGTCTTGGAGACTTATTGGTATCAGGGCAAAGGAGTAATTAATGTAGGACGCCTCTAGCATCAGATGGTTTTCCAGGATTGTTATCATCAGTTCGACTGCCACAGCCACAGTATCATGAAAAATAGCACTCTAAATAAACGAGTTAGAGCAGAATTAACATATTTCGTAAAAGCTATTAAAGTGAAGTCTTAATTTGTTTGTTTTTTTACTTTAAAAGCAGTTCATCCAATTCTCTTTCTGCACTCGACAGCCTCAAGAACTGCAAATAAAATGCTCCGAGTGTGGAAATCTTTTCCCTCTGCCGAAGCGATGGTTTGCCTCAAATGCAAACACATCTTTCCCCTTTTCTACTATTCTTTGAGCAATTCCCAAGGCTAACTGAGAAATTCCCTTTTGCCGTCCCTGGATCTCTAAATGGGGCATTATTCATAATAGGATCCTCAGCTAAAGGGAGGCAGTAGAGACATTTATAAGGAGGAGACAGGGACAAGATTCACTTCAAAAGCATATTTTATAGTCAAGTGTCACCACAGTCTTTTTTCCATTTGCTATGGTATTGGCTACTGTACTCCAAAATGTGATCTTGTGTAGCAGTCAGCGTGATGCCACCTAGTATAAAACACAACATAAAGAAAGAATGGAGGCATCAAACTTCAACTGCTACACCTAAATTATTTCTTTGTTTTCGATGACTTGATATTGTACTGCTCAACATGACATTGGTGTCTGTAATCCTAATTTAAAGGTGAAACACAGTCAAAGAAATGGAAGGAAAGCGAGACAAAAAATACATACTTAACCTAAAAATATTTCTATGTCATTTCTTTGCTGGTCATGCAGTGTATTTCTATTTGTAATGGTCCATTTCCGTTCTCTTGTGTAATTGGTTATTAGTAGTCTCCCTCATGCGTTCAGGAAGGAAAAACTGCTAGCTGTTGGTTAGCGTGTTGCTAGCTAACATCTGTACCTAAACAGAGACGAAAACAAAGCTTGACTCACCAGAGAGACTTAAACTAGATATTTTTATATCAAATGTATTTTTTACATCTTGTGTGGTTAGAATTAGTATCCTTATTAGTAACATAACCTTATATTGCTCATTACCTTCCATAGTTTTTAGCTGCTCTAATGAAATTGTGTTTAATTTTCACATAAAAATTGCTGTCAAGTAGCTTCAATATATATAACTGTAGATATAAAACTGTTTCAAGACTCGGATGTTTTGTCCTGAAATGTAGAATTGCCTGTATTTCAGCTTACAAACACCACCAGATGACGTGTTTAATGATAACTCTCCCGGCCTTTCTATAGACAGCGTGCAGTCTTGAGGTTTCGAGTAAGATTTTCTCATTCTTTGCACCAAGTTAACCTCTTAACAGCAATTAAAAAAAATCAATATCTCTCACAATTCTCATTTATTTAGTCAGTTAGGTGTAGACTACAAGTCTTTTAACAAATTGCCATGGTTGCCTTTGAGAGTATGCAGCATGTATTACCCTCTTTTCTACATCACATCGGATGCAGCCAACATATTTAATTTCAGTGCCAGGTCTTATATTCATCATGTCCATGTTAGCTTGATAACTTAAATTAAATCCTTTATTAAATAAAATAAATTCCTCTTTACAGTCGAGAACGGCACCATACTGAAAGCATTTCTTCTTTTTTAAATTAGATATGTAGAACTTTACTCAACTAGAGACGGACATTACTGGACAGGGTGGTGCTGCACAAAGTTTATTTTAGGGAAACCATAGGAAACTTTTCTGGAATATAAACAAGAGCAGAATTAAGTGTTCATATCTGTGCATTTTTGATACACCCGTGCCTGCCTTGGACATGTCAGTTTTGGCATCCACAGCCTTTTTGAGTTGCTGGGAAGTTACAGCAGCATCAAACAGTGCAGATCCGGATTGCAGTGGCCTGGTGAGGCAGAGGCACATGGCCTCGCTTCAGAGGATGAATAATTCAGTCACATGAGCCCAGACTTCTCGCAGTGAGACTAATATTCAGCAGCACCTGTGTGTCTGAAAATCTCTCCCCTTCAACCCACCAGGTTACTTTCCCTTGGGAAAACCTCACCCCTGTATCACCCCAGCTATGCTTTCTCCAAAAACTGTAGTAGCAGTGCAGTGGCAGAACAGCATAGAGGAAACCGCTCATTGTACAGTATGCTGCAGCGTGAATGGACTCAGACGGTGGGAACATATAGGGCTGGGCATTGAACGTCAAAACTTTTTTTGTGTACCAACAGAGATTTGTTTATGGCACCAAATCAAAAACAATCAGGCACTGATCGGACAAACTCTTGTTACTTTGTCTATGATCCTATGCTTTTAGATTTAATCAACATTTTGACGGATGAGAAAACACTTTCCCCATAGTCCATTTGCTAGCTGTCATTTAATATCATATGGTCTTCATGCTATGGTCAAATGAGTTCGCACAGTTGTCATTTACTTAAAAAAGTACTGTGTGCACTACTCGTCTGTGTTAACTTAAAATCTGAGGTCCATGCATTTATGGCTGAGAACAGTTTCTAAATTACTTAATAAACTGCTGTTTCCAAAGTCAATAATGATCTATAAACATTCTGCAGATGATACAATTTTGACAAAGTTAACGAGTGTTGGTTTGCGTTAGAGTGGTCTTTGTACCATAACTTTAGTGTCATTTGGTACTATTATAGAACATTCTCCAACCAAACAAGATGCACACACTGCCGCTGATCAACTCCTGGTTAAATATCTTGTTTTTCTGTTGGTTTGGACACATTTTTGCTCATTGTTTCATGCGTAACAATTGTCATAGCTACCTTGACTTTAGTTCGAGATCAACATGCTGAATTTACTCGCATTTCTTTCCCCTGCTTTCCATTATTCTACATTTCGTCATTCAGCCTTCATTTCTATAATTATCTGAACAAAAGGCGCACAAGCCTTGACAGATCAGCTGTGGCCAAACATGCGTGAGTGTAGGCGTCTGTGTTTATAGTGTATGTGTCTGACAGTCCACATGTGTGCAGCCGGATGTGTGTGGTAGCCAGTGTTGGTATTTCGTGGCTGTGTGTATGTGGTGTGGTTTCCTCCTTCGTCCCTGTGAGTCAGGTAGCACACCCATCTCAGGCTTATTATCAGGGATGTGACAGAAGGCGGCAGGCAGCAGCAGCAGCAGCGATGCCTTAATGAAACCTGGGCCCTGGCTAATTGGAGACACCGTAGCGTGAGGGAATGAGGGAGGCAGTAACCACACTGGCAAGACGTAAGGAGGGGACAGCGGGTCCAGGGCCTCACACCATTAAATTAAGCCTGTCATGCTCATTTGTAGAACACACAGAAGGAGGGAACACCTACACTCTTATCAAAAATGTGAAACTCCCCGCTGGTTGAGCAAAGATAGCCGCTGTAACCACATTTTCTCCTCAACGGAGTTTTCCCTTTCAATCTTCTCCGTTTTCATGATACCTTGGAAAATGTTCCTCTTTTTTCTCACTCTATAAGAACTAGGTTTGGCCATGATGAACCATGGCTCCTCTATTCTTGGTACAGTTCTTTTGCTTTACATTTATTTCAGTAGCATTAGTGAGTTGTGCTTTTCAAAAGAGAGAATAAAGTGAATCATTTTAATTATGCATCCTTACATGCAATACACTTTTTTTCTGCTTCAGCTTTGTTTAGCCTTGTATGTCGAACAACAGGAAACTGTAGAGTGGATACCACAATATGTTTAAGCATTAGCATAACATTAAGCATTGGCCAGTAATTGCTTTTCATGGCCACCCGTGCCACTTAGGCATACATTTGAAAAAATATAATAATGCATTTCCTGTTTGTGTCTGTATTAGAGATGAGGAAAAAGCAGTTATTCCTAGTATTTGCAGCCTTGTTAACATTTATTCATTGCCTTTTTTAAATCAATATTCATTTGAGTTGTTTGTTGCAACAACAATACATTGGAGATGAAAAAATAAATAAACACAAATTATTAAAAGAAGTAATACATAATGTTGTGTAACATTGATTATCAAGAGTATAATGAACTCTGCAGACATTTCACACAAATATCTCCAAACTTGGATAAATATCTGCACCACCAGAGGTGTTAATGTGTTTCGTTTGTCATTTGGATTAGACAACCTTTAGAGCGTGGACTGGAAGGCAGTGCCGGAGGTTGTCGTCAGTTCTTCCTGCCCCGGTTATCTAAGGCTGCTGCCTCACAGAAAGCCAGTTTGGCTTCCTTATGTCAACCAGAGCTTAAGGGCTCCTTCCGGGTGTCAGAGCTGACCTTTCTCTATTGGTAGGAGGGGTAACGTACAGCCGGCCTCTATCTGTCATGCCCCCAGCTGTGTTTATGCCCCGGAAAGGACCACAGGGGGCTTCTCAAATGTTATGTTTGAGTAATAGCAAATGAGGTACAGTACGAGTTGTGTTGCTCAGCCGGTCTCATGCTCATACTGATGGGCCTTACTCGCCCCATTTATTTCCAGCAGCAATCATTATCTGTCATTGAAATTCTGAATTATACAAGCCATTTAAAAGTTCATTATGAAAAACCACTTACTTTAACATATCGCCAGCGTTTCCATTAAGTTAAAGAACTGTGTAAAGGAGCGATTGCTTCGCAGCTTAAGGAAGATTAATCCAGAGACTAAAAGGTGTTCCAATCCCCGTCTATCCTCTATCTCCACTGGTTCACATCTGAGGCTATAAGCTCACCCGTCCCAAAAGATCGCGATGAAAGAGCCGGGTGCTTTGACCATGTTGTTTTAGACTCGTACATGTAATGACCTGATCAAACATCCTCTGTGCTCATGGGCTGACAAATACCAAAACACATCAGATTTCCTTCTACTTCACTTCTCTCCTCCTGTGACAGATCTAGCCCAAGTCTGTGATCCGGCTGTCCTCGACGACATGGGGAGATCAAAGCAGGCAAAAACATTTACATAAAAGATTATGTATAAATTGTAATTAGCGCCTTCCTCGGCAGCGACAACAGAAAGTGTGATTTTTGACTGGAAGATGAAACGAAGGTGGAGCGAGATTAATAATAACCAGGTCTAAGCTTTAGTGTCACATTTTTAATTGAAGAAATCCCCAGAGATTGTCCGGCATTTCCACGAGCACCTGAAGATTTGGATTAGTCTTATTAATTTTTTGTTAATGCATTCATGCACATTCATTTTCTCCAAGATAATTACGTGTTTTACTTTGGTGGTTCCTAATTTCATATGCCCAAGTGTACCAGCTGTGCATATGTTTTGAACATACTCTCCTTAACTGCAAAAATAAAGACCAAATGAGGTTATTTTACCCTCCAAATTCTATTCAATATCATGTGTAGTTGTTGTTTCACATCAAGGTACGACACTGTGATTTAGAGTGAATGATGCAAGATTATTGCTCTGGGCGAAAATGGATTTTGCTACACTCTGGTACAGTGGGTGCCATATTTATTGCATGTGTAGAATTTTTTCTGAAGATGTGTCAATTGGTAAAGCTGAAAGAGAAATCTTTGTAATGCGTCTGTGCTACAGCATGTCATTAGAGGCAATTTCCCCTCCAAAAAGAGGGTCAGCAGAGTGGGTCACATTGTTTTGTGGGCTCATTGGACTATTATCTAGAATCGTGGAAGAAGACAATTTTTGAAATTACATTCTAATCGTTATAAGTAGCACAGCGAGGTGGAAGTTCATCTTGCACACTTGTAAAAGGGTACTATTTTCAGAAATTAAATGGGACGCCCTCGGATGTGCGCACCTTATCACATACTAATACACTCGCACACACTGTGGAGCGGTGACAGTGGCGAGGCACAGAGGCTTATCCTCCTGTGGGAGGAGCTGACATTTACTCTGAAAATTCACCTTTGGTTTCTGCCTCTGGATTTATGATATCACTCTTATCTAGATTCCATCGCAATTTTTCATTACCGTCGTACTCTAGCAGTGTGTGACTTTCTGTCATGGCTTGTAAGATTTGCCCTCCGAGAGTTAAAGATGGAGTTGTCTGAATAGTTTGGTCTTGCATCGCTGATGTTTCTTAAAAAGAGCACTATATGTTATCATAGGAAAGATAGGCATTGACATTTTAGATGTGTGCCTGTGTTAAGGCCTTTTGCGAGGATGTTGGACTGTATGCCAGACAATCTGCCGGCTGCAGTGGAGGAACATTCAGACCCTGCGCTTAATTAATGTTTCGCCCGAGTTGCTCCAATTCTGCCAATCCCCTTATTCCAGGAGGGATATTATCCTTTGGCCGTTAATACGTTTTTAAACATCTTTTCAATGTACTTGGGAATATGTAGAGATTTGCTTAACATATTTAATATTTCTACACTATTGCTCTCATAGGAGAAAGTCAACAGAAGCTGTCTTGCAGGCGTGATTTTCAAGGAAGAACTTGGATGTGGAGTCCTTTCCTTCCTCATTTCTGTTCTTGAAAAAGACATAATACTCCTTGGATAAAAAAATGTCTCGAATCGCATGATGTAGTTAGGACTTGTGAGAAGAGAAGAGTCTCACAGCACCGAGCCAGTCAGCTGACCGAGGCCTTTTGTTGTCTAATTTCTTGAAATGAATTTGATGTAAAATGACTCCCACTTTGGATCCAGAGACGGGCTGTATTCCACCTCAGTGGCCCTGCATGATGTTAATGCCCCCTAATATCTGGCAGCCCACACTCTGATACTCGGTATAATGAGGAAAACACTTGAAATACAGATAATTCCTCCAAACATGCGTGCTGTATTAGGCAGATCACGTTTTGTTGTTGCGAGGTCTGGAACAAACGAGTGAATTTTGGTGCCAACAAAACACTGACAAATTGACTGGAGATCTCATAAATGATACCAGGCATGGCTAACGGGCTGCAATAATCCCATGTCCTCTGAGGGAGAGAGAAGTATAATATACAAGGTTTTTGCAGACTCCTATTCTGCCAATCAACTTGGTAAGATGGTGATGGTTTGAAATGTTAAGGATCTGTCACTTTAACCATTGAAAGACAAGGAGGTACAGTGAGTTTAACATTATACACAATAACATTTGCTTTTAGATGATTTAAACCGAATTGATTTAGTAGAAATCCCAACCTAGCTTACAACACATGACAAATCCGTGTCTTTGACGTATTATCTTTCTTTTAGGGGCAACTCCAGCTTAAAGACGTTTAGTCCAAAATCAGATTGATGTACTTTGGTTTCTAAATTTGGTGAAAAAGGTAAAACGTTTTTTACAACCTAAGGCCCCTTATTGTATTAACCACTGTCTATATTTTGCATCTACAGAAATAATCATTGAAATCTAACTTTTGAACCTTTTTATACTACCAGCTTTAAAAAATTTAACCAGATTATCATCAAGTAAATCCTTGTTGTGAAGCTTCTAGTCCTATGTATGGTGTCACCATGGCCAATAAAACCAGCTGTAGACCTGCCGTGTTCAGGGCATGTTCTCCTCACGCTAATGTAGCTGTAGCCTGAGGACATGGCGTCGGCCTCCGGAGGCTGGGTATCTCCGGCGTACAGACAGATCTGCGGAGACAGGGAACACTTGAGAAGACGGATACCTCAGCCAGGCGCCTGTTGCCATTTAACAGTCTTATCCTGCTCTGAACTGACATTTCTATTTTACCATGCAATGCCCGACTCATTGCCCTCGCTCTGCTGCTGTCGCCGTGAACTTGTGTACAAAACAAAAACATGGGGATTCTAGATGTGATGGCGGGGAAGGAAAGCTTTAAACTGAACCTGTAGCCTCACAGCACATATGCCTTTGAGTTGTCCTTCTTCTGCAGTCAGCCAGACTTTGCAAAAAGTGCGATGCAGCCTTGCTCCCAAGGGGGGGAACGGTGAGCCTGATGAGCTCCCTGTGGCCCTGCCAGGTGCTTCTGGTGGAGTCACGGGGGCCGGGCAGACCTGCAGTACCACGGGAGGGAGGATTGACATGATAACATAGCCTACCGACTCGGAGCGCCACCCGGCAGCACGACCACACAGCTTAATCCTTTCTCTCCACCAGGGCAGAGCCGTAACACTCGTTCCCCTCCTCGCTCAATCCTCTGACAAACAAGGGGTTTTTGTCAGCCACGAGGGCTGTTGCATCCCTCTCACTCCATGCCAACGGAAGCACTATTACTGCTTGCCAATGCCCCTGGAAAAAAAGAATACCCAATATGCATATTATTCTAATACTAGCCGTCAGTGCCTGGAATTACTCGGCATGATAGCATAATGAATGCCGTGCCTTGTAGGTTTCTACATAAAGCTGTTTTTGCCACTCGGATGAATAATTCATGCTAGCCCAGAGGCAATGAATCAACCAGCCAAGAACTAAGAAAAATTAGCCACCAATTAGTGTTTATTTATGGGGATAGCGTGGTTTTTTTTTTCTCAGTCTCTGAGCAAAAATATATATGCAAAGTAAAGTTTCGGGGACCCCTCTGACCTTGGGAATACAGATGAGCAGAAGGGAGTGGAGGGAAAGAGGGCTGTTGGATGAATCAGATGACCCCCAATTCTCCACTGCCCCCCCTCTCTCAGCCGGGGTTATCAGACTCTGTAACTGCGGCCTCCAGACATACAGTATCAGAGTCAGCGTCTCAAAGCAGATTGATCTAATCTCCCCAAACATGATGTGTAAGGAACTTGTGTTGACTGAACGGATGTGATGTGCGGTTTTAATGTTGCTACATGTGAGTTAAACCTCTGTCTCCTTGGAGCGTGCAGCCCCCACCTCCGCCATCATCTCCTCCAATCCCGCCCCCCCCAGGCATTTCCTAGCCCAGCACTCTGGCAGCCGGCCCAGATACATTGGTAGTCGTTAGTTGTCACTGGAACGATGTGACACGTCGCTCTGATTCGCGGGGACTGTTGTTGAAAGTGATCGCTCCTGCCAAGGAGAAGCCCTCACCACGGATAAATGGCCGCTGAACAGCATGTGAACAGAGAGATAAAAATGGCAGGGAGGAAATAAACTAGTCTAGCCTGAATTCTCAGCACCAGAAACTGTTGGGCTGGTGAGCTTTGCAGAGGTGTTGTCAGAGAGATACATCTTAGTGTTTTTTATTTCCATTTATCTGTCCTTTATGTCAGGAAAAACTAAATGAATAGATTGTTAAAGTTGAGTTATTCACTCTTGAATTTGAGGACAGTTAAATACTTTAAAACAATAAAATCTCAAGGTCAATGAGTGTAGAAGATATCTCAAGCCAATTCCATGAAAGACAAACACATGACTGAAGGGTGGGTTTTATAAGAATCAGACAAGCTGTCGACAGGAGGATGAAGAAAAAACCCCCCTGCCAGATATTCATGAGGATAACTCTCAAGCGTCGGCACTCTCCTTTTCTTCTTTGTAAAGCTTTGATTGAGAGGGAAATATGCGGCTGTGGATGTCTCGTCCAACGCGCTGTGGAGTTTTCAGAGCTGCAATGAGTCAGACATTGTGTTGGCCATGAGATAAGGGAGGCCAGGTGGCAGAAAATGTCTCGGCTTCACCTGAGTTGTGGGATAAGCGCTGTTCATGACAAGCCATGTACTTTTGATTTTACACGAATAGAATGAACAGAGCTGAGACTAATTTAAAGACTCATAAGGAAAGCGTAGACTTAAAGTTTTTGAAATAAATAGGATTTTATTCTACATAGAGAGACTAGAAGATGGATTATTAATGTAGTTGGATATATTAAGGCTGCTGGCCTTTGAATACCTTGCATACTTCCTTCGCGCTGGATTTGGTATATCAGTACGCTCTACAACACTGTATGGATTATATTGTTTACTATATGCCTCCTACAGTAGGTCTTGGGCTCACCTAGTCTCTTTACTTCCTTTAAGCCCATGCACCATGTACCTGAAAGCACTCAATGATAATGTACAGTACTTTCCCTGTTGACCTTCTTCTTTTATTTTATGGAGTATGGATTGTGTGACAGTGTAAACATTTACAATATTAAAAAGCACAAGCATTGACCGTGTATATATCAAGGAGAAATGTAATGCCCTGGGTTTTTTCTCTGGGAAAGAAACTTGTTCTAAAGGGGACTTAAGGATTTTAGCCTTTGCAGACCATTTACATGCACACAAATCTAAATAACACACTACAGGAAAGGGGAAACCCTTTAAAAGTATAATAGGGCCTTAAAATCCTAGCATCAAGGAGATCCAGTTTCAGGTTATCAAAGGTTTGTGTAAACGGCTTAACTCAAATAAAATCCTCGAGGGCTCGGTGGCCCACAGCCAGATGACTCGGTGCATGTTCTCAGTACCACTATGCTACAGCAGCGTCACCACGACAAATTGCTGTGGTTTTTCTAAACGTGGTGATTTAAATAACTCTAAATGTTTACTTCTTGTAAAACATTTCTCCAGTTTTAGCTGCTCGCTGTCAGATCTCGTCTTTCAGTTGAGCATGTCGTAAACTTGTCGACTTATTTCAATGTACTTATGTCAAATTCCATGCTATGGAGATGATGTGATTCTGTTATGAGTCATGAATTACTGTGCTATCATGTCTTCTCCTGAAACTGCAGGGAGGACAGCTCTTGTCACAAGCCATTGTGGTTTGTTCCATCAGGCTGATGTCTAAGTGCCTGCGTTGTGTTCTCAGCCAGTAATTAGGCACAGCCCTACAACCCCAATAACACAATTATATCTCGGGCTGCTACTTTCCTCCACACCCACAGCCATAATGAATGAACTACAGGTTAATGAAATGTGTGTGTGAAATGGAAGATGCCTCTTGAAAAGTTTTCACACATCTATTTCATTAAGAGCCGAAGCCGGAGGCACAATCCACACAAATGATCCAGTACTAAATTTAACGCTTACTTTGCAACTTCTCACCTTAATCATTAGAAAATGAAAGCTTGTGAATGTCAAAATGAGGCACAGCTTGTTAATTTTATGCCCGGGATGGATAATACAATTGTGCCTGTATATTTTTGGAAATAGAACTGAATGTTCAAATCTTTCCTTTTTAAGGAGCAAATGCTTTCCCAGGCGCCAGTTATCATCATCTTCAGATTTGTCATGAAGACGCTGTGGGAAGCGTGCCAACTCTCAATGTGTTGGATAAGTTTGCGTTGTGTGCATTGTTTGTTTGTGCATGCATATGGTTAATCCCAAATGTGCAGAGTGTTAGTTAAAAGTTTCCAATGTTTGTGCTTCACAGGATCCATGTTTGTATTTGGAATAAGTGCAGTTTTAATTGCTGGAGATGCAAATTCAGATGCTTTCAAAGCCAGCTACGTTTTTTTTCCCCCCCGTAGTGGCAGGTTAGCACTACAGATGGTCGTTGCATAACATGTCTTGTTGGTTTTTCACTTAAACATCTGGAGGTTGGAGTTATATCTACTGTGAATCCAGCTGACCATATTGCATGTTATACCACCGTGTACTCTCAGATTCATCCAGCCATATGGAAGGGGGGTGAACAAGGTTAACTAAACAAGCTGTGATTCGGTCGTCACAATAACTTCCTGGTTTTCTTCGTCTCCATCTGAGGAGTTGGATAAAAAAAAAAAAACCTTTTCTCACGGCTATTATACATAACAATGTGACTCTTTCTGTGCATCCTCTCTTTACTCAAGCCATCACACGCCACCATCTGCACCTTTTACTGCTTTCTTTCTGTCTGACTTGCACACCTATAGGAGAGGCAGCTACTTCCAAGTTGTTTCAACTCAAATAAAGCAAGGGGTGGATGAACAATGAAAGGAAAACCAGCAGGAAGTGTCTCTGTTAGGTGATGGGACTAACCCGTTTTGTGTCTCTGATATATTATCATTACATTTAAGACCTATAGTTAAGCATCTAATTTGGTTTAAACATGATCCAGTGATCATCACAAAATACAGAAAGTTGTTGTTATGAAGGTATTTCCAGAGTCATGATGATATCTAATACCATATTTCCACCATGCTTGTTTGGAACAAGAAAATGTATGATATCTTGGAAAACGTGTAGTATTTTTTTTCATTCAAATGGTTTGAAGAGTCATAAAGGATTCTGGAAAAAAAAATAGCTGGGCAATTTCTGTTATTTTATTAAGCTGGATGCATACATGTGGTTGAAAACGCTGTCATAACGTGTTGGTTTAACATTTCCCCTTATTTGTGTCGAGATCTGGTGATTGAACTTCTTTTGAGTCGGATACAAAACTCACAAAAGTGATGTTTAGCATTTTTGGTAAATACATTTTCTGTTTTAATATCTCATTTTCTTTCATCAATTTCTTTCTCTTTATCGTTCTGCAAATGTCTCTGTCTTACAGTCTGTCTAATATCTAGTCATTCACATGTAGGCTACTAATGTAAGAAAGATATGTGTTTAAGCCAAGGCCTGATGGGTGCTTCTCAGTATTACCATTGAAGATGATGCCCTGTAGTGACGGTCGATTTTTCAGCAGCCCTGACGCTGGCAGCCTTTGGTGGACACTGCAACCCCCTTTCCTTCAGTCTTCCAGCTTCTCCGCTCTCGTTAATCTCACATTGCCTGGGGGTTATTTTGTGTGTGTTGTGGTTTAGTTTAATTTGTTGATCTGTGCTGCGGTGAAATTCCATCAAAGGGATATGTTTTTTTCTATTGTCTGGATTGGCAGCATTTGATGTAAACTTCACTGAACCTGACGTTGGAGCGCTTCAGATAAAGAAGCTCGTTACACACATAGTGAAACTTTTCTGGTTGTTATAGAGTGCACCATAAATTAGTCATTAACCCATATTAATCGATTCTTTGGTCCAAGTGTCGTTAAATATTTTATCATCTCTTATCTTTTAACATCCTCTGCCGTTTTTATATTTTCCGATCTTCTCATGGTCGTATTCATGACGGACACGAGCCCTGCAGTGTTTGCATGCTGTCCCCGTTGATGTCCGTAACATTTGAGACCATGTCAAAATAGCCTAAACATGGCAGTGAGTGTTGCAGTGTCGGGGTGTGAAAGAAGGCTTTGGCAGCTCTCCTTGTTTTGTGATTGATTCGGCTCTTCTGGCCAAACCAATATAGTCCAAAAAGCCTGTGGGCTGGTCGAGCAGAGCAGAGGGCTCAAAGTGACATTTGACTGGATGAGACGTTCTCCTGTACTGTCGGAGAATAGTGAGTATCATGACCTCTGTGGGCATTCACATGATGACACTTTTTTAGAAAGACCTGAGGGACCGATTGACAGTTCACTCTGTTTTGAGGAAGGACTAGCCTCCAGGAACTGCAAGTGAAAAGTTGATCTCGACAACTTTTAGCCAAACTATTTTAGCACATTTCACAATGTTTGAGATTCACCCACTATTTTTTGAAAATAACAGTGTATTCACTAAATTACTCAGGTGAGATTTTCATCAGAGACAATATAAAGTGACTGATGACTAACATATCTTTTGTCTAGCTACTTTAATTCAGGGCTGCAGCTATGCTCACTGCAGAGATGCATAAAAGACTGCTACTCGACTTTATGCAGAATATCCAGCAGTATGTAATTATGGATACTGAGTTCTACTGTGTATTTATTCACAGCGTGTTTGACGCGTTGACCAGAAACTCTGTTCACTGCGTCACATTAATTTAAGAATGTAAATGTCACAGGAGTGTTTGTTAGGTAATTCCTACAAGGTATATTCTGCTTTAATCACTTCACACTTGTTAAAGTTTTTGATCTACCAGAGAAAGCTATAGATAAAAGGCAGATGATTCAAAATGCAGCAGCACGTGCACTGACCAAACCCAGAATAAGAAAGCATGCATTAAGTCTATTTTTAAGTATCTTTGCTGCTGTTACTTTTTTAAAGTCTAAGTTTCTCTCATTGGTTTTCAAATTGCTCAGTGAATTAGCATTTGACTGCATGTCATTAAACTATTTTAGGGTATGCACAGCATCTTTTTTTATTCTTCAATGCTGGTCTTTGAAGTGTTTCTATCGCCCAGAAACAGTTTAAGTTATAATAGTACCCGCACATAAACATCTCACTTGACTCTTAAAAAACTAAATCTCCAGTATTACTTTAGAGAAACAGACTAATTTGAGTTTTTAAGGTAGCTTTTAATCTAGTTAGGGATACTAATTATGGTATACGTTATGGCCGTTCGTTATGCCCAATGACTCAAGGACACATATTTTGACAGAGGTGTTGTTGCATATACCGATGACCTTTTCTTAATTAGTGTTTATGTGGAAGGCTTTATAGATGTGGGTGTTTGGCGCTATGAATACAATTTCATGAGATAAATCTCAATTTGTTGTTTGATTAGGGAGGGAGGCTGTGGCTCAGTGAAGCAATGCGCTGATCTTCGGATCAGAGGAGCACTGGTTCAATCCCCATTGCAGTCAGCATGTTGCTGTGTCCTTGCGCAAGACTCTTCACGCCAATTTGCTCCTGTGGGTCCACAGTATTAAGTTAATTGCTTTGGGTAAAAGCAATGCAATCAGAAAATAGTGTTTTTTTGTTGACGAAAAAATATCCAAGACTATTGTCCTAGCCTTTTGTGACATCTCCAAATATCTTCTCTTGTTCTAACAGCCCAATGCTTAGAGACATGATACTCATTTGGGAAATGAGGGAATCCCCACATTTAATCGTATGCCAGACATATTTGATCTTTTTTTTCTTGAAATGTAACTTAAACTTATACCTACGTATCAAAAATAATAACTAATAATATTCATTTAGATGAAGTTCGGCTTTTATGTTGAAAGATTGGTGGAACTTCAGCAATACTTAACATACTGGGGAGGACCACACATCCATATTGATGATTATTGTACTACTTTTTTCAGGCTCTAAATTATTAAACAATTCAAATGATGTTTGCTTTAATCTGCAAATTTGCTCAGCACACTGGCCCTTCTTCTATTGTAAATTCCTTCCTATGTCCAGCTAGAATGTGCTTGCCCTATGACTTTATACGGACATTTGTCACGTTGTTAATATAAGAACCCGCAGTGTAACGAGAGATCAGGGAGGTGCTGTGCCTCAGAAGTTTGTGTGCTGCGGACTAATCTCAGCAATCATTGGACGGTACAGATGCTAGATGGTAATATTCTCCTGCAGGCGACACGGCAGAACGCGGCAAAGATTGGAAGACCAAAGCCTCCCGAAGGAGGGCCCTGCAGGAGCTTGAGATCCATCTAAAACTTTAAAGGTTTCTCCTCTCCCTGTGATGTGTTGGGTTTTGATAGTACACTTAAATCAGAAAATAGGTCACGAGCAGTCATACAATAATTGGATTTAAAAATTAATAATATTAATGGGTTCTGGGAATTCCTTTGTTTCCTTGACTTATTCATACCACTTCACCGTCGGATTTGATAACAAACCAACCGGAAGGGCTAATATATCTCACGTTACTCTGTCACTTAATGCATGTACCAGTCACCTCTGTGCAGTATCATATTAAAAGTGGGTTAGAGGCATCGAGTCGTAAAGATATTCCTAATTTGATTTAATCAATTTGAAAGGTAATCGCTTTTCCTTGAAACGGCTTTGAAATTCTTTCTGAATAATTGATCTCATTTCAATATGTATTTTTAAAATTGAGATAAATAGGTTAGGATGTCGTTTTAAAGGAAAATACTTTATATCCAGGCCCTGTTGACTTAAATAATTCACATCATTTTTTGAGTAAAAGCAACTGTAGCTTGTGTACGATATAGTCTTGGTCACTACTGTTAATCAACCACTTATTTCTGCATCTCTTAGATGCATATATATAAAATAAAATTGGACGCACCAATCCAGATCTGTATTGGCCCAGATTTTGACCTCATTAAACCAATGGTTTGACATTTTCTGTTTATTTGCTGAGAGGGAATTGTATGATAACTTAAACCAGGGTAACATATTTTTTAAGTAGTCCCCTTATTTGACCTAAACTTTCCTTAACGCTCTGAAAACTGCCTCCCCAGTTAGAGACAGACGGATGGCTAAAAAACTGTGATGCTGGGCAGCGCTTTGACACATTGGAAAAGAACTGTAATGCCAGTTGCATAAATGGCTGTCAGCTACACACACAAGATAATGTGGGTGATGTTGTTAGCTGCTTTATATTGGAGAGAAATGTCATGGTTAAGGCTGTTGGTGATCTTTATTGGTATAATTATCTCCATTGTCTTAAAATGTCATGGCTAAGGACTGGAGCTGTAGTTAAACACAGTGAGATGAGATTCCTCCCACTTGTTTCGAGATGCTTACTGACCAGTCTGCAGACTTTCCTGTTGCCAAGCACAACAACAGCTTGGCAAGTCAATTTGAAAAAGGGAGCCTTGTGTGCCTCGTGCTTTCAAAGTTGGCTCCCCCTGACCCAGGAGGATTAAGCCTGGCAACCGGGTTTTTCTTTCAGGTAGCTGATTTATTGGGCTTCGGCAGAGAAACAAAGGGTCTGAATGTGTTTGAAGTGTGCAGGTGAAGACCCTAAGACGGCCCTTTTGAAAAAGCTCCCAGAAGGATTGAAATCTCTTCAGTCGCACCTGTCAAGGCAGCATTCAGATCCAAACAGTAACCTTTCACCTGGGCCGGGATCCACCTTCCACCTGTGCACCGTCTGCTGACCAGACTTTCCAACCCCAGCGCGACTGTGGGTGGCGGCGCATTAAACACACTGCATATGTGATTGACGATATGTCGTGACACAAAAGCAAAGTAATGATACTTCATAAGGCTGATCATTCTTCCTGACTACGCAAGCTTTGCATTTTGGCCTAGATTTACTCTCCTTCTCAAGAGGGATTGATTCAACCTTTCTTCTATTCTTCTACATTTTCTAATTAGCTTTAGCGATTTCCTAATTCTTTGACATTCAACCTTGAATTAGTCCCTCCTCCACACATAAAAACATGCATTTGTTCCACTTCTGGAAAACAAACAAAAGGATGTTAATGTTTTTGTTTATTCCACGATCAAACATAATCATTCTCTCCTCTGGAGGAAACCTCCCTTTGGGCTAATTTCTGGCATTGTTACTTGCATGTTTGACAAATTAGGCTCTGGGAAACTCGGAGGGGGAGCAGGGAGGAAAGTTACTGATACTGACATTAGCATTTCATCCCTTTTTTGTTACTCTTGGGCAGAATTCAAAGCTTTGCTGACTTAGCAGATTCTGGGAGGATTGAAGGGGTTCAGTCTGAAGGGTCAGTCACTGTGGGATGGGGATGTTGCTTTCTATTGGAATGAGCTAGGGGGGATTTTAGCATTGAGCACAGGCTAGGCTCTCATTCCTTTTTTCTCTTCCTGAGGGCTTCCTGTCCAGGTGTGGATCTATTTTCCGGAGTTTTCTCCTCTCTTTATTCTGTCTTTCATTGATTTCAAGCTCAGATCCAGTGGCCCATCATACCTCGATCAAATGTAAGACCGGGCTGGAGGAAGTTTTAATTTCCAGTCTCATAGTATTGAGCTTCTACTGTGTAGTGAATCAATTCAGAGGGTTAATTCCACTCTAAGGCATCTTCACAAGGACAGCACAGGATATGCATCAACAATAGCAGCACATCCAGACACAGCAGGATGTTTGTTTTTGTTTTATTTTATTTCAGATATTTGACAAGCCAAACCCTTAGCATTTTGTTCCCCAGCTGTTCCTCACCTTGCTGTTGAAATGTCTCTTTAACTTGTGCAAGCGCTGAATTCAATAGTGCGCCTTTTATGCTCCATCACCATATCATTTCTAGGGGCATGTTGAACACAAGAAAATAGGGAGCCAAACGAGCCTGTTTCGCTCCGACATTTAGCGTATCAACAGGCATTAAGCTGAATAGGAAACAGCCCTATTTCCTCTCTGGTTCTCCCTCTCTCTGGCTGGCAGAAGTGCAGAGACAGACACTGTGGCTCTCTCTCTGGATAGATACAAGAATGAGGATGCTGGGAACAATAGGAGGAGAAGTCATTGTTAACAGGCCTTATTGCCGTCAAGTCAGAGTCAGAACTCGCCTAAGCCATATCTTTTCAAGCTTAACAGCAGGAGGTTTTTTCTCAGTCTAAAGAAAATTGATTAAATCTGGTCTCACATTTGGGAGCTCCAGCTTTTTTTGAATAAATGAGCCCTCTGAACTATATTACTTGACCTCAACATCCTGAAAAGTTCTGGCAAGCTGTGATTCAAAATGGACTTCTGCTAAGAGAATAATTAGCACAATTCTCAGTGTTATCACCACAGGATATGTCTCTGCAGAGAGACCAGAAGGCCTCATTTTTATTGCTTAGAGAAAAATGACAATGAGAGTCTTCCTTGTCTCCGAGTTAGTTTCCATATTTATCTTAATTGGTGCCTGGCAGGTTATACAGAATGGAGATGGATTTGAAGTCATTTACTGGGAGTTCTTGACAGGCGCAGTGGAAGAGAACGTCAAACCCTGTTCTGGCACACATAGCTTGGAAATCATCTGTCAAAGTTTAGCATATCTAAAGAGAAGGCTGCCTGTCATCTTCAATGTACATCTAACCATGCACAAGGGTGGATTTGATCAGGAACTGTGTTGTACTCCTGGTGTACAGCACATTCATCAATTTGATATTCTGTTGACAAGCCCGAAAGGGAAGGCAAAGAGGCTATTATAACGAGATGGTTTTGAGCTACAAGTCATGCCAAAGGTTTTTCTAAAATAATGAACCTTAGCACAATTTATTTAAAAGGCAAAATCTTCACAGCTTTATTCCTTATTAGACATCTTTTTGATAACGGTCTGTTGTTTTACCTAACAAATGTTCCCTTTTTGTTCTGATCATGTTTCCTGTCACACACAATGTGATTTGTCTGCTTTGTTTTGCATAACATTGCTGACAAGTGCAAGGCTAAGCCAGGCAGATTATCAGTGGAAATCTCCACTCCAACTTCTTTATTATCCCTTCGAATCAATGTGGTGAACAGCAAGACGTGATTGATAATGATATTCAGATTGATTGTCTAAATCCCCTCCCTCACTTCAAAGTCCCCAAACAGATAGTATATATACATGCAATTCAGTGCAGAGATGAGTCTTGGCAGGAGCTGCCAATAGATAAGTGAAATAGGGCCAGAGTGAAAAGACCTATCAGTCCCTAAGGGGCTTAGCTGCACGATTCTGAAGCTCTAAACTGGTGGTGGTGGAGGGAGATAGTCGACATTGGTTTTAAATTACCCAAGATTGCCTTGTGGTTTCAGTCTGCGGGGAGGCCAGCAGACAAGATGTTTGTTAAAACAAGTGGAGACATTGAGGGAGATTGGAGCAAAGAGCAGACCTGCGATTTCCTAGCCAGACAGAACAGGTTGGAAAGCTGGTAATTGCAGAATTGGCAGAGGGGCTAAGGAGGTATTGCAGCAATGATATCTGCCACTGGGACTGAAACAGTTTCAATGCTGGAAAAGGGCTCAGTTTCTTTACTGGGAGGAAATTCTATCTGATGCCGTAAGAGCTACAGCACACACCACACTAATGCTCATTTTGTTCATTTACTTGCTTTGTTACAATATGTAACTCTCTCAAATTTACTGGGTGGAGAATAACCAATAATTATGTAGAAGCTAGTAATTATCATTCAGGTGAGGCTTTACAGGCCAACTATGGTCTGAACCGGCAAAGTCCTAGGTTTTTGTTCTGTACTTTCCAGTCTTCTTTCTTTGCAATCATGTTCTTTCAAACAAAAGTAACCCCCTCCAAAAATAACGCTTAAAGGTATAGTTAAACATTTTAGTAAGACATTAATACACAAAGGTGGACATTGAACTCCTAGTCTCTGTGAGTTGCCTAGCAACCTCCCTGTGATGAAAGGACTCCAGGAAGTCACTGCGTTTACAGCCTGTTGAAGAGAAGCCATCAAACCACCAATTGTTCTTTTTGGACATCGATTTCTTTTGTAAATTAAAACAATTAGATGCAGCCCATATTATTTAGTAGGTAGCGATAGGGCACTGGTAGCTGGATTTTGGCACTTTCGGTCAGAACCAGGCCGTTCTTACACTCTTTCAGTTGATATGCAATGCTAAGCTAACTAGCGCGATACAAGAGAGATATTGATCCTCTCTCGGCAGGAACATTTTCCCCAATTTTTTGTATTACTTCCTATTCCTATTACTTTGAGTTGAGGACCAGATGCAGGAAAGAGGACTTGACAAATGTAATTTTGCAAATAACAAAACTGCTGCAAAACAGAAGCGGGCAATGTCAGTTCCAAACTCACCAAGGAGCTCTACATTTAACATTTCAAAAACACCTTATTTTCCATTTAATCCCTTACAACTCAACCTTTTCAATAGTCTCTTTCCAACAACACAATCCTTCCCACACCGGCATTCAGAGACGACTGCGTGAATTGCACTCCACTACAGTACCAAACTTTGACACACACAATCACGCACACAGCTTTTAATGCTCAAAGTTTACTTTTGTTACGGATACAATAACAAAAGGCCTTTAAAGTCTGACTTGAAAATCTTTAGGAGAAATTGGCTCCAGCATTGAGGGGTTGAGTTATTGATTCTGGCCCCTGGCTCAGTCCAGGAAAAGATGGATAGATAGATTTCTTTGAAATGCACTCTGCGTGAGAATATAAAGACTATTGTGTGTTTTCGCTCAGGAATAAATTGTTTCATGACATATCTAGGGCCACCTTTTTAGCTTCAAGCTGCTTGCTTCTCTTGAAAGGGGAACGTTGACATGGGGTGGAGCACATTCATCTGTAGTCCCAGACTACCCACACCTCATAGAAGCTTTTATTGAAAGTTAAATCTCCTTCTGAAAGTTGGCAGCCTCTCGTTGGGATATCTATTTCAGCAGCTGTCGCGGCTGATTATATGGGGGTTATGCCACACACTGGCAGCGATATAAACCTCCTACCGAGAGGCAGGCTATTATGATGCTATTGATTGATGCATTCATCTGCATGCCTGTGTACAACCCCTTGACTAGGAAGCAGCAGTATGGTATTGATGGCATGCAACATGTGATCAGCGATACAATTGTTTTTTGGCACTCACAATCATGAAGTCAAACATTTGGGAAAGCTTATGATGCCAAGAAATCTCTGTTAAACAACATGCTTTTAGTTAACCTTTGGGGCAGATCAGTTTACAGCAGATCAATAACAAGTTGAAGGCCTCATTGGAGAACCTCCCATTTATGACGTCTTATACCCAGAGTTTATTGATACAATCAAAGCACTGCACATTGATTAACTGCTTCTTCACCCAGTTATCCAGTCAAATAGTTGACTTGAGCAATGAATTCCAATGGTTCTTCTCTATTGTTGAGCAAAAAGTGGTATGGGTTTGTTCCATCCACTGTTTTCCAATACAAGATTCATAGGGAATCAATAAGAAAAGATAGATCCTCAATCGTCAATATCTCCCTTAGTTGTTTCTTGAATTTGTTTTTGAGAACGGTCTTAAGAAGATTCAGATGCATGTGTTACTAAAACAGAAACATTAGGACCTGTGATGATTCCAATTGTTTCTAACTGAAAGCACGTGCTAGTTAATCCCAACGAGCATAGGTAATGACATGATATTTATTATCGTGTCAAAAGATGAATGGGATGTTTAATTGGTCTGTTTCAAATTAGATATTTTGATTTTTAGATTAAATACTATTTGCAGTTTGAACTCTAGTTGAGCAGTGGAATAACATATTGGTGATAATAGCATTAATAGTACAGATCTATATCTCGAAAGGATGAAGTTTCAAACCTCAACATTGTCATTTTCCTGATTTTTATTTTCAAGTTGACATTAAAAATTAAACAACGCCTGGGTTCTGGTCATGCATAATCTTTGAGGCTTTTTTTTCATGCCCACTGTGTTGCAATTCCTTTTTCCACTCCCATCACCCACTGACTCGGGAATACATAACGCTTCTCGCCAATGCCATCGATTTGAATATCAAACACCAATAATAAAAGCTTCCTCTTTGGGTTTGTTTGAGCTCAGGCATGCTGTGAGAAAGAAGGTGGGCGGCTCAGGGCAAAGGATCTTGGAACTATTGAGTCAAAATATTGATGGAACTGAGCCAGTCCCTGTGACGCTGCAGCCAAAGACTCATGTTAATGTTGTCCAAGTCGCAGCTTGCCAACACAAACATTTTTATTTATTTAGGGAGAAAACATTAAGTACACACTCGTTTTTTTTTTTGGCACCGTCTTCATGTTCTTAGAGTTTCACACACTGAGGTGGAGGACAACCACAAGTTTACTAGCGGTTTGTCACAAAAACGCTCCAACTGACATGTTTGATCTACAGAGCAATGTAGAGGATGAAGGTTGATTTTATTAGGCTTTCTTACGCAGTGTTGGAATTGTATTCAAAAATAGTTACAGGGAAAAGCTACATGCTATCCTTCTAGGTGCATATCTTGCTTTACTGCTTCCACAGAATGAGCTTAGCATAATAGCTCAAAGAGAAAATGTATAGGGGAAACTTACTGTATATTTTATGAAAAAAATAACAGTACCAATACCACATGGAAGAAAATGCAACGATAGGCTTCAAGTTAGACTCATGCATTGAGTAAGTGTTATCATCAGAACTAAAAGTATGCAGAAAGAAGATTAGAGGAGAGGGCTTTATTAGCTCAATCACAAGCCTTTTCATAGTACATGCATAGTAGCCATAATTAATGAAATGATGCACACCTGGGCTGTATTTACTGTGACAGGGTTTTTAACTGTTTGCTAATAAGCTTAAAATGTTTTTCAAATTATAGATGAGAGCAACATTAACACACACACACACACACACACACACACACACACACACACACACACACACACACACACACACACACATACACACATACACACATACACACATACACACACACACACACACACACACACTCTGCGGTATGGAGTTAAATGGAAAACTCAGTGTTTCCGACAACTTGACAGCACCCTCAACCTTTAGCATAAACATTTGCTCTACACATTAGCAAGCAACATCTAGCTTTAGCTTTCACAGAGTACTATGGACATGTATTTGGAGTGTGAACTATTGGTGCTTGTTAATTTCAAGTAAGTCTTTTGATCTGGTTCATGTGCTCATCTCTCGAGAATACTATCAGTCTTTTTGGTTTGTTTTTATGGCTTTGTTCACTGTTACTTGTTAGCTTTACTCTGATGTTTCACACAGAAGGAAGCCTAGCTTGCAGATAGCTAGCTTCTTATCCTAACACGTTGCTTTTGTAAGATTCTAACTGTGGTGGACAATGGATTTTTGGATAAGCTCCCGACAATACCTCAACCTTTTACTTGTGCTACTTTAGCAATCACTCCCTTTTTCCATTCTTCCACCCCCTCAAAAAACAGACAAAGCAGCAAATATATCATTAGCAGCTGCCCTATGGAGCTGGATATTAATTATCCTGTGTTCTTCTCGTTTGGCCACTCATTTGCACGTGTACTGTAAATGTCACCAGGGAGATAAATGGGAAAACAAAAACCCCAGCTTGTAGCCTTTGCAGCAGAATGTCAGAGGGAGCTTGTACAAGATGAGATATTGGTTTTGGCCTGGCATGGATTCTGGCTCAAGGAACATTCCCAGAGGAAATACAATTTGTATGTCATCTGTGTTTAGAAAGTTATTAGCAATGCACAAGCAAACATTTTCAGATTTAAGTTTTGGATTCTGGCAAGAAGCAGGATAATAATCACTACATCTGTTATAAACAATGAACCAATAAAATCCTGTATCTGACACTGCATAATATAAGTTCATCCAATTCTTCTCCAAGTCCTCTGCCTGCTCTGAGAACAACCTCCCCCTGTGTCAGAACCAGCTTTATGATTCTCATTTTTTACTCGGTGTGAACTTCTTTCTTGCCACATATTGTTCTGACATGCCTTTTTTGTAGATTTATGAGTGGATTGAAAAGCACTTGGGGGGGGGGGGGGGGAGCTCAACCCCAACCCTCACATTCTCTGTGTGGCCTTTAAGGTGTGAGGAATAAAAGAGTATTTGTATTAATCGATCACACGCCAAGCCCGGTTGAAGCTTGGCCCTAATGGTTGCTTGCTGTCATTTTGCAAGCAGCTTGTAAAAAGGATTAGAGTGGCTCTGTGGAGTAACGGCGCACGAACAGCAAAGTTCTGTGGCCAGCACTGAAAATAAATCAATTTATCCCTGATGGTGGTGCAGTTTTGGAACATAACGCCTAACGATGATAGAGTTTAGACACTTCATACTTGTCGTTGTGAAATTGGACTGCCGTGTTGCTAATGATGGTAATGTATGTTGTGCCTCGCCTACTACAGTAATCCTTCACTCTGTCTCACTTACATGCATCTCATTGTCTGGCATATTGCATTATGAATACCGTTGGACAAAAAAAAAAAAAAAAAAAGGGTAGACTTTAATTTATATACTCATTCAGTTGAACAGCAAGTTAATGGAAAAACTGTATAACCATATCAAATTCTTCCCTTTTTGTCACAGGCGATTGTAACTTTGAGAAGCCGCTGGCAGCATGTGGGTACAGCCAAGGCAGAGACGATGACCTTGACTGGGAGCAGGCCAATACCAGAGAGAAGCCTTCTTCAGATCCATGGATGCCCTCAGGTAAGGACAATGACACTGGCTTGTGTATAGTGGAGGTCATATTTCCACCCTCATATAGAGAATACATCACTGCACTACATTTTATTCTTCAGTTTAAGAATCAGCATTCTGCACAGAATATTTTAATATAAAGAAATCTTATCTCAAACCAGTAGGACAAGGTCCTTACACTAGAGTTGGAGGATGAAACCCTCTTTATTAGTCACATGCATGCACACAGCAGAGCACACACAGTGAAATTGGTCCTCTGCATTTAACCCATCCTAGTACTAGGAGCAGTGGGCAGCTATCATGCAGCGCCCGGGGAGCAATGGGGAGGGGGGATTGGAGGTGTCCGGTGCCTTGCTCAAGGGCACCACAGCAGGGCCTAGGAGGTGAACTGGGACCTCTCCAAGTAGCAGTCCACTTTCCATATTTCAAGTCTGTTCGGGGACTTGAACCGGCGACCCTACGATTCCCAGTCCAAGCCCCTACTGACTGAGCCACTGCTGGACAGCTATCTGTAATGTGGAAAATGGATTTGAAATGTTTTTTGCTTTGTTTTGAAGGCCCTTAAGTACCTTCATTCTTTATCTACTGCTTATTTGATCATGTTCAAAACTGCTCCTTAAGTTGCTGGCTTGCACAATTTACCAAAAAGTAATTACAAAAGGAATGGTGTAGCAGCTTTTGGTTATTTTCTTAATACGTATTTATATATTGAATATACTTCTAAAGTATAGATTGTTATGCACTGAAGGTAAGGTACAATATCCCATCACAAAAAAGTCAAAAACATAAAGTTTCATTGTTGCTTTTAATTAATTCCATCTATTTCTGGTTTCATTATTATTTTCCTTTTTTAATACTTGTTTTATTGTTTTCATGTCTGTGTTTAATAACTTGTAGTTTTTAATAACAGTGTTGTTGATCTTTCTCTTGTAAAGCACTTTGAGGTGCTTCTAATGTTATGAAAGTTGCAATATGAAAGTATATTATCATTTTTATAAATAGGAATCAAATCAGTTGTTATACGGTATCCACTTCCTCATTATATACAGATATGCTACTCATCATTATGACATGGCATCCGAGACGTTCACTACTATAAAGACCTTGAAATAAAGTAAATCTGCCTTGGCTCAAGTAGGCGAGCTACAACGATCATCAAAATCCCAAATAGGAAACTAATTTCACAAAGCATTTATATGACGCGTATCTTCTATAACTTTTTCACTGAATGTAACGTATCTCCGAATGTCCAGTTCAATCCGACGATGTGACGTTCACATGAGAGATTTTTTATAATTAGGCTATGGGGCTCCATATAATTGAATATATTATAAGGCTGCATCCAAACAATTAAGTGTCAGAGATTAATAAATATTGATTACAGCTTTTATGGTCATCTACTACTAATTGAAAAAGGCAATACTTCTACATTCTCCTCCAGAGTTCCTACACTATTTCCTCCTTTTGTATTAACATTCATACAACTTCTTTCCACCTGAGTAGATTACACAGGATCTATGGGACAGTCACATGAACAGAGACAAAGCCACATTTGATTTCATAATACAAAGATCCATTTTAATTAAAGGAGTCCTTTTTTTCTTTCACATATTGAAATTCATTCAAATGCTTTCCCTGCATTTTGTGTCCGTCGCACACAGTTTGTCTCTTTAATGTTCCATTGATCGCTTTTCATCTGAGTTGAAATGCAGGGGTATCAGCGCCACAGAGTGGAAGGCACCTAAGGAATTAGACTAATGGAATGACGTTCCTTTTTTGTGTTATAACAAAGGTAGTGTTGCAAACTAATGGATATTGTTTTCCTCCTCTATCTGACGCCTAATCTCACAAAGGCTGCATCACAGATAGATTGCACTGGGCGCCCCCAGTGACACGGGGAATTAATTAGCAGGCCCGCACTCATTTTAAGCAGCCTGTGCCCAGACCTGTTGTGTACATCAGAATGATGCGTGTTGAACCGCCCCAGAGAAATTACTTTCCATGGAGGGGGAAGTGTCTGCTCTTTTCTATCGCAATTGATTAATGTACGGACACATAGAGGCTGGGCAAAGGTTAAAGCAAATTCGTGGAAAGCCTTGACCTACAAATTAACACCTCGCACAACGGTCTAAATTTAACATATCTGATTAAAATCTCATGTCTGGTTAAGAGGTGTCCCTGATTGTGCTTCCTCGTCTGAGTACTCTTCAGATAGGCTTGTTTTCTACCGGTGCGACTTGAGTTGTGCGTAATTAACAGGTTGCAGCTCTTTCTCCATTTCTCAGTGTGAGCACTCAACCTGCCGTGCAAAATTGTATTCTCTCCTCTTTGACCGCAGTGAAAGGGATGTGAAATGTAGTGTGCTTGACAGTTGAAATTGTTTTAGGGCTACTGGAGAGAGGTTTGATGGGTGAAAATGCATTTAGGTGAAAGCCACACTGGTGGAAAAGCTATCTCACCTCTGATTGCTGTCTCACTCTCAACCTGTACTTATGAATCTTGACAAAACGACCTTATCATACTCACAGAACAGATTGTTCCGAACAGAAGGCATTGCTACCTCAAACACTTTTTAAATTGGTTGTAGGCAGTTTCTGGTTGTTCTCAATGTCAATGTATGTGTTAGGTTATGTTTAAAACCTGGCTGAGCTTCCAGTGCAAATCCAATCCTTCCAGAGGTTAAGATACCAGTATCCCTTGACATCACCTCTTAATGCAAGTCGGGTGGAAAGAAAGCGTGTAGAGACCAGGTTGGTGTAGCATGACGTTTGAGGAGTTAGTGTTCTGTAATAGACAGACAATCCAAGTTTTACTTTTATTAATCAAAACCAAGAGATTTCCCTAACCATAAGTGCTCTAGTTTTTCTAGCCATAACAATAACTCAATATTGAACATCCCCCCCCCGAGAGGAATTTAAAACTTTGCAGACCATTCACATGCACAAAAAAATTACAGGAAAAAAAAAGAAAAAGGCGTCCAATAGGTTCTCTTTTTCAGAGCCAAGAAACCATTATAAAACTGTATGACTCCCTCTTTTTACTAAAGGATCGAAAAAAAGTCGGACTTGAAAGCTGCTACCTTTTTATCTGCTCGCCAAATCATGTATCAAAGGCTAGTGAAATCAATAGAAACCCATTTTGAATGAAGGTGCTGTTTCATTGTGAACAGAACAGACTCATGAGAGGCCTTGTGCAGGATTTGATGTCAGCCAGCTGAGGATTCTCCTTCATCCTGCAGGGCTAATACTGCAACCAAAGACCGAACCGGCCTGATTCCGTCCCGACGTGTAAATAAAAGAGCACCAAAAGAAAAGAAGCAAAATTAAACGCAACGAGGAAAAACAAGCCCTCTGGTCATATGAACAAGAGAGAAGCGGTGCATGAAACTCTTGGTTGTTTACGACGATCCGCTCCCTACCTAATTGCTACGTCTGGACGGAGAGTAGTCTTGTTTATCCCTCCGCACAGCCCTGATTGCATGCTTTGGCTCCTTTAGGGTGGCTCAGCCCTGTTCTGAGGCTCCGCTTGGGCACTCCCCAGTGTGTTCCCTCTCCCGAGCCAACTGGAGTAACCCCCGGCAGAGCTGTCACTGTCAGTCCTGTTGTTACCAACAAGCCTCATCTGCCCTGGACAATGATAATAAAATCAAGCGAGCCAAGACAACACTCATTCAGCCTTGGAGAAAGGAGCTGGATGCACTTCTGTCAATGTCAGATGTTGGCTTGGATTGCAAATTATTTCAAGAGAAAATTACCAGGCGTGAATCAAAGTAAAAACTGATTTCTTGGTTTCTATCCTGCCCTCTGTTGTTTTAAGTTCCCCAACTTGGTGCATTATTCTCAAAGAAGAACGAAGCTGAAGCTGACTTTGTGGAAGTTTGCAGTTTGGTGCTGCATGGGGTGTCCAGATGCCATAAAGAAGGAATCTGTTTTTAGTGGGCCCCAGCTGGTGCAGACGCGGCCTCCCCTCTGATGGTGTCACGGATGTTGCCAGCACTAGGCTGCTGCTCCCTGACTCTCCCCTGGGACTCGTTCTGGGGAATAATGGCAGGAGGAGGAGAAAGAAGGTCCTCTAACTGAGATTAATTAGGTTTTTTGTATTTATGCTCGGCACAATGGCAAAAGCAACTCCAGCTAAATGACTTATTGTTGCACTGTTAATGTCTGCTATAAATATGTTGTGGTAGGGAAATGGAATGTTTTTGTTGCATAGCGTGTTTGTTCTGATAGCAGGCCCTTAGTCGATAATGACACCTAGACAATAGTGAAGGATTGGCAGAATGAGCGTCTTCATAGAGTAACAGCGATCTGGTTCTTTCTTCTCGAGTTCATAATGCGTTCATGCAAATGCAGCTCACTCTTGAACCCAGAAGGGTGCCTTTCTTTAAGTGTGGCTGCTGCATATGGATAAGGGGATCAGTCTAAAAGTCAAACTGGTCACCTTTTTAGACCATTTCAATCAGGAAGTAATGAATTGACAAAGCCCCTCAAGCTTACCTGGACAACGAATGTTGTTTACGTATGTGCTGTTCAAACTGAAGAGGAGAAGGATAGACACTTAAAATATGAGAGGAGACAGCACCGACTGACTGAAGGACGTCAGAAATTTAATCAGAATTTAAATCACATCAGCAAACGATGGGATTTGCTCTTGAGGAGGGAGGAGCAATATCGTCTGAAAATAAGCTAATTGCTTTTGAGCCATTCGCAACTTTGTGTGAAAATCACACCTTGCACGATGTTGGCAAGGTTGTGAGGTTAAGGAGTCATCCATTATATGATTAGGGGACAAAACGGAACATCAAATTACAACATCTGATCAATTGGTGAATTAATTCCTGGGGATGAGAGACTGCGATTTTCGATTTTAGCATGTATGTGGCGTGCTGTGTGGCGTGAGCAAACAGGATTTCATCCATTACTATAAACAGGATTATGACGGCACACTTTACTGTCATGATGGAGGACATATTTGCATACTGTATCTTTTCCCATTAGTGTGCATGGTATGTACAATTAAGGCTAATGATGCAGTTGGTGACTCGCATGAACACTCTCTGTTGTGTAATGGGTTTGTATCAGACAAATGGGCCGTTATATGACCCATTTATTGCAGCGGAGCGCCAATAGTGCGTCCTGCATATTAAGATGACATATTAAGCCATTAAGAATTGCTGTTGATTGACACTCTCCCACAAAGGATGCTGTCAGGGAACATAATGAGGGTCAGTCGTTCCACCTGACTGAAAAGACAGGGCTGAATTGCGTCTGCATGATGGATGGTTTATGGGTGAATCCGTTTGACACCGTCAAAGAAACCTGGCAGGTTCTTCTTTATAGACAGCCCAAACTTATTCCATGTTACTTTATCAGGGTCCTTTCATGTTTAAAAGGACACAGGGAAACTTCTAGGAAATTGAGTGGAGGCCACGGTTGTTCACATTAACAGCCTAACCCTCACAGCGAGAGCATTTTTTGATTGGTGGCAGACAGTGAGAATAGCCCTGTCTTCATTGACATTTCCGAAGCGGCAGCCGTGCTTTTCTGCGGTGTTGACCTCTGTGATTTTTATTAGCAAATGAGACCTGGAGGGTTTGGGTTTAAAGAGTGCCCCTTCATTCTGATTTCCCTCACATAATGATTTTCACAGAGTTCAGGACCTGAATGGAGGAGAAATAATGAGCGCTAGTCATTATTGCAAATTATATCCTCCGCTCAGACCATCACTCAACTGATAATTAATCTAAATACCTTCAGCCTATAGACTTTGAGGATTAGCATTAGACAGTTCCCTATTTGTATGAGCTAAATTACATCAGACTATATTCACTTTACTATATTTTTTAAACAAAAAAGGAAAAAAAGAAAATGTAAAAATGGAGCCACTTAACCAGCTCTGAGTTACTACATCTTCCTTATTGTGCCTGAGTAACCTGTCCTTTGCCTTTAAGGGAAATACATAATAGGTGCTATGAAATAAGTATCTTCAAACGACTCGGTCACTGTTATCGTCTACTCTTCTAACTCCCAAACCTTCTCCTACTTTCTATTACAAAAAGACTCTCAAGACATGAGACTTTATTGCAGGAAATATGAATGACATTTGGTCAAACTGTTGTACTGAAAAGCTGTCATTTCTAAATTGAGTTTGATGGTCTCATATATGCAGGATTTCATACTGTACATAACTGTGTTTGAAGTCAAATGGATTATAGTCATTACTTTTTGCCTGTTCCCTCAGGAAAATTTCAGAGTAGTTAAAGTCAAATTTGTTTGAGGACCCATTGCTGCTATAGAGAGGCCAGCAACCGAATAATTAGGTGCTAGAAAACCATCTCATTAGGTAATTTAGTGCTTAAGTGGTTACAATTGCCAGTACACTGTAGGTAACAGGCGAAAAGATGAACCTGATGGTAGCCTTGATGGTTTTTATCTAGATGGCTCATTATATCATTATACCATTTATTTTGGATAGCTCAATCTCCAGCTACAGCCGAACCTTTTTTATCGATTCGTTTATTTGAGAGAAGATGTGGTGCAAATCAGAGACATTCATAGAAATGCTCCAAAAAGATAATTTAACATTTAAGTAAGAACTTTGGTTCATAATGAACTTAACCGTGAATTAACTTTTGTTTCTAATTTTTTTACAGCCATTCAAAGACAATTTATGAGATTAAAACAAGTTATCACTTCAAGTTGAGTCTCAAATTATGAATTTCCTTTTAAAAGTAATTCAAATAAAATGTTCAGAGAAATGTGAGTTAGCATCCTCATTTTAATTGTGTATGGCGTTGGCTCAGTATATAATTGATCACTATTAATTTCCATTGGCTTGGCATTTTCAGGGTTACAACCAAATGTAATCCATTTTTGTTACACCTTCTCATTTCAGGACTGAAAATTCAATTTTCTTTTGTAAAAGCCCTCATTTGGGCACAGTGACCTTAGTGATAATGAATAAAAAATTCTAGGATAATGAAAATCATACAATTCTATTCCAGCTCTGTGTCCTTCATTTGTGAAGAACGGCAACATGAATGTATGTAGCATCTGCAGCAGGAACATTTCATCTTTGCTAATTCATTTTTCATACCAGTCTGCATGCTCTCCTTATTCAGCCGTCATTGTAATGGAAGGTGAAGGTGGCCTACATTGGAATAATAATAAATCTGTTCTTCTGAATACCTCAGACAATAGCCGAGCTCTGGCCTTTACAGAATTGCAGACACGGGCCTTGAGTGTGCCGAGAGCCCTCTATTTTTAATTGGTCTCCAACAAGCTATTGTAAAGGCGCAAGAGATAGAGGGAAGAGTAGAGGGGGAGAAAACACCCGTGTGCATCACTAGCACATTAGCACAGCGCTAACACAGTGTCATTATAATTTGCTCTTAGTCTCACTGGCTAATTAGCTTGTCATGGTGCAGCAGGTCCTGCAGAGCATGTGGTCATTAGAGTATAAGAGCAGAGAGATGAATGACAATCAGTGTTCTCCTGTCATCTTCTCCTCTCCTGTTAGAGGATGACAACGTCGGCACAATGAGATGGTGCGCTGTCACTTTAAATAATACACTTTTTATGTGTTATGGTGGTCAATAATGAGGACAGGAAAGCCCACTTGTTTTGTTTGAGCCCACTGATCCAAAGCAGGACGGTTTGAAGGCCTAAACTTGGTGACAGGAATGTCATTGCAACAGTTCTGCAATCCGCCTGGCAGCGAGGAAGAAAGGTTGTAATATTTAGATGTATTGCAATCAAATGCATTTTAATATTAACAGCCTCTGAGCTTTATTAAACTAGAAGTGACTACTTACTTAGGGTACCTATTGTCTTATTAATAATTCATCAATGCTGTAGTAAAAAATTTTACAAAAGCCGCTTGAGGGATCTGATATGTTCCTCTTTAATTACCAACAAAGAGCGGTGCTGTGCATGAATCTCCTCTCCAACACCGTCACAACATGGCTGTTTTGCAATGAAAATCAAACAGCCCGTTTTCATCGTAGGAGGAACGCCTAGTGCCAGCATCTTTTGTCTTTGTAACATGAGCTACAACTGAACTATTCATCACCTGATTATTAGTGCCGGTTCAGATCACACCAAGGGTTGCTGATGCCTCAAAGGGGAAAAAAACAAAAATGTTCTGGGCACCTGAGCAGATGGCGGAAAGTTATTAAAGAGACCTTGCAGCCCTGGTATAGAGGCACCTGATTGAGGTTGGACAAACGAGTGTCTCAAAGTCGACTCATCTCCTGCCCTTCTGCATGTACCTTACACAACTTCCTGCAATGTCTCCAAAATAATTAGCGCCTCAACACTTGAATCAGACACAAACTGAAAGTGAATAATAGATTAAAGAGCTCTGAGAGAACAACAGTGCTCTGTTCATAACGTAGTGATCATGCTGTGCAGGGCAATCTATAACACAGCAACGCCACAAGAACAATACACTAGTCAGTGGTGGGTAGACTAAATAAAAAATATTACTCAATCAAAGGAATTGAGTAACAGCTCGTAAAGAGGTAGAGAGTAACTTTATGACCTGGAGCCTGGTCTGGATGTATGGTCAGAGATGTGCATGAGCCTCATCTTCTGCCATGATCTTGAACTGTAGTCTTTTGACGGGGCTCGTGGGGGAGGTACGTCCACATTTCCATTATATCTAGGGTGCTACGATTGGCTGGACGGCTTCTTATCTTATCTCTCGCTGTCTGAAAATCACTGTCATGCATTTGAGCTCAGCTGAATAGAAAAGTGATTTATAGCTAAATGTAGTGTGACGTGTGTAGCCCAATGTAATGGTGTAGAAGTACATATATTTTATTGCATAGAATCTCAAATGTATCTGCAAAATAACTACTCCTTAGAAGCACAATTTATTTAAAATTAAAACATGCAATGGGGTAAATGTAACTACCCACATCTGTAAGATATCTCTGTTGTGATCATGTGATCCGAGCATGGGATGTTGGAACTGCTCAGTTGTCATGGCAGTAGTTTTATAGTTGTTCCATGCTTGAGTCATGTGATAGCACTGAGATGTCTCCATGACAACAAAAAGACAATGAGATTAAATTGAAAGTGTTTCATGATGCACCATTCGAGAAAAAAATTAATAAAAGATAAATAATTTGAAAAAAAAAGAATACAAATATTTAGTTGAATTAAAAAAAAAAGACTACAAAAAATAAAATCATAAATAAGTTAAGGAGCACATGGCTACACTATATACATTATATTACACTATATAAAGTAGGATATTAGTTCCTATATTTATTGAATGCATTTCATAATGACTTCATACTTTATTTTGGAAATATTTTTACTAACTAAATATGAGTTGACTCATTTTCCCTTGTGCAATAAGAAATGATCAAAGCCCAAATGTAAACTTACCCATAATAAATTGAAATAACGCACAATTTATTGCTTACATAATCTGTATTCCAATTGCGGTCCACGTGAACTATAATCTGATGTGGGCAATGCACATTTAGGATGCACAGTTTCACCAGCAGTATCATATCATTTCTCTGGTTTGCGGTCCTGGTTTTACTTCTGTTTCCATTATGTGTGTAGAGTTGTTATTCGTTCACGTTAAAATGTATGCCCCTCATATGATGTGATCGAAAACATGTCGAGACCCTTTTAAACAACAACTTGCTACCACCTGACAAACAAAGCTGCGGAGGCTGACTCGGTGTCATCACAACTCACTGCTCCTCCTCCTCCTCTGCTCCCTCTCCTCCTGTTTCATTGTGTAAACATGACAGAACCCCCACTCGTTATCTGAAGCTGGAGACAGATGGAATTGGTGAGCGTTACAAGTGCAGCACAACAAGACAAGTGGGCAAGCTCGAGTCATTGAAGGAACAAATAGGGTTTTGTGAGAGGCTGTTTGGTTCGCACACTGGGGGACCAAGCCTACTGATTTAGTCAACGTAATTCACCCTTTTTAACACCATATCTGAGCGAATCACCAGATGTTACATTTAATGAAGGAGATTCATATCCACTGCGGTTCTGCTCTGCCTCCCATGCAGGGGAGCAGAGCTATTTGCTAACAGGTTGTTTGTCTCACCTCTAAGCAAAGTGTGCCTTCCAGTCATTACCACAACTTCCCCCAAAAAATTAAAAAAGGAAGTATAAACTGAATCTTTTTGGCCGTGTCTCAAACGCTGTTATGATTTGTGCCATCTCATTACCGAGCCAAGCTAAATAGGATGATGACAAATAGAATGTGTTCTGCATCTCGTTGAAAGCTTGCCAATATAATAATTCTCACTTGTGTTTTATTGGCAAGAGAGGAGAGAATTAGATTAACCTTTAATATTGAACCAAAGCGATAAAATCCGAATGGGGCTGACTCGGCAAATAGATTTAAACTTATTGATTTCTCATCATTTCCCTTCTCTCAGTCATTGAGGGGGAAAAAACACCCCTCATAAAACACCTTGCATTTTTACGATAAGTCGTTTTTGTGTCTTTGTATTTAGATAAATGATGGAAAAATGAAATTAAAGGTTCTATCAATCCAAGCGTAAGAGCATTTTCTCATTAAGGGGCACCTGCTTGAATCCCCAGCGCTAATAGAAAATGTCTCAGCACTGTCGTTTACCTTCTTTCTGCATATTTTTTATGATATAACACCCTTTTTTATTTAGTTACTGTTAAACCCCAGGACCTGATTCATTTGAATAAACAGATTTCTGTCCTGGACATCTTTCTGTTATGTAAAATAACCACCTGCTTCAAAACACCAACCGATCCAAGATATGTTGACAAGGATTAAACTGAACTGTACCACATTAGTTTTTGACATCTTTATTTATAGATACCTTTCATAAATGTCTTAATTTCTTCTACCTTCTTGTTGACAATTTGGAACTCAGAAGCCCCTATTACACCATTATTACACCCATATAATACCCATACCATGGTATACTGTTATCGCACCTATATTGCACAGTTATTAGACCCATGTTACACCAACATTACACCATATTGACACCGTTATTTCACTCATTTTACACATGGAAAAAGCCTGTCAAATGACTGAATCCCAAAGATACAGAAACCATTTAAGGATTACGTTTCTCAACACAAACACATCATTCAGAAAATCAGTGGTTATAAAATGCAATGCAAAAGACTTTTAAATCCTGGTAATGATATCACCATCACCAATTTCCCAACTAATTTTCATTTCTTGTAAAACAAATGTATGACTTACTAAGAATATCAGTTTATATGTCTTCTTTTGAACCGCTGGTTGCATAAAATTCTCTTCCGTGTTGCAGGTTCAGCCTTCATGATGATGAATACGTCGGGACGCTTTGCAGGGCAGAAGGCTCTGCTGCTGACACCCCAGCTGAGGGAGAATGACACTCACTGCGTTACCTTCCACTACTACATAGGAGGCCGAGACAACAGCCACCCAGGACACCTAAACGTCTATATCAAGGAAAACAACAGTCCCATGGGGATGCCAGTGTGGAACGTGTCCGGTTCGGCCACACGCTCCTGGGGACAGGTGGAGCTGGCCGTCAGCACCTACTGGCCCAACTTCTACCAGGTGAGGAAACCCAGTGTGATCCTACATTCTTCTCTCTGCATAATGTGTCATCACAAAACTAGGCTGCTCATTGTAAGCAGCCCTTTATTATCAAGCCAAAGTCATTAAAGCCTGCCTCGGGGGTGGAGCAAGAAAAATGTATTATTTGAGATGGTCCAAACAATTGCACAATGGCCTATTCAAAACACCTAAGATTATTGATTTCTGGGGCTAGCTCGGTATCCATGGTAATCTGTTCTCGCTCCCTGCCATCTGAGCCAGTTCTCTTTTTCCAATTCTGAAAACTCATTTTCACTTTCCAATGCACATGACTGCTGGTAGGGGCAAGGTGATTTCACACTTGCCTGGCTATTAGTCTTCGCTAGGGCTTGTTCCACGAGTCCACCAAATGTTAATTGATGCAGAGAGACCCCTTAACCTCCCAATGGGAGACGTTCCCTTGGTGAATTATTTCATTATGGCCTGTGCTGGGCCACAGTGGAGCTGAGGGGAGTCCTCCTGCTTGCTCATCATCGCCAACCCTGATAACTTAGTTAACAAGGGACACCGCTGAGCTTTCTCACAGCTGAATGCAAGATAGGAGTCTTAATGAGAGGCACATGGACAAAAGAAAGAGAGAAGAGGGGGAAGGCAACTGGGTTTTCACCCTTGTCTGACATAATGATGCACAGCCAGTCTGGAAGAATGTTTTTTTTCAGGTTTATCCTGTGTGGATCTTAGCGGCTGAAGCAAGTCTAAGCGCTAGCCATCACTGAAACCATTAAAAATTGAGTCTATTAACCATTATTCTTTATTTGTTTGCGTAAAACTTTTTGATTTCAACTTTGCCAACACCAATCCACACCTTTTAAACATAACGGTGTGTTGCTTTTAAAATCTAAGTGAAGTTGAATGACCCTTGAACATTTGGACATGCTCTTCACAGCGGGTTTCTGCAGAGCTCTGTACATGGGGGTGAGCATCTCGGCCCAAAATGACGTGTAATGCTTCCAGTGTGTTCGGGGAAATTCCTAGCATCTGTTGCCTCTCAAACCCCAGCGGAAGGTCCGTCTCTGTTTAGTAATTTTTCCAGACCCAAAGTGACAACACCTTTAAATTTGAGGATGTTAATGATATTAGCGCCACTCTCAGTAGAGAAAGGAGAGACCAATGCTTGAAATTGTCTCTAATTAACAACATGGCACTAATTATAGGTATCTTTAATTGCATGGTAACCTACGCTATCGTCAAAGGGAAGCCACCTGATACCTCGGAAATTATTTTTTAATTACCGGTAAGTATTTTAGTCGTCATGAGCCCTTCAGCCTTTTTATAATTACTCTTCTGTCAGGTCATCCCTAAAACTTTTAATTGAGATTGTCATGCATTTCCAAAGCTGCTGAACACTGGCAAAAACTATAACTCTTAATAAATGCTCTGTGTCTAAATAGGGTTGGCACATCGCTCAAAATATGTACCATGTGCATAAGAACAACACCTAGTATTAATCCTGATGAGAGAGAAAAAACCAAATGTCCTCATCTGTCTTGATTTCAATACAGTAGAGCCATTAGCAGAGCTAATCAATCCTGCTGTAATGTAGTACTTAGCCAAGTCCCTCAGGGATAGCCGGTGCGGTGATGTAGACATTCAATGTTGGGTTCACCACGTGTCCCGCCGGCAAATGAGAACGGTGAACTTTCCCGTGACACCAACAGCTTTCGTCCCATGTGAATATTTTCAGTCTGTGGGTCAGGCCCAATTATGCACTGTACTATCATTGATGTTCGAATCAATTATATCACTGCTATTAGGCAGGCTGACTGATGTCTGTTGCACAAACAAAGGATTTCAATTAGAGAGTGGGGGCTAGTTCATTTGTCTGGTGGCGATATATGGAGTGGTTGGCCTTTTAATTTCCTTTAAATTAGCCTGTAATGAGGCCATAATTGGCACCCGAGACATTCACTTTCATATTTCATGAGACAAAAAAAGAAATTTATAATTAGACAGCCTTATCTGAAGGCATCCTGCCTCCCTGATGACAATGGAAACTATCTCCGCCTCCACATTCCCCAGCTACAAAAGGAATCTCAGAGATGTAAGTGTGTGCAGCCTAGCTACAGCTAGCAGAACATCTGTGTCTGTGAGACCATATAGAGAACATTTCCATTAATATATACCATTCACTGGAAGATATAGGCCTATAGTTAGTGAATAATGGCATGCGAAACATGTGTAGTGTGTGGTGTAATGAGTCTCTGTACCACACCCTCGGTTTGGGAAGGGACTGGCATTCTGTTTCCTTTTTTAACACAGTGCAGACCAGCGAGCACATAACTCTGACGTTCTGCTGGGACACGCCCTCTGACGGGGCTTACGACCATTTGTTACGACAAATTTTGGCCCTTAAAATAGACTCATGGTAGTCCTACTCAGCACAGTTGTAGTTGATTTCAGATTTCTGTTGTCAGAGATAGCAACAAGCATTTCAGACAAGTAACTCTAGACCCAGAGCAACTGTTGAATGCAACATGCATATGTTCGCATATGTTCACACTTAAATCTAGTGGCATCTGTGCATGCAAAGATATATTTTGGTCGGAGCTGTTTTCCTCTGAGATTTATACGCTAGTCAACTGTGTGTTTTTTTTTAGAGCCTATTTAAAAACTAGTGCTTGCAAACTATATTATTTAAAAGTATATCACAGCTTGTAACTCGGCATTGACTTCCTGTTTACTTGTTTAGTTTCTTTTGGATTTGACATCAATGCAGAGGTTTTCCACAAACAAGTTTACAGATTATGCTCCAGCAGTCTCTTACTAAATGTCAGTTTAGAACCAGCTAGAAAGTTTGAAGGACTAACAGAAAAACCTAGATGTTTGCAGTTGTAAATACCCTAAGAAAGGTATAAGAATGGGAATGTCCATGTCAGACAATGCAAAAGCAAAATCTCATTCCCCTGCATTGATTTGGGGTAAAAACACCTGAACAACGGATTAGTGAACGTTATCTCAACCGCATCTCTCCCCGCTATGTGTTTGTCACAGACTGTGTGCTAAACGTCTCAGGGCTCAAACTGAATTTAACACTTGCATGTCATAGCACCTTTCAACTGTGACATATTGTGGAAATAATGTCAGTGGCCCGCAGCTGTGTGACCAGCTGCGGCCCAGCTAAGAGCAGATCGCATTAGCAGGAGCTGGACTTCCCTTTGCACACGGGCAGCCTCACTCAAGTGCCATTTGAAGACATCTGCCCATTTATCATTGGTGTTATGAGTGTCCTTTCTCCTCCTCAGATTGTGTTTGAAGCTGTAACCTCAGGGCAGCGTGGTTTGCTGGCCATCAAAGACGTCGTGGTCCAGGGCCACCAGTGCAGTAAGTCCTTTTTTCCCTTCGCCATAAAAGAATATCATCAAACATTCATTGTCCTTTCCATGACACCCTCCCAAATACCTGTATCGCTGTTATATTCAAGGCCTCCCAGTCAAACAAAGGGCCTTCAAACAGTATGTTACAGTCAATCCAAAGTGTAAACCATAGCTCCCTGAAGATTTATGAGCATACAGACGACATGCTGAAGTGTACTGAGGATATAATGTTGAAGTGGCTGTGTTAAATCTATCCTTTGAGAGATGGGAGGAATAGCGTAAAAAAAAAAAGTGGACAAAAAAACAAATACTACAGTTGCTTGGATTCCACTATTTTTCTCCTCCCTCAAGGATATTCAGTGCAGCATCTCCTCTTCAGATGTTGGGAGTTCTGCTTCCCTTGCTGAATATACTTTAGAGTGCGCTGCGGAGCTAATGAACATGTAATCACTCGCATATTTGGGTTTTTATGCTTCAGCTTTTGGGATGGGCTGCTGCTGTTGGGGGTAAAGGCTCTTGAGGATATGTCATGTCTGTGCTTTTGAGAGTCACGTTACTCCATATTGCTCGACTCAATCTTATACAAAGAGGATTTCACACTCTAAAGTCTAAGTCTAAATCAATACCACACAGGTTTTCATTAATTGATTTATACTCTACCCCTCATAGCTGAAGTATCAAGCTCTGATTGTTAGGCGCTAATGACCTGGTAATCATCTGAAAGCAGCTGAATTCCTACAAATGTTATGTCAATAAGATGGATTTTTCTAGCGATAGGTGATGCATATAAATGTAGTTGAGTAAATCAATGAGGCCTCGCGACGTGATCAATGTTTAAATGTGCAAAAGTGTGTTTGGATCAATAACCAGCTCAGTGGCAATAGGGTTTCTTTGAGTGATAAGCAAAGTGATCAGACAGAATCGTCGGTGGAGCGCAGCCAATTCGTTTTTCTATTTATACGACCATGTGGAATATCTAGCACAAAGGTGTGATTATGCCACTGGGTGGTCTGCCTCTTCCTTGCATCATTAAAGAAGACATTAGCGATAAGAAAAAATAGATTTGTCTCTTTTGGCACCGGATGGATTGACAGGACAAAGTTATAAAGGAGGTGTAGTTCAAAGACGGGCTTGTAAAATATTAAGTAGAAATGAAAGTCTTGATGATGAAAGTGATAGAATTAGCTTTTGCCAAGTCTTTAGAGATTTGGTTATGTTTTGAATCAAGGTCGCTCCACTGAATTGCCCTATTTTTCTATGCAGAATAGCGGTGCTAATCAAAAAATGTTCTACATAAGTTACTTTCTATGCACTTATCCCAGTCAGTGTGCATACTGATAATGAGCACAGTCGGAGAAGAGAATAATGCTTTCAGAAAGAAAATCCCCTCGATCTACGAAAGGATGCAAGACAGCAGATATAATGTTTTGGGTTGGTGTTCGATCGGCCTCTGGCGTCTAATTTCAAGGATTTAGGTTAAAATCTACAACAACACAAAGCGATGTTGCCCTCCGGCGCTGAGGGGTATAACAAAGTATAATAAAGAGCACTATCCATTCAAGCATACCCCTTTTTAGTTCTCTAATTCGCTTACAAATCCTGGCATAACTGTTACAAAGTGGGTAACGCTAGACACAGGAGCATGGACCTTGATGCAGAAACACATTTTTAGTGATAAAAACTCATGTGTAAAAATATTCTAGGGAGCTGGAGGTGCTTCATATCAGCATGCACTCTTAAATGACTTTTCTGCAGCTGTCTGATAAATATTTACATTTCTTTCATAGTGAACACACCTCACTTCCTGACCATAAAGGGAGTGGAGGTCAACGCTGGACAGACGGCATCTTTTCACTGCACTGTCAATGGCCGCAAAAGGGATAATTTCCGCCTCTGGCTTCAGGTGAGATCCATTTTTGTGCTTTAACTTACGCGCTAAATCAAAGACTAAATCAGAGGGTGGGATCAGTACTATAAGTGTGCCCTCTGGAAATGAACGTGCCTCACTGAACAGACCCTACTGTCTGAATATGTAATGGTATGATCAGCAGTGCTGTTGTCTAAGAAGGCTGCAGGCTCATTTCCACTGTAAATGGGGACATTCGAAATATAGCATATGCTATTTAAATTAGCAGCCTCTCAAATAAGTCATGGTAATGCATAAAACAGGGTTCCTACGCAGTATGGAATTGGAGTTTTTGGGATGAAAACATTTGTAGTGTTTCCGGAGTTTCCTATTTTCTAATAATGTTCAACTGTCTGTGTAGGAGTGTTGAGTGATTAGCAACATTGGGTAAATAAAAGTTGGGTTATTGTATGCCAAATGCAAGGGCAAAATCAGTGTAGTCTTAAACTTGAATCTGAAAAAGTAAGAACATTTGAAGTGAAAGAATTGTAGGAACCCCAATGAGATCAAGATCTGATTAAAGGGGGAAATATTTTTTCTGGAAAAAACTGATATGGTAAACAAATCCAGATTTTTTTATAAGGTATAATCAATTCAGATGCTAACAACTGTCATAAAAAGGTTAATAAATGTTAAACGCGTAAATGAATAATCAGTCAACATCACAGAGCAACCCATAATACCTTAGAGATAGTGTATGGATCACATGGTTCGGTAAACAGAGTCGGTAGCAGAAGAATGAGGCAAGAGGTATTTGGATATTTATAACATGTGTAACCCTAATTACATGGAGCCAAATGTAAACAGTTTGACCACAGCCACAGACAGTACATCTTCCTGATTGGCTAACAGATGTCTATTTAAACTGCACTAACCTCAAACATAGCTCTGGTTAGCAGTGTAACCACAGCTTTGAATGATAAATGATATGAGGAAACGGTACCACTTTACAATAAGACTGCGCCTATAAACGATTCATAAATGGTTTATAATTAGGTTATTAATTAGGTTATAAACACTATTAATCATTAACAACCATTTATTAACCAGTTCGAACACAGTTCTCCTACATCAACAGAGACTCACTATTTGGCAAGATGACTAAGCCTTATATTGGCTACCTAGCTTACTCCGTCTTCTTCATCAGCCACATCCCTGGTATCTGTTGTTCACTGAGTTGATTCTCCCCACATCCACTATGATGTTCTGTTTATCTCTTGTCTTATAAAAGCTTATTAATGATTTATAAAGTGTTCACATCCTAATAAATTAATTAATTACAAACTATTCGTAAACCCTTTATAAGGGTAGTCTTGTTGTAAAGTGGTACAAAGGAAAAGTATTTTACTTGTATTGGATCACCTTATATTCACTTTGTTTGAGGAAAAACAAGTGGCTTTTTTAGTTAAATCGTTGGACAAGTCCCACATTGCTTTATAGTGCCCTTGTGTTTTCACCTGCTTCCAGATTTCCAGAGGCCTCTGTGTCCGGGGGGAAGGGGATTACAGTTGTTTTAGATCACCGCAGTACGATCTTAACCTATATAGATGTTGGCTCTGTGGCTACCATGTACTATATCCGGCACAACTAAGCTGCACAGCAGTCTTGAATTGACCTTGTTCTAAGCAGCAGAGGTAACGCATCTGGCAGACATAACCCCGCCGGCTCTGCTGCTAAGCACACTGTCACACATGTGATCAGTGGGAGCATGACGCTGGGTAAAGGTCCTCTGCCAGGTACTCCATCATTTTAACAAACACGTCCTCATTAGCACAGGAGCTGGAAAACAAACATTAAGTGAAGTCCCCTGATGACAGTAATGAAGAAATATTTCTAATGAACAAATGTCCCCCATCTGCCTGCTGTGAGGGGTGACAGCTGGGGAGAGCCCACTGCGCGTTTGCGCGTGCACGTGTCTGTGTGTGCGTGCATTCCTGCGTGATAAATGTATTCCTACCATCAGCCACCGATGGGAATGATAGAACACAAACAAACGCGCACAAGAACAGATAACTCCACCAGAGTTTCTGAAACACACAAGGTCAGGCCACTTTGCTTATTAAACCTTTCCATTTTGTGGGCTCACTTGTGTCTTTGTCTCGGTTCCAAACAGGGCATCGGTGGACGGGAGGCTCCGATGAAAGCCACAAAACCTTGGAACAACCGGCGCTTCATTGGCACTTTTGATGTAGAGAACACAACCAAGGGCGACTCGGGCCGCTACCGCTGCATCGTCCACTCAGACAAAGGGGTTGGAGTGTCCAATTATGGCGAACTAACCATAAAACGTGAGTATGGGTCCCAGAGCAGGGAGAAAACAAAAACACTGCCAAACGGAACCAACTCCACACCGACAGAATGAATGTTTTCCATCCACATGACCTCTACACACACACAGCAAAGTCAACAGGAGATAAACAGGAAGTGCTCTGTGTTCGTAGATGGAAATGTCCTCTAAGGCGATACTGAAAATACACGCTTTTTATGTTGATTTGTTATTTAGAGGACTTTAATACTTCCCCTGTAAGGGCTGTCCTTGACTGAGCACAATTCCACCTAAAAGATCACAAAGGGTTTACAGTAACCTCTCTGATATTTCACTCCTGCAGTCATTTGATATGAATTTATGGAGTCCTCTGAAACTAAATCCAGCAAGGCCTCACTTTCCTACAGCCCTATAGCCCGGTAATGGCCTTCTATATTTCTTCACCTCAATTTTCTCCCTGTGCTCTCAATTGAATTTACTACCCCGATTTTTTTCCATTCTTTTTTTTTTGTCTCCAAGCTTTACGTGATTGATAGGTTTAATCCTGGCTGTCCAGATCGAGGTCTGTCAATCATGTGAGAATGGCCGGGCCCAGACACAGCAGAGTGAAGAGGGAGATAAAGTCTCTCTGCCTGAGTGTATCAGTGGGTTTCAGTGGTGTACTCAAAGAAAATTTACTGACACACTGGAGGCACTCAAAACCACACTCGTGCATAAATTCAGCAACACAATCACTAGCACATCCTCGCACTTACACATACTCGCCAGACGGCAATATTTCTGCTTATCGCTGCTTTCAACGGCTTTTATTTTTACACAACACAAACCAGTGTAAGTGTAGAGAGTCTTTGTCATAAATATTTAAAATAATTTCTCTCGATCAGGCATTCATCAAATCTTTTAATGCATAGGGCTTTAAGTTCGGCAGAGTTGTCACACCTCGATGACTCCGACATAAGCCGACTCGTCGCAGCAAGAAAAGAGGCGTTTTCACGGTTATAAGTGTCACACATAAAAAAAAGGCTGATATCTCCTCTTATCGTACCAGTCATAAAACAAGTGCTTAACCCTCCCAGCAATGTGTCTGAGTCGTAAATCCTCCTTAAATGTGTATTCACCTCGTTTTTGGAGGAGTGACCGCGGAGTGATTCTGTGGATTATGAGCCAGCTACAGTCACACAGCGTCTTGTTCTCCCCCCTCCCCCCTTTCATTACCATACACTGCCTTTTTCTTCAACATGAGGAGAGTGAATGCTTGATTATCCCAGATAATCACTTCTGCCTTTCATGCCAGTATTCAGTCAGATTTATGCGTCCGTGTTGAAGTGCGCTGCATGTATTTCCTGAGCGCCATATGGATTGGGCCGGTGCAGCCCCCATATCCAGTGCCCCCCTTGTGATGGGTTCTCCTGTAGTGCAGCCAGTGGTTCTGAAAGGGCGATAATTACTCTCTGTCCAAGAGCTGGCTCCTTTCTTGGCCTGGTTGGAATCACCTGGAGCCCGCAAAGCGCTTCGCTGTGCTCCAACATAGTATTCTGGGCTGTGCTCCTAACTCAAGGCTGACGAGGCAGGGCCGTGTCAGCACTAATGAGAATAGCCACCAAAAATCGAAGGCCGACCAGTCAAGCTTGTCATTTTCCTGTGACCACCTCTTCTCCTTTCCTATCAGGAGAGGATCAATTCCTACAACAACATAATGAGGACCTCTTGCAGCTCAGCAAGAGCGGCTCAGTGGAAGTAATGAGCAAATGAAAGAAGGATTCATAAAATTGCAGGTCTAACCAATCTAACAACACAGCGGAGTGGCTGTTCTTGTTATTGCCTACTGTGTGGAGGGTGGCAAATGGGTGGCCATTTATGGAAGTATTGAAGAGCTGGAAGGACAAGATGATTATTTAGCATATTAAGGAAAATTGCCAGTGACTTAGTCGTGCTGGCTTGTAAAATGAGAGGATTTTTTCCTCTATCTAGTATTATTGTCAATTGAACATATTTGCGTTGTAGACTGTTGGTTAACATAACAAGCAAAGTCAAGTCACCATATTTGATTCTGAGAAAACTTTCATGAGCATCTTTTACAGTTTTAATACAAACAATGAATAAATGACTCACAGTGGCACTCCTAGTATACTGGTTCTCAGTAGGTCTTTGCCATTCAGTATGGGGACCATGTGCATGGCACTGTGACTGTTTATCGTTGCATGTGCATGAGTGTGCATGCTTGCATTCTGGCATACATGCAGGTGAGGAGGTAGAGGAGAGCGCAGCTGTCGCCACGCCGTTTGCCTGTCTGGTCAACATCATGACAACAGCTGCTCGCTGACCCTCGCGTATGGCCGCCACCGTCATCTGCGCGCTGCCACCCATCTCCAGCCAGCATGGAGATCAGTTGGGAGATCTTTCCAGGGCCCAACTGATGCGAGGCTGCCTCGTGAGGCTTAAACACACTGGGAATTGAGTTGTTAATATCCCAAAGTGGTCCAGCACTTGAGAGTATTTCATACCGGTAATCCATTATTTCCAGTTTGTCGGCTATGGCTGTTGAACAGAGGATTACTGCACCTACAGGAATTATTTCATCACCATAAGCCGCGTTGCTTTTGTCAAGCAATAACTTTCCAAAGTTAAATGAAATGCCTGTTATACAAAATTCTGCTTAGTTGTATTGTTACATAAATGGTCTCAAGTGAAAAAATAGGATTGCCTGGCAGCAGGGGCATCTGTGCATTAAAGTGAAAAGCATCTCTCTAAAGAAAAGGAGTGTTGATATCATTTCAAAGGCTCTGACTTGATACTTGACTGCAACTGTTACTTTAGTGGATTTAATATTATTATGTTGCTTGCTAAGTTGCTAAGTTTCTCACCCTCTGATTCAGTCACGTCTTAGTCAGCAGCTAAAATCGTTGTCACATTTTGCCTCACAGGGTGTTATCAGTAAATGAATGTGTTGACTAATGTGTCAATAAAATCTGGTAACAACCTACATGGCCCTCGCCGCCTCCTTTAAGGTAGGACTGTGTTTTTAACAAAGTACAAAGTTCTTACTTTTCATTTGGTTCTTTGAAGAATAAAGATGCTTTTAATGCAAGCCAATAAATGACATCTTGTCTTCTAATCGAACAAGCCATCTGCTTTTTCAAGAGAAATAACAAAAGCCAAACAATTACGAAACATCTTTGTATTCTGAAGCAGAAACTGGGAAAAAAACATTTTGTACATTTATTCTTTTGGATGTTTTAAAATATTACGAATGCCAAACACCATTACAACACCAGTATTTGTAATGGGCGATTTTACTACGAGGGAAGGCATTTCCCAGTGAGCCTGTGCTGCTTTTAGTTGGTCCAATTAATCTGAGCATATTGCCACTTAATTCAGTTAAATCCCCTTTTAAAACAAAACAACAAACCACAAAAGACCATTAAAACAAGCCAATGGTTGAGGCCAGATTTTGGACCTCGTCATCCTTTTGTCTGGCTCCAACATCCAGACTGCATGCAAGGCCAGAGGAAGTCCTGTGGGATTAGCTGGTTCGCTTTAGGTGCTGTTTGACAGAAACACTGGGAGTTTGGATTAGTGGGAGTTTAGGGACCAGCAACTGAGGTCAGTGTACGGTAACCATCTGCTGAGGGAGATCCTCCAATTCTCTGTAGGACAACAGCCCTAATGTGCCTGAAGACTTCTCCCTCTCCATGACAACTCCACAAGAAGCAGCCAGACGACTAATGGTATTATTCTGTTACACGTGTGCACTCATTAGAGCTACTCACCGTGGCCTCAGGGACACGTAGCTATTGTAGTACATGACAAGGGTAGATTCCTAAGCAACACCCTGACTATGGGTTTCTGGTTGCACTAGGAGACATGAAAGACATTCTGGTTAGATAGTGAAGGTGTCCTTATTTTAAAATGGCTATGGTGGAACAACCATTTTTGTCAATGTGACTTTAAAAAGTGAAGATAGACGAGTAGAATTCATCTTTTAGATGATAGAAGTTTCTCCTAACACCTACCCTCAGATGTGCCTGCAGCATCCTTTGTCAAAAGTTAAACTTAAAGAACTAACATTTTCACAACTTGCTTTCAGATGTTAATACAATAGAGTATGGAAAGAGTTATTTCGTTTAAAATGTGTTGTAATTGTGTATGTTTTTGTAAAGGTGACCAGAGATAACATTTGTACAGTGAGTCTGGTTGATACAAAAGGCTGAAGCAAAGATGACAAAGCACTTTGAACAGTTTTTGAATTGAAGTACAATCATTGTGTTTCTGAGAGACTGTCACTAAATCGCTGAAATTTGCTCTTTGTCTAGTTTTGCCTTGCTTTCAAACAGCAATACATGTGTCATTGTGCGAGTTCACAAGATAAACAAAACAAGGACCCACTCATAGAAAAACTGCTCTGTGGAACTCACTGAGGACTAAAACTTGACGATACCTTTACTGCACTCTAGATCAGTTTAAGGAATATGTGCATATGATTGAATTCCTACAACACCCCTTCATATTCAGCTGCTTTTATACTTGGAATGACTTTCACATTTCTAAGATATCCACTGAGACATTTGAAAGAGACTGAATGATTTTGTAAAAGTAAGTTAAAGAGGACCTCTTATGCTATTTGATGATTTCCCTTTCCTGTAGTGTGTTATATAGGTTTTATAGCCAACACATTTGATTTGATAGGCTAAGGGGGCGGGACATCTCTAATCAGTTGATTAATCACAACAGAGTTGGCTAGCTAACCAATCAGAGAAGATGAACAGAAGAGGTGCTGCAGCACAGGCAGTAGGAGAAAAATAAAGACCTTTTTGAACATTAAAGCATGGAGACATGTCACGGAAAAAGGAACAAATTAAAAATATGATCCTGAAAATTAGCATAAGAGGGCCCCTTTTAACATGGTTGTGATTTGGGCTTCCCCATCAATTATGTTTACCTTTTTTAAAAAGAAACACAAAATAGCACAACATTCATGAGTAGAGAGATTAAACCAGACTCGGAATAAGACAAAACATATGACAAGTAAAGTAATGGTCAATTAACAGAGACTGTTTCTATAGATTGGAATCAATACTTTGTTGAATAGAAGCAGCATTTGCCCAGGTTTGTGTGACTCTAGCCATTGTACTACTGCTGATGAGATTCCCACACAATGCTGGAACTATTGATTGCTACTGGCTCTTTATGAATACCTTGATAATTGGGAAACATGAATATGTTTTTCAATTGCTGCAGAAAAATTTTGTTTGTGTTAAATGTTCCACAGAAGTAATTGATTTTGAGCATCTTGTTTGCTTCGTAAAATCATTTATTCACCTTTTTTTGTTGGAATGTCAGTGCTTTTTACACAAAAAAAAAAAAAAACCACTTGATTGTTTTCCACTTTTCCAATGTTTTTTTGTTTTTTGACATCAATCAAATATTTTTGTTTCACAAGAGCCCCCAGTGCCGATTGCACCGCCCCAGCTGACTGCCGTCGGAGCCACCTACCTTTGGATCCAGCTGAACGCCAACTCCATCAACGGGGATGGCCCCATCATCGACAGGGAGGTGGAGTACCGCACCGTTTCTGGCACCATGTACGACCTGCAGCCCGTAGACAAGACCACACACAAGATCGGCCACCTGGATCCTGACACAGAGTACGAGATCAGTGTTCTGCTGACCAGACCTCTGGAGGGAGGCACCGGAGCCCCCGGACCCCCTCTGAGGGCCAGGACCAGATGTGCAGGTGAGGTCAAACACACCATTACTTACAAAGCACCGCTGGGATTTGAGAGAACTTGTACATTATGTTGTTTCTCAGTGGCACAGGAACAAGCTTAAAGAACTACACGGACAGCATGTTGTAGATGTGTATTTAAAAATTAAACATGCTTTTAAATTCAACTTCACATTTTTAAATCTATCTGTAAAGAAGGTTATGTGTTCAGTTTGATTTGTTTATCTGATTGTCAACGCTTTAATGGAAATGCAACTGTTAGATTGTCATGAAACCTGGGTGATAGGCCAAGGAGGAACTCATTAAATGTTGCAACTAATTTGAATCACAGTGCAGGTAAACGTTATTTAAAACCTACTGTATGGAGCAGCCTTGGCGAAGGTCGGTGCACTCAGGAGTGCCCTTTTTAGTTATCATCTTCGTTCCAAGGTTTATTCCAGAGTTACAAAACGTAACAGTATTGTAGAGAACATTTTTATTAAGCTAAGGTTGCTATGTCAACACATGCAGTGTACCATTTCCTTTGGCAATCCCCGTCTCTGTAGTATGCTTTGTCAGTCTGTTAGTGGGTTTTAGGTTGCTGGAAATTGGAATGGAGTTTGAACGTATAAAGGTTGTTTATGAGTGAATGCACGAACGTGGGGACGCATATGTGTACGTGTTCACAGCTCTCCACTTGTTTCTTTCTCGTTCCGAAAACATTTCTTTGAAGCTTTATTTTAGACCGTCCATTCAGATTACTTTTGTAACAGACCTTGCAAAACAACACAAGGGCTAGCGAGCAGCTCCCTCTGAACTCCAGCTTGATAATTAATGACCTGTCAATCACACATCAAACATGCTGCCCAGGGAAGAGCAGGATTTGGAGCTTTTGATATCTGTTAGAAGGTAATTTGCAAATGTGATAGCCAGAATAAAAAAGTTTACTGTCGGCTCTTTGCACTTTTCCAACAGAACTACTACTGTTATACAAGAGAAAACAAGAGAGATGCACTTGAATTTGTAAAATTTCTGTGAAAGAATTAGCAGTTCAAGCTTTCCATTCATTCAGCGGTTAATTATTATTTTATTAGTATTGCCTTAGGCTTGTTGGTTTTGCGTTTGCAAACAAAACATTCAAAAAGATTCCCACTTTAACAAATCACCCCCTGCTTACAATAAATGGCCATCAGGGCTCCATTGTTGCTAAAACTCCATTGTGTTTCCTCTAAAGTCTCACTGCGTTTAAAGTAAATAACTGCAGCTTATAATTGCCCAACATATATCATTGCCATTTTACTTTGGTAATGTGTTTTTCTATAGGAGACAAAGCCCTCATTGTTTCCACCTATAGATCTTCATTAAGATTGTTGGCATTTGGACATAAATTGTCTTTTTAAGTAATGAATTCTACCTGAGCAGTTGTGCATTCTGCAAAACAGAACAACTGATAATACTTATAAAGCAGTGGAATAATAAGAAGTTTAAGCCAACTCTTTCAACACATCCCTTACTGTTGCGAACATCTGTGTGTCAACATAATTGATATGATTTATGGCTTGCTCCAGACATAGAGTAGAGCTTGAAACCGCCCTGCCACATGGTTAACTTTATAAATACTTGTTTATCTATCTTAATTCTCTTTCTGAAGTTCCTGCGAGTTTCCTAATTCATCAACAACACAGATTGATATCATGTGTGCGGCAGAGTGGCACCTTTTTCAATTTGGATCGTTACGTTGCTGATATACTATGGGCTTTCAATCTCAGACATGTACATAAACACTTTGAGAGTGCCTGATGATATTGTACAAATTGCCCTTCTCACAACATTAACCAGCTAAATTCCCATGCTGCACTCGGATGCCAACTCGGGGAACAAAACAAACCTAGCCTCAGCATTTTCCCAGGCTAATGCCGTGTGGTGTCCAGAGAAACGCTGATGAAAATGAGATTTTTCTCCCCTCCCTGCCCAGGGTGTAACCCCCTCTCCCCACTGTGAAGGTCATGAGCTTATTCATTTTTAGTCAGGCTGATAGGGATGAATGGCCCTACCTGTGCAGCCTTTTTGAGTCGGGCCCAGCTTCTGTGGGGGTCCTAACCCTTGGCCACCCCGCCGGCCGGAGTCGGGGAGATTGATGGCCCCGGCTCCTGGAGTGTGTTTGAGGAAGCAGCTCTTGATCTTGTCCGGCACTCTGCTGGTCTTTGCCACTGACAGGCTGGGCCTCAGCAGAGCTCCTAATTGAACGGTTAAGACTCACGGGGCTGTGTGATACATCACTGTTGATACAGGCAGGGCCGAAGTCTCGCTCCCCCTCTCCCTGCACTGCTGTATGGATGCGCTAATGAAAATCTGTGGCCAGTTTAGAGCAATGTCTCTCACATAATTATTCATAGCCATGCCTTGGTCACACCGCAAACTGAGCAATGTTTCTGATGACAAAGGATGTTTTAATTCAATCTTCTGTAAAATAGGGAATACATGCTGCCGCCGATTCAATTCAGAAGCAGGAGGAAGAGAGGGGCAGCTTTGAAAGGTTTTCTTTCCAATGAGGCGCTGCTATTACTTTTTCTAGTGAACATCAAAAGAATGTCCTATCCAAGGCTCCGGGATTGCTGGAGGGGGTTATTTTTGGGTTTCAAGGGTTTTCAGAATGATTCAAACAACATGTTGCTTCTGTGTTTTCTCATGTCTTCTGTCCGTGGATGTTAAATTTCACAGCCGCTTAACATTAGTTATTCTTCCCATTTCCTACTGTCCAAAATTACCCGCCAAACATTTTCGAGCTAAAACAGAAAAGATTTTGGTAACTGCGCTCTTCTTTTGTGAAATCTGTGTCCGTGTGAAGTTGTTTACCACTTCAGAGTTCTCCACGCTTGGTAAGTGCTACTTGAAGGAAGACACTGTTTTTATCAGGTGGTGCCCTAGGATCACAGCAGGGTGCCCTGCATTTCAGCAACTCTAGTGAGAAACCATCTCGCACTGAGAAACCATTTCCAGCCCACACTAGGACGGCAGATAAGCAAGCCTTAAACAACTTCTCCTCAGCAGTCTGAGCTGTACTTTTGATCGGTGTGGGAAAGTGTTTTCTACTATCTTCACAATGCAATCTGCTTTTGGTTCAGTGGGTCACAGACACATTTTGAATATGGATTGACAAAACCTTTGAGAAAAGCAAATACTTTCAACGTTTTGTTTCTCCGGTAGAAAACTTATTAGGAATTTGTGCATTCAAAATACCCTTGTCAAAGACGGTTACCTTTGACCCTTGAAAAATTGACCGTTTTTTATGCTCATTGTTTTTTTTGTTCCTCTACTGTGACATGTTTACATGCTTTAATGTCCAAAAAGCTCTTTATTTTTCTCATACTGTCTGTGCTGCAGCACCTCTTTTCACCCTCTGTCTGAAACCAGCTCTGGTTGGTTAGCTGGCCGGCTCTGATGTGATTGGTCAACCGTTTAGAGATTTGCAAGATCACATACAATGTGTTGGAGTGCTAGCCAATAAAAGCTGTGTGACACTGTGACTATGTATCAGAAGTAAACAAAGGGGTCCAATGGAGGTGTTTCAGGCAGGGGGGTGGAGTGTTTGAGAGAGAAACTCCCTCTGGAGGGAACACAGGGAGTTTAGCCTTTGCAGACCATTTACATGCACAACATCCTATATAACACACTACGGGAAAGGAAAAAAACCCCAAAACACAAGAGCCTATTCCATATTAAAAAGGCCATAGGGTGCACATGTATGCACCCTATGGCCTCTGCTGGCCGCTTGCTCTCTGGCGCTTTAAAAATGGCATGACATGACGTCCAAACACCTGCTCAGACTCCCGCCTCTGCCAAGTCCACATCTCCATCTATAAGTTGTCTCCATCTGCGCTCCGGCACCACGTGGGAGTATTCTCATCTGTTTGTTTTTGCTTTGCCATTCTGTTGCACAGAGTGCTATTAAACACTGGGGAAATGAGCGTTAATCAGGAATTAGCCCTCGCATTAAACACTCGTTTGTAACAGTGGAGAGTAGGGAGGAGCTGCCCAATTATGTTCTCCCACACCAAGGTTGCTTATTTACATTTAGCCTCCTGGTGAATTTTCCCAAAGACCAGGTCTGTTTTCATGCAAATGACAATGGCTTGCAACATGAAAATGAAAATGGTAGTAGTGGTAAAATACCCTTATCTGTACATAAGTACAATTATTTGTCACAGTGACATTGATGCTGGGACATAACATGAAGGACAAGTGTGAATGTTGCCTGAGTTAATGTTAAGTCGATTTACAAGCATACCTCTTCAATTATATACAAAGAAATCCTGCTTACTGTGACTTGTTTTTTAGAGAAACACATTATTTATAAATCTACAGAACATCATGACGGGTCGTTTGTAGTCAAGTATAGGTATAAATAAATATATGCATTCAGAAAGCACCCATTGCATGTGCAATATGTGTGTCAGTGGATCCTCAACACATCAAAAAGTGGTTGCTATCTTTGAACAGTTTGTGCCTTAAAGACTTATATATAGGCAAAGGTTACAAAGGGTAACTTGGGAAAAAAGTTGTCCTGTAATATTCACCTTGGCTAGAATAATCCTTAAAACTATTCTTCTGTACCTAGTGTCACGTAGCATAAATCATATCATAACTGCATAAGGTGTGAGCAGTACAGCCATGGTGCAGTTATTCTACATAGAACCAACTACATTTACTTAAATATGAAAGCAGCCCTGTGCCGATCTGTTTTATTCATAGAAATCCTGTCTGAAGAAAACTATCCCTTGAGATGTTTATGAATCACACACAAATCCCCACATCAAATCATTTAAGCTGTAGAGTTAACTGTTGTCATTGACTGAAAAATGTACCTTTTTGCTTTAACCATATTCTCTTTTTAAGGTTGCAAATTAATGCATTTTCCTACCATTGTTCAGCTAAAGGCTGTGCAAAATGCAACCTACAGTAAACAAAGTTTTATGTTTTCGAACACATTTCTAACAAACAATCAGCCGTCCGTTCATTTTGATTGACAAGAAGATTAAATGCCTTTACTATAAGCACAGTTAGGGCTCAATACCTATGCGTGAAGTAGAATGTTTCAATGTAAATTCAGGCGTCTGTGTTCACATGTCACCTGTGTTGAACTTGCACAAGATGCGATTCCCCATGTTCTGACAATGTGAAGCAACGGTGCGATAGACCTTGAGAGAAAAACTGATTGTTCATATTCTTATACGGTATGCTGCTGAGTTAAAGAATTAAAGAAGCAGAGCGACAGCCATGTAGCATCCTTTATACTCCAAGGACTGAGATACAGTACAGATCGACGATACTGTTTGCTAGAAATGTGTGGCATGTTATTACCTGCCAACCAGGTAACAGGCAACATCTTGCATTACTTGAGTCGCAGTGAGCCAGTTGACTTTACCTTTACTGATTTGGTTCAACCGAGCTTTACCGTTTTATTAACAATGATAGATTAATGATCTGTCAGCTATAACTGCTTTTTCATCCCCTCTATAGCTTGATGCATGTCAGCAGGGCAGCTAGCCTCACTGAGGTGATCCCTTTTATGATGCTCCCTTTCTTACAGCTGAGATTGAGCAGATCTGTCTCTGTGGCTCTGAAAGGGAACTGTTTGCTAGGTTTGATGTGTCTAATTAATGCTATTGTTGCCTCGAGGCTTGAATAGAAAGCCACTTCACCTCACCATCTCAGATAACGTTGGTCTGGTTTGTCACCGACAATAGCTGGCAATCATGTGACCTATAGGGGTTTATATACCGTCAGAGGCAAGGCAAATGAAAAGCCTAGGTTTGAAGCCCATTGAATTTGTGTTCCTTTCAGTGGGAGAAAAACAGGGTGGATTGAGTTTTTGGTGAGCAGGAAGGTTATAGGAGGACCACAATAAAAGTATTTTTTATCACAGCCAGTTGGAAGTATAATGGTGAATTGTGTTCTATGATATTGGCTGTGCAAAGGCAGATTGCATTTTTCTCAAGGACACATCTTCAAACAACTTCTGTCGCAAAGGACGGAGACATAGAGGGAGAGAGACTCTGCATTTATAGCCGTTTCATTATTATTATTTCCCTGATCTCTATCCCTCCATCTATCCGTTCCCAAAACACGACGGAACTGAGACTTTGAGAACAGATGTGCTCAAAAGATACTCTGGTGACATGCCCATAAACTTATTCTCTTCCTACTCTAGAGCTGCATCTTCAGATCTTCACAAACAATTATCATCGAGGTTGTTTGTAACCTCAGCTCTTAAGCCTCAAGAGAGTGATAAATAGCTGTAGTTTAGTCAGGCTTGAAAAGTTCCTTTTTTTCCCCCACTGTTTTTAAATTTGAACTGAAGTGCTTCTCAAGGTCTTTTAAATGTTTCTATTCCTTGTGTTTAATTATTCATGGTCTATCTGCTGTAATTTTTGTCACAGATTTTCTCCATCCTTTTGCTGAATTATAGATGTCCCATTCCCCTTGCTAGGCATCCAGGAAGCACTCATTCAGTCTGATTGTATAACTCTAACTCAAGAATATTTCTCTCGTCTCCTCCTCAACTAAAGGACAGGAATGTCAGTACGGTTTCGATTTATATCCTGAGTTCCCCCCACCTAGATAGCTAGATCTTGGATCCCATATATCTCCTAAGTAGGTGGCTCAGAAAACGCAGCAACCATTTCACAAAGTCAAGCGCCTCACTTTGATTTACACTCTCGGTAACACCCTGAGTTGAATGCGACACATGCAGGTTTTTGGCGACAAATGACAACGCCACACGGGCCATCTGGGGAGACCTGAAGTTGAAGAATCACCTTGGTAACCTCCCACTGCTCCTGTACAGATTGCGAGCCGGTCGGTAAATGAGGGCTTGTGTTCTTCCTGTGTGTAAGCCCTAACCACAGGCATTTTCCCCGGGAACCTGAAAACAAAAAACAAAGCCTGTCTGACAGTAAAGATGGTTGTGTGGGAATGTGTGTGTGTTAAGACGGATGGGGGAAGATGGGGTCATTCCTGCCTGTCACTCTGACCCCAATCACCGCACAGCATATTGGTGGAAACGAAATGAAAGATTGATTTAACCAGTTCCACCTCCGCTGCCTCTGCTCTTCCCATCAACTGGCTGTCCATTTGTTTTCATCCGGTTGGTGGGCTCACCTTTTGGCCCTCAGGAAGACTTGCTAGGTTTGTTCTTTTAATCCCTCTAAATGGTCAGTGAGCAGTAGAAACTACTTCCCTCTGACATTTTATACTCTGTTACTTATTTCATTCCCCTTTTTCCAAATCAAATTTTTCAAGTGCAACTTTTCATGATCTTCTTCTAGAAACGGTCTGCAAAGGCTAAAATCCCAAAGTTTCTTTCCCCTCCCCTGAGACGCCTCCATTGGACCCCCTTTTTTACTTGTGTAACATAGTGACATCACTATATAACACTCGCTGTTTTATTGGTTAGTGCTCCAACACGGGACACAGGGTGGGACATCTCTAAGCAGTTAACCAATCACAACAGAGCGGGCCATCCAACCAATCAGAGCAGACTGGACTGTAGTTTTAGATGCAGTGTGGCAAGAGGTGCTGCAGCAAAAATAAAGCACTTTTTGAACATTAAAGCATGTAAACGTGTCACAGTAGAGGCACACAATACAAATATGATCCCTGAAAATGAGCATAATAGGGCCCCTTTAAGTGCTTCACTGCTGTCATGGTACTAACTTCCTCTCCACTCCATTAGATAGAAGATAGAATCAGAGGATGAAACCCTCTTTATTTGTCACATACATGCACACAGCAGAGCACACACAGTAAAAATGGTCCTCTGCATTTAACCCATCCTAGTACTAGGAGGTGAACTGGGACCTCTCCAAGTAGCAGTCCACTTTCCATATTTCAAGTCTGTTCGAGGACTTGAACCAGCGACCCTACGATTCCCAGTCCAAGCCCCTACTTACTTAGCCACTGCTGGACAGAGGAATGTTGCATTGGCCGGGCATTAAATGATGCCTTCATGATTAATAAACTGTAGAACCCCATAAGCTTTAGTGGGCTCCTCCAGTATGATGCAAACCATGATGGGATTGAGTTACCATTATTTATTCATGAAATAAATGATTTCAATCTAAATATACAGTTTGTTTGGATTATCAGGCATGTACGTGAATGTTTTTGTGTTGTGAGTAGCAAACTATTTACTTCTTTGTTTTCAAACCACTAGCACTTGATTGATGCATTCTGCATGAACAGGATTGCACACTTCGCACCGGTGTCATGAACCAGTCAGTCGTACATTTACTACTAAAATATGCAAAACCTACTCTCTCCAGTAACTCCTGTATCCAACGTCAATTGAGGATATACACACTTGAACTTGTTAAGTAATAAAACTCTAGATATTGTCTCAGTAATCCACTAGTTTACCCAAGAGAAACCTTATGTAACATGAATTTCCTTTTAGTTCAGATCTTGGTCAAAATTGAAATAAAAAAAGGCCAACAAAAAGTAAAAAATGACCCCTTGGTTTGAAGCATATTCACTGCATTTACTCAGATTACTTTTTTAAGGCAGCATACAGTACGTTGGTCAATCATGAACAAATGAGCACTGACTTGGTATGACTTGACATTGTTGAGTCCTGTCATCGTCATCCTCCTGTGCTGGTGAGGTCTGTCTCACTTGGCCCCCCCCCCCCCCCCCCTCATGTTTTGGCTCTCCCTTTCCTATTCATTGCTGTGAGAAGGAAGGCGTTCAGCCATTCATCTCCACCCCTACAGCTTCGGGGGGGTTCATCAGACAAGGTGGCAGCCCAGCTCGGCCCAGCGCCGGGGCTCATTCTGTGGTTTCAATTCGATCCAGCACGTTGTAGGCCCCTCCGCCCCTCATCCTCACCCATCATGGCAGTCTCATTTATCACAGGGCCTATAAAGAGGGACTTGATAGAGTGAGGAGCGACCACCACCATTCAATAAATCCTTGTGATTATCCACGCCTCCAAGGTGTATGGGCAAAGTGTCTCATCGTGTGTGTGTGTGTGTCCTGAGCGTGTGGGCATTTGTCTCTGACTTTGTAATGGCTGTGCAGGCTGACGTTGGAACACAAGAGGTCGGTGTACAGTGCCTTTTTAAAGTGCTATCAATTATAACATGTGTACACGCGTCAACCCCAAGGCCTGGTTTGACTTGTTGCATTTGATGAACAAAAACCTTGGCAGTTCTCCCCCTCCCCCTCCTCTATCTTAGCTTTCTTTTTCCAATCCCTCCACCCACCCATCAACCCACACATTGACTCCCTCCATTTCTCCCCTCTTAACCGTCCCTCCCTCCCTCCTTTTCTCTTCCTACAGAGGATTGCATAGAGGAGCACTCTAGGAGGGTGATGGAGCTTTGATTGTCGGTTATCAAAAGCTATCATTACGGCTCGCTTCTGCGGGATATGAAAATGATTTCCTAAGTGTAAAACCCATGTCATTACCTCAATGGCCTCAGTGCTATCACTGAGATGTAATAGAAAGAGGCAAACAAATGTGCTCCCCTCCCCACCCGCCCAGCTCAAACAGAACACAGTGAATAACACACAGCAATGGAGAGATAAGTGACGGCAACACCAGGCCTCGTTGCCTGGAATGGAACACTTTACATGGAAACAGCCCTCCGACCAGAATTTAATCTTCGCCGTTGTCATGTTGTTTTGCTTCTGTCTACAACAAAGTCACCTGCGTGTGACGAGACCCGGCTGCCACTCTCCCGCAAGGAATCTGACAGTTTACATGCCATCCTGTGAAAGTCGAGGCATTTCTCTTTTTTCATCACCAAACAGCAACGCTTCCCCCGCCTCCTCCTCCATAACCTGAGCGTCGTTTCATCCTGATGAGATAGCGCCCGGTCTCAGGAGCCGCATTGACTTGACAGTGGTTTCTAATCATTGGAGAAGTAGTCCTTTCTTCCCCCCCCGAACCCCACCCCACCCTCTCGGTTGTGTTTGCTGAGCAGGGAGATGGAAGCGTATGCCAGCAGCAGGCTTTTCTGCTCTTAATCGATGTGGATCTGATAAAGATCCCGGCTTTCTGAATGACTCGTACGCTGCGAAGCCTGAGGAAGATCTGATAAGTGAATCGTTCTTCTGTACATATAGCCGGTAAGATGCTGAGGGACCAAATCTGCGCTGCTGTGCATGCGTATGGACACTCGCTTTAGTCGCATCAGACCGTAAACACACATTGTCCCCCCTCAAGCACGCACACACACACACACACACACACACACACACACACACACACACACACACACACACAGTTGTCTTGCAGTAAAATGGCTGTGCTCTGGACATGCCCAATTTGTTTCCTTTCATCCAGGACTAATGTCTCGCTCTACCCAGGGGCTAAGTACACCATTTGAAGCCCCCTCTAGGACAGACGGCTGCAACATGCGGTTATTTCTTTGTTTTTGTGTCATGTTTTTGGAGAAATCATGTTATCCCTACAGCTGCAGTACCGTGTATACAGGGCCCGTTCAAATTAACAAGACGCAATAATGTGCTGATCATTTCTAAAAACATCATTTAAATGTCATGCTGTAATGACAAAAAAATCACTAATAGTTCTATGTAAATGTCAAATACAAATTATTCAATTACACCGGCGAGTGTGGGGCAGGTGATAATTTGTTCACTGCTGGAATACCGATCCGGCTCTCACTGGAACTCCTTCTGTGTGCCCTGGCATAAGATAGACCTCAGTAATATCCTGCTCCAAGGGATGCTTTCATAGCCATTATTATAACTCTATTCCACTAGAAATATCTGCCATACTGGAGAGATATTGGAGTCATATTTTCAGTACTTTCACCCCAATGTCGCCCCCGGTGTGTGATAGCTTTTATGAATTGTAAAAGAAAAAAATGGTATGGATTTCAAGAGATAGCCCTGTTATTCCTTGTTGTGATTTGTGCTTGTGCTTTTGATACTGAGCCTCTTACTGCTCGGTCAATAAAACTAAACTAGCAGTCACAGTAGACTGGGATAATAGGCTCATCTCATCAGCTGTCATTCATGGGGCCTATTGGAAAGTGGCTGCACGGCCTCCCATCTACGCAGGGAAAGGTTTATAAAGGATATCAGCCATTCAGTGCTAGCCATTCATTTGAGATTAAGTGGTGGTAGAGGGTAGAGGGTGTTTTTTCCTTTTTATTTTCCTTCAAAGTCAACCATGACCATTCTCCGAAATGGATGAGGGTCGTTGTTGTTCATGAAAACAGATGATGTCATTCTGAGTCATGGGGCACAAGTTCTGATTGGGCGTCCGCCACAGATCCTCACGTTTTACTGCCTCCCTCAGACAGCTGGCATTTGCACTACAGGGAGCCAATGGGGTAACAAACAATTAGCCCTTTCTCAACAAAACTGCAGGGAGTGGCTATAGAATAGTCACAGGAGCTGTTTACTAAATGGTCAATATTCTTTTATGTACCTTCGCTATCACTGCTGGTGCACTAGCAGAAATATGTCTACAGGGGCCGTATTATGCGCATTTTCAGGATCATATTTGTATGTTGTGCCTCTACTGTGACATGTTTCCATGCTCTATTGTTCAAAAAGCTCTTTATTTTTCTCATACTCCCTGTGCTGCAGGACCTCTTTTCACCCTCAACAATGCGTTGGAGCGCTAGCCAATAGGAGCGCTACAGTTACATAGTGATGTCACTATGGGAGTGTGGCAAAGAAACCCCCTTTGGAGGAAACTTTGGGATTTTAGTCTTCTAGCCCCGAACCAAAATGACAAATGAATTGCATCTAAAGCTAAATAATGAATTCCTCTTGTTTAATGTTTGCTCCTATGTATGTGGCACGGGCGATTTTTCTCAAAAATGATATTATTCACAATTGATTACATCTTGTTATGCCACACAAACATACAGGTATAAATCATACAAAATGAAAAACAGAAAAAGAACAAGGGCAAGGAGCCGCTTGCCTTATGTCTCCCCATGTTGTTGTTCTACAGATATTATAAATAATGTTTTGTTTGCATACTCGTATAAGCTCATCTGTCACAAACATCGCATTTATTTAACATAATGCATGTAAAGCTAAATAATTGCTTCTTATTTCGATTTTTTCCTCCTCTTTATGTGGCATGGTTCATTTCCACAATTATATTATTCACAAGTGATTCAGAGTCTTGTTGGCGTCTCTCCATTGGCTAGAATTAGGGTACAGTGGACATTATCTGCGATGTTCCACAAAGATGGAAGTGTGACATTCTCCTCGAACGCTCCAGGAATGAGACTTTCCTCCCCGCCGCTCCTTCATGTCTTCTTGAGATTCACACTTTGGTGCATTTGTCACTTTGAGAGCATGTGTTTTAATTTGATTTCTTTGCCTGGCCACACTGCAATTCTCTGTGCTTTTAGTGTAACCGTTGCCTACTGTGTGCAGCCAACAGATAGTTCCGCAAATAAAAGGGGTTTAAACCTCTATTTTCTGGATAGCTTTTTCTGACATTGCATCGTATTTGAAGATGCCTGTCCATCCTGATTCTTCCCAGTTCTGTGTTGGAATCTATTATTTTGAAAGTGAGAATACATTCGTTTAAAATCTCACTTAAAAAAGAAAAATTGCATCTATGCTTCTGCTCCACTATTGTTTGCTGCTCCAGAGGACATGGCTTATTATTGTCTGTTGGCATTTATGCTGAATATTTGATCCTTTTGAAGATAGGTTTACTATTTCTATCAAATTCTAACAATTATTAGAGGTCAGTAGTACAGTAGGGTCTATGCAAAGGATTACACTCTATCAAAGGAGTATATTTTCAAAAGATTTAACAATATTCTCCAGTGTAATGCAAGCTTTAATGGACTCTTAGCTAGTAGAAGAGGGTTTGCTTTTATAAAAGCCAATAGACCTTCATATACTGTCAAGGATTTCAGTAGTAGTTTTTTTCAACTCTGTGAATACAAAGTAAGGATATAAATGTTTTTATTAAAAGAAGTTACGTGTTCTTTATTTCTCCTTGCTTTCTTTTTTCATTATTGGAAAGATGTTTGCTCTTCCTGACACTTTTTTTTCATTTGCTCATGTATTGTACGCTTCACATCAACATCCCATTCTCCATCTGTTTTTAACACCTCTCCCTCCGCCTCTTGCTGACCCTCCTAATGCTATTTCATCTGCCCCATGAAAGCGCGGGAGAGATCACATCCTTTTGTTTCTCCTAATGAAAACTGAAAATGCTCGATCTTTCATTCAACAAGCAGCCGCATTTATTTTCCCTCACTGCTCTTCTTCCTACATTGTCCTCTCAATTGTACAAGCTTCAAATTTCCATTCAATCCTGTCTTGTAGCATTTTACTGGAAACTTTATCTCGGTGTTAATCGTTCCTGTACATTTTTAGTTGGAAATGATCTTTATTTAGGCTGTCTTGTGTGGATCATATTCGAAGGATGCCAACAGTTTTATTCATATCGATTCTTGCTTGTTTGTCATGTCTTTTGTAAAAAATGAACAGCTTGCTGGAGATCCAGTCCAGTCTAGCCCCATGCACCTCCTGAATGTTAAACATGGCTGCTGTTGCTGCCTCTGAATTGCTGGACTGTGTCTCCTGGGGAACGGGGAAATTGAGCCCCGGCTCTTCCTAATAGGTGGTAAAGTGTTAAGTTCCAGAGAAATGGACTGCGAATTTAACCTGGAATGGAAATTGATCCCATTACCTTGTGCTTGGGCTGCTTTCCTCCCATAGGTAGGAGAACGAGAGAGCAAAAGAGAGAGAGAGAGTAAAATAGACCGGGGAAGCATAGAGAGAAGAAAGAGAGAGCAGGAAATAGAAATGGTAGAGGCACAGAAAGGGAGAGGAAATGAGGATGGGGAATGGAGAGAAAATAGGGGGAGAAGAGATGGAAAGCGAGAGGAGAAAATGGAGAAAGTTGAAGAGAAAAGGCAAGGAGACAGAGTATTTGTGATTAGAGGTGATAGGATGGCAGTGGGGGTTGTGCTCTGCCTGGATTGGCAGGCTGGCTGACTCTGTATCACTGTGGTGCTAATAGCAGACCGCCACTGGGTCGAGATGAAAAAAGGCAGAGGACAAGGCAGAAGAGGCAGAGGAACGGCACGCTCTGAAGGGATGATACACCTCCTGCTGAGGGGTTCCACCAACAGACCTGAGCTGTCCTGGTGTGAGCCGCTGCTGTGAGACCAAGTTAGCAACGGTGATGGGATGTGGCAATGCTCAGTATCAGGCTGTGGCTTTGAAATTTCTAAAATATTTTCTGGGAAAGTAAATCCCAAACAGAGCAAATGGTATTTCAACATGAAAAACAGAATGTCTGGTTGTAGAATTTCTTCAACCCAAAGGAACATCCCCTTCCCTGTGCCCTGGCAAAGACCTTTAATAATGTCCTTGATTTTATTGAAACTATCTTGCACAACCTTCCCTTTCATTTGGCTTAATTGATTATCTTCATGCATGCTCACGCTCGTCTCCCCCTCTGTCCAACCCTGCCAGAGCCCATGCACGGCCCACAAAAGCTGGAAGTGGTGGACATCCAATCCAAACAGGTGACGCTGCGCTGGGTGCCTCTGGGCTACAACGTGACCCGCTGCTACAGCTACAACCTGACCGTCCAGTATCGCTCCAAGGTGGCCGGCAAGGAGGAGACCCGCGAGGAAGTGGTGTATGACACCCAGAGCCGCGATCCTCAGCACACCATCCACAACTTGACGCCCTTCACCAACCTCAGTGTCAAGATGGTGCTGCGCAATCCAGAGGGGGTCAAGGAGAGCACGGAGCTGGAGGTCCAGACTGATGAGGATGGTAAGAGTGATGCGAGGTTACTTCCTGTTCAGTCAGGAAGAAATACAAAAGAGCTTTTTTGCCTTTGTTTGAAAGTACAGATAGGTTGAACAAATATCTAAAATCCCACGCACCAACCCAGATGCCCTTACTTTTTAATTGAGGAAAATGTCCAACAATAATTTTACAACAGAACTATCTTGTGCTGTCAATAAGACAGACAATGTAAGGACAGAGGACCAGGTAAATGAATACAATTCAGAGGACAGATGAGTCTTATTCAGGAGGAAACACAGGTTGCTAGCATATATGGAATTAAAGTTAGCTATTTCTTCAAAAAGGATCAATAAATCCTCAAAATGCATATTTAATTTTTGAAAGAAAAACACCACTGCCCTTATTTAGGCAGACTGAGATGGTAAGGTAGGAGATTAAAAGTATCCAAAACACTTATTGGATAAAGCAATCATTTTCGAAGCGTTAGCGCCATATTTAATAGCTTTGGCTGACAAAGATTTTGCTGAATTATTTCAAGGTAAGTTACCTGTCAATAATAGAGAAGAAATAAACTAAAACCAAAGATTCAAATACATATATTAAAACTATAATATTTAAGATATGACATTTTAGGAATTTAATATACATTACTTGTGTACCTTATTTTAGAGGAGGAAAAAAAGCATAGCAGGAAAAATTACCTTTTTATTATAATATTTGAGACATTTTGATCTTAAATATGGGTGGATAATTCTCACCTGATCATAAAAAGCTGGCACAAAAGGTCAACTTCGGGATTCTGCAAATATTGTTAGGGGAGCACACGAGTCAAACGGAAATCTTCTGTGTCGTCTGGTTGTTTCACCTCCTTCAAAGATGAAAGATCACCCATGTTGCATCAGCAGACACAGGAAATGAACTCTAAAGAAGTCTCAAGGAACCCAGGCCATCCAGATAACAAACAGGCTCAGCTGACGAAAAAGAGAGTCTTGTCATGTCTGGCTCAGATATCTGAGGTTGAAAACATGAAAGTGGCAACTGCTTCTGACTTCTGTGTGTGTGTCTGTGGATATGTGTGTGATTAGAGTCCCATGGGAACAGTACAGACAGGGTGTATCTGCTGTTGCATTCCTGAAGACATCTCCTCATCATTCTGTTTCGCTTACAGAATGAAAGCAATTCGGATGAGGGGTTAAAGGACCAGATTTCTTTGGCAGTATATTTCAGCTCAAGTAAACAGCAGAACGATTAGAATTCCTACTATTCCCCCTGGGGTTACTAGTCCATCTTTGTTTCCAACATATTTCCATCTGTAGGAAAGGGTTTTGCTGTTAAACATGTCGGCGTGTTTTGAGGGACAATGGCGACGATAAATCTCACAAATTCCTATTAAGCTTCGTTTGACTTTGGCTCACGGCCATTTGTGTACTAGGTCCTTGAAGAGCTATTTTATTGATTGTTTTATGCACATCAGCACGGACTGCTGGGGTGTGTAAATCATAAAAGAAAACACTGAAGCTGCAAAGTAAGAACTTCTTTTATCCAAATTTTACTTTCAAATATGCACAGAAGAGGGGGGGGAAATCCATAATACGAACTCGAAAGAATCGTACTGTGTTTGCTTTTTATACACCTTGAACAATTTCACTCTGTCACCAGTTTTAAGAAAGGTCTCTGTGATATTTTTTCCACAGTGCCAGGGGCTATTCCCCTGGAGTCCATTCAGGGCAGTGCCTACGAGGAGAAGATCATCCTGAAGTGGAGAGAGCCGGCGCAAACCTACGGGATCATCATTCAGTTTGAGGTACACGAGCACCAGGGTTAGCAAAATGTTGAGCAGCCTTTGAGTGGAAAACAGACTTCCAATATGAGGCTGTTTCTTTTTTTTCTCCTTCCTCCTCTCTATGGATCATGTGCATATGGGCATCAGTGTACAGAGCTGTCAGAGAAACGTTCAAATAGATTTTATGATCATGTGATTCAGTTTATTGACTCGAGCTTTGGTTTGAAAACAAAGTGAATCTGCTAGTTGGGGAACAGTTATTCATTAAGTGAGATAAAAAGAAGTATATATTATTGAAAGATCCAGCAGATGTATGCATATCGTAAAACATAAAGCGGAAATTGCACATATTTGAATATTGCGCGTTAGTAGTTAGTAGACTTAGTCAGGTGTCATATCCAGCCAGAGATTGAACTGACACTAAAACAAAGTGATAGCATGAGTGCAGACTGTTAATCGTTTTAAAGGGTATGAGTGAATGTTGAATATTCTTGACTCTATGTCTTTCACAATTGGCTCTTTTGGTTACGTCTCATTGTCCTAAAGATGCATTGTGTAGTAGGCTTACATATCCACTTTCCTTATCTCTGCAACACGATAAATAAAGGTCATAGACGGTACCGGTATATAAGAAACGTTGTTCATTTTTTAAGGTTTTGAATTAAAATTCTGGGCATATTTTACACAATGCACCTTTAAATGTCTCTGTTATATCTACTGTGTTTTAAAGCCATTAAGTGCATTCACCTTAACTGTTTAAACCAGCCTGTAATTCGACCGATCACATAAGCTCCATGTTTGTGGAACAAAACCAAATCCGTTTGCTAAAGCCACAATTTTCACTGTAAACCTATCTCAAGGTTCCCTTTTTTATAAAGCAAAACCCAAGTGTGTTTCACAGTAGTTAATTATTTAACCGGGAGAGAATCATCTTCAATCCGCCAAGAACTTCAGTACTTCGACACATGAGCGACCTCTAAAGAAAACACTATGTCTGAAACACGCCTCAATCACGTATCACGATTCAGCACCCAGCAAATGTTGACATAAGGCTCCAAACGGCCCTTTCCAGCCTTGTCTGGGAGTGGCATTGAGTCTTGAATAATAGAAACAGTCTTCACACACACACACAGGCGATATATGTACACATTGATCTTAACCAGCTTAAGGTGGAAGTAATCCTCCCGCTTTTCCCAAAGATTGATTCTCCTCTGTTGATTCTCCCTCATTCGCCCTTTGCTCACGTTTGATATTTTGACTAGGTTAGCAATCATTGATGCGGCTGTTCTCCATACGAGGAGAGCAGATTGAATAGTAAAAGAGATTCAATCAGGGTCGCTGTATAGGTTGCTCTATCCTCTGCCATGCTCTATCAGATGAATGAAATATGACTTACTCTTGTATCGGCACAGATATTTCAATCCAGGCCGGAAAGTCTTAAAATCCTCAGAACAACAAAGCAGTGTTTATAAAGTGTGTGTAGTGCAGTGTTGTTCAGCTGTATGGCACTTAGAGGTGCCGACAGCATGCAGGAAAACATTGTCTATAAAAACAGTAGGTTTACCACACACTTAATCACTTTTAGAGCAACATGTTTCAGCTGTTTATCTTTTTAAAATTTCATGGTACAAGGAAAAGCATTCAGAGCAAATGGCGTGGTTTGCAAAGCCGCTTTGTCAGATTCACTCATATTTACGTTGAGGCAAATGTGTTTCACTTTATAAAATACCCACTGCAGGCTATTATGTTCGTACGCCGCAGCAATCACTTCTCTCTGTGTAGGTCTAGAAAGCCTTTACAGTATGGTAATGTGCCGAGTTGAAGTCAACAATAAGTCACCAAAATTGTCGTATAACTAATTTTTCACGTGGCCCACATTAACAGTGTTTTGTGTCTGCTTGATTATTAATTTCACTCCCAAGTTTTCTGTTTCTGTGAACCATAATCAATTTAGAGGTATAAATGGAAAAACCTGGTTTAGTTTGTTTGCGTTATGGGAGAAAAGGATTTTTGCTTTTGGGGATGTGGGGGTAGGTTTGCCTTTTTATGCTTTTTGGGGGTTTTCCCTTTCCTGTTTGTTCTACAGGTTTTTGTGCATGTAAATGGTCTGCAAAGGATACAATCCAAAAGTTCCCTTGAAAGGTCGTCTCTCTCCCACACAATCTCCCCCTGCCTAAAACGCCTCCATTGGACTACTTTGTGTACTTCCCTAACTATATGACATCACTTTGTAACACTCATGCTTCTATTGGCTAGGGCCCCAACACATTGTGCGTGATAGGCTCAAAGAAAGTGGTTTCCCAATCACAGCAGAGCCGGCCAGCTAACCAATCAGAGCAGACTGGGCTCTGGATTCAGATAGAGGGTGAAAAGAGGTGCTGCAGCACAGGCAGTATGAGAACAATAAAGAGCTTTTTGAACATTAAAGCAGGGAGACATGTCCCAGGAGAGACAGAAACTAACAAATATAAACCTACAAATAGCATAATATGTCCTCTTTTTAATATTTGGGAGGATGTAAATAGTTCATTATTATATTACATTTTATAAGTTTTGCTCATTGGTATGGCTGGGTGTCCATAAATGTAAAGATGTCTGCAGTACTTTAAATATCTGGTATTTATATAGAGCAAAGCAGCATTGTAAATGTTTTCTAACATAATACAGAATCGACTTTATTTTACAGCGAGAGAGATTACTTATATTGATATCATCCTGCCAAATGAGGTATATCAAGCAGCAGCATGATCCAGGTGTGTCCCCTTCAAACCACTACAGTCTGGCTCCCTGGTTTAGAAAAATAAACCACAATGCATCCTGCCGGTATTCCCCTGAAGTTGCTTCTTATAAGTCAGGACCTTGCTTTGATTTGACATTATCAAAGGACTCAAAGTGAAATACGTCTGACAAGGCCTGATATCAAAGAGATTTCCGCTCCATTCCTTTCTGACCAATCTCTGCGAGTGCCATTTCATTGGCAGCCTTTCAGACTGACACAAGCCAGTTTCTCTCTGAAGGTATGCTGCAGGTTTACCAAACAATCCTTGTTTATCAGTCATATTTAGTCAGGTTTCTGAGCTAGCATTTGATTTATTATATTAAAGCTGTTGTAAGCTGGGAATAACATAAAAAAGTACTTTAGTTCCATGCGATTTTCAGCATAATCAACAAACTTATCCCTTAAATTTAGATTATTAATATTTACTGTAGGTCTATCTGAAAAGGTTAAAAATCTTCTGTGAATAGAAGTATTAAGCAGAGTTTAGGTAGGTTTTCAGTTCAACGGCATTTTATTTTATGACAGAACAGAGTACACAGTATTTTTTATCAACAGTTAGCTTTCTTCAATATTGTATGAGCAAAGGTGCCTGAGATTATGCAGGCATTTATATTTTATGAAGGCTGAATAAACTCAACATTTTCCCCGCTCAGATACAAAAATGTAAGCCAGTGTGATTTGAAAAGCCTAATACAGCAGATCGAGTAATAGTAAGCCAGCTCAAATTAATTTGCTAAAACATTCTCCATTATTTTTCCTGTCAGCTCCATTATAATTGTTAAAACCTGTCCATGTGCCCACTGTTGACAAGTCATTTCAAATTCCTCTCCCTGAAATGTTATGATATAGGATTTGGCATCACAGACTCATTTCCCAGACAAAGACTAAATGAGAAGGCCTCGAAGCATTTCAAAACTTGATGGACACAAATAATGCAGCACTCCTAACTCCTTTTGTGTTTCTTAATTGTAATTATAATGGAGGTTTTCCTTTACCAGCAGAGGCATTCTCTTAAAGTGGGACTTTACAGTTATTCAAAATGGATATTAGAAGAAAAAAAAACACTCACCTTAATGCCTCCCTCCAGAGCTCCCTGTGTTTATTAATGGAGAAGGAATACATTAAGTGTATTTCCTCTCTCCTTTAAACCAAAGGCTTTTGTGTCAGCTTTGGCTTTCACAGTAGAGACTAACAGCTGTTATGAAACAACTCCTCTCCACAGACCTCTCATACCTCTCTCATTTTTTGAAATGCCAGCTTAAAGCCTTGTTGACATAGTCAGAAGCTTGCACAAAAAAAGAGAGCTACTTACCTCAATTTAAGACTTTTTGAAGATTTCTCTGTGGCATTTGGCTTTGCTGAAAAGAACAGCAGAGACAGCCAAACTAATAAAAAACTTTTGTATTGTTTTGGAATACATCATTTAAAAAAATCAATATGTTATTTCAAAAAGTTCACTGATTTGTTGTCATTTAAGCATGTCATGTGTTTAAAATCAAAGGGTTTTACATGACAATACAGAGAGTCTAAAGCCATACTCCTGGCTCTGTGAGGCTTTACTTAGCATGGTGTTGCTTTAAGTTAAATGCTCTTCATGCTAACATGCTCCCATTCAAATTCTAGTATAGTGTTTACCATCTGTCTATGGTTAGCAGGCTAACGTTTGCTATTTAGTTTTAAACATGAAACACAGAGGATTGAGTATTGAAGATACTATTGCATTTACATGTAGCTGTAATAAGCGGTGTATACCTTCAGTTGTTTTTTAATAAGCATATACACAAAGAAGGACATTCTCTCTCTCTTTTTTTTTGGGTCTGTTTATCAGATATTGCAACTTTTCAAAATAACACAAATAATTGTGCAAATGAATCTTCTCCTTTCCTACCATCCCCCAGCAGAATTTAACTGAAAGAAAATACTGAATAGTTAATAGAAAGTTCAAAATACCCAAACTAAAATATAGCTAGCTGCATGCAGCAGTACCCAGGATCCATGTACGCCGCATGTTGCACAGATGGCATATTTGCCATTGAGCTACGATGATGATGTGTGGGCTGAGTTTAATGGCAAGTAAATATGTTTTGCCGCTGACAATCATCTGGTTTTATCTCCCTAAGGAAGGCAGGAACATAATACTCTGCAATAGGAAGAATTATGTTGTGGCTTTCTGTAGAAATAGCAGAGTGGTGCAGAAGGGGAAGTGGAACAATGGAATGAAAAGCTGCAGAGGCCTTTTTTAAAATTCACTTTATGAATGATATGCATGTAAACAAAAGTGCATTTGTGGGTAAGATGTATCTTTTAAGGATTAATGTATGTGTTTATGACTCTAAAAGCATTCTTACAACCCCTCCACAAACTTTATTTAATTTCTCTCCCTAATTTTATTTTATATTTGTTTGTTTTTTATTTCTTTTTTTACAGGGAAAACTCAATAAGCCAATATTTAATAACAAATACATATTTTTATGGTAATGTTCATAAGTTTACTTTTTTATAATTAATGAAGAAACTATAAATTAGCATGAGTTGAATAGCTTGAGCTTGCTGAGCCTTTTGGGTGCCTCGTGAAATAAAACTTCAAACGCTTTCTTTGCATGCTTTCAGTTCCTTCTCGAGGACAGCTGAGTACCAGAGGCCGCTATCAGAATATTCATCGTTTCCTTCCTTCCTAGATCTCCTACAAGGCTGTGAGCTCCTTTGACCCCGAGCTTGACCTCTCCAACCAGAGTGGGAAAGTAGTGAAGTTGGGCAACGAGACCACCCACATGTTCACAGGCCTCTACCCCGGCTCTACGTACTCCTTCACCCTGCGCGCTAGCACAGCCAAGGGCTACGGCCCCCCTATCATCACCCAGTTCACCACCAAGATTTCAGGTCAGTCGGGTCAAAAGCATGGCCACTCAGTGTGTGGATGAAGTGGAATAAGTAGTGGAGCACTTACTGCCGCATGAGTCCTTCGAGTCCAAATGTGAGGAGGAAAAATGGAACTTGATTATAACTAGAAGAAAGAAAGAAAGAAAGGAAGCACTAATTTCATTTATGTTGTCCGGAGGGTAAAGGACTAAAGTAAAGCGAGTGGATCTTTATTGTGAAATCAACGCACATTGCCAAATAAATCAATTATCTAATGCATAATGTTGTTTTACAAAATATCTTAATATGTCCTCTGGAGTCTCTCAGAACTGCATCCATGGCAACTGTCTGATATTCAGAAATAACAGACCACATAAATCCATCATTGACCAATCAGGAGCGAGTATTCAATATTTATATCATTTCTTTAAATAAGCTCAAATGTTGTATCTCCTCTTTTACTCTGTTGTTGCTCTAATTGAATAAATGATGGTTCTGTTTTGTTGAATATTGCTATTCTGCCTGGAAATTAAAATCATTTGAACTCCATTCTCAGATTGCTTAAAGATAAAATGGGTTATAGTTTCCATGGCTTGATTCAGATCAGGACTAAGAGGCTAGTTGGCCATTTCTCTTAGTTTTGCACATTTTTATATTGTGGTCCATGTGCACTACTTCAAAGCATTTCTTTTGGCAATATACTGTGAATACGTGACAGCAGCAAATGTTTCACTCCTCTGTTATTGCTCTACTTAATGATTAAATGATGGTGCTGTAAAGGGAAAAGGCAGTAAGTGCTCAGTGTAAAAGTGAGAAAATTGACAGGGATTTCTTTCTATTTACTGCGAAGCTGAATGACTCATTATACGACACGATGCTGACTTAAATTGAACTGTTTTGAAGCTTTGCATTGCAGCGTAGTAAAGACCCATAATGTTTGGTTTCCTCCTTAGCTCCTTCCATGCCGGCATATGACCAGGAGACCTCTCTGAACCAAACGGACAGCACCGTCACTGTTCTGCTGAAACCTGCCCAGAGCAGAGGGGCACCCGTCAGGTACGCTTTCACAATCACACACACATAGCACAACAACAAAACAGCACATTAAAACACCACAAACCACCATCAGCAACAGAAAATTATCAAAGAGCTTGTGTTATCAATACCCCACCATGCAGGGAAATTGCCAGGATATTCAGTACCTTACTGTGCGCTTCTCTTTTTCTCAGCTTTATTTGTTTGTGGATTTTGATCCTGTGAAAAAAAGAATCACATCCCTTTGAAGATGAGAACAAAACCCGGTGCAGCCAAGGCTAGCTTCAGGATCTCTTTCTTTTACAAGTCTTTTATGTAGCGGGCTGCCCACCCCGAGCCACCGCAGGCTTTCTGCGAAACGGAGGAATTCTGCCTGCTTGATGCTGCATTTGTTACTCATTATAAGGGAAGCAGTGCGGCTGTACTGTGTAAAGAAAATGCCAAACTGTTGGGCAAAAGTCATCATTTTGGTTTACCCAAGGCCACTGCAGGCCTCTGGGAGCAGAAATGCTTTCTTGATGATCTTTTTGTTCGTCAGTATTAGCTGTTACGCTTGTTCTGTCAATGCAGCCTTAACAGTTTTAATCAGCCTTCAATTAAATGATATTCTCTCTTCAGGTTTATTTTTCTGTACCAAAACCTTAGTTTTATTGCATCTCAAATGATTGTTTGTATATCATGTATAAAAATACATAAAATGATAGCAGTTATTTCATCAGGAAAAAGGCATTCATTCATAAATAAGGCATAAAGTAGGTCATTTGCTTGACAATTTTAACTATTCTCTATTTTTAAACTCTTGATGTCCATAATTACTACACAATGTGATGTGTTGGAGTACATAATTAGTCCACACATTACAGAAATATAATCAGATTTTTGGTAAAAAGGCTCATTTCGGTCTGATGCACTCTTTCTGTGTTGTAAATATGAAAATTAAAGTACAATTAGGTTAGCCTAGACCTGGAACTACAGGAAATCAGATAGCCTACCAGCACAAACAAGACATGTTAATTAGCTAGCTTCAGGGGTGCTGGTAGACAGATTCACCTTCATATTTAGCAGATAAGAGAGTGGTATTGATCTTATCTTTTGGCAAAAAAGCAAGCACATCTCCAGAGATGAAACTAAATCCTTTCAACTAAATGCAGATAAAAGAACGATATGCCGTTCTACATCCTTCCTAGGTCAAAAGCAGAAGTTCGCAGTAGTGCCAATATTAAAGGAAAGAAAAGACCCTAAAAATAGCACAACAGAGGGACCCTTAAAGAGTGGGTTAACTCCTTCATACGAGTAGTGATAAATGCTTCTGCTCCCTGTAAAACTCAATTTTACACTATCACCTCATCTGAGTCCTTTAAAGATTACAGCCTGGAGATCTTTAGTCAGGCTTGTCAGCTCATGTTTACCGTATGTGCAGCTGCCCAGATTAATGCCCCGGTGCCAAATGGAGAGAGGCCTGAGCAAAAAAGACAGAGTGATCGCTTTTTAATCTCCTCGCAGGTACAATTCAGAAGGCCTTATTCATGCTGCCATTCTTTCAGTGGGCTAATTACAAACCCCTAATTATAATTAACGGAGTGTCGTGGATCGGAGCTTCCATTAATTAGCTAGCCGGGCTCCTCTTTTGTGTACCGTTGGAAGGCATGCTCACCTCGCCACCACATGAAAGAGATGCGCCTTTGGAGATGTGACCTCAAGTTCAAGATCCACCTCTTTATGTTCAATAATTGTCATCTTATCTGTTTCAGAAGGGTATAAACTCAGTGACAGTGCTTGTTTTTTATGATAAAAAGAGGAAATAATGTGTTTTGATACATTTATTTTAAGCATCATATACGTTTCATGACTCTCTCAAGATGATCCATTAAAACAATCTAACCATCACTCATCAGTGGAGTTGAGCACATAGCAAAAGTACAACTCAAAACTAATTTAGGCACTCTTTGAGCACAGCAGAGCCTCTCCACGTCTAAACTTTGGGGGTTTTCAGGTACACATTTTTTTCCCACACCTCCTCCCTCTGCCTTAAATCTCACAGGACATAAAGGTCAGTATGCTGCCTTCATCTGCGCGCACGATGTCTGGAAAAAATATGAATTGCAAAAGAAAAGAGGTAGTGGAGGGCAGCAAACAGGAGAGATTATGATGCAGGCCTAAGATGAGATACAAGCAGGCTTTTGAAGGTTTTTTCCACATCCACCTCGAGTGACACGCGATGCCTTTGAACATTTAAGGTGACTATAAAGTAGCTGTCATTCAGAGAGAGTGTGTTAAGTCTGTTGGGATCTGCAGTGTGGCCAAAAATGATAATATTTTAGTCATCTGAGTTTCCCAAGCTCCAACAATTCCAACATCTTTCATATTTTTTGGGATTAGAGGTTTGAAAAAAGCATGAGAAAGACTTTTTAGTCACATTCAAAGAGATGTAGTAATGGAAAGATTCCCCAAAGTCCAAAAACTTTAAAACATAGATGATCCTTTGAGCATTTTGACAAACAAGAATTAAAATTTCATACCATAGCTAGATTTAATTGTGTGCTGCCACTCATGTTTCAAGAGGAGCCATCACTTGTCTAGAGTGGTGGGAAGCTCATTTTGAAATTGAACACTTTATGAAATCAGTTTTAAAGCCCATAAGAAGTAGTGATTTGACAAGGGAGAACACTGATCTGCAGCGCCACAGAGCAAAGCAGCATGAGGCTTGATTTGATAACGCAATCTTGCACGCTGATTGGGTTTGTGAGGTAATAGAGCTCCAGACATTTGAGTTTCTAACAGCAGATGTTTTTCTGTAATACAGGAAGGGGAACTCACTGCGAGATCACACGATAGCGGTAGTTCATAAAAAAATCAAGACGTAACAGACGACAAATGTCCGTTTCACTTCATCATCCTGCAGTCATGCTGAAGTCAAATCATGTTTCAGATAGATCTGGGCAGACGCTGTCACTGCTGAGGGAGACAGTCGATTCTTCATTTTTTTCGTATAATTGCTAATCGGTATAACATTTCGTACTTGGATTTGGCTTTCTAATCTCCGGGGACGACACACGCAGCCGGGAACAATTTTTACCAGAGGGGACACTGTTCCTTTAAGAGGATTAGTGAACTGTCTATCAGTCATGTCGTGTTTAACTAATGTTTGTGATGGCCCCTCGTCAGGGCTAGAATACACCTCCTCAATCCGTGGCATCAACATAAATGTTAACATGCTTCTGAAGAAATTAGTGATTTGAGATGCTTTCCTTATCGTTCATACCACTAAATCAGCCCTTCTCTCTTATTCTGACATAACCTTTGCCTTGAGCAAGCTTTAACATATATACATAAACAGCAAAACACAGCAGCTTCTGGCGGTGAAAGAATTATATTGAGGAAACTCAGTTCCTGTGTTGTTTGTACCCTGTAGCATCAGATTATCTGTGCCCAACCATGGCCTGAAATGAGTTAAGTGATTTTCTGCAGTCTTAAAATAAGCACTAACTTTCTTTGATCACGGCATGGCAAACGCTAATAGCTGTGCTTTAACGTGACACAATTCGTTGCTTTTTACGACTTCAATGGCAAATGTAATCTATTGCATTTTCTAATTTGTTTGCTTTATGGACACCTGGGAAATACAAGGAGTAAGAAGGCAGACTGATGGAAGAAGGATGCTGGGTCAGGATAGGTGTGTTACTTACAACCGCTCTTAAATCAGACATGTAGGCATATAGAGCCAAGCGATTAGCATTAGAGAGAGGGACAGTGATTGAAATGCTCCCCATACCCCTTCCCTCATCGACTCAAACAGCCCGGAGTTCTCCCCTATCAGCCCACATGAAAAATAAATCTGAGTTTCAGGTCACAATCCAGTCGATTCCGAGTCAATCCGCCATAATTGGTTGGCGTCACATGGCGGCAGAGCTGAAATCTATCGGGCAGCTAGGCTGGAGGAGGCTTAATTGGTGTCAGCTCAGGTTGCAGTGCTTCTGCAGGAATACAGGTCTGCCCTGCAAGCCCCTCTGGCAGACCACTTTAAACAGCTTATACCATTCTGCTCGTACAGCCTTCTTTCCTCTCTCCTCCCTTTGTCTTTCCATCTTCTGCTCGGAGAGAGAGGTTGAGGATTTCAGAAATGTTTGAATTAAGTACAATTATGCACCTTTCACAGAGGCGTGTGATGTGAGCTGTGGGTTTCCTCTCCTGAGGTTCTTTCTTTTAATCTGCGATCCGAAGATTTAATCGGCTGTTTCGACCAAGCATCGAACTGGACCTGTTCATCACTTGTCTAGTAACACTGTGGATTAGCCTGAGAGCAGTGCTAACAGTACTTCTATATCTTCTAAATCTATAGAAATTATAGGATATAGTTTCTATATCCACCTGAACCGCCAAAATAAGACTCCTCAGTTTACCTCCCTAACATTAAGACATCCTTATGTAACACTTGCGCTTCTATTGGCTAGCACTCCAACAAATTGTACATGATAGGTTAAGGGGCGGGACATCTCGAAGCGGTTGACCAATCACAACAGAGCCAGCAATCTAACCAATCGGAGGAGACTGCTCTGGTTTCAGACAGAGGGTGAAAAGAGGTGCTGTACCACAGGCAGTATGAGAGAAATAAACAGCTTTTTGAACATTAAGGCCCCTTTAAATTAAATTCACTTTGATATTGCTATAAACAATCTAAATACTTCTATCACTGGATTATGCGATTCTCTATTTGCTATCAGATCAAATGAAACATCGGCTAAAAAGTATTTTTTTTGTTCTTGCTAAGAAGCCATTGGTGCTCATCTGTTGTTTTGTTGTTTTTCCGTTGCTCATTCATGTCACACTAAATCAGGAAAATGACTAAATGACTCTGATCTGTCAAAATTAGTCATAACGTAGATTGTGAACTCAGCATGAGGTGACAAGGTGTCAGCTGCTCAAAGGCACATTAACATCATGGAAAAAAAGAGGAAATTATTGCGTTTTAAAATCACCAACATTAAACTTATGAGTCACTTTACATGTTTCGAGCAATTGAGGTGAAACTATTATGATTTTCAAACATTGTGTAGTGTGCTTACATACTTCAATTTGCTGCTAAAAGGTGCCTTGTGGTGTTATTGTTGTAATCACTTACAAAGTTCAACAGAACGTTGTTATTAAATTGCAAATTCATTGTGCGCTTGTGTTTAGTTTCCTGCCGCAGTAGATATTCTTTGAAAGAGAAGCAGTGGTGTAGATTTCCACATTACACTTCTTATCCCTTGGAGCCTCATAGCCCCTGGCACTTGATATTTTGCCCGAGGAAAAGCAGTACCATTCACACTGTCTTTCATTAAGTCATAGCACAGCCACATCATCATATCCTTAGAAGCCCCCCAGGAGGTAACCAGCTTTTGTTTTTATTTCACTATCTGCAGATTGATTCTGAATGTAAAATACCAATATGTGCAAGCAACAAACAAAGCAACAAAGCAAACACTGAAAACTGGGCTATCCTTTTGCTGAATAAAAAACCAAAAAAATGGACATACAGCAGAGCGTCTTTTTTAGGATGGAGACTAAAAAGTCTATCTATGAAACCTGATTGGTACTGCTCTATGATTGACAGCAGGTATCACTCTAAAGACTTTCATCATAGCCCACATCAGATCTACAGTGTTTTGGCGGAGGCCTCCATGCAGCCTCATCGTTCATCTCTCTGCCGCTCTGCAGCTACTTAAGGGGCTCCCACGTACTGTCAGCTCCTGCCCTTTGACCTCTGCTCTCAATAGGAGAAAGTAATTAAGGGCTGATTCTCTCGGCAGGATTAAATATTTCATCACATCCCATCCCGGCACTAAATAGGAGAGCTCTAAGGAATTGGGACACACCTACCCCGAGCAAAGGGGGATTTTTCTAATGACACTGCAAGCACCTTATGATAAACTATAGGGTTAAAGAGCACATGCTGTACACACAAGGGGGACACTTAATCATCCAATACCCACCGCGGGGAACAATTGATCATCTCCAGGGCTGTTTGTACTGTGACTACGCAGCTTAAGTGAACAGCCACTACAGTTTCTGTTTCTCTTTGTTGTCCTAATAATGTTGGCTAACTGGAAACTGTGCAGGTTCATCGGAGCTCTACATCCTGCCAAACCCGACCCATTGTTACTTTTATATGGCAATAAAATAAATGATTTAGAAAAATATGAATTCTTCACAATGATTGAAAAGGCTGTTTGCAAAATAGTCTCGTAATTGGAAAACTATTTTAAGAACAAGGGCAAAGGCTTGTGTAAAAACTAATTCATACAGATACATAAATGGGCAGTCTAGGATCCTTGTAGTCTAACAAACATTATGAAGGCCTTTTTTTTCTCATTGCATGACATGTGCAGAGCAGCTAGACTTTCTTAACCCACGTGTTTGCGCTTGTATGTGCCCTACGTGCTCCCAATCTGGAAAAAAATAACTAATGGTCAAGAAATCCACATGGTAATTTTTGAATAAGAAATTCAGTTCAACAATGTGCTAATTATTTATTCATTATAGTTTCATTTGTAAGTGTATCATCCAATCATGAAATTTAAATCTACTAAAAATCAGGAATCAGCTTTCCAGAACCAGAGAACCAGAGCATGTCACATCATAGTGTTCATTTTTATTCACTCACACATTTTTTCATGGATTAATTCAGTGAGCCGTTTAACTTTGCTCCGTCTTCTGTAATAATAACTTGTTGTTTGCATGACTCCTTTTGAAATGGAACACTAGTCCCCAATCATGGCTGGTTATTCTGCGTGGCAGCTGTAAACAGACTCTTTGTCACTCAGTGACTCAATAGATTTAACAGGTGGATGCGAGATGCATACTAAAATGAAAGTCTATAAGACAGTCAGTCTCCCCCTGCAGCTAAGTGGCCGGCTCAGAGACAATGTCATCTCTGTCAGAGGCACAGAGGGCTGCAGTTTTGATCTAGCTGAACACAAAGCGGAGAGGAAATGGAAGGAGCCGTTAACCTTTTCAGTTGTTGAATAATGGAAATGCAAATAATGTCATGCCCGGTCCTGTGTCACTGCTCATTTATCCTGCACTGTATATTTTAGGATATATCCTTGGGATCCTATTGGTTTTCATGCACTGACTCTTCCTATAACTACTTGTATATAGCATCGTTAAGCTAATGAAAAAGCTAGCAACTGGCATACACCAAACAAAATGAAATAGAGGTTTAAAAATATCAAAGTTTGTGGACGTTTTAATGTGAACATCTGAAATGACCAGATGAGAAAGTCATTATCTGTCAAATATCTGACGTCTAAATAGATATATTTCTAGAGACTTGTTTTACTGTGAGATTTGGAGCTTATCAACATGCATTTCTGTGCCAGTCGTAAAGAGGCCATATAACACTTTGTAGTCCTTTCAGACAACCACACATTATGCCTGCATTGCCAACAGCGTTCTACAAACCCTTGTCTGGCCCGTTGGAGTATTTTAATTGTGTGTGTGTGTGTGTGTGTGTGTGTGTGTGTGTGTGTGTGTGTGTGTGTGTGTGTAGTGCGTACCAGGTGGTGGTGGAGGAGGAACGTCCACGCAGAGCACGAGGCACAGCAGAAATCCTCCGCTGCTACCCAGTTCCCATTCACTTCCAGAACGCCACGCTCCTAAACTCCCAGTACTACTTCACCGCTCAGTTCCCCGCAGGCGGCATCCACTCGCCCCAACCCTTCACTGTGGGGGACAACAAGACCTACAACGGCTACTGGAACGCCCCTCTGCTGCCACAGAAAAGCTACAGCGTCTACTACCAGGCTGTCAGCACTGCCAACGGGGTGGGTGTTTGTAAAAAATGAATTTTATTCATGCCATTCAGTTGAAGAGGCACTCAAGCTACATGGCGTTTCTAAATAGGACTTCATTTAAAAATATGACCATTCTGTGTTTGCTTTACAGCCAGTGGTAGAAACAAGGCTAACCAATTATTTAAGTGCAATACTTTACTTTGTTATTTCCATTTTGGGTTACATTATAGGCTACTTCTACTCGATTTCATTTTAGAGGGAATATTGTAAATTGTATTTATTGTAAAGTTTAGGTAGTTTAAACTATTACAATCCCTATGGACCAAAACTCTTAGAATCTATATGACACGTACATATTATTCTACTCTCCATAAGGAATACTTTTCCTTTTGTGACTGTAAATGCATTATGTTTGAATACTCCAGCACTTAAGTAGGTTAGATTGTGGAATTAGTACTTTTTATAAATGTGCATGTATATGAATAATTCTTCCACTGCTGGTTATAAAATAAATATAATTACAAAGATGACAAAGGGAGGCAAAAAATGTTGAGTGTTGAACTCCCGGTTGACAGTTTATTGTTGGCAGCATGACGCTACTGTGCTAATAAGTATATAATGTACCTCTGCAACTACACAATTAGATTAGCATAGTCGAGAAACGTCTAATTTGTTTACTTAATTTAATAAACCTTAAGCACTCACATCAGGATAAACAAATGCCACAAAATTTAATTAGGAACGTGAAAGTAGTATTGTTTTCTAGAGGACATCGTATAGTCAAACATCGCCTTATCTGTTAGTATCCTTTGCATATCCGCTTTAAAGTATACAGGAAACAATGCTTAATATTATGGTGTGTTAATGAGACTGAAAGGCTGTCGGATTGATGGACTGGGCTCCTGAAAGGGTCTGAAGTGGCTGAGTACAGAAGTCCCTGACTGCACAGTAACCGCTCAGAGGCAGACACATGCACGCAGCAGCACAATTGCATTTGGCCTCTGATAGATGTGTCAGTACTCTGGTGGGCCGTACCAACAGCACTGTCTACACTCTTAATAAGCTGCAGCGGGGTCAAGCATTGAATACAGAGCTCTGTGCACTGACATGCGCTCTGCCTCCATTACCCTGGCCCCGTTCTCCTGCCTTCTTCTATGGAGCTTTATGCCGAATACCAGACGAGCGTTTGATCAATGGCATTTAAGAGAAGCACTCGTCCCAGCGGCAGTTAAGTGTAGAAGGGAGGAAACAACAACGGGGTTACCGATCTTACAGGTCGCAGCCTCTGTCTTCAAGTGGCACTTGGCGGAGCCCTCCCTCCGCGGAGACACAGCAGACAGCTCAATGGCGACTTCAAGAGCCCGACCGATTATGGTCCTGAATTAGAATCACCATAAACAGCCTCCTTGAGAAACACCGGCACGTCTTTCAAAAAGGCAATAGAAATAACGTGAGGCAGGGCTTAATCCAATTAGCGAGTTTACTCTTGAGAGAGGATCTCTGGCGGCCTGAAACTTTCCAGGTCGATCTGGTGAGCGATGTGAGGAGGCTGATGGTGCTCTTCCTCGCACAAACAGAATTAAAGAGCCTCTCGTTGACACAGCATAAAGCTCTGTTTCTGTGATGGAAATTTCAGATGAAATTTGCACATTCAATTTTTGGTTTACACTAGCCAAATGCACTCTCTTTCATGAAGCCATTACTGTCATAGTACTGCAAGCTTTAATTAATGTCTAACCATGTTACAGTGATTTGTTTGGTCCTCTTAGACTAAATTAGCACTCAGAGAAGGTGAGTGCTATCCGTATATAGATTTTTTTCAGCATTCTATTCAAATCAAAATCTAATATAACTTCTAATGTTGCCTTAAACAAAAGGACCATCTGACAGCTTAAAAGCGGCAGTAATGTGAATACACATGCACCGAGGATCACATGAACACTGACGGTTTCTTTCTCTTCATTATGCCTCTCATGGCCTCTAAATGCTGTCCCTCCCATGTGTGCTCACTGCTCATTGGACAGCTTGGCTGGGTCAAATCCAGGGACACATCTCTCGTGTCTTTTGTGTTGTTGTACTCATTCCCTCTCAGTTCCTGTCTGTGTCCTTTTTCCTGTTCAACAGACCATTGTTGACAACAAACTTCTCTGCCAGCAGCGAGAGCCATGTTCCTTTTTTTTATGTTGTCGAAGGCTGTTGTCAGAGCTTAAACTCCATTACATATTCAGAAAGGCTCCCTGACGTGTCATTTCGGAGCACCGCATGCTGGGTTGGTGTCGCTTGTCACAGGGCTCTGGTTTCTCCACAGTGGCTGACCACCTTGAGCCGCAGGCTGCCGACAGATCGCTGTTGGCTGACAAATCAGCAGCTCAGCACCACTAATCTGTGCTACAGGCCCTCTCGCCTAACTGCGTTTTGTGTCACAGTCATTGAGCTCAACAGATGATAGGGGACAGCGTGGAAGTGACCGAGCTGTTTTGTTGTAACCCGTGTCTTCTTAGAAAGGTGTTGTTGCAACTGTCTGTGCCATATTAAACTCTGCTACTGTCTTTTTCTCCCTCCTTCTTCCCTTTCCCCCCCTTTCGTTTGTCTTATTTGCACAGGAGACTAAAATCGACTGTGTTCGAGTAGCCACCAAAGGTAGGGGTAGATCTTAACATCCTCTGCGCTTGATTTCTGAGAACTAACAGAATTAAAATGAACTTGATATGAACCGACAGTCACGTCTCTCATTCCCCATTAAGGTTGTTAAAGATGTTTAATGTGTTACCCTTTTACAAATGTCTTAAAAGACTAAAAATGGGAGTCTTCACATCAATATGTTGACAGGGAAGAGGGTTTTTTACATGACTTGGAGGCAGCCTATGTGCCCATTGAGGTCTGTAGGTACTTAGCTATGCTGCCTGTATGTCCTGCTCCACACATTACAGCCAATGAAGTCTAAGCATCATTGATCCGGGAGCAGAATTGATAAGGCCGGAGGGAGCCCCAGTCACGCTATGTTCTGGGCCATGAGAGATCCTGTCACATGCTCTGACAATCTTGTATAATTTGCACCTTCACTATGGATTTGATGTGAGCTCCAGATATCTCTACATGGCTCAATTGTTTAAAGTAAATGACACAGAGGTAGCAGAATCATATATAGGTAATTTCTCACCTGAAAGAACACATGTTAATGCACTACATATGGCCCGGAGAGATATGTGTGAAATTGCTTTTGCTAACATGGCAAAGTAAATTGTGAAATGCTTTCTAATATTGTAATGTTGCATGATGATGGGAAATGTTGGTTTGGCTGTGTTTCAGCTTCAGTGTGGCCTGTCTCTTTTTCTCTGTCTCTCTCTACTGCATGCAATCTTGGATCCACTGACTCTACTCAGCCGCCATACTTGTGACTCAGCTCACAACGCCGTACATCCGCATCGCCCCAGCAGCCGGGGACAGCCAACTAACAGGTCAGACCCGCAGCTCTCCCAAAACATTCTCTGACCAACTCAATTATTCTGTCCACAACTTGGTTTTACCCGCTACATGTTTAATGAGCCAGCAGTCGTGATGATTCCTTCAACAGGAAAACAAACAAATGGCATATTGCACGTGTGTGCTTGTGTTCATTGTTCTGCTATTTGCATAGAATCAGAGTGATTAAATCAAAGACATTGTTTTCTGCCTTCATCTCCTCAGCATTACTGGACATGAAAGACCTGTTTGAGGTGTGATTTTTTTATTTGATGTGTCAGTGTTGGAGATTTTTGACAGGAGTTAATGCTCTTTCATGAATATTTCTCATTATCCTTGGGAAATTAAGTGTTGGTAGGTGTTGTTTGCTGCAGTCGCGACAAAAGTAAACACGCAAAAGGACGCTGAAGTGCACATCACGAAGATCCGGAGAGTTTTCAAGAGTGTGGTGTCTATTAAGATTCTGCTCACTTGTTGTGTGTAAAAATGTAATCTGCCAGGCTAGAATGGAAGAGTATTGACTTGTGGAAGTGAACATACAGCACTCACATCTCAAATGGGGATTTGTCTCTGACAGCATTTGTGTAAGATTAGCCTGTAACAGTATATTTAGATAACATCTTCTCCATCTGTCCAGACATAATTGTTAATATGTCACCTGTCTTGAAAATCCTCCACCTCTCTGCTTTAAAAAGTCTAAATAAAAGGCCTGGCTGTTGATAAGAGCACACCAGAGCGAGAACAATATGTCACAGCCAGCCCGGGATAGATATTTACCTTTTTGATAACAAGAGAAAACGGCGACGCTGAGGAGAGTGAACCCGCTCCAACAGATTGGTCTGACATAACAATTTGTCATTCTAAATTTACCCCCAGTGACAGGGAATAATGGTGTTGTTCAGGTGGACAGTTGTCATTCCAGGGACGTTGCTTTCCTCCAAGTGCTTCTTATCACTTCGCAGGAAGCATATGGTTTTAAAACAAGAGGCTCCCCCCCTCCTCTCTCTTTGTGTCTGCCGTATCTCTTCCCAAGCTGATATTTAATGTGTTGGTTATTTCAGGCTTTTTTATCTTCTTGGGTATTATCTCTTCCGTACTGCATCCTACATTTTTTATAGCCCAGCAACCATTTGCCCCAAACATGATTAACCAAGGCTAAAGATGGTGCGCACTTATCTCTCGCAGTGCAGCTTGATCCACAGAGTGCAGACGTCCACTAAGGACGGAGCTAAAGGTGGAGTCTTCAGGAAAATAGTGAGTCACTTACTTTTCGAAAAATAAACATTACTCCAAGACAATAAATGTGATATTTATGGTCCACAGAATGCCACAGAATATCAGTGTATTGATTACTCAACCCAACTCCTCCACACAGTCCAATCAATGGGAGGAAATGCTGAAAGTATGGATGTGCACTCTCCTGTTTGGCTCGTGTAGAATTAAAGCAAATAATCATTGGATCTGTTTCACAGTCTGCCCCAATTAATAGCACTTTCTCTGTTTGATCTTTATGCATTGTGATGTCTTTCAGGAGCAGCCACGCACAAACCTGACGCGGTGGAGCCGGAGAAACAAACAGACCACACGGTGAAGATTGCCGGAGTCATCGCCGGCATCCTCCTCTTCGTCATCATCTTCTTAGGAGTAGTGCTCCTCATGAAGAAAAGGTAAGACTTCCCTTCTTACTTGTTGAAATACTATTTCACATTTCTGGAAGAGGTTGAACTAACTTGCAGAAAAATCAGTAGTTTCATCATTTTGTATATTTCTCCCTCAAATGGTCGTATTGTCAGCGTCGTGGTAAATAATTAATTTGATTATGTTGATACGCCCCATTAATGCTGTTTACAGCCATGAGATACAGTGTGCCATGAAAAATTAATCCGTTTCCTCGGCACCCTCAAACAAATGTGCAGCGCTTCAACGACATTGGGATGGGAATAGGAAATAATGTTTCAAGGCCTGTGGAATGGAGGGAGGCGAGGAGGAGATAAGAAAGAAAATATGATGAAAAGGCTCAAAAGAAAAGGGGATGGCCACATAGCTGAAGGCTAAGTTTACATTAGCCCTGGATCCCATACTGGAGAGGTCCTCAGTACATATTCCAGCTATCAGGGAGCTCAAGCTCAGCAAATATCAACCCCCTTTGTCCACAGCAAAGCTTGAAATAACACTGTCAGGTTCTGCATGGATTGCTTTAGTATCTCAATTTTAAGGCGGGGAAAAAATAAAACATTTTCCGGTAAAACTTAGTTTGCATTAGCTTTAATTTACTGTACTTTCCTTGGAGTTAGACAGAGTGTGTTGAATTAGGAGTAAACAGCAGTGAAGTAGATGAAGCTGAGTGGGGAGGCAAAGATGTGTACTATTACAATCACCATGTACCGTGTTTATTTTTGACAGTAATATAATATTCTTCATCTTCCGTGTATAGCACAGCGATCAGTGGGTGGGTGTGAAAAGCAGCACTCGGTAATGGAATTGTTTTCAATCAGCCTTAATCAAACCAGAGATGGAGATGACTTCATTGGTTGAATTTCATGTAATTTACTGTTACCAACAGGGGATCGGAGTTGTGTTTAGACATTCAAAGCACTCATTAAGTCTCAACCTGGGAGGTCAGATATGGTAATTTTATATAGATGTATAAAATTGTGTTTTACTGACAGCGTGGCTGCTTTTGATTTGCCATTACATGCCGTAGCTCAATAATCTCAATATCAATATAATTAGAGATTTTCGAACGTATTGTACTGAGCCCCACCCCCCACCCAACAAAGCATGACATGACTCCAAGCGATCACCTTTGCCCTCATGTTCACTAGTTTACCTCCACGTATGCCACCATATCTGATTTTGTTCATTTCTACTCTTTTTTCAAACATTAATATATTTTTACTTTTTCTTTCCTTTTCATTCCATCCCCTCCCCTTCCTCCACTGCTTAAATCCTACCACCACCCCACTCGGCAGAAGAACCTATCACTCCTACACTTACTACCTGTAAGTAACCACTTTGTGTTATGTTAGTGCCATGCTTCTCACCCTCACGCTGTTTCCCATGCATGCAAAGAGCCATGTCATCCTCCTCCTGCTCAGAGCCATTACAGAGACCTCACTGTAATCTCTGCTGGAGGAGCGGAGGACGCCACCTCCATGATGAGCGTATCACATCATACTGTATGTCATATTGGCACGACTTCTGACGAGAGCACGCAGACGCAGTTACACCCCCACAACATTAACCTGCCACTGAAAATATTGCTCACATAATTTTTCTGTTTGACTTTAAGGAGTTTGTTTATCACAACGATGAACTAAACTGCCTTAATGGTTGTACGGCTGCCCAGCTCATGTTTTGAAAGGAAAAAAAAAATCAATGCAGGAGCTACTGCATTTTTACTGAGTGTGAATTTTTCATTGGCCTCCGATGATTTCATCTCTGTTGACTTGTCAAAGCAAGAGTTTTTGAAGTGCCTATCACAGTGAATCTATGGTTTAGTTTTTCCCCATCGCCTCAATAAGCGTGTCCAAATTCTCACTCTTTGCACACTTGTGTATACGCTCAGAAATGCAGTAAATACCTCTGGGATTGGCCAGGTTTTTTTTTGCAGCAGAGATGTAAGCATGAGCTAACGTGTTAATCCTACCAATGTGGCTCCATATGCATGTGATAATGTGTAGTCGTTCCCTACCCATACTCCATCCTTCATCATGAAACCATCCCATGCTTTCTCAAAATTTTTCTTTTCTTGAGCATGCTTTTATGGTTATTGCACGTCCATCCCATCAATTCTATGGTGATAGTGGAGTTGTGTCTTTAGCTGAAAACACATTTGCATCACTACCGACTGAGCTCATGTGATCACAGGATAAACTCCTTTCAATATAGACGCCTCCAACATCATAAAACAATAGCTGTAACGCTCCTGCACTCGCTCTTAATAGGACACATGATTCCAAATCCCGCCTCTGAATGGTAAAGAAGCTTATTCTGCAGCTCTGCCTTCACTGGTCTGGCTCTCAGGCTCCCCCCCATACGCTCTTTGTGATGGATGCCGACTAATCTGTCTTGAGATGGCTGTGATCAGAGGAGTGAATGGAGGCTGCCTCACATCAAAGAACATCTCAGAATACACCTGGAGATAATACAACTCTGAATACTTCGCGTGTCACTCATCTTAGATCACAGCTGCATTGGGTGGAAAGCCCCGGTGACTTTGGAGAAGTGGTGTCATCAAAGCTAATCGCGCACATTGGCCGAGCTAAGCGGGAAGAGATGAGGTTGTCAGTGAAACTTTGAAAATATCAGATTTTGTAAGCAAATGGGTGCAAATATTTGTTTAAGAAAGAGCTGATATTGTCTACACATTACAAGTCAATACATAATCAGGAAGATGGAGATATAAAGCTTGTTTTCATGTGTTTTTGTATTTATGGCGAAAAGTATTCCTCCATTTGAAGGACATACTGTAATGCCTTGGACGGATTTGTGTGGAGGCGTGTTTGCTTTGATTGATAGGTCTTACGTTAGCCAAATTGGACATTTTGGCTCTAAACACGTTACAGGATGCATTTGAGCGCTTAAGCCAAAACGGGTCCCTTCAAAAATGAATGTATGTGACATGAACAGCACAACGTCGACGTTTCCCTGCATTCTCCCGTCAAAACGAATTCGAGGGGTTGCGAAAATGTTGTGACTCCGCTCCAAAGCTGACAGGATATCAACATAATATACAGTAATATAAGCTGAAGGAGTAATGATTTCCATTTGAAAATGTGCCATGACTGCAGCGAATAATAATAGATAATTAAAAACACGGCTTGGAAATAAATAAGTAACCTAAGACTTCTGGATCTCTGTAACCAGTAATGCATAACTCCTATGATGTAAAATCGAAACATATTTACATGCAGGATGCCTATTTGAACAATTAATTTATGAATGGCTCGAAGGTGTTATATACAGAAGCAGTTGATAACAAATTCAATGACGTCTTGATCGACTTTTATTCCCCTAGTTCTCTAATGATGCTGTTTATTGTAGATGTATTGATATTTTGCACACTGCAAGAAAATGCTTTAAGGAGAAATTATAATTGTACGTCGCGTGGTATTTTCACCTCCGTTAATTAACAACAATAAGACACTTTTCAGCTAAATGCATCTGGATGTTCATCACTAGGCGTGCATCACCAATTGGGGCTAAAATATTTCTCTACAAGGCCATTAACCATGAATATCGAAGAGAAATTGAGAATGATGCTGGAGTGAGCAAGTGTTCCCCCCCATCCTCACTTTCTCTTTATATCTGTCTATGTAGCATCCATTTCAAGGCACAGGAACATGTTGGCTAACTGGAACGACGATTTGCACCTTGAGGTGTTAATGCACAAGTTAGAAAGGTTCCCACCAAAGTGTTTCTTAAAGTTAAGTCCTTTACTCTTATTGTTACCTCTTTCAGGGTACTTAAAGTCTACTCGTAATCAAATCCAACTTCCTGATCCCAAACTTTTTATCAACGAATTAAGGTTTTCTTAAGACGCTCTCCTCAGAAGCGTCCATCTGCAGTTCTGACGACAGCCTTGCTGCCGTCCATGAGATTACAACACCTCGATGATTGATGAACCCCATGAATGTTCTTATGCATTCATCAAAGTCTTTTAAAGGCAGGAGAACATCCTGTAGATGCCAAAATATGCACTTTGGGTACATTGCCAGAGGTGACTGCGGGGGCTAGCTCGCAACACAACATCAGTCAGAGCGCTCATTACAGATGCAGTTACATGTGTGATCAAATATATGACCGTTCTTTAATCAGGTGTCCGCGTACCGGCTGCCGAGGCTCCTGCTGCTGCTGCTGCTGGGGACAGGAGGAAGATCAATAGCACAGGGCAAGGGTTGCGATTGGGTCTTTATTTCCTGAGAGAGTTAGATTCATCCATCCATCAAGCAGGCATGTTAAATACAAGCACACTTACTGTATGACTTTGTGACTGATTGGTCAGGCTTGTCTCGTGTTCCCTTAAACCTCAGGTATGTGATCTGACTGTGTAGATGTCTCCGATTAACTATGATTTTATTCGTCTTCTAAAATAGAATTAAACTCATCCCTCCCTTAAAAATCTTTGAAAGTTCGTATACTTACTAAGAAAGGGACACATTGAATTGAAGTGTTTGGAATACTTTGCAAAAACATAGACAATGGTGGGTTTACTTTAGGTTACTTAAACTGACCTGAATCTGGAGATCTGTGTCCTGTAGTATCGGACACTTATAGTTTGCCATATCCAACTGTTTTAGTTTACTCTCACCACTCTTATAGCATCATTTGACAATAGGTCACTATTTTCAGCAACAAAGCTTCAAACCTGCAAATATTACTTGTTGTCACATTTTGGCAGTGCTGGCTAAGATAGAAGTTTGAGGATTGGCATGTCATCGCCTCTGAGTTGATTGAAGAAAGTGGCTTACCCTCAGATCTGGCAGTCATGGAGCAACATTATTAATCATCTGCTGTTGTGTTATTGGCCACCTGGCAAATGTACGCACAATCCCCTCTCTTTTTGCTCTGTTTTTGGTCCCTACCGCTTCCTAAGTGAAATGTCTGGATCTACAGCTAAATGCGATACTTAGTTAGAACCTAGTGGTTAATTGTGTCTGTCTGCTGTTTGGTGCAGAGCAGGGAGTGTACTGTGGGTATTTATAGCTTTTACACCTTAAACATCTGCCTTTTGAGGTTGAAAACGAGGAACCAGAAAGTTGCTAGGTGGATAGCTAGAGAAATAAGGAGACCTACTGTATGTTGGACTAAGACTGATTTATTGAGTTGCAATTAATGTTCCTTTAAAAGAACCCCAATGTCGCTCTGTGTCTAATGGATACAGTCTTTACGATATAAACACATGTTCTGTTTACAACTTTTTCTGCTCACCCAAAGCAATCAAAATACGATGTTTTCCAATTATTCATTAAAAAGTCCTTAGATGGCCCCGGCCGTGCCGCAACTGGCTGGGGCACCTGCACCGTATGCCGGCGACCCGGGTTCGATTCCCGACCGGTAGTCCTTTCCGGATCCCACCCCGACTCTCTCTCCTACTTTCCTGTCACTCTCCACTGTCCGGTCCGATTAAAGGCAAAAAGCCCCCCAAAAATATAAAAAAAGTCCTTAGATATACACAAGTTACGGGCTGCTTTGTTTAGGTCTTGGTCTTGAGTGCATACATTTTATTGAGTGGCCCTGATGGTAAACAAACCTGTTTGCCACTATCTGCTGCGTAATTCACTGGATTCATGCAGTGATATATCGAGAATAGAAAAAACGGCTTCCTTTTTACCGGAAACACACAGAAATATAAATCATCATTCATGGGCGGCCTACTAAATGCACCATGTATAACAGAATGTGCTCAGGGCAAACACCTTCATTATACCTTTCAAGCCGAACATGCAGCAAGAATCACATTAATTGGTACAAGCTTTGCAGATTTTTGCACCTTCGAGCTCTGCATGTTGATGAGGGATGAGGAAGAGCAGCTAGAGCAGGGCGAGGGGATCTCATGCTTGGATTGATAGAGTTTCAGAGCATACGTTTTAAATTAACTGTCATTTACAAAGCATGTATCTGTTACACTCCGGTACTGTACACAGTTTGTTTCTCTTGTTCCTTCTTAACTCTCTCCATATCTGTAGTGGAATTCAGAGACAGGCAGAAGTGCGAAAAACAAAAACTGTGGACATTATTAGCAAATTAAATATACTTTACAATAAATATACTCTGTTTTTTTAAGTATTATTAAATAAAGTACATTTTGTTTGTTGATATAAACCAAAATATATATATATTTGATGATCATTAAATAATATTAATTAAATATAAGAACAAGGAAATCTGAGACCAAAACGGTTTCTTGTAACGTTTGGCTAAACTAAATACATTTTTAAAATAATACTTTAACAGAAACAAAATGTAAAAACTGTGTTTGCCTCCTAAAAGTAACACTAAATGTTGTTTAAAATATTAGAATATAATGCTTTTTCTTTACCCAAAAACCTACATTTTTGAGAATGTTATTGTATAGTGTTATTGCTAATCTCACTCCAGTGCTTTTTTACAATTAATTCCTGTGTTCAAAGAATGTATTAAAAATGAGTTATGAAGGACAAACTTTTTTATTAGAGTCTACTTGAAAATACTGAATCGATGAAAGCAATCAGTAAGCAAATAAACGTCTCCTGTCACCGAATAGTCTGCATTCAGACATAGTTTCAATCATTGTGTTTGTTGTTTCTCCTGCTAAAGTAAAGGAATAGGACTGAGATAGAAACATGATTGATGGACAGAAAAGAAAATGTGAAAGATGGAGACGTGTTTGAATCGAGACACAGTGCAAACAACAACTGAAGTGCCCCCACTGCTCCAATCAAAGACGCTTCTGTTGCCCCTCCCAGCTGCGTGTCACTCATCTAACACACACACACAAATACTGTGGGTGTGTGTGGATCCTCTAATGAAGCCTCCTTTGTCCCGGTGTCACAAGGTTTAGGCCGTGCCAGTGCAGAAATGAGGCCCACCATGCTGAGCCTAAGGTTTTGAAGCTTTTAGAAGTTGCAACAGCATCACCTCCCACAGATCAGCGATTCTGGCAAACACGCGCAGACACACAACTCACATGGCTTCCTTTTTGTAGTAGCTGCACTCACAGAGTTGGGAGCTCTGCTCACTTAGATCCTAGATCTGCCACGGCTGTCATGTAAGGCCTGCAGACATACCATCTAATGAGAGCTGCCTTATATAGTTACCTGGAGTGTTAGCTCGGTATTTACTTCTAACAACACCTCTGCCATCTGTCTGTCTCTTTCCCTTTATGTGCACATTCACTGCCGCTCACACAAATTTCAGATTTTATTTTCATGCCTGCAAGCAATCAGTCCTGTACATGTTTGTTAGAATCTTTCCGTGTGCAGCTTTTACGCCAACTATCAGGGGATATGATAAATGGTCACATTCATCAAGATGCACAAACACTCCACTCCACACTTCCTCGTACTATCTCTGTCAGCACATCAGAGCCAGTAATATAGTCATCTATCATTAAATTTTCCCCTCTTACAAATGAGGAGAGAATAGCATGCCAATTAATCTTCATCTAACACCCACGGTGCCTTGCAAACATCCCAGTATTGCTGGTGCTTTCCTCATTTTGGCACTGGTTTCTGTGCAGCCTCGATTATCTCCAACGCTCATTCTTCAGCAGCTACGCAGGCCAGGAAAGAGAATCCAAGTACTAACAGACGCCGAAACAGGAACAGTGATACAGTTTTAAAACATGGATTATAGTTGCTCCTAATGGTCTTCTCCTTGAGTGCACACAGTGCTGAATCAGTCTCAATATTGCCTCGGGTATATACAGCCCCCCCTCCCCTCCTCACTCCTCCCTTTTGACAATATGAAGCTATATAGTAAAAAAACAGACACGATTGCCATTTTGTTTCCGACTCTAATTGCAGATTAAAGACAGAAAGTGAGTCCGGCAGATGAAAATGTCACTACTTTGTCACTTTGCCTTCTGAAGAACGGATCCACTATTAGCCTCACGTCGCGGCCTTCAGAGCAAATGACTGTTTGAAGGCAGCGGGGGCCTGTTGCCATATGGCACCAGACAGCGACGAAATTGAATAAACAGAGGAGATTTGCGAAAACAAAGCAGCAGGAGTGCATCATTAGATCGCAGTTGTCCGTGAGAGAGACTGCTATTCAAATAGGCAGAGGGGTCACACAGCGAGTAACAAAGTGCGGGGATCAGTGTGAGGGCTGCCATAGTTAATTCTCACTCCGCTCACTCCCCTCCAGCTACAGAGCAGTCATCAGATACCGCTATAGCTTACAGTGTTCCCGCTCAAGCTGTTTGCCATTTTTCTGATGTCTCTGGAAATGCACTCTAGCAGGGTTAACTCCTCAGAGTGATAATGAGAAGCATTGTTTATCATCATGGGGATTTCTTATTATGCAAGTGGTGATTTCTGGAAGGTTAAAGGTCGGCTTCAGAACGGCGCCCCTTCAGGAATTCAGTCTTAGTGCAGATCAGGGTCAGAGGTTGAGAAACTTGTTTAGACTCAAAAATCCAACTTATAAATATTTGAGGATTCTTATTTTGGAGCATAATTATTCAATGTATGTATGAGTAGTTTTTATAGTTCACCTTTTATTATTTTATGTAAATAGATGGTAATTATTATAACTAGAATCAGAATGATCTTTTTAGTCATACTGTCTTGTGGTGTAGTTTCTATTAAATCGAATTATTAGAAGCAGTAAAGAATTAATATCATGGTCATGTATTGTATTTACTGTTGAGTAGAAGAAGTCAAATGTGTCGCAGAACGCAAAGAAATCAAATGTTTTACTAACATCTAAACAAAAAGGCATAATAATGTATGTAAATATTTAATGTATTCCATGTACCACTGTTTAAGGGACAACTTACTGAGTTAGTAAAGTTATTATGTACATTTATTCCACTCCCTGTTTGTATCAGTAGGAATAGATATAACATTAGATAGTAGAAAACTTATGAGAGAAATCATACATAATAAATATCCTGTGTACATGTTTTAATTCAAAGTGCATCATACTCTTCTTCGTATCCGTCTAATATCTCTATGAAGGCAGCCCCAGGGCCTGGGGCCACAACAACACAGGCTCATGGCCCTTGCATGTGTGTTTTGACCAGGGACAAACGGCAAGCGCTGGTCACAAGACCTCAAAGTCTTGCTGGTGTACAAAGGGGTAAATAGTTCATGAATGAAGGCCTGAGAATGGACAGCTTTATCGGGGAAAGGTCAAAATCTTGTCTGATCCAGTTATTCACAGTCAGGAAAGTGAAGCCAGGACAGGTGAGAGGTGAGCTCGGCATCTGCTTTTAAACTCCAAGATTCCGTCTGCAGTACGTTTACGCTTAGAGTACACGTGGATCTGTGCTTCGCTGCGCATTCACTCCCTACACGATGCTTTAATGGTGTTTGATCGGGAGCAGATTGCTTGTAGGCTCCAGCACATCAACTCAAAGTAGGTCAATAAAAGCAGGTTGACTGTTTCAGTTCACCCTCCACACAGCCTGTATTCTCCCGCCCCTTTAATCCTATAGCTAATTTTAAATCATCAGGGCCCCTGATGTATTTGGGTTAGGGTGTCACACCTTTCCACACTTTCAAGGATTTATGTTGCACTGCTTGAAAAAGCCTTATAATAAAACCTAATGTGACCCAGGAAACATTAGCCATCTCATTACATCTATGAGTCATCACCTCCTGCCTCATATCAGATCAATTCAGGAGCAGTCGTTGTTGCTTTGGTCTGATTGATGTTTTTTTATTTCTTCTAAAGGAAATTGGCCAAGAAGCGTAAGGAGACTTTGAACAGCACCCGCCAGGAGATGACAGTGATGGTCAACTCCATGGACAAGAGCTACACGGAGCAGGGCACCAACTGTGACGAGGCACTGTCCTTCATGGACACACACAACCACACGCTGAACACACGCAGCGAGTGTGCGCTCACACTCAACGGCCGCAGCGAGTGTGCGCTCACACTCAACGGCCGCAGCGAGTGTGCGCTCACACTGAATGGACGGAGTGAATGCGCGCTAACGCTCAACGGGCGCAGCGAGTGTGCGCTCACTCTCAACGGGCGAGGTAAGATGGCCTACCTGGCTTTTACAGTCACACACACACACACACACACACTCAGTATGGTGGAAGCAATTTATTTGGTTTGATCAGGTGAGAAGGAAATCAGAGTTGGCTGCACACAAAATATTCCCACTGGAGCAACCTTTACATTTGAGTCTTGGTCCTCTTCCAAGTGAACTGGAGTTTCTGTAGGAACATATTCAGGAAAAAGTTGGTATTCAATTCTCATTTAAATGTGCAAAACAATGGGTATCAAAACTCACCATGTGACTGTTTCCTATTATCATGATTTGAGGGTTCTGGTCATTTATCACATCCAGTTTCATAACTGAGTGGAAATTGATTTTTAATGAAGAACTGTTTCAATGTCTCTTTGTTTGTCTGTGTTTGCCTAACCAAGACTTTACTCAGCCAGTGCAAAACTATTTAACTGTGATTTTATAGCTTTGGAAAATCTCCCAATTGTTGTTAGCCAATAGGGAAATACCTTCTCATACTAGTTTAACAGATTTAACTTTCATTTGATGGAAAAAAGTTAGATTTTTGGGAAAGATTTAGATCTTGTTTTACTTTTTTCATCCCTCTTCTCAAACTCTCAAGGGTTTTCTGTCCCCTTTGTACACATTCCCTTTTTTACTCTAATTATCTATCTTTTTACTAAATGTAACTTAAACTCCGATATATTTTAATAGTCAGTAAGTTTTTTTCAAAGCATTATGCACATAAAGTACCCGGCCCACCTGCGCTGACAAAACACTACAAACATAACAAACGGAGCAATAACACAGTTTGATAGAACCGATGAAATACACCTTTATGCATGCAACAACAAAGCACTTATGAACACAATCCATCTCCTTAGACATTACAGATATTAATCGCACATCTGAGACACAGACTGTGCCTTTAACACGTCAAACATAAAATATCTCCCACTATTTCAGCTCCCACTTTGTCTGTAATCAGGTTCTGAGGTCTGTATTGATCAGGCATAGAAAACAAATCAGGACATTCTGCAGACATTTCAGTGTAACGCCTTTATCTAAGAGTGTGATATATAGGACAATAGAACAGAAAGTGCATTTTGTTTCAGACCTCTCTTAGATCACACAGGTGACACTTTCTATTTTCCTCTGAAATTGAGTGGAAGTGTCCGGTTTTCTCCGCCAGAGGCAAGAAGCCTCTCCACAGAGCACAGACAGACCCCTGTGCTCTGCTCAGGTTACAGGTGACACAGGGCTCTGGATGGTAAATTGCTTTCTCAATTTTGGTTTAGAAGTGTCCACAAAACTTCTTGTGACTATTCCTGTTTATCATTTTCAAATCTTATTCTTTTAAGCTGAATTATTCTAAAATGTAATTCTTTTCTTTATGCATATATTGGATTAAGTTCTGTGGCCCAAGAATAATTATTTGAAAGAGGTTTTAGAAATAATAATTAGAATAATATTCATGATAGTAATATTAGTTTACTTTATTAGGATGTTGCTTATAATGGCACTGCACTGTGACTGTACTGGTATAGCTGCTTTAGCACTTATTAGCAATCTCTAGGGAGTCATAAAAAATCAATATAATCCAGGCTGCTTGAAATCTCTAACCAGACCTTAGATTTAACAGTAAACACAAACTCCAAGGTGCTGAACTCAGGAGAAAATGCACAACACACACTAGATGTGCTCTTGCGTGATAACTTATTAATTTCCTCCGTCCCAGGTTAAACGTAATGCTTTGTTGATGGACAGCTCCGCTAAATCTGCACCCAGGGCTTGACCTGGTATAATCCCAGTCAAAACCATCAGATTAAAACTCCACAGCAGCTTCCGTCTACACACCCCTGCAGCGGGATGAGCCCCAAAGATGCTCTGACCTTGATTAACTGTCTGTAAGTGTGGATGTTCAAATCTGGCCCTCTGTCTGCCAGCGCAAATGATTTAAATGCATTACTTTTTTACCCAGAGTGATGCTTTTAATGCTGTTCCCTAAACCCCCCGACGTCTCCGTGACCTTACGTGCCTGTCAATCGTGTCATTTGGGCTGAAAACACCAAGCAGACAGATTATAGTCCTGAACATACTGTGCTCATGACCTTAACTCTATGAGCATGGAAGTTGGATCTGTTGATGACACACAAGCAGTGACGAGCTTTGGCTGTTGTGCTTTTGTTGTGCTCCACATTTACAGTATGCTCCATTGTATTCATCTTTACTTTTCATGTACTTTACTTTTGTACATTACTTTTCGCATGTTGACTTTGAACATACAAATCATGTGATGTCCTGTAAAATATGGTAAATCGATTGCATTTGTACTGCGTTCTATCCAGTCTTTACAACTCCATGTAGAAGTCATCATTCACCCATTCATACAGAGCAATGTATGCAAGGAAGCTAACCTTCACACACATTCACACACCATGCCATCAGGAGCAATTTGGGTTAAGTGTCTTGCCCAGCGATATATGGACATGTTGTTTTTTCTATTTAACCTTTGAACAAACAGGAAAGTCTCATTGAGATGAACAATCTTTTTTGCAAGAGAATGCTGGCCAAGATAGGCACTAGCACAGTTACAGAACACACATAAAAACAATTACATATAGAGTCACAATCAGGCGTTATCTGCTTCTCGGTCACTAAGAAGCCCTGTTTGACCTGTCCTGTTGATCGAACCCACAACTCTCCGATACCTCAAAGCCACAGTCGCCAAATATTTTTCTTCATGCAACACAAAAGTGTTGTCAAAAATATATAAATAATTGAAGTTCTATTATCATTGCAATATGTGTTTATTTGGACAAGGTCTCAATATTTCTGCTGCCTCCATGATACACAGGAAGGGTCAAAGAAATTGTTTGCTTGCTAAAAAAATAATTTACTATAAGGTTAGTGAAAAAGTAACTAGAAGGGAAATCAAAGAGCACATCAGAAATATTCAGAAGTACTTTATTTATCCCAAACTGGGACATTTTTGAAATAACGGAAAAATAGAATAGAACAAACCTCCCTGTCTTACCGTGAGAATTCATTTGTGATTCAGATACTCCAGAATATAACAGCTTCTTCCACCTTTAAACAAACAAACAAACATTACCTCCTTGAGCAAAGGTAATGATACTTGAATTGACATTTTTGTTCATCGTGGTATTGCTTTCTTTCCTTAAGGTATACGTTTTGAATACTACCTCCACCACTAACGACACCAGACTATTGATCGCCTTGTGTTGTTTTCTTTTCTCCATCTCTAGCCGGATCATCACCCTCCTCCTTCACGCTGCCTAAAGCCAACACTCTCACTACTTCAATCCCCACCAACTCCTACTACCCAGGTAAACACGCAGCACAGAGTTCCCTCACGCTAATCCTGTATGTCAACAGCGAGAGTCTTTACGATAGAAGAGAAGGTGTTAAATTGAGTCAGGATAACTGAATAAGAGACGATATTGCCAAACAAGTATTAATTAGTTTTATGTTCTTGGTAAGAGCTTTTCTAATGTAAGTTACATACTAATAAAGTAATGTGTGGTATGAATGGATTTAGGTGTTTTAATAAATTAGGAAACAATTTCACAAATGAGAAGATAGATAAATTGACTTTGGATGGGTTTTACACTCTGTTACATATCCAGTTATAACCACAAGTGTTTTTAGTTCATTTTGCTCAGAAGGAATTTAGCTGTTCAATCATGGCTTTAATTTCTCCAGAAAAAAAACCCCTCATAATTGTATGTCTTGTGTAATCAGATCACAGCTCATTGATCAGATGGAGCAGAGGGCAGCTAGATTTATAATCAACTAAACTTGGTGTATAATTAGCTCTTCTGGAAAATATGATAAGTTTCTTGTTATGGCTGCTTGGCAGGAAACCAACAAACTGTCTTGTTTTTGTTATTGTTGTTTTTTTGTGGATTTATCTTGGCTTTAATTCACTGCAACTCTCTTTCCTCCTCCAACTTCTGCACTTGTTATGGTGGTATGAGCAGATCCCTTTGTGCCAACTGCTATCTTAGGTGAGACACATTTTCTTTTCCCATTGCTGTTGATTACTTATTCTTATTTGTAGCTTGAAGAAAATACATTTATAAGATGGCTGTTTTGAAAACTTATCTACAGATTTTTGTTTTTCCCACTTTTGGTTTTTGGTTGGCTCTTTTTTTTACTAGAGATGGCTTCCTCACCTTCATACCTGCCTGCTGCTTCTCCCCCTCCTCCCCACCATCCCTTCCTCCTCCATCTTCCCCTCCCTCCCTCTCCCCCCCTCCCCGTCAAAGAGGGGCTCTCCTGGGCTGAGGCTGGCTTCACTCCATCCCATCCGCATTGCGTGTCGTGCGTGTGATGTCACATACGTGTTTGACCTCTCATATGCATGGACAGACATGTGGACTGGATGTGGGGGAGTGTTTACGGGGGGCAACAGGGGGGTGGCTTGGAGGGGAGGGGGGGAGGGTGGGTGGGGGGGGGGGGCAGTTTGCCCCAGCACCAGCACCAAGGCTACAGTGTGCCGAAGCCATAGCAGCTGCACTGAGACACAAACAGAAATTAAACAGTGAAGGGGACACAGAAAAACACTCTCTCTTGGCCCCCCTCACAAAAAAAAGGCGGGATGCGTTCAGTCTGAACTATAAGGACTTGCATTAGCTGTGCTGCCCTCCCCTCCCTCCCCTCTCTCCCTCACTACGCATTTAACTCCCCTCCCTCCCTCCAAAACAACAACCTTTTCTATTATTCTTTTTAATGTTGCTCTCCCTGCCTTTGGCTAACTGCTAGTGACCTACTTGTTTTAGTTTTGGTTTTTTGCCAGGGTTTCTCGTCCTGTTCCATGAGAAAATAGAATCACAGATAAGCATTTTGTTCTTCCGTTAATTAATACCGGCCTTTGTTGAATACGCACTGCAGCCCAAAGTGCAGCGTCTTAAACGAGCAGATGCTTTTCCTAACAACGGACCACTTAATGTAGCTACTAAGTGGGGCACTAGAACTGAAATAATTAAATACTCAAGGCCATGCAGAAAAGATGCAATAAGCAACTCCAGCTTCACCACAAGCACCAGAACTACAGTGCAGAACTTAGTTAGGGCGCTGTTTTCTTTCACCAAACAAGTGCAACGTAAAGCCGAGCATTTCATCATTGCTGATGTGACAGCTGCTTATGTTAGTTCCAAATTTAATGAAGCATGAAACAATTAACATGAAATTACCGCAGCCAGAAAAGGTTACATGCTTTCAATTGTGACAGTCAGTCACATCATTGTCTCATCAGTTGAGGTTAATGATCAAAACTGATTATATCATAGTGCATCGGTAATGGTTTTTATTTTATTGCACACCAAAAAATATGCAGAAAATAAGTCATAAATACAGGTGTCACCACTACCACACGCAATTAAAATTATAGCAATTAGAGAAAGACACCCAAATGTCAGGACACTCAAAACTTTATTGGCGTCATTCAAATATGCAAGATCTAAAACAATAACAGCTTGTTCCAAAGACGACCCGTATATCACCATTATTTTCTCCCCTGAAATCCATGACTTCCTTGTTTTGTTCTTTTACTTTTGTCTTGCACTGTTGAAATTGCCCCATCCATCCACTCAACATCCCCCCCCTCCCCTTTGACTTAGGCTTTCTACCACTTTGGACTGAGCAGGCATGTGATCTTGCCCTGTAGCGTAGCTCTAAAACACTCTACTGTAACAGGTTCTCATGCTGTATTGTTGCTTATCCCCTCTCTCCTCTCTCTTCTCCTCTCTTTTTCTTTACATACGTAACCTCTTATGTATCTGCTATCTAAAAAGTGCCCATTAATGGTAAGTTTTCCCAAGTGGGCCCTGGGTTGGGGGAAGGAGGTGGTGTTTTTACTCATAAAGCAGGCCAAAAGTGAGAGGCTGCTTCTGACATGGACATTTTGACATTTATTGCATGACCAGTGGACATGTTAGCATCTCACCACCCTCCGTACCGTGCCACCAAGCCACCATTAGCCTAGCATGGTCAAAGTGCGTACAGTGCGCCATGGCAGCATCACCCCATGCATTCTCCTCCCATCTCCGCTTCCCTCCTGTTTTAAGTTATTCTTTAGGTTTGATTTTTTTTTTCATTTACCGGGGAAAACACGGGTGGCAGGGGTTTGAATCGGCGCTGTGTCTGTGTGATGCTTCTGACGGTGCCTGCTGCAACATGCTCACTGTGGCCCACCGCACCCCCCTCACATCCTCCTCCTCCTCCATGTTTCTGGACACCCTCCATCGTCCGCTGGCTCCCCACAGCATCTGTGCCCTCATGTCTGCCACTCACTGGATTACAGTATGAAAGAGCTGGACTGACTCTCAATATGAGCTGCTGCCCAAACCAGCATACTGTAGTGCCAGTGTAAAAAAAAAAAAAAAAAAAGAAGGAAACTTGTTGTTTTACAGCATCTTCATGTGGGTTTTACAATGGCTCTTTACTGTCTCCTGCAGTCGAGGGCCGCTGACTCCTCTTTTTCTGATAGTAGCCGTATTAGATGCTAATAGTGTAAGTGCTTTACTTAAAGGACATCGTATTTTCCCGGCTATGAACTGTCATACAGTACACTAGGCCTGTAATAGTGAATATTTTCCAGCCACACAGATGGACAGATGGACCTGAACCTTCCCACCACATGATTCATCCTATTACTCAATGATGTTGTGTTGTTGTGACCATCCATAACAAACAGATTACTAGTTAAAAGTTGTTTGTCAATCTGGAGGGTGGTGACATAATGCTTAGCAGTAAATGAGATAATGTGCCATCTGTTAATGGGAACAGTTGTAACTGAGATGATTTGGTAGAAGATGGACAAGGATACATACAACTCTTTATATGTCAATTAACTCGTAAAATACGGCTGAAATTTACTGCGTTAAGCATTATGTCATCCACGTGTAACTGATAACAATACACTGATAAAATATCCCGCTCCTACCTCTCCCTGCTGACCTGCTCTGGCTTGTCCCTGTGCTTGTGTCCCACAGACGAGAGCCAGAACATGGGTAGCGACACCAGCAGCCTGGTGCAGTCGCACACTCACTCCCTGAGGAAGCGCGAGCCGGTGGATGTGCCGTATCAGACGGGTAAGCTGCACCCGGCCATCCGCGTGGCAGACCTCCTGCAGCACATCACCCAGATGAAATGCTCCGAGGGCTACGGCTTCAAGGAGGAGTACGAGGTAGGACGCATCCCAGCAGTCAACCCCCCACTATAAAAGTTGCAAACACAAATTAAGCCCCGTGATAGACTTGTAAGATCTCTACGGAAATCCTTGAGTGGGAATGTTTATCAGTCCAATACAGAGGTGGGAAGTAAGTAGTACTGTACTTAAGTGCGATCTCGAGGTACTTGTACTTTACTATACTCCACAAGATTTAATTAACAGCTTTAGCTACGACTAACTCTTTTAGTCAAATAAGAGTCACATAATGTAAATATTTTATCAGAACTTTGTCTACAACACTAAAATGCTACTGGATGCAACAATATTATCTAGAAATGACACGCATGAATATAATACACACACAGAGGCAATTTGGTACCACTTTACAAAAAGACTGCCCTTATAAAGGGTTTATAAACTGTTTATAATTAGGTTATTAATTAGGTTGTAAACACGTTATTAATCATTAACAACCATTTATAAACCAGTTCGAACACAGTTCTCATACATCAACACAGACTCACTATTTGGTAACATGACTAAGCCTTATATTGGCTACCTAGCTTACTTCTTCATCAGCCACATCCTTGGTGTCTGTCGTTCACTGCGTTGATTCTCCCCACATCCATTATGACGTTTCTTGGCATCTCTGTTTCTCTCATGTCTTATAAAAGCTTAGTTATGATTTATGAAGTGTTCACAACCTAATTAATAAATGAATTACAAACTATTCGTAAACCTTTATAAGGGTAGTCTTATTGTAAAGTGGCACCGACAATTTTTCTGCACAGTGATTACCTTCTTTTTATACTCCGAGTACCTTTTGCTGATAATACTGATTTTGAATGCAGGACTTTTACTTGTAATGAAGTAAAGTATCCGGATACTTCTTCCACCACCGGTCTGATCCGAGGCTTTATTTGTGGCCCACATCTCCGTCTCTGTTCTTCAGTTTTGCACCACACAGCAGAAGAGCTTTGTTTCTCCCCAGATGCACTTTTATGATAAATTGTTAATGTACCCCGTCTCAGTGTGTTTACGGTGTGATTCGTTTTGTTGTTCATCTGTTCCTTGTTGTTTGCAGCGGTTCGTGTGTTTGTGTCAAATGCTGCTGTCCCAGTTCCCCCTCAGAGACTCAGCTGTAGCCTAACGTGAACTGCAAATTCCCCCTCCCCACAAAAGAAAATGTGTCTTCAACATGCTAGTGTGTTAGCCATGTCCCATCCTTCATCTGAATCTGGTCCGATTAGGCTGCGACTGCCTGCTGCTCTCTTAAGACTGTTGTCACACAGCAGCATTGGTAATCTGACACCAGGCCTCTTGCTGACACCAAAACAAAAGATTTCGCCCCAGAAGAGCATCACTCTCATTTCCTCTCATTAGTGCGGGAGGCTGGCAGGGCTTGGCGGCTCTCCAGCCTCCTCTCCATCCCTCAGCACCACAGCAGCCTGCCTCATCTCACCCTGATGCCACGCTGTAACAGACTGGCTTCAAGCAAATCCTTCTTTTGAAACACCTCGTCTGTTTCACTCCTGTCTTTCAATCTGGCATCACACTGGTCCATCTCTCTGATAGCAATTTTTATCTGTCTGTCTTCATCACCTTCTCACATCATCACCTTTCTCCCTTTTTTTTTTGCATCACATCTTTTTTTTTGGTACATATTTCCTGTACCTCTGAAGCCCTCTCTCTTGCTTCATCCCTTTGACTTCTCTTCACTTTATTTCCTTGCTTTCCTCTGACTCTCTTCATCTCCCTGCCTGCTTATTTTCACTATGCACGGGCCAGATTTATCAGTAATTAACGGCCCACTTTCCCCCTCATGACTACGGAATTAAATACTGCTGCCTCCCATTGCTACCTGCAGCAGCAGATCATTGAGGAACTGAAGCTTTGGGCTGCCCTCTGAGCCTAATCCATTATGGATAAAGATGTTTTGGGTTCACGTGGCCGGCATTGCGAGGATGCATTAAAGTCAATCAAAAGGAAGCCACAACAAACCATTGGCCCCGTACCCTTTCCCTTTTGTCACCTAGCTGTCCGCAGCCTGTTGACAACACAAAGCCTGAGGGATACGGAGCTCATTCTCATTTTGCTGCAGCGATTCATCTGTATGTTCTGTTGCGTTGCTGTCTTCTCTATATCAATCTGTCTTAAGGTTAATGCCCTTTTTTAACGTTTCTCATTGATGATGACATTGGAGCCCCTTGCACCTCTAAACCTGTTGACTTACACTGTACCATATCTCTCTCCGACCCATGCTTCTTGTTATTCTGTACGTTAACTTTGGATCAGATAAACGAGGTAAGCTAATACTTTTGGTTGTTTAAAGTTTTTCATACAAGCGTGTAGATGATATCACACACCTGACAGATTTATGGTGCTTGTTGGCTGTTTTCTGAAGGCCCTGTCAGTGTACGTTTTCTCACATTTATGATCTAGTCTGAAAAGGGCATTTACCAACCGAAGCTATGCAGTGCTAGCGTACAGATGATGAAATGTGTGAAAGGGACATTTTCTTTTACTTTTGTCACTGTGAAATGTTTTTTTCAGAAAATGTCAGATCTATAAATGCTCCACAGCTCATGTTTCTTTATAAAGCTTTTCAAAAGCATACTCACCGCAACACCAGTAATGAAAATAAAGAGTTGGAATAACTGAAGAAATAAAACAATTGTAATATTTTGTAAGATTCACTCACAGTAGCAATTTACACTGAACTAGTTAATTACAAATGTAGTTGTGGGTCTATAAATTCATTAGTTTGTTTCATTAGCACGGAGCCAAACCCACCAAATCCCAAAGTTAATTTTCAATTTGGACCAAACAGATGATATGACTGGTAATTAGCGAACACCATGAAAAAGGGACACATCCCGATTTTGAAACTCCTCTATCTTGTGTACTTCCCAAAAGCTTTATAAAGCCATGTTTGATTTTTTTTTTTAAAGGTAGTTTTTGCATGTCCAAATTCTGCACGTTCACACGCAGTTTGAGTTAGCAAAATGTAAACATTGAACACGTTTCAACTGCTTTATAGATGTTATGTTGTCATTGAACTTCACTTGTTTTCAGCTATTTTAAGGAGAATTTGTTGCACTTTTGGCTCCAAACAACAATTGATTATGAGACTCCTTTTTCTTACACAGCAAAGGATTAATTCAGAAGCAGTGCACTAAATCCTGCTGCTTCTTTTTGTCCCCATCCTTTTTTTTAACCCACATGGTGTGTAGCGTTTGTCAAGCGCTCTGTTGTCGCTCTACTGTATGTAGGTTTTCCCATAGTGATTGAATTGAGAGAAAGTCTCAAGCTTTTCACTAACAGTAAGTGGTTACGGACAAAGAAACACCATAGCCGACAGACTGTGCTGGGACTGGAGTACAGCAGGTAGTCTGTAATTAAAAACCCACCACGTTGGATCTGAGCCAATGGGAATAATTTGTGGATGGTGAAACACTACCTGCAGATGCACGAGAATGAGGTACAACACTGACCTTTTCTGCAAAATAGTTTTTTACAGATAGAGCCAGACGTTGTTTTTCAATTACTGTCTGATGAATTTTAGGCAGCCAATTATTCCCAATGTGGGTATAAAGCCTTTAAATCGAGAGCCTTCATATAATCTCTCCCTCTTGGGACACTTAACTACTTTATCGGCATCATTTATTTTTCTGAATCCAGCCTGAGGAATGAGACCATTGCATCCGAGACAGGCAGGGTCGCTCATTTTAAGGGAGAACTATTATAAAGTAGCCCAGTAACGCCTCTCGGCTCGAAGATGATTTGTCTTCACATGCTTGATATTAGACCTGTATCCTTCAGAGTGACAGAGAGAGCGACATTGGCCCGTGCACTTACTCAAGACATACTGCCACGGGAGGAGAGGCCCATATTATCCGTCTCTGAGTCATGCCTCCATCTTCACTGGAAGGATGGGACATATTTTTAGCATATTTAAGCTGTTTCTCAGGGAAATCACTAATCCTTAGGACTTAATACAGGAACGTGTCCTTGTGCGGTGTCTGAAAGGCCTTTTATTTGCCAGACAAACGGCCTGCCGAAGCACTGAGATGAATGAAACCATCAAGTCCCAGAACACTGATGATTGAAGACAATGCCTCCCGCTCTCTCTCAGACCGGCTATCGCCTTTAAAAGGAGCTCTGCAAACAATCTGTTTAACCTCTGATAAGCGCTCGCCAATCTTTACTTGCAGATGGTCTGCAGCCTAATGCATTAGCAGAGTTTTTAAATGTGCATTAGCTGACTATCAAAAAGCCAGAACAATAACATGTTTTTGTCCAGGCTAGTCTGCTCGGAGCCAACCCCACCCGCCCCTGCCGAACAGCGGTGGACTGGCAGTGGAGATGTATTTTCATAATTTGGCTTAATTGTGCCTGGTGTGCCATCAGAATAGAAATCTCCCCAGCGAGAGATGATAAATATTTCATGAGGGTAATCTGAGCGGAGCAGTTTTTGATCTGCAGACGATGAGCTGGCTTTATTTTTCCCCACGACGAGCTGATTGAGTCCTTCAGAGGAGACAGGCAGACAGTCAGACAGTCGCTGCGGTGGCTCCGCCCAACAGAGCAACACAGGGGGAGAGGTTTGAGCGTGACACCCGCCGCTTCTGCCCTAATGGCACTCGCTGTTTGACACAGCTCCCCAGGTTCCACCACCCTCCCCGTGTTTCACGTCCAATAATGATGTGAATATATCTCTCCCTGTGTCTTCCTTTCTGTTGCCAATGTTTCCTTTCCTTTTTTTTGTAGATCTGCAAAAGGGAAGAATGTGTTCTTTAGCCTGGTTATCATTTAGAGTGCTCACACATGACACCATATTTCATCTCCCCGTCTCTGTTCTCTGTTTTCTGTCTTTTCAGAGCTTTTTTGAAGGACAGTCTGCGCCATGGGACTCTGCCAAGAAGGATGAGAACCGCATGAAGAACCGATATGGGAATATTATTGCATGTGTGTACAAAGCACCTCCTGAGCGCTCATGAATTTTTGTGTGCCGTTCCCATTCTTCCGGCTGATTTATTGGCCAGGCTTGTGACTCTGGATAACTATAAGCTGCTCAAACAGAGTTTTATTATCAGCCAACGAGAGCAGCTTTGACCTTTCCAATCTACTTTTATATTCATCTTCCCGCAGTCTCTTTTCAGTTATGAGAAATAAGCCGTGCAGCAAATGGCACATAGCATGTAGCCTCTGCAATGTTTATAAAAATGAATTTGAATTAAATATCACTATTTATTCATATTGCCAATCCAAAGTTGAGCTGTAATGCAAATTAGCTGATTAAATCTGATTGGACAGTTGAGCTAACTCTCGTTAAGCACTGCTATAAGAAAAACAAACGTTAAAGGAAAATGACTTCAATCCCTAATGATATGTTTAAATTACCACTAATTACAACAAATTCAATTTATTTGAATATAAATATAGTCCAGAGTCAAGGCATGGATCCCATTTCACAAATCCATATATTATTCCAAGTATTTGTTTTGAAGTTTCACCATAACTCATTTCAGCGCTGGTTTTTCATCACGCTCCATAGTTAAGGCTCCAACAATATAGTTTTAATTGTATTTTTTTGCTCCTAATTTCATCTCATCAGGTTTTAAACTTAAGCAGCATCTTTGTGTTTGTGATGAATGCTCAGGTCACATGACAGCAGCCATTCATCAGCCACATTGCATTTCTACAACCTGTTTTTATCTGCACCGCAGCATAATGCCAGTCTGATCACTCCTCCATCACCACTCTCTGTTTCACTCCCTGTCCCTCTGCCTGCTTTTCTTCTCCTGATGCCCTCGTTAATATGATTAATTCAACGCTGGTTTCTTCTTCTGCCTCTCTTCAAGATGATCACTCCCGTGTCAGGCTGCAGGCCCTGGAGGGGGAACAGAGCTCCGATTACATTAATGCAAATTACGTTGATGTAAGTACACACACCAGCCAGGGCCACCAACGCAAAGGTCACTGCGCTTCCTCTTGGGGAGAGAGAGGGCGCTGGTGCCGCCGTCGCAGGGGCCCTGAGGGACAAAGCGCTGCCTGCCCATCACATCCACACACATACAGAACCAGACAGACAGACACACACACACACAGTGCCTTTATATTCAACTTTAGAGGGCTGCTGTATCACTCTTTTCATTGGATATATTAAGAGGAATGAAGATCAGAGGCTGACAGCACTGGGAGAGAAAAAAGGCAATCCAGCACACGGGGGATACTGGGGTTATAGTTTTGGACTTTGCTTTGAACAACAGCAGGGAACGCGTTTTGAAAAGCAAAAATGAGGATAAAAAGGGGGGAGTTTCCTTGTATGATTAATTAGTTTAGCTTTGGATGGATAAAACTGAAAAAAGATACACAAAGAGAGCACAATACGGTGCCTCGAACATCTCAATCACAAGTAGCTTGATGGAAATTGCCTAAAACCATAACTCATCTGCTTTATTTACATGATGATAATATCATCTTTTATCCATTAAGTGAAAGTGAAAACTTCTAATACCTGAATGACAGGTAATTTGTCTTTGCCTTCAATAACAGACAATATTTGTGACACAAAAATTATTCATTTTTTGATTTTCTACCTCTATAGCCAAGGTTCAGTGAGGCAGCTAATTGGTAAAGTGTTATGCATCGTGGTTAAAAGAAACCAATGTTGACTGTTCCTCTCCAATCTCAAAGTCTTCAAACACAAACCACACACACCATCTCTTACTTCAAAGCATAATACAAAACATCATACATCTACTGCCTTTTCTGCAAGGTCAGAGTCACATCTGGCCTTTTTTAAGCCATTGAACATGCAAACCAGTGTCCATTTTTCTGTGAGGATGTATGACAGAGCTTTTGTTCATCCTCATCGTGCTTCAAGTCCACATAAGTCGGCAGCCTTCTGATCTGTCAGACCCTGAAAACCCCTCACGCACAGACTTGGCGGTTATCTACAGTGGTTTCGTTATACATCTTACCTCATGAGAGTACCTGCAGCACGGCACTAACATGCACTTGTGTGACTCTACAGTAAGTAAAAGTCATTAAACAGTGGCGTGAGACATGCCTTTAGTTGAAAACTGATCCAAACCACTTAACTCACACAATGTAGAAGCTGTGGTCTGACCTGATTTGCTGTTGATCGTAGTGTTAATAGCAGGATGTGACCAATCACAGGATCCTCCTCTAGCAGATGCTCCCACTCCATGTGTAATGGTGATGTACCTGACTCTCTAAGTGGTTTTCTGCTCAGGAGAGAACTCCAACTCTGTCTCCCCATCTTCTACTCTCCCGCCCCTCTAATGTGGTTATTTGTAATCTCTTGTTACGCCTTCAAACATAAATTCATAATGCTAGGTGTGCTACGGCAAATGCAGGGGGCTTAAATTATTTACCTTTCCCCACTATTCAGTTTATGGCCCATTATGCCACGAGAAGGGCCGCTGCGGAGAAGACTCTCACAATAGAGAGTGCCCCATTATAAGATAAGAATACACGCATATTAAAGAGGGCTCTGATTGAAAAGGATTTCCGCTGCTCTGCCAGCTTCATTGAAAAAGTACTTAGTAGAAATGCAGGCAGATGGGTAATGATGTTTTTGCTCTTCAGAAAGCTTTTTAACCCATCTAGAAGCCTGTCCTGCCCAATAAACTCTTATGTGTAGAACATTTCCCACAGTGTGTGTTATTATACTGACGATTATTTCAAGTCATGTACGAGTAAGCAGAGCTGCCGCGGTGTGTTCCTTTTCTCTGCAGCTGATTGAGCATTTTCATAAGCAGTCAGGAGGCAGGGAAACGCACTGTAATAGCCTGTTGTCTGCAGAGTTGTGTAGGATTGCGGGGGTTGTGCACTGTGTAGTAAAAAAAAATGCTGGGATGTGCCAGTCAGTTTACTGTGTGTGCAGAAAGGTAACCGTAGTCCTGTCTCCCTATGATCACATTAAGGTACAACAAATTATTGTTAGCAAGACTTTTTATCAACATAAGAAGGAACCATGTTTCAGTTTTGCCTTTATTGAACATTTCAGCAAACTGTTAATTGCTATTGTATTGCCAAATGTCTCTGTGAAATGCTCTGCATCAACACATTGTATTAGTGCAATAGCATGATTACTGGTTTATGGTCAGGTTTTGTACCTGTTTTGGAAACCTCACTGACTCTCTGTTAATGATCATTTACCCAAACCCGTAAACACTTTAATTCAGTGTACATTTGGCAAAGGGCCTTTCTACCTTTTTGGCTTATAACCCCCTTAAATAAATCTGCTATTTAATCTTAAATATCTTAATCCTTTTAACCGTCATCACAGATTACAGCTGAGCAGTGACAGAACATGTAGGCTGTGAGGCAGTTTTTTTCTACACTGACTTAATCTGAAGCCTGAGTAGTTACAAATATCCAGAGGCAAGAAAAACGATACAGCAAGTTTTACCTTAAACCCTTCGGGTAGTTTGGGAACCACTGATGGGCAGACAAAACAGCTAATAATGCAGAACCAACCTTAAGGCCCATATAGTTTTAGTTTATATGGTGCATTGATTGTGCATAATCACAAAAAAATGCCATAAATTACCAGAGTACAGCTGACGCTCAATAAATCTGGGGCTTTCAGCGGCCCCTCGGGGTCCAGGGCCTCAGGGCAAGTTCTCACTTTGCCCTTTTACTTGTCCTGCGTTGCTCCTCCGTGTGACTTCTGTGTAACATAATGATGTTGCTCTTTGCAGTGCACATAATAAGCATTTATGTTTTATCCAAATTGTATTTGCCAAGTTATATTATATAAATGTATTTTCCACTGTAGGTGATAGAGACGGTACACCAGATTTACAAAAAGTATCTAATGAAATTCAGACTGGAAATACAAATTCATGCCCACAGGCGAAAACAATCCATGCTGCTTATTTTAGACACTCTGGGTCCCTCTGTTACTGGAAGGAATTAATGTTAATGATAATTGTAATAGGCAATGCAGCAAAATACAGCGAGCTTAGCACATATTTAATTCTCCTTTAGTAAATCACACATCCCTGGAAACAAAGCCTGTTCAATTAATAATTTCAACATGTACTTTTCTGCTTTTTCTTCTGTGTCTTGATCATGAAGAAACACTCGTATGGAGCTAATGTAACAAGTTTCTGAAAAGTCCATTTATAGTGAGCTCTACTCACCTGACAGTCACTGTCAGGGCACTCCTTTCTTCTCGACTCTCCCCCCTCTAATCCGACGGGCGTACTGGGCCTCCACTTTACTTGACAGAACTTACATGAAAGCACAAACAAATCTCCTCCTCAGTCCAGAGATAAAGAAGTCATTAAAAATGGAGGACAGTTGAATGAGCTGAAAGAGCCCCGTGGATGAGAGAGAGAGAGAGAGAGAGAGAGAGTGAGGAAAATATCCTTTGTGTCTTTCTCCCCTTCATTGGAGGAGCGTTAATCACAGTCCAAGTTAAATTGAATATGAGTGAGATAAGCAGAGCAGCATGGGTGTGTGGAGGGGGGGGGGGGTGGCGGCAATCAAGAGGAGGCAGGGCCGGGGAAGAGCCTTTAAGTCCTAATGTTTTGTTTCCTGCCTCATATCTCTAGAGAAAAGACAAGGAATTGGACAAATAAAACTTGAAGGGATTAGAGTAATCCGTGAGACTAGGGGCCTGTTGTGAAGATCAGTGCTGTTAGTTGTATCTTGGGGATTATCAACACTTTGGCTGCTTACTCCAGAGGTGTGCTGCATATAGAGTGTTTGATGGAGAGTGTTTGTTCATCCTGTATCCAACCGTATCCATCACCAGCTAACATTTGCCTCAGTCAGATGTTCAAACAAAGAAGTGAGTTGGTGTACAGTGGCAAAAACAGCTGGCAGCCTGACAATGCACACTGTTTCTTGAGAGCGGTGCACACATTTCTCCACGGTTCCTCTTCAGGTGGAGCACCAGTGAAGTAATTGTTTGCTGCATAAACGTGACATCTAAAATAAGCAACAGCTGCTAACTGGTCTCCCATAAAGTTTAAATCTGTTCTGTGGTTTGTGATGTACAAATAAAGTGAGTTTGCATGAAAAGGGTCAAACTGCACCGTCAGAAAACAGACTGAATATCAGAGACAAATGTGTGATGTTTAAGATGTATGTGACCAAAAACAGCTTGTCTTTTAAGAGTGGAAGAAAGAAAACTCACTTTTCTCTTTCTTTTTGTCTGTTCCCAGGGCTACCACAGACCAAATCACTACATCGCCACTCAAGGTAAGAATAAAACACTGCAAAAATGGCAAGGCACTCTGGGTTGTAACGAGAGGGAGGGAGAGTTTAGGGCTGTCTGTTTGTTTGGGGCGGATGGATGTGTGCAGGTGTCTCTCCGAACATCCCCATCGTTGTTTACATACGCTCTTGAACACTCCTCTTTGATGCTCAGTCAAGTGTGTGTTCGGGGAATCTGGTACTGCTCAGTGCACCGACACACACTTACGGACCTCTGTGCGAACATAACAGCATGCTTCCTCTCTCCCTCTGTCGCTTCCCTTCCATCGGTGGTGTGGGAGCCATTAATCAGGCAGTCTGGGAGAAAGCTGAATAAATAAATGGATTAGCTGACATGTACAGGCACATTTTGTCACTGTGTTAATCTGGCCGGCAGATTCGCAGCGCGGGGAGCACTTACCGTGACCCCAGAGGTTAAGTCTGATTGATGGTTAATTGTTATGAATTTTGCGTCGAGAGCCTCACTCCCACACAACGGGGGCTGCATGCATGGGGATTTTGCGTACCACTTTGGAGGAGAAAAAAAATCAGTGGAGGGAGAAAAAAAAAAGAAGAGGCGTTTTTGCGAAGAGGCCTTAATGGATTCACAATCTGCTTTGGCGGAGCTGGGAGTTGCATAATTACCTGTTTATTAGTGCATTGCCTCTCTTCCTCAGTGTCTCAATTAAAACAGCCCTCTGTTTGCTTACTTTAGGAAGAGATGGCATACTGAGCGAGGCACTATACTGACCACCGAGTCAGCCATCAGAACTAAGCCATCCGTCAAGTGACAACTCTCTCTTCCAATTCACCAAAACATGCCCTTCACATCTTTTAACTGGATTATTTTGACTTCTATAATTGTGCTAAAGTCATTAAGAGCATTGCATATTTCATTTCAAAATATTCATATGGAGATCAGCAGTCAGAGGAGCCCTCTCAAAGAGCCAAACGTGTTTCCACGTAAATTAATTAGCGGCTGTTTTCTCGTTGAGCTTGCATAATAAGTCTGTATTGCAAGCCGTGTGTAAAGCCATCCAGTACAGATGAGGGGAGGTGTGTGTGTGTGTGTGTGTGTGTGTGTGTGTGTGTGTGTGTGTGTGTGTGTGTGGAAACATCTGTATTCTCTGGGAGAGCGGGCGCTTCTATAATTCATCATCGGCTCCAGCAGACTGACAGGAAGGAAGGCTCGGTGTGCTGACACCGAGGCAGAGAGCAGCCTGAGATGATAGGAGTGGCAGGCACAGACGAGTCTTTCTCAGTCAGACAAACCGCATACTGTAGCACCTGAAAACAGCACCTGGGCATTGGCACCAAAAAAAAATGAGGAAGTAGTCTCTTTTCTTCCCCCAGTAAAGTTTTGCTGTGAGTGACACTTCAACTCATGCCCACTGGGACCGGCGGTAGCTCAGAAAGTGATGACACCCCCAATAGTGCTGGATACGGTAAAAAATCTTTGTCATAAATTGGTTGTGGGGGTGGTTGAGGATGTGCTTAATATGGCAGACGGATGGCGTAACGCTGTCCCTGTTCTCTTATGCTATAAACTACAATGACACTCATTAGTTTGGGGTTTATTGATGAGTCCCTTTGCTCTGTCAAGGTGACAACGGCAGGTAGAACAGCTGTCACTCCATAAAAGCCTCATCACCTCAGCTCCTCTACTCATTATGTAGGTCATTCTCTCATCTAGGGATTTTTATTTTTTTTGCCGGAGGAATACCACAACCAACTCTCAGTAATTCAGCGCCAACCGCAGCTCACCTACTTAGCAAAATTGAGCGCGTGCGTGCCTGGCTCAGCCCTCCCAGTTTGCCGCCTTGCCTCTGTCCATTTTTATGTCCTGCGGATCATTTAAATACCGATCAGACATGAGCTTCCTCCTGGTGTAGACTGTGAATTACACTGAAGCCGGGGTGCAAACGGCTCCGATAAGTCCCTGCATCCTCCTGGTGATGTGGAAAATATTCATGATGCGGGGAAAGGGTTCAATTTCATCAAGCGTTCCCCCTCTGGTCTTCTCTGCTCTCCCCTCCCCTCCTTCACAAGCACCAAATGTCACCAGCATCGCAAAAGTTTTATTATTTACAGGTTAACATCTCAAAGCCCAACAGGGATGGGTGAGGGCTTTGGAGATGGAAAAGAGAGAGAGAGCAAATCAATGATAAGTGAGTGCACATTATGCCAGAGTCTGCTGCATGTAATATTAATGGGCAAGAGGGGAACAGAGAGCCTGTGTGTTTGTCTGAGAGTGTGTTTGCACGCACGTTGATCGGGAGTTTTGCGGCGTACCTGGCTGGGGGATTTCTACAGCTGTCACACTCATCGCTTCTGAGGAGGAACAGGCCCGGTCCCAAAACACAGCGTCGGCTGCAGCAGCATCAGCGCTCTGACAGCTGGAAGTGAAGCTTCTTCTGGTGTGCTTCCTCTGTGAAGTGCCTCCTCCAAAACTTCTTCAACTAGACTTCACGCAGCTCGTAGAAACACTGCTCTCACCTTGTAGTTCCTCAAGTCTCTCAAATCAATTTCTTTCTTAAAAAACTTAAAAGGGCAAATGTCATGCCTGCTGTACGAATGGCAATTGCTGTTAGTTATAGTGAGAAGACATGTCAGCCCAAAAGTGTGTCACATTCAATAGAAAATATAAAGAAATATGAAGTGACTTAATCCTTAACTCCTCTTAGCTGCAGGGAATGGGAGTTGGTTCCTAACCTCAGTGAATCAGTGACGTTTAGCAGAAGGTAGCACTGCAACGGTTATAGCTCTTTGCTAAGGTACACGTAAACATTTCTGCCGCTCTGACCATACTGCTGTCCTGATTTGAACAGTCAGTCGATTTCTTTGGTAGAAATACAAAACAACGAGCCTTAGAAAAATCCAATTTCATTCTGATCATCACTATTGTTTGTGTTTTAGGCAGTGCGAGTTGTGAAAATGGCAATTGTTCTTATGGTGAGTCAGTGGGGCTGTGAGGTGTGTCACTTTCAGTAGAGAAATATAAAGCAATGAAATTCAGCAATCCTTAATTCCCCTCTAGAGGCAATGCAATGGAGATTATGTGCCAAAGACTCAGCTCTTTGCTTTGTACTACGCCATACAAAAGTTCTGACAATTGCTCCAAAACCTCAGCGAATTTTAGCAAGTTGATTTACAGAAGTACCCCGCTTCAAGGGTTGTCGTTCTTTGCAATGACTACCAAAGACAAAAAAATGGCCGCCACTGATTATCGTGCTATCTTGAGTTGAATGGGAAGGTCGAATCTAAAAAGTTATCCTATGTTTATGATTGAAAAACTAAAGAATGAGCCTTTATAGATATCAATTTCCTTCTTGTCGTCACCATTGTTTATGTTTGTGACAATTTTTTTCTCATAATCCGATTCATCAGCAGCCAAACTCACTCCGCTTCCTAACTTGTCATCAAGTTCAGCACTACTTACCGTCTGCTCTTCACCTATTTTCCATCTATTCATGTATATGCGAACATAACTTGGCCGGCTGAAGCTTGGCAGGAGACTCGCATTGGATGATTTGCCACACAATGCCAAGTGTTATTGTATTCCTGAAGTCCTACACACCAGCTGTCCTGCTTCTCAGTCGTCCTCTCGGAAACTTCTCAGCAGTACGTTTCCTCCCTTCGGGGACAAGTGTGGGAGGAAGCAGAGTGGGTGGTTCAATCAGGTTGGGTAGTTATTGGAGAGGCTGGTAGTGACTGGAATTGGAGATTGAGGTCTTACAGTTACAATCGAGACAAAGCACCTCATGCATAGCAGAGGAAATGTGGGAATAAAAATGGGAGATATCCAATTGGGATGCAAACAAGTGAGCAGAAGTTCAATTCTTAATTTAACAAAAAAAACTACTTGTATTCTCTGCAAAATGTTTCCAAAGAAAAGGGGCTGGCAGCAGAGACCTGATTGTGGAGATGATGGTTCATTTGGAGTCATTTATCTTTTTGTTCTGCAAGAAGTCTCTCAAATTTCACTGCACAGTTTGGCAGAAATTGATTTAAACTATGTTGCATGAGGCTGTGCTTGAGTACAGTTGGAGGATAGACAGTTAAAAAACAGTTTAGGCTCCACAGAAAGCAAATCAAAACATGGGTTGATCAATCGAGTCATTAAAATGGTGATGGCACTTTGTTGATCCCCTGAGGGAAATTAGGTTGTTGCAGAAGACAAAACCCAATAAGGAACACAAACACTACAATAATGGAAAAGGATGCTGGAGCTGCTGCAACTGGTGTCTCATAACTCCTCCCGTGAATTATCAAAAGATTAAATACTGTTTATATGCAACCAAGCTACACTTTTTTTAAGAGCGGTTGTACCTTGATTTGCTAGTTAGACATGATGGAGATACAAAAATCCCTAGTTTGAGATCTGCCATAATGCTTCAGTTTTAAATACGAGGCTGGCAGGTAACCCTTCATTTTGAGAAGAGTAAGAGCAAATGTCTTATTACCTTTGAAGAAAAACAGTCAGTGTTTAAATAAGTGAAGACATTGGGACCCGCTCAAGCAATATAGCAGCCCATTTTTATTTCAGTAATATTCCCAGTAAGGCTTCCATGTGCCTAGTGTTTTATATTCCCAAAGAAATACAACAACATAGAAGCAGTTTTGCCAAAAGAAACTAAAAAAAGACATGCTTTTCTTTGGTCTCTGACAAATCTTCCAAAGGGTATATTTAAGATATCTGGCAGGAGGAGGGCGTAAAGAGACAGGTGTCAGACTGAGCCTTTTAGACTGATGTGAAATACAAGTGTATTTTGAAAGGCTGTATGGGAAAAATAATTTCCTGACCATTAAAGTATGTACACATAGTAGTCTAGTAGAGACCAAAAGTACACGTTCGGACCAGATAAAATAGCAAAGAAGGTGCCCTTTAAATGACAATTTAAGTGTTCAATTTTACATTCAAACTTGGAGACTGACGTTTTCAGCCAAAAGCCTATAAAATAACTCAATTGATTAACATGCCCTGCTTTTTAAAAGGTTTAAAACTGCCTAAAGGTTATTTAATTTATTTAACAAATAATTACAGTGATGAACAAGTTGAGTTTGTGTCTGTCTCCGCTTGTCTGTATAATACGTCATGTCTCCAGGTAATTCGGGCCATCGCAGGAGAATGCACAACTGCAGAGATTTGCATTCACTAATTAATTTGTCAGAAGCCATTTTTTTTTTCTCCACTTGGTGCTTGATTAAAACTAATATTAATAATTTTAATTAACCAGAATAATAATTAAAATCCTATCAATGCACAATCATTGCTCAGTGAAGTTTTAAATATTGGAGGCATTCAATGGCTCGCTGCTCATTTGTTTTGATGTTCACCAGACACGTTAAGGTCTGGTTCAGAGGAAAGGTTGGTGTTGAGCAGATGAGGTGTGGTGGTAATTACTTTGAGCTTTGCCGTGCACACACACACACACACACACACACACACACACACACACACACACACACACACACACACACACACACACACACAGGCTTTAGCCTCATCTTTAAATTTGTGATTTATTTACACTCTCTTGTTTTCGTCTGTAGTTAAACCCTCTGCTGTAGAGTAAGCACTTTGCTATGAATCTGTTATAGGAAGAACTATAAATAAATCTGGCTTGAAATGGTTTTCAATGCCCCATCCAAGGAGGGAAAATGCTATATAAACTGCATTGTTGCTGTAGCACTGTAATGCCTTCAAATCCCCTGTGTGTGTTTATTGTGTGCAAGTTGATCTGCCTCTCTGCCTGCCTCTGAAGACAGAAGCATCACACATGTCGCCACTGCATACCAAATATCACAGTGATGTGAATAATGCATACAAATAGTATTTTTTAAAAGAAGTCATGAATAATGCCATTAATTAACATGATAAGAATCATAACATTCATCCAGGGAGAGTTGTGTAGATTGAAATGGTGATGGAAAATTCTGTGTATTACCAGGGTTTTCTCTAAACCTGGACAGCTTTGTTGAAACTGTGATTTCTGAATTAGATTGTTTCTTTTTTAAGTAAAGAAACCGTAACTCTGGATTTATTTGTTGTTTGAGGTTCAATATATGACTCGGCAGTCTTAAGACATGAAGACACTATTATTTTCCGCTTTGGTCGAATACATTATTTTCACCGGAAAGTGGGTGGGGCCTTAACTTTGACCCGACGTGCGCCCACATACTATATTTTCTAGAAAAAACTCTGGTATTACTGGTTTATAAATGGTTTTCCCTGGCACTACGGATCACTTTCACTTTTAGCTAGTATTGTAAAGATCAGAAAATGATGTCAACGCTTAGATTTATTCGTTAGTTTGGTATGGGCCTTTTTATAAAGAAATGGACAACAACCTTACGCTCAAATTTATTGAAATATCAATACTCCAGCCTACAGGGATATTTTCATGTTGCTTCTATGTAACAGCACTGTATGGCCCTTAATTACCTAACATCAGATATCATCTTCATTTATGCTTTTTCGGCTGAATGAGGGCAAATTCCTGCAGCTATCTTTCCAAACTCTTGTAAAAAGGTAGTCTCTGCTGAATGACATTTTCAACAATCTCAATTGAAATTGTAATTTTCAGGTAACAAAGTACTCTATTTGTTTGGGCCATTAAGTGTATGAATTCATAGACGAAAGGAACATCCTGTCCTTGATCCAAATACAATGCAACATCACTGAGTATACATCTAGAAACTCAAATGTTAGAAAGGTCGAGAGGACAGAATAACTGGATAAAGTCAACGAAAAATGTCTTCTGTTGCAATGAACACTATAAAATGGGACTAAGATCAATACATAATGTAATAAAAGGAATGTAAGTGCAATTTACTAACTCACACATACTCTCTTTTTTTTTTAAAGGCCCCATGCAGGAGACGGTGTTTGACTTTTGGAGGATGGTGTGGCAGGAGAACACGGCGGCGATCGTCATGGTGACCAACCTGGTGGAAGTGGGCAGGGTGGGTATTAATTAGATGTTCGCGCCAAACCGCTGATCCCAAATAAGATTACCTTGCCCCCGGACGGCTGACAGCATGATTGTATCTCAAGGCAAACGGAGCCATCTTTTTTTTAAGTGCCTTTTGTGTGTTTGAAAATCAGTACCCAGTAACCTGTGTGTGTGTGTGTGTGTGTGTGTGTGTGTGTGTGTGTGTGTGTGTGTGTGTGTGTGTGTGTGTGTGTGTGTGTGTGTGTGTGTGTGTGTGTGTGTGTGTGTGTGTGTGTGTGTGTGTGTGTGTGTGTGTGTGTGTGTGTGTGTGTGTGTGTGTGTGTGTGTGTGTGTGTGTGTGTGTGTGTGTGTGTGTGTGTGTGTGTGTGTGTGTGTGTGTGTGTGTGAAGAAACTGATTGATGGCCTTCATTACCAGAGAGGCATCCAGGCAACTGAGTACTGTTTCATCTGAGTGGCTCTATAACAGGAGATTACACTCCGCTGTTGTAGCCGGCAGCTCCGACCAGAAACATCTCTTAATGTTATCCTCATTGGACAAAAGGCCACTGCTATTGAGTTGTAAAGATGGTTCATAATGTTCAAACTAATCGTAGAACCTTGACTCTCTTTTTTGTTCGCTATAGCATGTGGTCCGCCTCAAAGAAAGAGAAAAGGAGTCCTACTTCACTCTTAATGTGTTCCACTTAAGTCGCATTGTAGTTCCTCCTGGTTAGGTTATAATCAAGACAAAATTAAGGTCTTAGCGTAGAGTGTAATGCTTTGATTTTTACTCCAAGAGTTTTAAGCACTGAAAGCCCCTTAAACACAGGCACACCTTGATTCCGCTGATGTGCATTTTCGGTGGGGGCTTAAATGTAGCAGAGCTGATAATGATTCATGGGCCCATCTCTAGGTACCTCATTAGGCCGTTCCTCTACAGTTGCTGAGCCCGGCCCGCCCCACACCTTCTCCACACCTGCTTAGCTGCGGTGCCGTCCTCGGAGGGCCCCGGCCCCCTAACCGTCTGTTATATGATCCTTGTCCAATGGCGGGCGGTAGGCACAGTTGGTCACAGTGACGGTGGCTCCTCGGAGAGGACTCATAAAATCAGTCCGCCATATCACAGTGGGCCATCTGCTCGGCACAGTTGCTGATGAACCCTGGGAAATCCTGGCACACGCAGCCTCTGTACCCCGCTGGCTGCACACACAGGGGCGGCACTCGGCGTACTTTGATGTATGAGAGATTTGGTTTGTAAGGTGGTGTGCTGATGTGTGTGTGTTGAGGTGATGCTACCTTCTTTTCCATGTGAGTGAATGAGTTCAAGTGCCATGAGAAAAAAAATACACATAAGTGGGCCCAATAAAAAAGAACATCTGTGTGTACCCTGGCATAATTTAGCCCAAAGGCTAATTCCCCCCCAAAAACGATGCGCCTGATTCAGAGTGATCTAATAAGGTAATGGCTTTTGCCTAATTCAATCTGGCTGGAAGCGGACGGTGGATTTGTGATTGTCATCGGGGATTAGTCATCGGGGTGTCAGAGAGAGGGACCTGAAAGTCCCCGTCTGTCTGTCACTCCACAAACTAAAATCTCATTTCATTCCTAATCAGCGCGTAGACTCCAGAAATGAAATTTGGATCTAGTTGAGGCTGATGTCGCATTTATCCCTCATCAAAAATTATCCTTCTCTGATATACTTCCATGATCTCAATCGTTATCACCAACCTTACCCCCTCAGTATCAACAGTTTAATTGAACGGGGGGAGGGGGATGGTAATTTTGCACTGTTATGATACCTAATACGAGTAATATTTCCAGTGGGATGTTTTAGATTTCTGTTGGGAAATCTGTTTTAAACCGCTGAGAGTTTATTATTTCATGTCATTATTGGATTGTCATTATATCTCCCTTGTCCAATTGGAGAACATCGTCTTTTTTTAACGTTTTGTCCTTTTTTCCCCGCATTGCTAGTCAAAAACTTGAGAGATTTCCCCTCGCCCCTCAGCGTCTATTCTCCTCTCTTCCAGCTTCTCCACAGTCTGCCTTTACATTCGTTTTCACTTTATCGATGTGGGAATGAAAAAGTAATAATGTGCGAATGAGCTCGCCAGCGATACGCAATATTCCCATTTACAGCGGGTCCTTGACCAGGGGTTGAAACTAATATGAAGCAAATCTCATCTTGGCTTCGAAGAAATGTCTCAGACACTGACATATCAGGTGGCAAATGCAGGGTGACACACATCTTGATGGGAAGAAAGATAGCGTTCAGACATTGAAATAAAAGCATGTGCAAATGTAAAAGCATCGCAATTAGCATTCAGTACTGTGTGCATGTGCTTATAAAACCCTCGCTTCTGTCACTCTCAGGTGAAGTGCTGTAAGTACTGGCCCGATGACACTGAGATCTACAGAGACATCAAGGTGACGCTGATAGAGACTGAGCTGCTGTCAGAGTATGTCATCAGGACCTTCGCTGTGGAGAAGGTACACTTTTTAATGTCTTTTGTCCACTAAGAGATTTCACACATGTGCTCCAGACCTTAACCCTTCTCTATTGTGCAGTTTGGCTGAAGAAGTTCTGGGTTATATGCTAATTTCAGAAGTACCTTTTTAAAAGTTTCTCTGCAACCTTGACTTGTTTTAAAAAGTACGTTTTATAAATACATACTTATCAAGGTCAGAGCAATAACACTTAATAATGATAAAAAATGATAAACTAGCAAAAAAAACGCTTTGATTTTTGCAGAATAAGCTGCAGGATCTTGCTTTCTTTCCAATTTGTATATAACACACTTAGATTTTAAGGCCACTATTTGAATATCCGGATAGTATTGGTATTCTCATTGTATCGTAGGCAGAAAGGCATGCAGTTTCAACATCCACAGATCACACTGAGATGAATGGGTTGAAAGCATCACAAAGATTTTTACAATTTTCGCCCGGACTGTTCAAACGAGAATGCATGCCTCCAGAATAATATGAAAGATAATGTAATCAATTCAAATACCAGACATAGTAACTTTAGAAAGTGAGACTTTGTAAGGGGATGTGAAAAGAAACAGACCATGTGAAAAATGCAGGTGACAGTTACTTAGGAAGGATAGCATGTCATGATCACTTTGTCTAACTATAAATGTTTGAGTACAGACTGTTCGTTCGTTTACAATCACATTATGTCTCTCTACAACCCAAAGAAACAGGCAGAATCCACCATCGTAATTAAACCTTACTAAAATAGCAAGTTTATATTAGATCTACGTTAAACAGTGTCCAGTTTATAGATGTAACAACATAATCCTGTGTCCCTGGAGCGAAGGCGTGACTAAAAAAGTCTACTGTACAAAAGGTCAGGAAAAGGTTTCGGCAGCCTTGAAGATCCTGTTTGCTGTCAGATAATGAAAACTTTGCTCCTCGATTTTGCCTATGAAGTGTGTGTTTGCATTCAATCTGACTCTGTATTTGCTTTAGTAGGACCTCTCACATCGTCAGCACACTGTATCCGCTCACCAAATACTGCTCTGCTGTGCTCTGTGTGTTTACCATGATGACTCTGCTCCTCAGAGAGGGGCTCATGAGATTCGGGAAATCCGACAGTTTCACTTCACGGGGTGGCCGGACCACGGGGTTCCCTATCACGCCACGGGCCTGCTGGGATTCATTAGGAGAGTCAAGTCCAAGACTATGACCAACGCTGGGCCCATGGTGGTTCACTGCAGGTTGGTGTGCTCTGTTTCATACTTTGGGTTTTCCTCTGCCTCACCTGTCAGTGTATGTGTGTGTATACATGCTCTCTGTCCTACTAGGTAGTTGATGTTAACTCTCCATGGATCTTTTAGGCCTCAGATTTAAAACATTAGCAGTTGCGGCCACAGGATAAGCCAAGTACAAAGTTATGTTTCCAGTCTGATCAATTTTTTGATGATATCCTCCCCTATTTTTCCCCCTTTCAACATTGCATCTGAAGTAAAGGCACTCTCCTGCCGTTAAATGTCTTCAAACAAACAAAATAAAATCTTCAGTTCTCAGCAATGTGGAGGGTAGACGTGTGCGTAAATGTAGATCAGAGCCAATATTTTGTAAGAATATTGAAGATAAAATTAGTTTTCAGAAGTCTTTGAGAAAAAAAGAATTGCTAAAGGACTTCAAGTACATGGACAATATTTCAAATATTTAATTATGTAAAGCTGTAGGTTTCCTAAAAAACAAAGGTGGTTTCTGTTGCACCACTGAAGCGTCCAATGTGTGTGTTTCCCTGCAGTGCCGGGGCGGGACGGACAGGCTGCTTCATCGTCATCGACATCATGCTGGACATGGCGGAGAGAGAGGGAGTGGTCGATATCTACAACTGCGTGAGGGAGCTGCGCTCACGGAGGGTCAACATGGTGCAGACTGAGGTACGGTGCATCTGTCCCACAGTGACACTCCATGAGTAAAACGAACAGACAGGATTCAGAACGACAGGCTGTTGCCATCAAATGTGGATTAAGCAATATCTGCGAGTATTACTCAACATAAACCCCACTCCTCTGGTGCTCCAGAACAAAAGCAAAGAAAGAAGCTCTTTTGTGTTTTTTTTTCTGGGAAAATGAATCATTACCTGACATTTATTGGTCAATATATCTGCAGACTAAGTGATCCAATCTGGAGGGATTTTTTTTACAGTTTGCCAGTGACTGATGATGCCCATTATCTTTTAAAATGCGGTATAATTAGTTTTAATTTTTCGCCGTCAGTCATTTTCAAGTGCCAGTTCATGTGCATTTTTTAGTAGGAATATATTTTATTATATTACAAACCCTCCACATAATAACTGACCTCCATGCGGCGGCTGCAGTGCTGAAAACGCTCTGTTCTTGTTTTTATGCTTTAAATATCAGATGTTTATATTTTCAGCAGGTGAATTTATAGCTATAACTTTACATTTATGTAATTTCTCATAAGACACCCCAACTATTTCCCAGGAGGCTAAACACAATTGCTTGGCATTGCATCCTATAATAAAGAAGGTTTAAATGCTGCTAAATGAGATCATTTAGCTGGTATTGGTGGCTGAAAACACCCCTAGCTCATCCTCCATCTTTATGCTGGTACAGGCTACCAATGGACTTTGTGCTTTCCTGAACACGGGCCATCTGGAGGTGTCCACAGTCTCGTTGGATGCACCATTTCACCGTAATTCCCTTTAAATCACAGGCGTCATTGGACTTAATGGGCAAATGCTTCATCGTTGACGTCCGAATTGGGATTTGAGTAACTGGAGACCAAATGTTGTTCACCCTGAGTCACTCTCCTCAAATTCAGTGACCTTCAAAGTGTGTGTGTATGTGTGCGTTTCCCCTCGCAGGTGTTTCAGGCTTGTTGGCATGGCTGTTGAGCCCGCGGCCAGACACTAACCCTCCAACGTGGTTTAATCTGTCGGCGGAAATGAAAAGCCTTGTTGTTGGTTATAGTTTATGAGCTCAGATAGGATCTATCAATCTGTTGATTCCCGTTTGAGAGCCGCGTTGCCGCCGACCCAGCCTGAGCTATAGTGAAACGCTCAGGTCAGCAGTTCACGTTCTGCACCCGACTTAACAAATGGCAACACATGTTTCCCCGTAAATCTGTAAATCAGTGACCCCTGTGCGAGCTTGCGGATTTTGGTCCGAAGTGACAAGGGAGTGTCAGCTGGAAATGTCACTTCAGAAGAGATTTGCATCAAGCCTCAAGCAGTGTCACCACGTCCACTGCTTGAGTGACTGATGCGAGGAGGAGGAAATGTGCCGCGATTTCCAGTTTTGCTTTGCAGGAAGTTAAGGAAGCAGGGTGTTTTCTTTTTTTCTGTTAAGACGTCAGACTTGTTTTACTCCTTGACAAAATCATGCATTAAAACACAATGAGGTTTCGACCTGGCCAAGGTCACCACAGTTTGACGGGGTCATCAAAAACTGAAAAAGGTCATTGAGTTTGAGAAAAAAACATTCTTTCAGGCCTCTAAGGTTTATAAAAATGTCATGAAATTGTGGGTTTCATAACAGAATAAAATCAGCTTTGTACCGAAAATGCAAAATTATGTAATGTAACCTTTGAACACAGACAATGACAAATATTAGTCATAGAAACTGCCTCAGGGGAAAAGAATAATCATGGTAAAGTCGCTCAAAGGTCATTGAATTCTCCTGGTAAAAATACAGAGGAACACTCATGCATTCCTGCCGTTCTGCTTGGTTTTTAAAAAACTGTGTCTTTTGCTGTAAGTGTAAGAAGTCTTATAGATCCGCAATGAGGATGCTGTTTTTTGCAGGAGCAGTATGTCTTCATCCACGATGCCATCTTGGAGGCGTGTCTCTGTGGCGACACCACCATCCCCGCCAGTCAGCTGCGCTCCGTCTACTACGACATGAACCGCCTGGACCCGCAGACCAACTCCAGCCCCATTAAAGAGGAGTTCAGGGTGAGGAGATTCAAACAATGAATGCAAATCACAAATAAAGCATTATCTCAAGAGTAGGACAAGTTCAAAACAACAGTAAACACGTTGTCTCTTGACGAATGGCGCAGACCCCCTCTGTGCCAATCAGAAGCAAAAATATCACCATTCTTTAATGTGTAATAGTAGAACCCTTCCTCGGACCAATCAGTGTTACACGAGATGCATCGCCCCCCCTTTAGTTTCATCACAGTCGCACCAGGGGAGCAAGAGCTATCGCTAATGTAACTGATTAAAGAATTGCATTGTTAATTACCATATTGGGAGATAATTAGCACACTCAAGACCCGCATGCTTACCTTCCTGTGTCGGTTTGACGGTGTGTAATTCCTCCTCATCCCTGACAGACTCTGAATATGGTGACGCCCACGCTGCGAGTGGAGGACTGCAGCATCGCCCTGCTGCCCAGGAACCACGAGAAGAACCGCTGCATGGACGTCCTTCCTCCAGACCGCTGCCTCCCCTTCCTCATCACCATCGATGGGGAGAGCTCCAATTACATCAACGCCGCGCTCATGGATGTAAGAGTCGATATTTACAGGAACGATTGACATTTTGGGATTATCCACTTCACAGAGTCACTAAAAGGAGCATTGTAGCCCCATTGTAATTACGGAGTCCCTGTGATTTTAAAGTGGTAAATTGACAATCAGTCACAAGGCATGAAATTGCAGTGGCTTCTCTCTGAGTGAGCTAAAACTTTCCCACATGTTGCTTTTTCTTGTCAAACGCTAATCAGTGATGTCAAAGCGGGTATTTTGCCTTTGATAGCAAATGGAACAGATCACAGGATATGAAGGCTACTGGAAGTGCTGACATTGGTGTTTCAATCTCTAATACAAGAGGCATTGCTGCTGCTTTAAGGCCGAACTCTGACCCTGAGGCTCGAACTTCTTCAATTTAGTCCTTTTTAGTTTGCACATGCACACCACTACACCAGGTTGTAGGGTGAGCTGTAAAGAGACAACAAGACAAGAAACGAAACCAAGGTTCTTCCACCCACCTACTCCCACCTTCCTACAAAATACAAAGCATTTACAAACAAAGGTTATTGTTGCAACTGTTCTTTTAGAAGCAGAGAAGTTGATAACAAATATATGTTGAGTATAACTGAAAAAAGGTAGAGGTAGATGTCAAGTCATCTAAGGACATGGCTTGAAACTTAAATGTTCCTACTCTGCTCATTTCCAGGTATCATATTGACATGTCTCCCTGCTTTAATGTTCAAAAAGCCCTTTATTTTTCTCATACTGCCTGTGCTGCAGCCCCTCTTTTCACCCTCTGTCTGAAACCAGAGCCCAGTCTGCTCTGATTGGGTGGCTGGTCGGCTCTGTTGTGATTGGTCAAACTCTTAGAGTTGCCCCGCTCCTTAGCCTATCACTACAATGTGTTAGAGCGCTACCCAATAGAAGCATGTGTGTTAAGTAGTGATGTCACTATGTTCCAGAAGTAAACAGTAAACAAAAAATTGAAACTTATATAACACACCGCAGGAAACGGAAAAAAATCAGAAGCATAATAGGGCCAGTTGAGATGAAGTCATTTCAAAGCTGTTCGGGAAAATCTATGGTTTGTTCTATTTCACTTTTTGCTTTTAAACTTTAAAATCATACAATTTTGATTTCATGACAACCGAAAACTCCATCTGCAAATGAACATGTAACAATCTAGGAATGATAATATATAGATAAAGATAAATAGACCTTGAGGTGGTATTGTTTTATTCACTAACTATCATGTATTTTAACTCGGCCCTGATTCTGACTTTGACACGTCCTTAATGAACAGCTGTCTGTCACAGGAAGTGGGAAAGCACTGCAGGACAACACAAAATAAACCCTATAAGCAATGAATAGCAATTTTAAAGTGTTAAATGTCTTCAGGGTGGACCTGACAAAGAGCACCTTGACAAAGCTTGTGTCCAGTGATGGGCTTTTTGGCTCCTGCCTGGATTGAGCACATGACCCTTTAGGTACAGGATCCTCTGTCACCACCGGGCCATCCAGGAACCATATTAAGAGTGCAGCGTCCTAATAGAATCTCCAGAGACATGGAATCTCCATTAGAAAACAGCACTCAGTGTGAGGCAGGTTAAAGGATGGAGGGCATTTTAAAATAGTGATGGGGTTTGTTCTTGGTAAATTGTCAGCTTTCTTACAATATAATATGCATGAGGCGTATTTAGCGACAGTGTTTCAAATCTTTCTTTTGCTTTCCTCCAGAGTTACAAGCAGCCGTCTGCATTCATAGTGACCCAGCACCCGTTGCCAAACACAGTGAAGGACTTCTGGAGACTGGTGCTGGATTACCACTGCACGTCCATAGTGATGCTCAACGACGTGGACCCAGCCCAGGTAAACCCGACCTGATACAGGGGCATACAGACACACACACGATACATCAATTAATCCTCAAGGGATATTGCAGGCAGTGCACTGACATACACATGAAGCAGTTCCTTTAATCACAAGACTGCATCATATACAGTCAAAGAAAAGGGCAGCGTGGGAACTGGATTCAGAGAGATATTCCTTATTTAGATTGTTTTCTTCCAGTGTGAACCCAGGGGTTAAAAAAAATATTGTGCTGGAATAAAAAATATTTCAAATATACAGTGTATGCTTGAAATGAGGTGGATGCTGCAGAGTGGAAGCCATGAAAGCGCAGGTAGATGGAGAGACAGGCCTGCGGAGGAGACTATCCAGATTCCTCAGCCCGAGGCTCTGTCATAACACCTGCGGATCAAAGCCCGAAGCCCGGCTTGCTCTCCCCATTCAAATCCCCTTTCCCTAGGTGACTGACTGACTGGCTGCAACGAGAAGGCCTTTCATTCAATATTCTCACTGTAGGCAGCCAGTCAGCCAGCCAAAGACAGCACAGGTGGGAAGGGAGATGGAGACGAGGGAGGGTGAGGCTTACTATCATCTCCATCAGCATCTTTTGTTTTTGCATCTGTTGACTTTGTCAAACTCTGACAGGCTCTCAAAGGGAGCTGGAAAGTGCCGCCACACAGACTGTAAATGTGTTCCAGACAGGAAGCGTATATTTGGGTGTCCATTTATGTGCGTGTACTCAGGCCTGTTATTTGCATTCTTCTCAGGCGGTCTCTTGTTTGTTCATGACTCTGCATGTCTGTCTGCACAATCTGTCCATCTGTGCGTGAACGCTTCCGCTGCTCAGGTTTATTGCTGCGAGGCTGACGGTTCGGCTCTGCAGGTGCATGTTCTTAACTGGGCTTTTTTCTCCTGACGAGCGGAAATAGGGGAGATTTTTCAGCTCTTATGATGCTGTCCCAGGGGTAATTTCTCCCGCTGCACTCTCCAAAACTGCTACCAGAGCAGTCAATAACAATCAAGTTCCACATTATAACTTTATTGTATAATTCTTTAACAAATGATGAGGGAAAATACACTTATTTGAAGTCAAAGGTGCCTCCTACTAAAAAATATTAAACATATTTTAAGAAAGAAAAACGCTAATTAAATATTCTGTTCAGAGCAGATCCTACATTTTTCTCAGTTCCCAAAAGTTGTAGAAAACAAACATCTTTTGAGGAAATCGCAGGGATGAGAACAATTAGTCAAGGTTTTACCATTTGTGTTTGCTTTCTTAAAAAAGGTTCAGTTGATTGGCGAAAGGAACTCTATAGAGCACCAACAACACATCGGAGTTCGGTGTTTTGGTCCTTTAAATCTATTTTTCAGCTTTTCTCTGAATGTTCTCTTGTGAGGAAGCAATTTATCACATTTATTTTTTAAAGAAAGCACTTCACTTTCTCTCTCTCTGCCTCTTGTTCTTGTGATTCGTGTCCTTAAACTTTGTAATCTCACATTAACCTGTGTTATTGTACACCCATGTGTAAAGAGCTGAAATCATTGTCACCGTTAAGTCATTGAATTCCGAAACTAATGAATCATTTCCCGTTTTCTTTGTTTCCATTGTGTGTGTGTGTGTGTGTGTGTGTGTGTGTGTACCTGCCTTTCTCTGTGTGTGACTGTGTGTGTGTACGTGCCTATTTTGTTTAGTTGTGCCCACAGTACTGGCCAGAAAATGGAGTCCATCGCCATGGACCCATCCAGGTGGAGTTTGTCTCCGCTGACTTGGAGGAGGACATCATCAGCAGAATATTTCGGATCTACAACGCAGCGCGGGTACGGTGACACGGGAGGGTTCAAACTTCAAGTAGGGAGGGAAACAGCAAGCACTACAATTATGTGATCATGTTTTTCGCTTTGCTGCCCATTTTTCATAACTTTTATAACTAGTTTTTTCCGTGGTGATAACAACAGCCAATTTATTCTGTGTCTGCACACCTCACACGTCCCACGCATACGCCGGCCTGTCCGTTCAAGCTGTGCAAAGGCCGTGTCGTTCTGTGCTTTAACTCTGCACTCACGTGTCTTTTAGAGGCTGTGGAACATTTTACACATAGTTAAAAAGGAGAAGTTGAGTGTTTCTTCAGTTTAACACCTTATGGATAGACGGGGAATCTACCTGTAGGGGTCAGTCCAACCGGATTAAAGAAAAACACTTTCACTCAAGACTTATCCAGACATGTAAATTGGTTGGGTTTTGATAGTCCAAGTTTCGAGATATTGACTGAAATGAGAAACAGCTCAACCTGAAAGGTTTTCCGACTAAGATTGATCATTAGCTGGGTTTTGAACGGAAATAAAGGAAAAGTTCAATAAATCTACCTACATTTCCATAAAAGAAGGGAATATGTTTCTCTAATATCCCTTTAATCATCCTGTGCCTGCTCAGATTCATCTTGTTTCCCATGGGAGGGGGGGGGGGCACAGATGGCCCCCAGATTGGTAAACCTTGCTGTGAACAGTTTTTATTAGAAGTGCTTTCTAATGAAGTCCCTATGAAAGCTGTCAACAGCGTGTCGACCATCCAGAGCAACAAGCACACTGATTAAGGAAAGACAAGTTGTTAAACAGGCTTTTATGTTTTAGTTTTTAATCATGTGAGCATCTCGAACCAAATTCACTTTTTATTGGAGGGGAGGAAGAGATCTCGGAGATGCATATGTCATATCTCTGGCAAATAAAACCGAAACAATCTGCATGGCGAGATTTTGTTTTTGACCATTTCATTTTGAGCTAGCAGACATCCATTCAGTCACCTGCGTAAGCTCCTTACCTCCTCATATGAGTGTGTAATACCAGCTTCTGGCCGGCAGAGGCATTCGCCACCATGTTAAGTGGAAAACCATCTAATCACACAAGATCACTGACAACAGTTATTGATCGTATGTCTGAGTGTGATTTAGAGTGTCTGCAGCTCAGATCTGTCTCCAGCTGTGAGTGTTCCCATCTATCAGGCCGTCTATCTGCTCCTACATCTCTTCATTGACTCCTCGGGCCCTTATCCATCTCCTGTTGCCACCGAGGCTTAGCTGCATCTTTACAGTCTGATTGCATCTTTGCAAGCCAGCGATTAACCCCCAACGTGACCCCCCCTGTGTTAACCTGGGATAACCGGTGCATGCTTCCCCTGCAGCCTCAGGACGGATACCGGATGGTGCAGCAGTTCCAGTTCCTGGGCTGGCCCATGTACAGAGACACGCCCATGTCCAAGCGCTCCTTCCTCAAGCTCATCCGACAGGTGGACAAGTGGCAGGAGGAGTACGACGGAGGCGAGGGACGCACTGTGGTCCACTGTCTGTAAGTTACCACCACACTCAATGCTGGCATTAAAAATGAAACATCTCCACCTACTGACTGAAGAGCTTCACTGCATCAGAAGCTCTTCCTCACCCCTCTGTCAGCATTAAAGTCAACATTTCTGTATTGAAGTCATATAAAAAGTAGTTTTCTAATGCTTGTCACCTTTCTGACCACGTTAGGAACGGAGGCGGTCGCAGTGGGACATTCTGTGCCATCAGCATTGTGTGTGAGATGCTTCAGCACCAGCGCTCTGTGGATGTTTTCCACGCTGTCAAAACACTGAGGAACAACAAACCCAACATGGTGGACCTGCTGGTGAGGAGCAATGCAACAGCACTTCCATCCAACCTATACGAGTGTATTATTACAAGGTTTTAGATGGTATTCAAAGACGGTATCCCAGATTTTATGTACCCACAAAATACATATTAAAGAAAGAAAAAGGAGGAAGACATCCTGACTTTTAGTCCTTGTTATGGGCCAAGCTGCATAAATACTAAAACCCAACATTTCCATTATGCACCCAAAGCATCAGACCCTCCATGACTGGTAAATGTCACAGACTTTCTGTCATAACTCTATCAATGTTCTTGTCTAAGTGAGATAATCCTGATGACAATTCTTGATTTGTTGATTTTATTTACGGTCATATGTGAAATTGGTAGAATGCCCCTTTAAAGTCCCCCAATCGTACTTGGTTGGTCTCAACCAGTAAATAGACTTTCCATGCTCCTGTATTTAGATATTGGGCCTTTCAACAATTTGATGAGCACAGCAGTTTAATCATATCATAGAAATATAAACATGTAATATTTGGCTGGTTTTTAAAATATATGTTATATTGTGTATTTGTGTGGCTTTAATTCCCTTAAGATTAATTAATTAATTAATTGAATTAAATTCCACAAGCCTAGTGTTTAGTCCGAGTAATTTTGGTTGTTTTTATTTTATTTTTTATTACATTTTTGTATTGGTTTGTAGGTCTTCATGTATGGATACTTAAACAGGCAACTGGCCCATTTTGGAAACCACCACTACCCATATTATCAGCATCAGCCGAATACCCAAATTTGATCAATTGTAACTTTGGTAATGTGTGAATATTTCCAAACTACTTTATTAAGATCAATATCTGCTAAGATGAAAAAGGCCGCCTGCTTAAGAGGGCCTTACATTTCCACTATAGCTATACCGCAAACTTAATAGAGAGGGGGGAGGAAGGGGAGGATAACATTGCTAGTGTGCTTCATCGGAGCAATCAAGTAGCTTGTGACCCCTATAGGTTGTTTGTCCACCCATACTGTACATGCCTCTAACATGTTTGTGTGTTTCCTCTTCTCTCCTAGGACCAGTACAAGTTCTGCTATGAAGTGGCGCTGGAGTACTTGAACTCTGGGTAACTCAGAGCTCCTGCACCCACCTACCAGAGACTTTAAAATTGGGACATTACAGCAGACTGCAGTTTGTGTGTGTGTGTGTGTGTGTGTGTGTGTGTGTGTGTGTGTGTGTGTGTGTGTGTGTGTGTGTGTGTGTGTGTGTGTGTGTGTGTGTGTGTGTGTGTGTGTGTGTGTGTGTGTGTGTGTGTGTGTGTGTGTGTGTGTGTGTGTGTGTGTGTGTGTGTGTTGCTAAACGGACAGGAGCGAGGTACACACACATCCATACATGCAGCTCCTTTGACCAGCTCCCCCTTTTCCCTCTCCGTCAGTGTAGATGGGGAAGGTAACAGAGTTGTACAGTGTTAAAAATCGCAGCCTGCTTCTGTCAGTATCGGCTGAGGAAGCCAGCAGGAGCACAATGAGGTATTTTTTTTCTTCTCCTCTGCAGTGAGCCGCCTCTCTCTGGATCCTTCTTCCTCTCTGCATCTCTCTCAGCCGCCTGTAGTCCCGTGGTTGTTGCCTTGATCCTCATTGGACGATAAGCGTTAAATACTCTGTGGAATGCGAAACACTGTACATAATGTTAATGTGTTGATTTTATTCTCTGATCCTTTTTTGTTTTGTTATTTTTTGAAGTCATTTAAAGCAGGAGCTCAAAGCCTAAATGTTACTAAATGTCCTGTAAATCGATGATTATTGCTTCATACTGTGTGTTGGGGGACAGCTGGCTCAGTCTACATCTGCTTACCTTATTTCCTGTACAGGGATCCAAAGCTTTATTTGCACTCCCATTTGAATTCTCGTTGTGCATATTGTACATATTTCTGTAGATTATTTATTCACAGTATGTACTTTTTTTGTGACTCGCAGTAAGTGACAATCATATGTTCTATAGGTTTGGGTTATTGACTGTAACGTGTGCTCTCTTTTTTTTTGTTTTTTTTTGGTCATCTTGTGTGACAGAACAATTCCATTGTAAAGAAAAAAGATATTATATAAATGTATCTACAATATAAACATTGGATTATGTGTTTCTTCCTCTTGTCTGAGTGAAGTTGGAATAGATCACATTAGGGCGACATCTGTTGGCGGGATGAGGAATAACATCAGCTCCATGTTTATACTTTTTACTCTCCTACACTTTTTGCAATTGGATATAGTTGTTTTGAAGTATATTTGTTTATTTAATGTAAATTCTAAGTTCTCACAGACTGAACAGATACAACATGGACACTGATTGGACAGCAACGCCACTTCAGACAGGTAAAATATCTCACGGGATTTAAAAAGGTGTATGGTTTGTGATCATGTTGAAGCTTTAGGGACAAAATATACCTTTTTGTATTTCCATTCATAAAGAAAAACACACAATTATTTCACTTGTTTCTGTAATTTACATAAATACAAAAATATGACAAATTGTATTTAGAATCTGAAAATATAAACTATGAATCTAATAAAAGTCATATTTGAGATCCTTAAAGCTACAGGTAGGGGTCCAGTTGACAGTTGCACTAGAACCTACAGTATGTTTTATCTGTGCATGAATTGTGTCAAATTAACTTTCCTGTTTCCTGTTTTCAAAGCAATATCAACCTGCTGATATAGTATATAGGGTTGTATTGCATCCAAAGTGGCTTTCTGTATATGTTTTAATCAGATCCACAAGCATAACCTTGAACAAACTATATTGATATTCCTGCAAACTACAAAAACAGGTTTCATGTGTTCAGTGTGTAGTGACATTGAGAAGTTGGAACTGAAAACAAAACATGCAATATTTCCTTATTATTCATTTTAAATATGTGCAAAACCAACCTGGTTGACACTTGAGCTTTTATTCTTCATCCTGAGGATCGGCTGGAGCACGTTTACAGAGTTGGAACAAAGACCTGCCTCTAAAAAGCCGTCAAGGAGGTGCAGCAGAAAAACTTAAATCATACAGATGATGATTTGGTAAATTGGCTTTGTTTGTATGGAAACAAAGTGGGCACTGTTTGGTTAAAGTGGATTCAATTATTGATCTTGATTGAATTGGTAATTAAAATGTCAGTTACCCATTGTAGTGTAATGGAAATGTGGGCATTCAGTGATCCATTGTACGTACCAAATGTATTGGTGTGCTTTTTAAATACACCCTTCTTCTGTCAATGAAATGTTTAAATGATATTGTAATAGTTTAGGTCTCAGGAAAATCATTTTCTGTAAAAAGTGGTTAAGCATATCCATTTTTTATATACCGATTGTAAGAACAGTAGATAAAACTCACAAAGTAATACATTTTCCATTAGATATGAGTACCTGTCAAATCTCACGTTAAAGCTGTTTGACGGATCTTTGCCTTCTGATTGATTTGGGTGTGTCTCCCCCTGGTGGTGTCCATTTCCTTTTCCTGTCCCTTCATCCTTATCCTAGGACAACTTATGTTCTTCCATATGCAGAAGGGAAGGACTCATTGTGAATCACCAAGTGTAACATTACTCATAAGTGCTACATGTGACGAACTGTTATGTGATGCTACTGTTAACAGGATTAACGTCTTTTACATCTCAGTGAGGCGCATGTAATATTTAGTCAAACATTTTTAGCAGATGTATGGAAGTCTAAGATCAAAACAAAACCTAAACATTATTTGGGAATGTATAGAGATATAATAAATAAAATCGATCTTAAAATTGCAACTGTTTTTGCAATGAGTCAGCAAATTAGCTCTCTCTTTTGTTTACACTAACCAATCAACCCAGGTCATTTGAAATGCTCATGCAAAGGAAATGAATGCACGGCACTAAAGTGAATCTAATAGTAGATTTTTGAATTATTTTTCAAATGTATCGGTCAGTCATCAGGCCGTTCTTCTCAAGCAGTCTGTGGGTTCAATTCTGGTTGCTTTAGGGAACATGAGTGGTTGTAATGAGGAAAGAGTACACTATCACTAGCAGTTTGCCTATCAAACAAAAAAAGAAAGTCTGTCCCTTACATACCTGTGGGCTGATGGCCAACTTCCGTTCTTCTGTTGTAGCTGTTAAAGGAATACTTCACCCACAAAATGATCATTTGTGTATTAATAGTTCACCCTAAGTTGCCTGAATTTGAGTAAAAACGAAATAAAAAGTGATAAATTGAGGCTGCCAAAACATCTGTTTAGAAACTTTCACACAACCTATGCAATATAATCTGAGACTATTTTATCCAGACGTTGGCTCACTGTTTTGCTTAAATCTTTCTACTTTAAACACCTTTAGGTTAATAGTGTCAAGATTGCAGAGGCACACTCTTCACCTGTACGAGTTTTCTCCAAGAATTCAAGATAACCATCATATTGAGGCTACTGTATTCCTTTTATCAATACATTTCTAGTAGGGTTTATAAATCTGGAGGAGCATGCATAAATTCCAAAGAGTATTGCAGTGCGATCTAATTTGATTGTGCTTTGAAACACTGTAAAGAAAGACAGTTGCATACTTGAAGCTTTTGACCACAAGAGGTCAGTGTGAAAAAGCTTTTCTGTTGGTATTACACTGAGAAATAATGAAATAAAGGTGTTTTAATTGAACATATATTATGCATGCACTGTGCATCTTTTTTGCAATTCTACAGTTAATAGTCCCAGATACAAACCCTCGGACTCCCCACGGCAACTTATTAACAACTCTCCATGTGCACAATTTCCATCTTTGCCTGCTTTCTATATTAAAACATCCAGATCAGACTGAGCTGTCGGCATTCTTATTCCTTAAAAAAGGTCATTTTTGGCTTATGTTGCCTCTCATTGCATGGGTTATTCTCACAGGCTGCAGCGCCTTGAAGAATCTCTCTTGGACAGAAGGAAGGAATCTCTGGCACATCTTCATGGAAGCAGAGGCCTCAACTTTTCCCTTTACACAGTGTTCCAGTTGGTCAGAACTGCAGGCGCTGTGGCACCAGGGATGGTTTCATATTTCATTGCAGGACTAAATTATTTCTCTCTTCACACAAGGGAACAGGGGGAGTGGAGGAGTTGGAGTGAGGGAGATGGAGGAGCTGCTCTGCTGCTGCTGAGGCCTGATGTTGAGCTGCTGGGTGAGTCAACTCCAGATGTTCCCTGAGACGAAGTCCAGAAGCACAGGGGCAACATCTGGACTCACAAACACACACTTGCCGAGCTGCAGAGCAATGTGTGCCTGATTCAACCCTTTACTAAGATTTGTCCCACTTGTGTCCAAAACATAATAATCGAAAACCAAGAAAATGCATTAGTTTATTTCTGAGTCCTCCTGTTATTCAGCTGGGCTTAAGACATAAACATAGATAATGTAAATGTGTTTTCCTAATGATGTTTAAAAAACCATGTAAATAAATGATTTGCTGAATGCATGGATGGTTTACTGAACAGGCCTACCGAGTACAGGGCCGGGGGAACCTGGTTGGCATATTTTGTTCAATGTGATGTAGCATTTAGTATAATATCTGTGCAGAGCAGCATCGGCAAAAACGCATGAATGTTGAAAAGAGACTCCAAACAAAGGCAAAACGATGCAAAACATCCACAAAGAAACAAAAAATGGCCAAATAGAAATACAAAACAATCTGAAAAAGATTCATGACTACAAAATAATGAAAACTGCTACACATAAAAATGCAAGGAGAAAAAACATCCTCAAGATGCAAACCAATATCAACCGCAAGAAGATACCAAAAGAAAAAAAGTGATTCAAGATGTTGAAACACTCAAAACAATCTCCCAACCAAGGAAAAAGATCATGAGAGAATCTGATACTGTGATGTCTCAAAACAACCCTGAAGACACCTCAATTAAAAAAAAACTAAACCTATTCATATAGCTTTATTCCTTAACCTCAACTGTGATTTGAGAGTGTGTGAGTTCGTTTATTTTGTAAGAATCAAGTTTCACATTTTCCAAAATGGTAGGTATCACATTGGGGCATGGATTTTTTATGAGATGCAACTGAGCAGAGCAAGGTTACAGCTGCAGCTGCATCAATTCTGCTTCTGTAGCACACCATGTCCAGGAGATGGCAGTGCCGAGCAGCAACACACACACACACACACACACACACACACACACACACACACTGTCAGCTAAAGGCAACAGCAGCTAGTAGAGAACACTCTTCACTCTGTTATATATTCCCAATTTGTCCTAAATCTCCACTGGCATGCTCATACTCAACTGAAGTAATTAACATGTTATTCCCCAAAGATAATGACTGATTAAACCGGCAAAGAAATGAGAGTTCAGAGATGAGTTAAATGGCCTGATAATGAAGGTGATGAGGATAAAAGCAGATATTTCATACAGTTAAGGACTGTTTTCTAATGCCAATAATAACACACTTCTAAATATCACATAGGTTTATGTTAGCATTTTTATTTTCTCTATCTTGAATATGCATGTTTAATTGATGAGCATTATATTTTCTCACTCTGTCTCCTCTGTGCTGATGTAACAATGCAATGAAATAACCGATGAATTATTAATGACTCCGCAATTGCTGATGAAACATTAAGCGGTGCACTTTCTCATAATTAAGATGCTCGCTGAAATTGCAGCCTCCTCTAAAACTACCCTCCGGCACTCTCACATACATCACTGCGGATTCTCACGTGTGCACATATGCAACACAAGACAACAGCGGATCCACACACAGGTCAAAGGGTAGCCGGAGCAACTGGAGCACAACAGCCTGTGTCCATCTCCAGGGACCAGATTATCTTTTTTCCCTCTGTCTCTGTGTTTCTCTCTGCCTGCCTTCCTCCATTTACCAACCCTCACTCCCAGAAACAACTGAACAGAATGAACTGCGAGTCTGTGACAGCAGAAGTAGACATCTTGTTCACTTGCCCTCATGAGGCTTTTCATTTAGCTTATTTTAATAAACAACAGAGGTGGGCTTCATGTGACTAGATTCATTGTAAACGATCCATCCAAATATCTCTAGTTTTGAGAGGGATTTTAGATCGTCTTTACTTCTAATCACTCTTGTATGCTAGTTTTTTCTCCTGGAAAATGATGCAGCACATGTTCTGAGCTGACTTCTGAAAAAATCCAGCGTATTTGCTTTCAATTTCGGCCTTGCCATCGAGCGCTTGCCAAGGCGAAGCGAGCGATCAATCAATGGTCCAGCTCAACATACAAAAAGCGCCCCTGTCGAGTCCTCACATCTGAAGCAAATCCATATCTCATATCTCCTCCATTTTCATGCAGATGGAGGGCAGAAGAGAGAGTAAGATGTCGGTGCTCTCCTGACATTGTTCCCCCTGACAGTTTGATGTGATTGCATTGTCACAGTTTGCTGGCGCTGTAGTATGCTCTGGGTTAGAGGCTGCATGAGAAACAGCGTTCCCGGCTACAGCTGTGGCATGCATATTTTAGTACTTTAAGACTACATATTTTAGAAGTGTAAGCTTAGTGTCAACCCACAAGTGGATAGCCTAGTTTGGTGTATGACTGGCCTTTTTAATCACTCTTCCCCTGGGTTTTTTAGTACTTCCATCGAGCAAAAACATGTATGCACGCTGACACACATGTGCATAAACGCTGGTGTCGGAATACCAATCCCCATCATGTCAAAGACCCTCAGGATGCAAGACAATATTGGGAATCTGTCCGAAGGTCAAGTCGTCATCAAAGTCAATCTAATTTCTGACGACTCGGCCCCCATGTTGCCGTGGCAGCCAACAGCCCCTCTCTGCATATGATCAGTCTGTTGCCATAGCAGCCCCGTGGAGCTTTCCTGCCACTCAGTCTAGAAGAGAAGACGAGTGAACCGGCGGTGCCCCCATCCGGAGAGGCCTGCATGTCTTCATCTGTTGCCATGGCACCGTAATAGCGTTCTGGATGGATTTGGCATGGCAGGGAGTCAGTCCCTTTATCTTCCAACGCATTATATTGAGCTGAGCTCGCCTGTGTTTAGCCACTCGCAACATGGTGAGCAGACAAAAGGAGCAGAAGGGGGAGAAGGTGGATGTCAGGATGGTGTATCTATATCGAGATCTGGAGCAGCGGTGCTGGGCTTAGATGTGCGGCGTGCTCATCAGGTGCTAATTAAGTGCTACATAGAGATGGTGTACGTTGGGAAGACATGGCTGACAAGCTAACCTGAGGTGGACTCTGCAGCTGACTCACTTTGTGTTAGGATCAGTGGTTGTGTGCAGTCGTACAGTGCGTATCCAGTGATGATTCGTGAAAGCAACAAGGAAATCGGACAGCAAGGCAAGCTCCACTTTAAAATGAAGTGGACAGTTTAAAAAGAAAACATGTTTGAAGAGCCAGTACCACCACGAACTGCTGTGGAATGTTAATGCATGTCTGTAATATATCTCAGAGATCTATTCCTCAAAACTTAAACTACTCGTATAGCTACCACCTGTATAGCTTTGATCATTTTGCAAATTTGGGTAACCACCCATAGGGTGAAAATAAAATGAAACATGAGTCACTGCGTGAAAAAATATTCTATTATCCCTACAGCTTGAAGTTGAAAAAATAAAAACTTCACAGCTAAATGTTCAAGGTATATTACATAACACTCTCTTACATGTTAACCTTGTACCACTATGTGGCCGATCAAAATGCAAGCTGAAGAAAGGCTGTTCACTGCCGGTGCTTCACCTGCTGGGCTTTGCTTGTAGTGAGAGGATGGGAGTGCTGGGACTACATCCCCCTGACATGTGGTAACCTCACTGTGAGCACACAGGGTGCATGGTGAATCATGTTTGTCAGATCTGCTGCTTGCCTGCTCAGACGTGGAAGGAAATACATTTAGATGTATATCTAACAACATGGGAGCGTCATCTTTGTAATTTAAAAGGAAGTCTTTGTTGGTTAGTTCCTTCCTACTAGTCGTCCAATGGGAATGAGTTGTTAGAGGTCTGGTAAAAGCAACAATGGACCTCATCCTGTGATTTGACACTGGAGTGTGTGGAGGTCTGATGGCATGATCCCTCTGTGTTAAAGCTCCTCTCTCTGGGTCTTATTAGAAGGATATGACCAAAAAGCATCCAGGCATTTTTTCTAATTGTGTCAGAAGGTTAAGAAGTTGGGAAATTCTTTAAAAAATGTTTTGCTAGAATTTAGGCGAACGTGCCCTCTACAGACATGATAAATGTCCTTCTATTTTAAAAGTTCGACCCAACTTTTCAATTGTTCCTCCAAATGCTTTGCAAAATGTATCTAAATATCCAGAAAATATGCTCAAGAAAATGCAAATGAATGTTTGTTCTGATCAGCAAACATTAGGAGTATGTGATACGCAGCTGCTTCAATGAACCTTTGCAGAGGAATGTTGTAATTTGAGGGAGATGATACTCTCCTTGTGCTCCAAACAGATCTAATATTTTCCTCTGCCATTATTTATTTCTCTCTTCAGTGGAGCTTCAGTGACGAATGCACCACATGCTTCACACGCATCATCATTTATTAATGAGTTATAAGTCTCTTTCCATGTTGCGTTCTGATCTCATTAATACATTCACCCCAGCCGAGTGTTAAAGTTTTTTGATGATATAATTTTGCTTTGGCTTCTTTTCTAATTTAAGTTTCCAGATAAGGACATTACAACCACACTCTTGGACATTTAAAGCAAAACCTCAGCATCTAACAGGCCCTTAAGAGAGGGAAATGGCGTGCGATTAGATCCTTCTTTCAGCCTACACATCTTCAGACCCCTGGAGTAATTATTTTCATAGTGGATAAAGCTGCTCTACACTCTCCCTGCCCTCCATCTGATCTCCATCCTCTCCCACTCCCGTCCATCACTAGGACCTGCAGGGCTCAGCGCACATCCAACTATCGAACGTATGTGTCAGCCATCTCTTTTTATCATGTCAGGCTGCAGGGAGGTCCTCGGACATGCTGCCTTGAAGCATGTCTTTCCAGAAGTAAGAAGACAACATCTGGTATTACCATCGCCGGCCCCTCAGTGGGATTTGCCCTCAGGAACTTCTTCTATGAGGAGCTGTTCAGACAAATCCATCACTGATGGACAAACTGCAGCAGAGGAACGGATCTCCTTCAGCTAAAGACAAGTAATGAAGGCAGCACTGAAAAAGGAGTAGGAACATTTGAATCATTGCAATTCGAGACACACGATTCAGCCAGGGTCAGATTTTACTATTAACTGTTTGAACTGATTGATATATCCAACCTTTAAGGAGCTGCTGGTGGCTGTAATATAATGATGCTCACAGGCTTTTTGAGAAATCACACAGCAGGTCCCTCTGTAACAACGATGCATCATTTAAATGTGAAGAGCACTTAGTTGTTGACTGAGTGAGCGCCCTCATTAAAGGACCCAAAAACAGGACAGTCACTTAATTTCACCGACAGCCTCCTTCAATGAACCATCGCTGAGATTATTTGTAGAAGGGAATGTCGCTGCATATATTTGCTCCAGAGAACTCTGCAGGATGTGAATGATGCCATTGAGTGGGGATGAACAAAGCTGTTTGTGAAATATTTCAGTCACCATGCTTTAAACAGTTCAAGCTGTTTTAATATACTCTGTAAGAGAAATGTCCTGTGATCTTCAGTGTGATCGTGACAATGCTGCAGGAACAATGATATTCCAGGGAGAGGCTCAAACCCATTTTAAGGTTTAAAGGTTCCAAAAACTGCAAAAACTAAAGGATAAAGATGTCTCATCAGAAGGTTAGGATACGATACACAACAGAAACATTGACAACGTATATATAAAACACTGTTGAACAGGATATTCTCTATTTACCAAACTCATCAACAAGTAAGTGTTTTTCTGTAAAAGCGTACATGTTTTAGACTCTTTAAATCTGCAATAACAATCAATTGACATATCACCCCCTCAACTTTTAACGAACAGTTATTTACTCATCCTGCAATTGGAGAGCAACATTAGCGTTAGCTGACAGTTGTGTTCCGGTCTACCTGCTGCGTGTTAATGCTAAGTTGACTCTCTTGTAACTGCTCATGTCTCCTGAGGGAAATATCAGGCTCTTTATCCATTTAATGGTCCACTATGTTCACCAGCTCTCTTACTTTGTCTGTCTTTCATTTGGTGTAAAGCAAGTAGGATGTTTTTAGGGCGTTTTTTAAGGAAAAGCTGACGTCAACAGAGCCATGCTGTAGTGAGAGTGAACCACAACTGCAAAAGTTGCAGGCTAAAAATCTACGGACTTCTAGTCCATAGATTTTTTACATAAAATCCATTTATATGGTGAAGAGTTGACGCCGCACACCAAGGAAACCATGTGCATTAAAATAAAGTACAGTCAGAGCACATAAGCAACTGTCTTTGTCGATAATGTAGTTAAAACCAAAGAGCCGATCTGTCTTTGTCCTGCCACACTCCACCGCTCTTGAGTGTGTTCCAGGGGGAAGTGATGAGTAGGCACTCTCACCGGACCATTTGGACTGAGGCCAGTCGTTGTACAGGCAGCTTTGTTTGTTGTTTTTACCTCACCTCCACCAACTCTCTCCATATTTCTGTCTCCCACTCCCCCTGCAGCAGAAGGTGATAACAGTACAGCATGTCTGTGTGGTTTTACACAACCTGTTCTGCTGCCTGCTCTCATAATGTTTGGCAGTGTGGATTTTTTTACTATCATCATCACTGCTGTGATAAAATGTGCTTTTTCTGGCTTGTTTTCCAGGAGAAATTATAACACTACGGGTGCTAAGGTGAGACATATGGGTGTTATTGTTCAGTTGGACCTCATGCCACACCCGCTGAACAAAATTGAAGGTACTATTATGCTACTAATATTTCTGTTATGTCTCCCTGCTTTAATGTTCAAAAAGCTCTTTATTTTTCTCATACTACCTGTGCTGCAGCGCCTCTTTTCACCCTCCGTCTGAAACCAGAGCCCAGTCTGCTCTGATTGGTAAGCTGGCCGGCTCTGTTGTGATTGGTCAACCTCTTAGAGATGTCCCGCCCCTTAGTCTCTCACGTACAATGTGTTGGAGTGCTATAGAGGCGCGAGTGTAACATAGTGATGTCGCTATGTTAGAGAAGTAAACAAAGGAGTCCAATGGAAGCGTTTTATGCAGGGGGTGTGGGAGAGAAACCCCTTCTGGAGGGAACACAGGGATTTTAGCCTTTGATGACCATTTAAATGCGCAAAAACCTATATAACGCACTACAGGAAAGGGGAAAACCCCCCAAAAAGCCTAATACGACTCCATAAACGACCCATCCAGTGGCTGTAGTTGTATTTCAGTCAGAACCAGTGCAGTAGACCGACCAGCATGACTGACATTAACATCCCTAGAGCCACGCTTCAAGCATGGCTAAAAATATATCCAAAGTGATGTGAAGCTTCCTGTCACAGGTTTTACTGCAGAGAAATTCTAATGTATTTGTCGGTTGGAGCACTGCAATCCCAAACTCAGAGGATGCTTTTGGTTTTTATACTCCTAGCTGTTAGTTTCTGTAGCATGTTTGTTTTTTAAGCGTTAGACCAGAAAGTCCTCATTACTTGTGTATATAGGAGTTCATTTGTTAGTCCATTCATCTGGCCTATTGTTCTCCAGGTTTACAGTCTCATACCACATGGGACCAGACAGACATGGAGTCATGTACAAGCTGTTCTCAGCATGTCAAGCCCAACTATCTCATGCTGCTCCGACAGTGTATCTGTTGCAGTATTTCTTACCAGCAGACAGAGACAGACATAAGCCAACCCCATCCTGTATGAGCGCACCAAGCAGAATTCAAATTAAGAGAAAGAAATTGATCTGGATAGGAGACACACTTCAGAAATACATTAATCATCAAGCAGGCATTCACATGAAACCCATTTATCAGCCTGGAATATCTACAACCTGCTGGAGAAGAAGTGCAGAACAAGAGATTAGGGCTTAGCGGCTGTCATGGCAGCCACTGGATCGACAGACCGGGGGGATGGAGGGCTTTTGTAGACGGCCTTAAGGCCTCAGTAAGTATTACAGTAGACGTGGTAATATATGATTGCTGCGCTCATCGATACTTGTACAATAAAAGTGTGTTAAATAATTAAGTGTATGTGAAAATTTGACACCGCAGTTCACTTCCTTTAGTACATTTTAGCTAAATGTCCCTGTTTTGGATTCTTACCACTCTCCTCAGCATCATTTCTAGACACAGCAGACAACTGTTTTCATCAAAAGATCCGACTGAAAACAAACACACTAACAGCCAAGCACCAAACTGCAGACAGATACAGTTAGCTGGTGAACATGACGGAGGATTTAGCTGCTAAAGAGCTGCAGATATTTCCCTGCAGACCAATACCAGAGCTCGAGGACTTACAACTCATCAGTTATCCAGAAACACAAAACCAATAGATGTTAACACTCTGTATCTGCGGGATGTTCCAACTGTTTGCCACAACATTTGCCTTATCAGCTTTATGGGGATGATAATTTGTCATGTTTACAGCTTGTTTAGCTGCCCCACGTTGCATAAAAACTCAATTAACGAGGGTTTAATATTGTTCATAAACAGACTGAAAATACTTCTCTCCTTTGATGATTTTTTTGCTTCCCTGCAAATTACAATGCCCCATATAAATTCTGCTTTCTTGTTCAAACTTTACTCTCATTTGCTTTGTGTCTCGTCCTTCTTATCCATTACTTTCTCTTTAATACAGAAGATCAATGATGAAACACATTGTGCATCCATGAGATCTGTGACCTCTCCCTTACCCTTGAAAGAAAAGAGAATAACGCATAATCAATATTTATAAGATCTCCATAATGCTGAATTGAAGGGATGTCACAAACATGTCTATGGTTAATTTGTTTTATGCCCTGGGTCTGATTTGAATGATAACACCTATAGCTGGAAGGTTAATCTGAATTTTCTAATCCGAACACCCCGAAGACATGTCGTTACTCAAGTCATATCACTCAGTTAATTTACAGTGGATAAAGTACTAGCTTCTGAATACAAGAGAAGAGTTTTTCAACTGTCCTTCCAGCAGAAAGGTTAATTTGACCGATAACACAAGAGTGCGAGCCCTGCCAAGCCTTAATTCATTGGGAAATGCTGATTAAAATATTAGCATATAAAAAGATGAATGACCTCAAAGATACTCCAGATAAAAGCAGTCAAAAGTGGTTGTGTTAGGTCGACCACCGAGATGAAACCCCCTTTGATTGGAAATACGTTTTCAGCCAGTTGCTACACAGCTGGGAAGTGTGATGGAGATAAGTGATTAATGTGCTAAACATATGCACTGATAGAGACTGTATTGTCGGAGGAATAAACAGATCATTTTGGAGATGGTCCATATTTTCAAATGCACAGCATATTTGACTCTCAAAAGCCAATTGAATATAATGAAGTCCTTCATCTCAGTAGTCACATTTATCTATCATTCACTGGTGTTGTTGAAACAGAATCAGATCTATTGCCAGGTAGGTTCATACAACTTGCTTTGGTGCATATGGTGCAAACATAAACACAGTAAGAGGAATTAAGTTGTAAGAAAAAGACAAGAAATAAAGGTATTTTAAAAACTACTATAACATTTTTTTTAAATCTAGAGAAATATTCGCACAAAATTCATTCAAAACTTAACTCTGTTGTACATAAAAAAATTATAACAACATACACAAATAAATATAAATATTTACAGGAAAATATAAACACAAAAATAAGCAATTCATATATTGATAATAAATAATAAAAAATGTATAACACAGTAATCTATTTTGAAAAACTATTATAACATTGTAATATAAAGAGAAATATTTATGCAAATTGTAAACATTCAAATACTAAGCATTTATTTAAAAAAATCTATTTTGTAATAAAAGATTATTACATAAATTAAATGTGAGAAATATTAATAGAACATATAAATATTAAATAAGTTAGAGCAAAATATGAGAAAATGCACGGATAGAAGTGGAAAAGCTGTGCAGATTTTGAAATCGATAGCGTTAAACAGAAGTGTGCAAAATATGCAGAGGGTTGTGCAGGGTTCACAGTTTTAAAATGACCAAGATTTTCTCGCATAATGTGCATTCATGTAATGCATGGCATCTGTGAAGGCGGTAGGAGTGAGTGTCATGGGGGGGCTGGGGGGGACTTGATGTGGGAGACCAGAATGTCACTCACTTAGCATTATGATTATCCAAAACAACAAACATTCTGGTCCCTCATCAAACCACCTATAGTCCATATGTGTCAGAAAATATAATTAGGATTGGAGCTGTGACGGAGACAAACTGGCCAAAAATCCACTTAAAGGATCGTGCTGAAATGATAAATGACTTATTTTGCCAAAGTCATCGAGTTAAGTGTGTGCTCCTGTTTCCTACTTGTTTTTAGACCCAATGTTCCCAATGTTCTCTACTTTCTTGCCAGCTTGTTTAGACAGAACAATGGAAATATATTCCGTTGTGTGTTCCTTCATTAATCAATGGATGCTTTATCTGCAAAGTATCCAGGAAAATATCAATGTTTTTTTTTGCTTTGTCACCCTGCAGACTGTCAAGAGAAGCCATGACGTAACTGAAGGTCACGCAGCCAAAGCCAAAGACACCCCGTTCCTTCCACTTGGTTTACCTGCTCAGGTAATACTGTGCGACTGCTGCTGTATCCATGGCAATGAACCCCTGCAGATGCCCTCGGCCCGGGCTCCTCTGGCGGGCTGATTAGCATGCATGGATGAGGCCTGAGCTCGGCCCTGATTGGCCTGTCAGCTCCTGGCATGGGCTCTTGCTCTGGCTCATCCCTGCAGATACCCAGCTGGCTGTGCGCTCCCCTCCCATCAAGCTCACGCCTGCTGAATTCCACATGACTGGACTTGTCCTCCAGGACCTGCAGACCACGCTGTCCTGTAGGCCTACAGAGAATGTCAGTGACAGAACGTCCCTCTGAATCACGAACAATGCTGGTGAAATCTCTAAATATGCGCCCAGAAAGAGGCTTTTCCTGGGTCCTGCTACAAAGAATCACAATCTCTTATGTCATCATATTTCCTCTGGTCTCTCAGGGTGAGCTATTTTCTGTTTTCCCCCCACATCCTTTGCCATTTTGCAAGTCACGTCTTTTCAGAGGGTGGGTGGGGGGGCGAGTCTCAGAGGGTAAAATAAAATATCCTGTGTACAAACCCGTCAGCTGTCACTTCTGCCCTTTCATTTGATTCTCCACTGCCCCTGTCCCAGCACAGATAAAAGAAACCTCTTCTAAGGTGTTTCGCGAGGCATTATAAAACGGTTGCCATGGATACCCAGTCTGAACAGGCTCCACATGCAGGCAGCAGAAGAGGAAATGACAGATGCATTATTTCACTTTTTTTCTTTTAATGCTTTTTTCTCTCGTAAGCACACAGGCTGATGGACCGTAGTGGTAAAAATACCAAAGATCAAGACCCTTAAAATCTGTTTATGGGGCTATTTGTTGTGGTCCGTAAAGCAGCAATGGAAGGACTATTTGCCTCTTGCTCCACCGAGGTGGGTTGAATGTTATTTTCTGCCTCATTTCCTCTTTGTTGTTTCTCCCTGAAGAGATGACCTATATTATCTGGGATGGGAGATCAAAGAAGGCTTTTCTTACCACGATCCCATGAAGCTCGCATCTTACAAACCCTGAGTATCAGCTCTGATTGCGCAACTGCCTCGCTGCACTGCGAAATGTGGCCATGAAGCCAAACAGTGGAAAAAGCAGCTTCTTTGTAGCTGCTCAGCCTACAGGATTCATGATCCTGCAGTTTAGGAGGAACACAGCTTTTGATGTTCAGGGTTGTAATTACTTGCCTTTCTTGCGACAATGCAGACTCTGCTCATTACGGTTTATTATCCTGCCCATAAGCATCTTTGTCGCACTTTCACACAACTTGAGGGGCAATCTTCGAATACAGCAATACATTTGTTTTACCCATGAATCCCCAGCTGAAGATATGTGAGCTAAGGCTAGCCTCTAGTCCTGATCAGCTCCTCGGTTGCCTATTTATCAGCCATTTATACTGTGGAAATGAAACAAGGTCACCAGTGGGAAGAGGCTACCTGCTGGGAACAAATGTCCACCTGTTGCTCTCCCCTCCCAACCCCCCCACTACTGCACAACGATCCTTCCTCCTTGTTGAACCAACTACTGGTCTGTGTATTTGCTACAACCTGGGGTTTGTTCCATTTCCAGCTGCTCCACGTGATGCAGCAAGCTGCCGAACATAACACATGGTGCAGGAATGCCCATAATATGTCTCCATGGCCTTTATCAGTCACAGCGCTGTCATGCATCTCATTACCCACAACCAGAAAGCAGCCCTAATGGTCATTCTTTTCCCTGAAGTACCCGAGCAGTGATGGTGCAGATGATGGTTACTGTGGTGTGATTTATGAGGAGGTCCTCCACTGAGTTGTCATTGTACAAGATCAGGATCATTGTGGAGCTTTGGTTCAAAATGGAGGGTCAACAGATTGAGGTGAGTGTGTTTGATTACTATTAGTTTCGGTTTATTCAATTGAATTTTGCTTTGGTGAAGAATTATCATTGATTTACAGTTTATTTCATGACCCTATTTTGCGCACTCATAGCCTCTGTGGTGATTTATGTTCACAGTGTGATCCTTTGGGGAATTTATTTATGGAGTTCTAGCATCCAGGATGTAAAATATTTTAGGTAAAACAAATGTCTTGTATGGAGGTTTGGTTACATTATATATTTTTTTTTCAACAAATGCTATGAAAAACAAAGACCAGCAATAAATTGATCATACTAACAATAGTGTGTGCATTTCTGCAAGCTTGACCTATCCTATTCCTCTAAGCCACAGAGCTCCATTAATGTCTAAAAACCATCAATGGACCACACTGTTGCACTGGGTTACATGTTCCTTCATTATGATGAACTCGGTCACTTTTTGGTCAATCCCAGTCACCATCTGACTGCAAATTCTCCCTAGAGCCCCAAATGTGTATCAATCCGCAGCTGGATATAGTCCTTTACAATTACTATATTCCTGTAATTGGCTTTTTCCCAAAACTACAATGCCCAGCTGCTTGAGTCAGTTACTCAGCCTTCTTTAAAAAATGTAACTTTGACATCATCTTTAAAGTATAATGGTTTATTAGGGAGCAATGTGCCCAAAGTGTACATGCAACATAGTGTTATCATTTTTGATAGACCAATGCATTGTAGGGTGTTGGTCTTTTTATTGGATTTGTTGGCAGTAAGGTGAACATAAAGTAATGAAAGCCTCTTTCTGTTTGCACGTCAAAAGTGTCAGGAGGTAGATTTTTCACTCCTCAGTAACAAAGAAGTGTTTTCCAGTTTAACTGATGGCCCACCATCTCCCCTTGAATCTATAGCAGCTCTCAGTTACTGTGTCTTCATTACTAAGGCCTTAGAAGGGAGCACAGCTTTTATATCTTTAGCTCCAAAGCCCTCTGACTCCTGCATCAAAACAGGACAGTAATGATGACAACATTTCCTGGAGGGAGATGATCTCACTCTGAGCCTTTTTTCCCAAGTTTCACCATCCCCAATTAGCCAGTACAGCCCAGGCTTAAGAAAGGAAATGAGCTCCCTGCATCTCTTGATGATGCTTCAGATACTTCTCTTAGCTGTTAATCAGCATACTGCACACGAGAGTGTCTGACAAGTAAAATAAGCTAGAGGGCAAAACCAATGCCTTCTTATGTTCCAGCAGTGCAGATACAGAACAGAAAAAGTCAGAAATAAAGAAGGGCAGATTTCAGAAGGTGATCCACTGCAACTATTTCTGACACTACAGATTATGTGAGCCATGCTGTGATGCACCTTGCAGTATGGATGTGTGAGTGAAGATATCCACTTTGATAAGCACCATAAAATGGTATAGGAACTGTGTATAGGAGACACATTATTCAAGGAGGACAGGACGGCAGAGTGGTGTCTTAAATAACTGTGACAGATTTGATATGATCACTGAGGATTAAATTGAATTATTGAATTACTGCTGCAGCTTGGCCGGGAATACCCATCCCAAAGATGAAAGACTTGGTATTAGTCGAGTGTGATTTAACACAAAGCTAAAAATCACTGCAGTCGCTCTTACTCTGCCTTCCATACCCATATTTCCTCTTTTTTATATATTCTGAATACCCACTTCATCACCATGCTTTAGGTGAGTTTAATTACCTGGGGATGTCTTGATAAGAGATGATTAAATAGGAAAGGGCAAAGTGGTTTGGCCAAGTTGTGAAGTCTGCAGAAATTAATGTATTTTTTCAGCTTCTGCAAGAATCCAGGACCGTTTCACTTTACTCACCATAACAATGAGATGGCAATAGTGTGAATACTTGACAATAGCAGCATCTTTGCCAGTAACCTGATTATTTCTCAATCGCCCTACATTGTGTGAAGACTAATTCATTTAAGCTGTGTTTGCTCCTCTTTAATATATTCAATTAATTGAGCGGAAAGGTCTTTGGCACAAAGCACAACAGAGATCCATTAAAGGGAGCTCACAGTGAATCCAACACCTGTTTTGTGGGTGGCTAAGTGAAATAGTTTGAAACACAGAGGAAGTAGAAATGATGTCAGGCTGAACTTGTTGTAAATCTGTGAGTGTGCCCTCGAACTGATTAGTGATTGGAATCAAGGGTTGTTAAGGGAAAGTAATCTCTTGAATATGAGATGGTGGGGGTTGATGTGCAGAGGATGTGAGTGGTACTGCTGGGAGCGTGGATGATTCTGCAGCTAAAGGTTATTTCCAAGTTTAAATTTAGAAAGTGTATTGTAAAAAATGATAGTACATTTTAGATTTCTGGCACTGAGTTGTTTCTCGGCAGCTATTAAAATAACCGTACAAGGACATTTAGACGGTCTAGTGAATCTTCCACCAGCCCGTTAAATATATACTGTATCATATTTCATATTTTTTCACAGGCTGTTTCAATGACCAATCTCAGTCACTAATTTTGGATTGTGGCTGGTGTCTTTCTCTTTTAGACATCTTAGAACAACATCATTTGAAATATTAGTCTGCAGTAACAGAGTTTTAAGACAGTTTAAGCTCCTGTCAGAAGCTCAGAAACATCTGCTGTGTGTCAGTTTCTGTACAAGCTTAGAGCTATAGGGAAATCTGCCCCAGGCCCACAGACCTACACAGCACTTGTTAACACCACGGATTAAATACACGGATTATTCCCAATGTCCGTGTCTACTTTGACTCCAATGCGGCATGCACCACTGTTTTCTCTGTTGCTTCTAATTTATGCCATAAACAAAACACATTTCTGGGTCATAAATTCGCAGTCAGCTCTCTGGAGCATCAGCTTTGTAATTCAAGCTCCCCCCTTCTGCCCAGTGTATGGCTGATGTCTCTGTCTCTGCTCTCACATCCCTGGAACACATCTGGACTCTGTCATATTTCATTTTGTTGAACATGGGGACTCAGCATACAAGCAATCATAGCAACGCACCCCAGGGGGAAAAGGTGGGGAGAGGAAGGCATGTGATGTAAAAAGACGATGATGTTGTTGAATTTAAATGTATTTCTTTTGTTTTAACCTTACCTACACTGTATGTGAAATGTGAACCTCATAAAACACTAAATTATTCATTAATAGTATATTACACATATATTTCAGATACATGCATATGTAAATACATACCCTGTGCATGCATTTTTCAGTGCTGCAACACTAATTGCAAGACCATTCCGCCACAATTTTACACAAAACGCAACTGGCATCTGAATTCTGCAGGTTAATGATCCTTGTGCCTATAAGAAAAGCTCTGGAAGCGATATGAGAAGATAATAAAGAGTATGATTAATGTCCTCAGCAGCCCTCGTTTTTTTTTTTCTTCACGTTGCCCAATAATCACCACCAATGGAAATGCAGTTGGCCCGCCCCTGCCGGTCTATTGTGAGTCCGCGTTCAGCTGGAAACCACTCTTCCACACTCGGCACCAAAGTGGCGCACGACGACATGTAGCTGAAGGACGAGTGCGCCTTTGAAGATGCTTGATTATCGAGGCACAATTTCTGGTAAGAGACTTGCTGTTTTATCTCTTTTTTTTCCTATCACATCCACCGTCTTTTCCCCCAGCTGCATATCCGGGCTTCTTTTTTGTTTCCACATAGACTACTAACAGGCTGTATCGAGGCAGGGTTTACGGAGTCTTTAATTGTGTAACAGATAGGTTTAGTTGAGGAGTAGCCTATTTTCTATCTAGAATAAACCGAAAGGCAGTGGTTTTGGTGACAGAAAGGCGATGGACTTCATTGCGCACTCTATTCCTTTTCACTTTTTATCCGTGAGGTAAAAATTATGTTTTTTTTACCTTTTAATGGAGATATGTCGGTCTGCATTAGATATGAGCTGCATCATATGTCTAATAGGTGAGAGGAATAAAGTAAAAAATGATGTGCAATGGAAAAAATGGCAATATTTTAGATCTTCTTGAACTTTCTACGGCTCTGTTGTTGCAATTAAACACCGATTTATAACAAGTTATCATTTAATCGTTGGATTAAAGGTGCAAATATCACCCCACTGCTAGTTGTATCGTTAGTTATGAAAGCATGGGCTTCGTCAGGCCGTGGAAGAGGTGTGGATGTTTGTCATTTTGTCTGCACCTTGTGAACCTATAGGAAAAACAGTGTTTGGTTTTGTGCTTGGGAGATCGTTGCTGTGGTTCTGGACATTTTCAGGGCACCTCCAAAGCATCTCGTATGTTTTGTTCACGGGTTTGTCCAGCAGAAGGGAAACAGATGCGTTGTAATGTCAACAGTCGATTACTCATGCAACATTGCGCGAAAAATATGCACACCCGCAGTTTGGACGGACTGAGCGTTTAAACCGGCCTCCTTCCTCTCCATCCTGCCAGACGAGCAGCTTTTTAGGGAGACAAACGGAGTTGGCAGCTTCCTGCTCAGCGCCACAGACAACCGCTGACATGTCCACACCCACGTCTGGTCCACGGTTCTGCTGCCCTTCTCTTTCCAAACATAGAGAGGTCCGCCCACGCGTTATCAGTTTTAGTGCAGGTTGACTCTCTCGCCCGGGAGGCATTTGAGTGGCTCTGTGGATGTGATAAACTCAGAAAGTCGCTATAAACAGCAGCTGAGCACCGGTGTGTTGTTTGCTGAAGCTCAGGTGAAGAGCTCCATGTTCCATTTTCCTCTAGAACTGCCTGTAATAACTCAAAATGGGATGTCAAGGATCTCCATCATCTTTATTTTTTTGACTGTTGAGGTTGTGAGGGCAACACCAAGAGCAACCTTTGTAAACGTCTCAATAATTGCTGCTCTGAGGGGAATGTGTGCAATAAGTTATTCATGAACCTAAGCCCTAAGTCATACACAATTAGGCGTGATTAGTCCAATTAAATACCTAGCTACCAGCAAAATCAAGGAGGGAATGCTGAAGTCTTTGTAATTAATTAGCCTTATCCCCCGATTATCTTTCACCACATGTGGCTGGAACTCATCAGCAGATGTCTGTAATCATGATGAGTGTTGGTGGCTTCATTGCCCTTTGGACCGAAGCTTCGCCTATTGTGCTGCATAATCAGAAAACATCTTATAGAGTAGAGACGATATGATTGTGATTGACTGCCACTCATATTCAAATGTAAACATCGAAACTATACACATTATCTGCAACACTTATTAGTCCTCCACATATAATTTGAGGCCCTCTACATACAGTAATACTTGTATTCCACTCCCTCAGTATCCAAACCAGTAGGTAAAAGACCATTTATGTGCAAAGCTCCTTCAGACAGGAACAATTTATCACCAAACTTATAATACTTTACTTAAGTTCAAATGTAAAAAATGCTTTGTATTCTTATTTTGATGTGAATCTGGATATTATGATTTGACACACACAAAACACTATGTTTTAATGTATTGCTGGACAAATGTGTGTATTCATGGCCTCTCTGTGGCTTTATAGTGGTTATATCCACATTTGTATCTTACATTTTTGTGTTGTGATTGTAATAGCCTTGTCTGTTGCTTGTATATGCTAGGACTCCCTTGAAAACGGGATGTTTAATCTCAAGGGGTTTATCCTAAATACATTCATTTCAGTTTTTGTGTAAACAAATAGCTAACAGCTTATGATGTGATGTTCTGTTTGTGACGGACACTGTCATCTTGACACACGGCTCTGTTTTGTTGACGGTGAAGTAGATTTGGTCGGACAGCAGGAGGCAGAGTGTTGGTTGGAGAGGTTGGTGCGAGAGGCAGAAAGGAAAAGAGAGTAAGGAAGCGAGAGTGAGGTGGAGAGAACATGCCTGCTGGCCTCCTGTCTGGACACATTACATTTTCATAGGCTGATATCGCACCGGCACAGCTGAATATAGATAAATAGCACTCCGCTGTCATCTTCGCTATTTGTCTCTGTTTGGCTTACATCATTGTTTTTATAGATTTCGCAACAGATAGATGTTAGTGTTGTTTTTCTTACCCTCTCACAATTAAAGTTGCATCTTCTTTTGGTGCAAAGAAGCAGTGTATAATCTACCTGTATGATATTCTTGGATACATGTTTAACCTGCTTGTGGATGCTAGACCCCCTCATATTTCCTTCTAACCCATTTTGCCTCAAAAGCAACAGCTATTCCCACGTTGGAATATTAAAAACCCTCAAAACTAGGCTTGTATTTTTCTATAACATTTAAATATTCATGACAAAAAAAGCACCAAAAACACAAACTCCAAAACATATTTAGATTTTAAGGCTTCAGAAACTGCTTCATCAGGACTCTGTGGGTTTTGGTGCATCAGATCAGATTTAGAAACACCCCACTAAATGTCAAAAGATTTAAATGTTGCTAAATACCTGAGGAATTTGTGATGCAAATACCCAAACTTTAACGACGGCAGAAATATATATGCGTTCATGTCAAACATATTGCTCTTAGTAAGAAGCAAAAATGGATTTTAAGGTAACAGAACTAGCTTGGTACACCTTAAAGCTTGTGTGGGTAACATTAGAGAAGCCAGTAAGTTTGATTTTTTTAAATGATCCTACTGAAAAGCCCTGCCCAATTTTGCTTACTCTTCTCTAATGAAAGTAAGGTAGTACTAGCTCCAAAATTTGCTAAATATATGGATGAAGTTGCCAAGTTGGCATCACTGACAGCCACACAATTTCGATGAAGTTAAACACCAGAATTTGGCTATTGATAACACTGTAATGTGCAATAAGTGTAGGCACACAGGTCTGGAAAGTTAGGGTCCGATCATTCCATTCAGGCCAAATGAAATGATGGCAGTTATCACATCTTCTTGATTTGTCCAGATGTAAATAGTATTTAAGTAGTTAAGAGTAAGTTGAAATGTTGTTTTAGTGGTGGATATTACACAGCTAATTGTCACACAATGAACCTTGTGGGCTTTGCGGTCCCTGAGGGTTGGTTGAATGCTCTGCCCGGTTGATAATACAGCCTTGTATGAATTATAAATCTGGATTAAATCTATAATCTCCTGGTGAAGTGAACATATTAACTCTGCAGCTTTAAATGTCTGAACCTTCTTATCATGTAAATCATTAACCCGAGACTGTCTTGATTTTCTACTCTGTGTCCCGCCAGGTTGAGTGACAAGCCTGCTGTCCAGTCTCCACCATGATAGCCACAGGTGGCCTGTTGCGCATGAACAGGCGCCAGGACTCCCTCCGCTCAAAAAACCGGGCGGAAAACAAAAGGAAGCGGAAATCCAAGAAAAAGAAGAAGAACGACGTGGTGGTGGTGAAGGGGAAGCTCAATCTGTGCTCCCCGGCCGGTTTTGTTGCTGCGGTGGGAGTCGCAGTTCTCATGGTGGGGATTTCCATGGCCGTACTGGGATACTGGCCGAGTCAGAGCCAGCAGCAGTACCAGGAGCGCCGCCGAACTGGAGGATACCAATCGAACAGGATGAGCTACTCCAAAAGTCCACCTTCTCCCTCTAACTTGACGCATGATAACCCTCCACCAGTACAGACAACTTTGTTAAACCAGAGCCATTCTAACAGCAGCTCCCCCGACTCCTCCCGTCACTGTGGCTTCCTGTGTGACTTCCTGAATAATTACCTGTACTCGGACAATCTGAAAGTGTTCGGGCCACTGGTGATGGGAATCGGCATTTTCCTCTTCATCTGCGCCAATGCAGTCCTCCATGAAAACCGAGACAAGAAAACCAAAGTCATCAACCTGAGGGATATCTACTCCACCGTCATAGATCTACACAGCATCCGGTCGAAGGAGTACTCGCCTCTTAATGGTTTGGTGAACTACACTCAATCAAGGAGTGCCGAGGGCCCGTCGGGGACGTTCCCTGCTAGCGGTATGCTGACTCGTGGCTCCTGGCCCTCCACGGGACTCGGTTTACAGGGTGAGTTGGGCGCCGATGATGTGTTCAGACGGCCGTCGTTGTCCAGCAGGCCTCAGAGCTGGTCGAGAGATGTTCAGACCTTCACCGACACGGTCTACAGCATCTACAAGGACTACAGCAATAGCAGCGAGCAGGCCCCGCAGCCCCGACAGTGGGAGACCACCTCCATCGTCACGTCCTCTGTGAACGCTTTCACCCTCCCTGTGATCAAACTGAACAACTGTGAGGTGGAGGAGTCCCAGCGAGCGGAGGCAGAGGGACACTCGGAGGAGGAGGTGGTTATTGAGACAGTTGTGGAAACAGAGGAAGTACAAGCCAGCCGCAGCCAGACTGATGCCGAGCAGAAGGACACCTCGGCGGCAGATCCACCCCCACAGCCCCATCAGAGCCACGAGGACATAACCATGGATATGGCTGACCCACAGGGGCCACCGCAGGCTGAGGATCAAGGACAGTGGACCCAGCTGTTTCCTCCATCACCTGTTGTCAGGGCGATAGGGTCACAGCTGTCGCTAACCTCCCTAACAGATCAGCCCAGGCCGGTACGCCGCTGCAGCCTGTCTGTGTCTGGGGGTCGTCAGGGCGACAGGGCCAGGCGCTTCAGCTGCCCTCGTCTGGAGCGATCCAACAGTAAGGGCTACATCAAACTCGCTGACCTAGGGGGGGAGTCCTTCGAGGCCCCCGACACAGACACTTCTTTAGTGGCTACTGAACAGGAAATTGCAGCGGACGCAGAGGGAGAAGCTCAGGGAGAGGACGATCTGGTGACACCCAGCACCTCTGCGGAATCATAGATTAATTTTTTGCTGATGAGCCTCTGAAAACGTTTTGATGTCTTGTTCTTTGCTTGGTTCCTTCTTCTCCGATTTCTAATGGGAAGCTGGCCGTTAAAGACGGACGTAAACGAGGAGAGAAAGCAGCTAAGGACTATTGAAACATAGCCATGAAAACTCAAGAGCACAGCTCTTTATAAATACCACATCCACAGCTCAATATTCAGATGTAATTTTTCTATTTTTTCAATGTAGCAAGAGCAATACTAAAGACTTGTAAGAAGATTTAGTAAAGATTTGTATCAAAAAACGAAAATATGATCTGATGAATTTTAACTTTTCTTTTCTATAACAGTAGGGCAAACATTGTAGCTTGTAGTATTGCCAAAACTGTCACCGAGAACTACCGTCTGACATGTTGTCCTGTAGCATTAAAACATGCCACAGAAAATCAATTAGTCTAGAATTGTTTCTCTACATTGTTATGTGAATATCACGTAAATAGGTGAACTGAATTGAATCTCAGGTAGACGTTTGGTTTAGGATCGGGACCTTGAGGACAAGGTCTTCCCAATGTTCACATTTGTTATATGAAGCATTCATGGTTGAATAAAATTAACTGTAACACCTCCTGTCGGGTCTCACAGGTTTCCTTGTGTGATATAAGATAAAATACAGCTATTGCAAAAAAGTTTGTTTGTTTGTTTGCTCCATATAGTTTAAGAAAAATTAAATGAAAAAGATGAAAGCTCTGGGACTCTGATTGATTAAGTGTGTGGTGAACCTGCAGATGGTATAGATTTGTTTTCTGCACTTCTCATTACTGGGAAAGACTGCAGTGGTATTGATGTTACACTGTCTGTGCTTACTGAACCGAGACAAGTGACCTATAAGTGACGTTTACAACAGTCTTTTTAATAATTGGCTCCCATCAAGTAATAAAAAATGTCATATCAGCAGAGGCTTATCTGCTGATTCAGAGAGATGATGGAATTGGGCAGCGGTGTCCTAAAGATTATAGACGCAGGCTTGTTACTGGAAATGTGTCAGATCAATTCCCTGGGTAAGTCTGGTGGTGGGAAACTGTACAAACAAGATGGCCCTGAGCAAGGCCAAACGCTCTAGTGGAGCTGCAAAGCGGCCGGCAGATTAGACTTCTGCAGCTTCCAGGTGTTAGTGTGGAAGAGCGCTAATGTGTTAGAAAGCATTGCTCCCAGTAAAATCTCAGCTACATAAAAGTGAAAAGACCTGCAACATGAGCCACAAGAACAACTCCAAAATATCTCACAAGTGTTCAATTGGACCTTTAATATGACGTCTGTGAAGGCAATAACAAACTGTATGATTCACACATGTTTTGTATCCTTTGTGATCTGTAAACATTTGCATTCATTGTGTTTCTGTGTGATTTATGAAGGTATTCTCTTTAATGTGTGACCTGTTTGTATGGGCCTTATCTGCATATCACACCAAGTTTGTGCATTTTGTTACGCAAACACTCGATACATACTTAGTACATGTATTCCCTTTCTTTTCTGGATTACTTAACCTACTATGCTATTTTATACTTCTACCCAATACAATTCAAGGGGGGAAAATGCACTTTTAACTCCAATCCATTTACTTAAAATGAAGTTACTTTGTAGGCTAAAATGCAAAACACATCTAAGTGCTAATAAGGTACAAATAGCTTAAACTAATTTGGTATAATCCAGCAGTCCTGCAATAGTTTATACCTTAATGAAGCAGTAAAATGACCAGTTGAATCAACATAAAATGTTATACCAAAACTGAACTGCGTAATCTTCATGACGAATGATATGATTTATTGCAAGAATGCCACCTTAGAACTGCATTAGTGTAGGCTAAGTGTTCCTAATAAAGTGGCAACTGAGTGAAAGCTTTATGATCATCTTTGTTACAGATTTAAATAGTATAAAACTAAATACAAAATAGTTCAATAAACTCCATCTGAATGCTGATTTAAACATCTGTAAATGGATCTAATAGGATACTATATGCTTGCTTACAGAATACTTTCTGTAATATATAATCACTTTTACTTAACGGTGCCCATTTATATTGCTACTGTTATTTATGTAAATCATCTGAATATCCAACCACTGGATTTGACATTACTTATTCGTGGTACACATACAGCACATATTGTCAACATTACATGCAAGTTCATTTAAGAGTCATCATTTAGGAACATTGACTCTGCTATCATGAAGCATCTCAATGTAGCTCAGCCTAACGAGGCCATCTGGTGGTCATGTGACACAGATTATTATCAAACATACCCACTCTTTCTGCAAAGCCTCCACCAGGTGGCACTGGGACTGTATGCTGCTGGTGTCGTCATGGTGGGCGTGTCTGTTTAAGAGTACTATGGGGGCCGTTTTTCTTAGGAGGGGGCGGGGTTATCTGGTCTCTGGGAAGGTTTTCCAAAGCAGGCGCTTACAGGTGTCCAGACCTTTTTAACCGGACAAGCCCCGTGTCGGGTCTCCGGTAACTCAAACACTGCTCTGCTGTTAAAGGAGTTGATAACTTCTCATACAAATCAGGTAAAGTGTTTCACTTGTTTTCAGCTCTTGAACTTCACAACATATAGAAAACGGTTACTGGACTGTATATTAACTTGCGTTTTGCATGGAAAAGTGAGTAAATACAGCCTTAACTCACTTTTAGCGGTTATAAACACTGTTTTAAGCGTCATTTCCATCTAATGACATTTAATTACATCATTTCAGTTCATTTTTTGTTTCATTTTTCATTTGTCTCCTGTTTTTAACACCGGGGATTCCTACACGCTGTGACCTGCTGCTCTCCTGGTGACTTGGATTGTGAAATGGTGAGTACTTGTTTATGACAAATTAAAGCGGGACATATGATACAAAAACACTTGGCAGTTTACACATAATAAATAAAGGCTTATGTCAGAGTGTGTTTATTAAAAGATACACCCGTTTTAGCTGCTCCAGATTAAGACCATATTGTCATTTTAAGGGAGCTATATGACAATTGTTACATTACCCCATTATTTTAACTACTGGGTTGTTCCACAGCTTGGACATTTCTTTAAAAGTGTACTTAGTTTCAAGTCACTACTACCTTGGCTTTTTTGGTTATAAAGTTACAAAACTATGTTCTATTTAAATGTGACATTATGCTGATTATGATTACGCATAATGCTGATTATGTGATATAAGGTCTATACTAACTTTTTTTAAAGGCTTCTTCTTAACTCATTTCTTACTCTTTTCTTTTTGCTGAGCAAGCATTCCCACACACTCTGTCTCTCTCTCTCACACACACACACCTGATCAAAAGCTTGCTGGGCACAGGCAGACAGTTCGGAAATGGGAAGTCATCACAGCATGTGTTCTGCTCATATTCTCCCCAAAATAGAAATGTGCATGAATCAATGAAGTGAGAGCTCTATGTGTTAAGACTCCCTTTCATAGACTCTTAACTGTAAAGAGGTAGTTAAACTTTACTGTGTGGTCATTTTTCTGGTAATGTCCAAATGGCTGTAATGAAGATTGATTTTATCATTTTAAGATGGGCTATTGCTTTTTATATGCCTACATGGTCGTTTTTCAGAGTTCACTAGTTTTAACAAGTTGAAAGATGAAGGTGAACGTGCAGGAAGTGAGATAAGGCTGGGCAAAGTGCGAAGGCCTTGCCATGTTCAATGGCTGGCGGTGGCGTGTACAGTAGTGCACGTTTCTCTGTAAAGTGTTCACGAGTTGATGATAGGAGGTATTCGCTGAGTAAGTGCTTTTGCTGTCACCATGACTGACTAACTGGTCTTTAAGAGACCTAAGTATGTACTTTATGTCACACCATATAGAACGTGGGAGGTATTGCCTATATAGACGTTGGAGCAACGTTTTCAAGAAATTACAGTAAATTCCTAGTATTTGGTTGCATGTTGATTTGGTTTTATTGAGTCAAAACTCTCCTAACAAAGCTGGAAAAAAAACTCATACGGTGCACTCTAGAGAAATAACAAAGTCAAAATGTCTCCAACACTGCAACTGGACACTTGGCATCCCCTTAAAGCTACAGATTCAGGGGATACTTCTCTACGAGCTTCTCCTTTTTACATCGTTTTCACTTAGATTATTACAATAACGTCCATTATAAATATTCACAACGACAGTAAAGTAAAAAAACAAACATCTTTAGGTCAGTGACCAACCAGCCTGGTGGAAATTCAAAATGGAAAGCTGCACTGACAGATTAAAGCTAGCAAAGACTTCACTGTAAATGATGCGATGGCAGCTGTAAGAAGGGGAAAGTGTATTTAAATTTTGTGGGTAACCATGTTGCTTTCCTGGTTTTTCCAAGCCGGGCCACTGGAACACAGGAAGGTTGTAATTATGGGCAAGCATCTGGGAATTTCCCAAATCTCTGACTTGAATGCGGCATATGCAAAAACTTTCCTTTTCATCAGGTATAACATGTGGAGATTAACAGGCCTTTTTGTTGATGGCCTACAGTAGAGAAAAAATCTTGCGACCCTGATGACCTTTGCTCAGACACAGGGAATGTATTCCCAGTAGGAATTCCACTTTTAATGTTGTTTCATTCCTCACTGTCGAGATAACGAGATTAAAGCGTCTTTGTGTGGCTCAAGGTCATTCATTCATTCACGGTCATAGTTATTGCTCGTTCTGCTGCAGACATCTCTCTGCGGGAGGGATTTCCTCCTGTTGTTTTGATGTTGTGTTGCCATTGATACAGACTATCTCTGCCATCTTAGGGATTTAAAACAATACTACTGTCACATCAGCTCATGATCAATGGTGCTTACATTGTACTTGAGGAGAAGACATTATTTCCCTGATGCTCTTTGATGCTATGACTCATTTTGACATGTGCAAGAGTCAGGAGTATAGGTTAAAGGTTTAATGAAACTGTCTGCCAATCTCTGGCATTATCATTAATTGTGATAAGACATGCAAAGGTTGGAGTTATTACATTATACCCACCACATTCCTACTCATCACACTTTATGATCAGAAGGTGGGTCAATTTTTAAAACTACTGTAGACATTTCTGCATATAATATCAATTACCCGCTTTTATTTTCCACGATTCCATTTTTTTTACTACAATAAATCACATTATTATTAATATATCATATATTTTGATTTAAGACTTTTTTTGCATATCGTTGTGCTTTGAGGAACACATTATTTAAAGTAAATTGCGTCTTCAACCTTTAATAAATTATTGTTTTCTCCATGAAATTGATTATTTGTCTATGAAATCTATATAATGGGGAACAAATCCTCACAATTTCCCATGTTAACATCTTCAAATGTGTTGTTTCCATACTAATCCCAAGGTATTCAGTTAACAAAGTAGCCTCAAATAGTCACATTCAATAATTATTGATGTTTGACACTTTTGCTTGATAAATATTTGAAACAATCAATCAGTTATCAAAGAAGTGTCTGATTGATTTAATCTTTATTGACTGAGTGATTTACAGCTAAAGTGTTTCAGCTTCATCATCTTTAGTATACAAATAGATTTGTTGAAACAATACTCAATATACTTCCATCTATTGATAGTTTGCATCTGAATGTCTCAAACTAAGCTTGACATAAAGAAATCTGCTTTGAACAGAGTAATGGTTTCAACAGATATACAATCAACTTAAAGAAAGGGATTCTGATAATGATCAATGATACAGAGAATCAATAGTTCAAGAGAAAATAGAGAAACTTTTTGGACTTGAATTGATTTGAATAGTCACTCAGAATTTAAAATATATAGATTTATAATGCCCACTTTTTTTTTTTACTGTAACATCAAGAGCAACAGCATGAATCATAAAACTACAAATGAAACCCCGGATGCAGATTTCTTGCTTTATTGAAGTGAGCTGAACTGGACACGTGAGTGCAATGCTGCTTACAATCACCACAGCCTTTCGGGGGTCGGCAGAGATAACACGTATGACTCAATCTTGTAGAGTGGGGAGATAAGCTCGATGGGAGTTTGGTTATCTCCGAACATTGCCTGTTCACTGGAGAGCAGCATTTGCCTTATAAAGCTGCAGCTCCTGGCATAGCACAGTCACAGGGTATTTATAGTGGACAGAAGAGGGTTCGCATCACACTGGGCTCTCTTTCAATTCCTCAAAGATGTGCTTTTGTTTCCTGACAAACTCTTGGTTGCAATCGTTCCAGTTTTTTATTTTGCCTTGATCATTCAGGCTTTGAATTTACAATTTGTCTTGCTTAAGTGTATTAGGTTCAAGCTCTAGTGCCACTCTTTTAATATAGTTAAAATTAAAAAATATATATATACATTTGTGACAAAAAATGATCAGAAAATATAAACAGAAACAAAATATAAAGCAGGATGCAATAAGGCCAATGATGGTCAGTATATGTGTATAACATATTGTATTGCTGTCAGTGTGCTTGGTTGGATTTTGTCTTGAAGAGCTCACCTAAACAAAGATGAAAAAGACAATTCTAGTAAAAACAACTCACTCATGTAACAGATAATACATTCAAGTATGAAACAAAACTGTGATATCCATAGCTATAAAATACAAATAGAAGCAGAAAAATAAATAAAACCGACACATAAAAACACCATTTTAGCACACTAGCCCCTGTAGGGTGTTGAACAGGATATTAACTATGTTAAGGTGACACCCTTTACTTTAAATGTATTTTGGCATTTACGTTCTGCAATTTCTTGAAACTTCCTTAAGTGTAGATAAAAACTGTTACAAAAACAGGAAAAGCCTGATTTTACATATTGTGTCCTTTTGCGTTTAAAGAAATCCAACTTGGATTATGTTTCAAAGGGAAATGAATTAAGTAATGTTAGTAATTGAACCACTTTATAGACGACTGCTTGGACGTCAAGCTATTTAAGTTGCTCTCCTAAGCTAAAATGCTGATATCCATTAAAAACGTTGAAAGGGAAAAATCATTCTTTAAAATGCTGTAGGTTTTTTTTCTCTTCCAAACCACACGCTTCACATGTGCTGCCCCTGCTTTTATCTAAACATGCCTGGTCCTCAGTCACTTGCAGGGCCCGATCATTAGCCTTTACAGACCGCATTTATGGTTCCAAAAGATTAGATGTACTTTCTACACACAAAAAACCAGCAGAACTGCTCCTCACTATCTTAGTATTAACAGCATTTTCCTCTTATTATGCAGAATGTCCCTTCGGCTTTACATGAAAGGAAACAAAAAGACTGACTTTTCTAATGGTACGGTGTAGTGTGATTATGGGGTGCGCGAGGCAGGGGGGGTTGATTTGGGAGCTTTGGCCCAGTTTGAGGTGTCAAAATCAGCCTCTAATTTGGCATGTGTGCTTGCTGACCTGCAGGCCCTTTGGCAGTGAAGTGCTGCAGCTGAGTAGAGCTGGACAGCAGGGGATAGTAGCTTTTGTTAGTTGGGGACGAGGAAGAAGGCTTAACTGGAGGCAATTCACTTTGAGTTCATTGAGTTCAAAGTGTGATACAAAGAAATAGCAATTAACATGATGACTCTAAAGTCTCCCGGACTATAGTGCATTAATATGTTGGACAATGTGACTTTTCATAGTTTTAAATATTGCCTGAGAGTGCTGTTGTTAGAAATTACTTTACTTCAGAATAACATAAATGCAATATACAACGTCTAAAGCCTTTCTTTTACCAGTAATTATGTTCCTCCAGACCCCGGGGATGACAGGGCATTCTGGCCTGGACTCGCTTTTTTGTTATTTCTAATTAGACCACATGGGTGATTCACCATGTATTGTTAGAGACATGCTTCAATATAATTATGGATTGATGAAGTGCTAGCTTGCTTGTTCTGACCGCAGCACTTTAAATTGGATTACTGTAATGAGGTTCATAAGGTTACTCATTTTAGAGACTATACACGTATTCATACTCGCAGGGATTTGCTGATTAAAATGTTTTTTTCCCACCACTTTGCCTCACAGAATTACCTTTTTGAATCAAACACTAATTAGCCATTCTACTTCAAATTCATCACAAAGAGCCACGTTGCTGTGAAAGCAGGAGCTCAGTTTAACTCAACTTCATTCTTGTTAGTACGTTTTTTCACTGGTACTATTTACCAGATAAACAGGACTTTTAACTTCCCCATTTCTGCTAATAATTGAAAAAACGCATTGGAATTCAAGGCTAGACCAGTTCAAAGTCAAGCGTCAGAGCAGATGAGCTGCACAGGAACTAAGTGTCTGTACGCAGCAGAAAAAAGTGAGGAGTTAAGCAGCCACATAAGCTGAGTAGAGTCCAGAGATCACATGTTGTCTGTCTTGTGTGGTATTAATCATTCTGCTGACCGAGGGCTGTTCTGAAGACTTTGAGGAGTCACAGATTAGCTCTGACACTTATCTGCAAGTCACTATACATACATAGAGGGAGAACTCAGACAGTAAAAACTCAGACTGATTAAATTTTTACTGCCAACGTGTCAAATTTTCATTTTGTTTCAACTTCCTACAAGTCGTTTTTTAATCAAACACGGTGGGTTCACACATCACTTCCTGTGCAGTGGAGAAGTATGTCATTATCAACATAATACATGGACTAAAAAGAAAGATAAAGACTGTATCTCAAAACTGGTGAAAGCAAAGGTCAGGGCCTTTTGACTTGCATCATACACGAAAACATAAAACTCGTCAGCATTTAAACTTGGTTACTAGGCAAAGGCGTTACTTGCTTCCTCTTTTATATTACACCTCGATCTAAATCATAGCTTGTACGTGTAAAATGTCTATATTTGCAATTTCTTGACTTTGTATCCATGCTTCTTACTGTGTCTATACAGCATATGCACCAGTATACACCACAGCAAATTCCTTGTTTGAGAAAACCTACTTGGCAATAACTCTTGTTCAGATTTCTGCATATTAGAGCTGGACTGTTCACGCTTTGTGCCCCAACTAGAAAAATATTGTTTGCAAAAGTGATTTCTAGGATGCCATTTGAGTGTAGAAAGCTTTCAAAAAGTGCCCACTAGGGTGCCCTTTAAAAAAGATCCCACGCATATTGCTTTCTCTACAGACTATAAAACTTCTTTGGTGCCCACCCACATGCAGCTGCAGCTCTTAATTTTTTTCGCCCTTGCCTAGTTGCATCTGTTAGTATATGCTGGATTTGGTCTTGTGTTTCTCTTTTCTGTCTGTAGTAGAATAAAGGAAATGACTCATTAATAAGGTCCAATGCTATTAGACATATTTTACAATGCCAGTTTGCTAGCATCAGTTTTTCCTTTGGGAGGCAAGCTAGTGTGTAATACTTTCTGTCCATCTGCAGATTGTTTACTGAATTTCAGGCACACAGTCACCTCCCACTAGCCAGACGGACCATGATGAGCAATGTCTCAGACAATCAGTCTGGTCACGACTGTACTGCGCCAGACTCCTGCTCTAAATGCAGATAACTATTGTTTGGCCGTGCAGACATCGTAGTTAGTTGTAAGTGCTTAATGTACAGTGTGTATTTTAAAAGAGACATATTGTAGTAATATATTTGGGACTCAAGCCAAGATAATATTAAAATGATGTCTGTGTTTTAAAACCAAGAAATTAAGAAGGAAGTGAAATAACAGTGTGTAAAATCCATAGGTCACAAGGTCTTTCACTATAGTGATCGTTGCACCTGTAAGGCTGCTTCTCCTCTTATTGTCACCTAAGTAAAAATGCATTCTTAGACCTTTTATGGTTACTGCAGCTATCACATGAGACTCTGCACTGCTATTACCCAGTGAAAAAACTCCTCCCGACAGCCGTCCTCGGATGTTATTTTTCCTCCCAGCATGGAGGGTTACAGGACTATTTTGTTACATCTATTGTTAAGCTAAGGCAGCTCTTAACCTTACTCTCGTACTGGTGGTGGCTTGTAAAGTTGGTGTTTCTAGGAGAGTAGCTTATTCAACTCGGATTGCAATGTGAATTATGTGTTTTCAATGCCAAACATTCACTGTTGTTGTCATCAAGCTTGTTTTATGAGCTGTGTTACAATTAGCTAGAGGCTGAATGAGGAGCCAGATGTCGGGCCTCTGTACATAAGAGTTGCACTGTGTGTGTGTCATTACATTTACCCTTTACTATCTGCAAAGCACGCCTGCAGTGTGTCTGTCACCATTTAGAGAATCCATGCACCACTGTATGACCCGAATAGTGATCCGTAATGGGCTTGACTGTGTGTTTATATTTGCATAATGAACTGTACTTGTGTTAGCATGTGGTATACTACTTGTGCATAAAAGCAATTAGATGAAATAAAAGTCAAATCGGTGATCGAGTTGGGTCAAGTTCCCACTGAGAGGCGGGAGGCAAACCCTCAAAGCCCCAGAGGGAATAACCTAGACACTAATTAAAAACTTGCTTTTATGTCGGTATTTGTGCACGAATGACCACAAGCTCGAGGAGGGCGGCAGATGTTTGTCAGTGCGTTTGTGTGCTCCGTATATTGGCTCGTTTTAATATGTCTTGGATTATGTTTTTCAATATGAGGAATATTACAAAGAGCTCCAGACAACTAACCTACAGTTAGTAAGTCTCTGAGAAGCATCTTCATGTTGGGGCTGGTCCAAGGTGAGCACATTTTTATCTCCTTTGTAAACTTTTAAGTAGCTAAATCTATAGCATCTTCTGTAAATGATTCACATTTCAAAGCTTTTTTTTATGAAAAATGAAGGGTCGCTTTGTGAGACACTTGAACAGATCATCACAACTTTGGATGGTTGTTAACTTTTGAGGTTTTCAAGTTTGCTCAAAATGTCTCGAAAGTCTGAAATGAAAGCAAAATGTTCTATTTTATTTGTACACAATTACTTGTATACACTATATTTTTAATCAAGGATTCTTTTACTTTTTTAAATACATCTTATGCACAATAAGGTGCCTGAAATAGGATAGGATGTTATGACTTTGTGGCATCTAGAGCTGCAGATAATAATTATTATCATCATCATTGTTAAATCTGCGGACAACTTATTAAGCAGAAATCATAAGAACCAGAACATATTTGTAATTGTTCCTTGTTAATGACATTAACATTAGTAAATGATTAAACAGTGGCACATTATTATTAGTATTTTCTAATATTTAACTAATCGATCAAATGACTCGTTGTTTCTGCTCTAATGGTCTATTGTAAGCCCATGTGGGCTGGGCATAGCTGAATGAATGACAATGATTCATCAAGATGCATTTTCATACTCAATTAAAGCTCATGTTTCTCAAGTTTTTAAATAAATGCACTCCATGAATCCCACCAATGATTCGGTTTCATTTAACCTCATTTCACCCTTGCGGGCTTTTTCCCAGTAAAAAGACAAACCTCTTGCCATTAATTGCCGTGTGTGTGTGTGTGTGTGTGTGTGTGTGTGTGTGTGTGTGTGTGTGTGTGTGTGTGTGTGTGTGTGTGTGTGTGTGTGTGTGTGTGTGTGTGTGTGTGTGTGTGTGTGTGTGTGTGTGGGGTGTGCTGTTAAAATAATGCACGGCTGTCCTGATATCCCACAATTCTGCTCAGCTGCATAGAGCAGTGTGATAGGCTGGTGGAGGGGGGAACTGCAGCAGAGTAGCACCGCTGTCAGGAAACAGAAGCCCACTGCGAATGCAACTCGCATAACCAGCTGAACGAGGGACGGTTTACCTGGTAATAAACCTTCCTTTTGATGCTTTTCTCTTAACATCTTACCTCTAGGCTGCTTAACATGAGATGCACGCATACCCGTTTGCTCTGTCTTATTTCATCTTTTGACATATTCGGGTCGTATGGCAACATCCCCCGCGGCCGATGACAGATAATTAACATTTAAAAAACACTTCTACTGTATTAACCCAGGCGGAAAAGACGTGGCTAACCGTGGCAGAAACATCGGTCATAACCTTTTTGTGTCCCGCTGTTTTGCATTGTAACGTTTCGGTGTGTAACATTGTAGCGACGTGGGTTTCTAATGTTGAATGGGCTGCCTGCAGACGCTGTTTTTTGGAGCTAAAAGTCGGGTATTTCAAAGCATCAAGCCGCCTTAGGTACAGTAGGCTAACATGCTCCGGTTTCGAGAGAGAAAGTGAAAAATGGGTGAAAACTAAACGACAGAATTGCTTTTCCCAACCTCGAATCTGCCGTTTTTTTCATCACTCAAGGACATGCGCTGACTCCCAAGCAAACACGGTTACATTTGAGGACAGTTAATGGATTAAAATGGTTAAATTGTCGGAAGGTTAAGACGAAATACTTGGGTGTTTTTGATCTGCAGTGCGGTAGGCGTGGTTAGGGGGCAGGAGGACACGGTCTGGATCCGCTTTTAGCATCACAACATCCCTGTAAGCACGGAATGCAATGGCTGGAGTCTGACTTGACAATTTGATTAAGATGCACAGTAAGCTGTTGTTGCAGTAGCATCGAGAGGCAGCAACATCAGGGGCCTTGTTTGCAGGCTTTCCTAGTTTAATCACTGACAGTGTACCTTTTTAAACCCAATAACAGTGTGTTTAAACATTGATATAGTTGTCTTTATGTCCCATATGTACTGAAATATATTGTTTGATACATGCTGAATATCATGATCCAACCGCACAACTCTAGATTCTGTATGAATAGTGCAGCTCTGCAGGTTGAAGTCAGGTTGTAATGGGCATTATTTCATCAGCCCAAAATCACAAATTTGTCTTGGAGGGTTTCAGGATTTCCAGAACAATCACCACCCTCTTTCCTTAAGCCCTTGATAAGTAAACACTGCAAATAATAGGATTAGGTGACAGTAAACCTACTACTGAGCACTACTGAGCACCACAGTGACACAATGGGGTCATGCACAGTACAGGTAAAAGGGAGAGGCATCTTTTATTGTTTTCCTAGTAAAAGGTCATCTTGGGTCACTGTTTGTCATTCAAAACTAGAGAGAAAACAATTGGTATTAGACTCATTAATACAAATGCACTATGACACAGTTGGCTTATATACAGAAAAAGAGCAACAGCCTCTTTTAGGGCTGCTGACTACTATGACGTTTTTTGTCAACTACGTTTTTTTTCAGCCCTGTTATACTATGTTAATGTTGTGTGTGGTTTGTATCCAGGAAACTGACAACATCTTTGTTCAACACAAGATCTAGAGTGGTGCTTTTGTATCAGTCTTTGTGGAATTCTACTATGTTAGTTCAACCGATGACTTAAAGTCAGCTCTACTCTTTTGAATGTATATGTGTATTTCCTAGTATCTTTGTCTTCTTTTATATACAGCAAATCTATATTTGAGATGGTTGTTTGATAAAACAAGTAATATGAACATAACTAAGGCTATGGGAATTTCTGATAATCATTAGTCACCGCCCTATTCCAGTGGTTTACAGTATATACCTCAGGCTAGGTTGGAGTACACCCACAGAACCCATCACTATAAAGGTGAAAGTAGTGTAGGCATGTCTGAACTGATGTCTACAACCAGTTTTAACGTCATGCTCTCGTGCAGACATAATCAGTAATCAAATTCCAGCTGATTTAATGATTACCTATAGCTAATCCCATAAAATAAATCCCTAATGGCACTGTATAAGACGTTATTAGCTCTTCATCAAGCTACTAGTATGTCGTTTTAATCTTTTACATTCACAGGGGATTTTCCCTCTGTCAAAGAACGTTGCATACTGGATTGATTACTATTAACTCCAGACATACATGTATTTCAGCTGTTGTTGTTTATGTTTGTGCCAGGCTTTCAAGGAACCACTCTGGTCTTAAGAGAGAATTCATGGCAACAAAGACGCACTCACCGTGTTGAATATTGAAGTGCACAGTGAAGTTAGGATAACAATAGGTTAGCTGGTCTGTCTTGTGTATCCCTGAGTGCCTCGCTGCCGGTGACAGTAATGCTAAGAATGTAAACGCAGCAAGCCGACAGGATTTATGGCCTCCTCAGCGAAAAATGCTCCCAGCTTGGAGTCACCTTCATGTGATCGGTCTGCCTTGCTTAATTCCTGCAGTTGAGATGTGGTGTGTCTTGTCTGGTTTCAGTTTAAAAGGGTTCAACTAAAACCTCTTTGAAAATGGATATGGGGAGTGGATGAAAAGCCTCTGAAATGGCTACTTGTCCCGGCTGGTATGAGATGGTTTTTATGGAAAATAATTACCTTAGGTTTGGCAGTGGATCGGATCAATGGCGTCATGGAGTCAGTTGGCTATTTCCTCCGATACAAAGTGCACAATAATGCAGTCTTATGTGACAATAAATTATGATCAGGTTTTCTTTAAAATCGATTCGAGACACGATGATTCAGCCTTTTGATCATTTGGGAAGCTGTTGTGCTGCTGTCAGATTGTATTGTTGTCCACCCCATTCATATTTCTAAGAGCTGGCTAAATAACGAAAACATATCTCGGTATAATGCATCTTAAAGATTACTTGGTGCCTCTCTAAACCAGCGTGAATAAACACAGACGCTTCATAAAGGTAGGCTTTAGTGTTCTTTAAGTTTTAGCAATAACCAAAGTCCCAAATGATCAGCTCTTTGATGTTTTGCTGAGTCACTGATGTTGATTTTGAATGTTGTTCTTTAGTGGGTTGCATTATTGACTGTGTTGTGAGCTCTGTAAATGAAATATTACTTGCTTAGGTTGTTCTGCACCAGAGCTGGAGAATGTTCTAGCTGAACACTGAGGCACAAACAGATCTGGGTTGTTTATATTTCTCAAATTCTTAACGGCAGGACAAAACTGTACTACGCTGTGTGGTGTTATTGAGAAGCATTTGGTACATAATGCCCTAATCAGCTTTGTGAAAACGACTATTATTATCTTGTATCTTGTTGGGAAGGTCAGTCACTTGTTGTTGCTGTTTTTTCAGTGGGCAACTGTGAGAGTCTCACTAGAGCGTCAGACTAACGATTAGTTCCTCATGCTGCTTGTTACACCAGTTTAAGTGGACTAAAGATCAGGTAAAACATGTTGGCGGCTGTCACATTCTTTCAACCTCCCTCTACTCTCCAATCCATTTACATTTTGGTGTCCGTCAATTCCAATCTTTCTTGTTTTTACCTGCTTAACTTCATTCTAGGACTGCCGGTTTCCTGAAGTCCGACTATTGTGTCTTATGTTGAAGGACCAACCGTCCAAAACAATAAAGAAAAAGGAATGCCAACAAATCCTCACATAGAGGAAGCTTCAATGATATGCTATTTATTCCAAATAAAAAACCTACAAGATGATTTACTATGAATACTGGTCATTAGTGTTTTAGCAACTACAGTATGTGTTCCATCTTTCAAACATTTGCCATTATTAGTGGCACTCTTTGAATGCACAGCTGATTTAATGGTGCATTTGTCACGAGTCACTGCAGTTTAAAGTATCAGCTGTATGCCTCGCATGTTATGCAAGTGTTAAATGATCATAAATATTTAAAATGGACATGCCTTCATTGGATTATCTTTTCATAATAAGAACCATCAGTAATGTTGTTTTTGAAAATAAGGTGTGTGAAAGCACCTCTGGGATGTAAAGCCCCTCAGCAGAGGTGTCCCAATTGAGTGGCCTGCCCAGCTACATACTATCCTGTTACTGTGTGTGTCTGTGTGTGTCTGTGTGTGACAGCTGTCAGCCCCGTGGCCATATAGAGAGGTCGCATCATATACTACAAGCCCACTGGGGATGGGCCTGGACGTGTCAAAACGCCAACCATTCCCCTATGTGTAACCTCCCTAAGCCCCCAGGGGTATTATGGGTGTGGGGGCAGGGGTGACAGGGATGGGCCCAGCTGTGGTGGCTAATAGCACACTGCACAGATGGCAGTCCCTCATCCTCCAGAGAGTGTGTATCCATGTGCACAGGCCACTTTCCAACAGTATGCGTTACAATCACAAATGGAGCTTAAAAATGCAAGTTTGCATGCATGGGCGCAGATCCACAGCATTTAATGTCCATGATCAATTATGTAATGTAGCTTCATGCTAATAAACCTTTGCTGAGCTTGCACATAAATATCCACTGCAATCCCACAAGTCCTTCTGAATTAGATTTTCTGATTAAATTGGTTTGGTTAGTGGTGGAGAGTGGGTTTGATTAAATGTGGGATGCCTTGATTTATAGGCGTGCTACGTTCAAAATGTAATTGTTCCTTTACTTAGAATATCAGTTTTTTTTATCTGTAAGTACAACTGAGAAAAATGCGCTTTCCATCAGGCGACAGTCGAGCGAAACGCTGTGTTTATGTGGTGTTCTTGGAGATACACTTGATGACATCTCTTACCGAACGTGCTTGTGGTTGTAGTGTTGTTTTATGGACAAGGTTTGTGTCTGCATGCTTTTTTTCTGTCTTTTCAGTCTGGTGGCTGCTTCGGTTTCCTTAAATGTACTGATGCAAGAACGATACTCAGAAGAACTTCCTTTTAGGGGTGGGCTCAGATAGCAGGTTTCATTTATGACCTTGTTCCCAGTCTGTAAAATACCCAGATTTTCTAACAAATGAAACCTTTTGTAATATCCTAGAGCAATGCAAAACCTAAATGTAGCAGCTTCTTAATTTTATATTGTAGGTAAAGGTAGTGAACATTACAGAGCTGCAAAAACTGTGGCGTTTGGGACTTCTCAGCCAACAAAAGGTGATTAGACGTCTGTCTGTGAGTTGTTGTTACCTTAGCTTGCAGTTACTTGCACTAGTGAAGAATAGGAGGGATTTAAAGTTGGATTTAAAGATTTGAATCCATCCCTTCTAATGTGTCTGAGGATTTCTGCTGCCCAAAACTTAGCAAACATCAGCTTTCATTACCTAGGAAAATCAATATTACCCAAGATTGTCCCGCAATAGAGCAGCAAAGCAGGTGTTTATTTCTTGAAAAGTCTGAGAGATCTTAAGATATGAAACACTTTTTCTTTAGCTCTAATTGTCAATATGATGAGGCTATATTGGTGCAATCGTCCGCCGCTCCTGTGTACTACCAGGACACTAAATGAGTTGTGAATACAGCTTTCTGAATGCATAATGTATGTGCCAGTCCATGGTGAGGGACACACAGTGTCCACACTGTGTAGGCTGTTGTGTGGCCCTGTGAAGAGTGCCTGTCACCAGTGACTGAATGTATTCTTCTTCCATTTCTATGGTGCTAAGATGTTCCTTTCCTCTCCTCCTACCATAGTTCCTGTTTCATATTGGGGGGGGGGGGTAAGAAAAGGAAAGGTTAGATGTTTGCAGACATCATGTGTCAGCTGATTACTGAGCCACTCCTCAACTCTGCCACACATGACACAACAAAGTAGCTGAGCGGTTTTGAAAAAGAGCTCCTGTGAATTAGTTTTTTCTAGCGTTAGTTATCCAGACTTGAAAAACGGGGAGGGTTGGAATTTGGATCTTGTGACTTCATCGCTTCATTCAGATGTCTGCTCCTTGGGACTTTAATCTAGATTAGCTCATCTTTGTAGCCGTTTTATCGCAAGCTCTTGAAGTTCAACAGTAGAAAGAGTTTAGTCAGCATGTTGTGTGACCTCTTTAGGCACATGACCTGCAGAAATTCAACATCATTCAGGTCCATTTAAGCATTAAAATCTTTCTCTTCTGAAGTAGTTTAGTTAGTTGGCTGAGCTTTTTTTGGCTTTATATTGTAATTCAATTCTAATCTATTCCATTGGAAGTAACACCAACTGGTCATTAGCGCAGATGAATTACCATTTGGCGTTCAAACACAAACTTTGCTTCTTAGTTTTGTATCATTCTGCATTTTATTAAGCTGTAAAACCAAGTTATATTTAATCAAGATGTTATGTTTGTTAAATAAGCTCATAATCACAACTTTGGCGCTTTATCGAGGACAACAAAACCTTGATTTCTGTTCAGATGTAAAGTATTTCGAAGCAATGCACATGTCACAGAGTGTTGGATTTAACAACACAGATGTATGATGAAGGCATGGACTCCAGCTGTTCATACATCCAGTTATGTTCCTCCCTGTTCTGTTCACCGCAGGACACGTGGGGTCAGGCATGTGGGCCAATACCGTTAATACCGTTTCTCATCCAAATGAATAACGATATATACTCTATAAAAAGGGCAGTCTTCACACATTTGACATGCCACGGTTGTAAGTCTAGTCTGGTAAACTAAAACAGATGAATATATGACAACAGAACAAATATATACAAGTTGGGTGAATAACTTCATTCAAATGTCTTAAGTTTTGGGGAACACCTCAGCCCACAGTTTGTCGATCCAGAGGCTGCTGTCCCCGGCTGGGAGTCAGAGATCCTCCCACCCCGGAGTAAACACAGCTCTATAAATAGAAGTCAGGCTGACGCAGGCCAACAGCAGAATGACAGGCATCCATACTACTAACCACAGGCTCCCCACAGCAGGGGCACGGACACTGCTAGTCCCGCACACGCCCTGTGAACCCCACATCCCAGAGTCAAAGCCCTGTGGGTTTGGTTTAGCACAGGGGCCCCCAGAGAGATCCGTCCTATCTGTCATATTCGTTTTACGAAACCGGCCGATGCACGTCTCCCCTCATTACCTAGTTTCAGGCCCTCGGTATGGCATCTGAAGCTGGTATGCGGCTATTCAAAAAGGGAGAAGGTCATGCTATGAAAGGCATGTACTGGAGCTGTTCAGATACTTTGGATGCTTGTTTGTAAATACTCTGCATAGAGACTGGAGGTGGGGGGGGATTGTGCAACATAGAGGAGAATGCTATTCCTCATATTTTCAGGATTTATTTTGCCACTAATTGGTTTTTGATGTTCTGCAAGAGCTGAAACAAGTCAATTAGTATCCTAATAGTTTAGATACTTTGAAAAATGCTGAATATTGTCTGGTTGATGCCTTTCCAATGAGAGAATTTGCAGATTTTCTCTTATATTTACCGTTATAAACCTAATAGTTCTTTGTATTTTGACTGGGGAAGATTTTGACAAATATGTTTTTCCCTTCATGACAATTTACAGAAGATTCATTGAGAGAAAATGGTAATAATGATAGTCCCAGCCCCTGGTGTGATGGGTTTGGAGTCGGTTTATGTGAAATGACACACAGTATTTCGTGGAAATTGTGGATGTCAAGGCATTAGCCGCCTAGGCACTTTCCATTATCAGCTGCTGACACTCCTGAGATTATTGAGAACAGAGCTTGAGTGCGCCAACGCCACTTACATTAATTTCCCTTCTTATTCTGCTGTCAAACATCATCCACATCTCTGCGTATGCATGGTAGAGGAGCTTCTCATAACACTGGGCTGCAAAGTACATCAATGCATAACAAGTCAGCTGACTCATCCCGTTTCCCTCTTTCCCCCGCTGCAGCGTGATTAACCATGACAACTGAATCGGGCGCAGACTCGGAGGCCAAGCAGCCGCAGGAGAACAAGGAGAAGGGGAAAGCGAAAGAAGCCGCCAAACCCGAGAACCAACCAGAGGAGCTCCCCGCCGCCGCCGGACACAGCACCCCCGCCCGGAAAGAGCAGGTCAGCCTCTAAATATCTGTGTGAGCCGGGCCTACTGCTGGATAGAGCCGGACAGTGGTCATTGAAACTGGGGCTGCACAATGAATCAAAATGTAGTGCAATATTAAAATAGCTGGAAGCACATTAATTGTTAAAGGCTATATACTGTATGTGTTAAAATAGTCTATTATACAGAGATATACCAGCCTACATATACTTGTCTAAGGAAATGTATTAAAACATATTTGTTTGGCATAGATCCTCTTAAAAAAATCAAACCATGATACTTTTTTCCAAGATGATAATAATAATAATGCAAAATATTATCAGTTGCTCTATTTTTGTGGTTCATACTGAATCCCAATATAAGTAGAAATATCACAATGAGTTATTTTCATAATCTTGCATTGCTTATTGACAGTATGCAAATCATTCACCTTTCAAAATACATACTTTATGTATGTATTTGTAATGTAAATTCAGTGCTTCTTATGTACAGATTCCTTCAGAGTCGCTTGAATCGGATAAAAACATACAGGCCATTCTTCCCCCTCCTGAATGAATTGTGTCTTTGTGTGGAAAAATGGAAATGAACAAAATAAATATGGACGCCATGACCTCAGTGTTCACAATGACGTTTGCTCACCAGATGCGTCTAGTTGAGTGAACTGGTCTTTCTCTCAGTACTCTGTGCTTTTGTTCAGTTAATAGGTTGAAAAACACATTAAAAAAAAACCCTGGACAAAGTGGGGAGGTTTCTCATTCTCAGTGTTACGTCAGCTGATTGAACCGATTCACTTCTACAGCTGTGGGAGGAGTAAGTAAACTACTAGAGGGACTGAAGCAGAACCTCAGGGCTTTTTAGTGGTTCATGGTTTGAAATGTAGGGCTATGAGCAAAGAAAACTAGGGCTGGAGCAATGACTGAAAATAAAATAAATGTCCCTTTTTAGCTGTGGGAACTTGTATCAAGCATTTTTGGGGTATTTTACAACATAATAAACTAAGAATCCTGTGATTTATAGTAAAAACCTGTTTGTAGTTTAATCAATATGGAAAATAATGATTGGTTGCATCACTGCAAAGCTTATATTGTTCTGGGTTAACTCTCAATAAGAAGACTTCGTGTTTAATTCAACACAAAGCATGATCCTCCTGCAGGCTTGTTAACACTGTATATATGCATTTTAACATTCTTTTATTGAATGTTAAAAAACCTTCAGTTCAGTGTCTCTTACAAACCCTGATCCCTTCTACAAAGAAGAGTGTAGACTACAGCTTGTCCATGTTAACTTTGAGACATCCCAAGCAGACACTGATGTAATCTGAACACAAAGTGCTTTGCTCCGAACAACGCTCAGGGCTCGCTATCTTATCTCTCTACAGAATGAATTACCAGTGCTTCAAACCTGCAGGGGCACTCTCAAACTTGAGGCAGAATCATGCTTTTTACGTTATATACTTCAGCATTAATTGCTGTGCATGCAAAGCGTATTTGGTCTTCAATAAGTGGCAGTTACACAAGTCTTTCTGGTTAAGTTCAAGGTGCAGTTTTATCACAAACAAATCTCTTACATATTGAAGTTTGAACTACCTGCACTAGCTTGAAGCCTCTCAACCATTTGTTCTGTCTGTGGCTATAAACCAGAGAATACAAAATAACTTTAATTTCCATTTGGTTTTAAGAGGTTTGACTATTCAGTATATCAAGGTATTTAGACTGCATGGAGTAGGGAGTAGCTCTGAGTTGTACTATCTTATCATTTGTACAGTGACGTTACATTTTAGGCATGCATCTGGTGATCTTATCTGAGAATTTAGTAGTAGATTAACTAGATTAGCTCTGGATTCAATTCAAATTTGATATCTATCATTTACAAGCGGCGCTATCAGGTGTCTAAAGGTCAAAAGTCACCACAGCCAGATGTGGAAAAAAGTTTGAAGACATTTTGCCGTCTTGTGATCGTTCACGTGTTTGAGCGAACTGAGGCTCACAAACCCAGCAGTGTTGGCTCTCATCATGAGGCGGAAAAAAAGTATGGGATTGTTTAACGAAGAGGAGAAGTAGAGCATGAGTTTACCAGTGAGTCATGATGGGCTGTAATGAGAGACCACCAGAGGCAGGGCCAGGTGATGGATAGATAAATTATTTCATATGTTAAAAAACATTTATGACACTTGCTGGCTAACGATGATATATCACCTTGAGATTATAGAAATAGCAGCACTCTAGAGATGTTGCTCTTCTGCAGTATCTTCCTTATTAATGGTCCTGGTTGTATCAGGTTTACAACTGCCTTCAGACTTTATTGGATTCACTGGAGTTTTTGTAGGAATGTTATAAGGTACTCAGATTTGCCAATATTTGTTTCATCGGATAAGCCAAAAACAGTCCTGTGTAGTTGTTTTATTGACCAATATCTTGTTTGGTTCAGATTCCTGAAAATGTCTTTTATCAAGATCAAAGTTGATGAGAAACTCGTATCTTTGATCAATATTTCCAATTATCCAGTGTTTCCGAAAGGTATGGCACCAGCATGGCAAAGAGGGTAAAAAAAAAAGTGAATTTGAAATAAAAAAATCTGCATTTTTGCTTTTATTTGAAAGAGAGATAAAGGAAAGAGAGGCTAAAGGAAGAGGGGATGACATTTTGATCATGAGAAAGACAGGGAATAAAGCAATACCTCAGTCTTAATGCTACACCTTCTACCTGCTGAGCTACCAGGGCCCTCAGGTGTTCACCATGATGTTCATCTATACTTTTTACTCTTCACATGTATCCAAATTAAACCCCCCCACAGTGTCTCACTGAGGATGACGGATGATTATTGGCATTGTCGCAGCTGTGTGGACAAGACTGAGAGCAAGCTGACACAACACTGTCTGTGAGACACCAGCTCTAGCTGAGATATTAGTCTGGTCTGACCGGGTGCACGCTTCATATCTGTGGAGATCATTTCCTAATATTCACAAAGCATTTGCAAATGTTTGAGTACATCCTTTGGTATTTAATGGAAATTCTAGCTAAACCAAATCTAAAATGATACTGTCACTTAGTTCTCAGTTTCTAAGGTTGTGTAATTTTCTGAACAGATCAAAAGGGTGAACTGGTCTGCATGAGCTACCTCAGATTAGGTACAAAGGGGATGGATATAGCCTGGAAACAAGATAAGAAATGTTCCATTTACAAATGAAAATGAAAACTGAATTGACTTTGTGTAGGAGGAAAAAAGAAAAATGTCTTGAAGCTGAAGCTCTCTTTTCTTGCATGAAGTCAGTTAGGAAGGGCTTTGTTTTCCAGCGAAGTGGAAAATTGGATTTTCTCAGTTTAAGACAAAATGGCAGTACACCTCCAGCTCCTCTCAGTGGGACCCGATTACTTTCACTCAGGGTCTCTATATTTAGGGAGGCAGTTAGGTACAAAAAAATGAACAGGAGGTATTTATAATTTCCACTCTGTGAACACTTTCAACCTAAAAGCAGAACATTTGCAATCAGGCAGAAAAAATGTTTTACTAAAGTAAAGTCCAGTGCTACGATCATGTGTAAAACTGTAAATACACTAAAACCTGTTACCCTTGTTTTCTTCCTCTCAGGAGCCGCAGGAGGACGACCAGGTCTCCCATCAGTCATCCACCAGTCGTCTGTCCAGGTCTCCTCTGAAAGGAGTGAAGAAGGTGAAGATCATGCAGTGCAAAGTCACCATGCTGGACGGCTCCGACTTCTCAGTCAACGTGGAGGTGAGAGGAAGAGGGGATTCCTTTTTGTTAGAGGGTCTTGAACGCTTGAAGGGAAATAAGGCAGTAGTGCATCTGTGTAAACTGATATACAGACGCATCTAACTTGATATTAAAGCTTCAAAAGTTCTTGATCACCAATTACAGGAACTACAAAAAAGGCTCCATCTTATTAAATTGTTGAATTATGCACAAAAACGACCATTGAGGACTTAATTTTGGAGACTCTTATTGAACTTTTTCATTATTTTCTAACATTTTAAACACCAAACAACACAGTTTTTCATCAGGAAAGTACTTAACGGAGTAATCAACTGTGAAATTAATCATTTGTTGTAGCAAGACGTGAAGAAATTAAACTTCATGCAGCGTTCTTGGTCTTTCCAATTGCCTTGCAGGAATGCAGCAGCTCAGCATCAGTCTGTAAATTAGACTTTAATGTTAATGATTGTTTCATCAATTTTAACAAGAGACGTTATTCTTTCATTACCTGGAATGATGGCGGTTCGATCCAGTCCATTTAACAGCGACCATTAAGGTGAACTTTTTGTAACTGGATAGAATTTGTAAAGGGCAAATGTACGTTTTTGTTTCAGTTTGAAACTAATTTAATTTAGCATTCACTCTTCTTGCTTGCTTATCCTGAATTCTGAAGGCATGCTTATTTATATATGATCCTCTGGGACCACAAAGTACAAACAAAGCACTATTCTTTACAAAAAGGGTGAAACAGAGTTCATGGAAGAGTTAATTTTCAGTCAACAAAAAAACATTCTATTATTTAAACACATTAAAATGATGTTTGACGGACGACCAGAGCTTTTGATTTCTGCATTAAAATATGAATGTGTCCCAGAAAGACCCCCTCATGAGGAGCTAAACGGCTAACACGGCCCTCCTTATGCTGCGCGCTTTAGTTCTGTGTATCAGTCTTATGATACCAGGCCTGTTGTATTAAAATAGAATCAAACTGAGTTATTTTGACAGCTCTTCTTAGAAGTAGGGATTTAATGGATTTCACTGCAAATTTGCTTTGTGCCAAATTGCTTTGTGGGATTTGTTTTTCCTCCAAAGCTTCTCTGTGTAGTCTTGACAGAAAAAAAATAATTCCTCTAACGGTTCTTAAATGTTTAGTTCTTACTTCAAAGCTCATCCGCAATCCAGAAATAAACCCTCTGGGGAAAAGGAATAATCAGTGGAAGAACATGTATCTGTGTGTTGTGAATGTGTAGCGCCCGACACCCCAGCTGTGTGGCTCTTATCTTAAGTGGTAAAAAATGTAATATGGAAATGAGGGGGTGAGTTGCAGAAAGAAGAATTGGAGCATCTTAATCATAATGTGTAAAAATAAGAGAGGAGCGTGAAGTGTTGGATGGATTTGTTATTTTCTGCACTGGCCAATGCAACAAAAGACCAAGTATGGTACGTTTGTCACTAGAGAGTGGCAGCCCGGATGAAGTTGAGCTATTTTAGAGGGGCCCCTTTATGCTTTTTCGGGGGGTTTTATACATTTGTGTGGAAGTAAATGGTCTGGAAGGCTAAAATCACAGTTTCTCTCCCATACACCCTGCCTAAAACGCCTCCATTGGACTCCTTTGTTTACTTCTCTAACATAATGACATCATCTTTACTTGGAGTCGCGCCATGGGCTATCGCTCCAGCACATTGTACACGATAACCTTAGATGTGGGACCTTTCTAAGCCGGCCAGCTAACCAATCAGAGCAGACTGGGCTCTGGTTTCAGACAGAGGGTTAAAAGAGGTGCTGCAGCACAGGCAGAAACATCAATACCTTTTTGAACATTAAGGCACGTAAACATGTCGCAGTAGAGGCACTAAATACAAATATGAACCTGAAAATGAGCAGAATAGACCCCTTTAATAATCCATCTCATAAGGTTTTGGTGGATTTCGCAGCACATTTGCATTTAAAGTAAAGGATCTTAATAAGGATATGTTTCTTCCCATAACAGCGCTGTGAGCCTTGAGTGGAACAAACACTTATCTATAGTTTTTACCGCTGAGGATTCTGAAATAACCCCTCTCGTGCACGTCAAGGAAAATGTATTTTTGTTATAAATGAGTGTCACAGCTCCGCAACATAAAAGCTTCTTTCTGCCGTCAAACAGTCCTTCTTTCTCTAAGAACATTAGGAATTCAGGAATAAATCTGAATAGGGACATTTCACTTTGACATATTGCACTCGTTTGCAATAGAAAGTTGAGACATTTCTCAAAGTATTAGCTTGTAATTATTCCCAAACTGTATGCACACAGAAAGCAAGGAGTACCAGACCTTCCTCCTAAAATCTCCTCAGAGCAGATTCCTCCTCACCAGGGGTTTGGATGGGGGGGATTAGTCGTCTGTTCTGTGGAGGTGGTGAGGTGAGGGTTCAGACCGTGAAATGGGAGCATTTGTTGGAGGGAATCAGTGTCATTGACTCTGTGTGCTGGCATGATTACTCGATGTCCCGCTGTGGCAGAGGAAGGATTCCTGAGGACACGGGTCTGGAACTTGGGGTCAGCGTGAACCTATTGCCCTTCAAATGACCACAGGGAGGGGAACCCATGAATCTGAAAGATGTGAAATAAAGATTCAAGCAATAGGCATGTACAACAGCAATATTAATGTTGTGCATACTCGTTTATAATTCGATATTTGGCGTCACAAAGAATTTATATGACAGTTTGCACAGTCATCATCAGTTCGATCTACACAGGGATCCATTTTTTACAGTCTGATTTTACACAACCAAAGTACAAAAAACCAACAAGACAATGAGAGTTTCTCTGGGTTTGAGAGGAGGAAAATATAGCAGGAAGAATACAAAAGCAAATTTAAGCTAAGGAAGGCCGTCTCTGGGAAATACTTCGCTTTTCTTTTTCCAAGCTTCCTCTCATCTGTTGTTCTGAAGCTTTATGCAGAAAGTGATTTACATTTTTTTTAGCATTTAGTTTTGATAGGTTTGTTAGGTTTTGAAAGTCGATCTATAAAAAGATGAATGCAGCAAAAGCTTTTAGTCCCTGTTGATGGAGGGTCCAGCTCCAAAAACTCTGCATCTGCAATTCAACGAATAAAAAACCCTTTATTGATTGTGGCTTTTTTTATGGGATAACAGCAGAAAGCCACTTACATTAAATTGCGTTATTAAATATAAGTCAACAACTATACTTTTGTTTTTCATTTAAAAGTAAGATTCCTCAATGTTTTTTAATAAATAGAGTTTTTCTGGACATAAAATCTATAATCTGCCTTTTTTGAAGTTTTTAAAAAGCACAACGGCTTATTAATTTACTCTGTAGCATAGAGTGGAAACTATATTACATTAAATTACACACAATGAAGTACAGCTTCTACTGTGTCCGCAACAGTCTTCCTAATTATTATTTAATCTATTAGGGGCCCACTTTCAAAATCCACATCACACACCCCAAGGGGTTTTATCCTTTTAATAACTTAAACTAAAGTGATTCATCTCTGGTAATGTGTACCCCTCTTAGAAATCACTCAGAAGAAATGCAAAGATCGGCTTTACACTGAAGAACTGGGTCTAAAAACAATTGAATGAGACAATTACCGTCACCGCAGTCCCATCTGTTTACCCTCCTGTAATCTCCTCTGGCACAGATCTCACACTGACACCGACACCATGACAGGAGGAACACTTAGAGCTGAGCGTGGATTACAGTGCATTAAAGGAGGTGTGAGCATAAGGAACAAGCAGAGGAAGATATATGTATTTATCCATCCGTCCAGAAAACTTGAGATGTCCCAAAGAAAATGATTCTAAAAGAGACACCTGTTCCCAAACTTAAAGCTCCCATTCTCTTCATAACTCACGTTCACTAGTTCCAGCCGCTTCCTGTTATTTTGTTCTAATTTATGTCACTGTAAACTTAATATTGTTCATATTATATTCTATTATATGTGCACTCATTACATAATAATAATAGGCAAGGCAAGTTTATTTATATAGAACAAGGCAACAACAAAGTGCTTTACATAAATGCAAAAGAAAAAGACATTAAGAAAATGGCATTTAAAAACAGTGATTAAAAAGCAAAAACCTGAATAACACAAATATAAAATACGTCAATAAAAGTTGGTGTTAGATATGAATAGCTCCATTAAAAGCAGCGGCAAAAATACCTGAACGCTGCTTCTCCATTAAATAATACATTTCATGGAAGTGCTTTTCTAGGTACTCAAAGTCACTCTATGAAACATGTCACACAACAAACCAATATGCAATGAGGTCAATTATAAAAACTGCGTTGGCAGTGGGACATTTTTCTTCTGTTTTATTACCTTTTTCTGATATTTTACAGATAAAACTTTTAATTGAAATATATATTTAATGAGACCAAAACATCCAAAATACTTAGTGGCATAGGTGCTAAATGAAAATAAATATATAACATTGACATTTTAAGAGGACCTGCATGTGAGAAGATACCGTTGATGGAAACAACTCTAATGAAACTAAAGAGAACTGAGATTCCAGTGTGCATACACAGGACTGCAGTGTGATAGAGAAAGAAGTGCAGAATAGAAGAAGTGAGTAAATGCCGGCCTGCTGTGGGAAAATTGATAAAGGGATTCATGCTGTGAGTCACGTAACACTGTCTGAAAAGTAATTTTTTCACACGGTTGCGACTCGTGACAGAATCAGGAGCTTTTTAATAAAGAGCTATGATAGAAAAGCAAGCTGTGCTGGAGATGCAGAGAGCATGAGTCACACCTGGGTGATGCTGGTAGTCGAAACATTACAGAAACCACGTCTTGACTGATGAAGGAGCAATGAAAAAGGAAGCAAAAATGTGGCTAATTATTTGATTGCGTACCAGATAAGTTGTCTAAAATGACACAGGCATGCAAAAACAAAGTTAACATTAAAGTATCTTACTACTTTACAGCAGAGACACACGAGAGAGCAGCTCCAGTGTTTGACACAGCGACACAATTGAAGTCAGAGGATCCTCAGGATAATTGCCAGAGAGTTCTCCTCCTCCCAATCCCATTTAAAACCCTTCCAGAGTGTCAAGATTTGACATTTTTATCCACCTGACCTTGAATTTCCAGCTCAGCTCAATTTCCTGTGGGAAGAATGTCTGCAGTAATCCTTTCCTACTTTTCCTCCTGCTTACCCTCCTCCACTTCAGAGGTTGTGATGCCTCAGTGGGGGGAGGTAGAGAATCCCAAAGTGTCGTTGTTTTAAATCCCTACCTCTGAAGTACACTGCAATGCATGCTACATGTTGTCTTCTAATTAGAAATTTGCAATAATTAGTCATTTAATTTTAGTCCATAGACAGCAAGTCCTGAATTATTTAATTGTTATAATTCGTGAAACATTCTCATTACTTCTCCAAAGTAAAAATATCTAGAAGTGCAAGATAATTGACTTAGTAGAATACAATTGGTCTTGAAATTATCAATATATGATTTTAATTGAAAATCTTTATTTTTTCACATTTTTTAGTGCATTTCTTTCAATATTGACTTTAAAATTGGTCTTCAACTTTTATAATATCAAGTATAAACATTGTAAATCTCCAAATTCACTAAAACTACTCTGTTGTTTCTTGAAATTGATCAAGATTGATGTTGCTCTTTTTTTAAATTTGAAATCACATTTCCATCCAGTTTCCTTCTGATCTCATAAAGAACCGGAGGAAAAACGGAATATACGTCTGCTGTTTCTCCTAACCTCTCTGCTATTTGTCAAAGCCCGTCTGTTAGACAACTATGTGACCGAATCTAAACAAGATGTTTGCAGATCACACCCTCTTTGGTGAGTGTGTGTGTGTGTGTGGAGGTTCAGTCGGTACAGTCGAGTGTTGCATTTAGAAGCTACTGTCACAGTGAAGACAGGGCTCTGCTAATTCCCTCCAAGATGTTAGGCAGGATTAACTCTCTGCCACCAGCGGCTTTATGGCTCTGTGCAAAATCCCACACAGACACTCCAGAGTTTCTCAGCATAAAGAGGACGAGTGTGTGTGCTGTGAGAGATGGAAGTGTGTTGGTGGATGGCGCGGTATTATTTATCTGTGTGTGTCGAGGAATAGTTCTATTACATACATGGCAGGCAGTGAGTCTACAGTGGTTATTTCACACTGAACTACTAGAACTAGATGCAGGTCTGTTATCGCTCCTGCTGCTAGAATAATCTGTGGCAGGGGTTTTCAATGAATCCAGACGTGAGGAGCTTTGGATATGTGAAGGAGGAAGGCGTTTGGGTGGTGGCAACCCCCCCAGCCTTAAAATATCTCCCGAGAGCCGGACAAGTGAGTCGTGACTACCTCCAGTGCAGCTGACGACATCCGGCACTCAGCTAGAGACGTGCCAATCGATCGGTTTTAAGCATTCACATTGCTGATTGTTCACCTTGAGCTCAGGGAATCTGAGTGTGTATTTATACAGCCGTGCTTTTTATAGAAGGGATCGATACAGAGTGGCCCAGTTTGTCAAACGAAGCTGCAATACCTCTGAGGTTTAACTCCCGCAGGAGAGGCTCTGTGATTCTGCTGCATCATGAGGCAATTTTGTATTTCATGTTGCTGTCCTGCAGAAGCGGGCTTTGAGTTATTGATTGTGCTATATATTGATGGAATAAACATAAAGAGACAAAAGATTTTACTCAGTTATTATTTCTTGCTTTTTTATTTTAGGCTGTGCGTTTTTGTTTTTGATGATAATATTGAATACGGTGTAGTTTAATACATTTTACCATCCATGTTTTCCTTTTTTTAAATGCTCAGGCAATCTAGTTAGAAGTTGTTGAAATTTAAAAGTCGTTAATGTTGACATGAAATCAACAGAAAGCAGTTAGCATATCGGAAAAAACTCATTCAATTTTGTCTGATCCTTTTAAATTATACTCTTTGAAGGTGACATCATTCAAAATGCTTCCAAGTTTTGAACATGTTTCTTGTGTTTTTCCTCACAGAAACGAGTCAGGGGTCACGTGCTCTTCGATAAAGTATGCGACCACCTCAATCTGCTGGAGAGGGACTACTTCGGCGTCACATACAGAGATGTAGAGAATCAGAAGGTAATGGAAAATCTATAATACGCTAAGAATCCGTTTTACAGAGAAATAGTAAAAGCAGAATTACAAATGAGGCAATTATGCCAGTAACTGAAAATAAACTATATGGTTATTGGTCATTTGCATTCCATTTTGTGATGATTAATGCTTTGTGTCTGTTGCAGAACTGGCTGGACCCAAACAAGGAGCTGAAGAAGCAGATCAGGAGTGAGTTCAGTAATCTAATAAAGCCACTCAAGTATTTTGTCCTGAATGGCTTAATGAGGAGTATGCAACTATAAAATGCTGCTTTGATAATTGAATGTTCTCTCTGCGTCTCAGCCGGTCCCTGGAACTTCGCTTTCAACGTCAAGTTTTACCCTCCAGACCCCGCACAGCTCACTGAGGATATCACAAGGTGAGGGAGCGACAGATGTGGCATATGCTTCCTGATGTTGGGCCCTTTTTGCATCTTTCCTTTTCCTGTAGTGTGTTTATATCGGTTTTTGTGCATGCAAATGGTCTTCAGAGGCTAAAGTCCCCTCTAGATGGAAATGTGCTCTCCCACACACATAGTGACATCACTACTTAACACTCATGCTTCTATTGGCTAGTGCCCCAACACATTGTACGTGATAGGCTAAGCGGCAGGACATATCTAAGCGGTTGACAAATCACAACAGAGCCGGCCAGCTAACCAATCAGAGCAGACTGGGCTCTGGTTTCAGACAGAGGGTGAAAAGAGGTGCTGCAGGACAGGCAGTATGAGAAAAATAAAGACCTTTTTGAACATTAAAGCAGGGAGACATGTCACAAAATACAAATATGACCCTGAAAATGAGCAAAATATGGCCACTTTAAATTGTATCACTGTTTACAAATTCTAAATAGTGCACTTTGAATCTAATTATTATGATTTGATGGCTCAATATTGAGTTGAATAAGGGAAAATAACAGATTATGCAGGCAATTAGTATTATAAGGCTAAACAATAACCATTTAGTTTTCTGCTTTGCTTCCTCTCTCCTCTCTTAGGTACTACCTGTGTCTGCAGCTGAGAGACGATGTGGTGTCAGGCCGGCTGCCCTGCTCCTTCGCCACCCACACGGTGCTCGGCTCCTACACTGTGCAGTCTGAGCTGGGAGATTACGACCCCGAGGAATTAGGCAGCGACTACATCAGTGAACTGCGCTTTGCACCGAACCAAACCAAAGAGCTGGAGGAGAAGGTCATGGAGCTCCACAAGACCTACAAGTTAGTCTCGGAAACCTTTTACCCAACCGTTTTCTAACAAATGCATCAATGTGTCATTTTAACACTCTAAAAGTGGAGGTTTTCTGCCCCATCAGAGCGACGTGGGTTTGGTTTGATCATGTTATTAGTGGCATGATGACTACATGTATGCAAACAAATCCGAAACATTGTTATATTTAGATTTTAATGATCATCATACATCTCTTTTTTGAAGGCACACAATGATGGAACAATTTGAGAACAAATAAGCCATTGTTGCTCATGTTGTGAACCTTTTTCATATGTAAAATACATATTTTTTAGGGATTTAAAAGCCTTGATTCTCACAACTCTAAGCCAGCAAGTCAACCTGTGTGAATGTTCACAGCCTGGAATAATAATCTGTCCTGAAAAGGCAGCGTTTCTCCAGATGTTGGATTTGTGTTTTCCTTTTGATGTTTATAGCTGGCTGTACTTTGTCTGAGCCCTTTATTGTGCCTGTATTACAATGATTTGTGGGTAATTTGATGCAGTCCTGTGTAGCCCACTGGATAGAAGGAAAGCAATGACAGTGCAGAGATTAATGTCTCTCTAAAGACTCCTCTATGCAAAAACGGATGCTCTCATGGTCATCTGTTTCACTTTGGTTGAAAGCATCCATAAAACAACCCTTTTCCAAAAGCTTTTATACAATTAAACTCTGAATTATCCTCCTTTTTATATCTTATTGGACTTTTAAGTGTTGCATATTCACATTGGTCAAAAGCTTTTATATACCTAACTAATCTTATCCACCTGATCTGTTTGCTCAGGGGGATGACACCTGCCGACGCTGAGATACACTTCCTGGAAAATGCCAAGAAGCTGTCCATGTACGGCGTGGATCTTCACCACGCTAAGGTAACAAGTCCCTAAAACCTCCTCTTGTAGAAATAATTTACCCCTAGATGTATTGTCTCTGTTAGAAAATAAATATCTAGTGATTAGAATTAAGGTTTATAGATGGCTCATCACAGCTGTTGAAAATTATAGTTTTTTGTACTACATGTGTAAATAATTGTGACTTTTCTCAGAACTAAATTTGTTTTACTTTCGGTCAGATCCCGAAAAATGTTCACATGTGGCCCCGTATCTTCTTCTGCAGAGATTAAAGACAGAATTCTGACTATTTTCTCAGATCTAAAATATATATTTATTATAATAATAATAATATATTTTTGAATAAAAGCGTTGAATTAAAAAAATACCTAAATTCTGACTTTTTTCTCAGGTCTAAAAATAAAAAAATACACACCTGGCCGTTATCCTCTTATGTATGTGATGTTGTGTGTGTCCCAAAGATTCATTCAAAAGTGTGCAAGTGATTTAATAATTAATCTTTTTTGACTGTAAGATGAAACTAATGCATTCCACTCACGCAGTAAACCGTGCCGCTCGCCTCCACAACACCGCTGCTTCACAAACATGCCGGCTGCCACAGTAACGCCTCAGTGTAACTGCTGTGTGTTGCTGATTTACTGACATTATGTCACTGCTTCCTCTGTGAATTCAGGGGGTGGAAGAGAGGGCGGGGGGGGTGGGATGGAGCCCAGCTCAACTTGAATGATTTTCCGTCTGGCCGTTTGTAATCCGCCGGCCAGATGGGATCAAACGAGTCGGAGCATGGGCAATCAAAAGAGAGAGCGGGATTACAACTGCAGAACAGCCTTCATCATAAAAGAAAATTACAGTCATCAGTGTAGATATGAATCGCTTATCAAAAAGCGCTTTGAAAGTCAAAAATGGGTGTAGATGTGAGCGATGGAGGGGATATTGCTTCCACAGATCAGAAAAGAGGAGATGAGGAGGCGGCCTCGATCAAACTGAGTAGACATCAATGCTCGCTGTTTGATGTGTGAGCCAGTTTTGATACACAAGAAAAATATGTACATGTCAGACCAGCATCCCTCTCTGTCTTCTCTCCTCTCTCATTAAATGCAAAGTTGGTAGGGAGTCTCTATGAGAGCTTGGCTCCAGCTGAGGGAGAGGTAAGAGGCTGCATCTCATGTGCTTACCTGCGTGTGTGTGTGTGTGGTTTCTACTCGTGCATGGGTACATACCAAGTTGTCATTTAAACATCCCATTAAGACTGATTGTTCCCGCTTTGGACTTCCCTCTCGAAGCATCATCATTGGTTTCATCCGCTCATCTCATGCTTTGCGCCGTGAAGAGCATCAGTGTGTGTTTCCTTCACCGTTTCATAAGACCAATGCCCAGTCCTTCTCCAGCGTCACCACACCCTGCATACAGAAGATTAGAGACCCATATGCCTGATTCCACTCTCCACCTGCCTGCTTTACCCCGTTATTGTCACAAACTTAGCTCTGTTAAATTCGACTTTACCCTGCTGTGCACTGGCGCCTGGATCTCCTGTACTTCCTGTAGAGTTTATTAAAGTTTACGTTGCGCTGAACATGGAAAGAAAAGTAAAATTTTGGACAGAGACTTCCTCAGGGGTCCTGTGTCCTCACAATGAGACATTTTGAATGAAGTTCCTTAAACTAATGGTTTATTTGTTGCCATTTCTTGGTTGTTCCCAGGACTCTGAAGGCGTGGAGATCATGTTGGGAGTCTGTTCTAGTGGCCTGCTCATCTACAGGGACAGGTTGCGGATCAACAGGTTTGCATGGCCCAAAATCCTCAAGATTTCCTACAAGAGGAACAACTTCTACATCAAAATCCGTCCCGGCGAGGTAAGGACATACAAATAATGGTTAGATATATTATGGGGATTACCAGAGATGGGGGTAATGAAATGTTTCTGGTTGAGCAGCTGTGAAATGAGCTTCTAGTTCATCAGCATATTACAAATGCACCTCACTTTTAAAACGCCGCTGCTTAAATTGCTTCTGAACTTCCAGTCCTATTCCTGTTGAAAATGTCCTGACCCAACAGATTCAAACATCCCTCTCATTACTGATATTAATTTATTATGTTGTGTTAAGGTATTACTGAACATTTTAATATCGAACAATTAGAAATTTGATTGAGAATTAGGAGATATTCAGATCTGTTGGAAAAACAATGCAACATATGTCCCTATTTATACAGGAAACTAGCATTACAGATGAACGCTTCTAACATAAAGCATGCCTTATTTGAAATGGGATTGAAAAGGATTTAATCAATTAGGTAAAAGTTGCCCTCTACGTGAATCTGACCCCAGTGTTTTGTCTCTGTTGCAGTTTGAGCAGTTTGAAAGCACAATTGGTTTCAAGCTCCCAAATCATCGCGCTGCAAAGCGGCTGTGGAAGGTCTGCGTGGAGCACCACACCTTCTTCAGGTGAGAAACAGAGGAGCTTTGGCTGCCATAGAAAATAACTTTGAAACTGCTGTAGGTGTCTTTATAATTAAGAGAATAGCATCTCATGTTTCCCTGAATGCTGTTACGTTGACTTGTTGAGGTCTCAGGACAATGTTCACTACCCATAAGTGATTTAAAAAACATCTCCCTTGGCACAAAAGAGACAGGATCTTGCTTACAGTAAAGATATGTTTACTGATAATCCCTATAGATGATTTATCTGTAGTGCAGTAGAAACAGTGTGTATACTGTTAGAAGTTGTTGTCATTTTGGCATCATTTGAAGTGTCTTTCTGCTGCTTTAAGCAACAAAACAGCTCTCTCAAGTCTTTTAAAAAGCGAGCCAAGCCTCAGGGCCCTCTTGAGAATATTCAAATGAGTAGGCGAAGTAATGTCTTACAGCGCACAGCTTAATATGTGTTATTTCTGTTTTGATTAATGAGAGTGTTTGTTCCCTGTGACAGGCTCGTATCCCCCGATGCACCACCGAAGAAGTTCCTGAGCCTCGGCTCCAAGTTCCGCTACAGCGGCAGAACGCAGGCTCAGACCCGCAGGGCGAGCTCTCAGATCCACAGACCGGCGCCACTGTTCGAACGCTCCGCCAGCAAGCGCTACAACATGTCCCGCAGCTTAGACGGAGGTGAGGGGCAGTCAAGGGTTTCTGTATTATGTATGGCGCCGCCCGAGTAGAAATGTAAATTATCAAGTTGTCTAGTTTCTTTGTGTTACCTGCACACATTTCCCCCTCCATGTACCTAATTTTGCCTCGTTAAGGGAAACTTTTCTCACTAAAAGTTGCTGCTGCTTTTTCTCACACACCATTATGACAGAAACCTTTAAACAGTTGGTTCCTCTGGAGGAAAATGTGCTTTGTCTCTGAAAGCTACAACACACACGAGCTGTTATAACAACAATTTGCAGGAGAAAACCCCAACCCTTTACTCCACTGCTCACATTCTTCCTTTGACGTCAAACCGGACCACAGGTGTCCGTAAAAAGGTCAGTGATTTAAAACGTGTCACATCCATCTTCCTGTCCTGCAGCACCCATCACCGAGAGCCATGAGACTCTGATGAAGGACAGCGCCGCTGACGGAGCGGCCAAAGTCATTGCCAAGGGAGACGTTATCACCACGGTGACAGAGAAGAAGGCAGAGGAAGAGAAGGCGGAGCAGGATGACGCTCAGATGGCTGCAGAGACGCCAGAGCCCGAAACACCGCTCAGACATGACACAAAGGTAAAGCGCCGTCTAACCGGCTCAGAGCTGCACTGGATAAAGAAGCTTTAAGACGCTGGAGTTGTGTTTGGTTCAATGAGACGAAATGTGTCAGATATGCCACCAAGTTGTTGCTGCAATCTTTTTAAACCCTTCTTTGAGATCTTTTGTTTCCTTTCTTAATAGACTTCTTAATGGCTGATGATAATTTCCCAGTTGCTTTCAGCTCTCCCTCTGCAGCAGACTAGGCCAGAGTGCTTCTTCTCATCTTGTGTGCGCTTTACTAATTAGCTTTTCTTTTCTTGTCCTTCCTTTGACCCCACAATACACTCGTGTGTGTGCTCATGCGTATTCGTCCCCTTCCCCTTTTTCGCTCCACTCCATTTACACACACACACGTCATCTCTCCGTTGACATTTTCCCTCCATCAGTGCTCCCCTCATGTTTACACAACCGACCCCCTCCGCTCCGAGCTCTCCCTCCCCTCATCTCCTGTTTCATCCACTAAAGTACGGCGGAGGCGCAGGGAGAGTGCACGTAAACGGGCGTCGTCGGTCAGCCCGGCCAAGAGCAGCGACGGGTGCCGCCGCCGGCAAGCCCTAGCCGACCGCAAGGCCGCACTGCTGGACGAGCAGGTGCTGCTGCTCTCAGCCCGCAAGCAGAGGCTGGAGCAGGGCAAGAGCCGCGGCGGCATGCTGTTCTCCTTCTCCCTGCACCTGCCCGACCTGTCCGCCTACCTGGACGAGGACGGCTACATCTCCTTCCCCGATCTGTCCGAGATGCGCTTCCTCCCCATGTGCGCGCAGAACTTCATGCCCATAAAGTCACCGTCGCTCATCCCCTGCTTCCTCTTCATCTTCTTCTTCCTGCTCTCCACTTCGTTTTCCGTCCCATACGCCCTCACCCTCTCCTTCCCCCTGGCGCTGTGCCTCTGCTACCTGGAGCCCAAGGCAGCCTCCCTGACCGCATCCATAGCCCAGGGCTACCATGACCATGACAGTTCAGAGGAAGAGGAGGTGTGTGTGCGTCCGTTTGTTCCAGGGCCCGCCTCTGGCTTAGACTGATAGTTCAACAGTTAAACCCTTATCCCGTCCTGTGTCTCGCCAACCTGGAGACTGTGTGTCCCAGTGTCTGTCAGTTGTCCTACTTTCAGAACCTCATCTCTGTCCGGCCTCACTCTCATCCTGTGGAAACATCCTCATCATCCTCACACAGAGATGAAGCTGCACGTCTCATAGTCTCATATTTCATCCTCCTTAATGAAAGGGTTAGACACAAATATTAAGACGTTTTTAATCACATAAGTTTGGCTGCTTATTTATACATTAAGAACATTTGCTGTGTGCATCATCAATAACAAATCACCATGAATTAATGTCACTGTCATGCTGCAGATTAAAGCAGAACATTGTGAACATATTTTTTAATTTGATACAGAGATAATTTTGCACCTGTCTTCATTTAGTCACTGATCTCTCAACAAACCTCATATTAAAAACAAACATAAAAAGCTTTGTGCCTAACCCACATCAGTGTTCTCATCGACCTTCATGTGGCTAAAAGAGCAGCAGCTGCATGAAACACCTCCATGTTACCGTGCACTCCGTCTCTCTGCGTTACTATCCCAGTCAAGCAAAGCAGCACACATTAAACTGAATGATTTAAATAGAAGTTCTGCTGAAAAGGTCTAAAATTACCCCTGCAGAGATGTTTTCGTCCCCCCCTCAAGCGACACCCTTTAGTATCACAGAGTAATGCATGCCGTGTTGCAGAGAGACGGCTAGACGCATCCAAATCATCCTCAGTGTCAACATGCATGGAGAGGAGGGAGGAGGGCCTGAAAGTCAGGTTACTGTTTGTCAAATCAAATTTGACCAGCGACAACACAGAGAATGCTTTAAATAAACCAGGATTCAACCCTGTCCAAATCCAAAGCAAATTGCATATGACTGTTAGATGTCTAAGTGACTGACCGAAGGTTTCAACTTCCTCTGAGTCTGTTTTGCTTGCTTACTTTTCATTTGCTTTTTATTCTTTCTTTCTTTTGTTCTTTTCCTGACCGTAACTGCAGGTTTTCTGATATATATGTGTGTGTAGCTTACAGAAACAGCCAGAGCATTTCCATTCGTTCCATCTGTGGTTCTGAAGAATCTGTGTTGATGATCAGTGCATCTTCCCGGGTTTACAGTTTGGGTTCTTGTTGTTTTTCTTGCTTGCCAATCGGAATGGTTTTGGTCGGTTTGTGAACGCAGACTGACAGCGAACAAACCGACTTTGCCTTTGATGGAGACATGACCGCCACAGAGGTTTGTACATTAAGCAGAGACGTCATACTTTAAGGCATGAGACAAGTACTGACGGAGGGATAAAGGGAAGCTGAATCAGAGCTGTACTGCTCCATGAAACATTAAGCAGAATTTCTTTACTTATGCATGTGACGCATGCAATGCATCTTCTTACACCTATTTAGATCTTTTTCTTTCTCTTAGATATTTTAAAACACACTTTACCTGTATTTTAATGTCTTTTCCAATGGCTAGCTTTCTTATTAACGAGCTAAAGCCATGATGTGAATCCCAGGCTGTTCCACCAATGTTCTCTCTATACTGTTTCCTAAACCTCGCCCCTGTAGTTTCTTCAACTGTCAAGCTTTCATTTTGTTGTGAGGATATTGTGAAAGAGTTATGATTATCAATCAATCAATCAATCAATCAATCAAAGTCTATTTATATAGCCCAATATCACAAAATTTACATTTGTCTCAGTGGACTTTCCAGTTTGTACATAATACGACATCCTCTGTCCTTGGACCCTCTCATCGGACGAGGAAAAACTTCCATTGAAACCCCAGAGTTACGGCGGGGAAATGGCAGAAACTTTGAGAAGAGCAACAGAGGAGGGATCCCTCTCGTAGGACGGGCAGATGTGCAATAGATGTCGAGTTTAATTTCAAGATGTAATACATTTAGTGCAAATGTCTAACTAAGAAAGTAATTTTACTTTAGCAACCAAAGTTAACTCCTATTAGATGCTCAGCTTACATACTTATTTGTGTTCAAACGTTATGTTTTTTTACTTCAAAAAGGGTTGAAAACAAATATATTTAGAGAATGTGATGCTATCTCTGGTAACATTGGGCTCTGGTTTGAATTTCCCTATATAATAATACAATTCAATCCTTAAAATAAGGAGCAACACAGAGCTACTGCTGTAACCCTCTGATGGCAACAAGGATTGGCCTCTACCCAGTAAAGCAACAGGACATGGTTGACAGTGTTTTCACAAAGCATAACCCCATAAACATATGCAATTTAGCTCCTGGTTGACTCTTGGCTTTGAAAGCAACACTCGACTGTAGGTGGTAAACTAATTAGCTGCACAGGCTTAAAGATGGCGGGGTATCATTGCAGCTCCTCACACGTTTGCTTCTGGAAGGCATCCCCGTTATTCTACCTCTGGAGAAATGCAAAGCTTGACAGCAAAGAAGTGCCTAGTCTCGGCTGCTTAAGCTACTGGACAAGGGTTGAGCGAATTTCCATCACAAAATGCTTTACTCTATTGAATTCCACCACCCGTCTTACCCTCTCTTATTTCTCTGCTTGCCACTCCTTGTTGCTCTCCTTCTCTTCTCCCTGATTCTGTGTTTCCTCTCTTTTAATAACTCCTTGTCTCACTCTCTCTGTCCTCCCCTCTTTACTGGCTGTCAGTCGGAGGCAGATGAGGACTCTGAGATGCCCACTCAGGTACACCGGGCTCGCTTCATGGCCCTGCTCAGTGCATCACACCATCCCCGCCACCGGATGCACTGAGCCGCTCAGACATCACTCACTGTGTGCTGTCTCTCCACCCGCTGGCTTGCTTGCTGCCACTTCTGTTGCTCACTCTCACACCACACACCAGACTGACCATTCACTCTTGCCTGACTTCACTGTGAAGCCATTCCAGCTCATTTTCAAATGCTATTGTTTGTAAATGATGGTGTCATGTTGCTGCCCCCATGAGTCAGATTTCACTTTTTTCTTTCAAGGTTTTTTTTCTCATCCATTGCTTTTCCAGCGAGTGGACTTCTGTCATCATATCATTTGTTGGCATACAGTTGAAGACAAAGCTCCCAATATCTCCACAACAACAAGTTTAAATTAACAGCATTTAACTCAAATTCATCTCCCCTCTTTTGTCTTTACAGTATAGTTTCATAAGACGAGTAAAAGGGGAAAACGTTTTTATCAAGCATAGTAATCTGATGCTAGAGGTTGGTAAGATGCATCAAATGTGCATGCAGGTATTTTCCTTTAAAGGATCTTAACTGATAACAAATAGGTCTAACATACCAGTGCCCGTGTTGGTTTGTCTTCTGGAGTTTGTGTGAAATATTTTTAGTACGTTTTTATCTAACAGATTTCTTCCTGTGAGCATCCAAATTAAAAGCGACACAAATCAAACTGCGTTAAGTCAGTGTTTGCAGAAGGTCTTAACTTCTAATGAGATTTGGGAGTGTTGTGCTTAACTAAACCTCTAGAACTAAAGTCTGTGAACCTGTGCATGTTTTCCTTTATTTTATTTGGATAAAGCCGGTCCTAAATGCTGTCTTAGCATTTAAGTACAAGCTGCTTCCCTCTTAGTTACAGCTGCCATGTGAGTGAACGTTTTGTGTTGCTGTGGACATTCAACATGAATACTGAGCTTGAAATGCAGTTAATTAAAGTCTGTATTGATTTATCCAGACTTTTTCCAAACTGCATTTTTTGCTTCCCATCGTTGTCATGGTAATTCATTGGATATTGCAAGCTACCGTTGCGTACATAAAGCATGGCCGTCGTTCCCCCCTCGCGCTGCTCCTGGCCTCATCTCCTTGTGTCATGGTTGACCGGTTACTGTAGGACGCCTCGCCTCTGGAAGAGATGGTCAAGCACCAGACCAGCATCAGCGAGCTGAAGCGCTCCTTCCTGGAGACGGGGGACAATACTTCGGGCCTGACCGAATGGGAGAAGAGACTCTCCTCGTCCCCGGCGCGCTCACCCAGAGCGGACGAACCGCCGATGATAGTGCCACTGGAGCCGCAGGACGTAAGCCGCTGAAGCCGACTGAGTGACGGCGTGTTTGTGTGTGAAGCATGACATCACCAAGGAGACTTTTACCAAAACAAACACATCCATCCCCGATGTTTGCATAATGAGTCATAGTGCAGTAAATTCAGTAATCATAATGGGGCTAGAGAGCTATATGTTCTACATCAAAAGGAGTCTGGTGCGATGTATTTTATATTCCTAATGTCTCTAGTGCATATTAAAGAAGCACTAGAGACGGAGTACATTTATCTGGGGAGTCATTCGAAGTTATTGAGCGAATAAATGTCTCTCTCTGCGACTCCCACCATACGGTTTCTCACTATAGCTCATCATTAGGAGCTGATTTGCATATTAATTTATCTCTTGTTGTCTCGGATGATGCAGTCATTAATCATCAATGAGGTTCTCTGTGACATTACATGCTGGAGTTAGGAGCTGAGTTTCTCCTGGTGGTGTCTAACATAATCTGAATGCAGAACAAATGAGCAGCACGAATTACAGCCTCTGACGACTAATCTCAGAAATAAAAAGATCCCGATTTCCTGGAAGAAATCTTGGATCTGGATCATGTCCATTTGATCATGTGGACATGGTCTTTATTGCGCCTGTATCAATATGTTTGAACTTCTTAATCATTTCTGCATGTCTTCCTCCTTTTAGACTAAAGACGAGCAGCCTGCAGGAGAAGAGACAAAAGAGGAGGTGGAGCCTAAACTCTCTGAGGTAAACTTCTTCCGTTTTTTGTTTCACATGAAAAGAAAAAGGTCTATTTTGTGAATGTGGTGTTGTGTTTTGCCCGTTGTTTCTACCTAGCTCCAGACGTATCTGGACAATGGCACAGTTATTGGTATTTTCACTACTCCACATTTATAGTTTTCCCATTTTCTTGCTTAATTCTGCTTTTTCCTATCTGTCTGTATCGCTTTTTACTATAATTATAGTTCTAAAAATACATATCTGATATAAATCAAATTATATATAACTTTAAAATCCAGAAGAGGACATTTATTTGGTCGTTAAGGTTCCAAAATACATTATTATAGTCTTAACGTTTATATATATTTTGTAATAAAAGGCAGAAACTAGGTGAAACACTACATACCGAGTGTGTCATCTTTGTCCAAGTGGAGCTCAGTCTGTGTGTGTGTCATCTCTAGATAAATATTCTCTAGAGCTTACTCTCCCTGTCTTGGCTTTGTGATGCCCTCTGTCTATTAACTTGAACGACCCATGTCCAATAAGCCAAGTGTCTCCTCAGGCGGCAAGATATCTGGTGAAATACGTGGTGGATAGTATGGCGACAGATTTGGCCACTTCCTCAGGGCCTCACGGGCTTAGTCTGTCAACCACGATGGACGACGACGTCTTCATGGACGGAACCCTCAGGGAGGTGGACGAGAAAACCCCCGACTCCCAGGAGGAGCTTTCGGAGAGGGCGGAGCTGAAGGTCAGCCCCGGAGCTGTCAGACAGGAAGTGTCCCAGGCCATCAGCGACAAGAAAGGGACGCTCATTATTTTGAAGGATTCAGAGGATAAAGTCGACACAGAGGGCAAAGCGATGAGTCCTGTTGATGAAGAAGAGGAGTCCATCATTCCTGAAGAGGACGAAGCTGAGGAGAATGAAATGCTATCAGCTTCAAAAGAGAAAGAAACCATAAAAGAAGACACTTCTGTAGAGGCAAGAAACGCAGAAGACAAGACACAGCGTCTGAGGATCGAGATAAAAACTGAAGACTTGACTCAGATCAAAGGTATCGACTCCCCTAAAAAGGCCATGGCATCCTGGATATCTGAGGAGGTGAAGACCGAGGCTTCGGAGGTCATCAGTGTGACGAATGAAGTCATAGAGATGACTAACGGCGTAAACCAGGAAGCAGAGTTCTTCACCTTCGAAGAGGGACAAACAGAGCAGACCAAGTCCTTCAAAGAGGTCCAGACTAAGAAGTCAGAGTTCTTTGAAGAGGTCCAAACGAAGAAGTCAGAGTTCTTTGAAGAGGTCCAAACGAAGAAGTCAGAGTTCTTCGAAGAGGTCCGAAAGGAGCAGTCAGAGTTCTTCGAAGAGGTCCAAAAGGAGCAGTCAGAGTTCTTCGAAGACGTCCAAAAGGAGCAGTCCAGGCTGACTCAGATTACCATTTCTGAATCCTCTACTACATCCTTAGCAGCGGTACTGTATAAAACCTAAAAACAACAACTCGGTTTTGGCTGCTTCCCTCCATACCTCCACCACCAACACCTCCCTCAACCAGCCCCATTGCCTTCCCTCCAGCAGCAGCCAAACCAGTATAACAACAGTGTAACCAAACGCTCTGCATGGCTAACCTTAACAGCGTTTACTCTCACACACTCGCCAAACCGCCGGTTTCTGTTGCAATAAAAACCCGCTGCTTCTTTTCTGATACAACTGTTTTGGGTTTGTTTTTGAGTTTGTTGACGGCTAGCTCAGCTCACCTTGCCTCAGCAACTGACTCCCGCAGCTGATAAGGAAAGAAATGGGAGCTCTGCCTCCTGTTTGTTTTCCCACAGTTTTGCTCCGCTGCACCATTTTTCTTTCTTTCAGCTCTTATCTGTTTGCTGAAAGCAGTGACTTCATAGCCCTGGCTAAGTGCCATCGCTGCAGCTTTTCCCCACCTCATCTTCCAAAATCCCCCTCTGCCTCTTTAACATGTCAGAAAACAAATTGTATGGGTCTACCGTAAAAGAGGAAATATGCTGACGATGAATCAGTGATCCCAAACCTGGATTTCCTTTGGGTTTCTATTATTTGTTAAACACCGGTATTCCATACAATCCATACAGTATTTCTCTTTTCCAAGCCTTTATTTCTCCACCCTCTGTCCTTTTGCTCTGTGTCTGGTGTTCACTGTGACTTTTGACTTTCCTCTCTTTGCCTTTCTCTGTTTGTGTCCATCCCTCTGTACCATCAGTCTACGCTGGGATGGGTTCCCTCCTCTGAAAAGGTGACCACTCCTCTCTGGTCCTCGCAGATTTGAACTCTGTATTGTTTTTTTGTGTAACCTCAACCTTAATTGCCTTTAAATATGTGTGCCTGTTGTGTAATTGTATAGTAAAAATGTATAACACAAAGGAATGTATACAAGAAAGTCAATTTACGATACAAATATGCAACGATTCAAATCAGTTTTTCTTTTGACTTTAGTTGTTTCATCATGCGTGTCACTATCTGTATCAAGTTTCAATAACATGCAGACATTGCAGGTGAAGATTTATTAATTGAGGATGCACCATCATGTTTTAATTAGGATGTTTGGCAGCATTTTAGCTTAGATTTGAATTAGAATAAACCACACACATTTTGTTAGTCAAAAGACATTTAAACTTTCCCAAAGAAAACATGTTTTATTTTGCATAGTTTATTCCTTCCTCAATCTGAAGAAAAAGATGGAAATAGATTCTGTAGGATTTTGTCAGATACAGTTTCAGTCATATTTGCCTTCATCCCATTTGTGAGAAAATCACAAACCCAGTTAACCCAGTATCGCGAGTTATATCCATTCATGCGTGTCAATACATCCCCTAATAACCCACTTAACCCTTTTCTCTCTATCAGGTGTGATGTGAAACCTGCCCTGTATACTGAATGGATTTTAGTGGAGTAAAAACATCATCTAATGGTTCAATTATCATTCTCAGACATCCGCTGAACCGCAGGAGGAAATGGTGGTTGCCACAGAGACGGAGGCAGCACCAGCCGAGTCGACGGGGCCAACGGTGAATATCCAGACCACAGAGCCAGAGCAAACTACTGCCGCAGGCACAGAGCCTGCAGAGGGGGGGGTAGATTATGTAGCTGTGTTGCACGAGGATATTAGTGACTACAGTCGTGATGTTTCAGGCACTGCACCTCTCCAGAAGTGTGCGTCAGTGGAGCTGGTAGCAGATAATCAGCCAGGTGCTGCACATGTAGGGATAGATGAGAGCGTGTATGGCAGTAGCGCGTCAGCAGAGTCTCCAGAGCCGACCTTAGCAGCAGAAAAGGGAAGTGAGGAAGTCCTAGAGGAGGAGGGAGTGGAAGAGGAGGCGTTGATGTCAAATCAGGTAAATGATAGATTCAGATTTGTTGTGGCTCCTATCTACATCCGAGATTGTGAGAAAGAAGAGAACCTGACCTTGAAAGAGGATGGACGCAATGAAGGGGAAGCAGCAGAAAGTAGTTTTGAGGCTTTGAAGAACAGTTAGAAAGTACAGATGAATGGGAGGGAGAGCTCACAGAAGTAGATGGCAAGAGAGTCAAGTTCTCCAATGAAGTGCAGTATTTCCAGGAAGAAAAGCTCCCAGCAGAGGTAGAAAATGGTATTGAGGAAGTGGATGAAGAGAAGGTTGAATGTTCACGTGCACAGGAGGAAGAACGAGAGTTCTTTGACGACATTGTGAAAACACTGTCCTTCGAAAAAGAAAAATTCCATTACGCACAGACGGACAGCTCAGAAGAAGAGATGGAAGAACTAGAGCAAGAGAAGACCGATAAGGAAGAGCTGGATTTGAAACTGGCAGATGACGGTGTTGAGGAAGAAGCGACTGAAGATATAGTAGCATCAGAAGAAGATAAAGATGAAACTGAAGTTTTGAAAAACTGGGCGTCAGAAGAAGAGCAGAAGTCCCCCCCACACGAAGTGACTCCACCAGCCGTGTCCCAGTGGGAGGTAACCCTGCATCACCTCCGGCGGCCTCAGCCTCCGCCCTGTCACTTCACCTCCACCCTCCCCTCCTGCCAACACAATCTGCAACTAATAATCACGGCAAAAAACTTCGACCAAAAAGCATGGATAAATCCGTCTAATTTGGTAGTGTGTTCTGGGGAGCTGCTTATATGATGTGGTGCACACTCTTGATCGAAAACCTTGTGATTTGCATTCTCCAGCATCCACTCCTTCACTGGATCAGGGACTAATGCATGACTGCATGCTCCTTTTAGAGATGCAAGCCCTTCAGTGAGGGCTTACTTCATTAGCATGTGGCTTTTATTTGTGTCAATTAAATTTCTCGTGTAACAGTGTGGAGATATTTTTAGTACAAAGGCATACAGTGAACACCTACAGCAGCACTTTGAGTCAGGCATGACAGCTAATTAAGTTACAGCACAGATGGTTTTGGTCTGCATGCATTAATTTGTGCCCTCTTTTCCCCCGTTAGAGTCTGGATGTCGTCGAGGTGGGAACCAAAGAGGTGCCTGTTGTCCACACAGAGACAAAAACTATCACCTATGAGTCTGCAGAGGTACAAAATCTGTCATTTTACATTCACTTTGCCTGTGTTCTGCTTAAAGAGGCCCTATTATTACTCTTTCTGTAATCCCTTTCCTGCAGTCGGCCATTTAGCCTTTAGACGGCTACTCGATACCCTGATTGTATTAGATAGTCGTTTGTTTATCTGGAGTATAAATATAATACGAGTGTTTTGCTTATCACCAGCCTGACACTAATGGTGACGTAGACCCTGGGGTGTTGCTGAGTGCTCAGACCATCACCTCGGAAACCACCAGCACCACGACAACCACACACATCACAAAGGTCAGAGGTCATCTATTGTCCCCTTTTGGTTTCTGAACACTTGAATCCGCAAACACGGCCGCAGCCTGTGAGTGTCTGCTTTAGGCTTTCTTTACTGCAGGATTTAAAGCAACAGTAGAGGAGTAAATGCTGTTCAAAGACACTTTTTCAGCCGGCTGAGACGTCCGTATTAAAGTTGCGTTAACTTGTGCATAGGCGGAAATAATGAGGTGATGTTATTGAAGTGTGTTACTGATGGGTTGGATTTCACTTTGATTACGGCTGCTAATAAACATCCCTTTTATTGCTGATTATTTTGTCCTTTAATAATCAGAAACTATTTTCAAATGCCCACTATATGTTCTCAAAGTCATGATCAATCCTACAACGACTTTTATTTTTTGTTCTCCAAAAGTAAAGAAGCTAAAGGTAGAAAGTAAAACAAAAATATATTCAAATTATTTAAGCTGCAACCAGTGAGTGTTTGCCTTAAACAACGGAACCAAGTTTTGAATGAATTAAACTAAAGTTGCACATTGTTTAAATGATCAACCATCATTTTTTATTTATTTTTATTGTAGTACTTCTCATTTTTTGCCATATTGTTTGTGTGTAGATTGATTTTTTCTTAAGTGGCCTTCCTCCCCTCTGTTCTCCAGATGGTGAAAGGAGGAATATCGGAGACGAGAATTGAGAAGAGGATCGTCATCACAGGAGACTCGGACATCGACCACGATGAGGTCAGTCAGTTTCCAGATCGTTCCTCCTTTATGCTTCTGTATCTTTACTGTATTCCTCATTCAATAAATGGATTCAAGTTAAATGTTAGTGAGCCCTCGGGACGTTGCGAGCACAGTACAGGTTCATAGACGGGCTCAGGATGAGATATTAAAAACACAACGTTATTAACTTGTGATGTGACATTAACAAATACTGAAAGTATGATAAATGTAACTAAAAATGGCTTCCCTGTTGGCATATTGACTCACAATCAAACATCCCCGCTCCCTCCCTCCCGCCTTCCCCATTTTCTGTCTCCCCCTGGTGACCTCTCCTGGCACTGCACCCCCCCGTATGTAGGCTCTGGCTCAGGCCATAAAGGAGGCTAAAGAACAGCATCCTGACATGTCAGTGACCAAAGTAGTGGTACATAAAGAGACAGAGATCACGCCAGAGGAGGGGGAGGACTGACCCAGGTAAGACAACAAGGTCCCAGTCCTGGTCCCGGCTCGCTCCGTTTGTAGTCTGGTCTTTTTCAAGCTGGTCTCCATTCTTGGGCATGCTGCTTTTCCCATCAGCACTTCTTCTCCCTGCTGCAGACACACAGCTAATGCATCACGCTGTTGTCCTTCCAGCTTCACCCCCCCTGCAGAGAAAAGGTCAGCTGATGCGTGTGTGTGTGTGCACACACCGGATATTATAGTCTCCACTCATAATGACAAGGCTTAAAACGCTTTACAGTAATGCTGCTGGCAGTCTCATGCAACCTCCTGTAATATGACTGCAACACCCCCCCCTGCTGGAAAGAAACAAGGCTTTTCTTTTTAAAGAGAGCTGCGGTGTGGACAGAGCATGTAACATGGCTAATCCCCCCCATATAAACACAATAGGGTTGTCGCTTTCTAAAAAAAACTAACAAATCATGTAAAACCTGCTTCCCTAAATAAAAACATGTGGGATCTGGAGACGTGTTTACAGTACAGAAGAAAACAAGTTAGATTGAAACAGTTGTTGCCTGCATGTCGTGCAATATTCAGTAAAAACATTGATCAGCATTGTTTTTTTTACATTGTGCCGCCTCACAAAGGGGCCCGGCGGTGATGAGCGATTAAATACCGGCAGAACCGGCTCCTGCTTCTCACAGTCTGTCTGCAGACCAACCCGTATCGACTGAAATCTGATCCTGAGTGAACAAAGACGAGCTTTAGGCTGTTGTCAACTCCGTCCTCACAAGAAAAATCCTATTCCTTACCTGGGCAGCTTCATACATGACCACGTATACCAATAATATGAGCAAAAATGAATCTGAGTAATGTTCTTGCATGAGCTGAATCCCTGTCATGCTAAAACGGTTTCTTTAAGACACTTTTGTTTTAAACAATCTGTGACATATGGCTCTTCTCAGCTGCACTCTTCCTTTCTGTGGTGGGGGGATAAATAGGTCAGCAGTCCTTCTGCCTGTGTTACTGAAAACCTCACAAATGCAGCCATTTGTGTTTCAACTCGCCCGTCTGGCAGTATTGTGAGGATTAGTTCAGGTGTGGAGCAGCGTGAGGGACCCTCTCATTCCATGGCACCCACAGCATGTCGTCAAACCCTCGCCTCCTTTTCTCTCCAGCTTTTTAAATCTGGAAACTGGGTTTGTCCAGTTTATTCTAATTCACCTTTTTGGCTCTGAAGCTTGTTATTTCATTCGCTCTTAACTTAAAAGATCCCAAGGCGCAGGGTTTGGGATGAAGGGCATGCATGTGTGTACTTGTGTGACTCACCACATGGGAATGCTTGGCTTTGTTTCTGCTGCCTTGCTCTCAGTCTTGTGTGTGTCTGATTTCAGACTACTACTTTTCTGAGTATCACCTTTAACAGGATGCTGAATGTGTATTTCTCTGGTCTTTTGGATGCTTGTCCACTGTAGATACACACAGAGTGTTGGGGATGAACGGTATCATGAAAAAAGTAGTAGTGTTATTAAGAGCAAAAGTGTAAATTAAACGATGTCTTGCTTTGAGAACACACACGCGGCGTGGTGCTGACCTGTGTGAGCTAAAAGTCCTTCAAAATAAAAGCACGTCTCCAGCACACTAACCTTTTATCAACCAAACATTTCCAGCCTTCTTTGCTTCATCAGCATCCCTACTTGATCAGTCATGATGATAATGAATCAGCAGAAATACTATGTATACAGAACAACATCGCTGTTTAAAAAATACATTACTTATAGTTCAAAACATATAATATACCAATCAAATATATGGCAACACGTGTATTCTTTTAGCCACTTTATTCAGTATATCCTAATCCCTTGCAGCACATAACATGTATGAATAACCCTAACTAATCTCAAAGTCTCTATGCATGTGGAATTAACACATCCATCACATGAAATACATTTCCAATTGTTTTATAAAAAAAAGAAAATGCTATTGTTTTGCATAAAGTGCTGATTTAGAATCCCTCCATGTATTTGCCAAAGGACAGATCTTAGATTATTTAGTTTTTTTAAAGCGTACTGGAGAAGAGTTGATGTTTTTTATTTTGATGAACTATCATTAAAATTCAAACCACACAGAGATAAGAGGAAGATGCTTTTCTGTATTATTCCTCGGCTGTGACACCAGACTGTGTGACTCATTTTTTGTTGTCACGCTTTAAATTGGTAGTAAAATAGTTGACCCGCTGCGAGCACAGCTAGTCAGTTTGTTAGTTTTAGTGTTACCCTGCAGCCTGTGTGTATCTATGTTGTGTGTGCACTTCTGTAGTCCCTCTGTGCTTCTGTTTATGGTGGTAAGATTTCCATAAACTTTTATCAGGGTGTTTTCTCAGTCTTTGGCAGCTTGCACTGTGGCTGAAGGGTCATATGTGACTAAATCCACAGGATTTACTAACTGCTGTTTCTCTGTTCTTCCAGGAGTAACTCTGAGGGCTGTTTTCTGTTCAACCTCCCAGAATCCAACTCCAACATAATACTCCGAGACTCTCAGAAGACTAGAAAGGCTCCTACTCTCCGAATGCTGCAGCTCTCCGCTAGTCGCAACCATCACCTGCAAAATACATGAATGCATCTTGCATGAGAAGGACGCAACGTTGCATTATCCAACAAACGGCAAGATTATACTGAAAACCGTACAATTTTAAAAAATGGTTCTCGAACCGCCTGCACGCCGAATCCCTGTGTGTGCGGCAAGCAAACGGTTTGCTTTCACTGCCTTATGACTTTGATGCATTTTTATGATTATTGAGAATAATTATTGTAGCAACGTTTTATTTATGAAATAAAGCCATCACTCCAGAAATCGCTGTAGGCTGTATACGTTAGGGAGCATACACTATTTAACCTTGCTGTAGAAGTGCCAGCCTCATTTGCCAGCAAACATTGCCTCACTCACTCCAACAACACAATGATTTTCCGTAAAGTTTGCCACAACAGAAATCACTACGGCCCGGTTCTGTACATATCAAAGCTTTCCTAGGAGAATAGCAAATTATCTTTCACGGTTGATTTGACTCACGTCTACTTGAATTGCATTTTCCTTTTTTAAAGATCGTTTGAGCTTTTTAATTGTTTTCTCATCGATTGATTCCACCTAGAATAAGGCCTGTTTTGGCAAACGCCAAGGAATCAATATTTCTGTGAAAGAAATATGTTTTAATGTGCCTGCGCAGGCGTTGAATGTTCACCAGGGTAGATGATCGGCTAGCAAGCCCCAGTTTTGTGTGACAGGGAGGCAAAGGGCTCAGACTGCCGAGCGCTGCCTAAATTAGAAGCAAAGCCAAGAGAGATCTGTAAACACCCCCACCCACCTCCCACCTTGAACATGTCAACTTTATGCCTCCCTCATCTGTCCAACTGTATCTGAATAACCAAGTTTTGTTCCTGTACAGCCATGTTTTCCTCAGAGTGGTGAAATAAAAGTGGCAAATGCATTTGTTTTTAATTTGCTGTTTCCTTCTCAAATAATAAAATGTTGACCACAGTACCGAAACGTGTCACCCTTGGACCCATTGATTGAGTATTGATGTGTTTGTAACAGTCGGTGTTGAAACCGATTTTTTTCCGTTTTGAGCAATACCTGCTGAATTCACAATAACCAGGTATGACCCACTTGTAATCCCATGGATTCCTATTATGTTCATTTGCAACTGATGATTTAAAGAGCAATTATATTGGACACTGTTCTTTAAATTAGTTGATTGTATTCATTTTAACAACAAATAAGCTCAAATGTATGGTCTCAAAGAACAACCTAAGCTGTAAAATCATAAACAGTGTTCATGTCCTCGGGCACTGAAATAACCTGATGTGCAACATGTGGTTATTATAATCTATAAACTCAGACATTGGTTTTAAAATGCATAGTGATATTAACGGAAGGGGGTTGAATTTGGAAATTGCAGTCCATCTATTATTCATTAAACGAAATGCTGGAAACGTGTAATTGTTCTGTTTAAAGAAGCACCCTTGGGGTAATTAAGACAGGATTTTTACAGCTATAGGTAATTATGTTTGAGGCACGCAGGCTCCAGAGCTCCGCCTGCTGTGTACGTGCGTGTGTGCCCGAGAGGATCAAAGAGCTGAACACGGTTAGAGCTCTCACTCTGTTTCTGTTGCTGGGTAAGATATGAACAATGCAAATATCAGAGTCAGAGGTTTGCACATGGAAGGAATTTGTCTTGGTGATTTAATGCATAAAGATAAGCACAAAACTAAGAGATCTAATGTAAAATAACGATAGAAAATGTGAACTGATGCTTTGATATAAATGCTTTTTATATCGGAAGAGCTCTACAGGATTCAGCAGGAATGTACTTTACTGAAAGATGTGCACAAGTCCGTGGGTTAAAGAGATAATGGTACATGTGAGATAGTAAAGATGTGGATCAAGAACAAGGTCAGAACAAAATTATTATCAGTCCCTCTTTATTTAATTTGCCAAACCTTATTCCGAAAACTGTTGAAAGGGGAGTAAATTAGGACTCACTGTATTTTTGGTGATCATTTAAGCACATTAAGGGTAGGTGCATCAAAAATTAAACCACCAAAAGAACGAGTGCTAATATATTTAAATAGTAAGTAGGCCTACCATGCATTTATTATTTGTTACAAGACAACCACTAACAAATATTTGAATTACATTTAATTCAATTTAAGAAAAACTTAGATAGGATATTAGCTTCATGAATTTGAAATGTTTATACTGATATTGAAAAGTTTGTTGTATGCTATTACAATTACACTTGTAATGTCTGAAAGTCTTTATTAAGGGCTAAATCAAATTGCGCAATCGTAAAAAACCCATGAATCACGCGTTATTCTTCACTCTTGCATAATTCACATTTGCTGTCAACGTCTGAAGTACAATGTTTTAATTGATCTGTGATTTATTTCATAGGTTATATTTAGATGTAAAACATTTGTGAGAAAAATAGTAATATTTAGTTTGATGCAGAATCTAGAAAGGAAGCAGCCTGTGAGTAAGTCATCTTTTCGTGTATAGACGATCTCTGTGGAGTTCCCGCTCCGGTGCAGCAGGTGGCGGCAGAGCGACGCGGCGCTTCCTGTGCAGCGCCTACAGTCACAACAAGAGGAGGAAGAGGAAAAACGACAGCTTTGGATCGTCGTCGACTGCCTTGCGTGACAACACAGGGATCGCATTCAGGGCTTTCGGGTATTAACATTTCCTATATTCTTCTTTGTGGATTTGGACGGCTCAGGGAAACCACACGGCGCGTTTTTGTTCCGCCGTTTTGTTCGCCTGTGTTCGCTGCCGCCCGTGTTCTCCGCTTGTTTGCGAACTGCTTTTAAAGAAACATGCCAATGGAGGCTTGCTGACCAAAATGGCTGGGCGCAGTGAAATGTGAAATATTCTTGCTAAGGTTATCCTTTCTGCACGACACGCGACTGTCACGCGAACTGAGCGGCTAAAACGCATTACTGAAGTTAAGCAAAGAGGGTCTGTTTGTGTCTGTTGCCGTTTATATGTTTTATTAGCGAAACTGCGGCTTTTACTGCTATCGGGCCTGCCGTGTTTTTTCCAAATATTTTCTGCATGATTGATTTAGCTACTTTTGCTGGCTCCCTGCTTTTTTAAACATTTGTTAAAACAAAAATGCATAATAGTTTTCAAGTTGCTCTTCGAATTGAGTGTAAATGTTTGCTTATGTAGCCAACTTGCATGTATTATCGTAAGAAGCATGCAAACAGAGCTCCACCCCTCAGTTGTGCACGGTGTTTGCCTGCCGCTTCATCGTGCAAGGCAAAGTATTTGACTTTATCCTGTTTTTCTTCCACAGGTTGCTCCAGTTTTAAGTGCAACATGTCTGATTTACTGAGATATATCGACTATGACCACAAAGCCACCTTCCTGAAGATGCTCAACCAGCAGAGGATGGAAGGTGAGCACTGTGATGTGGTGGTGGTGGTGGAAAACATAGAGTTCAGGGCTCACCGCTGTGTCTTGGCAGCCTGCAGCAACTACTTCAAAAAGCTCTTTAAGAAGCAGAGCGACGAGGACAACTCCATCGTGGAGCTAGACTTCATCCGCTCTGATATCTTTGAGGAGGTGCTCAATTACATGTACACAGCCAGGCTGGCAGTGAGGAAGAAGGACATCAACATGATGATGTCATCCGGCCAGATCCTGGGCATCAACTTCCTGGATAACCTGTGCACCCAGAAACGTGAGCTGACCAACATGAAGACCCGGGAGAACCAGGCTCCTGGGGACCATGGGATGCGAGCCCAGGACGCCATCCTGAAGGAGCTGGCTATGGAGGAGGTGAGGAAGAACAGCTTCTACGATCAGGGGATGGATGGGATGAGCGCCGGGGGCTCGCACGTGTCTCAGCCACACAACTACAACACCAACATGAGCAAAGATCCTCACAGCCACGGCTGGGGCTCTGGTTCCTCCAGCGACATGAAGCTGGAGTACCTGCTGTACGGCCACCGCGACCACGGCACATGCCAGACCTCGGGTGCAAAGCCCATCGACCACAACGCCAAAAAGGAGAGACTTCTGACCGCCAACCGGCCCTACGCCTGCGAGCACTGCCCCAAAGCCTTCACTACCGCCGCCCACCTCAAGGAGCACCTGAAGATCCACTCCGGCTTCAAGCCTCACCGCTGCGTGGTGTGCGGCAAGGCCTTCATCAGGGGCCCCGACCTCAAGAGGCACGAGAGGGTCCACAGCAACGAGAGGCCCTTTGCGTGCCAAATGTGCGAAAAGGCCTTCAAGCACAAGTCTCACCTGAAAGACCACGAAAGGCAGCACCGGGGCGAGCGGCCGTTCAACTGCGGTTCCTGTGAAAAGGCCTTCATCAAAGCGTCTGATCTGAAGCGCCACTGGAACACGATGCACAGCGGAAACCCCCGCAGACAGATGTCCCTGTCCCCCGCCACATCAGGCCAGGCAGAGGCCACCGACCAGAGAGACTGGAAACTGGAGACCGGGCCACACTCGCACAACTCAGGGGACTGTTGAGCCTGAAAACACCAAACACACTCATACTGACATACAGATGCACATACACCCTTAGAAACATGTACACACACTGACAAAACCACAACCTTGTGACAGGCTGAGGGCCTGCCGTCACATGGACAATGACCGGAGTGAGTAACTTGAGATCATAGCATGTTCATAAGACTGTGGGGCGGTATTATTATTATTATTCAAAAGAGTTATGTCTAAAACAATGTTTTGTTTCCACCTGTAAAATCTTGTAAATGTTTAGTTCACTCTACTATACATATATTTTTCACAAAGCATTGTTGCTATCTATACTTTGGGGGGGGGGGGGATCCTCATAACATTGTTCTCTTTTACTTTTAATGGGATATGTAACATTTAAATGTTTGTTTAACTGGATTTTATAGAGAGAAAATAATGCGGGGTGGGGGGGGGAGTTTATTCTGCATAACATTTGTTGCATTGAGTATATTCATGTGGATGTTTTAATGGATGTGTTTAGTTGTATTGATTGATATTACACTGTAAGAGTAAGAGTCACCATTTTGCATTTGATGCAGATGATACCAAAGTCTTGGGCACTCTGAGGATCGTCTTTAAAGGCTGTCCTGCCCAAGCTACCGGCCAACTAGATTTACTGTTATACAGTATAACTGTCATCCAGCTATCAACAGTTAATGATAGATGTCTGTATATACTGTAGCTTAGTTTGTTGCACAATTAGAGTACACAATATTGAATTATGCACATATAACATTGTCCTACTCCTACACAATAAACACCATTTGCTGTGTTTTATTGTTCTTGCAAAGTTTGGTTTTTGTTGAAGGGAGCTCATTCAACCATGGTATCTTTGCCACACCCTAAACAACCTGTGACCACCGGAAAACGTAACCTTCCTAAACCTTTTCCATTAAGACTAAAATGAAGAACAATACAAGAGGAGCAAAAAGTGCCTCTGTTAATGGTTGGCTCTAAAAGGTGTTCAAAGATATCAATGTCTCCTGCAGTCGCCACATTTGGTTAGATTGGTCAAAGGGTGTTTGGTTTGTTGTGGTTGAAGTGGAAGGTTTGCAACTTAATTTCCCACCTTAAGATATAATTCAAAGTTCAGTTGGGTAAGACTTTACCAATAGTGTCAATGCCTACTGGATTTAAAAGATGTGAAATTAAAGTTCCATACTGACCTTTAAGCGGTCAAAACAGTAGCCCAGAGGGGTGTACAGGAGTGTTCAGCAACAGACGGTTTGTACGTGTTTGAAAAAGTGAAATAGGGACGTTATTAGAGACATGCTGCACACAGTAAGGGCATAACAAAAATAACAATAGTAACATCATATAAAAACCCGGGCTGGTTTATGATAAATTCCATTATTGATCTCAGTTGAATGTTTGGTGTTTAGATTTTCCACCACAGTGTCCAAAACTTACATCGTCATCTGTTTGGTTTTGCTTAATCAAATCAAAAAGGTGTTAATTTGACAAAGGACGTTTATCAAAATAGTTTCAAATCAATGTGTTATCCATTTGACCAAGTGTTGCACCTCTAATAACAGATTTATAGAATTAAAGTTGTACATTGATGACTGATTTGTTGCCTTTCTTTGTGTTATGGGATGGTACACTACATCTCTAAAAGGTTAGGACTTTTATTTGACAAAACCATCAATTTCAAGTCTTTGATTTTGTGTATTTTCCAGCTTTAAATCATAAGTGTTATAGTGAAAATGATAGCAGCAGCTCCGCTTGGAATAGTGAATCTTTTCTTCCGCTCTTCCTCTCCGGTGCGTTAGTTCCTCAGGCTTTGGTTTGTTTATTAGCATGGACTGTGCAAACAGTCACATCTGCTGCACACCACGCACTAAACCCAGAAGTCCACATCACCTTTGGGTTTATTCAGCTCTGTTTAAGCGCTTTAGTGCGACTCCATCTTGAAACTAACCTCTCGGTGACCCCAGCGTTTCATGAGGGTGCAAACACTTTGCACGTGAGTTACAGCCAGCAGACACACACACCCAACATGGCTTTGTTAATTCTGTCAAAATAAAACTTCATACTCTGCATGCGACACTAGATGGTGCCCTGTTCATAGTGATTGACCTGTTGCTGCCCAATTTGACCTGCTGATGTTGACCGGCCAGGGCTAGAAGGATACTGCTCACACTGGCGGCTCGGTAGGGTAAGAGTAACCTGGGTTTATTAAAAGAAGCCTGCGTCACTGAAAAAAGCACATATGGTGGCTCTGTGAAATGCATGCGCTCTCACACCTCAGTGTTTTCCATATATTTACATACGTCTGACTCCTGTGGTTGTAGCGGGGCCAGTGAAGAATTGGGGCTTCTCAGGCTCCTCTCTGTTTGCATTGACAGACGGGGATACTCGTCCCTATTTATGAGAGTTTGACCACACAGTCTGCGGGGACAGCGTCCTCAGAGGAGGCCCCGTGTGCTGCATGTATGTAAGATTGATCTATTCTTAACTGTCAACAGAGGAAGGGTTTGATCGCCTGTAATTTGGGGTGAAACACTTTTGTGCAAAAGTGATGTCAGTGTCTGATGGAGAAGGAGGGCCTTGCCTGGCTGATGTCAGTAGATGCCTGAGATCTGTTCTCTGCATTTGCTGGCCCTGCTGTGTGTGAGAGTGCATTAAAGCCAGTGAATGATGCAGGATACGGTTTTTTATCTCTTTGTTAGACTGATTGGGAATGGGTGTGTGTGCAAGGGTGTCGTGACTCCCTGTGTGTGTACACTGTATTTGTAGAGAGGTTTGACGTGCTATGTGTGCTTGAATTATATTAGTGTGTGCGTGCATGCCAAGGGATTTGAGTGAGTGAGGCTTATTGTGTGTTTGCAAGTGTGTGCTGGAGCATGTGGCTAAGAGCATTTATATGTGTATGCACGCATGTGTGCGTGTGTATGCATGTGCAATGACTGCGGGGGTAGGTATGGTGGAGAGAGTGAGAGTGTGCATTCATGCATGTGTGTGTGCCAGGCGTCCGAGAGTGTTTATATATGTGTGTACTATATGCATCTATAATGAGTTCTGTGTGTGTGCACACACTCCCTGAGTGAGTGACAGGCAGCGAGGGAGAGTATTCATGCATGAGCCTCTTTGCATGTACTCATCCGTGCCTGTGCGTGAGGATTGTGAATCAGTTTGGAGGAGGGGTGGGGTGTGTGTGTGTGTGTGTAAAAGTCTGTATTTGTTTTGATGTATGCAGTAGCTTGCACGCACGCTTGTGCATGCAAATGCACACATCATCACTATTTAGAGAATTTACGTGTCAGCAGGCTGAGTTCTATAATGCAGGTAGTCACATGAATTAATTTCTGTATTTGAATGTGTGTGTGTGTGTGTGTGTGTGTGTGTGTGTGTGTGTGTGTGTGTGTGTGTGTGTGTGTGGTATACATTACCGTTGTGGGGGCAGTGCATTCAAACTCATGTCTGCATAACTTTCTGTGGCTTTTTGCGTGTGTTTATTCCCTCTTCAGCTTCACTGTGTGTGTGTGTGTGTGTGTGTGTGTGTGTGTGTGTGTGTGTGTGTGTGTGTGTGTGTGTGTGTGTGTGTGTGTGTGTGTGTGTGTGTGTGTGTGTGTGTGTGTGTGTGTGTGTGTGTGTGTGTGTGTGTGTGTGTGTGTGTACGTACAGTGAACACCCGGTTTCCATTACCCCGGCCGGCGTGGTTCTCTCAGCCAGACCACAAACCTCCTGTCTCCACTCTGGCTCCACCCAGCGCTGCCACAGGCTTCCCAGAAAAGAACAGCGTCTAATTAAAAAACTTTAATTACATTCATCTCATCTCTCTCTCTAACACACACGCGCACACACTCTGGGAGAATAAAACAACTGTATACAAACAATTCCATGTGATAAATGGGCATGAAAGGCAAAGCCAGCAGTTTTTTCCCCATGCGGAATAGCTTTTAATCAGAGCTGCTGACATTCATGAGCCATAGAGTCTCCTGTGATGTGTCCTCCACTTGAGCACCATCTGGAATTCCTTTAGTCATAAGGACTCCATGCTCATGGTGTCTTTCTGTCCTCCAGTGTCTTTTCCTCAGGCATTTTCAGCCTTGGGCTATTAATCTGATTTACAGAGCAACACTTAGAGCATGATACAAGTGTAAAATAACTCGATTAAAAGCTCATCTTCAGAACATCTGAGAGGAATGTGTCCTGGGGGGGGGAGGGTTCACTCATCACCTTGATCACACAGGCTGTCCGGCTTCCTCCGTTCCCATCAGACCACATAGGAGCAGGTTTATTAACTGTGACCCGGTGTGTCCGCAGACAAGGTGCGTCTTTGTTGATCTGCATGGAGCTGACCTGCAGACTGGGTGCAGGTTATCAGAGCATCTCGGGAGGCTGAGAGAGGCTGCGATCTGCAGGGCACGAGCAGATGTTCCAGCTGAGAGATAACCATCGCTTCACTCCTCACCCTTTTTCCATCGTCCCCCTTTTCTAATCTTTTATCTCTCTGGTACCTTCTACTTTTCCCACCTGCCCTGGTTTCCTCTTCATCCTTCCCTTGTTCTTCATCTCTCCTTTCCTTTCCCCCTTGTCCCTTTTTCCTTCCCTTTCCTTCTCCAATCTTTTCTTTCCACTTTCCTTTGCTTTCCTCATAATCATTTTCTCCACTTCCTTATTTCCCCCTTTCCCAACCATCCCCCACTATGTTTTCCTCTCCCCATCATCCCTATTCTCCTCTCCTCTCTCCTTACTCCTTCCTCTCTTATTTTCATAATACTGCCTACTCTTCTCTCCTTTCCTTTCCCTTACTTCCTCTGTCTTCTTTTATTCCTTCTCTCCATTCCTGCCTTTCCTTTCCCTTGCTTTCATTTCTTATCCTTTCTTATCTTCTCTCTACTCTCCTTTATCACCCCCTCCCCTACTGCCCCTCTCATTTCCATTCCTATCCCCTTCCCTCCTCTTTACCATCACCCCCTGCAGAGCCTCCTTCCATCCCGTCTTCCTCGCCCCTCTTCTCCACATTTTCATCTTCTCCTTTCAGTATCTGCCCTCTCTTCTGTCCTCCTCACCCCCCGGCACAGATAACAACTGTCTTTGGTAAAAACACAGTACCCTCTTTCTCCTCCTCTACTCTTATCAGTTTCAGTCATGGAGGTCTCCCTCTAATGAAATTCCCCCGGTGATCACACTGACGGATCTAAAAGCAGCGCTTGTTTGGACACCACATCTGGGGAGTAGCTGAGGCCACGGAAAAGGAATAGAAGCTGTAATCTGATTATAAAAAATGTTATCTGTTACTGCCACAACCTGGAATCTGTTATGCACATTTTTGTCCTGCGGGGGTCAATTGAGTTTCAGCAATCAGCCTGTGTTCAACAGTTAAAGTCCTACTTGAATACATTTTTGATTTCTTTGAAGTTTTAATGTATTTAAAGAAGCTGAAATGGAAAACATAAAAAATCCCATGCAAATTTGATTCCTGGTATTTTTTGAGGAGAACTATAGAAAGTAAAACAAGGGGACCTTGTACTGATGACCTTCAGATATCCTTCTTCAGCTGTGGCTTCTATCCTACAAAGATATTCAGTGCATTGGCATTTTATTAAAACTTGCAAATACCACACTAATAGGACAGGTCAATAATTCCTCAGGTAATCTATGAAGGAAGTGCGGCTTCTAGTTGGAGATGTTTTAGGATCGCTTGAGGTTGCATCATTAAGAAATGCAACTATCATCTAAGTAATTTATAACAGAAAAAAACAAAACATCATTAATTCAACGTTTCATTTATTTAATCAGATAAGTCTTTCTAAGAGTTACACCTGCCTGTTTACTTAACCACAACGTAGCACATGATTAACGGGCATATTGACTGATGTTATTGGATTTTCAGACTTTTAAAATACAGATGCAATTAAAAGATTATGTCTGTTCAAATTCAAGAGGTTCAAAAAGAAACAAGATTTTCCTCCTGAAAAAACAAAACAGATTTTGTATTTCAATTAAAATCGAGATTATTCCAATCCTAATTCTGTTTTGATTTCAAATTAATGTTCATACTTAATATACCATGTTTGAATAGACGTCTTAAAGCAGGTGTCTGAAATCAATCAATTACTTTTTATTAGAAATGCAAAACTAATCATCATAAGGTATTGTCCAGAGCTAGAAGGTAAAATAATAAACTAATTCTTAGGGAAATACACATTTCTCTTAACCTTGAGAGTTTCTTCTCCAAAGAAAATAAAGCTGTCAAAAGTATTTCAACTTAAACATAGAATGAAATCAATGATGAATCCCCAGTGGAGCATTTAACCCGGCACACAAACACGGTGAGTTTAAACAGTGATGGGCCCTGAGCAATCGACCCCTCGACTTCACGCTGCAGTCCATTACGAGGGATTCCTGTGCTCTGCGTAGACAGCCGTGATTAACTTGCATGCCATAAGAAATGATACAAATTGCATGTCACTGGAAAGCTTCTTGGAAGACTCAGATACATTTCCAAATGTAATCGTCTCCAGACTCGGCCTTAAGACGGCACACTTTCTTCTTCTTCTCCCAACTCCCACATCCTGAGGGTCGCAGTTTTTAAAGAGAGGTAAACCTCTACTTGTGACTCAGATGTGTGTCTTCATGTTGGAAGGGAATGTTACCCTCAACAATATTATCATAAAGGGCCTGTCAAAGCAGAGCGAGAGGTGAAGCAAACATCTCATTCAGCTGCATGTGAAGTGAATCTGTGGTTGAGGAACAGAGAACAATAGCCATGTTTAAAGGTTCCTGTAGGCTGAGCCTCCCTGGGCCTCAGCAGGTGTTTACAGGGGTGGAAGAAATACTCAGACCCTTATTTAGATAAATGTAGTAATTCCACGGTATAGAGATACTCTATTACAAGTTAAAGTTCTGCATTTCAAATTGTACTTAACGAGGACATGTAATGCTCATTTTGAGGTTTGTATTTGTATTTTGTGCCTTTTCTGCTGCTTTGATTGGGTAGCTGTATTGTGATTGGTCAACAGCTTAGAGATGTCCCGCCCCTTAGCCTATCATCTACAATGTGTTGGAGCGCTAGCCAATAGAAGCGCAAGTGTTACATAGTGATGTCACAACAGTATGAAACTGAAAATGAGCATGAGTAGGATTTGTTAGTTGCAGTTTTTAACACAATATTTAGAAGGGTAGCCCACATTCACCCTTGTGTAGGGGGGGGGGGGGGTTTGGTGGCCCTTCACCCTTTTAGAGACAGCATTGCTGCAAATGTCTGGTTCATCTCAGGTAAAAACAACACGCCATTTTGATTTGATTTGAGTTCATCTTCGATCTTATAACACAAAACAATACTGAATTCCTTTTCATTGGTGAAATAATGGAAGAAGAAAGGAGCTGACTGGTGTACAAACATACAGACACATCCCAATGTTTATTTATCTTATTTGTAATTCATATTCATTGTGGTGAAGCCAAGCATTTTCCACATTCCCCTTTTTCACCTAGCCTAACCTAACCTAAGCATGACCCTCAACCAACAAATAAACAAAAGCTCCTCCTGAGGCATGACACAATTTGATAACTGTAATTCAAACTCAATTTTAGAAACGTTACAGCGTTAGGCACAAATTACGTTTCGTATTGGATGATTTCTGCTCTGTGCAACCTAATACGGAAGCCTCTGTGAAAAAGCTCAAAACTGACTCAAAGTTGAACTAAAAAAACTCTTATGGCCTCTGTAGGTCATAGCCTGTTTTCTAATGTGATGAAGGCTTTTGGCAAGCAGTCAGCAACATTGATGTAACAGCTTAATGAGATCTTTGTAAGGATTTTAGAAAACAGCTACAGCTTATATAATATTGATGGTATAGGACTCTTTGAAACCTAGAATATCTCATTTGCAGGCAAGATTTTGTTTACTTCAGTGACATAGTGACATGAATATGTAACACTTGCACCTCTAATGGCTGGTACTCCAACACATGTACGTGATAGGCTGTACGATACAGAGCAGACTGGGCTCGGGTTTCAGACAGAGGGTGAAAAGAGGTACAAAATACAAACATGCAGAATAGGGCCCCTTAAAAAAGGCTTAGTAGCTTTTTATGTTGCTTCAAAACAGATTAAGGAACATTAATTGTTATAAAACATTTCCAAACATTCCTCTCCACATCAAATGCATTTCATCTTCACAGGAACTAAAACCACTTTACTCCAACTGATTGCTGGGAAATGTGGTGAAAAAAAACCCCACAGCAATGACCGCTTAGCTCCACAGATGTCACCAAAATCAAAGCAAAAGGAATCCGGAGATCTCCACTTTAAACGTCGCCCTCAGTGCGTCTGCTTTCATCCGCTAACACATGACTCGAATCAGTCCCGCCACGGCGTTATCAGCAGCTGTAGTCTGCTCTCATCCACGCAGAGCCGCTACATCAACAGTGGAGGCCTTGTCTCCAAAGCGGTCGACGGTATGGCAGCCAAAGTTTTTGAACTCAGTGTCTGGCAACAACTGCCTGACATCATGTAATGTAGTGGCTCAGTGGAGGACGTTTCAATCAGACTGGTTGTTGTGGCTGACATTTTCAAAGGAAATCTCGTAATTTTTCCAGGTACCGCCTGCCAGCTCGCCCACTGATTGAAATAGAACAAAGGGATCCATGGAGAGATATTAGCAGTTGTTGCATTCACATATTTCCTGGAAAATCATCTGAAGCCACACATTTATCACCATCAAACCTCAAGAGCCTTTGAGTCCTTTACACTTAGAGACGCTCGAGGATGAAAGGTGGACATTTGTCTGGTGTATTCCCACAATCTAAGATTTCAAACCACGGATTAGTGATGGTCGAGGAATGAAGGGAGTGTTTTTAAATACGAGTGTGGGATCAGGAGGGGTCACATAGCTCAAGTGCCTAAAATCCAACCTGCTGCCATAAACACCTCCTATAGGGAGAAGGTCAGCGGGCCGCTTTCAGAGGGATTTCAATCCCCCTGCAGTTGCTGTTTCGGCACAAAATGGACGCTCTGTGTTGAGAACAGGTGGAGTGATGATGACGTGGGTGTAAGTGCTCAAGAGTGAAGACTTATTCTCTACTCTTATGGGAGACTTTAAAGGCATTTTTACTTTAATTAATTATTTCATGAATACTTCCACATCAAATAATAATATTAATGCAAGAAAACGCATTCTTTATTGGTTCAAGGTCTTTCTTCTGGAATTTTTGCAAATATAAAGCATCAACAAATCAGGCTGTGAGTGAACAGGAAGCAACAAAAAAACAAAAACAGAGACTTCTTAGGACATATACTTGAGCCAGACACACTAAAGCCATTCTTACCTTTCAAAATAAAAGCCCTGGGCATAATAACTGCCCAACTGTAACCAGAAGGACCTCAAACTTACCCTTTGTACTTTGAGAATACAATAAAAGTGTACACTAGCTTAAGCTATGCAAACAATTACCTAAGACCCTGTGCATCTCAACAGTTGATCCTCTGTTAAAGCAAATCTACTCCAACATGTATTTAGCAAGTGTTTCACCTGTGGCAAATCCACATTGCTCCAAGGCAAGTTTTATTAAGGTTGGTATCGTTTCCTGCCATAAAACTCAAGATAACGCTGACTAAAAGCAACAGAAGAAAGAAGGGAGGGGACATTAGCTTGACTTATACCTGATGGGAGTGGGCTGTGTGAATGTAAACAGGATACGCTGCCGACTCTAATTCTACACACACATTCACTTAGCACATGCCTTTCCCTGCAGTGTACACACACCTATGACACGGCCCTGTTGGCTGCAGGGCGGGCTTTCTGAAAGGTTAAATAAACTCATATGATTAAACGGCTGCTGTGGTGAATTATTCACCTGCTTGATGAAGTTGATGAGAGTTAAGGGCCAAAACCTTAAAGCAAGAAAGAAAAAGGTTGATATATTTGTATCTGCTCATGTTTTACCAGATGTGGAAAGTAACTACGTATATTTACTCAAGTACTTTTACTTCACTACAATTCAAAGGCACATATTGTACTTTTAAGTTTGTTTATTTTATATCCTTAGCTACTAGTATCTTTACAGGTTCTGAGTATTAAAAAATACTATAATATTTGATGTATTATTATAGATAATAACACAACTTATTGAAATGACATTCTTCTTTATGAGCTGCAAAATATAAAGTGATAAACCCATTCATCTATTAATGATTATAATGCAATAATTGGTCTACATCATTATGAAATGGCCCTTTCTGCATGATGAGTACTTCTTTTAGATACTTCCTTCCATCTCTGTCCATCACACACACCATATGCACACTCCCAGAACTTAAACATGTCCACTAGTGTTGGAGCTTATATCTGAGGCACATTAAACATGATGTCATGGACACGGAGGGTGGAGGAGGACAGGGGAAAAGTGTATGATTCATTGACACCCTCTTTATGGCTCCCACCCTCAGATGTCTTTCTTTTTCCACCCAGGTAAAGGAAAACATCGCTGCGGAGACAAATGAGCGTTATCTTTTTAACTTTGACACTGACAAATGAGTTCCTGTCACAAGGAAAGGCTGGTCATTACAACTAAAGTGAACAAGTTAATGATTCATTTCGTCATTAATTATTATTTTATGGGCTGTTTTATCAACCTGCTCTCATCCATCACTGTCTCCTAGCTTTGTTTGACGGCACTTGGTTTCAATTGAACATTCTGTTGTTATAGCAACCACAACCGCCAAAGCACACCATGTTCATTAGGCCCGCACATTTAAGGACCCTGTACTTTAACTGAGTATTTCCATTATAGTCAACTTTACACTTGTACTTAATCTGAGAGGTAAACAGAGTTCTTTTTACTCCACTACATCTGTCCAGAGGCGGGACAAGTACTCAGATCTTGTACTTGAGTAGAAGTACCAGAGTAATTAATATAATTATTGATCATTAAAGTGTTCTCAAAGCTGGTAAAGGTGCAGCTATGACTTTGTATACCGCAGGGTAGATTGTGAATTTACTCCAAGTGGAACTAAAGTCTAAAGTATCGTAAAGATAAATGAATTATTGAAGTTAAGTTTTTTATGTTATTCCTCACTCTTTGTATTTTTCTGGACTGATATGCAGCTTAACTAATTTTACAGAAAGGTACCTGTATAATTAGTTTTACCTTTTGAAATGTTAAAGTTTTATTAAAAGTATTTAGTGTTTTTCTGATTTTGTACATTTGTTGTCAGTAACAGGTTTTCTAGCTGATTCCGTAAACAACTCAGTAAAAGGTTTGAAAACCAAGTAATAAAGGAATACAAATAAAAATATGAACACAAAAATATAAACTTTACATTTAAATGTTCCACGTTGTGTTACAGGTCTAATAAAAATGATGTTCCTTCTTATAACAAAAAGTGAAATGTACAGTCTTAACATGTCGCATGCTTTTGGTTTTATCTGCTGAGCTTTAGAGATTTTCATCTTGTTTTAATGAAACCTTGAAAACTGTGATGTGATTCTGCTGGTTGATCACATGATGTTAAATTCTCCGGTCACAATCTGTGTGAGATAAATGAAGAGGTTTGTCGGATTGCATGATGGATGTCTGGGAAAATGTAAAGCAAGGGACGAAAACAAGCAAGCAGAGACATGTCATCTACCCATGTCAACAATCTGGGGCTCATCAAAATAAAGATAACAAAACAAACCAGAAACAAAAGTATACCTCTTGTCAAGGTTTTTTTTTGTTTCACGTTTCTGGAAAGGTTCAGAATAAACGCCCACTCCAATCTGCATCTGCATTGGTGCATGGTTCACATTTAGGCAGCCGTCTAATGAAAAGCATTCCTGCGTGAGAGAGGAAAAGATGGCCGCTCTACAAGTCCTATAATTTTCAGGATTTGTACCTTTGATTTTGGCTTCCCCCCTAATCACCCCAGTGCAACAACACCAGGTTGCCTGTGTGTTTGTGTGTGTGTGTGTGTGTGTGTGTGTGTGTGTGTGTGTGTGTGTGTGTGTGTGTGTGTGTGTGTGTGTGTGTGTGTGTGTGTGTGTGTGTGTGTGTGTTCAAGGTTTCAAGGTTTCAAGGTTTTATTTGTCATATGCACAGCATATACAACGTATATGTTGGCAATGAAAATCTTATATCCCATGCTCCTCCAACAACTGTGTGTGTAAGAGGGGATGGGGGATTCACACATGTGGTTTCGGGTGGTCTTCAAGGGCAGGCCACATGTTGCCGGAGTTGCTATCTGCTGGGCGAAGGTGGTGCTGAGGATGAAATGTGATAGGGGATGTTTTTCGTTCTGCCCCTGTCCCATAGCGAGGAATGCAAACAGTATGGTCGGGGGTCTGTCCTTACTACCAAATAGAGAGAAATCTAATTACTGATGTCAGTGACGTCTGGCTCCTGTGTGTCATATGGTATGATCGCTGAGCTGGAGGAACATCTGGTGACGTTAAAAAGAGTGAAGAGGTGAGCACTTGTGGTGTATAGAATATTTTTATTGTAAGGCATACGTGTTTCAGCGTGTGCTATTCATCAGGGTCATCGTGAAAAGCTGCTCTTGACCTTTGCAAACTTTTTTCCTTCTCCTTGCGCCTTAAAAATGGGTGAAGTGTCAGAAACCCCCTTCTGCTTCACCATTAGAAAGACTTACAACTGTTCTGAGCCTTTAAAACTTGAAAGGCGACCAGAGGGGGAAAAACATGAACCGATAAATAAAATTTGAAGTATTTTGATCTGGAAAGATGTCAAAATATATAGGAATCAGGTTGTATGTCATTTAATCTCTTGATTCCTTATTTCCACCCTTGAATGATCCCTCCAGTCGTTTAAAGTACAGAATCCTGACTGTTATGTCTACTGGTTCCAACACTTAATCAAAGTGTTTTTATGGCTGCACCAGATGTCTTGTGCATTATTTTACACACATGTCCTATAATTAAGTCTGACATATTTGGTATCTTTGGAAACTTTGTGATCTCTGCTAGAAATAAGCTGGATGTCTGGTGGTTTGAACAATGATTGGCCACAGGATGTAAGTTTATAGTGATTCATGGGTTCAAGAAGTTAGAGGCATAAAATGACAATTATGTATGAAGATCAATCGTGTTGAGTAAGAAAGGCCTTAAACTTTTCTTTTTTTTAGATTAAATATCTATTTAACACAGAAGGTATTGTGATATTAACATACATTTTGTGTGATCTTGACAGCCAACAGAATAAAACCCTTCAGTACATCTTTTATCTTTTATATCCACCCATATATCTTCTTAGCATTGTTACATCTTATCATTTATAATGTTAAATTCATTTTATAAATCATTCTCCAATGAGCTTTTAGACTTTCCGTTGGACAGATTTCCACCCAAACCTGCTTGCTGTGTTTCATTCTACTGGACTTAGTCACACTACATTTCCCAGAATGCAATTTGCTAATCAAGGTAATTCCATGCAGCTGTGGACTACAGGTGTTTGAGAGGTTTCTAATCATGCCAGAGGAATGATTAGAGGCATTAAGGTAAATGCTGTCTTTAATTCAATTTCTGTACCGCTGCTGACTGTAGGGACTGAAAGTTGAATATGAAACACTGTTTTACTGATTGTACAGTGTGTGCTTAAATCTGATTATATGTGCTCTAATAATATTCCCACACTGTCTACATGTGGCTCTTTGGATTGGAATTAGATGAAGGCAACACAAAACAACATTACACAGTATGGCACAGCAGCAGTAGGTATTCTAAAACTGGTTAAAAGAAGAATCTCACCTTAGTGTCTATTGTGAAGTTGCTCTGAAGCTTTCATATTTATGGATTTCCATCATCTAAATGTCGACCTATTTGAATTTCCGACAATTTCTTCAAAATTATCACCTTTTTCCTAAAATATCAGACTTTTTTTTTTCAAGTTTCTGATTTTTTTTCTAAATGTCATCTTTTAAAATGGCAGATTATCCATCCATCATCTTCTCCCGCTTATCCGTCAGGGTCGCGGAGGTAACAGCTCCAGCAGAGAGCCCCAAACTTTCCTTTCCCTGGCTACATCAACCAGCTCTGACTCGGGGATTCCAAGGCGCTCCCAGGCCAGCGAAGAGATATAATCCCTCCGCCTGGTCCTAGGTCTACCCCTCGGTCTCTTCCCGGCTGAACGTGCCTGGAACACCTCCATAGGGAGGCGCCCAGGTGACATCCTCACTAGGTGCCCGAACCACCTCAACTGGGTCCTTTCAACGCGAAGGAGCAGCGGTTCTACTCCGAGCCCCTCCCGGATGACTGAACTTCTCACCTTATCCCTAAGGGAGATGCCAGCCACCCTGCGGAGAAATCCCATTTCGGCCGCTTGTATCCGCGATCTCGTTCTTTCGGTCATGACCCATCCTTCATGACCATAGGTGAGGGTAGGAACGAAGATGGCCTGGTAGACAGAGAGCTTTGCCTTCTGGCTCAGCTCTCTTTTCGTCACAACGGTGCGGTAAAGCGACTGCAGTACCGCTCCCGCTGCTCCGATACTCCGGTCCATTTCACGCTCCATTGTTCCCTCACTCGAGAACAAGACCCCGAGATACTTGAACTCCTTCACTTGGGGTAAGGCCTCATTCCCTACCTGGAGTGGACAGTCCATTGGTTTCCTGCTGAGAACCATGGCCTCAGATTTGGAAATGCTGATCCTCATCCCAGCCGCTTCACACTCGGCCGCGAACCGATCCAGTGAGTGCTGAAGGTCACAGACCGATGAAGCCATTAGGACCACATCATCTGCAAAAAGCAGTGGTGCAATCCTTAGCCCAGGAAACTGCGGCCCCCCTCCCCCACGACTATGCCTCGAAATCCTGTGCATGAATATCACGAACAGGATTGGTGACAAAGCGCAGCCGTGGCGGAGGCCAACCCTCACCGGAAATCGGTCCGACATGCTACCGAGGACACGGACACAGCTCTCGCTTTGGGTAGTACAGAGATTGGATGGCCCTGAGTAGAGACCCCCTCACCCCATACTCCCGCAGCACCTCCCACAGTATCTCCCTGGGAGCCCGGTCATACGCCTTCTCCAAATCCACAAAACACATGTAGACCGAATGAGCGTACTCCCAGGCCCCATCCAGGATCCTTGCGAGAGTGAACTGCTGGTCCGCCTTTCCACGACCAGGACGAATTGTTCCTCTTCAAGCTGAGGTTCGACAATGAAATGGCAGATTAGTTCCTCAAAATGATCACTTCTTCCAAAAATTCCCAATTTTTTTTCAAATTTCTGACTTTTTATATTCTTTGTTGTACCTTTTTAACAATATAACTAATGCTATTAATACTCACTCAGCGGGGGTAACGTTAGCATCGGGACGAGCACCAAAGTTTCAGTGACAGTCGAAATTTCTCTGAATTTTCTAGTTTAGTTATGTAGTTAGTGTGGGGAATCTTTTGCTGTAGCAGCATGTTGTGAAGGCGGTGTAGAATGAAACATCTGGGCTAGCTTGTTTAGCATCTGCCTGAAGAGAAAGCATCATCAGGACATATCTCATCTCATCCCGCCTAGACATTAACTCGGATCAGGAATATTTGGCAGCCAGAAGCTTTGTCTGCGGCCTGGCTTCATTCAAACCTTTGACGGTGTCTCTGCTTTGTTTATCTAGATTAATGTATCAGGAACTGAAGTGTTTCATGCCTGGACTTGTTTCTTCAAGTTTGAGTGTGTAGTTGTGTTTGAACAATGGCATTGTACTTATCAGCTGAATGTTGCCCTTGTAGAATGAACTCTGCAGATGCATTACAACTCAAAGGAATATTAATGTAACTTTTTGGGCTGGAACATTAGCATACATCTGGAGGTGGATGGTTTTGTAACCATCCACTTTTTACCGTCTTCCCCAAAACTTGAGGGAGATATAAGTGTCTTTGATGCTAAACACAGCTGATAATCTCCAAATAAGTCTGCTGTTCGATGAATGGCAGCTAAAATATGTGAATTCCCTGTTTTTACTGGACAAAAACTGCATAAAACTGAAAGTTAAGTAAAACCAAAACAATGGCCTGAAACAGTCAGTAACATAATTCAGAGTTAAGCCTTTCCCATGAGCAATGGATTCGATATATATTTAATATACAAACATTTTCTTGTAGTAACAGAAATCCTCTCCTGAGGTCGAGACATTCACTTGATAGCAGTCTTTTAAAATCAGACATCTTGGAAGGAACCTCAGCCTCCACGACCTCAAAATCACAGTTTATCTCCCATGTGGCTTTGTAAACAACATTTACCAGAGATTTTTCTTCGTCCAAACCCTGAGAAGGGATCATCTTCTTCGGGTTAGTGTTGGGCGCTGACTGCGTGGTGAGGCAGAGTGAGACTCCTGCGGATTCAGAAGCCTCGGAGCTGCAACAGATGCACACGATTAACTCAGGCTACTTCAGATTAGTCACCTTTTGAAGTTCAAGTTCCTTTTTTGTGACATTCTCTTTTGGAGACTAGCAATGCCTTGTAACCCGAGACAGAGGGGAGGGTTGGGTGAGCTGGGAGTGAGGCGGGGGAGGCGAGGTTGGGGTCGTTTTGGGTGGTCCGCCCCAGGATGAGGAATGCTGAAAGTTTGCCTTTGAGCTCGTACAGATTGCTCTGTCGCTTAGAATCAGATTTGGCCTTGAAAACGCAATCTTTGCTGCCTCAAACATGAGCGTTGTGCTTTACATCTATAATCAAATGCTTCGTTTATTAACCCGTCAACACTACATGATGTTACATTGTGAAAAAGGCTACTCCCAACTGTATACTCCTCTTGAATTTGTGAGTAATTTCTATTTAACTGGGTTTTTGGCTCTTTTTCATAACAATCTCAAAGATAATTGAACTTAATAAGAGAATGGTGATGGATACAGAGCCACAAATTATATTTAAATGATAGAATCATATCTAATAACTCATAAAAAACAAATTCATTCGAAAAAATGCAACACTGCATGCATCATGCATCAGTGTGAGGCATGACGGAAACCATCGTGAAAATGGACTTGCCTTGTAGTTTGAGTTTTTAGTTGGCCTATTTCCACCACCAATGGGATTTATGAGCTTTACTGCAGGGAGCCTTAAGATGTTTTTGCTTCACATTTGGGGAAGTGTTTATAGTATCATGGTGTTTATGGTTTGATGTGTTTTACCCTGCACAAGCTGGCACCCAGGGGAGAAGCTGTGCAGGGGGGTGTCCGTTTTTCAAGCCTTTGGTAGACTGAAACTATATAAAGGACAGCGATTAGGATATCACTAGTAATCAAGGAGGGCTCTGCATAATGTTTCCTATCGTAAAATGAAGCTAAGCTGAGGGGAAGCATGTGATGATATTTTAATTAGGCTTCCTCTCTTTGAACTCTGATGTGTTTTTAATGAAAACGAAAAGGCTACCTTAATGTCAGACCATTTTTAGGATTCATTACGGTGTGATACTTTGAATTTAAAACAGCATGAAACATTAAGTATTAGCATTAGGAGCCTCTAATTACCATAAACCTCAAGATGTACTGCGTGTTAATGTAAATAAGCTTTGTACAGCCTCAAGACATAAAACAGGCTCCATGCCAGCCACTCCTTCCCGTGCATCCTTAATGAGCCACAAAACACGAGAGCAGGTTCATTGTTCAGTGACACAAGCTGTCGTTCCAGAGTGTAGAGGATCCATTTTTATCCTGCATTGAACATTTAACTCTGATAAACCAGGATAAATGATGACTTGTGAGGAAGTATTCAACTCCATCCCTTTTTTTAAACATATCTATGCATCCTTAATTCAGCCAAGTGATTAAACAAAGGTCATCAGATGATTCGTTTGGAAGAAAACTACTTTCATAATTCATATAAAAACAAAACATGTATGTATTTGGGTATTTGGGTCCAGCAGTGGCTCAGTCAGTAGGGGGCTTGGACTGGGAATCGTAGGGTCGCCGGTTCAAGTCCCCGAACAGACTTGAAATATGGAAAGTGGACTGCTACTTGGAGAGGTCCCAGTTCACCTCCTAGGCCCTGCTGTGGTGCCCTTGAGCAAGGCACCGGACACCTCCAATCCCCCCTCCCCATTGCTCCCCGGGCGCTGCACGATAGCTGCCCACTGCTCCTAGTACTAGGATGGGTTAAATGCAGAGGACTAATTTCACTGTGTGTGCTCTGCTGTGTGCATGCATGTGACAAATAAAGAGGGTTTCATCCTCCGATTCTATTCTATTTGTTCTCATTTGATTACATTTTGCAAAAGATAATTGTAAGTTTTGAATATTATTTAAAGGTGATGTACACAAAGATGAAACTTCAAGCACATTTTATAGATAGTAGGTATATCTATTGTGGTAATGTGAGAGTAGCATAGCATCAGTAATACAAGAAGTACTCAGATCTTATACTTAGGTAAAAGTAGTACTACAAAAACATACAGTTTATAAGTATTTTCTGGCAAAAAATTACACAAATTGCAATTGAGTGGAAATGGAATAAATTGGATAAATCTAAAGTACTTTCCTCAAACTGTACTTAAGCCCAGTGTTGTACTTATTTATTTTCCACCACTGGACAGTGTAATGAACACATGAAGACAAGGCTGTTCTGAACCAATATTGTGTCTTTAATTCACAAAGCATGCAGAAAAAGGAGCTTGGCTTTAGCCGTCATTGCTCCCAAATGTCGGGGACTCATTTGTCCTTTACTTAAGTCTGATTTGCATTTATAAAATGGGAACCAAATGTTTACAGATGATGAATTACTACGTCACAAACCACTAGCATATGTGTAACAGAAATTGATAAATGCTTCTCCTGCACTGTGCAACAAACTGCACGCAACATCAAAGCAGTTATATCTTTATCTGCATGAAATCTGATATTAAAGGGAAAGAACATGAGTGAAATGATCGAAAGCGGCATTAAAATAATAACGGCTTTCCATAAAATCTGATGAAAACATGACTGCATCCTCAAGCAGCCAACATGAATTATCTAAGACTTTCCTACTTTTTAAGGGTCCTTCTTTAAAAAGAAATGAACTAGAAAATAGTGTTTTCTTTATAGTAACACTTATGCTGGTAAACAGAGCTGGAAAACCTTTTATTTTGTAAGTTTTAAATCTAAATATAGACCATTTTCTCTCAAAAATAAGATTAAGTGGGACCTTATAGCAAAGTTATTAAGCTTTTAAAAAGTATATACGTAGAAACACAAGTATACATGTTTATTAAAGTTTGCAGCTGCACTTTTTGTTCCTTCACAAGCTTGGGATCGCAGACAAACCATGAGGCAAGTGTTTGAGATAGTTTAGATATTGTCGGACATTTTCCTCGGTCACTCCTTCCATCTGTTTCCATCCTGCTGGAGAGACCAGACAAATAAAACTGCCAAGAGACGGAGTCGGTGAAATGTTTGAAAATCCATTGCCTCGCAACTCATCAGTAATGAAGTGTTTGAAACAGTGCGGCCTGGAGACGTGGAAAGGGAAGAAATGAGGCGGCTTAAGGCCCTGTGACAAATCCTCTGCAGGTTTCTAATGGCTCAAAAAGTCATACAACACTTCAGCCCGGTCATTAATAAAGTCAAGTCCGAGGCTCTGAGACACTGTGCTTAATCAGTGTCTTCTAAAGTGACGTTCAGACTTTACTCACTATTTCGCTTTAGATGGTGATGGTGAGGGAATCACATCTGGACTCTCTGATGGGCGGATAATGTTAGTTTGCTGAGATGAACCCACTTTTTCTTTTTCAGTTGAAATTAAAGGGGCCCTGTTTTGCATCTGGGGGTTTTCCCTTTCCTGTAGTGTGTATATATAGGTTTTTGTGCATGTAAAGGGTCTGGGAAGACTCAAATATGTGGGTTTCTCTCCCACACACTCCCCCCCTTACCGGAATCACCTGCATTGCACTCCTTTGTTTCCTTCCGTAACATAGTCAACATCACTATGTTACACTTGCTCTTCTATTGGCTAGCACTCCAACACATTGTACATGATATGGCTAAGGGGCGGGACATCTCTAAGCGGTTGACCAATCACAACAGAGCCGGTCAGCTAACCAATCAGTGCACACTGGGCTCTGGTTTCAGACAGAGGGTGAAAAGAGGTGCTGCAGCACAGGCAGGATGAGAAACATAAAGAGCTTTTTGAACAAACACAACTCAAGCAAAATCTCTATTCATTTTTAATGAACTATCCAGATAATTGATCACTAACAGAGTAAATCATTAGTGAAGGATCATTAGCTTCTTTCATTATAATAAGCAAGCATACTTGCTGTTATAAATGTCAGTGGCTAGATTTGTAAGATCCAATCAAGATTAATCTGAGTGGTATTCATAAATAGTCATTTTGCTAAAGCAGGATTTACCAGGGATTTCATCATAATCTGTCAAATGTTGTTTTCATTAATGCTGTCGTGATCTGTAAAGCATGATTAAACATGTTCAAAGCCGTTTCGACCAATTTATAAACCTTTTAGAAAGTATGACTTTGTTTAAGTACTCCTCGGCAAATCAAAACCACCCTGTACTTTCAGAAAGAGCCATAAAAAGTATTTGAGAGTGCAGTTTGATCCAGCTCACAAATAGGGCTCCCATTGAATGTCCTCTGCACACACGCTGCTTCACATTCAATGCAGAAAGCCCCACAGAAACACATGAAAGAATAAGGGATTATCTTTTCAATTTCGCCCAGCCTTTGGTGTTATGCAAACAAGATGGAGTGAAGAGGGGAAATCTGGTTATATGGACAGCATTGAATCTATCTCTTGAACCCAGAGGAGGGAGATCTGTCAGGATGTAGATCCTAATGTGCTGCAGCTGATCCCTCCAGCTTTCATAGCCTCATTCCATCTTTCAATCAGGAGATTATAACGGATTCTTAATGCAACACAGACTCGACATTCCCCGAGTGTAAAGGCCCGCAGGCATCCAAATCATATTGTTCACATTGGGCCGAAGATGACAAAAGTCTGTGACACGAACACACACACTGGGACACACACACTGTTTCCATCAGGCCATGGACAGGAGTGAGGTAATGATCTGCACTGAAGAGTTTGGGAGGGAAATTTGTTTCTGATCAAGGTTGGATTAAAAAGAAAGCTTTCCACCCAGTGTTAAGTATCAAACACACCACTTTTCCCCTGCTTAGCGTTTACAAAGTGTTATTTATGTTGGCGCCACTGTCACAAAGAAAACCAAATCACTTTGCATTTCCCCTTAAGAGCAACCAACAACAAAGGACACGGCAATTTGTTTTCCACTGTTTCCCCTCCTTGTAGGACCGCACTGTAGGACTCTTTGGCAAGCTACCGATAGCAGTATCTTTTATTTGCATACTGACTGGCTATTTGACCATTTCATTTGTGTGTTACGACAGTTGTGTTCGTCTGCCTGTATTGTTTGTGTTTGTTGTATCATTGTTCATGCTGCTTTCTTGGCCAGGCCGCTGTTTGAAAAAGAGATTTCAATCTCAATGAGACCTGGTTAAATAAAGGATGTATAACCAATCAAAACGCTGATTATGTTATTAGTTCTTAATGATGAGTTAACGTAAAAATCCAGTTTTAACAAATTCAGCGGTTATCCTTCAAAGTGTAGGTCTTTAAGTACCAAATTCACCATGTTTGTTTCTGAGATGGTGTTTCAGTGCTGACCCAGAGTCCTTGTAGTCACATTGCTGGGTCAAAAAAACAACCATTACAAACATACCTCGATTTGACTAACTGAAGATGTTAGCTTTAGCCTGATTTAAGTTTTCAGACAAGCATTTTCTGATTCAACAAGATAATAAATACCATATAGAACATTAGAAATACACCATTAAAGGAAGTCACAAGAAGTAGCTCAAAGGGAACGATATGCACATAAGTAATCAAAGTTAATGAATAATAACACATTTAATTTTTATAGCACACTTTAAAAACATGATCTCAAGGTGTTTGCTAATACACAGATTAATATAATGCTAATGAACACTGTAATGATATATTGTTTCAACGTGATTTTGCTTCTAAAATGATACCAGTGATCATTTCTTTCCCAGGCCTTTGAGGTTGACCACTCAGAATAGGTACAAATACTCCTCACACATCTAGTTTTTTTCAGGCATCCTGAACCCTCCAGATAGGTGTGGTTTTGAAGGCTATAAACACAAACAGAGTACCATTTTTGTTAGAAAAGGTGGTCATAAGTTTTATGCAAGAAGTCGACCATAGAAATAACTTTCGTGCTAAAAGAAGGAAATATTTCGGTAATTCTTTCCAAGTCTAAAGAAATGTCAGTCTTGGTTTCGTTTTATTTGTTGGGCAAACACAGGGGGCTTAAAGTGATCGATAAACGCAGCAGTGAAAGATCTTTCTTTCTGGGTCACTGAAGCAAAACTCAACACACACACACACACACACACACACACACACACACACACACACACACACACACACACACACACACACACACACACACACCTGCAGATAAAAGGACAGGTAGATTTTGTATCCAGACTCAAAGATTTCTACAAACACACAGTAATGAAAAAACGAGAACGCTTATGCTCTGTGGAGTTAAATTACACACACACACACACACACACACACACACACACACACACACACACACACACACACACACACTCACTCACTCACTCACTCACTCACTCACTCACTCACTCACTCACTCACTCACTCACTCACTCACTCACTCACTCACTCACTCACTCACTCACAGAGACTTATGGGAGTCAGACACTGCTGAGCGGTTGCATTGTTGATGACAAGGTCCCGTGAAGGAAGGACGGGCTTCCTGTCTGTGATCTTGTTGTCGTGGCGACAGCAGGTCCCAGTCAAATGGATTAGCTCGGATGCTTTGATCTTTAAGAGGGAAACCAAAGAGGATCCCTAAATGGGCACCACTCGACCACATAAAACAAACCACTGGCATAGTTTGGGAGTTTTTCTGTCAGGGGTTTTCATCCTGCTCCACGCTGACTGGAAAAATCTGCATTTTAAATCTCTTAAACCAGCATCTTGTTGGTTTGGTCACACAACGATTTGTTTGAGGCAGGAAACATTTTATTGGACGAAAGTAAATACAGCCGAGTGGAGCCAAGTAATCAGTCTTTGTCGGGACATGTCGGTTACCTGGCGAGGTTGACGGGTTAGTTTAGATAAAATAAAATAAACTCAGGGGCTGACATTTTGTTGACAATGGCAGTAAATCACTCGAAACTTGAGCAGTTGGCTTAGGTACATGCGGCTGGTTGAAAGCTCATTTTGGTAACATACTCTGTGGTTAAAGGGGCCCTATTCTGCTCTTTTTCAGATTCATATTTGGTATTTTGTGCCTTCACTGTGATATGTTTTAATGTTCAAAAAAGCTCTTTATTTCTCATACTCCCTCTTTTCACCCTCTGTCTGAAACCAGAGTCCAGTGTGCTCTGATTGGTTAGCTGGACGGCTCTGTTGTGATGTCCCGCTCCTTCCCCTATCATGTCCAATGTGTTTGAGCGCTAGCCAATAGAAGTGTGTGTGTCACATATGGATGCCACTATATGGCGGAAGTAAAGGAGTCCGATGGAGGCGCATACAGTTTGATTTAGTGTTTCATGCCTGTCTCTACTATCTGAGGTCAATGCATGCAGAAATGCTGCAGAAGAAACATAATAGGCTGACAGTATGACTTACACTCTCCGGTTGGACTCCAGGTGACTCTGACTTTGGGGTTTGTGGTTTTTGTTACCAGTCAGTCAGGTTGTATTGTGCATTTGTTAAGATGTCAACACGCCTCTGCACCAAAGCAACAAAAAGTATAATCATACCACGATTAAATTGGTTTTGATCCTGCAGCTCATTTAAAACCTTTTTGAAATTTCCCGGCACCATCACTCATGAAAACCCCTCTCTGTATTTGTCTTTAATAAACAAAATCAGTTCTTACTTGTTTATTCTGAGTCGGGTTTCGATTGCCCTCCAATCAAAACACTTGGATCGTTCCATTCTACTTGCATCTACCATCCATTACCCTGCCATTGTACTGCCCTGCTTCGGTTTACTGCATAAACAGTTATTTGACATGCAAGATAAACACTTCACGTGCATGACTGCCTCACAGAAAGAGAGAGAAATAGTCAGAATGATGAAGAGAAATAGTGGAAATACTGATTTTCTGCCATTATCCTTTCTCTCGCTGCAGACAGTGATGGGAAGGCATTAAAAGGTCACATTATTCGCTCCTTTAATTTCTTTTCCTGTCTTCTCCGCTACATTACTGTCCCCAGTGACCTGCGACCCACCCGCGGGAAATTCTTAAATACACGCCTTTATGTTTTTTGTGGTGGAAGTGGAAGACGGAGCTGCGTAGGCTTCCTGCCAAACTCTACGCTGTCACATGGGGGTCATAAATCCCAACTATTATGAGGTTTGTGTAATGGTACAGTACAGACCGGTCTTGGAGAGTCGTGGAGGAGACGTATGGGATTCGTCTTGTCGTGCTGCTGATGCTGGTGTGGTTGATGGTGGTCAGACGGCTTGTCCTTCAGACACAGGACCTGGGTACAGAAAAAACCCGCTGTGTCAGCAAATGTTCAGCCTGCTCAAGTGTCCTCAAAGGAGAAGTCAACCCGGGAAAACAGTGATGATAAACTATCAGAGGAGTACAAATGTTTCTGTTTTGAGAGGTGTTTTTCTTTGTAGGTACCTGCCCACATATTGATAACATCAAATGAGAAATTAAGAACCATTTTTTATGTTTTCTTTATAATTCCTTACTAAAATCGGCTGTTATCAAATTATCCTTAAACCCCAAATTGCCAACAGTGTCTGAATGTGTTTCCTTGAACAGATGGCCTCTTGCATGCTTTAAGTGGATGGAAATGAGTGACTTGTGTATGGAAAAATGCTTTGAAGGGTCATAAAGACTGGAAAAACTATCTTAGATTATATAAAAAAACTGCAAACAAATTAATGTCAGGGTTCATTTCTATTTCTTTAAAGTATTTCCATAAAAAGCAGGAAGACCAGTTCCTCCACAGACTTTGAGATTACTTGGGCCTTTACCTATACAGAAATAGACCCATACCAACGTAACAGGAAGAGACATAAAATAACTACAAAGAAATATAAAACTCTACAAAGAAACACAAAGAGACCGCAGCGAGACACGAGAAAAACATAAAGAGACACTGAACCACCACAGCAAGAGGCTCGGAAACTATAACGTCTGTGGGATTTCTTTTAGTATCGGATCAACAAGCAGCAAAACATGCAGCATTTTCTTTAACAGCCACAACACTTTTGTTTTTTGCTTTTTTGGGACCATAATAAATCTTGCTGTCCCTCCATCTACTGAGAAAACCCACGGCTGAAAGCAACAAGTTCAGACATGGTCTTTGGGTGTAGCCACAAGTAATTCTGGGAAATGTAGTAACTAAAGTAGACGGCCATGAGGCAGCCGGGAGAGAGAGATATCTCCTTGTAATTTATGACTTTTTATGCCATATCCATAACTTTAATTATATTAAGTATTTTCCAGATCAATGAGTCAGAAAACGTTATTTGTGAAAAAAAATATGGCAAATGACATAAAACTATTTAAAAGAGCACTTTAATACGAGCTCAGGGAGATTAAAACCCCCACAAATTGTGATAAATAAGAAATATTTTATGAAAAACAGAGGAAAATCTAAACCAAAGATGGGTCTTGAGTTAATAAAAATAAATGTTTTGATGGCAGTATGGTTAAAAGAATATTTATCGAGCATAAATGCTTCATGTGACATCCAATTTAACTTTGCCCACTATATTCTCATCCTGAAACTGGTTCTGGCTGGTTTGCACCCAAACAAATTACTCATTTATGCAGATGACTGGATGTTTTGCTGCTAGAAAACGCTTCAATTATCACTGGTCGAATGTAAATGTGCCGTACAATTTTAAGATATGTGTACACTAACTGAGTACCTGGTTTATGATACCTTGTACGTCTAGTCCATAACATTTAGGAAGTTAATAATGTACTTTTTTACCGAAGAGATTGAGACCTCCAGCAGCAGTACACAAAGTTATTCAGTGGTGATGAACGCGCTAATGCATCAATAGTCATAATCCAGTCTTTAATATGATTATTAAGTACTTTATGTACATTTCAATGCCAATACTTGTGTCCTTTTTAAGAGTTTGAATGCAGGCCTTTTACTTAACTTAACAAACTAGTATTGTTACTTTACTTAAGTATAAAATATGTTTAGTCTACCACCTCTGTACATTCTAGTTGCCATTTTGTTACCCAGTCAACAATACATTGACATAAAAGTCTTAGTTCATCTGTTGTGGTGTTTTCTGTAGACAAAGACACCCTGCTTTGTCTGCTTTGGTGCAGGAAACATCACAGTAAACTGTGCCCCCCTTGTCACCCTGCACCCATCTTCTCTCTCGCTCCTCTTTTTTTTTATTTTTACATTTGCTTCTGCACCACAAGTCGGTCCAAAGAGCATCTGGTTCCTCTTGGGCCTGCGGTCACAACACTGAGAGAGCGCCACATCAAAGCTCCCTGCATCCAGCCCACAGAGAAGAGAGGAGAGGGAGGAAGAAGAAGAAGAAGAAGAAGGAGAAGAAGAGGAGAGAAAATCTGGGACACATTCTGTTTCACACACACGCCGCAAAGCTGTCTTTGCTCATGGAAAACTTGCAGTGGTGTTGCGTTGAGAATCCATCAATCTCCGGGCTCTGACCACTTCACTCGCGCAGATAGTCTGACTTTGGCTCCCACGCTCATCTTTTTACTGCTTAAGAGGCTTTGGCAAGACGTTCTTCAAGCTCTTAAGTTTGTTGTATGTTTCTATTGTATTAGTGTTACATCATTGTTATGCAATTATGTCACTGAAACTCAACCTCAAGCTCTCTAATGTGTGTGCTTGGAGATCCCTGAACAAACAAATCTGCCCTTATAAAAGATCAAAAACCTTCTTGATGCCTTTCCTGTCTTCAGGCCTGGACACGTACACACACTCTATCTCACACGCACACACACGCACACACTCACGGAGAGAAGATCAAATGTTGAGGGGAGAGATGGGACGTTTTTTGAAATGTGACCCTCTAGCAATTTTCCCGTCACTCAAAGGCACCACAGCTCAAACATGAGCGTACCTGCCGCTCCCCGCTGCTCCTCGTGTTCCACAGCTGAACATTCAAATAGCAATCTCCCCCTGCACAGACATGTTCCTGACAATTGATGTAATGAATTACCATCATAATACACTTTGTCTGTGTGCTTGAAAGCATCTAGATTAGTAGCAGATGAAAGTTGTGTGGGTCCAGAAGGATTGAAAGTTGGTTAGGAGGGCAATGCTATGGAAAGGTTATCAGTTCCAACCCACCTGTGGTGCAGCCCTGCAACACCTGCATGCTTTACAATTTACAATGCAATCAAGTTTCCCTTTTTTGGGCACTAGCCGAAAACAATACTATAAAAATGTTCCATGACCTTGAATCCTTTTCAGTGGATTTTTATGATAGGTGAATAGGAATTTACTATATAAAAACCAGAAATAGATTAGGTGATTGAATCAAACAGAGGAACACAGAGTGAATTACAGGATACAACAATTTGTTCCTTGCCTCCTTTTGCTTGGTAACACTAGAGTTGGTTTCGGAAATTGCAAAGCTTTGTGTTTTCTAATGTGATGCTATTAGCTACAGTCAACATGTTCAAAATATCAGTAAAAAGCACTATATTTATACTTTTGGTCCTGTGCAAAAGTGTGTTTGTAACATTGCATTTTATCCTAAAAAATGTGTTTTTAAATATAAAGTGATAAAAGATAAGTCTGGTTTTGAAAATAGCAATAGTTGTAGCCGACCTGCAGGATTCTGGGATTTTATTCCAGATAGTGGGTGCATAAAAGCTAAAAGCTGCTTCTAATTTTTTATAGCATCTTGGGACAGAAAGCAGACCCATCCCAGAAGACCTGAGACTCCTGGATGGTCGATAATTTGGCAGGAGATCATTAATGTATTTTGGGCCTAACCCTTGTGATGCTTTTAAAAACCAGCAGCAGTGTTTTAAAATTCTTTGACCGACAGGAAGCCAGTGTAACTACTTCAGAACTGGACTGATGTGGTCCACTCTCTTAGTGTTAGTGAGGAATCGAGCAGCAGCGTTCTGGATGAGCTGGAGCTTTCTGATTTTTTAGTGAGGCCTGTGAAGACACCGTTACAGTAGTCCAGTCTACTGAAGATGAAAGCATGGACTAGTCTTTCCAAATCCTGCTGTGTTATTAGTCTTTTAATCCTAGATATGTTGTTCAGGTGATAGTAGGCTGACTTAACAATTGCTGTAATTTGACTGTTGAAGTTCAGGTCTGAGTCCGAACTACACCTAGATTTCTTGCCTTATTTGTTGTGTTGATCTTTGACGACTGAAGCTCTGCGCTGACTTTCATTCTTTCCTCCTTTGATCCAAAAGCCATAACCTCTGTTTTGTGTTTGTTTAATTGGAGAAAGTTCTTATTTAATACATTTAATAATACAAATAATAATAATAACTTGCTTTCAAATGTCATTTTTCTCTTTCTCTTTCTTTTTTATGGCTAACATGATGAAAATGACACCAAACTTACAAATCAAAACTTTCAACAGCTTTACAGTTGTTTTAATGATATTGGAGTTGATCTTGCCCTGTATTTTCTTACATCATTAAGTGATTTCCTCCCTTCCAACCTCCAGAGAAGTGACCTGAACTTCATGCCAAAAGTTTAAATACCGATATCGTATTAACACGGCACGATGAAAGCCAAGCCCGTCCTGCAGCTGTGTCGCTGTGGTGGGAAATAAAAAACTGCCGGCCACACAGCATCAGGGCGGAGAAAAGCCTGTTGACCTCATCACTCCGAAAATCCAATGAAGGGTCAAAGACTCTCCGGCTCAGGAGTAGCTCGAGAAACTGTGAGTTCAAAGGTCAAATCCACCTGTCAGTCCGTACAGAGGGCTGAAGCTGGCGGGAGCTTGACTAAACGCCAACATAGGAAATATCCTTAAAACCATAAGAGCTCAAATTCCCACAGAAACTTTAATGTAGAAACAGCTGTGGGTCTGTTATTGTACACGTTCCAGATATTTGTGGTTACCTAAAACCATAGTTTGAATACATTGTCATATTCATATTGTACTTACTTTCTGTTTACTTTTCAAACTATCTCTGATATAACCAAAATGACCATATGAATCTGCCTATCATAACAACCTAATGAGGCTGCCCAACAACATGATCTCTAACACCAACCTGAACAGCAAATCGTTGCCATCTAATCGGAGATACAGGGTTACACTGAAGCCCTCCTGAGTTAAATCCCAGGTCAAATGGACATTAGAGGGTCTTTGAGCTTGTTTCTATGTTACATGTTTGTATTCCTTGTATCGTGTCTTACTGTTTGTCCTTGTTTGATGTTTCAAATGGAGCTGCTGTGATGCTAGTACAATTCCAGACTGGATCAGACGATGAGTTATTATCGTATCCTGTAAGACTTAGATATTTTTAAACCTCAGTCTCTGTTTGATTCCTCAATTTAACAAAACATGTTGCAAGTTTCATGTTTGTATTCAATTCAGCAACACATGACTTGGACAATAGTTTTTCAAATATATTTAAAATACTGTTTTTCGAGAAAAAATTTCTTTCAACTTTTTAATTTTAACTTCCAGAATTTCTTTATGAAGATGAAGATGAAGATTCAACTTTATTGTCATTGCACAGAGTACAAGTACTAGGACAACGAAATGCGGTCTCTGCATTTGACCCATCCTAGTGTTAGGAGCAGTGGGCTGCCTTTATGTACGGCGCCCGGGGAGCAGTGTAGGGAACCAGTGTCTTGCTCAGGGACACCACGGTGGCACTAGGTCTTTCGGGGACTTGAACTGGTGACCTTCCAGTTCCCAGGCCAAGCCCCTAACCACTTTGCCACCGCCCCATATTATTGATACTGTCGAGCTTTTAAACTTTTTGTGATGCATCAAGTTAATGTCGTTTTGCTTTCATCTTACAATGTATGGTGTAACCTCTTATTACGAACAACCTTCATAGTCATAAAATACAATCTCTTGTGTGTAGCGTATGATGTTCCCCAGCAAAGATGTTTACGGCGTGCAAATAAAAACGTTTATTAACTGGCACTAGCTCTTAAGACAGCAATTTTAATTTTGAAAAGTTGTATTACTTCCATATTCCTAAAGCCCTATCATAAATTAAACTTGGTTGAAAACAAGCTCTAAAGATTTGACGTTGAGGGGCGGTACTTGTTGGTCATTGTTGTCTTTCTCTAAGTCGTTAATCTGAGTCCACAGTGATATATTTGCGGGGCTGCTCTCCTTCTAAATGGTCAGGAAACATTTGACAGTTTTTCATTCCTCCTCCTCAGACTCATGCTAGAGCCTTTGAAGCTTGCAGCTGCGTGTCGCACCCAGGGGGGAAAACCACTTGGCCAGAAATAAAATAAAGTCTCAGTATCTGAATTCATGGAAGCCCTTCATGAGATCAGTCATTGATTGTTGATTGTCTTTGTGCGGCGCTGCAAACATTATTATGTTGAACAAATGCTATTAACATGTGTTGCTAAAACTCTATGAAATGAAAGCCGATACAACAAGTGCTGACATGATCTTTCTGTGGAATTAGGACTTGTTAGATGTTTTCAACTCTGTAAAAAACTTGGGGGTCCATGGGGGTTTTCCCTTTCCTGTCCCCCGTGCCTGAATCAATTCAATTGGAGTCCTTTGTTAACTTCCCAAACTTAAAGACATCACTACAAAACACTTGCGCTTTTATTGGCTAGCACCCAACACATTTTATGTGATCGGCTAAGGGGCGGGACATCTCTAAGAGGTTGATCAATCACAACAGAGCCCGGATAGCTAACCAATCAGAGCAGACTGGGCTCTGGTTTCAGACAGAGGGTGAAAAGAGGAGCTGCAGCACAGGCAGTATGAGAAACATAAAGAGCTTTTTGAACATTTAATCCTGTGAACATGTCACAGTAGAGGAAGAAAGTACAAATATGACTCTCAAGTGAGTATGTAATAGCTCTTTTTTTGTTTAAATCTATATACAATACAAGCTACAGTCAAAGTCAGTGCACAGGTTCCCTAACATTTTGTCCTTTGTCCTCAAAAGGCACCAATTTTGAGTTTCTGACTAATAACTCATGAGCCTTGAGCTTGCCTCGATTCCCAAGCAGCTCTGTAGGAACACACTGGCCAAGTTTTTTTCCCCCTTTATCCCCTCTTTTCAAACACTTAGTACCTACAAAGCTGGTTTTCCGGTCACTAGAAGAACCCATCATGTATATTTATGGTTATGGTTGTGCTTTTAGCATAAATCACTGCCAGGGCCTCCGCTTCCTCTCCTCAGTGCAGAGCTGGATGATGTGGACTCAGCCTGTGTGTTCACAAAGCAGCTGGCACCACACTGGACAAACAGGCCTGACAGAGAAGTCCAGAGGCCACAAAAGCCATAAGAATCCTGACTTTGGCATGGCGGAGCAACAGCTAAGGCCTCTTTTAGCTTGTTTCAGACGGAGAAATGGTCATGCTGCATCATGGCTCTGAAATATTTTATCTTTCTTGGCTTCTTTTAGCTTCTGTCTTCCTTTTTATATTTATAATTGTGTTTTTCTTCCTTCAGAAGCCACCATGTGCTGCAGCTCATTCTTACCCACTATGAAAAACAACCTCCTGAAAACTGGCCTTAGGTAAACAATCCTTCACAGAAAACATGACAGCTTATGGGATCTGTCAGTGTTTAATTTTTATCATTATTCCTCTGAGCTTAGCCAAGTGTTTTCATATCAGCGTTGCATTACGTTATGCTCTGCTTACTGTCAATCAACTCACACCCGCAGTAAGACCTCGAGGTCTCCTGGAGGAAGCAATCGCTCAAAAGCTTGTTGCCTTTCAAATTGAAATGTTACATCTGGGGGTGTTTTTTTCAAGCTACTACAAGTTGGACCTGAATGAGTTTTTTTAGATTATGCAAATAAAAACGAGATGAAAGCAGCAGGAAGTGTTGTTTTATTCAGCCTCCATTGTCTCCCTTGTTTCTGTGATTTATTTATTTTCAGAGACGATTTCTCCTTGACCCTGCAGTTCCACACAATGGGATCTCGCATTGCACATGGGAGTATTTCCCATCGCATCACAGATAAAAAGACAACCCCTCCACTCCCTGTCTCCCCGTTTTGCTGCTCCTAGTCTGGATTGATTTAACTGTTTCAATAGTCTCTGCAGCGGCAGATGTCGGCCATATTGAAACTGAACTTGGACACAGGCCTGCTCGTCGCCTCATTTAGATAGAATTGGAGGATGAAACCCTTTTGACTGCTGAGAAGTATCACACTTGTCCTCCTGCAGTTTGAGCAAAGTAGAGTTAGCAGATATATTTCACATGTTTTATCTCACACATGAAGATCAGTTTGCATTCTCATCTGTGACTCTTAATGGTAAAATAACACATTTAATGTCATCAGGTTTATCTCTATGCGGACATAACACTTAATTGTTTTTTAATCTGTTTCGCATTTACCCTTGACTTTTATGGAAGTGAAATGCTATATCACTGAAGTATATTTTAACTGCACGATCCATGGCAGCCGCTTCAAATATGACCCAAACGGGGACAGAAAATCAAGTAAATGTATTCTTTTTTGTTTCAAAGACATCTCACTTCTCATGCAACTTGAGTTGTTCTTGCAAGGTGAATCTCTTTTATATGATGCTTAAAGGGGAATAACCAAACAGTATTGACATGTTGAGTATTGTCACACGACTCACGCAGTTCCCCTCAGCTCTACGGAGCAATTTAGCATATTTTCATTGCTTTGATTTTATTGCTTGCAGCTTCACTGTTTTGGTTTATAACCAGATATTTCTCTAAGTGGTTGGGTGGAGACCAAAAACAGCTCTGCTAAAACCAAAGTAAATACACAATGAATGCTAATGTAATGAATGCTTGGTAATGGATATATAAACGTTTGTCATATGGACTTATAAGACGTAAGTGTTAGGTTTAAAATCTTTGTTTCTGCTGCCTTGAAGTAGCCAAGGATGTGTTAATGCATGTCTAAGTAGCTTTAGCTTGAATATGATGTCTACAAGTCTTGACATATCAGCTTTTTCCAGTGCTTTAATGAAGCGAAATATTCACATCTGAGATTCCACGTTACATTTTGCTGCTCAAATCCAATAAAGAAAACCCATGCATTGTTTTTCACACATTCCCCTAAAAGTCAAGCTGACAGCTTGGTATGTGTAAAACCTAAGGGATCTGTTCTGGTATTTTTATATCAAATCCTGTGAGTTGAAACAAAGCTTGGCTGCTCGGCATGATTTTCTGACAAAGACTATTGGGTTAGAGAGGTTGCACTCCAGATGATGGTTAATATATCACTGAAAACACGTTGCCATTACTGTCAGTAACTCCTCTGGCCTCACACAGTAACAAACAATCAACAGTTAAAACAATTAACAGGCCATAACTCAGTGTGAGTTTTATATTCAATGTGTACCACTCCCTTCTCATTCTGCCTTTTCACAGCCCCCTCGAGAAATGACACAAACGTCTGCAGGGAGACATGAAGAAAAGAGGTAAACAGAAAACAGCAGAGTCATCCAGTCTTTGATAAACAGCTTTAATCAGAAACAGAGACGCTGCTTCTTTGAAATGTCCTCACTCACATTTATCTGCTCTGACATGTTTAGCGACACTGATGACAAAGGCTTAATGCAAAAAACATGTTAGAAAGACCCAGCATTTACAGGAAAACGCATGATAACATCAACATCTCCATCAGAAGATGTGAGGGTACAAGTTTCAGGCTTGGGGAGTAATGGATTACATGTAACGGGATTAAATAATCGAGAAGCAAAACAAAATGACTTTTAAAAAGGAAGATTACTAGCAGGATAATAGTGATTCAATACATTTTAAAATAAAGATAAATACATTATAATATTTATAAAAGACCCTCTGTCTGGAACAAGTCAACTCTTATTGGTTAGCAGCCCGGCTCTGTTGTGATTGGTCAGTCGTTCAGAGATGTCCCGCCCCCTTAGTTTATCATGTATAATGTGTTGGAGTGCTAGCCAATCGAAACGTGAGTGAAATAGTGTTACATAGTGATGTCACTAGGGTGGTAAACAAAGGAGTCCAACGGAAGTGTTTCATTCAGGGTGGGGAGTGTGTGGCAGAGAAAAAAAGGGAACACTGGGATTTTAGCCTTTGTAGACCATTTACATGCACAAAAACCTATATAACACACAACAGGAAAGGGAAAACCCCCGAAAAAGCCTAGTAGGGCCTCTTGAAGAAGACATATTTCTGCTTCTGCATTGCATTTGGTGTTGAGGTTATCCAAAAGTAGCTGAAATGAATCAGGCTTTTATATTTTCAGATGAGGTTATTGTTTCCTTTTTTTAACAGCTAACTAGTAACTGTAACAGAATACATTTTCAAGGTTTCGCTTAAAACGACTCAGCGGTTTTACTGTGCCCTTGAGTCTTTGGACAATGAATGCAGCCTTATTTCCACCGCTCATGGATCACATTGCTGCAGCGACACAAAGAGGGTGCAGCGATGCTTTGATTATCCACAGAGGACAACGCAGGGGTCAACACACCAGAACAAGCCTCCCAGTTTCACCTCCCTGCCTCCAGCCTCTCCTTCTATACAGCTCTTCTTATTAAAACCCCTCTCCAGGCTTTTTCGCAAATCCCATCAGTCTGTTTGTCCGGATCTTGCACGGCGGCTTTTCCGGATCTTGAGAAAAGAAGGAATTGAGAGAAAGAGAAAGAGAGACAGAGAGAGAGAGACAGGAGGGCTGAGGTCACTCTCCCAGAGCTTGGATCCAGGATTAGAGGAAAAAGAGCAAATACCATGCAGCGGATATAGAGGGAGGCATCCTTGAGGGTTAAGTCACCAAACAATAGAAATTAATTAGAACTCCCTCAGTGGAGCAATGCTCTGCTGATTAAGGATTGGAGGATTATTGGATAAGCACATTAAATACTGAAAGACTGAGCCTCTGTCACTATCATTTCAATGTGAAAGCAGCAATGTAAACTTTACACAGCAAAAATATTTAGCATAAAAGGTCTTGATGTATAACTAAACTTAAATCAGTGCAATAGTTAAATGTTATTCAACCCTTTAAATCATCCTTTAGGACTTTTAAGTTTGTAAAAATGACTGTCTGTTTCTTTAATTAGTATTTATCAACTTATTTACAGAGAAAAACACTCATAAATATTGAGCTATCACAGGTTTTCAGATTTCAGGATTCAACACCTTTCTCTTTGTATATAACTGTTCACTATACAAAACCAATAATTGTTCATTATCTTTGTCAATTTTTATCTTAAACTGTCCATTATAAGTTTGCCAATGTTACAGGTGTGCAATACTCAACGTACGGAGTAGTCCTTTAAGTGTACTACTGTGGAAAACTAAGTGAGTGAGTCATGTTAGACTGAGCTTCAACAGGATATTATTCTCCATCCTGTAAATTAATCAAACATACCAAGCAGAGGAGAAAGTTTCTATGGATAATTACTGATTGTAAGTTGAAACTGACACAAAATATAGCGTCATGAATGAAAAATGATTGAGTTTGCTGCTTTTGTCCAGATACAATCAGTGTTCAAAGGCTGGCGTACCACATTTGGCTCCGTCAGAGTCTCTCGCCTCAGGGTCAAAAGATCAGAGACAACAGCAGAGAACCACAAGATAAAAAGAGACGCTGGAAACTCAAGGCCAAGTTCTCCCCCCCCTCCCACACACACACACACACACACACACACACACACACACACACACACACACACACACACACACACACACACACACACACACACACACACACACACACACACACACACACACACAGGTGTTATTTCTCCCTCCCCCCGGGCAGGCGGGCTAATGATGAGGAGGTGTATAATTTGAGAGCTATGGTCAAGAAAAATGTGCAGCCTTCATCATGAATGATAACAAGCAGGATGTTGAACCCTAATGAGGAGGACGGACGTCCACAGTTAAGGCTGTTTTATAATTGTTGTTTGGTTACCACCGTACTATTCAATGTAAACCATCTTCACAGCAATTATATCAGTCAATTATACTTGTTAAGTCAAGCTATGTCTTGTTTAGATAACTTTGGCACTTCACATTCACTATTTTGGAATGAAAATATGATTTGACAAGACATGTTTGTTTGTAAAGAGTTAGGAGTAAAGAAGATCTTACTTTATACTAACTTTTACCCTATAAAAAGTATGATTTAATAGGTCCCACTTTAACAATAACATCTGTTTTCTTCAAACCTAGTGGGGATAAATATGCATTAGGTGGTAGAATTTAGTTTAATATATATACATATTTTTTAATATACTTCTTGTAACGTCAAGTTTTCAAGGGGAATAATTGACAATGAATGTTGAATAAAATAGATGTTGCACAATGATGTCATGGTTATATGATGTTAATGCTGCTTGGCAAGTTAAATACCAACCAATAAAACCTTGAAACCTTGAAGTTTGCAGAAGATAAAAGAGAAAACCTGAAATTATAAGAGGACTTTTAAGACTTAACATGGAGGATCCACACACCTTGCACACATGGGCGATTCTTTTGCAGTGTGCACCTCACGGGGTAAAAAAAATATCACTCCACGCCCCCAAAATCTCTGCAGAGGCGGGGGAGTCCGGTCAGTGAACACACGTTACAAACACTCCTCCAGGGCGCATGGAGGACGCGCGTAAAAGCAACCGAGCTGCTTCATTTCAGCAGTGAAGAGCAGCGTTGAACTTCTCCTCAGTGTCTCAGTCAAGTTTGGACTTTCCTTCCTCCTCGTGTTGAACCTCGTTCACCGGTGGGTTATATTCTGTGTTGCGAACCGAGGTGTGTTTCCTATGATGCTCGGATATCCCAGGAGTGTTGGTTCCATGCTTTGGATACACAATGTGAGGATTTATGTCGGAATAAACAAGGACGCTGCGTAAAGGAAACCCCGAAGTCCCCAGTGTGACCAGTTAAGATCGTTTCACTCCCCCATAAGCGGAATGGGGCCGTCATGTACACTGCTTCTTGTTGCTTTTCTGGGTAAGAAACTTTAACATTAATTGATCAATGCAAGTGTGGCGTGAAAACATGTTGGACTCCACGTGTGCATGACAAACAAAAGAAGCTGTGTTCCACAAAATCGAAAAATGATTCCAAACTATTTCGTCTTTTATTTTATTTCTAGTGTTTTTGAATGTTTGAAGCTTTTATATCCGATTAAAACCTGACCTGTTTTCATCTCAACACACCTGTTTACCATCATGGCTGTGTGTCTGTGTCCAACAGGGATAATAATAATCATATTTTCTAGATTAGTTATCTGCTATGCTAAAGTGATGAACATGTTTGAAGGCTAAAAGGCAATAAAAAAAAGCTACCCTGGGGCAGCTGGGCAGATGAAAGCACTTGGAGAGTTAAGAGCCACTTAAAACATCCATTCCTGATGAAAACCTGTCTGAGCAGCAGAGGATTATGGGACTGCAGTTGACCCAATCCATCTGCTGTCAGTGACCGTGGAAGGCAACATTTGGCTGCAACTTCAAATGACTGGGTTGAGATAAAACGATATGTTGGAGTCCACTTATCCTTAAGTGTCTTTAAGTGAATCCAACGTTCAATTAGGTGGTGTGTTATTGCAGCCTTTCATAGATACACTGAAAATGCACTGTCAGCCTGGATTAGTGTGTGATGTAAATGTATTTGGGGGAGAAAACTTTATTTCTTCGCAGCATTGAACGTTTTTTGTTTTTTTAAAGGGCATGGAGCAGCTTGCTGATCCATTTTTCACTGATATGAATATAGTGAGACTTCTGCTGGACCAAACAAGGATCTTTAAGTTTTATTACAACTATAGATGTCCAGGAGTTTAACCAAACTGTCAATTGATTATTCTACAACTTCCTGTGTTCATCTTGATGTTGGATTGAGAAGAAGGGCAAGTTTATCCCTGTCAAGTTTTGATGATTGCCAGGACAGGAAGTCAACACATGGGAGTTTGGAGCAGCAAGGGACATTTATTTGATAAACTATTTATCCATTTTTATCTTTAATATTAACTAACACTCGACCGATGTGCATCTGAGGCTGAAGCCAATAATCATTTGAGAGATATTTAAAAAAGGGAAATCGTCGGAAACTTGGCTTTTCTTAACTTAAACACCCAACAAAAATAATTCATGTTTAGCTTACCAACACAAGTTAAGTAATTCAAACAAAACTCTGGTGTTATTTGACAATTTGATCATTTATTTAAACTATCAAAGGTAATGGTTAATATAAGATTGAAGGCTAATTAACCTTACAACTTCAGTTATTGTGGATAGTTGCAGTTACACAAATACACAGAACTATATATTCAGAGAAAGTGTGTCAACGGTGCAAAGAAATAAACCCCATGAAGCTTTGATGTATTTACGTATGAGTTTATTTATTTGTATTTATGAATATATGCTTTATTTGTTACACATTGGGTTGCATAACAGGGCAAGATAAAAGGGAATTCCTGCACACCTTTGTTTACTTTCAATGATTACAGAGACAACATTTATGTGCTTTGTCCTTGTGATGTGGTCTCGGTTATATATTTCCTATATGTGGGAATGGGAATGTGTGCGGGAATTCCCTCTTTCCTTTTGGACTTTTCATCCTACGCACCTGTCTACAAGTAATTGAGGGTGTGCATCAGCCTTCAAAGTCAAGTAAAGTACATGTAGACAAAATATAAAACATAAACATAACATCTATGAAATGAACTCAGTTTGCTGACAAGATTATCAGTTGAGCTCTGAAACACACACTGCTGCAGTTCTGGGTGTTGTCAGGCTGAGTGACATTTACTACCCTCATATTTCAGATGACTGGCAAAGGGCTGCAAAAAAAAGAAAGATCTTTGAGTCATAAAAGTAACCGAAACTATTTAAAAAATAACAGAAAAATGTCTTGGACAATATGAGTTTAACAGAGCTAAACTCCAGATGCAGAAATTAACGGGCAGTCACGATTTCAAATCAACCAAAAGTGAAACACTTCTTGTAAACATGGATTTGGATTCCTATTAGCCTCAAGTGGTGAGTGCTAAATTAGCAAATGTCTAACAGGCTGCAGTAAATAATGATGATGATCGTGTTAGCATTAAACAAATGTTACTTATGGCACAGCCCATCAGAACTTGCAGCATCATGTTAGTGTTGGTGGTGTTAGCATGTAGCATCAACATGCTATATATGCTACAGCCCATCGGCGCTTGTAGCTTAACTGTTAATAAAGGACGTGGTACCAAAATGAGTTTTAAGATGAGTCCTGCAGAGCCTTACCAGTCAGTACCATACTGCAACTGAGCTACTAGCAAGGCTAGAGACGTTTAGGTTAGCAGCAGGAACTATATTTCATGATTTAACCTCAAGCTAAAAGTATAGATAATATGTCATGTTTGCAAACTAACTCGTACTCAAAGTGTCAGAAAGTGTGCATTTGATCCCAAGAAGTGCAATATTTCCCTCTGAAATCATTAGATGTAGAAAGTCTTCCAAAATAAAATAAAAACCCAAGTATACGTCTTTGAAATGTTACCGTCGTACTCTGTGACTTTAAAGTTAAAATCCTAAAATGTTATGTTATTTCTTTCCACCTCTGTAACGTCCTCACTGCCAGATGCTAAGATAACACAAAGAACAGTCCTTTGTCCGGTCTCCGCTCTGGCACTTCCCTCTTCCCACAAACGATGTGGAGTCTCTCCACTTGTCAGGGGTCCCAGTGCTGTGACCTCACTGGTGGGTTCAGGCCAACTGAAAATGTTCTCTGTGGTTTGGGGCTCTGGGAGTTTTGTGGTCGCTTTGATTTAGATAGAGAGCAGCAGTTTGGGAAAGCTGCATCAGCGAGGGATTGCTGAGGGTTTGAGTTGAGCCATTCTGATTATTGCCTTAATGTGGGGAGGGTTTGTCTTTAAAGAAAGCGATTGGAACAGACTCTCACCACTCACACATTCAACGCTCATTAAATGTGTGGAAAAGGAGTCGATGCTTCCTCAGAGCAAGTAATTTAGCGAAACGGGCTACACAGAATCTCTACAATAATCTCCAAGTTCTCGTTTTGTCAACGTTAATAAACCTTGTGTTTCATTATACTTGTGATATTTTTCACAAAGCAATAAATGAATGTGAACAAGTCTGATGCAGCTGACTCTGGATCAGGTCTGTCACTTCCCTACATTATATTGGATCCAGAAACACTTCCTTCTCCCACATTCATTCAGTCATCAATAACAGTTAAATAGAATTAATGCTAGACTTTTTTTTGTTGCTTTTATTCACAGAGTGCTTTCCTTTTAACCATTAGACACATATTTTAAAGTGGGAAATCCCTCATTCTTGGAAAACTGGGAGAACTAAGTCGGTTTCTCTGTTGACGAGGGCATACATTACCCATAATCCATAGAAAGCTGCAGCAGTACACCAGGAGATAATTCCCCATCTTGTTATCGGCTCCTTATCTTGTTTAACATTTGTATAACATCTGTTGCAGAGCTGATGTCAAGTTTTACTTAATCCTACATTTAAGATTCTTGGGAGCTGTCCAAGGTTTTGGCTCTTGCGCTGGGAGTTATCTTTCATATTTCTAAATATAAATTCAATACGTTAAAGCAACTCATTTGTCAATTGCCACTTTAAATAAACTGAACTTAAGTTGGTTGAACTTCTGCTGTTAAAAACATTAACTTCAACTAAGACAAAAAACCCCAGCAAATATCCACATTGGAGATCGTGAGATTACAGTTGGTTAACTTAATTTCTTCTTGATGTACTTGACTCAAAATGTTGACACTAGAAAAACTACTATAAACAAATAATAATATTTGGATGTTCCAAAGTGTTAAGTGTGTGTGTGTGTGTGTGTGTGTGTGTGTGTGTGTGTGTGTGTGTGTGTGTGTGTGTGTGTGTGTGTGTGTGTGTGTGTGTGTGTGTGTGTGTGTGTGTGTGTGTGTGTGTGTGTGTGTGTGTGTGTGTGTGTGTGTGTGTGTGTGTGTGTGTGTGTGTGTGTGTGTGTGTGTGTGTGTGTGTGTGTGTGTGTGTGTGTGTGTGTGTGTGTGTGTGTGTGTGTGTGTGTGTGTGTGTGTGTGTGTGTGTGTGTGTGTGTGTGTCACCTGCTATTAAATCAGACGCATGGAAACCTTTTGTGAGGGGGAAAAGTGTGTTTGCATTAACCATCTCACCAGGTTTCCTTTTGATATTCACAAACACACGTTGGTAGTTTTCCCTCTCCTCATTGTAAAAACAAACAGTTTACTCTTTCCTCTGATCCTGGCCTGACTGGTATGCAAAAAAGGACCACACACACACACACACACACACACACACACACACACAGCAAACTGAAGTATTTTCTCTGATTTTTACCACATCTCAGCCAGCAGCATTACTAATGCAACCAGCTGAGTCGGGGGCTCGCGTCTCGGCACTGTTTCCACTGAGCAGCGCTGTGATGTGGTGATTTGCACACAGGTCTCTGCTAACGCGTAGGAGTTTCTGTGCAAAAAAAACAATTGGAAGGAGCTTTTTTTCTTCGTGGAGCTTTTGGTTTCTTTAATCAGATATATTTCTTCGGCCCTCCCTTGGTGTTGTTTGTCCCAAATAAAAACCACAGAGGCGACCGCAGTGGCATACCAAAGTGTTAAATGATATTGCCAGGCAAGTTGGGTCCCAATGGAAGGTATTTAAGTCAAAGTCTTCGTATCTCAAGGTAGATTTTGGTGATATTAGAGTATTACATGGAATAAATCCTCACTGGAATGTGAGCTTCAAGGCTTTTCTGTGGCTGCAGGCTTTTGGAAATGCTTTCATTTCCGATATTGTATCCACTTAAGCTCAGTCCATTGTTGAAGGTATTGTTATTTCATGTGGTGCATCGGGGTACACGTTCAGGGTGGGAATTACTAGTTTTCAAACCTCAATACTGCTCTTGTCCCTTTTTTTTTTAGGTTACTCGTTTTTTGTTACTTGATTTCTGTTTTAATGGTAGCAGAAAGCCAGGTCTCAGTTGTTCAACTTTAACATCTAAGCTTTGCATTTTCATCACATGTTCAGCTAATATTAACCCTTAAAGCCTCCACTCATACCAGGTGCTGCAGGTCACCGATAAAGCCCTGTAATCCTGGGGCGATGACATGAGTTAAAATGAGCACATGAAACCCTCGATACACTTCAAAGTAGCCTGGCTGATTGAATAAGCAGAGAGCAAACATGAGAGAGAAACTTCAAAAAGAAACAGAAAATGATCTTGTTAATTTCCTTTCAGAGTAATAGACTTTAGCGGTGACCTTTTTTCATGTCATTTATTAGAGTTGAACCATCAAAAAGAAGGAGGTTCTGCCAAACTAAACTCATTCTTTAGTGGTTTAACATTTGAATAGGGATCAAACATCAATGAATGGAACTTTTAAACATTAATTCTGTGTTTGTTCTATTTGCTGTGTGTGTTTTATTTAGTGTCATGTATGAATTGAGGGGTTTAGTATTATTCATAACACTGCTTTAATGCTTAACTCAAACTATAAAGAAGTTTGTATCCTTCAAAGCTTTCGAGTTTTATCATTGAAATGATGTGAATCCTGAAGTGTTTTCATGAAATATACAAATGTAATCATTTTTCTTTGGTGACTTTTATAAATATTTATTCAATTCCCAAACAATCATGCCTTAAAGAGGTTGATGAAATAAATCTCATTTGGTGTCGTTTCTGTTCCTGCAGGCTGGGCTGAAGGTGGCTCTTCTCTGCACCACCCAGACGCTCGGTCCAGCCGTCTCTCTCTGGAGAAAGCCTTCGGTCGGTCGCTCAAAGACTCTCAGTGCCAGCACATGTTGAAGCACCTTCACAACGGAGCCCGCATCAGTGTGCTTATGCCTCCAAACATTGAAGGGCACTGGGTCTCCACCAGGTAAACAACTGTGTGTTTGTCCATCCATAGGAAGTAGTAGTGGTAGTGGTAGTGGTGGTAGTAGTAGTGTAATGTGGGTTGGAGCTAATGCACCAAACATTTTGTCAATTACAGTTAAATAAAACAAATAACTGGATTAAATTAAATGAATTAATATATTAATTGAGTTGTTATCCATTAAGAAGATTAATGATGACAGTATTCATATTGAAATGAATTGTGTTAGCATGCTATACCAACATGTGCTAGTTAGGCTATGCTAACTTAAGCCACAGCCGCAGAGGCCTGAACTAACAAACACAGTTTTCAGTTAATTTCTTTCTGGTATCTGAATTGCCACACGCATATCTTATCTCTAAAAAGTAGAATGTGGTCAAAAGGCTAATGGGTTTTGTTAATGCCAGTGTAACTAAAATGGATTAAAACCAACAGATTTTCTACCTGAAGCAACATTAGGGCAGTATCTTAAAGGAGGCTAATTATTACATGCCAAATCAACAAGAATGTTAAGGCTAGTACGGATACATGTGATAGGAAAGCTCGAGTGAAACATAAGTTGTGCAAACCCAGACAATGCATGAGAAACATGCCTGAAGAAAACACTCAGACTGGACAAACTCAAAACTCCTTGGTATTTATTTCAACATGTTTATCTGAAACCTCTGTTTTTCTGTTGCAGCTGTGAGGTGAGACCAGGCCCGGAGTTCCTGACGCGCTCCTACAGTTTCTACTCCAACAACAGCTTCCAGGCTCACCAGTTCTACTACGAGGACAACCACTGCACCAAACCCTCATACACTCTGGTGATCCGCGGCCGTCTGCGCCTACGCCAGGCCTCCTGGATCATCCGCGGCGGCACAGAGGCGGAGTACCACCTCCACCGCGTCCAAATGGTCTGTCACACAGCCACCGTGGCCAAAGATCTCAGCCAGAGGCTCAACCACAGCTGCAAAGGAGCCGTGAAGGGCCCCTGGGAGCCCAGTGTTGCCTACGAGCTGTGGAGCGAGGAGGGCGGCTATGACTGCTCCCGGGAGCTTAACTTTGCCATGCATGAGCTGCAGCTGCTCAGGGTGGAGAAGCAGTACCTGCATCACAACCTGGATCACCTGGTGGAGGAGCTGTTTCTGGGAGACATCCACACCGAGCCGTCCCAGAGGCTGTACTACAAGCCGTCCAGCTACCAGACCGCCCTGCAGAACGCCAAGGTGAGCCATAATGATCATCTTTTATTCAAAGATTAGAGGGATTAGGGGGAAATGTGTCCTTGGGTTCTTCGTAGTGTGAGAATATCAGTGAGTTGCATTATTTGTGTAGCTTACTAATTCCCTACCAAGGGATTAAAAGAAAATGCAAATAAAGTGGATTCATTTTTAGATTTTCTGATCCTTGCTATGTTTTGATGTTCGATGATTGGTCCACCACTTTGGTCCAGATAAAATATCTCAACGAATTGAATAATTTGCCATAAAAGGTCACCAAGCCAGTTCTATAAAGATTTATGCAACAGACCTTAGTGATCCTCTGACGGTCCTCCAGAACCACTCCTACAAATCGAGGCTGGCCAACAACCCCATATCTGACCCCAACCATTTCCTGAACCGTGAACATGAATTGTTTCCATCAAATCGGAGATACAGGGTCCAATAATTTATAAGGTTAGACTGACGCACTGTTTTGTGTACTCCTTGTATCTTGTCTTGGTATTTGTCTCTGTTAATGTTGCAAATGGTGCTGCCGTGGTGCAAGAAAAATGTCAGACTTGATCTGCCAATAAGCTATTATTGTAATGCATGACTTTATTTAAGCTTGTTTCACATCTGAAGGCGACCAAAAGTTTTTCAAATGAAGCAACAATCTGTCTTTGGTTGAGCTTCTCAGACGCTTTAGACATTGTGCCATCTTTAAATGTTTCTTTGCAATTATTCATGGATGAGCAGATCTGATTGTTGCATCTGTAGAGGCCTTTTGTCGAGCCAGAAAACTCTCCCCATCCTCTGCGTTTTCGGTTTTTTGGAATGCATAACCAAGCAGGGAGTAGAGTTTTGTTTTTGTGTCCAGAGCACGCAGCTCTGTGGAGAAACCTCTGCTGAACTCAGCTCCCACTGTGTAAACCCGTCACACTGAAAAGACCACACACACCAAAAGCAGCATGAAGTGACCTTAAGAACAGTCCTCTTTTATGAGCGTTTGTGTTGAGAGTAGCCTATACAAGACTGTGAGGAGATCTGGGTAAGTAGTAGTTGAAAGTAAGCTTTTTTTAAAAAAGGTTTAAGAGCATTGGGATAATCAGAAAGTGTAGAAGTGTTTATTTTGTGATTGATTTCTTATGATGATATCGATATGGTTCTGCAACTCCACCTGTCTGAAACAACAAACCACCAACTAAGACCAGTTAAAATACTTTTTAATCCCAATGTGATTTAGGATCAGTGTTCATGTCAATAATCTTGCCCTTCCACTAAACATTTGCACTGATAGAAAACCAGAAACTATACTGACTTCATCTCCCAAATCCAGGATCAAGAAGGAGACCTTTCTTTCCCCCGCTGTGCTTACGGGATGTAATTTCTCTATTTACACTTCTGAACAGCAGTTCCCCCCGCTGGCTGAAACCTTAGAGTGATGTTTTCACTGTCACCCTCTACAGAGATTACAATGAAATCCTGTTCTGGTCCGCTGTCTAAATAAACACCCATTTGTACAGGGATGATAGGGTTTGGTGTTGCTGATCAGAATGTAAACAGTGTGTGGAGTGAGGATCTGTGATCAGCGACCCTCCTGTGGTGCTGTAATGACCAGAGCTGCTCCCCTTAAGCCCCTCCGGCCCGCAGAGGCGCAATGTGAAACCCGGCCTATCTCTGGGAGCGATCAACATGTGGTATTCCTAGAATTTGGAATCATGCGGCCATATGAATTATTCCAGAGAGCACATACCAGGTCTAATTTCATGCATGCCTGAGGCTTAAATCAAAGTGTTGCATGTGCTCCATTTCTCCTCAGTCGTCCATGAACAAGAAGAAAAGAGGTGTTGGACTAAATGGGATTAACTTTTTGTTGCACTTCCAAAGATTCAAACAGAATTACAGCATAGCTCTCAAAGGATCATCTCACCAAAATGACAAATAAATATATTTCCTCACTTACCTACATAGTGATGAGAGTCAAATCTGGGTTTTTTACTTAATTATGCTGCTATAATAAAGCAATCTTTGAGATTTACAAACATGTTTTGACCGTCTTTCCCCATTTTATAGCTTCGGTCAGATTTTGAGGCCCCATTGGTCACCTACTGTAAACCTACAGTGAATTGGGTTTGCAATTCTGTGAAACCGTGGTAGAAAATACCTCACTTCTTCTGACCATCTCTTGGGGTTGTAATGGTTTCTTTTCAGGGATTTTTACTGCCATGGTGACGATCCAATCCATTAATCCTAAGTGGCGTACCCAGAGCTGGGCCCAGTCCAGAACATGTGCTGGTGCCAGTGTGTTCATTCGTGGTTATTGGGTGGATCTCAGCAGTGATGCAAGGCACCAGACTTTGTTTTTACATTTTATTTCAGATCTGTTTTCTCCATTTTCTGTCGCCTGGTTCACCGCCGCGTCATCTCTGAGGCAGAGGAATGACCACTTGATAATGAAGCCTGTTAGGAAGAGATCTGCGTCTTCATGTTGTTGTTGTTGTTAAGTGTTTCTTGATTTTACACGTCTCCCACATGCAGAGTTTTATTTGCTTTGCCTCCCGAGGTTAGTTTGAGTTGTGTTGTCTTTTGCTTCCTCTAAGTGAGCCTGTAAGCCTTCGAAATATATTTAAGTCCTGCAAGATGAAGACGGGGAAAACTAAGAAAAGACTCTTGTAATTAATTCCTAGAAAGTCTTGTTTCTGGAGAGATGCTAGTCTTGCTCTAAGATCCCAACATTGAACATCGTGAAGTGTTTTCATTTGTTGAGAAGCATTCATATCCTTAAGTGAAAGTAGTACCACACTGTGTCTGGCATGCAAACCTTTACCTATAGTATATCAGTCAAATGTACTACAAAAAAGAAGTCATCATGAAGAAAAATACATGATTCTTTTTTTACTGAAGAGGAAAGGGCTGATAATCTGAAAAGTAACAGGATAAATGTTGGAGTAAAAAGTTCAATATTTATCTCTGAGATGAGAAGAGGTACTAAGTTGGATAAAAAATAAAAGAACCTCAAGTGCAAGTACTTCCAATTTGTTCTTAAGTACTTGAGTAAATGTTCTTAGTTAAATTCCAGCTCTGGGCGTAGTGTCAGTGATATAACCAAGAAGCGTTTAAAGCCTGAAGTGGTTTCTGTTCCTCGTAAAAGCTTTGCTTCTGGACATCATCTTCCCCTGAACGATGGCGGTAATCCCCAGAATGCCCAAATGAAAGATGGCTGCCAAACAAAGTGAAAGTCTGTTCTAACTCTCCTTGATCTACTGTGGCTTGGATTGAACCTCATTTGTACGTCGGTTCAAACTAAAGTGGCTGCCAAATGTAGCAGTAAAACATGAATTAATAAATGTATATGAAGTAATGGCAGTAATATCCTCCCTCATTTCCTTTTTTAAATTCAATTCCAGTAAGGATATGAAATGCTTTGTTTCCAATAGGAAGAGCCAACAATTTATTGCAACTCAAGCTTTTCACTGAAAGGTTTTGCTGTTTTAAATGTAAAGACCATGAATCTGGTCTGTGTGCTTTTAGTAATAGTTTATCCTAGCATCTCCTATTTTATCAGATGTGAGGGCTCTTCTGTTTTTGACGTGAGTTGATCCCTAGTTAAGGGAACATGTTGATGGGTTGATTTACAGGTGATGAACAAAGACAGGTCTATCATGATCATAATTTCTTCAAGAAAAAGTCAGAAAATGTGTTTCAATTAGGGAACTATCATTCCTGCGAAGAAGTGCAAACATGTGAAATTTGTGAGTTTAGAAGTGATTGTTACCTTCAGAGAGAGCTAGGCTATTAGATCCCCTGTTTACAGACTTAATGTTGACCACAAAACATTTAAAGATAATAAATGTGTAGTGTAATATATAAAGGGATTTAGCTCATTTCAAACTAAAAAACACCTCATCTAAAGGCTTGGCTCATTTGAGGTAACTATATCTGCATTTTTCTTGCCGTCCTCAGTATTTTTTCTCTTGGTTTTAATTCAAATTAAATGTGATAATTTGTATTTTGCTATGTTGATTTATTGATGTCTAAATGCAGGGATTATGAACAATATCCCCTCTTTTCCTTGGATGGGATATGTAACCAAAGAAAGTGTGAGGTTAGTATCCATAGAAGGAAGATGTGTTCAAAGTCACGCCATTTCTTTTCCAGCTCAGACATACTGTCTATGTTTTACAGGCTCAAAGCTCCTGCAGACCTGGAACACGTTTTCCACACCTGCCTCAGAAAACCTCCACCTTTTTTTTTACATGTAAAATACACATGCATACTTTTCTCTCTGCACACTGTGTTTATTTATTTATTCGTTCCCCCCCCCCCGCTACATTCATACTACTTATACACACAGACGCAAAAGTGCAGTAAAACGTACTGTAATGCACACGGGAGGCCTCCCTCATTAACCTCTGACTCTGCAGCGTTATGGGGCTGCACAGGGATTATCTCATCTGTAGGCTGTAGGGATACTCGTGTTTTCTGCCGCTTCTTTCTGCATTTTTTTTAACTTCCCATGAATCTCTTGTGGACGTAATGTTGTCTGGGGAAAGAGTGATAGGTTAGGGGAAGGTCAGGTCTTACATTTTGACCACCCTCGAATAACAAATCTCCACGGCCTCCTTGGAGTTTTTGGAAAAGATTTAGTTGAAGGTGATTGAAGGTCCCCACTCTGAATCTCCCTGCAGCCCCACATCTGTCCCGTCTGTGGATATTATGATCCCATGCTGCTCCAGGGTCCACTAAACCAGACATGATGCGATCTTAACATGATTAATGATCATTCAAACACTTTTTTGGTCAGTACGATTGTGGAGAAAGGACTTCCCGCTGTTGTTTGTAAGTAGCGTGATGTTTCAGCTCCCTGTTCGCTGCGGGACTTCCCGTTGTCATGGCTTAATTCCGACCAGACATCTGTCTTTTTACGGTGAAATGATGTGATCACCATGAGAAAATGCTGGAGCCATGTCTGGCTTCCAACACTCGAGAGATACAGACTGTAGGAAACAGTTTTCCTCCTTTAACTTCAAACAGACGCCAAAGAGTTTGCTTTTTTTATTGTGGATTTCCTGATTCTGATGATGGATTTTAAAAGCTTTCAGCACTGTTGGATTTTATTGGACTGGAATTTCATACAGCGGAAACTGTTTTTCATCACTAATTTTATTTACAGTTTGTGTAAAAAATGTTCTTTTATGCTACTATCTCCATCTGACATTAACTAATAATTAGTATTAAGAAAATTACTTTTTTCAGGGTCATTTAGAAATGGTTTGTCAATGAAATAGCTTATCTACCAGATGGTGAATTCACTGTGCTTATATAGCGATTATCAGGTCTTTTCAACCCCTCAGAGAGCTTTATACGAGTCATTCAGCCATTCACACCATTCATACAGAGCCAATTGCTTTAGGAAGCTAACATTCATACACTTCGTGCCATCGGGAGCAACTCGGTTATGTATCTTGCCTAAGGATCATGGAATGTCGAGTCGACTGCACAGGGCTGGGATCGAACCCATAACCCTCTGGTTGAAAGACGACCGCACTCCCTCCCAGCCACAGTTGCCCTCTAAAACCAGAGCAAGAACAACTTAATTTCTAACTGAAATAGTGTTTATTCCTTTGAGTGCAAAGTTAAGGGGTTTTGTAAGATTCCCTTACATGAAAATAGATGTATTGTTAATGATACGTTGATTATAATCTGCTGATGATAATCAAATATTCAAGATGAACCAGATTCAATCATTATCTTTGAAGCCATTTTTAAATGTTTCTAATTAAAGCATTTTTATATTACAGTTTGAGTTGAAAAGATTACACATTTTAATTATTAATCATGGTGGGTTTAATCTCCTGCTTGCAGTAATTTCCCAGTGACTCATTACTATACTTTTTGTGATCCTCCCATTATTCAATTCCGTTTCCGTTCCCAAGAGGTGGAGCTTTTTTACCACCGTGCAAAGGTGTTATAGAAGGGAAATTGCTTTCTCTACTCTGTTGTGTTGACATTAAACACACATGCACAAACACAGAGGAAATACATGCACACACCACATGCAGAGGTTAGGTGCCTTGCTCAAGGGCACCTCGGCAGTGGCTTAGGAGGAGAACTGGCACCTCTCCAGCTCCAGCTCCAGCTACCAGCTCACTCCATATTTTTTTGGGTCCGGGACGTGAACCGGCGACCCTTCGGTCCCAAGACCAAGTCCCTACTGACTGAGCCACTGCCGCCCCATAGTTGATGCGATTGTTATTTTTTACTTGCCTTTCCATTCTTCTAATATAAGTAATGCATTTGCTTGATAAGTATGAAAGGGTGAATGATAAGTGTTTAGTTTTTTTTCTTTAATGGTCTTGATTTCACCCACTCCTCACCTTTTAACCGTCCTTTTTTCTCCAGAACCACGACCATGGCTGCATCGCCTGCCGGATCATCTACCGCTCCGATGAGCTCCACCCCCCCATCCTGGCTCCGCGGGCCGACCTGACGGTGGGGCTGTACGGTCAGTGGGTGAGCCAGCGCTGCGAGGTCCGCCCCGAGGTGCTCTTCCTCACCCGCCACTTCATCTTCCACGACAACAACCACACCTGGGAGGGCCACTACTACCACTACTCCGACCCCGTCTGCAAACACCCCACCTTCACCATCTACGCCCGGGGGCGCTACAGCCGAGGGCTTCACTCCACCCGCGTCATGGGCGGGACAGAGTTTGTCTTCAAAGGTGACTGGTTATCTTCCTGAGTCAAATATACCAACACTTCTCAGAGGGGGCTATAGCTCCTCTTTTTTTTCTGTCCTCACTTTCTGAAATGAATAGTAATACTTGTGCCTTCTATCATCAGTGTGATTAAGACTTTAGGCTCTGTTCAAACTTGTTCTGCATGTTGCTATTTGAAAACAAACACCTTGGCTGAATTTGCATTTCACCAGTGTCTGATTTCCAGCGGAACCACAGAAAAAGACTAATCAGCTTTTGACATTCAGCAACTATAGGATTATATTATGAGATGCAATATGTATTTAACTCCAAACAGAATATCCAGTTGTTGCAGCATAAGGGAAGAAATAGGTACAGAAAATACTATCAATTGGTTTAAAAATAAAGTAAGAATGGAAGTTAAAATTAGAAACTATGGAGAAATAATTTCACACTCTCTAATATAAGGTTATGCAGTGGTTTGATTAGTAACAGATAGTTAGACTAATGTTATGTTAACATTCTTATATTTTAGGCTAAAAATAAAAGCGTTTTTGTCCGTATTAATCAAGAAGTAGGCTACTTGCGTACAAATAATTTATTACAAGAAAATGGGCTTTTTACAAAATGTTATTAAATAAAAAACATTTTGTAGATTGAATATACTTCAAGGTACAAAAACTAAAGGTATTCATTATGCAGATTAATCCATTTCAAAGTATTTTATATGAAAATATTGGATTTTGAGAGTCTTAAGAGAACTGGGTGTTCAGGATTGCTGTAAGAAGCATTTGGCACTAACAGGTTGACTTGTGTTTCCGTCTCTAGTGAACCACATGAGAGTAACACCCATGGACATTGCCACCACCTCCCTGCTCAACGTCTTCAACGGTAACGAGTGTGGAGTGCAGGGCTCCTGGCAGATGGGGTTGCAGCAGGACGTCACCCTAACAAATGGCTGTGTGGCACTGGGCATCCGCCTCCCCCACACAGAGTACGAGCTCTTCCGCATGGAGCAGGACGGCCACGGACGCTACCTCCTCTACAACGGACAGCGCCCCAGCGACGGCTCCAGCCCCGACCGGCCGGAGAAACGAGCCACATCCTACCAGATGCCGCTGGTGCAATGCTCGGCCAGCAGCCAGCCGTCACAGTACGGCAGGACGGAGTACATGGACATGCCTCCGCCCCACCACAATGACTGCAGAGGGTGGCACAGAGGCAGCCAGCAGCAGGCCGTGGTGGCTGTCCTCGCGTTTGTGACGTCTCTGCTTCTCAGCTGGCAGAGCTAGACAGACATTTTTCTACATAAAGACACAACAAGCAAGTGTGGATTACAAGAGCAGACAAACGCTTTACTTCTCTGATGTGAAAGAGGATAAAAAACTGGAGAAAAAAGTGAACTTCTTGTTACCAGTAACCAAAGACTCGACACTGCTGCTCCACAAAAACTTTAGCACTTTAGAGTGGAACCAAAGACCGACCTGTCTGTTCCACAAATATACAAAGATATATCCACCTAGACTTGAGAGTTTGTTTGTACTGTGTATTTACCTACAACTATCAAGTCATTTCTTGGTACAGCAAAAAAGACACTATTCGATGTGTGGAAGTTTTTTTCTAGTAAAAGGGAACTACACTACTTACAGCATTTTGTAAATGTTGCCTTACAGTTTGACAAACTCTGCAGAAGATATGTCATCTATTCCACATTATTTTGTATACAATAAAGTCAATTACCTTTCATGCATTCTGAAATGAGGTATTTTTATTCACTCACTGATCAAAGAGCTGCATCCTCACTGGCCGACACTTGACCTTGTTTCTGCTTGTTATGTCATACTCAGATTAGGAAACTGCCCCTGGAAAATATGCATTAACTAGCAATTGAAGACTAAAATTGGAATAGGGAAGGAGCAATATGGAAAAATTCAATAACCTTTATCATGAGAATATGCGCTGCAAATAATCAATAAGTTTCCATTGTTTTGCTTCACATGTGGAAATAGTAGGGGTTGGAATCACCAGGGTCCCCACGATACGATACTATTGCGATACTTAAGCCACGATACGATAGTATTGCGATTGTTTCCCCCACCCATAATAACCAGTAACATGAAGACAAAGAAACCAGCAGTAAAACAGAATAAATAACATGTTATTTATGTCAGCTCAGTATCAGCAGTCCCAACATCTGTTCACAAAGCTGCCTCTCATCCACTTAAACACTAAACTGAGTACTCTGCAGCAGATACTGTACGTAGGTTTCCAGATTTAATGTAAAAAACGATCTATTTCTGAATGTATCTTCTGTGTCTCTGTAAAAACAAGTCTGAAAAAATCAAAATTTCTGAGAACCATTAGTCACAAAAGGTCAGATTAGTAGGTCATAGTATAGTATCTCATAAAAAGTAAGTATAGCACGTCATAACAAAAAGTCAGAGCATAGTATTTATTAAAAAGGTGATCTCAAACTAATGGGAAATAAAATGTAATTTAGGTATATAGGCCAGAAGTAATATAACAGTCGCACATATTGGAAGCTGTTTGAGAACATCACCGGTGCCTTACCTTTGTGCTCTGCTTCTCATTGACGGGCCTATCAAGTAGTGGATGGGCACAACTATCACTTTGCAAACGATGCGATAATATTGTCACGTGGACACAATCCTTCAGCTTGTCACCGTCTGCGTATAGTTGCAGTAAAATATGAACTGGTTGTTCCCCCTCTTGACTGCAACAAGCAAAGAACCAAACAAAAACATCCAGCGGTCCTTTCCCACGCTACGCTGTCCTCCTGGAGTCCGTATGAATCATGCTACTTTAGGCTTTAATAAAATGATTGCAGGTTTTTCTTTTGGGGAAAATAAGCATCCTGTAAAAAAGGTTCTGTGTTTTAACCTTCATGCTGAAGTAAGTTAGGGTTGGGGCCAAAAAGACCACTGCAGATGTTGCCATGTAAAGTGATCTAATATACTAAAAATGTACCCAATTACCTTGACAGAACAACCTCAAAAATACTGAGAAACTGCCTATTTTTTGCACGATGAAACCAATAACATGTAAGAGAATATCCCCCCACAATCCCCCCTTTCTAACTTAATTTAGCAGTACAGAAAGAGATCCAAACTTGTACCTTGATTAGTCCTGTCAGTTAAAGTATACCTTCAGACTGATTGTTCTTATTAAGGTTCATAACAGAGCAGATGTCCAAGGCTGATAAAGCACTTTCTAGAGACTCTTGGCAGCTGATAGCTGAAAGCCAAATAATATGAGCTGAAATGTCATGAGGAATGAAGACTACATCCAACACCATACTTTGTCCTTGTACTAAGAAAAATGTATCCAAATAAAAACCGTTGGCAGCAATACTGAGGGAAAGACCTGGCACACAAACGCAGTACGCTCATTTTATAGCATCCCATAATTAATGAATACTTATTTTAGCTGTTAATCTGCCCTGTCCCTTCCCCACAAATAAACCATTTCCATTTGCGATCATCGAAGCGGCAGACACAGGAAAAGACGGCAGTTGAAACCACATTTTTATTTCTTCAATGCTTAATACCATGGGACAGGATTTTAAGAATGGAAACCTTATTTCAGTCAATATTTGCCTCAGAAGGAATATATGATTTGTATAACAATAATAATATTAATAATAATAATAATAATATATAAAGTCTGCATTGGTGTTGTGAGGAAAATCAAAAAGGACAGAAATGTACAAGAAGGAGGAGGCACCTATTATCTTCCCCAGCTGGACCAGAACATTCCAAGACGAGAAGTAGAAATTACAAACCGAACAAATTTACTTCAGAGGCGATCCAGCGACAGGTAGAGCAAGGTCTTTTTGATGCAAGTTCTTTCCTTTTTCTGTTTAAAAGGATTTTAAAACAACATTTACAAGACACCTAACATTCCATTCAATTCCTATTAAAAACAACAGAGAGAAAAAGAGAGAGAGAGAAATAAGAGAAATAAATCTAATGGTTTTGACTGCCTCTTGCCCATGGTTCGCTCTAGGTGCATCTTCCATGTTGACTGATCGTTTACATCTTTCATTGTCCCGCCACATTACCTGTATAATCCAGCCATCACAACACAAAACAAAAGAAGGGAGCAATCACTTTTTCTGTCGCCTTTCTTTTCTCAAGTGTGTCGTGTACTAATCGTGTGAGGTTGTAAAAAGGCGACGCCTTCGAATGATGCTGTACAGATGTGTTCACTGTAGGCCACACTACCAATGATATGGCAAAGTCAACACAAAGACTTCTCGGTTTTTCCAGGCCTGTTTTATTTCCGGAGCTTGGGCGGGGGGGGGGAGGGGGGGGGCGGGAGTGGGGATACGGCTGGCATGCATCTCCCAGTCTACAAGATGAACTTCCCTAGGAAGAAACCGATGAAGATGGCTGCTATGACGACGAGGAGGGAGGGCAGGGAGGCGGTGCTGGCTTCTCGGCCGAGGAGACTAGTTGAATTTGATGTCATGTGGTCTGAGCGAGGTACCTTTCTCATTCTAGTACCTTCATCCTGTAAGAGAGGAAGAGGAGCAGAGATCAGTCAGACAGACAGTTCCATACAAGAGGTGTAAATCACAGGTTTTATGATGACACAATCAAATCAAATCTTGGTGAACAGGATATTTGTTATATCACAGTCTGCCGCGATATGATTTTGAGCCGATTAAATTCAGGGGTCTTGGACTGGGAATCGTAGGGTCGCCGGTTCAAGTCCCCGAACAGACTTGAAATATGGAAAGTGGACTGCTACTTGGAGAGGTCCCAGTTCACCTCCTAGGCCCTGCTGTGGTGCCCTTGAGCAAGGCACCGGACACCTCCAATCCCCCCTCCCCATTGCTCCCCGGGCGCTGCACGATAGCTGCCCACTGCTCCTAGTACTAGGATGGGTTAAATGCAGAGGACTAATTTCACTGTGTGTGCTCTGCTGTGTGCATGCATGTGACAAATAAAGAGGGTTTCATCCTCCGATTCTATCTATTATAGATGTTATATGTCCATTTAACCAAATCAATTCAATTTATATCAACTCACAAAAGAAACGTAAATGTGATTAGACACTTCAGTTACTTAGCCCTTTATGAGCTGCGCTTGGACAGAAAATGGTTATGAAGGGTTTTTTGTTTTATTTTGGAACATCATTTGACTTCACAGTAAGATTTAAATTAGGAAATGAGCAGAATTCAATTAAACTCATTTGATTTCCGGTTCCT